>NC_072790.1:192514896-193764896 GCF_028583425.1 Eublepharis macularius
GATTGGCTTATTTTTGTTTCATTAGTTAATACATTTATTGAATAGATATGAGTGACATTATCCAGGTATTCAGGAAAGCATGACTTCTAAAATTAACCAAAATTAAAAAGGAGGGATGGACCCTGATGAGAATATGCTCCAGGAACATGGAATGTAGAGGGCAGCTGGGTGTCAGATAAAGAAAAAAAGGAGGGAGGGAAAACCAGCCTATTCACGCCCCTGATAGCTCATAAATGCAGGAGGGGGGAACTAGGAAAGGGGGTACAAATTGTTTCCCCACCCACAATTCCTCGTGAGCTGCTTAATTTATATAGCATTTTCCCTTTGGCCTCTTTGGAAAGGCGGTGTTCTTGAGAGCTGACATCAGCGGCATGTGCTGCAAATCACAAACAAATACACTTTTAATGAGCAAAAACAACCCTTGGCCAGGCCAAAAGTTGCTGCAAAAGCAAAGCTTTGTAGAGAGCTTATCTGGGCTGCATTCTGAATGGCCTGGATGTTTCCTTGGGAATGACGGCCCAATGCCCAAGTAGAACACACTGCTGTAATCCAAGGGGGAAGGTGGTGAAAGTGTGAGAAAGTATAAAACAGATTTTGGCCAGAAAACCATAAAATCCATGGTGAGCGGACCTGGATATAGAATAACCTGATGCAACGTGATCAATTTGATTTGAAAATGGGAAAGAATACCAAAACAGCCTTTGTCATTTATTTATCCACCCTTTCCCTACAGATGGATTTTGACACTGTTGCCAGGTATTAAGGCCACACACAGTGCAGTCATTATTATAGCATAATAATGCATCTAAATACTCTAATGTGACTTTGGCAGGTCTTCAGTTAGCATTGTAACACATTTTTCAAATCAAGGTAAACAGGTTTCTGGCTCTACAGAAGAAGGAAAGTAAATCCACTCATGTTACAAGGGGGGCTTCCACACAGCAACATTCTTCCAGTGGTATTTTCATCACTGTTGCAATTCTTGCTGAAGCACTATGATGATGGAGCTTCCATACTGTCCCTTATCCACTCTTCCTTATTCCTGTAGCATTCTTCTTGTTGCCTTCTGTCTCTTACACACACTGCTGTCTTTTTTGCTGCCTGGCAATGATGCACCAGTTCACCTCTCCCGACCGCCTGAAGCTGCAACCGTGTGACAGAATGGTTCTTAGCACTCTTGCTGCAGGTTTTAGCCCGATAGTAGGGAAGAAAGCAGGGAACTCCTGGAACATTTGCCTCTGCTTACACCATGCAGGGTCTTCCAAGTTATTTTCAAATATTCATAAAATCATTCTTTGCTTCCTTTTA
Source organism: Eublepharis macularius (assembly GCF_028583425.1). Lineage (NCBI taxonomy): Eukaryota > Metazoa > Chordata > Lepidosauria > Squamata > Eublepharidae > Eublepharis > Eublepharis macularius. The sequence goes on from NC_072790.1 coordinate 192,516,205, forward strand.
CAAAATGTAGACCCTCTTGTTTGGCTCAAGAGTCCTCAAGGAAACTTACAGAATTAGGACATTATTTGCAGCAAATCCTCTGATAGATAGATGAGCCTCATAACCAAAACACTGTCTTAAGAACAACATATTTAACAGTCACCTGAATATCTGGCATTTGCTGGGGCCTTAAATCTAACAAAGGCCTCTCTGTGCCCCAATAGTACAGCAGCCATTCTTATTCTGAAAAATGCAAGGAGGCCTGAGACAGAGTTGCCAACCTCCAGGGGAGGGCCTGGACATCTCCCAGAATTACAACTGATCTCCAGGAGAGAGAGAGATCTGTTTCTTTGGAGAAAATGGCTGCTTGAGAAGTGTGTGTAGACTCTATGACATTATACCCCACTGAGGTCCCTCTCCTCCCCAAACCCTGCCCTCCCCAAGCTCCATCCCTCTAGCTCCAGAATTTCCCAGTCCAGAGTTGACTACCCTAGCTTGTGGCCTGGGAAGAATTCTTCACTTGCATGTTTTACTTCAACTAGGTTAGCACCACAATCAAAAGCTTCAATTCAGTCCCCACATTCAGCAATAAAAAGGACTTCCTGTAGGAGGGCTGAAAAAGCTCCCTCCCAGAGACAAGATGGTCAGAACAGGTAATACTGGCCTCTGTGGAGCAATGGCTTCATATAAGACATAATATTTCCACCTCAGACCTCCTCTTTGTCCCTTCAGGACAAAGCAACACAAGCAACGTATTAAACAGAGGAACTTGCAGGACATGTGCGTAAAAAAGATGTCAGTCTCTTCCTTCTGCAATTTTTGCCCTTCCCTTAACCTGCAACTACGCATGCCTTTTGTTCTTCTTCCTTTTCTGATGCCTCATAGGACAAGAAGCCTTGAGGGCAGCAGACATTCCGTAATATATTGCAAAGCATGAAACAGTCTGATAGAGTTCTAAAATTGTAGGGCTGGGAAAAAATGGAAACTAGCCCAAACGTGTTCTCTTGGACAGACCTGTTGTATCTAAGTACTTCCCAGTGATGTGGAACTAGGATCAAGTGGCAGTGATCAGGGTGAATGCAGAGCTGGCCAGCTGCAAAAGCAACCCAAATAATCACTGCCGGCAACAGTATTTTCATGGTTGCCAATGAAGCAGTGTGCAGCAAGCTAAGATATGTGCCCCACCAAACACAGGGCACGTCACAGATTGTGTAGAAACATGCTCAGCTGAAAATTGTGCTGAGCCTCCTGGGCACTTCTTTCTGATCATGAAGTACAGCTGCTTGGGGAGGCAAAATACTGTGGTCCAGTGCTGGATGAATTATCTCATGATTTCTGCATGTGAAACAGTCGACTCATGGGTATCCATGCCATATGCAGTAAGAGAAGACTAAGACATACAAACTAATATCAGGATTATCAGTCAATTTGATCCAGATCTGGTGTGGAATTTCATTTCTTTGGCAAAATGCAAGTGAAAAATAGGGGCCTTTCTAAAATAGAAAAAAAACTGTTACATCCCCTTTCCTGTTGCTGTCCTACTACAGATCTTCAGAGAGAGATTTTACACCCCTAAGGCGGTTCACCTTCACCCAACTCTCAATTCCCTGTTGCTTCAGTCAGTATCTTTAGAACTAACAGCTGCTGTCACAGGTCTTAAATGACGTCTAAGAGCCAAGCTACAAGTGACGAATTACACTTCCCTGGCACGTGAACAGACTCACGTGTATTCCTCCCTGTTCACTTGCCATTCACTTGCTCTGAGCGCAAGTGAATGGCAAGTGAACAGGGAGGAATACACGTGAGTCTGTTCACTTGCTAGGCAAGTGTAATTCGTCACTTGTAGCTTGGCTCTAAGACCCGAAACAGACGTGACGAGTTACCTCAATTCAACCTGGGTTTCCTTGCCTCAAGGCTGGGCCAGGCGAGGGGGGGGGAGATGAAGTGACGCTCAGTGCGACGGGGGGGAGGCAACTCCACCCCCCTTGCCTGGCCCAGCCCCCACAGAGCAACACCGGGCTGCACTGGGAGAGCGGGAAGAAAGGCTCCCGGAGCATGCTGCATCTCCCCCTCACTCGCTTGGCCCCCACCAGAAGCCGCACAGCCCAGAACTGCAGAGACTGGGCCAGACGAGGGAGTGGGAGAGATGAAGTGACGCTCAGTGCGACAGGGGGGGGGAGGCAGAGCACGTGCGGCTATGTAGCTCCAGGCCACGCAAGCAGGGGAAGGAGAAATGCAGCAATGCACCTGCAAGGACGTCTACACTTCCCGTCAAACCTTGAGGCAAGGAAACCCAGGTTGAATTGAGGTAACTTGTCACGTCTGTTTCGGCTCTAACATAGCAGCAGTGTGCCTTTAGTGTCCACCAAACCCATCAGGTGCTGTGGTTGGATTTGAGGAGATTAGCTTTAACACCTAAAACCATCTTTGCCATGTTTACACTCAGAGAATCCAGCCATTTGATGTCAATTTTAGTCACTGTTCCAACTAAAGTTTTTATGGAGGTCTTCTGATCCTGCTTATCTTTGAAGCCCTCTTGAAAGCTGGACCAAAAAAATAGCAACATCATTGGAAACATTTCAAAACAATTTTACTATATTGTTTTGTATGTTATCTACTAGAAACCTTAGAGAAATGCATTATTTTGTAAACACGGCCAAGTTTACACTAGGAATAGCACTGTCCTTTAGCATGTGGCAACTCTGTTGATCTTTGTATGCCAGCATACTCTCACAGGGAAGGAGATGTGCCTGCACAGATTCCTGCATACTAACAGAAGTCAATCCAGGCCTCAGGGCGCGTTTCAGCTGCAGATATCCTGAGTGGTTCTCTGTCTTAGCTATTAGTTGTGTGATTCAAAATGAGGCTGCCACACAAAGCCTCCATTCATCCCAAAGGGAACGTCAAACTGCTGCCTTTCTTGCATCAGCACCAGGAGCAAAAATCCCTATGTTCAGAATTTCCCAGTCAAAAGTGGATGTTTTCATTTTTCCTCCTTTCGGTGTACCTTTTTCCACACTGAAGAAGTCTAGCATGTCTGCCATGAAATCCCAGAGTACTGAAGGGAATTCGGAGGCATATTTTAGATCCACTTTCAGTTCACACAAGTCACAAGACAGGTGTTATCATTCCCCTGTATGAGCTGAGTGCATTCTAGAATATGTAGAAGATCTGTAGTTAGTGACTAGGCAAAATTTGGTCAGGCAAGCTTATTCTCCATTACCAGTGTTCTGATTGAAGAATCCCTCAGGCTTTGAGGGAATCCCAGAACATAGATGGAAAATCACTGGCACAGAGGAAAGCTGAACATTACCCTTGGTTCTGACTGAGTGGTGTGTTTCTCTGGTTTGTCTTTGTAGGGCAAAGGGAGTGGTTGGCACTCTGTTTTTTAGACAGTGCCAGCTAAGGCATCTTTCTGCTTGAGGCAGAGCACAAAATGGTGCTCCCATATGTCCCCAATCAGTACTGCCTGCTGCATCTACCCTAGTGCTTGTACCCTAGCACAATCTCAGGTTCTTTTACTTTTTCATCTTCCAATGTTATATATGCCATCAAGTGCTAACAATGACCTTCCGCTCTCTATATCAGACAAATGGGCCAGTTCCTATGCAAAATAATAAAAGGACATAAAACTGACATTAAAAATCACAGCACTCAAAAAAAACAGTGGGAGAACATTGTAATCTTCTGGAACATTCCACTGCTGACCTTCCACTATTCTGACTCTCTACAAACTGTAAAACCAAATTATTCAGGAGGGCTTTTTTACATAGGTAATAAGGCTGTACTGTAAGGAAATGGATCTAAGAGATGCTTTGATAAATGGATAGGGACTGTAAACTATACTACTATACTGCCTGTTGCTGTAAGTGTGTTCCTGTTTGAGAAGTTTCCACATCATTTAATATGTCATGTCAAATTGCTTATGTCTTCTATCAGCATTGTATCAGGCTCTGTATTGGATTTCTGCTTGTTTTCAAATTTCTGCAGTTTATATCCTATTGTATAGCTTATTGAATGTACCGGCTGAAGATTGTGTTGATTCACACTGCTTAATTTGCAGAAAGGTGGGATGTAAATAATGTTAACAACATTAATAAATAATGTTAACAACAAGAAAGGAGAATATAAAAAGGAGAAAGGCAGACTATAAGTAATGATGATGATGAAAATTCTGAAAACAACTGAAGATGTTCCATGTTGGTAGAGGGTTTTTTAAAAAAAAAATACAGAATTTGCTTCTCTTGTCATCCTACTAAGAAACAAAAAAAGATCAGCACTGTGGCCAGTCTATAATTACATTAGAAGCAAACCACTATGAATGAAGGGATTATGCGAAGGCTCTCTTTGGTCTTATTAATGCCCATCAAAAAGAAAGAAGGGGCCATGTGACACAGCTATTTAAGGCAAGGATGGGTGTCACTATTACACCATATGGCATGTCAGACACAAAAACTGTCAACACAGCCCTTAAGAAATTGTGAACTAAAAAGGAGAAAACAGTCAGTCTTTAGAAGCATCTGCTGACAGCCAAAGAACAGTCTCTTCATTGTGGCTCTTCTCTTCCCTCCTCTCTTTCTTTACTAAGCAGCCGTTGATGCTAAAAACCACAAACCAACTAAACTTAAATACTTTTCAGTCCCATTAGGTAGGACTCAATCGCATGAGGTAGAACTTTACCAGGAACCAGAGTTGTGTGCTAAACACCCATCGATTTCATTGGATTTAGGTGTGGGGCCAGTGAGATTTATAATGGCTAGCTTGTTGGACTAGAGCTGGAAAGACCCAGCATTAGATCTCACCTGCCATGACCTTCACAAGTTGACTTTACTCTAGTTGCTGTCTTTTAGCCTAAACTATCTCACAGCGTCAATGAACAGATAAAATGTGGGCAGTCAAATGGCTGAAAGCAAACAAATTGAAACTCAACCTAGACTAGAAGGAAGTAATGTTGGTTGGGAAGATGGAAATGGTCAGGTTTTCTCCCAGGCGCTGCTGCGTTGGATGCGGGGGTACCTGGCTTTGGCACCGGGATGCCACTAGGGATCATGCAGGGTCCCGCTTTGTGGGAGGAGGGGAGGTACACATCACCCATGCACCCTCTCAAGCCACCAGCAAGCCTGCTCAACCTAGCTCTGCTCCTGTGTCCATCTTCCTCCTTTGCCGCCTTCCTCCCTTGCTTACTTATTTTCTCCATCCAACCTCCAACAACCCCCAACCCACCCCACCCTGTGGGTGGACTTCCCTTTTATCCTTTCAGCCTTTCCCTGCTCCACCTGTCAACCATGCTCTCCTCCTGCCCTCTAACCACGGCTCTGGCTGGCCTAGGCAGCTGCACCTGTGCTCCTGTGGCTGGAAGCACTGGGCTGGCTCACCTGTGTCTCATTGGCTGGCTGCGCAGCTTCTCCTACAGAGTGCCTTAGGCAGCTCCACCTGGAGTTGTTTTGTTCCTGGCACTCCCTGGCCCCGGCTATTGCCTTCTATATGGGCTGCAGGCTGGGGCATGGTTCTGAGCTGCTGTGGCTGCTTCTCCTTCCTGGCTGGTAAGGTTTCTGTGTGGGTAGCTGCTGGGTGCCTGTCCCTGCTGCCTTTGCCCTCTCCCTCTGTTCTGGCCCCCTCTGGGTTGACTCCACTCTCTCTGCCTGGCCTCCTAGACTCCCACTGGAGGGTGGGCCTAGCTGGCCTCCACCTGCCCCTTCTAACCCTCTGAGGCTTGGGTGCTTCTTTCCCTCCCTCTTGTGTAGGCAGGTTCTGGTCCTAGGTGACTGCTGGGATGGCTGGGCAGCTGTCTCCTGACTGTCTCCCATCCCCTCCTCCCAGCAAGTCCAGGGGCTGTGCCTCAGACCCTGGACAAAAATTGTGAAGCACATTGTGCTCCCCATTTTTGATGGGGTTCAGTTGACCCTTGCAGCCCTGGTTAAGATTCCGGGGGTTATACTGAATGCAGTATTGCTGTTAGAAAAGCAAGTTAATGCAGTTGCAAAAAAAGGCCTTCTTCCAAACTCAAGACAAGCCATGAATAGGACCCCCTATCTTGACATGCCCAGTCTGACCACCTGGATCCACACCATGGTAACAATGAGATTAGGCTGTTGAAATGCACTCTACATAGTGTCTCCTGTCAAAGTCACCTCATGGACTCCAGTTGGTGTGGAATGCTGCAGCTCAGTTATTATAAAGAGCTAGGCAGAGCATGCATATTATTCCCATTCTGTAGACATTCCAATGGCTTCTATCAGTTACCAGGCTCAATTCAAAGTTTTGATTATCACAACTTTCATGACCTTAGTCCCTCATATCTGCAGGACCACAGTAGCTTTGCTCATCTGAACTGAGCAAAACAAAAATCTGCCCATACATGGGCATTCGCTGTTGTGGGCCCCGCCTTATGAAGTAGCCTGCCTGATGAGATTAGGAAGGCTTCCCTAGTTTTCTACAAACTGTGCAAAACTGAATTATTAAGGAGGGATTTTTTAATGCAGAGAGAAGAGCTGTACTGTAAAGAAATGGTGCAAAAAGATGCATTGGTAAAGAGACTATATGATATATGATATGATATGGTAAAGAGACTATATATATATAGTCTCTTTACCATATCATATCATATATCATCTATAGACAATCTATAGTCTCTATCATATATATATTTATATATATGATAGAGACTATAGATTGTACTACTTTATACTGTCTATTGCTGTACGTAGGGGGAAAGGGGGGGGAAGGGTGTGGTTACACTCTTCTGTTCAACCAGTCAGAATGCAGAGAGATAAAGTTGAGGGTGAAAGGTTTACATTGAAACAAAAATTCTGAACTGCAAAAAAGCTACCTTTTAACTTCATTATTTAAAAAAAAACCAAAAAAAACATGGAAAACGTGGCGAAATTGATTCTGCTGCAGATGCAGCCTTTCACCATGAGAACACAAAAGAGTATGGGGCCACTTCCACACGGTGAACTTTACACTGGGCTTTCTACATATTCAGCCCTTGAGGATCAGATCCACTTTATTCATCGATTCTGGCCCTGTACAGCTTTGATTCTTTAATTTTGCACTTTGAGGGAGTTATTATTTATCATTAATAGTCCATCTTTCTCACTGAGACTCAAGGCAGATTACATAGTGTGAGATTAGTACAATCAGTATCAAGGACATTTCCATACAGTGTCAAGGACATTTCCACAACATTATAGGATTGTATTAAGATGCAGCATTAGCAAGGCTCCAATACAGTGTTGAAGAACTGCCGAAACAGAACATAATCAATTCTAGGACTGACATTAGATAACATGAAGCACAGGTAGTATAGGAGTACATATTTGAGCAACAGATAACATGCAAGGCAACATAGTGGTGAAGTCTATGGTTCCTAACTCATTAGCAAAGCATTTGAGACCCCTTCTCTACAATACTTCCTTCCTATCTAAGTAAAAAGCCTTTTGAATAATTCGGTTTTGCATTGTTTGTGGAAAGCCAGGAGAGTGGGGGCTCTCCTGTCTTCCTCAGGCAGACTGTTCCATAGAGTAGAGGCCGCCACAGAGAAAGCCCATGTGCGGGCTTCTGTTGATTTCGCCCATGTGCAGGCTGGCACCTGCAGGAGACCCTGTTCAGATGAGTGAAGCTGCCGTGGAGAGACATAAGGAGTGAGGCGATCTCATAGGTATGCTGGGCCAAGGCCATGAAGGGCTTTATATGTAATTACCAATACCTTGAATTGAGCCCTGGTAACTGATAGGTAGCCAATGGAGTGACTGTAGGATGGGAGTGATGTTCATGCTCCTGCTCACTCCTGCTAACAGTCAAGCAGCAGCATTTTGCACTAACTGGAGCCTCCAAGTTAACTTAGTTGAACTGAAGTGGTGTCTGTTTTCTATTTTTGCAATTTCTGCTGAGGGCTTTGAGGACACATCAATTTCATTAACTGATTTGTTGAGATCACATCAGGGCCCTTTTCACACTGCTTACCTGCTCCCAGGACGTTGCGAAATATCGCGCAAAAACCGCAGAAGATAGCGTCTTCTCACGAGAGTTTTGTGCGACATCGTGCAAAACTCTCGCAAGAAGATGCTATCTTCCGCGTTTTTTGCGCGATATTTTGCAACGTCCTGGGAGCAGGTAAGCAGTGTGAAAAGGGTCCAGTTTTGTTAGCTGATTGGCTGAGAACAGGCCAGTTTCCTCTGTTGATTGCTGAGGAAACTTAAAAGGGGTTTTTTTTTTTGGTCTTTTTAAAATGGCACCAATGTTGCAGTTTTGCAACTTTGCTGTTTAATGTTTTTTTCAAGCCAAAGAGAATGGACTAACAAGTACAGAAAGCACAAGTGAAATATCAAATGGGATTCAGGGCTCTCTGCAGAGTTTTTGTGTTAGCCATATTGAAGTTGCAAGGATTTTTTTCTTTAAGGCACCAATGTTGCAATATTACCATTTCATTTTTTAAAAAAATCAGGGTGGAAAACTGGATTGGTTGCTATTCAACCAACTGGGATGCAGGGGAATAAAGGGGGGGGGGTGAAAGGCAGGGCCAGGGCCAGGCTTCACACTGAAGAAAGCATTCTGCATTTCAAAATAGCCCTGGGTTAACTTTGCTGGGAGGGAAAATCAGGGTTATGTGCACAGGGAGAAAAGCTGCAGAAAAGTTGGGGAAAGATCAGTTCTGCGGCAGATGCAGCCTTTCTCTGTGTGGAACGCAAAACAATCTGGGAAGCACTCTGGAGACTGAATTGGGGTATTTTGTCCTTGTGTGCGGGATTCTGGAGAGAAATCGATACAGTATGGAGTTAGTACCAATGAAAAAGCCCTGTGCAGAAAAGCTCTCAGAAGCAATTCGAAGACTGAGTCAAGGTATTTTGACTATGCGTGCAGAACTCGGGGGACGCATTGAAGCTGTATGAGGCCAGAACCAATGAAAACGCCTCATGCAGAAAAGACCTTACTGTACACAGTTTTGCACCAGTTTTTAGACAAAGATATTTACAATAGCATCCAAAGCAGGATTACACCCTTCTAAGGATGGCACTGTACAGAACTATATTTAGAACTGAGATTGAGATTACTACTGTTAACACTCACGTATCACAACTCTTCAGTAATTCTTCATTGGGATTGATATCCTAGAATGTGCCAGTAAGCAATAATAACTAGGGGTGAGTACGAACTGAAATATAAACCAAAGTTCATCATGAACCAAGCCAGTTCGTGGATTGCAAACTGACGATTCATGGGGGCTCATTTCTCACAAACTGTGATGAATTTTAGCCTGGTTCATTTGGTTCATATTTCGGTTCGTCACTGCAGACAGCCTGGTGCCAACCAATCTGTTTCCTAGGCAACGGGGGAGGGGAGGGGCTCTCTGCAGACCTTCTGCTGACCCAGAAGTGATGTTTTCATGAACCTGATGAACCAATTTGCGAACCGGGGCAAGTTCTTGAAAGTTTGTGGTTTGTGAAACACGACGATCCACGAACTGCACGGTTTGGAATTTTCCCGGTTCGTGCCCATCTCTAATAATAACCAATAAGAATCAATCCTTGAATGTGCTAATAATCAATACTCCCTTACTGGGATGGGCATCCTAGAATGTGCTAATTTTTTTAACTACATGATTTTATTGAGTTTTTAGTTTAGAGAGAAAGCATTCATTCTAGTTCAGTCAGGCAATCTGTGTGTTTCTGAGAGAAAGTATTCTGGCTGTCAGACAATCTGTGTGTGCGCCTGGGGCATTCTGTATATAGCTGAGAGAGAAATTATCTAGGTCAGGCAAGCTATGTGGAAAGGCCTGAGTGAATCTATGCCTATGTGGATAAGAAGAGACTTTATTCTGTTAGTGAAGACCTGTATGGAAAATTACTCTGTGTGACTGAATCTGTGAATAAGAAGAGAAAACACCAAGCTTGAGAGATAAACCACCAAGCTCTTTAAAAAGAGATAAATCACCAAGCTTGAGAACTATTCTGACACCAATACATTTATAAAAACTCTGTTTATGTACTTATAAATTCTAATTTTGTTTAAGAAAAGAAGATCCTGTTTCGTTTAAGAAAAAAAGATCCTGCCTCATAACCACCCTCACATGCTGACAAACTACCATCTATAATAAGCCTTCCTATATAACAAGTTAAACTGAGGAGGTCTAAAGCAAAAAAAAAAACCCTTTGGTGGCAATGAAAACCTTTTGAAGGGGTCAGGGAGGCAGCAATATAAAAGTCACAAAAACCTTTATAAAAGGGAAGGTGTTCTTGCGGTAGAAGCTTGGGTAGAGAAAACCTTAAGCTCTGTGCAAGTGGAAATAGAGCGTAGGTTGTGACCAGAGCCCTCCTGAGGTATAAGTTTAAGGTAAAGTAAGGAGGAGCTGGTCTAAAGGTTCAAAAGCAAAGGTTGAAAAAAGTATTTTTTAAAGAAAAAATCATTATATTGGGTAATGTTTGTGGTAGGGTAAACAATACACAGTTGCATCTTTAAGCAGGAACATCACAATCTGAGGCAATGATAATTTGTTTACATTCAACTACAGGGATTTAACTGGGAAGAAATTTCTAGGTTGCACTTGGTATGCATTTCAAACTCTTCTGGTCCTCTGCTTTCAACTACACTCCTTGAAACAAAGAATAAATCAGGTTACTGCAAATTTGAGACTGGGCTCACTCTTTGAGCCTTTATTTCATATTTATTGCTGCCTCTGCACAGCACAGTTGCTAGGACAGTAAAGATTTCCACTTTTGTGAATATACTGTACCAAGCCTTAAAAAGGTTCCAGGGCGTGCTAGCTCACAAAAAGAAAACAGCACAAGTAACAAGTTGCATCAGCACCTGGGCTCTACTAGACAGACGTGAGGCATGTAGTTTCCATCCTCAGACCTTAGATCCTACATTAAATTGTTGAATGGGCTGGTGCCTTGACGTGAGACAGGGGGGCTCACCATGGTTCAGCTCAGAAGGATATTTATTTATTATTCTCCTATCCATTCTATCTTCACAACAACCCTGCGAGGTAGTTTAGGCAGTGTGTGTAACTGGTCCAAGGTCACCAAGTGAGCTTCCATGACAGAGCATGGATTTAAACCTGGTTCTCCCAGATCTTCATCTGACACTCTAGCTATACTGGCTCTCACACAAGAGAGGGTACACAGAGGTTCGTTGCTGTGACTTAGGGCTGCCATTTTGCTGAAAGAGTAATGGTGCCTATCTGCTGCATCAAACCAGAGTTTCAACCGGTGCAATTTTCCCATGCTACATATTCTTGCCAGGAAAAAGCTGCGCCTTCTGACTTCTTCCAGGTTTTCCCCAATGCTGTGAAAAGATGATGGCAAATCTGCTGCTATTCCAAAGCAGCAATTACTCATGTATAAAGCAATGCTCTCTTTGTCTCCTGCCCACAACCCTGTCCTTAACCCCAACCAAGTGACAGCTCTTCCTATCACGTGGCTCTCTGGCTGTGATGTCATATAACTTCCTGTCATATGCTTGCACCTCAGTGGGTCCTATGTGGAGTGGTTGTGAGTCTGGAAACGTTGAAGACCACTGATCTAGAGGGAAGTGAAACTGGAGACTTGTGCTATCTCTTGGCACAGAGCCATGTTTAGTCTCCAAAGTACCAAGCCAAAAAAGGCCAAGAACTGTTCACAAAAGCTCTGTAACATGCAATATTTAAAAAGACCAGATACAGCATAGAGCAGAGTTCCTGTACTTTTCATTATTAAGAGAGGAATTATCATCAAGAATTCCTTTTCATGACAAGGGACACTTGTCTTCTATACAACTATCAAAGATAAAGCAGACATTCATCAAGTTACCCCAACAACGTTTTGCAAGACCCAAGAAGGAACAATATTAAACTAGCAGTCTGGGTTTGGCCTTAGATTTTTGAGTTAGGTGGATCTGTAGAGTTTCAATGAAATGGTGGAAGTGGTGTGGCAAGGGAAAAACACGGGCCCAAGAGCCCTTTGGCAGCAGCGGCTAGTGGAAAGCAACGGACAAAGCTACGTTTTTATTATTGTAAAGTCTGGAGTCCACAAGGGTATAAATCTGACTTATTTGAACTGCAGCACACAAAGCCTGAACTAACCTCACTGTCCTCAGGAGCATACCTAGTCTGCGTGCTCAACAAAAATCATCTGATACTTGGCCACTGGGTAGCAACTAATAGGAATATATAATACAATTATGTGCCACACTTTGGACAATAACCAAACAATGTTTTATTTAAGCAGTAGGGGCAGTTCAATGTCCAAACAAAACAAGTGGACCCCAAACCAGCAGGGATGGCATAGAAGAAAGCACTCATCCCCCACCCCCACCCCATGCCTGTCACCCAGCTTGGATGCAAGGCAATTGCTTCTGCAGCAGGCCTTGCACCCAGTGGAGTGGCACAGGAGGATGGTACTTGGGGCAGTAAACCCCTTGAGCAGTCCATTAAGCAGAAAAGTTATAGCAACTCCCGCCCCAGTAATGGGCATAAGTATGCAATTTGATAACAGATTCACACATATACTTAGCCGGAAGTAAATCCCAAGTAATTCTGTTGGATTTCTTTCTGATTAAACATGTATAGAGTTGGGCTGCCAGGTATCTGTTATTTTTACAGGCTGTTCTGGAGAACACCACAGTTCCATAAGGCACGTGGCTTATCACACTCCACAGTGATCCCTCTGGTGGAAATTATAATCTGTCGGTCACAAAAGCAGAAGAGGACTCCCAAGCAAAGTGATATTTGCTGGGCTGTATTCTATTCAGATCCAGACTCTGAAGAAAGCAAAACATAACTATCACCCTATGGTTAAAGAATAATAAGTAAAGACTATTTTCTGTGTCGATGTTGTGGGGAAACACACACACTCTCTCTCTCTCTCTCTCTCTCTCTCTCTCTCTCTCTCTCTCTCTCTCTCTCTCTCTCTCACACACACACACACACACACACACACACACAGTACACCTGGGAAATCCCCACCATGTGATGAATTTTTGAGAGCTCATCTTACCGGCTTTTACTACAGCCCGAAGTATTTCACAGTATTACATCTGTACAGCACGTTTCTCTCGTATTACAGCATTTGAAAAAACTGCCAGTCATTCCTGGTGTTTCAGAATTTGCATCATTGTTGATTCATCTACAAAGATTTTTGTCTACGCTCCTTGACTTGAACAGCACAAAAGGTTAACTCAGCAGCTAGAGCTGCAAGACACTTTCAGTCGCTGCAAAAGACTCTCTGCTCTCTGCACCAAGGTGGCCACACACCCCAGTTTCTGTGGCTGCCTGTACAAAGGGCAGTGTGATGAAATCTTTAAGCAAGAACTTGTGATGAGATCTGCTCAGATTCATTGTGCTGTTTGAGGCTGTTGCACTAGTCTTGGGAAAAGAGAAGCACAAGCCAAGTAAAGCAGTTCTTGCACTGAATCAACCCCCTGGTGCATAGGCATATGCAAAATTTATTTTATTTTATTTAGATATTTATAGTCTGTTTTTCTCCCCACTGGGGACTCAAAAGTAGCTTACATCGTTCTCCCTGCTCCATTTTTGTTGGAAATAGCAATGTCTGTTGTACAAGAAGGAAGAAGAGCCTTCCATACAGGGAGCAGCAAGGATCAATTAGTTAGGATAGCATCCTAATTAGTTAGGGGAGCATCTCTCTTGTTTCCTAATGGTCATTTTCTTGTCTTGTCTCCTATTGGACTAAACAGGGCAATATCCTGCTTCTTCTCTCTCCTGATATCTCTCTTCTAGATGTAGTTCTGATAGCAAGCATCTGTCTCTATCTCTCCTCTTTACTCTCAAGTATGTAGTTCCTAAATAAACTCTTTTTAACCTCTTTAACCAGCACTGCGTGCCCAGCACTGTGTGTGTTCTTCCTCTGCCTTCAATTTTATCCTCACAAGTGTTTGTGGCAGTGTTAGGTTGAGAGAGTGTGACCTTCCGGTGGAAGTTTTGGGCTGCACAGAGCACTTTATCAAGTAGAATGAAAAATAATTTAATTTCCTGTATAATGGAAATTTGCCGCCACCCCTCACCCCCTGGAGAAGTAGCAAGGACTTGTAAGGGGGCATTTCATTTCCCCACTGCCACTATTGCCTCTTTCCTTTCCCTGAAAGCCCCATATCCTCTCTCTTTTTCCTGTTTCCTGCTCTTCTTACAATCCACCTGCCAACGTTCCTTTATCTGACCCCCGTCTTCAGCTTTCCCTTCCCTCCCTGGCAGCCTTTACACAGGAAAACTATGGCCAGGTTGTTTGGTGCTGGCTTCCAGAATGGGCCCAGCTGCATGGTAGAGAACCCACAAAAACTTGCAGGGGGACCCCATTTTCCACAGTATCCCCTTCCCCACACTATTTTCTCTGTCTTCAGCTTTCCCTCCTTTCCTCCCCTGGCAGCCTCTTCCTGGAAAAGCTCTGCCTAAATTGCACTGTCATGGCTGACCTTTGCCCAGTGGAGAATAAACACTTCACTTTGTCCTGTTTCCCCTCCCACACTATTTCCTCTTTCCCATCTTCTACCAGCCATATAGCCTCACTTTTCTGCGTTTCCTGCTCTCCTTTCCACTCACCCACCTGCTTTTAATCTGCTCCTACCATCTAATTATTTATTTACTCCATTTTATCTGGCTTAACATAACATAAATTGAATTTTCATCATCATCATCATCACCACCACAACAGGGACACAAAGCATCTAACATCATTTCCCTCTCTTCCACTTTATCCTCACAACCACCCTGTGAGGTTAGGCTGAGAGTCTGTGACTGACCCAAAGTCACCCTGTGAACCTCCGTAACAGAGTGGTGATTCAAACCAGGATCTCCCAGCTCCTAGTCTGAAATTCTAACCACTACACCACACTAGCTTTTGTGGGGTGGCTGCTGATGTAGCAAGCAGCTGTGCTAAGATGAGACATGTAAGTTGTGTGGTAGCAAGTCACATAGCAGTCTTCTCTCAAAGTCCAACTGCAAGAACAGCCTTGAAAAGGGCCCTAACCCCTCCCCCACACCTTTTCCTCATGGAAAGCGAGGCTTGAAAGCTGGTAATGCTGTTGTAGTTGCCTAGCAATGGCCACTGAGGGCACCAATTCCTTGAAGCTACAGGCTCACCTTTTATCATTTGGGGAGGGGGTTACCCCATGTATTTTTGTTAAGATTTCAGATTTTTATATAAACCTCAGGCTTTCCTTGGGTTTCTAAAAAGATCTGTCCATGGCCCAAATCTCTGATTTTAGTACCCACAAACGAGGCCACATTGAAAATTAGTGATACACGTTTACAATGAAGAGATTTGGCAAATGGATGGGATTTGACTGTGCCCACAATTTTGGCCCAATAATTGTCTAGGGAAATGTACAGAGAAAAGTAGGTGCATTTTAAAAATGTATTCCGTCTTACCTAGCAGACTTTTTTTTTATAAAAATTTTATTGGTGAGTACATAATTAATACATACATTCCCCATCTTACCTAATTTATATCAACCCCCACCCTTTCCCTCCCCCCTCCTTGTAGACTTCCAACAGCTTTCCAACCCTTAACCTATCTTATTACTTAACTTATTTTCAACTATATTCTTCTAAATCATATATATACTATATCTCTTACTCTAAGCATATTCAGATTCTTTTATACATACTATATCAAGTCCACTAATATATCTATTCTCTACGGGCCAAGCTACACATGACGAATGACACTTGAATGGCAAGTGGATTGAGTGGAGGGCAAGTGAACAGGGAGAAATACACTTGCTGTTCAAGTGTCATTCGTCATGTGTAGCTTGGCCCTACGTCACTATTTAAACTGTATATTTTTAATAAAGTCTCCTTAATAATAATACTAGCTTAGGTTAATTAATAGCTAATTTTTCCCATTGATGGTAAAGTTACTTCTCTCTTCTATTTATAAAATCACAAATTAATAGTTCTCAAACTGCCACAGTCCTCCCTTCACATCCCATTTTTTTTCTAAATATTGTTTCAATTTCCCCCAATCTGCGATGTATTCTCCTGGATCAAGATCTTTCAGTTTTCTTGTCATTTTGTCCATTTCTGCCATGTACAGCAATTTGTAAATCCAATCTTCTGTAGTTGGTATTTCTTGCACTTTCCATTTCTGCGCGTATAAAAGTCTTGCTGCTGTAGTCATGTAAAATAACAATGTTCTGTACTGCATTGGAACATCTTCCATTCCCAAGTTCAGTAGCAACAATTCTGGGTTCTTATTTATTTGGGTTTGCAAAACCTCATTAATTACTTCAATTATATCTCCCCAGTATTGCTTAGCTACCTCACAAGTCCACCACATGTGATATAATGATCCTTCATGCTTTTTGCATTTCCAGCATCTATCTGACATATTAGTATTTCCTAGTGCGATTTTCTTTGGTGTTAAATACCCAGACGTTTTGATTAATATTATTGCCATTATAGAATCATAGGCTGCTTCTCTACAGTGATGGTTCTCCATCCGGTTCTCTTACAGCTGCAAATGCAGAGGCATTTGTGGATCCACACACGGGTTTCCCCACACTTCTCCTGCCCCAGTACCCTGTGGTTGCCACTCCCCCCCCCCCCCCCGCGCCACCAGACGGCTTTGGCTTTTTTCCTTAATTGATAACATATCACTATAGCAATATGTAAAATACCGATTAAGGGAAAATGTCCCCCAATCCCCCTGGTGGCATGGGGAGAAATGGCAGCTGCAAGGGAGTGGGCAGTGAAAGTGAAGGCAATGTGGGCAGGACCTGGAACAATCTGCTCATTCTAATCCACCCCTCTTTGACTGAGATTGTTTAAAAAATAGTAAAGCAGATTGAGAAAAGATGGCAGCAAAGTTGGGTGTGTTGGCAGAGTTCAGGAAATAATCCAATCCACATTTTGGAATTTGCTTTCAATTAATTTACTTCAGTGGAATTTTTGCAAAAAAAGACAGTAGCTGACTACAGGCCATTAATGCAACAGAAAGGCCTTCAGAGAACAAGCACTAACACATACTAACACACAGCAGAGAGAGAAAAACAACAAGAGGTAAATTGAACTGCAAGAGAAAACATTCAATAAACCCTAAACACTGGAGAATGCTCCATAGCTCCCCCTAGGGTACAAGTCGACTAAACTACTTTTCCAACAGAATTTACAGTAACTAGACTCTTAGCAAGTTGTCACGTTTGTGAATTCCCCATGATACCATATGGAAACTGTAAGTCCACCGCACTTTGAGACCCAAGCCAAGCCGGACGAAAATGCCTATGTGGAAGCAACCATGGATGACAAGACAGCATTTCAAAAGAATAGGGTTTAGCTGTATGGCCTGCTCTGATGAGGTGGCAAATCCTGATTTTATTGCTACCTTTAGAATACAGTTGCAAACAGAAACAAACAGGAGTCTTGTGGTACCTTAAAGATGATCACATTTTTAAAATTGAAACATAAACATGTATGGACTGTAGTCCACTCCATCAGTTCTGGAAGCTTATATGATAATAAAAAGTGGTAGGCTTTTAAGGTGCCACAGGACTCCAGTTTGTGGCTAGTTTGGGGAGGGAGGGGGTTTTTTTTGTGTTTTATTTTAACCTGTAAGAGTATTTCGACAAATTTCGTATATGTTTAAAAATCCTTCCTGCTCATAGAAGACTAGCACATCAGGGACAGGGCTAAGCAAGACTAATTCTCCATGACAGGGAATATTCAAACTTGCAATGTGAAGTTTTATAGACCATGTGCAATTATTTATTAAATTCCTATCCCATTCCTTCCTCCAAAAGGGTGAAATACTTGGGAAAGAGTGTATGTACAGGAAATGTATCAGGGCGATCCGCAGGAGCACTAAAATGAAACGCAATGAAAGTGTGGTTGCATTTTTAAAGATTAAGAATGTTTTATGATTTCCGTATCACAATAAACCCACTCAGCTGAATTTTCAGTGCCGCCTCCTCCTCTCTCCCCATCATATAGCCCCTTAAGCCAACACAACCCATCTAGACTGTCTGCCCGTATGCCTTATTCTGCCATGATATGAAGCAGGCTGACATGATTCAGCACAATGTGATAGATCATTTGACTTTTGGGGGAATACAATGCAGCAATTAAGTAATGTTTTATTTCCTCATTTTCTTTTTATTTAAGAACACTTTTGCATGACTTTGTGCTGGGTGAAAGGTGCCCAAGAGCCTGGTCTGGAAAAAGGAGTTCTTTTTTCTGTGCATGCAGTTGGCTCAGTATGGACCAAGCCAAGCCAACCTTTCCTTGTAAACTGCTCAGCTACTGTGCCTGTTCTGACCTGGTATAGAAACAGATACTGCAATGTTGCTCTAAGGCAGCATCCAGATGTTCTGATAATTCTGGGTTAAACCAGAAGCTGGTAACACATGGGTACCAGCTATAAACAGACATTTGAGTGGCAGGGTGGGGGTGTTACAATGCAACCATCATGCAGGTTTAGTGCTCATCTGGCTGTGGAAAATATGCTGGTTTACTTGTCTTACAGTGCAATGCTACACAGAAGAATTTCACCCTTCTATACCCACTGAATTGACTTAAAAGGAACGGACTCAAGTGGATGACCAAGGAGCAAACTGGGGGCACAGGCTAGGGCCAACTCCTGCCTGTGGCTGATTCCAAGGGGTAGCGATGTTTTCTGGTATCTCCTATTCCTGCAGCTTTCAGTCACACTGTATTAAGGATCTATAAAATGGATTAAAAAGCTATTATCTTCATTCTAGAAAGTATGTATATATCTGCACAACAACTTCTTTGCTCCCCTAATAACGGGCCTTTCAGGTCACATTTCTCCTCCAAACTAGTTTTTCTTTCTTTCTTTTAAAATTTTTTAAAATTAATTTTTCAAATAAGCAGTAGATGGAAAAGAAGGAAAAAGTATAAAGAAGCAAGAAGAGAGAAAAAATTTAAGGAAAAAAAGATAAATGTATTCATAATGGTACAATACTCAGTATATCATTAAACATTCTTAGTAAATAGATTATACTATTAATAATGAGACATTTAAGGCCTCTCTGCAATACCTCTGGCCCCCCAATCCTCTGTATTTGTACCATGCTAGTGATCCCTGGCCCCAAGGATGTTCACCTGGCCTCGACCAAGGCCAGAGCCTTTTCAGCTCTGGCACAGGCCTTCTGGAACACTCTCTTTGTGGAGACACAGGCCCTGCGGGACTTGCTGCAGTTCCGCCAGGCCTACAGTTGTGGTTGAGGCGGTGGCCACCTATCCAGCCAGCCTCCCTGCTGTGATTGTTTTGATTTGTTTTGCCCTGCTGGTTTCCATCTCGGCGATTTGCTGTGTCTTTTCCCACAGCGATTAGGTGTACTTGATTGATTTATATGACAAATATCACATCTTGGAGTACCTTTGTTTAATTGTATTTGTACTGTATTTATATTGCATTTTACTCTATATTTATTGTCTTGTTTTTATGGGTTTATTTACTGTGTATGATTATAATGTTTGACCTGCTCTGAACCTGCTTGCGGAAGGACAGGCTAGAAATCAAATAAATCAAATCAATCCTTGCCTTGCCTTGCTATTGGCAGCAGCTGCAGCTGGGTGAGAAATATCTTTGGTCCATGCACAGTCTAGTCAGGCTTCCAAAGGCAGCCACTATGGGGAAGTTCATGTACTGTGCAACCCTGGTTCTATCTTGGAGGGTGTCTTATAGACCACATTTACAATAAATCTTTTTGAAAAGTTGGATGTCTTTCATAGTATGTTGGAATAGAGTCTACCCTGTGGAATCTGTAAAGAATGAAGTGTTATTAGAGGTGGGCACGAATCACAATACGAAGCAAAAAAACGCATGAACCAGGCCGATTCGTGGTTCGTGAAAATGCAGTTCGTGGAACCGTGTTTTCCACGAACTCTATGACTTTTTTTACCTGGTTTGTGCAAGTCGTCAGCGGTTTGTAAAGCCAGACAGGTTGGCGCTGCTGATCGTGTGAACCAGCTCGGGCAGCAGGAGAACGGGGCTCTCAGTTTCACAGCCCCTGCGCTGGGTTCAGCCGATGGGCTGAAGCCAGTGTGGGGTGAGTGAAGCTGACAGCCCTGTTCTCCTGCCGCCCGAGCAGTGTCAAACTCACAGAAGGGGCTGACAGTTTGACAGACCCCGTGCCGGGTTCAGCCCATGAGCTGAAGCTGGCGTGGGGTGAGTGAAGCTGTCAGCCCTTGCTAAAGCCAGCGCAGAAACTGTCAAACTGACAGCCCCTGTTCTCCTTCCGCCGTGGGCGGCAAGGGAACGGGCTGACGGCTTCACTCACCCCGCGCTGGCTTCAGCTCATGGGCTGAAGCCAGCGCAGGGTCTGTCAAAATGACAGCCCCTGTTCTCCTGGGTGGCAGCTGACAGCTCCCGTTCTCCTGCCACCCTGGGCGGAAGGAGAACAGACCCTGCGCCAGGTTCAGCCCATGGGCTGATGCCAGCACAGTGTGAGTGAAGCTGACAGCTCTAGGAGTGTGCAAAAAAAATATTGGGATTTCCCCCTCTGCTTATTTCACATGATGGGAGGGAGAAGAGGGAACCCCCTCCTTCACCTCCCATCGGATGAAATAAGCCACGAGGGGGCGGGAGTTCAAACCCCACCAAGCAGATCAGCTGCTTGGCGGGGTTTGTGGCCGAGCCTTTAAACTCCATCTGGGTCATGGGAGAACCCCCCTCCCCGTGACCCAGGTGAAGTATGGAAGGGCCCTTTCCAGCTGGCTGGAGGAAGCGGTGCAGGGAACCTTCTTCCCTTCAAACTCTCCCCCTTTCCAGCTGCCCTCGGCAGCAGGAGAATGAAGACTGTCAGTTTGACAGACCCCCTGTGCCCGTTTCAGCCCATGGGCTGAACCTGGCACAGGGTGAGTTAAGCTGACAGCCCCCTTTTCCTGCCTCCTGGGCGGAAGAACAGGGCTGTCAGTTTCACAGACCCTGTGCTGGGTTCAGCTGATGGGATGAAGCCAGCACAGAGTGAGTGAAGCTGACAGCTCTAGGGGTGTGCAAAAAAATTGGGTTTCCCCCCCTATTTTCACTCGATGGTAGGGGGAAGAGGGAACCCCCTCCTTCCCCTCTCATCAAGTGAAATAAGCTGCAAGGGGGGAAGTTGAAACCCCACCAAGCACATCCGCTCCTTGGCAGGGTTTGTGGCCGGGCCTTTAAACTCCATCTGGGTCATGGGGGGAAACCCCCTGCAACCCAGGTGAAATGTGTAAGGACCCTTTCCAGCTGGCTGGAGGAAGCGGCACAGGGAACCTTCTTCCCTTCAAACTCTCCCCCTTTCCAGTGGCTGGAGGAATGGGGGGAGAGTTTGAAGGGAAGAACGTTCCCCGCACCGCTTGCAAGCCTTCTTCCCTTCAAACTCTCCCCCTTTCCAGCTGCCCTGGGCAGCAGAACAGGGGCTGTCAGTTTGACAGACCCTGCACCGGCTTCAGCCCATGGGCTGAACCCAGCACAGGGTGAGTGAAGCTGTCAGCCCCCTTCTCCTGCTTCCTTGGCAGCAGGAGAATGGGGCTGTCAGTTTCACAGACCCCATGCCATGTTCAGCCCATAGGCTGAAGCCCATGTGGGGCAAGTGAAGCTGACAGCCCCCTTCTCCAGCTACCCGGGTGGCAGGAGAAGGGGGCTGTCAGTTTTACAGACACCCCCCCGCACACTCTTCAGCCCATGGGCTGAACACTGGCACAGGGTGAGTGAAGCTGACAGCCCCCTTCTCCTACTGACTGGGCTGTCAGCTTCACACACTCTGCACCAGCTTCAGCCGATGAGCTGAAGCTGGCTTGGGGTGAGCGACAGTGACAGCCTCATTCTCCTGCCACCGTGAGCAACAGGAGAAGGGGGCTGTCTGTTTCAAACGCCCAGCACCTGCTTCGGCAGCTGGCACCGGGCATTTGAAATTCCACGAACCGATTTGTGACCTGGGAAAAGGTCGTGGAAGTTCATGGTTTCTGGTTCGTGGAATGTGATGAACTATGAATCACGTGGTTCAGGTTTTTTTCAGTTTGTGCCCATGTCTAAGTGTTACACTTCGTTTAGAATAGGGATTTAGGGTACTTAAGGTAAATAAATCCAATCTGTATCTAAGAGTACATTGTTCATCCTTATGTAAGTTACACCATATTTCTACTCTATTGTAGGGTTTTTAACAGTTCTTTTAATTTTTCAGTAAAATGGTATAGAAGCTTATACCTTTCCAATTCTCAGTTGCCGATATCCACATTTGCTAACTGCAATTCTAATACTGTTCAGTCTTATTGTCTGGGTCCTATTGCCCTCTAGTGGTAGAAAGGTGCATGTACATTGCTTAAAGCAAAACCAATGAAAATGTTTCAGGTACCTTCTCTTTTTTTGAAGAACACTTCACCTTCTTTTTTTGACATCAGTGCTTTTGGCACTCCCGCTCTAAACATTTTCATCTCCCTTTAACAATGATGTAATATTGTGCTTTTATGACACAATATATTGCAAGCAGGCTGACAGTACCCAACTTATACCAGGCTATTAATCAATTATTAATTATTATTTCCAGGCTCTGAAACCATCAAACTTCTTTTGTAAGACTTCATTGTAAATATGTTTTCCAAGCTTAATACAACATTTATGCAATCTAGTCTTACAATACGTCCATCACTGCAGACAATGTTTTCAAATCACATTAAATGACCAAATCTGCACAAATGTACATATGAGAAAAGCAGTTCTAAAAAAACATGCTCTGATTTTAAATGGTGCACGCATGGGTTGCAACTGGCATCATCTTTTAAAAGGCATCTTCTTTCACACAGAGAAGGGAATGCTTCTTTTAACATCTTACTCATTATCTACAGATTTTATATACTTTACTAAAAAGAAGAAAAATATTGAAAAGATTTTGTGATGGTTTCCTGGGGCAAATCCTTTTAAAAAATAACTTCATCTCGCCAGACACAACTCCAGGATTTTTAAAAAAAATTTCCTACCCTCTCCAGGGCATCAAGGATCCTAGGAGGAATAATGTTCCAGGATAGAAATCTGGCTTGGATTAAAAAACCACTCAAGCCTCTGGCCAATAACTGAGAAGGAAGGTCAATTGGACAGAGGAAAAAAATTCTTTTAAAAAATGATTGAGAATGAAGTTTATAACACAAACTGAGGTAAATATAAGTAAGTTGTAAATATGTCCTTTCTGCTTCTAAACCACATGCCAGTGTTGTTACAAATAAACACAGCATCCTGGCTGCAAATTAGTAGCATGTTATAAAAGGCAAGGAGAGCCATTCTGACTGGAGACATACTAGGCTCTGTTTCGTGGAGGAAGGTGAGCGAGCGAGCGAGCATTGTTCTGCCTGCTTGTTTTACAGTAGGTGAGAGCTGATTGTCTGCGTGCTTTTTGTCTCTGTACAGATCCAGGTGAGAGCTGGTTTCTGGCTATTTGTTTGAGTATGCGTGCATGTTTTCGTTCCATCTGCTGGTTGGGGTGATGTGTTACGAGCAGGCCAAATGGGTTAACGGATGGAGTTTACACCCTGGTTTAATTTTGTTCTTAAGTAGATGGAGAAGTCATGATTAAATCATAGTAAACTTGTAAGTATGTGAATCTTTGGATAATAGTAGACCAACAGGTTAGGCCTGTATGAAGGTTTTTGTGCATACAAAACATCCAATCTGCCCAATTCAAAGACGTTTGGGTTTTCAGCCTTTTCTAACAAGTGCTTCCAAGTATTTGCCTTGTAGAGGGAAAAGACTATGGGGCTTGTAAAGTCTTTTTTTTTAATCATTTATTAGTACAAAAGAAAAAAGAAAAAACAAGAAAAACAAAGCTGGCAACAAAAACTGAAACACTGTTGGCAAATCTATACATCTGCTTCTATAAAAGGATTCCAAATATCTAAAAATAAGTACATATGCAATTCCTGTCTATATGTGATACATTCAAATGTTGGTAAGTTTATAAGGTCCTCAATCCAATGAGTTACAGGAAGTGGGCCTTTGTCTTTCCAGTGTTCTAGTATAAATCTTTTAGCAACTGTAAGTGCAAGGAGGTCCATTTCCGTTGACCATCAGTTAGGTTCAAAGAGAGGCAAATAGTTTAAAAGTACATTAACATCTTCAAAAATAAATGAGTATTCTAATACAAAATTCATATGGGTAACGACTTCCTCCCAAAAGGGCCAAATGACTGGACGTGTCCAATGCATATGTTTAGGAGAGGCTTGACCCATCTATGATATCAGTGGAAGAGTAGAAGACATCATACCTCTAGAAACATTAGGAATACCTTGCTCGCTCAGACCAACTGTCCAGCTAATTGAGAACCCTTAACAGTAGCTAGCCAGATGTGCCTAAAAAGTTCACTTCTGTTATTTTACGCACAGCGTCTGGCAGTTATGGATTACCAGAGGCTTCTTGCCATGAAGTTTTAGAAATAACACTCCTCCTGACTACATCACTGTTTGTCCCTCTTCTAAGAGTCCTTGTGGGTCCCCCACCTAGTAATGTTACTAATGCACCAATTATAGGAACATTGTAAAATGGGGCTTTGCCCCCAAAGAATTCAGAAATGCAGATGTGCCGTGCTATTCATTCTTGAAACGATTGTCCTGTTTTTGATAACAATGTCAGCTTTTTGTTCTTATTCCAGTGTAAGGCAGGATGAGTATCTGTGGAATATCAGGATTTAATCAGTGGTCAAAATTCATCCTTAATGCTGAAATGCGGCTGGTCTTCAGGTTTGAAGTCTGGATTGGGGCTGCCATCCTCGTTGAGAATTCTTTGGGCAGTGTAGCCAACAATGGGATACTTGGCTTTGTAGACATTATTGAAGGTTTCATCCAGAGATTGCAGCTCTTCTGTTGTGAGTCCCGTCTCGATAGAATATGATTGTGTAAAGAGAAGAGTTGTGGAAGAGAGAGAGAGCAAAAAAAGGCTCATTTTTGCTATTACATGACTGTGACAACATGCAAGAGAAAGATGTGTAGTTGGGAGAATCACGATTGCTCAGATACGAGTACTAAGGATTCCCCTTCCCCTTGGCAGCTGCATTTCTTCTGCCTCTTCCCTCCCTGCTCCCAGTCTATGATCCTGTATAGTCTTGGCCCAGCACTACCCACCAACATCAACAGGGACAAATGTAAGTAAATAATGTACAAGACACACACCACCACAGAACAGACATCTTTTTTCCTTACTGTATCATGAGAAAGATCCGCAGGATCAAGGGACATCTTTGCAATTCCTCGGGTGGAATCTTTCCCAACTAGTGCATTGTATGGGGCTCCTTTTCCATAAAATTCTGTCCAAGAAAATAACATGGCCATGAAATGATGCCCAAATTTATTTAACTCTCACACAGTGTAATTCCCATACAGTGCTAGGCTTTCTGCATAGGGTTCCACATTTGGTGCCTGTGATGTTTCCAGGACCAACACATTTTATTGGAGGGCAACCAGTTATAACTGTTAATTAAGGTACAAAAATCCCAAGTACCTAGATGCTCATATGCCTAAAACGTAAGATACTTCTACATGAAATTTTGATACATTTCTGTACAAAGCATAGAAATGATTGTCTATCCCTTCAGCGCCAGTACTGAAAAATTAAAGTCCACTGTACAATAAGGGAAACATGGCCCCATGGTAATAAATACTGCATTATACCGTGTACAGAATGGCAAAGCAGGTAGCAACCAGCTAGCCATCTAATTAACCAAGTGAATTAGCTGGTGACTAGTTGAAAGAGAGGAAAGGCAGTATATGTTTTTGAGTAAGAAAATAAGAAGGGGGGGGTCCTTTTTTAAAAAAAGTGAAAGACTGTGAGGTGAAAGAAGATTCATGTCTAGGTAGCTGAAGAGAAGATACAGATTTCCAACATAAAACCTAAAAAGTTATCTTCTTTGTTTCTCCAATGGATTGTAAATATCTTTTTCTCCTTCTTCTGATATCATCTATTCACTTTTATATATAAATGTTTGCTAACACCCTGTACTGATTACCTTATTCCTGTGCCAGTGTTTGGGAAACCAAAACGGCAAGGGATAAGCACAGTACAAGCAGACCTGTGAGAATTCGGCGGGCAGGAGTGGGGGGGGGGGAGAAGTCACATCCCATTCTTCCCTCTCCTGCTGGTCCCTGTGGCCCCTGCTGTGATAAGTCTCCCCATCTCCGCTGACAAGGGGGTGATGGGGGAGGATAGGCTTGGAACAGAAAGCATGCCTGGAATGTATTACACCAATCCCAGATTGCCAGTTCGCCAGCAGGAAGTGGGGGAGGCTTGAACAGAAACTCCGCATTTTCTTCT
This sequence comes from Eublepharis macularius, assembly GCF_028583425.1. NCBI lineage: Eukaryota > Metazoa > Chordata > Lepidosauria > Squamata > Eublepharidae > Eublepharis > Eublepharis macularius. The sequence goes on from NC_072790.1 coordinate 192,542,403, forward strand.
CTGAGCCCCTCAGGCTAGGTTGCCATTGAGATCTTGAAGTATTTGTGTTACTTCAGCCAGCATTTTGTCTGTTTGCGTTATATCTGTCCTTTGTTTAGGTTTTTTAAAAATTGTTTCTGGATTTGTTGAAACCTCAGATTTCTACAAGATTTGTAGAAACATGGCCACTATAGATACAAGGCCTCATTATGTGTATTTTTAAATCTCTCCCTTCCGCGTGGGTCATGTTTAGAATTAGATATATTAATAAAAATTCCATTTTTCCTACAACTATCTGCTGCCAATAAGGCTTCATTTCCCAGTGCCGGCTGGTTATGACATCATTCCACATCTGAGTAGAAGCAAGGTATGTTTATGCATGTAGGCACACAAAAGAGAAAAAACCCACTAGAAATACATAAAGGGTTTTCAGCTACTAACCAGGGGCCCCCCTGTCCATAAATTCTGTTCAACTGAGAACGTCCCTATTCTGCCTCAGGCATTCTGTGTCTCTTAGAACATTCCAAGATAACCAATAATACTCTCTCTCCTTACCTCATACTGCTTCTTAACTTCCTAGTTTTAAGCAGACTACTAAAACTAGACCACATTTATTTATTTTTTATTTTTTTAATTTATTTTTTTAAAAAAAAAATTTATTGGTGAGTACATACAATGTTATTCAATATACAAATTTCCCGTCTTATCTAAATTATATCAGCCCCCACCCTTTCCCCCCTCCTTACTGACTTCCAACAGCTTTCCAACCCCAAACCCCTCTTATTACTCAAATTACTCTTAACCATAATTTTTCTAAATCCTATATATGTTATATCACTTATTCTAAGCATGTTCAAATTCTTCTATATCTCCAATTTTCTAATATATCAATCTACATTTCACTGTTTAAACTATCTATTTTTAATACAATCTCCTTATTACTAATATTAGCTTAGATTAATTAATAGCTAAGTTTCCCCATTAATGGTAAAGTTACTTCTCTCTCCCCTTTATAAAGTCACATATTAATAATTCTCAAACTGCCACAGTCCTCCTTTCACATCCCATTTTTTTTCTAGATATTGTTTCAATTTCTCCCAGTCTGCAATATATTCTCCTGGATCAAGATCTTTAAGTTTTCTTGTCATTTTGTCCATCTCAGCCATGTACAGCATGTACATGTAATGTAAATCCCATCTTCTATAGTTGGTATTTCTTGCACTTTCCATTTCTGCGCATACAAAAGTCTTGCTGCTGTAGTCATGTAAAATAGCAATGTTCTGTACTGCCTTGGAACTTCTTCCATTCCCAAATTCAGTAGCAACAACTCTGGGTTCTTATTTATTTGGGTTTGCAAAACCTCATTAATTATTTCTATTATATCTCCCCGGTATTGCTTAGCTACCTCACAAGTCCACCACATATGATAAAATGATCCTTCATGCTTTTTACATTTCCAGCATTTATCTGACATATTTGCATTTCCATGCGCAATCTTCTTAGGCGTTAAATACCACCTATACATCATTTTGTATACATTCTCTTTAATGTTGGTACAAGTTGAAATCTTCAAAGTATTTTTCCACAAGTATTCCCATGATTCCATTATTATTTCTTTATGAAGGTTTATTGCCCATTTCACCATCTGGACTTTGACTGTCTCGTCTTCCGTATACCATTTTAAAAGTATTTTGTATATTTTCGAAATATCTTTTTTGCCTTCTTGTAGAATCACTTCTTCTAACTTCGAGTTTTTTAGTCTTATTCCTCCCTTTAGACAGTCCGAGTTGTAAAGATTCCTAATTTGCCTATACTGAAACCATCCATAGTGAGGAGATATCTCTTCTTGTGTCTTTATTTTTGGCATTCTATGTTCTATCGACATTATCTCTTTATAAGTTAAACATTGTTGTTCATTATAAACAGTTCTCGGATCTATTACTTCATATGGTACCACCCATGAAGGGATACCACTTTCCATGTAATTCTTATATTTCTTCCAGATTGTGAAAAGGCTTCTTCTGATATAGTGATGCAAAAACATAGAGTCCGCTTTAACTTTATCATACCACAAATAGGCATGCCATCCAAACAACTTTTTGTGTCCCTCCAAAGTCAGCAGTTTACAGTCTTTTAACGTTATCCAATCTTTTAACCATGTCAGACAAATTGCTTCGTAATATAATCTTATGTTTGGCAGTTGCAGCCCCCCTCTTTCTTTTGAGTCTTGTAATACCTTCATTTTCACTCGTGGTTTCCTGCCTGCCCACACAAAGTCTGAAATTTTTCTTTGCCATTTGTCAAATTGTTTGAAGTCTCGGATAATTGGAATAGTTTGCAGCAAAAACATCACACGTGGTAGCACATTCATCTTCACTGCTGCTATTCTTCCCAACCATGACAAATTTAATTTATTCCATTTTATCAAATCTCTTTCTATTTGTTGCCACAGTTTCTCATAATTATTTTAAAATAAATCTATATTTTTTGCAGTCAACTCAATTCCTAAATATTTCACTTTATTAGCTACCTCACAGTCCGTTATATCCATTAGTTCTTGCTGTTTTTGCTTCGTCATGTTCTTACACAATATCTTCGACTTCTTTTTGTTCATATAAAATCCCGCCAAATCACCAAATTCCTTTATTTTATCCATTATTTTTGGCATATTGTCTATTGGATCTTCCACTATCAACATTACATCATCCGCAAATGCCCTGACTTTGTAGGAAAATTCCTTTATTTTTATGCCATGGATTGTATCGTCCTCTCGAATTTGAATCAACAAAATTTCCAAAATCAAAATGAACAACAATGGAGATAATGGGCAACCTTGTCTTGTACCTTTACCTATTTTCAATTTTTTAGTCAAATCATCATTAACTACAATCGCTGCACACTGGTCTTTGTAAATTCCTTTAACTGCTTGTGTGAACTTTTCTCCCATTTGCAGCTTTTCCATAGTGGCAAACATAAAATCCCAGTTCAAATTGTCAAATGTTTTTTCCGCGTCTACAAAAAAAACCCCAACTTCCCTATCACAGTGCTTATCGTAATATTCAGTAGCGTTTATTACTGTCCTTAAATTGTCCTTAATTTGTCTATTGGGTAGGAATCCAGCTTGTTCTTCTGCAATAAATTCCGACATCCATCCCTTTAATCTTTCTGCCATAATTTTCGCAAATATTTTATAGTCATTATTCAGCAACGAAATTGGCCGATAATTCTTAACATTGGTCAAATCCTGTCCATCTTTCGGGATCAATGATATATTAGCTTCATTCCATGAATCAGGAATCTTTTGGCCTTGTAATATTCCATTAATTACCTCACTTAGAAACGGTGTCAGCTCATTGGCCATCATTCTATAGAACTTTGCTGTTATTCCATCTGGTCCCGGTGCTTTCCCTAATTTTGTTGATTGTATAGCTTCTTTTATTTCTTCCTCTGTCACTTCCCTATTTAACTTCTCTTTCCATTCCTCTGAAATTACTGGAAGCTTCACTTTCTCCAAATATTCCGCTATTGAATCTCTGTTCACCTCTTTCTTTTGGTACAGCTTTGCATAAAATTTAAAAAAGGCTCTACTAATGGCTGATTGATCTGTCAATGTTTTATCTTCCTCTCGAATCTTAGTTATGATTTTCTTCTCCCTTTTTTTTTAATTGCCATGCTAAATATTTCCCAGGCTTATTTGCACCGTCAAACGACTTCTGTTTCATTTTTTTAAAATTCCACTCCAATTCTCTATTGTTCATTGCCGTCAATTGTTCCTGCAGGATTTTCATATCCTGAAATATTTTCTTTTTTCCTGGTCTTTTTTTAAGTTGTATCTCTTTGGCTTTAATTTTTTCCATAATTTCAAGTCTCTTTTCTTCCCTACTCCTCCTAGCTCTTGCATTCAGATCCATTAGCGTTCCTCTAATAACAGCTTTATATGTGTCCCATACCTTGTTAGTTGGTACATCCTTATTCAAATTGCACTGTATAAAAAATTTGGTCTCTCTTCGTAACAACGCCATATTTTCTTCCATTTGCAGCAAGTCTTCATTTATCCTCCATCCTCTTTTCTTTTTATTTTTCCCAAATCTCCACATAACTGGATTGTGATCTGAGCCTACCTTGGGCATTATCTCCACATCTCTAGTCCATACCACCAGTTCTTTGGAGGCCCAGATCATGTCAATTCTTGATAGTGTGAAATGTCTTGCAGAGTAAAATGTATATTGTCTATTTTTCGGATTTTGTCTCCTCCACACATCTTCCAGACTTTCTTGTTCCTTAATCGCAAAACACGATTTTGGCAAAGTCCTCTCTTTTTCTATGCACTTTTAGATTTCTTGTCTTCTTCCAAATTTGTAACTCCATTGAAGTCACCTGCCAAAATTATTTGATCATAAGTCAATTCATCTAATTGTTTCTGTAAGTCCTTGAAAAAAATTTCTTTTGCCCCATTGGGCGCATAAATTCCAATCACCAAAATCTTCTTAGAGTTCCAAATTATTTCCACTGCAATATATCTAGCATCTGTATCACTTAGAACCAGTTTTGGCTGTAGCTCCTCCTTTACATATAATACAACTCCTCTCTTTTTCTTTTTGGAAGCTGCTACAAATTCATTTCCAAGTTTTGCAAGTTTCAAATATTTCACATCCTGTTTTTTAATATGTGTCTCTTGCAAACACACTATATTACATTTTTGTTTTAAAAGCCAGTGGAAAATAGTCTTACGTTTAAAAGGTGAATTTAGTCCATTTACATTCCAAGATTGGAATGTATGATTTTACACTCCATGATCAAATTTTATCTCCTTTTGGTAAGTCTTTTTCATTGTCCCTGAGAAACCTTTCCATCTCCTGGCCAGATCTGATGATTTTCCTTACACCACCAAATTCGAAAGCCAGTCCTTCAGGTATTTCCCATCTGTATCTGATTTTCATGTCTTTTAACATCTGGACCAGCTCTCTATACTTCTTCCTCTCCAACAACACCGATCTGGGCAGTTCTTTCATGATTCTCACCACTTTCCCATCAACCTCTAATGGGTCCTGAAATTGTTTACTCACAATTGACTCTCTTGTCTTTCTAGTTGTAAATTGCACAATCATATCTCTTGGTAACTTCCTTTGAGCTGCAAATTTTGAGTTAATTCTGTATGCCACGTCCAGAAGCGCTGCAATCTCCTCTTCTTCTTTTCCTAGGTATGCCGCCAAAATTTCTGTAATCTGCTCTTGGGCTGTTTTTTCCAAAACTTCCGGGATTCCACGAAATCTCACTTGTCTTTCCATTTGTTTACATTCAGCTACGGCCATTCTTCCCTTCACGCCTCTCAGCTCCATTCTCTGCACATCTGCCAAGGTATCAGCCGCCTTTTCTACTGTGTTAACTCTCTGCTGTGTAACTTGCATTTCTTTTTGAACCTGATCCATATTCTTCGCTAGTTCTGCCATCTCCGATTTAAGTGTCTCTTTAAAGTCTTTCAAATTTTTCACCATCTCTTGCATCATATCTTTAAGCTCTTTATTCCCTTCTGAAACTTTTTTGTCTAGGTTTTCCAGCGCCATTTGCCATTCCTTCTTCGACATCGTGGGGCTAGCTCTACTTCGCTCCCACGAGTCTGCTCTTTTCCTTAGGTCCGTGGCGCGATGTTATTATTTTCCTTTATTTTTAAGAGTCAAAGTTTAGGTTATTTTTATAAAAACTGATATTTACGCGGTCCAAAATGTCGGGCGTCTTTTCTCTATGGTTTTACTCTGAGGCAACCGCCCTTACCCTTGTCTAAGATGGCCTACTTCCATTTTTCTTGAAGCCGCAGCTTTGCCCTCTTCAAAAATGGCAATATTCCACTTCCGCTGCTTACAAGCCGCTTCTCGCCAAGCTCTTTATGGTTCTGACACACTTCCTGTTCCTCTCCATTTCACAGCAGTTCTCACGATGTTGAAAGTTTCTCACAGTCCACTATCTCTCTCTAGCCGCAGGTATGTAAACAATAATCGTTTTTCCGCTCTAACTTTTCTTTACAATGTCACTTTTTAATAATTTATTTGCCGGAGTTTTCTCAGTTATATATCAAGTCTTTTGCAGTTTTCTAGATCTTTGTCACTTTATTTCTTATTGTAATCAGTCCCGTAATGAGAGATAGCAATCTTTACCTTCTTAGATGTTTCTCTTGGGTTGTAATCGCTGCTTCGATTATCCAATCGATTCAGGTTCCCTTCTTAGTTTGCTGAAGCTTGGGCATGTAGGTCTTATGCCAAAATTTGACTCCAAAGTCGCTGCAGAGATCTCAGCAGCCTCTCTTCGGGTGGGACCTCAAGGGTGGATGGGGGCTTGTTACGTAGAACCACCCTCACACCCGAGATCAACGCGCCCTCAAGGTCTTGAGCGTACTTGCCTGTTCTCTGCCTGAGAACAGGGGGCTGCAGGCAGTTTGCACCCCTCCAGCCCTACAAACAGCGACTTGGACAGCCCTTGCACCCCTCCAGCCCTACAAACAGCGACTTGGACAGCCCAGCTCCCTGAGCTGTGTTAGACCTGCATGGATCCCAAGCCGGAAGTCATCAAAACTAGACCACATTTAAATGGTTGCAAGAATCAATGACAAGTGCATAAAATTTCACAAGTGAAAGAGTGATGGGTCTACGATTATTGTCTAATAAAAGAGGAATGTCTCCATATGATCTATATTTTGGAACAAAGGAAAAATTAAAAGATCCCTAACCTCAGAAAAATATCTGCATTCAAAAGTCAAGTGATATATAGATTCCAAGATATTCTACTTCCTTAAAAAACTTTATTGGCCAGGCATTCGTCCTAACTCAACAGAAGCTAGAATACTGTAACTGGGTCCTAAGTATTGTGTGTTTATCCAGTGAGATACCACTAAGATAAACTAATACTTCAGAGGCAGCAATCTTTTAAAAAAATGTCTTGCATACATTGCAGTCACACCCTCAGGAGAAAAGACAAGGCTAGTAAAAGCCTGAAAAGTGGCTTTCGAGTGGCTTGGACCAGATGGCTCTGACACCAATGGGAAAATAAGCAAGTGCTTGTTCACACTGGTATTTTGGTGACTACCAGGATTATGATCTGGATAACAGAAGGGTGCTTACAATAACATGCAACACTCTCCTTAACTATAGTCAAGCTTGCCAGCATAATATAATGGGTAGGATGTGGAACTGGGGAAACTTCGATTCAAAACCCTGCTCATCCCATAAATCTCACTGAACGAAGAGGTTTGGCTGTCATTATCACTCAATGGGAGAACAAAAGCCCCATATGCCCTGCCCTGGGGGAAATAAACTCCTCTAACAGCATTTTTGCTGTAGCAGCAGTAAGGGATTTCCTTTGGAGAAGGTCTTGAAAGACCTGAAGGAGATCATCCAGCTGAGGGAGTGACACTGAGGCTTCTGTCTCTGGTCCTGATTCAACCTAGAGCCCTTTTGTCTCTTCTGTTTAAAGTTAACTCACCTTTTCCAGAACTGACATCAAACACCACACCTTTAACAGCTAGGTAGATAGGCTGATCCTCCTGAAAAGACATTTTTAAAAAGAAACATGGCTTTTAGAATAACAACAACAACAACAACAACAACATCTGATTTATATACTGCCCTTCAGGACAACTTAATGCCCACTCAGAGTGGTTTACAAAGTATGTTATTATTATATTGTCGAAGGCTTTCATGGCCAGAGAACGATGGTTGTTGTGGATTTTCTCTCATCTGTGACACTGAGAGATCTCTGTCTTTTGGTGCTACACCTCTGAAGATGCCAGCCACAGCTGCTGGCGAAACATCAGGAACTACAATGCCATGACCACGGCTATACAGCCCAGAAAATCCACAACAACTATGTTATTATTATCCTTACAACAATCACCCTGTGAGGTAGGGCTGAAAGAGCTCTGAGATAGTTTTATTTATTATTAAATTTATAGTCCGCTCTCCCTGCATGTGGGTTCACAGCAGATAACATCACATATGTATCACAATAACATCACATATATATCACAATAAAATCACATTTAAAAGAAAAGCATAAAATTCAGTGAACATAGAACTCTAGGCAGCAGCCCATATTGCGTTAACCTGACCAAAGTATCCCATGAGATGGGAACTGGCAGACAGTATCAAGCATATCAGTGGAAAGCTGGGGTGAGGGGGTTTCAATCCCCCCCTCAACAGGAGACCAGCAGGGGAGTCCGCCACTGCCCTAACCTCAGCCATACTCCTGGTGGAACACGTCTGTCTTACGGGCCCAGTGGAAGAATAGCAAATCTTGCTGGATCCTAACTTCAACAGAGTGTTCCACCAGGTTGGTGCCAGGACTGAAAACACCCTGGCCCTGATCGAGGCCAGATGAGCATCTCTGGGGCCAGGGATCACCAGCAGCTGTTTTTCGGCTGAATGGAGCACCCTCCAGGGAACATATGGTCACCCAGCTGGCTTCAAGCAGAGGAGCAGGGAATCAAACCTGGTTCTCCAGATTAGAGTCCTGCCGCTCTTAACTACTAACTGGCTCACTCAAAATGAAACATAAAAGGAGTCTTGTGACACCTTAAAGACTAACACGTGTATTGTGCCATACACTTTCATAAGCACAGCTGAGTTTATGCGATAAATGATTTGGCAGGTAAGTATGCATGCACGTATCTACATATACTCAAAGCCAAACAGAAAACTGGACAGAAGATGTTACTACAAAATGAGGCTAGACAGTCAAGCTATCCAAGGGATACTATGCAGAAAAAATATAAAAACAGGTCCGAATCAAAAGAGCAAATAATTTTATCCAAAGGAGTATGTACTATTCTTATCTAGCAATGCAACAGCAAAGCAAGCTGAACAGTGTACATATACACTGGGGGGGGGGGCGCTATTACCTTCTATAGTGAAATCAAAAAGAGTCCAGTAGCACCTTTAAGACTAACCAATTTTATTGTAGCATAAGCTTTCGAGAATCACGTTCTCTTCCTCAGATGCATGGAGGGCAGAAGGAAACTGGCCAAATATAGAGGAGGAGAGGGGGGGAAGGGGGGAAGGAGGAGAGGGGGGATGTAAACAACTCCTTTGATATGGAGATGCAGACAGCTCCTTTTGGTGTGGGGATCAGTTTGCTTGTGTAAAGATTCAAAGGAGTTTACCGTGTTAGTCTGTAGTAGCAAAATCAAAAAGAGTTCAGCAGCACTGCAGCACAAGCCCTCGATAACCAGTTTCCTTCTGCCCTCCATGCATCTGACTAAGAGAACGTGATTCTCGAAAGCTTATGCTACAATAAAATTGGTTAGTCTTAAAGGTGCTACTGGACTCTTTTTGATTTTGCTACTACAGACTAACACGGCTAACTCTTCTATAGTGAGTTAACCATTTCCTATATCTACTGAAACTCAGATAGATGAAAACATTATCTAAAAGGGAAAATGGATATATAGAAAAAAGCGATCACATTCAATTATGATCTCAGTCATCGATATTTTTATGTTTTGTCTGTTAACATTTTATATTACTCTTTCCAAAAACGTTAGCGAATTAGCCAATCTTTAGGAGCCTGGCGCTGAGTCTCTGCAAACACACAAACCGGAAAGATCAAGGCAGCTCGGCGACCAGCCGGCTCCTGGCTGCTCCCAGTGATCCGGCGACGCTGCAGGGGCCGCTGTTTTGCCTGGGCGTCCCGAAACATCGCAAGGCCTTACTAGCCGGGCCCCGCTAGAGGGCAGCGGCAGCCCTTCCCAGGCGTCCTCTCCGAGCTTACCTCCTGCCCGTTGTATCTGGCTAGCTCGGACTCTGTGAAGAGCCTGACGGGTCTCTCCTGCGGCGCGGGCTTGAAGCGCAACTCCCGCTCAGTACGCGCCTCTTGGGAGCCCAGCAGGGCCAACCCTAGGACGGCAAGAGCCAGCCTGAAGCCGTCGGCCATGGCACCAGAAGGCGGGGAGCTACAAGCTCCTGCGGCGCTGGAGCGGGGCCGGTTGGGAGCAGGACAGATCTCCTGAAAGGAAACGATGGCTAGGACTCTCCCCTCCTCTTCCTTTTTCCACGCTCTCCCTTGCTCGCGGTGCTTCAGCGCCCCCCCCATCCTTCCTTTCCCTTCTCTTCACCCCACGTTGGGCTTAATTTATAAAAGGATAAGTATCGGGGCTGGAAACTACCAGAAGCCATGCTTCGCGTTTTACAAGCCGTTCTGTCGCATGCCTGATGTGTGGGAGATAAGATTGTCAGTGGTGTTTGTCTGGTGTGAAGGGGAAAGGCAGTCTGCGCATGTTCCAGAATACTGGAACATGGTTGTATCAAGGATGCCTTTATGGTTGTATCAAGGATGCCTTCAGCACTGAGAAGTTCTAGGATTGTATAATAAGCTTAGACCCTAATCTCTCCTACTAACTCCACATTTAATGTGACATTACAACATTCACATTACAACATTATTAAAGTATATCTTAAGGGGTATGGCAGGTGAATTTCAAGAGGTCTGGGTGTATGTATGTTTGAAATGTTAAAATGCATTTTCTTACAAGCTAAAAAAAGTGCTTTCAAATTTGTGTATTTGGATTGTCATGTAACACCCCAATAGGATCTATATACTAAAACCATGAGAATGCTGACATGCCATACATACCAGCACACACACTTCATTGCTGCAGCATGCTTCACAGGTATGACCGCAGCAGCATCTAATCCAGAATAGGTACGGTTGTTAAACGCCAGCATTTCAAAGTAAAGTATCATAGAAACATATGGGGAAGTTAAACAGATGAGATGGCATGGCTGTGAATTCATCAGTCCTGTTTCTGCATGCAGATCTCTCATGCTGGATCAGGGCAAAAAAAGTGTTATTTGATTAATCTGCCAATCAAAATGCATTACTTGAAAGTCTCACTCTATTTAATGATGGTGGCCGTTCTGAAATCAGATGGCCTAAGCCATTTCGGTGATTAAGGCAGAAAGTTCAAATGCTCCCCTCTTCCTAAATTTTAAAAATATCATAATGCACTGAATAACTGACAATTTGCTGTTCTGGAATAGTACCCCAAAATATGCTGCTGGAGGCAGACTGCATCTGGCAGTCTTTGCTGGATTCATCAACAAGGAATGCCTGCTATGTTGTAGCAACAACCACTTTGTTGTTGTCTTACCTCAGTAGCCTTCAGGCTTTCCATACCTGGGAACCCCTGAGCATTTGACTCACTGAGCCAGTTAGCTTACATCAGAGTTGGTTATCACCTTACTTCTGCCAAGGCTAGGATCATGGGCAGGCCACAGGGGCAGGAAACACCAGGGGGTATGTATCGTAGGAAGAAGAAACCCAGTGTTGGAGCCATGGAGGAATCTAGTTTACCCTAAAGTGACTTCAGCTCGTCATCCTGCTGTTTTTTTTCAATGTGCATGCAAAGAGTCAGGAGTATGGTCCCTGTCCTTTCTACACATGAACATTAGCAGTTGTATTTATTTGTTTAAAACATTTGTATGCCACCTTTCTACTCAAATAGGGTCCCCAAGGCCAAATTGGTCTAAAGACAGTAAGAATAATGGCAACTCCATAAGGATGAACCCAACTGCTGTGGCTCGACAATCCAGCTGAGTCCCAAACCATGGGCTGAAGACCATTGCTCTACCCCACATAGTTGTGGCAAAACAAATGAAATTAGAGATGAAAAATCTCTTCCTTTCAATGGATTATCATATTTGATTTGCTGCTTTATTTCTCAAGAGAACGTCAGAATTCAAAGCCCAATCAACATTTTGTTCTTTTTCATTCCATAAATGGTTAAATGTTGTGATCCACCTTGAATCCAAGCAAGCACATAGGTTATTATCAACCTTCTGGTAGGACCTGGAGATTTTCTGGAATTGCAACTGATTTCCAGGCAACAGAGAACATTTCTCCGGGACAAAATGACTGCTTTGAAGGGAGAACTCTATGGCATTATAGCCCACTGAGGTCCCTCCCCAAACCCTGCCCTCTCCAGGCTCCACCCCCCAAATCACCAGGAATTTCCCAACCTGGACCTGGCAACCCTAACTCAATGGCATTATATTCTACTGATGTTTCTCCCTTTCCCAAATTCCAAGCTCTCTAGGCTCTATCCCCCACCCGTCTCCAGGAATTTTGCAGTCTGGAATTGGCAGCCTTACAATCACAGGATGGAATAGCCAGGCAACTTGGATCCAGAAGAATATTGTTAACATTAGTGACACCCAACCAAAGAAATTTTAATTAATCATATGTGTTTTAACTGATGAATCAAAACATTCAGGAATTTTGAGATGATACCCACAGGTGACACAGCAAGTGTTGTCTCAGAATAGGTATCCTCTGTAAGATAGAGGAATACCTCTTCTAATATTCCACCAACACTTGCAATTTTTCCAACTCTTAATAATTAAATTTCTTTAATAAACGGGATACCTATATTATCAAATGTAGCAGCTTGTATTTTTACTTTAATTATGCTGATAGAACGCCTTTAATTGGAAACGATTTTAACTATCTACGGCCGATGAGATCGGATAACAGATACGGCTTCACCGGGTTTCTATTTCTAGGACTAATGCATCAGCGGCCTCCACAGTGTGGTAAACTACATTTCCCGGCGTCCCATTCTCTCCGACCCTGCTTGTTCAGCCCCATGTAAATATAACCGGTGATTAAGACTTCGCAGAGCCGTGAAATGGAGCAGGCTAACGGTATCTCGAGAAAGAAAAAAAAGAGCTATGTGCGCTTGCGCAGCATTGTGTTCGCCTCCTGGTCTGTTAACTTGCGCGTTTCGCGAAGGGTTTGTGGAACTTCTGAGTCTTCTCCGGGATTGACTTCAGTTTAGCCCACAACTCTCGCACTAACCTCCCAGGTCTTTGTCGCGGCGCCCAGCTCTTCTCGTATTTCCTTCGCAGATGCCATGATTAGACAAGAAATCTCGACAGCTTACCAGGAGGTACTGGGAGAGTGGCTGGAGGGAAAGTTATTGGAGCTTAAGTAGTCGCGAAGTAAAGTTTCCTTTATGACTCTGTCGCGCGAGGCGTTACATATTATCGTGCTCGCTTCATTGTTTGCTGAGCTGAGCAACTTTATCGTGTACCGGAAAGTGCTCTGCGGCTGTAGCTTCACTTGCAAGCCGGGTCTCTTGCCGTCCTATCTGTTGCGCGCCCAACTACCTAGAAATGAAGCCCTAAAGAAAGTACTGTTCGCAGCAGAAGCAGTATACGGAGTAAGGCTGCAATCCTATGCGCATTTACTTGGCAATAAGGAGTCTTCAGAAAGACATCTAAACATGCATAGGACCAGGCGGTCTGAACAGGAGTTTGTGCGCCCCCTCCCCCCAAGTATGCAGGCATTTTTCTGTAGCGGTTTGAATTTCTGAAATGGGAGCGCAAAACTCCGCCAAATACTCAGTAGCGTTTCAATTAACTCGTCTGTTAGGCAATTAATAATGAATGCAGGTAAGCAGAGTGTTCCCTTAGAAGCTCGTCGGAGCGGATGGGCTCCTAATTGTGTCGAGCATCCGATTCTCCCCCCAGTTTGTAATCCAACACGTCGGTCTCGCTTTCATCTTATGTTAAGCCCCGCTCTCTCCTAGTCCCTCATTTACAGAGCTCTCCTTTGCAGCACAGAAAGTTAATCGGGTCGCCGGTGCACATCTTTATTTTTAACACAGCTCTAATTGTTTTGTTGTGTCTCCTGTGCGACTTTTAAAAAAATGTCTGGGGCATGCTCCAGTTTCTCACACAAGAGTTGCTCTTGAGAGTTTTGGTGCCTAGCTGTATGGTGGAACTGGAAGTTTGCCATGAAACTCGCTGGGTGACCTTGGGCCAGTTGTGTGCTCTCTCTTTCTCAGTCTGACTGATCTTACAGGGTTGTTGTGAGGAAAAATGGGGAAGAAAGCAGCATCGATGCTACCCTTAGAGAAAGGGTGAAATAAAAATGCACTGAACAAATACATGTATTTGTTCATTCAATGAATGAAAAAGGAAAAGAAAAAACTGGCATGGAGTGGAGGAAAGTTAAGCATGCCTTGTGTTGGAAGCAAAATCTTGCAAGTAGCAAGTCCTATATGCTCTTGGCATGGGGACTTTATTATATTGCTGGTAACAGTATACTGTCACAATGCCTGGGTTTTGTTGCACCAAATTTGGATATCAGGGTGCCAGCAACTGGAACTGCTCTTATCTTTGTTTCTCCTTGACAGCTGCAGTAAGGCTACTACTTGCATTTGAAAGCAAGCTACCAGCTTAATCTTGGCTCTGATAACATTAACAAATATTGCTGGGTTGTAATCCAGAATAAAATACTGTTTTCTGGTTCTGTTTTCACGTTTGTTAATGAAGAGTCTGTTTTCATGTTCATTAATGAAGAATTCAATTTTTACAGTATGCTTCATGTTTTCCAAGTGATTCCCATACTTTGTCTCTGTAGCCTTACAATAGACCTAGAAAGGAGTCCAGTATTCTCCCCATGTTGCTTAGTTGCATGGGGTGCCTCCCACCATTTCATCCTCACAGCAGAGATCTGAACACAGCTCCTCCTATTCTTTCCAGTTATCTAACCAGTCTTGAGTGCCACAGCATCAGCCAATGTATTTGCTGGCTTCCATTTGCTGCTTCCGTGAACCACGCCCCCACCCCCAGCAAAGAGCCACGCCTGTTTTTCCTCTACCTCACTAACAGGAAAAAATTTAGGCAGCTTTAAAAATGGGAATTTTTGTTGGATGTATTTCGATGATCTTATTTCATTGTTCTCTGTTTTGTGATGCAGTGTTATTGCATTGCTTGCTGTGTGTGTGCTATCCTGCCTTCCTTGCATTGTCTAATTCTGTAATCAGTCTTGAGTCTCAGCCAGAAAGGTGGGCTACAAATGAAGTGAATATTGCAAACAGAAGACTGACATTGCTATCCTAATCAGAGTTATACACTTATAAGGCCATTTATTTCAATTAACTTAGACAGTGTAAAGGCTTGAAACAAGTACTGATGGTTGAAGGAGAAAGTGCCAAAGCAGGATTACAGCGGAACATCAAGAAGAGAAAAGTAATAACTGCTATTGCAGCTCAGTGATTAAGAGTGATAGGACTCTAATCTGGAAAACTGGGTTTGATTCCCCACTCCTCCCCTTGAAGCCAGCTGGGTGACCTTGGGTCAGTCACAGCTCTTCCAGAGCGCTCTCAGGCCCACCCACCTCACAAGGTGATTGTTGAGGGGATGATAATAGCATACTTTATAAACCACTCTGAGTGGACATTAAGTTGTCCTGAAGGGCAGTATATAAATTGAATGTTAAAAGTTAAAAAGAATTATCTTGAGAGCAATAACGGAGAGTGTGTAAGCAGCAAAGAAGCTGAGAGCTGAAAACCTGGGGTCTCCTAAGGCATAGATTTAGGCAAGCTGTAACCATTTTTTTTTTTACTCACAGTGCCATCCTAAGCAGAATAGTGTGTTATGTGCTATCAAGCACCTTTCAACCTGTGGTGATCCTATGAATTACTTACTGCCAAAGTGTCCTATCATTAACACCCTTGCTCAGGTCCTGTAAACAGATGGCCATGGCTTCCTTTATTGAGTTAAGTCATCTCATGTTGGGTCTTCCTCTTTTCTTGCTGCCTTCAATTTTTCCCAGCATTACTTTTTTTAGTGCCTGTGATACACCGAAAAGCCATCTGATCAGTGTATGTAGTCTGCCTGTGGCAGCGTCCAAAAGTGATTATACCAGGGGGATTTCTTTTCATTATGAAATAGCTTACAACTCTGGGTGAATTCTGACAACTGCTTAACCACAGTATAAACATAACTGCAGGGGAGCCTCTTGTCTGTCATCTCCTCAAGAGGGAAGGAGAATTGTACCACACAGAAGGCTTAGGGTATCTTGTTGTAATTACCTGTCCGTTTGTAAGAACACAGGTTGAGAGGTAGCAAGAAAGCAGACACACAGACAATGCAAGTACCAGCAGCAACATCAGAACAGGCCCAAGACAGCTTCTGCCTGCCAGCATGTTTCACTTATGACAATGTTTGTTCAGTTACAACTATGAGAGCCAGTTTGGTGTAGTGGTTAAGAGTGGCAGGATGCTAGTCTGGAGAACTGGGTTTGATTCCCCACTCCCATACTTTTTAAACCGCTCTTAGTGGGTGTTAAGTTGTCCTGAAGGGCAGTATATAAATCAAATGTTATTGTTATTCATATGTTTTGTTTCTCTGGCTGAATTCAAATGTACAGTCTGTTCCTTTTGACCTACCACTCAGGCTGAAGAAAGTGACAAAGTCCAGGAGCCTGGAATAGCTGCTGTCAGTCAGATCCCACTGATCAAAATTCTGCTCTTCACATTGAGAAACATACAGAGAGGGACACTTTCCATAACGGAAAATAGTATGGCCACAATGATTTTCTTTTATCCAGCTATTGGATTCTTTTTAAAAAGAATAAAACCAACTTTGAGGTTATAAGAAGACAAAAATAAAATAAATGGGGTCTTGAGAGAAGATGTGGATAGGGAGAGAAGAAAACAGATTTTAAAATTCTTGTTTTTCGATATTGAACTGTAAGCCAAAACCCAGAAGCAAAATTCAAACAAGGGGGGTCGGTGTGAGGACTCATATGGGGGAGGAGAAAAGGGGCAACTCTGAAGTGATCCAGGAGCAGGCATGTAATGGTTTCATTGCCTGCTTTCTTTAATCTCTTGGCTCATTGCCCAGTTTGTATCCTAGTTGGTTGTGCTGATTTGACTATTTTGCAAACTTCACTGAATGTCTCAGGCGCTTTGTGCTAGGAGTTTCTTGAATCCTGACTTCATTCTCCAAGTAATATGTATCTGTTCCTTGTTACCCGGGTTTTGTTCTTACTCAGGTAGTCAACTTGTGCTTGGCTTATGTGAGTGAATGCTCCTCAATACCAAAAACACCCAGGTCTCCTCACTCCTACTCAAAAAAGTTGTACTTCAGCTCTTTCCCCGATTTCTCATGTTACAGCCATCAGGAGTGGAAATGCTGCCTATAAGACAATCGTTAATCATATATTGCTTTATTTGTTCAGCCTTAAAATTTTGTTTTTGTTTGTATCTTTTGAGAATCTCTCACTTTCCATGAATGTCTGATAAAACATATTATGTAAATATAATTCATGTATATTCAAGTATTTATATAAAGAACACACAGACCGTTAAATTTGTTAGATTACTTTATTCAAAATTATTATTAGGTTATCACAGGGTTTTCTGTTTCTATAATAGCTCTTGCACTGTGATTCTCCTTTTTGTATGCCCATCTGGAGATTGTCAACCCTAGCTAGAGGGCCACTGGTTCACATCGTATCTCAACCACGATCTCACTGAGTGGTCTTCGACAAGCCACTTTATCCCAGCCTCTGTCTTTCATCTGCAAGGCCTACTTTACAAGTGTATATAAAACACTTTGAGCACTGTAAGTTGCATATAGATGCTTACTATTACACAATCGTTTTTCTTTCCTTGCCTGTATGGAGCTTAGAAAGTCAGGGCAAAGAGTCCAAGACATGCCAGATGTTGTGGTGGAGTTTTACACAGGTGAACATTCAAACATTCAGTCTCCAACATGCAGACTCTAGTGTTGCAGTCTAGCAGCAGTATATATCACTCAAGAGCACTGGGTGTGTGTCTACTCATCATAGATTCCTGCCAATCTGTCATGTTATCTGTTCCTTCAGTGTTATACTGACTCTATTTTAGTCTCTTGTTTTGTGTTCTCTGCCCTGCTAGTATTTGCTCTCCATCTTAGAAACTTTTGTTGACCTCAACCCTTTTAAAACCAAACTAGCACTTGTTTATAGGTCCTGGGGCTTTGTTTGATGTAGCCAAGTATGCCCCTCAGCTTGAATTCTAAGGCCCTTCTGCAAACTCCTGATATTTTGGGGAAATCAAGTTTAAACAAAGATTTTTTTATTGGAAAAATAATCCTGACAATTATGGTTAAGGAATGGAAGAAAAAATGTCATTTCTATGATCTGTAGGAGTACTTGAGAAATCTCAGAGAAATAGGAATGTAGAGGAAATAAGGAAAAGGGTGCTGAGTGTGACATGACTTCAGTTATATTCCTTCAGCTCTGGGATTAAGTGATGGGCAACATGTAAGGACCATGTCTATCAGATGTGACAAGTTGGTGACATTGACAAAAATGTCCTGGCAGATTGGGGGCCCTGGGTGTTGCATGGTAAAGCAAGGAAGCATCTGATCTGCACTGCTGCTTTGAAAGGTGTTTAGTGGCATGTTGTTGGGGGACACTGAGCTAAAGTATAATGAAACAATGACCTGTGGATGTGATTGCTGTTCATTTTGCAGCAAGTGGAAATCAAACAGAATTTATGCTGGATTAACACATTAAGAAGCAGCAAGATTTCTCTTTATGCACAGAATGTTCCTCAACCAGCAGCAGTCTGGTGATCTGCATAAACTAGATTCATTTCTATCTTTTTCTTTTCCGTGGGAGGAAGGGGAGGAAGGGAGGGGATATCAGCCTATGCATGGTTACCAAGAATAGATGAGCATAGATGGCTGTGATGAGCTATCCTGAGTAAAAAAGTAACCAAACTCCCTGCCTTCCTAGATTTTCAATGTTTAGCATCATATAATGACTTGATCTATTATCTTCTATAATCATGAGGTCCAGAACCTTGTCTCCCACCACCATATTGAATCCAGTGAAGTGTTTCCCTGGACAGAAGTTTAAATACCCACAGAGTACAGCTTTCTTGCCTCCTGTCTCCTGCTGCCACCCAGTGCCACTTGAAATGTGGCTCCTGCGGAACAGCATTTGGGACTGCAGCAGGAGGGAGGGAAGTGGAGACCCATGACAATGTTTTACTGGGTCCAAGTCTCTATATTTTTTAAGCAAAGTAAAATGAATACGGTTTCTGGAGTTTGCTGTACGAGTCTTGAGTCGAGGCTGTAATCCCCATTCCTGTGTTCTAGTGGCCTTGTATGGCAAGATGATGTGCTAGTAAGTGAGTGAGGTCAGTCTGTGTGAAACTGGAAGTGCTTCTGAGCCAATTAAATGGGTTTCTGGGACTTGATTGTGCCTTTTCTACTCCTTTTGGTGCTGCAGAAAGCAGAGGGAATGGGAGTGAAAGGGCTTCACATCTTCAAAAGGAGTGCAGCCTAAGCACCGACACTGCTGAAGATACACACACCATGGAGAATGAATACAGCAATAGTTACAGTATAAGCCATTGTACTGATTTGAAACTACAGAACAGTGAAATGCTCTGGAGCGACGGTGTATTGACATGAAGCCGCTTGTACCGTGTGCTAAGGTGCTGGTGCAAACCTGGCATTTGTGACTGATGTTTGGAACTCCACACAGCTTTCTGAAGCAGGGACTACCTGTGTCATTTTCATTTTGTGTAACAAATCTTTGTCAGCCTCCTCCTCTGATTGGAAGTCTTTTTTTTTTGTCTATTTTTAAAATTATTGATGTCCATCTTATCAGTACTTCTCTGTCCTCACCATACTCTGTTCAAGGGACGTATGAAGGTTTTTCCTTTATGCATAAAAATCTACAATTTAGCCCTTAAGTAAGCAATTTAGTAGCCACATTAAGTTAGGCAAGCCTTTCTAGACAAGCTACCAAACTCCACCTTCCATTTTTGTTGCTATTGTCCCAAAGCTTTCTCTTCTGAAGTATCAGTGGTTTCTTTGTTCATTGTCA
This sequence comes from Eublepharis macularius, assembly GCF_028583425.1. Lineage (NCBI taxonomy): Eukaryota > Metazoa > Chordata > Lepidosauria > Squamata > Eublepharidae > Eublepharis > Eublepharis macularius. Next base: position 192,562,044 of record NC_072790.1, read on the forward strand.
TGTGCAGATCACTTGAGAATAGCACCTAATTCTTTGTCCCTCTATAAACTTGGTTCAAGGGATTTTAATCTCATGTCAAAATAAATAAAGATAATGCCATTCCAAAGAATCAGGTAACAACCTTTTCTTTTATCATTGTCTGAGGTGTAGCACTGTTATTCCCACACAACAAGTGTATTTTATTTATGTACAGATTTGTAGCCAATGAGGCTTACATCAAAGATGAAACAGTTACATCTAATAAATGCCCTCTCAAACTATAATCAGGATTATTAAATATTATGTATAGTTAAAGCCCACAAAAAGTGCTGGTAAATAAAACTGTTTTCCAGAAATTCAAGTAGGTGCTATGTGTTATATGGTGGAGGGCTTTCCACCATATAACAGCAATGTAGCATAGGAAACCCTGTCCCTGGCTGCCAGTCACAGGGAGAATTCAGAACTTCAACAAATAGACTTTTTAATCCAGGAGAAGGCAATCAAAGCCTCTTGATTATTCTTCCATGAGGAAACTTCTCTGTACAGCATCTGAACTTGTAGACCAGTTCAGTAGATGGATCACTCTTGTTTATGGGAGCATCTTCATGTTACTGCTAGACATTGTTGGTGGTTAGCATTGGCATGGGGACTCCAGGAACTGCTTGACATGGTGGCGGTTTCAAGCATCCTCCATGTAAGCATATGTCGTTTGGCCTGAGTGAGAATTACTTGCCCAAGTTCCCTCACCAAGCAAATGACAGAAGTTGGATGTGTGGAAATGCAGTGCTGTGCCCACTCAGCCACACAGTGATAGTTCTGTATTTTATGTTTGAAGCTTAATGAAGATATGGAGCAAGTACCTGCAGATCTGGTGGCAGGAACAGAAGAAGTAGATGAAGAAGATACCAGCTCAACTATTCTTCCAGGTGAGGCGCCTGATCTAAGGGTTCCAAGTAATCAGTGAAGGTATATGATGAAATTAGTACCATGAGTGATAAAATGAGTGCCCTGAGGTGTGTTTCTTTGTCTTGTCAGGAGACAAGCAAGATAATGTCACTTTTCTGGGGCCAGCAGGCAGTAGACACGACAGAATAACAGAAACACTTGCAGGAAGGAGCAGGTTACAGAATGACTTAATGAGGTGTGGCAGATCCTCTGTTGAATACATTCTGGCTGTGATGGACCAGCAACAATTGGGCATTGAAAGCATGTTGTTCCTCTGATGGACTACTCTCTATCCTGCTTTTCATGAATATTTTTCTTTTTGTTTCTTGAAAACATTTAAAGTCTGCCTTTTTCCCAGATCAGTGGGACCCATGGTGGGTAATTCTAAAAACAACAAACTTAACCAACAGGGGGGAAATGCTTTAAAATTCAAGGCCATGCAAAAAGCAATCATCTTAAAGAGCCAAAGGCTCTTCTGAAGAGTTTTAAAGATGAAAGCAGGTTGGCATCTCCCCACAATGGTTCTCGCTTTTTAAACAGGGGAACTGTTGAAATTCTGACTCAGGTGCATGTTTTATTCCTAGACAGCAACAGCCCTTCAGTGCGTTTCAGCAAGTCCTGCCTGAAGAATGTCTTCTCAGTAATTCTCCTCTTCATTTATCTTCTGCTTATGGCTGTTGCCGTTTTCCTTGTCTACCAAACCATTGCTGACTTCCAAGAAAAGCTCAAGCATCCAGTGATGTCCGTCTCTTACAAGGAGGTGCCTTTTTATGATGCTCCTGGTAAGACAAGAAGCTAAATCACAGAGCCAGTTTGACATAATGGTTAAGAGCGCGGGACTCTAATCTGGAGAGCCAGGTTTGATTCCCTACTCCTCCTCTTGAAGCCAGCTGGGTGGCCTTGGGTCAGTCACAGCTCTCTCAGCCCTACCCACCTCACAGGGTGTTTTGTTGTGGGGATAATAATGACATACTTTGTAAACCGCTCTGAGTGGGCATTAAGTTGTCCTGAAGGGCGGTATATAAATTGAATGTGATGATGACGATGATGTTTTGATGATGATGATGATGTTTTGGGGAAAACAAGACAACCTCTGAAACTGCTCTATAAATATCAACAAATTAACATGTGTCTGTTGGTTGAGCATAACATTTCTCAGGTTAGTATTATGTTGGGTTGCAGGGCTTACGCTCCATGTGTGTACACTTAAGCACTGCACCTGTAAACCAGTTGTCATTTTCCCCAAGGAATCCTGGGAGCTGTACTTTTGTGGTGCTGAAAATTCTGTTAGAGGTCCCTTGGGTTAAAGCCATGACAGTGAACACAGTTTATGTGTTGTGTGTGGGCACACCTTTTATGTAGAACTTGAAGGGCAGAATTAAATGTTACAAGGAACACAAGCTTGCTATTATTTTCCTCTTCCCGTCCATAACGTACTACAAACTGCTTTTCATATCCTGAAGTCCTAATGCCATCTTACCTAGCCTCACACGGCATGTGTGGCTGCAACATCGGTTAAGTCACGTGCTTAACTTTAACAACAACAACAACAACATTCAATTTATATACCACCCTTCAAGACAACACTCACTTAGAACAGTTTACAAAGTGCGTTATTATTAACCTCACAACAATCACCTTGTGAAGTGGGCAGGGCTGAGAGAGCTGTGACTGGCCCAAGGTCACCCAGCTGGCTTCAAGCGGAGGAGTGAGGAATCAAATCAATTTCTCAAGATTAGAGTCCTGCTGCTTTTAACCACTACACCAAGCTGGCTGTCACACCAAAATAAATGACACCGAAATAAATGGTACTTTAAAATGCTTAAGTTTTGGTGTTTCAGATTTTCCCTTGATTCCCCCCTCGCACTGAGAAACTATAAATGTATTCTCATCTTGCTTTTTTCAGTCAGAATGAATGAGCCGGCAATAACTTATTAGCTGTGGGTTGAACCAGATTTTAAAAATTCATTTGAATCTGGCCTCTGGCTGTGGTTTGAGATAGGTTGCCCTAGTGAATAACTTGCAGGAGAGAGACTGGGGAAGGACATCCATCTTGATTCTCCAGTTCAGCAGCTTTTTGTACTATTGACCATCACAGGTTGATACTGCAGGATAGGAGGACACCATGTTGTTCTCCTGCCATTCCTGCACAACTAAGAAACAGAATGGATCTTCAGAACTATGCCATCCAAGGGTCTGTGCAATATGAGCCTTAAAGTTATATAAAAGTCAAAGCTGATAGCTGCAATCCAGAGCCCCTGCAAGAGCAGAGTGGAAGCTGTGGCAGACAGGAGCTCTGTGGCTAGTGATGGAGAAGTCCTGGTCAAACACACAAACTTTCTGGTCCATACATTTTATAAGATTGTCCATGGCCTGATAATGGAGAAGCAGACAGGTGTATGTATTTTTGTATCATTATGATGGTCCCTCATCCTTAAACAGCAGAAATGGCACCAGAGATGTTTTTAAAATTAAAAAAAAAACACTAACTAGTTTATTTGTTTTGGAAGGGAAAAGTCAGGTGAAATCAGGGGTTGAAAATTTATGAGGTAATTCAACAAATATATCTCTGAAGTAAAATCAGAATATACACAGACTTCAGTTCTTATGCTGCCCACAGATGCTTAAATGCTTATGTGTTGAGGCTTTTCTTCCCTTGGTTTCCCCCCAAATGCTCTAATATACTTTCTTTTAGTATTCTCTGTCACTTTTGGAATTAGGAATGCTGGTACCCACTTTCAGGTATCCAAAGCCTCCTCCCACCACACACCAGTGCTTTCTTTCAGTCATTAGCTGAATCTGAAGGTCTCCACAGGCAGTTTCCAATCACACCAGCCAGGGATCTCTTCACTTTCTAGAACTACTTCCCTATTTGACTGGGTAGGGAAAATCTCCTTTCCTTAGAAGATCTATCCTCTTTGTCTTGGCCCATTTGGGAGTCTGCACTCACTTCCCAAACCTTCTTGCCAAATTTCCCCAGTTCTCCTGCCGGTGTTAAAACTGCTCTCTCTGTTAGGATTCTGTTCCTCAATCCTTCTCACTTGATTTCTCTCTCTGCTAGGACTGAAAAAAGACCCTTCTCTTTTCAGCTCATGCTACCCAATCAGATCCCTTGGAGTAGCCCGCCATTCAAAGCTGTCTGTTTCTGTGAGGGGGTTAACCCTTAATTGTCTTGCAGCAGTGTGTACAGCATTTCCAGGCTGTTTCAAACATGCAGTCCGTCACAATCAAGTATGTCTCCATAAACATTGCTACAATTATTTATTATTTCTATAGCATTTTAATGTACGTAACAACCCTGGGAAGTGGGTCATTAATATGCTCATTTTTACTTTTTTAAAAAAATTCTACTACGTATAACCCTGCTTTTCAGTCCAAAAAAGAGCCCCAACTCATCTTACAAAAGCAATCCGTATAATAACAAAATAGACAAAATATTAAAATACTAAATGCCAGCAGGATAAAACCAAACAAAACAGCACACAGCAGAGGCAAAATGAAGACTGTCGAGCTAAAAGCTCTTCTAAATAGAATGGTTTTCACCATTTTGTAAAAAGGTGGTGGCAGAAGAGCTTTGTGGGGGAGGGAATTCCACAGAGTTGATGCTGCCCATAAATCTCTGAAGGCCTTGGGATGTAGAGGGCTTTTCCAGATGACCTGATCACATGGTCAGGCTCACGTTGGATAAGATGGTCCTTGAGGTGCCCTAGTCATAAATCCTTTAGTGTCATTTTGCAGACTAAAGGAGAACAAATAGTTTGGTAAATAAAAAGAGCTGCCATCTGTCCTCAACTGGTGGATTTTGCTAGTGTCTTGCACTTTTACCTGGGATCTAAAACCAGCACAGCCACATTTTTTTCTTTGTTATTTAAGATTTTTCTTAAAAGATGAAGAAAGTTAGGGAGAGGAGCAGAGAAAATAGGTAACCCTGAAAAAGTAATGCTGCCATGGGATCTGTTTTTAAAATTGTGTCATCATCTGTCTGGAGAGGCTGAAGCATACAGCCTTCCTTGTTCTATATCGGGTCTTTAGTTTACCTAGCCCAGTACTGTTGGCTTTGCCTGGTCTGGTGCTGGCTATCTGGATCCTGACCTATTCCACAAGATCCTGAGATGTTGGTGTTATGACCTGTACTTTCTTTAGGGTGGATTTTGCTTTAAATCTCCCCCTTACACCCTCTGGGTAGTTTGCTGCCACCAGGAATATATTATTCCAAAATGTTTTATTTAAGTTTTCCCTTTTGTAACGTGTTTGAGCGTCAGGCTCCTTCGTGGTTCTATGTGACCCTGAGGATAGGAATGGGAGATAACTCTGGGATATAACAAAACAAAGTTTATTTTTTTAAGAAGCGTATTGGTTACATAAAAGTCGTTCTTAGTTCTTCTAGTTGCTTCATCCAAACTCATTCACACAGATCTCTTGTAAGGCTTCACACACAGTTAGCCTCTTTCTCTAGGCTCTATATTTCTCTCACAGAGAACTCCTCAGACAGCACACAGCTAGCCTGTTTTCTTTTCACTCTCAATTCTTTCTCTCTCAGGTGCACACACAGTTTGCCTGCTTCAAATAGAATGAATATATAGTCTCACAGACACACTCAGTTCAGGCTTCCACTCAGGTTGCCTTTCCCTCACAAATACATGAACACACTCAGGCTGCACACAGCTTGCCTCTCTTGCCCTAACTTTTTTTTTCTCCCTCAGTAACTGAAAACCGCCTTCACTCCGCCCACTCTGTCATCAACCAATCATATCACTCACTCATCTCTCTCTTTCACCCCCACTCTTCACCTATCTCACCAAACATTTAAAGACGCATGCACCCATTTCTTGAAATCATTACAGTTGGGGATTAAATTTTGGACATTGGTGTGCAAAGCATGTGCTGTATCATTGACCAGTGTGGCCTCTCCCAAAGGTCATGTCTAACATGGCTTTGACACCTAGAAGTCCCCAATTCTAGCCTCAGATTCTACCTGTTCAGAATTTTGTAGCACATACTGTGTAACGTTTACTGTGTGTGGTTGTTTGTGTGTGTGATAGTTACAAAGACCTGTGGTTAGCCCAGTTCATGAGAAATGTAATGCTCTTCTTCCATTGTTTATCCCCACCACAGGCATTGCCATCTACCCAGGTCAGGCTGAACTGCTGGCCTGTAAGCATCATTACTATGATTATATTCTGCCTTTAGTCAACCCGGGTCTGCCAGGAGAAATTGAATGCATTACTGAGAGAGTCAACTACACAGATCCCTTTACTAATGAAACCACGGTAATGTTTCAAGTGAAGAACTGTAATGCGGCTGCTGTGAAACATCGCTGACTTTGTTTTTTGTTTTGTTTTTTCCTTTGCCAAGATGTTTGAAATACCCTTGGCAAGTTTGTTTCTATTCATGCTCAGTTACTACTGTGATGTAAATACAGTGAAGCAGATAAAACTTCTTTACTGATGCATATGTTACATATGTATGTACCATCAAGTCTCAACCAACTTAGAGTAACTCCAGCAAAGGGTTTTCAAGGCAAAGAGAAGCAGAGGTGGTTTGCCATTGCCTTCCTCTGCACTCCATCTAAGTACTGGCCCTGCTTAGCTTCTGATGAGATCGGGGTACACCATGTCACCTTCTTGATGCATATGTAAAATTGACTTACTTATGTCTACATTTGCCTAACAATGAGGCTGACTTAAGAATACTGCACATGAGGGTGGCAGACCCACAAGCGTAAAAGCATAAGTCTGCCCCAGTTACATGCAGAAGAGGGTGTGGGGTGTCTCTTTAGTACACAGGCAGGAATGCTGACTCCTCTCCCCCCGTTGCCCACCACTCTTAACATCATCTACATGAGCTCCAATACTGGAACAGAGCCTGGCTGGGAGAAAAGCTATTTAGCACATTTCACTCAGCTCTGTAGCTCTTTAAGAGACATCTCTGTCCCCAGGACAGACCTGTGTTTGAAGACAAAGGTATGGCACCCTTACCTGTTGGAGCTTTTGAAGTGATGGTAGTGGTCTCATAGGCTGGAGAGAGATGGAACCCTTGAAATGAAAGAAGAATGGTTCAATAGCACCATTACTCCCTGCAATACATGGTTTGTCTGCCCCGCTGTGGACTCTGTTCAGATTGATCCTGCGGGTTTGGTGGAATTCAGGCTGAAATGGGAAACTGATTCTTTCTCTTCCACAGCAAGTTGATTTTTCTATTATGTATATGGTTACTGCAGGAACTGTTTAGCCATCAGGTATGTCAACACTGAAGCCTCTTTTTTCACAGCTTTGGTGCCCAGCTGTAATATGTAGATGATAATACCAGCTTACCTTAGAGAACTGTGATAAGCATTACCAGGAAATAAATGTGGAATGATTTGAGCACTTGAAATGCTCTTAATAAATACTAAGTATCATTTCTCTTCCCTGGAGTTCCATTGCTCAAGCAAGCTCTCTGATTTCCCAAGTCTTTTGCTTAGAGTGTCAGTACTTTCTTAGGAAAACCCTGGTTATATGGAAAGTCTGGCAAATGACATCTTTTTGCGCTGTTTTTAACAGGAAGTGACACTGCATGTTAAAAGGTTTAGGTATATGGGGGAAGGGGTTATGTTTATTTTAGACCCAAGCAAGTGTCTTTGTTCTGGCTTGATTTAGTGATAAACTGACTAGGAGGCAAAGATTTCCTTTTGCCAACTCCTTATATGTGTTTTCTCTGCTCTTTGTGCTCATAGAAACATGCTGTGATTGTCCAAGGACCTCGTGAAGTGAAGAAACGAGAACTGGTGTTCATGCAGTTCCACCTAAATGAGACGGACCAGGATTTCAGTGCCATAGACTATCTTCTCTTTTTCTCTTTCCAAGAATTCCTCAAAAGGTATAGTCATGTTTTCTATCCAATAAAAACACGAAGGCCTGGTTCCAGCTGAGCACAGTTAGTGTGTGTTCTGGGGTCTCCATTCTCATCAACATCAAGATACATCTAGCCAGTTCACTAGGACTTAGTGGACATTGCAGTGCAGATGGGGTTGCAAATTTGCAGTTGCCTAAGCTGGGGGAACATGGCTGTCCCTTACTGAATTGGGGTGATAAACTGAAATGTATCTCTCTAATTCACACATTTCCTACACAAAAAAGACACTTCCTGGTAGAAAACTGTGAAACTTTGTGTTGGTGTGTCCAGCATGCTGATCTGCCACCTGCAGGCATGCTGTTTCTTGCAGGCTGTTTCAGATGGGGTGTGATGTTGTGGTTTATGGAGTTGGCATAGTAAGTTGTGCAAGCAAAAAAAAAAAAGGATTCTTCTTCTTTGGGAATATTGACTCTACAGAGTAATATCATTTATACTGGTTTAACTGTCATGATGTTCCTAAGAACATCATGGGAATAGTAAGTTGGTGATAGTGCTGAACATTCTGTGCTAGGGATATCCCTTCCCAAACTGCTATTCCAGGAGTTTCTTAAGGAGAAGAAATGATATTAAACCACTTGAAGCCTGTAGCAAAGAAATGCCCTTTGTTTTGCCAGCCTCAATTTAACACTGATTAATGTAACCAGCCACGGAGTTAGTGGCTGCCTTTGAATCATTCTGGAGAAGCACATCTTTGATGTGCACCATTTCATTTGCACCATAAGTAAGCCTGCATGAAGAAATTCCATCCCTCTAGGAAATAAAGCAGTGTGCAATATGTTTCGACAGGCTGCAAAATGAGTCTTTAACTCAGCATTCTGTAAGATGTTGCCTCTAAATGAATTCTTTGTAATTGGCTGCTTAGAAGCTTTCCAAATGAAGCTTAGTGTGAATCATACTTCTAAATACACACATCCTCTTTTTTGGGGTTTCCACATTGGCTGCTGTGGTAACCTATAATTAGCCTGTATGGAAAGGCTTTTCAAAATGAAGTATCACTGCATAATTAAGTGTCCCACCAGCCTGGTAATGGAGCTGAAAGCTCTTGCAATGTGGAAACAGTTGATGGAAGCATTCATTTCTGCTTAAGCACATTTCTATCAGAAGCTTCCTAGCATAAGTAACTTGCATGGAAATATAAAAGTTCCACTTGGCAGTAGTATTTAAAAAGACCTTTCCAGATGTCTTTTATAGTGCACAGCTATGATTCAATTGTTGGTCAGGTTTTAATGTCTATCATCAACGAAGTGTTTCTGTTACTGGAGAAATGGTCTCTTCCCCATACAGAAGCATATAGATATTTTGATGGGGGAGGAAATTGCTTGTATTGTTTCTGTTGTGATTGTAAATATATTACAGATACTTAAACTATTGAAATCATGGACATATATTGGACAATACGTGTGCTGTCACTAGTGACAAGTAATGCAACCCTATTCTCCTACACTATTTTGTGTATTTTTTAACTTTTATTTTCTTATTGCTGAGTTTTGAAAAATGTCTTTGGTGATAATTGTCTCTCTCTACTGTCAGTCAAATGTGGGCTTGTTAGGTCTCTTACACATGAGTTGTTTGCCCCAGCTAGTAGAATGCGTCCCCACCCCTACCCTCCGTGCTTCCACATTGTATTGTGGTATACCTGTGCACCTCCTGATATTCCCTGTCTTTCTGCAATCTTCCCCAAACCTGCTCTGCTGCAGTGTTTTGGGAAATATTCACAGCAAAGGTGGGGTGGCACCTATATAGATGGGAAAGTCTGTATCTTCCTGGTCTTGCTTATATCAGCACAATTTTCCCTGCCTCATTCCTTACACTACCATGGAAGAGCTTTTTAAAAATATTTAAATGCCATTTTTTAAAATTACAGTATTACGACAAATGTTGTCAGGTATTCCCACTTCCATTAAAAATGTCTGTACCCCTCTTGCTGCAGAGATATGTCATTCCCCTTGTATCTCTGCAGCAGGAGGCAACAGAAATTTACTTTTATTTCCCAGCTTTCATTAAAATAAGAGAATCAGACAAAGACAATGTTATAGCACTGTGTCAACTGCCAACTTAAAAGAGAACCAGAAAATGCCCCCAATGCATGGAGAGGGGGTTGTTGCCAGAGGTCGGGGCAGTGAAAATGCAGAGAAACCTGTCATATGGAAGCTCTGTTGTTGCTATGCTATATCAGCAGCCACAGCTAAAAAACACAAGCCATGTTCTCAAAATCTTATTTATTTTTCTAACAAATGACTGATTAAGTTATATACCTATCACCTTCCATCTTCCAACACTTGCCTATCCCAGGATGGGCCCCCGAGTCATCTGAGTCAATTTAACCTTGTTCACTATTACTTGTGATGGAAGAAGAAAAAGAGTCCAAATCTAAGAATTTAATTTAATTTAATTTATTATATTTATATTCCGCCCTCTCCGCTTTTGCAGGCTCAAGGCGGATAACAAAATACAAATATCACATACCATTAAAAACATTTAAAAGCATTAAACGGTACAGCGCTTTTACCGCACAGCGGTTCTACCAGAGCAAATACATGCAGTGGTAATGAGTGTGGCAACAGCAACTGTGTTCACATAGGAGCAATGGTTTAACCCCCCCACACACAGGGGGGGCAGCGCCCGGTGTCAGCCATATGCCTGGCAGAATAGCTCTGTCTTACAGGCCCGGCGAAATGCAAGCAAATCTTGCCGGGCCCTAGTCTCGCAAGACAGAGCATTCCACCAGGCCGGGGCCAGGACCGAAAAGGCCGTGGCCCTGGTCAACGCCAGGCGGGCCTCCCTAGGGCCAGGGACACTTAAAAGATGCTTTCCACCAGATCGGAGAGTCCTCCAGGGCTCATACGGTGAGAGACGGCCCCGCACATACGTCGGTCCCAGTCCGCATAGAGCTTTGTAGATTAACACCAAAACTTTGAACCTGATTCGGTACTCCACTGGCAGCCAATGCAGCTGGCGTAGCACCGGTGTAATATGCTCCCACACCGGTGCTCCAGCAATGACCCGCGCTGCTGCATTCTGTACCAGCTGTAACCACTGGATCAGGCCCATGGGAAGCCCAGCATAGAGCACGTTACAGTAATCCAACCTAGAGGTGACCATTGCTTGGACCACTGTAGTCAAGTTGCGGGGAGATAAATAAGGGGCAAGCTGCCTGGCCTGCCGAAGACAATAAAAGGAAGACCTGGCAATTGCAGTGATCTGGTCCTCCATCTTCAGAGAGGAATCCAGAATCACTCCCAGGCTCCTAACTCTCGGGGCCAGTGTAAGTGCTGCCCCATCAAGTGTACGAAGCCAGGGTCCCGAAGCCATCCCCCCACGACTCACATACAGAACCTCCGTCTTCATGGGATTCAATTTCAGCTGATTTTGTCTCAACCAACCAGCCACAGCCTCAAAAACACACTCCAGGGCATCAGGGGTCAATCCAGGCTGCCCGTCCAACAACAGATAAAGCTGGGTGTCATCCGCGTATTGGTGACACCCAAGCCCGAAACTCCGCACCAGCCGGGCGAGGGGGCGCATATAGATATTAAATAATAATGGAGAGAGTATCGCTCCCTGTGGCACACCACATACCAGTGGCCTACGAGATGACACTCTCTCCCCAAGCGCCACCCTCTGTCCCCGATCATGGAGAAAGGAGGCCAGCCACTGCAGTGCTGTCCCCTGGATCCCCACATCAGCAAGGTGGTGGGTCAAAAGCTCGTGATCGACCGTATCAAACGCTGCTGACAGATCCAGTAAAATCAGCAGTGCTGATCCGCCCTGATCCAGATGTCTGCAGAGATCATCCGTGAGGGCGACCAGCAATGTCTCGACCCCATGTCCCGGGCGGAAACCAGACTGGAAGGGATCTAGGGCCGAGGTCTCCTTCAGGAAATTCTGCAGTTACTTTTCTGCCGCCCGCTCAATCACCTTCCCCGGAAACGGTTGGAAACCGGTCGGTAATTGAGCAGGTTGGCAGGATCTAATGATGATTTCTTCAGAAGAGGCCGTACCACAGCTTCCTTCAGCGTCTTGGGAAAAACCCCAGAGCTCAAGGACAGGTTTATAATCGCCTCCAAGGAATCCCGAAACCCGTCAACACTGGCTTTCACCAGCCATGACGGGCGCAGGTCCAAGGGGCACCTGGTAGGCCGTACCACCTGCAGGATCCTGTCCACTTCTTCCCCGAAAAGAGGGCTGAAATGATCTAATATGGGTCCCAGAGATGGCCAAGGGGCCTCTAGTTCATTTACCGTATCAAGTGTGGCTGGTAAGTTGCGGTGGAGAAGCAAGATCTTATCAGTAAAAAAGCTCGCAAAAACCTCACAGCTTATATCCGAATTCAGCTTTTGATGGTCTCCACCTGATTGGGAGACCAATGAACGGACCACATTAAATAATTTAGCCGGGCGTGAGCTAGCTGATGCGATGGAAGCTGCATAATACTCTTTCTTCACAGCTTTCACCGCCATCTCATAGGACCTCATAAACAGCCTATAAGATGTTCTTGCTTCCTCGTCACGAGATCGCCACCACACGCGCTCAAGTCGTCTCAGCTGCCGTTTCTGTCACCGCAGCTCCTCCAAATACCAAGGAGCCCGGCGATTCCGGCAGCAAAGAGGACGACGGGGGGTGATTTCATCGATGGCCTCAGAGAGCCGGACTTACCAGCCCTCCGCTAGCTCATCTAATGAACCACCATGGAGCATTGGTTCCCGCAGAGCATTCTGGAACCCAATTGGGTCCATAAGTCTCCACGGATGAGCATAAATTTGCTCACCGCCCTTGCAGGGGGGGGGGCACGCCCAGCCCAGGCCTTCACAACTGCGTGGTCTGACCATGGCACCAACTCTACTTTATCCAGAACCACATCCAATCCCATCCCGAAGATCAGGTCTAGCATGTGGCCTGCTTCATGTGTGGGTGCCGATACAAACTGGGAGAGTCCCAGTGTTGCCATGGCTGACACCAGGTCCGTAGCCTGTATCAAGGTGGCATCATCTACAAGGGCATTGAAATCCCCCAGCACCATCAACCTGGGGTACTCCAAGGCCCACCCAGCAACCACCTCTAGCAGGCGCGGTAAGGCGTCTGCCGGTGCGCTGGGTGGTCGGTACACCAAGCAGACAGCCAAACTCTCCTCGGCATTCCACACCAGGCCCACACAATCAGTGCCAGAGATCTTCGGGGCAGGAAGCGGCTTGAAGGAGAAACCCTCCTGGATGAGGATTGCCACCCCTCCCCCCCGACCCTCAGTTCGTGACTGATGAAGGACCGTATAACCCTGGGGGGGTCAGCTCACCAAGAGCAACTGTTTCTCCTTCCCTCACCCAAGTCTCGGTCACGCATACCAGGTCCATATTAGCTGCCATGAAAGTATCACGCAGCATACTGGTCTTATTATTTATGGACCTGGCCTTGCACAACATCAGTGTTGAAGGAGGATTTTTCCTAGCTCCAACACCGGCGTGCCTCGGGATGGGGCATAGGTTAGAAGTTTACCGAGCCTTTCCACATCTCCGTGACCTTCTCCCTTTAAACCAGGCCCCACCGCCATACCTCCCCGTCCCCAGAGGACTGGTATCCGTGGCCCTATCTCAGATGCCTTCCTCATATCCATCCCCCTATCACCACACACAGACATCCTAAGCAACAATGAACAGCACCAGTGCTAGCCGCATAGGGAGCAATACCAATCTCACAATTTAATTTAATTTCCAGTTCACATAGGGAACAGTACCGGTCCCACAATTTAGTCAGGAAAGAAGTCAGGAAAAGGCAGTGATTTCTGAGAGTGGATCTTCCCAGTCTTGCTCCTCTGTTACAATACATACAGTCTGCAGGCAATCCTGAGCTTCTGGCTCTTATCTGTTAGCCACTTTCTCTTGAGTTGCTGACAGACAGTAGTTGCCTAATCACTTGGTCATTCCTCTGCCTTTAGAGGTACCAGAATACATAAATTGCTGAGAAAGGCCAGTCACAGGGGAAATGGTGTCTGTCTTGGAAGAATGGAAAATCTAGTTCATGTGTTACGAAATAAGTTTGAAAGCTACAACACCAGTCCCCTGTTGGTAGTGCATTAGTTACATTTTGCTCAAAAATGTATTTGCAGAAGCTAATTTCTGGTACTGTCCTTCATAGGTAGGAAGAACTGTAGCTCAATATTAGTACACAGGCCAGGCATACATAAACTTCCAGACCCACTCTTAAGGGAGAAGTCAAGCTGGAGGAGAGCCAGTCACAGAGTATAAAATGTGGGGCCAGGAAAACCACTATGCAAAGTCACTATAAGATAGTTTTATATCTATGTAAGACTACCTAAATCTCTCCTCCCAGTTCCACCAGGGCGAACTGTGGCACTAGAAAATAGTTTCTGGTCACCCTTAAGGAAAGCATCAAAATCATGTCAGTTTGCTTTAGTTTATTTACTGCCAATGTTTGTTTGGACCCTTATTGAATCCAACTTATTTTTTTAAAAAGCAGTCTCACAGTGGGCTTAATATAGCAACATAACTTTCAAAAGGTGATATGTTACAAAGCTGCTAATAAAACAGGTTCTCAAAGAGCTTCATATACATTATCATCTCTGCACTCATTAACCAACCTGCTCAGTTAAGTCAGTTGTAACTAAACTGCCATTTGAACAAGATGCATCCATACTTCTAAGCTATGATATACCAAGCAAAGGTCTTTTTTGAGGTTCTCAGTCAATACTATTTTTAGACCAGAGATCTTAAGATAAACATTAAGTAAAGAGATGGTTAATAGCCATAATAAGTAAGCCATATGAAATTATGTGTTTGGGTGTATACTCAAGGCCACAGAAGCCAAGAAAGCAGCCTTTTCAGTTATATTCTTAACATTATTTGATAATTAGAATTATACACCTTTGCTGATGGGACCAGTAGTCCTAGCTAAGCAGCAGATGTTCCCTACACTTGAATTTAAAATCTTTGAAATCACAGCAAAGAGTGAGTGGAGAGAACAGTTGTCCTCAGTGGTTCTCTTCATGAAGAGTTCTGGAGAACATGGTTCTGTTGGTCTTACTAGAAAGTATTATATAGCTCACATTTTTGGTGGTGGGGTTGTTGCCCTAAATGGGGGGGTCTCCTTATGAGTTGGGGGAATTAGCATTCAAGGAGATGCAGCAAAGGGGGGTAACCGGAATATCTCCACCAATGTGTAGCACGATTGTTCCCTTAGAGAATTCTCTGAATGACCAGGCAGGTGCTCAACAGGAATGGTCTTTATTAAAGGAGCAGTAAAGGCAAACACACACACACAATCACACACAGCATACACAAGAGGGAGAGAGATTCAGGGTAGGGCAATATTTACCAGTCTAGGAGAGAGAGGACATGTGTAAAGACAGCAGTTTGAGTGACCAGCACTTTACAGCAGGAAGAAAGCTCAGACATGTGTCTGAGTGTGTGCATAGGATCCAAAGACACACACACACACACACAGAATATGGCTCGGGGCAGCCTAGTTATAGAGCAAAATGTATCCTGGGGCAGAATTATGTCTTATGTCCCCCAAAGCAATAGCTTGATGGCTTGTCTGGAGGTGAAACACTAAAGTGGGAAAGGCTTGATTGTGCATATCTGGGAAGGACTATAGGTGAGAAGGGTGCTTGATGTCCCGTGATTGCCTGATTGGAAGGGCTAGTCAGGTCCCTGAATAGCCCAGATTAGGAAAGGTTGGTGAAGAAGGTACTGAAAGGTGCTGATGAGTTCAAGCAGGAACTCTTGGAAGACCTCCTTGTTTCACTCAAGTGCTTCTCCGGAGCATATAGGGGCAGCTAGTCAGTCTGACTCAGCTGGTAATTTTCCAGCTGCAGCCAGGGTTGGCATCTATCCTGCCTGGCCAGGGAGTGCCATGTGCTAGGTACATGAGGAAGAAGAACTGCCCTTTCAGTGAGGAGAAGGGGTATGACTGCTAACAGGGCGAGTGGCTCAAGATGGCTGCCTGGAACCATATGTACATTGTCCCTGTGAAAATGGGAGTTTTCCTGTGATGGCCATACAATACATTAGTATTCGCTGAAAATAAAGTTGTGTAAAGCTCTGTAATAGGGTATTTAGAAAGGATCAGTAGATTAAATTCACACATATTATAGAAGTTAACAGCATCCTAGGGCGACTTTAACCTCCCTCGCACTCGCTTAAAAACATCATTCAGCCTATTTTTAAACTGAGCTTGAGCAGTAGCCATCTTTGCACTACAAAGCTATTCTTGAGAGGGAAAAAATAGGATTAGACATACTCTAGACACCACTATTCTATTTTTGAAAAACTTGCTCTTGAAGACAAAGCTTGGGCAACAGCTTGCAATTTAATCCAGCAATTAAAAATACGTGATTGAATTATTCATCATAATTGGCAGTCTCTCCCTTTGAGCTCTGAGGAATATAGAGGAACTATTCTTAGACATTTCCAACCAAGTTTGTCCAAGCATTATATTTTGGGTACTAGTTCAACTAATCTGTGGTGTCCCCATATTTTTGCTCTGAAAAAGTTCTGGGGGGAATAATTTAGCCATCTGTATTCAGGGCTCCCTTTTTTGCTGCTGTTGCTGTGAGGGAGTTGATTGTGCTTAGGATCTTGGGCCCAAACAAGCAAATATTGTGTGGAAGCTCAGGCCTGTGAAACTTTACAGTTCCCCCCCCCCTAAAGATAATGAGTATTATACAACACAGTGTATTCAGCTTCTCCTTGCCAAAAGTAACGCTGCCTCTCTTCCACTGCAGTCCAAACAAGTCAGCCTTTATGAAGAGGTGTGAAAGCTCCTACTCCAGCTGGAAATTCTCTGGTGGTTTTCGAACCTGGGTCAAAATGTCTTTGGTGAAAACAAAAGAAGAAGATGGCAGGAAGACAGTTGAATTCAGACAAGAGGTAAAAAGGCCTAATTGCAGTTCGTTGGCTACATGGCTATCACTCTTCACCCATCCAGGGGTTGCCCTTCCTGCAAGCATGCTTTGCTAAGAGGAACAGTTCTGAAGTCATATCAGGGTGACAGAAGATATTGTTCAACTAGGGTTGCCAGCTCCAAATCCAGAGATTTGGGGGTGGAACCTGAGGAGGGGCCTCAGTAAGGGTATAATGCCACAGAGTCCAGCGTCCAAAACAGCCATTTTCTTCTGGGGAACTTATCTCTGTGGTCTGAAGATCACTTGTAATTCTGGGAGATCACCAGGCACAACTTTAGTGGTTTCATGATTTTCCATTCTTTCACTGTCTCATGCATGCTTATATATATATATAAAAGTACATTCCTTTAAACAAAAGACTCCAAAACTGCTGAGTCTGCATCAGATTCCCATAACAAGCAGCTCTACCTGCTCTAGCCAACTCCAGCGAAAACACACAACTGTAAGTTCAAATTGTGGCTGATGTTTCTTTGCCTTTCTTGTTAAGACTGTGAGATTCTAAAATCTTGCAAGAGATTTTCAGCTGTTAAAAAATATTAAGATTTTTCAGTCTTGATCATCCCACCAGTTAGGCAAAGCTATAGTAATAGATCTATTTACACTGGGTTGCCAAATCTCCTCTCCCACAAACACAGATCTTTGTGCTTAGTTATTGGTTTAGTGAGTTTTTCCAGTGTCCTAATATTAAACATCATGTGAGAGGTAAAGCAAGTATATGGCTTGGTTTAAAATCCAAGGCCACCTCTACTATTTTGGGGGACTGGGTAGTAGAGAAGTATATTGCAGAGAAGAATATATCAGACTCTAGAGGTTCTCAGGTTGATTTGTGTATATGAGTGCACAGCTCTTGAACTGGAGAGGTAGGGCCACCTCTGACAGAGTTGAGGACTCTTAGGTGCCAGAGAGACTCACTACCACTCAGAAGTCTCATGGCACATAGTCATCACACGTTTTGTAGACTTCATGCTGGAGGTGAAGCATGTAGGTCATAGCAGTGTTAACAATGATA
The DNA here is from genome assembly GCF_028583425.1 of Eublepharis macularius. Classification (NCBI taxonomy): domain Eukaryota; kingdom Metazoa; phylum Chordata; class Lepidosauria; order Squamata; family Eublepharidae; genus Eublepharis; species Eublepharis macularius. The sequence continues at coordinate 192,579,788 of NC_072790.1, forward strand.
GTGCCAAGAAGTAAAGCTAATTGTTACTCAGCTTGACATTTGGAATTGAGGCTTCTGCCAAATTAATGGCATTAGGCAGCTGTGAGCAGCAGGAAACTGTTCATTTTGAGTGCATGAGTGCACATGCTTGCTTTCGAAGCTACACATGTTTCAGTCTACAGCTGTAGCTTATTTGGAAGAACAATTGGTCTTTTGGAGGGACATATCCCCTCCTGCATCCTTCTTTCCAGAACTAGCTACCATGTTCAGAATGTCAGAGGACAGGAATGCTCGAGTAATCCCAAATCCCAACAGGTATTTTATTATAGGCGTAAACATACCATTCATTCTGGTGGCAGGATCAAGAAAGATCAATGATGAGCCTATTATTCAAAAAGTTACTAGTACCTGAAAAAAAGTAATACAGATATGACATGTAGCTGGTATGTTTAAGTGAAGCAATTTTGTCCAAGAGCAAGAGATAAAGATGGGCACCTTTCTTTTCTTTAAGTGTGAAATATTTATCTTAGCTAAACTAATTGTCCCTGGGTAGACAGATTTACCAGATGACAACTTGGAGTGGTAGTCTGAATCTTTAACAGTTTCCCTCAACCATCTATTCCCTTGTCCCTTTGTCTGCCATGCCTCCAGCACATCTAGAGCCTTCTTCACAACAGCCAGTCTGCAAGGGGCAGGGGAGAAGGTAACAAAGAACTGCAGGGAGAGGAGGCCATAACTGCTCTCCTTTGCTTGGGGCTGAATTAGACTCTACACCCAAAACTTGCAAGTCACCCCCCCCCCCACACACACACACACCTTTCCCTCCCTCCAAAGCAGTTTAAAGAAGGGACATTATGCATCCTGTTCCTTACCCTCACAGTTTTTTCCCAACTTCGAATTGGATGTGCCCACACCATGTCACTGTTCTTCCTGCAAAATGTCCCTTGTAGTTTGAGGCAGGGATGAAGCAGAGGAGGGGTAAGAATGCCTTTCCCACAATTTGTCATCTAGCCCCTCCCTAGGGGAGAGCTCTTAATAAAGCAGGTTTTACAGGTAACCAGGATCCGCAAGAGTGAGTATAACTCCTAACCCCTTATGAGGAAAGTATACTCTGAAACTGGGTGCTAATAATGGCAAAATCTTCTTCTTGCCCTCTTATTAGATCAGTGTGGTTAACTACATCGAACGGAGAACAAAAGCTGGGGGTGACCAACTGTTTTTTGTGGTATTCGAATGGAAAGATCCTTTTATCCAGGAAGTTCAAGATGTGAGTAGACTTTGCTTTCCTCACCTAAACCTGTGGAGCAAATGCTGTTCCTTTGAATTTAGAGAGAAGGAGGAGTTGCTATTCTGTAAATCCAAAGAAACAAGAGGAGAAAATTCTTCTTGTAAACTGGAGTTGGAGGTGGGGGGGAGAGGCACACACAACTCCGGCTAGAGCTGTTGTTTTCAACTCCTGCTGTTTCTTCCCTTCCTATGATGTTTACACTAAAGCCAGCTTACAAACCAAAAACAGTGGAGCATCTGCAGCAAAAAAGCCATCCTCCTGGCAGTAGCACCCTTTAATTTCCTTTACTAGGCAGAAGCAGCTCAGCTTCTGGAAACTTGCCACTTCAGGATGTTTGTGGGAAAGCCAGCTATACAGTTCAAAAGTAAATCTGCTCCTCCATGACCCCAAAGGCCATATGCAGTCATGGTGCTTTTGAGAGAAACCATGAATGTGGTGGTGTGATCCTGAACATACTTCCGTCCCTATCTCCCAATCTGCCTATCCTCAGCTTTGCTAGCTCAGTGGCGGTCGTGGCTCCAACTCCAGCTTCCCCACAGTCTGTCTGCCGTCCTTTCCCCACTGTCAGTAATTGTTCTGCGTGCCTCCTCACTGCCACTGGCTCTCCCATCCATAGCACCACTGCTGGACTGCCTATTTTGGGGGGTGATTTAAACCTCCCAGTGTGTGTGCGGTTTTTTAAAAAAAGGTTTCAGACTTTTCTGCAAGTTTGGAGAAAAATCTCTCTTCTGTCCAAGTGGACCCAATCTGTAGATTTGAGTGTCTGCAGATGGGGTCACACTTGGTTATTAGAATATATATGTGGGGAGCTGTAAAAACTTGCAGGGTTGGGGATATCTCATTTCCTCCTCCCCCACCATGTCCTCATTCCCCTGCCCTCACAGCCTCTTCCTCTTTCCCTGCTTCTTTTTCTTCTTCCCACCTACCATTAAAACAGGCCACTCCGCGTGACATTCAGTTCTGTTCCAAGAGGTTCAACAATTAGTGCATTGCTCCTTGTTTAGTCCTTTGCAATTCTGGTTAAAACATCTTCAGTAGCAGGCTAGGAAGCAACTTTGCTTGAGACCATAGAGAAAAAAAGTTTAAATGTACACTACTCTTTAAAAATCTTAGTCACAGGCAGTCACATTTGATAATCTTCATTTTTCATGCATCAAGACATAGAGAATATGAAGAAAGTGTTCTCTTCTACTCTTCTTTCCCACCTTAGTGGGTGGAAAACAGAATTCACACACTTTTCCAGAATAAAGACATACTCCCATATTTCATTTTATAGCATGTATTCTGAAATGCAGGAGAAGCTTTGACTATGTGAAAGAAAAAGAGCTCTGTGGACCTGTTACAATTGCCCATTGTCCCTAATGGGGAGTTTGAGTTAAATTTGTGAAACAGGTCTTGGAGTAAGTGTGTGAAGAGGACCAGCGCTACAGCTGCTCTTCTGGTGATAGCACAGGGAAAACAGGGTTGCACCTACCTGTACCTGTTGTTCATCAAATGTTCTTCTGTACAGGCACACATGGAAACTGCGCATGCGTAGGCCAGCTGTGGACGTATCAAAGCTCCAAAAGGTGCAAGATGCTCACCCAGCCTTTTTGCGCGCTTTTCAGTGTGCACGGCCATAAAAGGCAGGGTGACCAGATCCCTCCCTCAGTTCACTAAGCCGTTGAAGGAGAAATTAGCATATTAAAGAGCACAGGCGGGGAAAGGAGGAAGGGATGTGTGCCTGCACAGAACAGCACTCAATGAACAACAGTTACAGGTAGGTGAAACCCTATTTTCATTGTTGTGTCTTCTGTGTAGTCCCACTTAGGAGATTTGCGAACTAACTTACCCAGGAGGTGGACGTGTTGCTCTTCATCAAAAGACTCTTCAGGACTGTTTTGCCAACTGCAGCATCCCTTCTGGAGTCTACGTCAATGGCATAATGTCAAATAAAGGTGGACAGCATCGACCAGGCGGCGCTTTACATAAGTTCATTAATGGAACGCCCAAGTTAAATGCTGACAAGGTTGATTGAGCTCTTGTAGAGTATGCCCTGATGCCCAGCGGGCAAGGCTGTCTGGAATGTTTATAGCACTCTTTGATGAGCCACACCAAGCAGTTAGAGATGGTCTGAGCAGTGACCTTCTGTCCCTTCTTGGGTCCTCTGAATGAGATAAAGAGATTAGGGTCCTTTCTGAAGGCAATAGTCCTGTCTAGGTAAAAACACAGTGCACATTTGGTGTCCAGTGTGTGCAGGAGTCTGTCAGCCTCTGTAAAGGGTGAAGGAAAAAAAATACTGGCAGAATAATCTCTTGGTTAAGGTGGAAAGCAGAGACTACCTTGGGTAGAAACTGTAGGCTTGGACAGAGAACCACTTTGTCTGCAAACATTCTGAGAAAAGGTGGATTGTACTTCAGGGCTTGCAATTCACTCACCCTCCTAGCTGAAGTTATGGCCACTAAGAAGGCTGTTTTGGCTGTCAGAAGTTTAAGAGGACAGGTAGCTAGAGGCTCGAAAGACTTATGCATGAGCGTTGTTAAAACCAAAGATAAGCTTCTCTGAGGAGTGGGTTTGCACGCTGGAGGGTAAACATTAGCTAACCCTTTAAGGAAGGATTTGCAGTCAGGTTGGGAGAAGAGGGACTTTCTCTTTACTCCTTCATGATAGGCCAAAATGGCCACCAGATGGACATTCACAGAGGAATTAGAGAGTCCTTGGGTTTTTAACAGGACCAGATAGTCTAGGACAGTTGGCAAGGAAGCCGAAGAAGGAACCAAGCCATGTTCGCTAGTCCGAAGGGAGAAACATTTCCACTTGCCAGAATATGACTTCCAGGTGGAAGGATTTCTAGCCCGCAAAAGTATGTTTCTGACTGGGAAAAAGAATTCTGCTCCAGAGGGGATACAAGCCAAGCTGTCAGCTTCAAGTGCCTAAATCGTAAATCATGGTGAAGGACCACGTTGTCCTGGAAAAGTGTTGGTGACATCAGGAACCAATATGTTCTGCCTTATGACATTCTGGACAGGGTGGAGAACCAAGCCTGTCTCAGCCAATAAGAAGTTATTACAATAGCTGATGCCTTCTCTCTCATCATCTTGCTGAGTGTCAAGGTCATGAGAGGGAGAGGAGGGAAGGCGTACAGTAGACTGTCTGACCAAGATATTTGAAAAACGTCTCCTGGGGACGATTTTCCTTCGCCTGCTCGAGACTAGTATTGAAGGCACCTCTTGTTGAGTGAAGTAGCAAAGAGGCCTATACTGGGAAACCCCTACTGTAGGAATATGGGTTGTAGGAAATCCATGTGGATGGACCATTCATAATTTTGGTCCCCAGACTGACTCACAGTATCTGCCAGAGTACTGTCCTCTCCAGCAATGTGGATGGCTGAATGGGAGACCTGATGTTGGATTGCTCATTCCCAAATCAGGGAGGACTCTCAGGACAGCGAGACTCTGCCCTCCTGCTTATTCAGATAATGCATGGCAGTTGTGTTGTCTGTGCAGATCTGGACATTCTTGCCCCTGACAAGGTGAAAGCTTTCAGAGCAAAGCAAATGGCCCTTAGTTCCAGAAGGTTGATATGCAGGTTGGGCTCGTGCTGAGACCAAAGACCCTTCAACTGATTGAATCCAGAAAAAGCCTCCCAACCTGTCAGAGAGACATCTGTATAGATGGAAAGGTGAATGGGTTTGGACCCAAACAAGGTCCCTACCATTAGATTCCGTTCGTCGTTCCACCAGGTCAGGGATCTGTATATAATCCTCAGAACCAAGAACCACTTGTACGGATTCTGATAGTGTGGATGGAATACCTTGACAACCAATTTTGTAATGGCTGGATCCTGCCAAATGGTGCTATCCGTGTCAGAGTCACCATGAAACCTAAGAGTTTTTGGATTTGCCCTACGCTTTGGTGCCTGCAAGAATGCACCCTGTTTAGAGTGGCTAGGAACTGGGTTATTCGTTCTCTGGTGGGAAAAACCCAAGCTAGTGTGGAGTCCAACACTACTCCCACGAATGTTACCCTTTGTTGTGGAACCAGGGAAGACTTCTCCAAGTTGACCCATAGCCCCAATTGGTGGAGGGTCAACAGGACTAAGGAAGTGTGATGGGAAACAAACTCCCTGGACTGGCCCATGGTAAGCCAGGCATCCAGATAGAGGAATATGGTACAACTTTTTTCCCTGAGGTGACCAACCACTACTGTCATCACCTTGGTGAACACCCAAGGGGCAGAGGAAAGGCCAAGAGGAAGACCTTTGTACTGGAACCTTTTGGAACTGCATTGAAAATTGAGATATTTTCTGTAATAAACATTTATTGGCACATGAAAGTAAGCATCCTTCAAATCGACGGTAACAAACCAACAGTGGTTCTCTAGAAGGAGTAAAATATCCTTTTAACGACAACATTCTGAACTTTTTTGGAACAATAAACTTGTTCAAAAAATGGAGATCTAAGATGGGGCAAGAGCCCCCTGACTTTTTGTCCCCCATAAAGTTGTGGGAATAAACCCCTTCAGAACTGTCGTTCAGAACTGGTTCTATTGCTTGTTTCAGCAATGCTTTGTACTTCCTTTACCAACAGTGTTTGAGGTAGGATAGGGTTCGACTGGGGAGGAACATCTGGAGGAACGGTCCTGAACTTTAGGGAGCAACCTTCCCGGACTATCAACAGTACCCAGAGCTTCTAGGTGATCTTTTACTATGCAGGTAGGGGCAGGGATTTACTGACAGGGAGTGGGGGAGACATCCTGGCATCAAAAACTTTGCTTGGTGGAGCTCAATTGCTCCCTAGGGGAATTGGAACCATCCTTCAATTTATGACGGAAGTACCTCCATCAAGCCTGGCTAAATGGAACTGTGGAAGTAGCATGTTGCTGGTTCCGAGAGAAATGTTGGGTCGGTTGAGACGGGAACCAATTGTATCTGGGATTGTAGTGGGGATAAGGCCTGGAAGGGAACCAGTGCTTATATGGTATGACCAGGGTAATCCCTAGGGACTAGCAGTCACTTTATCATCCTTTATCTTTTTTTAATGCATCGTCTGTAGTAGACAAGAAAAGGTAATTGCCCTCAAAGGGTAGATCTTCAACCCGTAACCTGTGATGGGAAGCCAATGCAGTGAGGATCTGTTGCTTAGAGAACCTAAGGGCCTCTCCCTGCAGAATGTTTGTGAGGCGCTGTTTCTCATCAGGGATGAGACTCAAGTAAAGACCAATCTTGTCCCAGAGGAATAATTGGTACTTGGCCATAATGGCCTCATAGTTGCCAGTATGGAAGTTAAGGGACGAAGAGGCATAAACCTTTTTCTCTAAAATATCCAGCTTCCTGCCCTCTTTATCTGTGGGGGCAGAACAGCCAGCACCCCATGGTAGACCCTTGCTGTGGAGGGTTTCCATGACTCTGAAGTTAGCAGGAGGGTGGTTGAATAAGAACCCAGCCCCATCTAGTTTGTTTTGTAAAGGTTGTATAACTTCTTTAAAGTCACTGGCGCAGATGCTGGAGTTGACCAAACTTCTTTTGTGACATCTATCATTTCCTGCATGACAGGGAACGCCTCCGGGCCCGTTGCCTTGGAGTGGAGAACCTTAAAGACTGGATCCAAGGAGGTAGGAGTGGAGCAAGTCACTTCAATCTCCAGTGACCTTGCCATCCTGACCAACTGTTTGGGATAGAGGCAGAGGTCTTCAGTAGGAGACACAGTAGAGTTCTCCATTATACACTTGGGAGGGAATGGCTCAGATGCCACATCGGAACCAAAGTCGGAACCTTCTTCAGAGTGCATTGGTGGATCAAGTGCCGGTTCTGCGGTCTCAGAAGCCTCAGGAACCGTTGGAGAAACCAAGGCCAGTTTTGCTTTCACACCTGAAGGACAAGGATCAGCAGGGTAGTAGCCAGGAATAGAGATGGGCACGATCAGCATTATGATTTGGAAAAAAAAAAACCGATAATGGCGTTTGCGCCATCGGGACTCGGCTAATTGGTGCTGTCCACGGCAACCAATCCAGCGGTCGGAGGTTTGCTTGTTCGGGGCTTGATCGGATCGATCGGTTTCTGTTCGGGATTGCAGACACTCAGGCGCCAGTAATCTATTCCCGGGGCAACAGAGCCAGGGGAATGCCTGAGCTGTGTTTGCCCTCTTTCTGTCGCCCTGGAAACGTGAATGGAAGCCCAGCTTTCCTTGATCAGCAGGACTTCCTTCCAACCACGGAGCAGCCAGTAATGCATCACCATTTGGGAGAAGAGATGGGAGGGAGGGGGAAGGGGGTGTTCTGTAGCCACCACGGGCACTCCAAATGTTTTTTGCTTTTTAAAAAAACGGGGCTTTGTAGGAGGAATGGCTGTTTTTCTGTCTGTCACTCTGTTTTTAACCTGCTTTTAAAACACTGTATTTTGTGGGAAAACCTCATTCACGGCTCTGTGTGTGTGTTTAAAAGGGAGTGGGTAAAAGCTGGATCCAGATGCTTTTAAACGGATCCTCATGAATTCATATGATTTTTATATTGAAACAAAACAAAACAAAAAGGCTGTCATATTATAGATCATGTCCTAGTCTACAGACAGCAACAAAACAATCATGCATCCACTAATCCGTGGCGCTGCCACGGCACAAAAACATGCTAAAAAAGCACGGATCCACAAGAATCCTCTTGATTTTTAAGTGGGGCCACCCAAAATCCACCACACAATCACAGACCATGTCTGTTGCCACAAATGGGACCAAAAAATTCAGCCATCCGCTACTTTGTGGAGCCGCCACAGCGCAAAAATACGGTTCAAAAGCACGGATCCACATGGATCCTCTAGGTTTTTACATGGGGCCACCCAAAATCCACCATACAATCCCAGATCATGTCCATATCCACAAATGGGACCAAAAAGTCATTAATCCACAGCTTTGTGGCAGCGCCACGGTGCAAAAACATGGTTCAGAAGCACAGATCCTCGTGAATCCTCTTGATTTTTACATGGGGCCACCCAAAATCCACCATACAATCCCAGATCATGTCCATTGCCACAAATGGGACCAAAAAAATCATTCATCCACTGCTTTGTGGCAGTGCCACGGCGCAAAAACATTGTTCAAAAGCACGGATCCTCATGGATCCTCTTGATTTTTACATGGGGCCACCCAAAATCCAGTATACTGTCCAAGATCATGTCCAATGTCACAAACAGGACCAAAATATCTAAAATATGACAGCCTTTTTGTTTTGTTTCAATGTAAAAATCATATGAATTCATGAGGATCCGTGTCTCAGATTCATGTTTTTTCACTGTGGCAGTGCCAAATATTTTTGGATCTGTTTTTTTTTATATTTCAGTCTGTGGACCTGGCTGCGATATGTGATTTGATGTTTCATTTGTGTTTTTTCTATTTAAAAAAGCATAGGATCCGCGAGGATCCGTGTGGATCCTGGTTTTACTTTCTTCCTGTTTAAAATACGCTTTTGGAAGACTGGCTGCTGGCTTTTAAAATCAGGTGGGGAGGAATGGAGGATTCTGTCCCTGCTTTTTTAAAAAAGCTGGCTGAAACATGTTGATGGGGTCTCTCTCTCTTTCTCTATTTGGAGAGGCAGGGACAGGTTAAAAACTCGCCCCCCCTGCTCTAAGTGTGTGTGTGTGTGTGTGTGTGTGAAAACGTCCCCTTCCTGAGGGGAGGCGGCTCGTCGCCGGGTTAAAAACTCCCCCCCTGCTCTAAGTGTGTGTGTGAGAGAGAGAGAGAGAGCGCGTCCCCTCCGTCAGGGGAGGCGGCTTGTCGCCGGGTGAAAACTCCCCCCCCTCTGCTCTAAGTGTATGGGGGGCGGGGTGCCCCTCCGCTTTGGCCTCCCTGATCCCAGATCGGAAATGGGACTTGTTCGGTGTGGATCGGTGATCTGGGGTCGTCGCCAGTGCGGATTCACGAACAGTTTGATTGGTATTTTTTTTTGGATCGTGCCCACCTCTAGCCAGGAACCTCCTGTAGATAACAGTGAGGTGGCAGGTAGAAGCCCGGAGATCCCTCAGTGCCATGGGCATAGTAATGGTAAGGAGACTCATAGGAGTATGGAATCCATGGACATCTATGACTCCTGACGACCTCTAGACAACTCTTGGTGTCAGTTGGATCCGAAGAAGCTGCTTCCTATTGTGCAGGTCACACTGGGGAAGGTGGTAATGGAGATAAAGCCATTCCTAGTTCAAGGAAATCTGGCATTTTGCCATCTAGAATGGCAGGAACTGAAGCTGAACAATGCCTAGGAGTCAGGGAAGGAGTTCTAGGAACCGCAGGGGGACTGGATGCCACCAAGGTGGATGGAGCCAAAGCTGAGGATCGTTTCTTCAGCATGCCTCGACTTCAGCTTGGCTTTTTTCAACAGCAGCTCAGAAGAAAACCAAGATGGGCCGGAATCTTTAGCAGGAACCGAGTGGTTCATATTATTGGCATTTAGAGCTGAAGTAGGAAGAATCAACTGGTTCGTATTATTGGCGCTTGGAGCCAGAATAGGAGGTACCGAGGAGGCCTGTTCTGAGCACTACAGTCCTTTCTTAGCGGCTTTAGTCACTTCAGAATTGGAGGCACCCTTCAGGGCTGACTCTCAAAGAGCCGCTTTCAGGTTCAATGCCATTTCATGCTGGGGCTTAGGCGCTTACGAACGCCACAGTGCTGTTGTGTGCCTCGCCAAGGCACGTGAGGCATTTGTCATGCCCATCGGATTGGGCCATCTTGGAACCACATCTGAGGCACTTCTTGAAGAGTGCCTTCAAAGTCATATCATCATCATCTTTCTGCTTGCAGAGATGAGCTCGAAGCACATTCTTCTTCAGCAACAGCTACAGAAGAACTGAGGGAGGGATCTGCTCACCCCGCGTTTTATAGCATGCCCACTGAAAAGCGTGCGAAAAGGCCAGACAAGCATCTGGCGCTTTTTGGAGCTCTTGATACGTCCATGGCTGGCCTGTGCATGCACAGTTCCCATGTGGGACTACACAGAAGATATGACAATGAACCTTATTCCCATATCCTATGCTACTGATGTACAGATCTTTTTATTTTGACAAGTGGGAATGAAATTGGTGGGAGAGGGTGCAGGGAGGAAGAGAACCACCATGTGAGAAGGCTTCTGAATGAAGCAGGTAAACAGTCAAAACACTTTGGAATAAAGATCTGAAAATGTACAGCTATGGGAAATATTTGATTTATAAAACAAGTTGTTTTTTTCCCCATAGATTGTCACTGCAAATCCCTGGAACATGATAGCTCTTCTTTGTGGCATCTTCTTGGCTTTATTTAAAGCAGCTGATTTTGCTAAATTAAGTGTGAAATGGATGATAAAAATCCGCAAACGGCACCTCAAGAGAAGAAGCCAAGTCCTGAACCACATAAGCTGAGGACTATAAGCTCCACTGGAAAAGTTTTGTAATACACTGGATAATCAAATGATTTGAGACTAAACCACTACAGAAGCAGTAGACCTGCACAGAGAAAGTGTTTTGTTGGAATATCACACCACAAAACTTGAAGTTCTGGAGAAATCAACTTTGTATGAACTCCTGTCAATTCCAAGCTATTTTTAACTCTTAAGTTTCTTTACCAAGATACTAAGTGCTGGAAAGACTCTTGAAATAATGGTCCATTGTTTGTAACAAAACTTACAGTCTAGTATGTATAGACAAATCTTTAGCAGTGAAGCAAAATCAAGACTTGTTTCTAAGTTGAGATTCCTGCCCATCTTAAATCAGGTTGTCTTTACCATGGAGCCCAATGCTAATGAGTTTAGTTAATCTTGTGGTCCAAGTTTTGAGCTCTAGCATTTTCAATTAAAATCTCAGGGAGAAAGATGCTTACTTGAAGGTCCAGGGAGTTCTTGCCTTCAGGGTATGCTGCCAGTTTGAGGGGACAGTACCAAGATAGCTAAACTATTGGGCTGATCCAATGTATGGCAGAGATGCTCAAACACCCGCAAGTTTGGCTTACATCCTGTTTTCCAGGGCAAACAGGTGTTGGTTGACATATTTAGGACTGTTCACTAGGTTTTGACTTTATCCCTTATAGAGCAGTACAGCACCATCAGTTTTTCCTACAGCTTTGGCTACTATTTTTCTGTTGTACCACTGGAGGACTTTTGGAGGTTTAATTGCTGTTGCACACTAATATTCTAACCATCTATTGCCATGATTTTTGAAGTCCTGGCTTTCACTTTTTAAAAAATATAGCTGTAGCCTAAACTTTTCTTATGTAGGAATGGTGGCTTGGCTTGGGGCTGCACGTATAGTCAAATGAGACATAAATGAATGGGGTTATTTTTTTAAAAAGTCCTACCCTTCAGTGGTTGTCTAAGTATTCCTGACTTCACAGCTACAACTTCACTTGGATCATTTGCATTTGCGCAGTTTTGAAGAAACCCAGTGCAAGACTGTTCAGCAGACATTTGCTGCCAACCCCGAGTGCATTATCAGCTCACATCTGATTGTCACAAATGTGCAGTACCCAAGAGTATCACTAATTTGGATTACTAAAGGTCTGCAGGTCAACATGAAATGTTGGAATTTTATCACAAATTCCATTTTGGTTAAAAATGTATCTGTTCAAAATGTTTCAATAAATTATACTTGTGTGCAGCTTCTTTAAAAACTAATTGGCCCAGTACGGATTTCTGCCATTCTGATTCTGGATGCAGCAGTTGCAGGCTGCAGTCTAGCTCTATAACACTTACTGCCAGCTCTAACTGGTTCCAGAATAAGAGGCCAGTTCCTTCAAATGCCTGAAGAAGAGATTTGGCATACAAGAACCACCAAACCCTGAGAATCTTCCAGTGCAAATAGATGCAGAGGAGTTAGCCGTGTTAGCAAAATCAAAAAGAGTCCAGTAGCACCTTTAAGACTAACCAATTTTATTGTAGCATAAGCTTTCGAGAATCAAGTTCTCTTCGTCAGATGCCTGATACAGAGACTGGTCAAATACAGAAGAGCAGGAGAGAGAAGAGGCAATTAGGGGGAGGAAGGGGGAGGGTGCAATCAAAACATTCCTTTGCTAGTATATGTAAACATCTCCTTTGAAGCCAACTGATACACACACTAAAAGGAGATGTTTACATATACTAGCAAAGGAATGTTTTGATTGCACCCTCCCCCTTCCTCCCCCTAATTGCCTCTTCTCTCTCCTCCTCTTCTGTATTTGACCAGTCTCTGTATCAGGCATCTGACGAAGAGAACTTGATTCTCGAAAGCTTACGCTACAATAAAATTGGTTAGTCTTAAAGGTGCTACTGGACTCTTTTTGATTTTCCAGTGCAAAGTGTATGCAGTGCAGTGCAGAATGTGTCTTCATCTGCAGTAGAAGCTGACAGTTATTTAAAGCTGGTCCTCTGCAGGCTCTGTAGCCACAGGGTAAAGATACAGAAGGGATCTCCTCAATCATCTTATTGTGGAAGTTCATTAGCAACTGATCCAAAGCTTAACTAAGCACCATTAAGTCTTTATTTCAATGTAAATCAGTGTGCCTTACCCCACACAGGATCAGATCTGCAGAGCATTTTAGTTATCATTTTTGGGGGTGGAGCTGTGGGCTCAGTGATCAAACATCTGTGTTACCTGCAGAGGATCCCATGTTCAATCCCCAGGGCTTTCTAAAGGGATCAGTTAGTAGGTGATGCAAAAGACATCTACTAGTCATAGTAGACAACGTTGACCTCAATAGACCAATCTGATTCATTAGAAGGCAGTTTCATGTACAGATAGGAAACGGTAACATATTATGGCTGAAGCAGTCCTTGATAGAACTATGTAGGCTCCAATGCACCAGAATAGATTTATCACTTACTACAAGAGTGTGAACTAGAGAAGCAGTGTTGTCAGAAAGCTGTCAAGTTGCTGCCACTAGGTTAGCCTGCATCTCAATTCTTAACATGAGAAAATTTTTACCTAAATGAGTAGTTCTGGTTTTTATTATGTCTTGTGTCACCTGCCATCTCAAATATGTGTGAATGTAAAAAGTCAAGTGACATTAACTCTTCCGCTTCATTGTCACCATTCTATGTTCTTCTAGAGTGTATTATGCCAAGCAATCAGCTGCACAAAACTGGCCTTTAGACCAGTGATAGGTCATCCTCAACCAGTCCAACTACCCCACTGGGGTTGTTCTCTGAAGGGTCCAAGTGGATTTTTGACCAAATATCACATCCAAATTTTAAGATAAAGCTTGGAGACAACAGCTTTTGGGATGATGTTGGTTAAATAATTTCCAGGTGTATTTAGGGAACAATTTGAAGCTTTTGAGTCATTGGGTTTTGCTTTACAAACCAATTACACTAATCAAAAGATTAATTTCAAAGGAATAAATAAAAAGAATTATAACAAAATAAGTGTGACAGGGATAGTTCTCTAGGTTTGAGTTGCAAAAGGTATAAACGGGAAAGGCCAAATGGTACAGCAGAGCTGCTGGCCTGAAAAGCCTTCACTTGACTGAATGACACAAGATATTAATTCTGTATTAGACTTCTGCCAGCTACTGATGAGGCAGTTTAAATACTTTTTCAAGCATTCTGCTCCTAATCATACAAAGCATATAATCCTGATTCCCACATGCCACTGGCAAATGTTTCCCATTTGAATCCAAACTGCACACCATTGCAACAGATGTGGTGCAGCACTTGATCAAATTCTTAATGCCACTCTGATGCGTGAGAACAGTACATGCCTCAAACAACTTAAAATTCATTTTTTTGTGTTTGTTGAAGATGTAAAGAGGTATCAATTATCAACCCTGGCGATCAATGGGGTGACAGATGTCGCAGCCAGATCGCCCTCACATCCAGGTATCAATTATCATAAAATGCAGGATCAGCCTCTCCAGTGATGCAAGTCCTGTCCTGCAGAAGAATCCATGTAAAGCAACACCAGATACCAATCTATGTCCAGTTGGTCATTTTCCCCTCAGTTTGACAGTCAGTGGCTTGAATCTAGTGAGGCATAGCAGGAAACATAAAAAGGCCTCAATGCAGTTCCACTTGTGCAAGAGCTTGTATAATACCTAGCACTTTCATCCCTATATATTATAGTTCCCAGAAACTGGTTGCACAGTATCTTGAGCAAGTAGGAAGGCAAGTGGGGATACAGTGACTAATATAAGTAAATAAGTTTGACTTAACACAAGAGACAACTAAAGTCTTCCTTGAGCGGGTAGGAAGGCAAGAGCTTTGTGCAAGAACTTTAGCATGGCATCCAACCCAATATTTGGTTTAGTCCAACTTTTTCATGAATACTGCATTAATTTAAATACATTTCTAGAGAAACAACCAACACAGTCTTTTTTACAGTGTGGTTAAATTACAAAGATAGTAATATACACGACTAATTACAAACATAAAGTCTTTATTGAATGTTGCTCAATCCTCAATCTTTCAACACAAAACCATTGTCCACACAATTGCAATTTAAGGAGCCTGGAATGGTACTCTGATAGAAAGATATGCAAAAAATATCCCCCACCTCATCAAATAAAAACAAAGACTTGTAAAGTCAGCTTTTCCCAACTTAAGAGCACTGCATTTTCATTAAATAAAACAAGGAGTTGTTTCATCAGACAGGCATTTCATTCTTGGGTAAGAACTGCAGGAGCCAAGCCTCTACTTTGTGGAGCCAGCTCAAAACAGAACTGTTACGTTCTACAAGAACTCGAGGCCATTAGGAGCTTCAATGATATGCTCAAAAGGAAATGCCATCCTCAGTTATAAAGAATCAACTACTGAATGCCTGACTAAAGGCAGACATACGAAGACCAAGTGGCAGCAAGATATCCAAAGCTGCTGCTTCCTCCCTACCCAGTCAGATTGTACTTGTCTGGTATATTTTTAACTTGTGCTCTATTTAAACCCTCCCTTCACCACCACCCCAGTTCTTTGCTCTCTGGAATGCTTTGTGCAGTAACAGCTTTGAAATCTGTGGCATTACAATGGGCAGAGGAGTTATCTCATCCAGATAAAATACACTCTTCAGCCCAATCTTTTGGGTGTTTACTCAGAAAAAAAAGACCAACTTGAGTCAACAGGGCTTACTCCCAAATGTAACCTTGGTTTCATTTCAGAAAATACAGCACAACTAGAAGTCTCCTCTAGAAATCTCAGCCAAAGCTTGCAGTAATGTGAAAAGCACATATGGGGGAAATGTAAATAGCTGACTTCTATACCTATGTGCAACACACAATAAAAAAATTTCAAGTCATAATTTTCACCACTCCCATAATTAAAAATCACACACATTATGGATGATAAAATTCATTTGTGAAAAGTCAGAAGTGACCATATAAGCAATGATTAGACAAATTTACAATATGCCATGTAAATAATGTCACATTCAATCACTGTATTTCTGTTCAAAAACTTTCATTTACATTTTGCCAGAGGAAAAAAATTGGCCATTTCTAATATACTGATGAGGTTTCTCTTCTGTATTTTACGTATTAAAAAAAATATCCCTGGGTATTTCATTTGGCACTTCAACATCATTCTGTGTATTTATTGTGCTGCTCTGTTCTGTCAGGGCTTTCTTGAGCTTTAGTTCCTCCAGTTTCCTCCATAGTTCTTCACGGTCTAGCTCTTTCTTCTTCTCTCTGTAGAAAAGAAGAACAATTGTGTGTCTTTGACACTTGGTTAAAAGTAAGAGCATCCAAAGCACTGCAAAAGACCCTGAAATTAACAGCTTGATCAAGGCATGAGCTTGTATCCACAAAGGTTTGCTTTACTAGATGTGCAAATACATCTGAGGTGTGTGTGTGTGAGACAAAGAATGCAAGCACAATCTACAATTAAAATTTTATGCAGACAGAAAACAGATGTTGTTTGTGCATATTTCCAAAATTGGAGATGATTTACCCCTTAGCCTTGTTTAGACAGGTAACAGACAACCATTTTAACCCATGCCTGCTACCAGAATTACTGTTTGAATTTTCACCAGAGTGACATGGTGAACTCAAGAGATGGAATGAAGACTCAGAATGCGAGAGAGTAGTCCTCTATTGCTTTTAGTAGTCCTTGAAAAAATTGGATTTGCAGTCATAGCACATTCTGTTTTTCTCTGCCTATGGATCCCTTGAAATACTACACATTACCAATTAATGGTCAATTTACACTGGTTTGTTAGTTCTCATGAAAACTGCTGTCTTTCTCAAGTGTCAGATGCTTATCAAAAGGATATTTAGCCATTCTGAACATGTGGTCACAGTTGGGAGGCAAGCTCACTTCAGAAACACAGAATCACATAAACAAGGAAATCTAAAAGCCAGAAAGGTGCTTTTCCTGCACCAGATGAGTTGATTTGACACTGCATCTCTAGAGGGTGAATATTCATAGAAATATGTTGCTGTTTGTCAGCTGCTTAAAGAATCAAGAACATGTCCCAAGTGCTTATCTGATACTATCTGTATAGAACAGGAGTGACCAAACTGTCCATAGGCCTCATCTCAGCATGTGCTAGCTCCGAGTTGGCATCTCACACACTTCTGCTGTGCCAAGGCATCTTCATCTGGCATGATAGCTGTGCATGAGGCACCAATCTGAAGCTAGACAGCCATCTTGCACGCTCCTCAGAACTGCAGAGAAAAGAGGCCTGAATACATCTTTCCATGTGAGTGCTTGAGAAAGGCTCAAGTGTGACAGTTGTCTAGCATTCCCCTAAAGAACAGAGAGGCAGGGCTCCTCCTTTAGTGCTGCAGGGGGTCGGGGGGATGTCATGCCTGGACTGCTCAGCCCTGAGATGCTTTGCCAAAAAGCAGCCATCCTTTAATGGCATTTTTATAAGCATATTTGATCTGTCAAACACTAATAGCCATCTTCTTTAGCCTCAAACATATGGTAGATGCCCTACCTCAGAGATCTTACAGCTACTAAGTAGAAGCCCTTTCTAAAGAGGAAAGAGAGGCCTGGAAAGTAGCAGCAGTGAACTCATTACTAGCAGGCTGAACAGAAAATACAAAGCTCCATTAGTGCAGGCAAAACTTAATGAATAAACGGATTTGAACGAGAATTTAAGGGAAAAGTGTTGCTTGATGCAGAGAGAAAATGATTCACAAGTACAAAAAGCCACAAAGTCAATTCAAAAATTAGGATGCAATTCAGATGCATTAAAGAAAATACCTTTGTCTCTCTGCTTTGTAGGAGCTTGTGAGTTCATCAAATAGTTTTCCATTCATCTCCATCAGTGTTTTCAGCACGTTATATACTAATGCTACAATGGTCCTAGAAGAAGAACAGGAGCACATTAAGGAAACTAACTGCTGCATTCCAATATGTGTTCTGAATACGTTTGGTTGCTACTTTCATTCTGTAGCCATTTAACGTAAAGTAACAGACAGCAGTGCAATCTGACTGGCAGTTTTAAAACAATTTTTTTCTCTTGAACGCTTAACATATATGTGGGAGATGCTTGGTTCAGTCTCTTCTTTTGATTAACAACATTTTAAAGCAGCAGCTGATCCAGTGAAACTGATGGTGACTATTACAATATCAAATAGCTCCAAGGTCATAAAACCACTGATGATATAAATACAAATACAATCCAAGGATCATTATATAACATCAACATATGGAACATCATTTTCTATAGAGATTAAAGTAATATTATTCAGATCCAATTCAAACCCTACACATTCAAGAAAGTAATACATTTGTAAGTCCCTGTGCTTACAAGGACTTAATTCAAAATTAGGTTACTTAAAATCATATAAATAAAACATAAATAATACTGTCTTAATGTTGGAAGATTTGACTGACTTTTAAATATGAACATTTGTTTGCAAGATGCTCTCCCAGCTGTTTTT
This sequence comes from Eublepharis macularius, assembly GCF_028583425.1. Classification (NCBI taxonomy): domain Eukaryota; kingdom Metazoa; phylum Chordata; class Lepidosauria; order Squamata; family Eublepharidae; genus Eublepharis; species Eublepharis macularius. The sequence goes on from NC_072790.1 coordinate 192,597,832, forward strand.
GTTAACTTTGCTCTGCCAGTGCCTTTCATCCTCTAATGCTCCTTCTAGACATACACTTGAACATAGCAGAATCTTTGCCACCTTCACTGTCCCACTTAAGCCCCCTAAAAAGCCATTTCTGAGTGTTAAGGGAGTGTTAGAAGTGACTGGGATTCTGCAGAAATAGCTTCTGGCAGGGAACAAACAGAAATAACCCCACCACACATCTTCATAAGCTATTATGCAAATGGCACAAGTGCCCGGGGGGAGGGGGGGCGTATACCAATCCAAAGTGTCTCCCTGATCTTTATGCATTTTGGAAACAACCAAAGGGCTCCAATGAGAAGGGGAAGTAAAAAATTGCACCTTCTCATGCTTAATATTTAATGGATAATTTATAAGTAAGGTGGGGTTTTCTGGAAAATTTCTGATGTACTAAATACAGCATGATATAATTTGGCATTTTTATGCTGTACTAAATACAGCACGATATAATTTGGCATATTCAATAACTATAATGTTAAAAGTATCCCGGCGGCAGAGGGAGAGACCTGTTCCCCCTGGAACGGGAAAGCAGAGCAACACAGCGACACTATGCCGCCACTTGCGTTGAGGAGCAGAGGTGACCAGAAACACCCTCCAGCCAGACATGGTGGAGCTGGGAGATCCCCCCTACACCTCCCCAGGCAGGACAGGGTGCACAAAATAAGTCCCCCCAAAGGAGATAGCAGGCATTGCAGCTTAATTGATGCCCGCTCCTCCTATTGAGGGGCAGAGGCCACCACCGACAGAACCCACCGGCCGCACGTGGCAACAACAACAGAGAATGCCCCCTGCAGAGAATGCCCCCTGCCATGGTGGGGAAGGGATAGGCTAATTCCCCCAAGAACGGGAAATCAGGGCGATGCAGCAGATTGATGCCAATACTGTAAGGGGGACCCTACAACCTGCCGCAGCACACAACTGAGACCTACCGATGGTCCTTTGCCGAGGAGCGGAGGCTGGTGACAAAACACACCTATTGGCTGTGGTATTCATATTGCTCAACATGTATACTGGTATCACAATCAATATATACTTATCGATCGGCACGGTATCGGTTACTACGCAAAGCTTTATGCACATGGTACAATCTTCATCGCTACATCGGTAAGGGGAGAGGCTTTGTTATAGGCACGGCATAATCTTCATCTGTATATCAGGTAATATGTGGGTTAAGGCACAAAGTTCACTCTTCTGTATATTGATACAGGGTTACATGTGGTTGTAGGCACAAGGTTCACTCTTCATTGGTATATTGTTAAGAGGTCATACATGGTTATAGGAACTTGGCACAATCTTCATCGGTATATCGGTATGGGATAATACATGGGTATAGGCTCAGGGTTCACTCTTCGGTATATCGGTAAGGGGTGATGCGTGGTTAAAGGCACAGGGTTCATTCTTCATTGGTATATCGGTAAGGGGTAACACATGGTTATAGGAACATGGCACAATCTTCATTGGTATTTTGGTAAGGGGTGATATGTGGTTGAAGGCACAAGGTTCACTCTTCATTGGAATATCAGTACGGGGTGATACGTGGTTGAAGGCACAAGGTTCACTCTTCTTTGGTATATTGGTACGGAGTAACACATAGGTACAGAGGTAAATCTTCACCGGTATATCGGTAAGGGATAATGCCTGGGTATAGGCAAAGGGTTCACTCTTCATCAGTATATCATTAAGGGGTAATACATGGTCATAGGAATATGGCAAAATCTTCATCGGTATATCGGTATAGTGTAAAATATAGGTTAAGGCACAAAGATCACTCTTCTTTGGTATATCGGTAAGGGGTAACGTGTAGGGATAAGAACATGGCACAATCTTCATCGGTATATCGGTACAGGGTAATACGTGGTTATAGGCACAAAGTTCACTCTTCAGCAGTATACCAGTACAGTGTAAAATGTGGTTTGTGATATGGACATAAATAGGGTCAGATAGGTTTAGGGATGACATATAACATATCACATATAACCTGTTACACACTACATAGTACAAGGTAACTGTGAAATAGCGACATCGCCCACCAGCCGGGGACATCACAGTAACGCAGATATTGGTGACCGCTCCTCACATCAAGGAGTAGAGGCCACCGGAAACACCCTCCAGCGGGACAGAGGCACCAATGGTGGCCCTGCACCCCCTTCCCACAAGGCAATTCCCCTGGATGGGGACAGCTGGGCGGCCCACCATTCTCAGGCACACCACTCGCATTGAGGTGTGGGAGTACCTTGCAGAACCCACTGGCCAGACGTGGTTTACAAATTGATATCAAATGGAATCCGATATTGGTGTGGTTTTGAATGGACATGGATGCCATAACTTCGGCAAGCAGCGGTGATAGATGGTGATGCCTGCCGCTCGTGCTTAGGAGGGGGGGGCCTGGGCTGCCAGCATGCAATGGAACACACCGTCCAGACATGGCAGTGCTTGTGAGTGCCACACACACCCTTGCAGGAGGGGCATGTTGCACAAAAAAAGACCCCTGGGCACTGAACATCTGCAAAACCCACCAGGCGGACGGTGAGAACACACACCCCCAAAACAGACAACGCAGGGCAGCACAGCTGAATTATTGCCTGCCCCTCCTGCTGAGGATTGGAGGCTGCCACTGACAAAACCCACCAGCCGGACGTGGCAGTGGTGGTGGATTCCCCCCCCCCCCGTCTTGAGAAGGGAGAAACAAAGGCCCCCCCAAAGGAGACAGCAGGGCATCGTATCGCATTGAAGACATTACAGTTTGTGTGGAACCCACCACACCAAACAATCAATTATGCCGTCACCTTCCCCAATCCAATGAAACGAGATGTAGGCACAAAGGTGCCCATGCAACAGAGACACCGCGGCCATCTTTTTGGACCCCACCTCTTCAAACGAATTTGGAAAGACGGGGCAGGAGGCCACCCCCGGCGAAAATGCCACATTCAACAGCAGAACCCACCATAGAGACGTGGGCTCCGTGAGGGAAGCCCGCCACTCACAAGGCAATGAGAAAGAGGTAGAAAATCCCCCCCCCCACCCTTTCACTCGCCTATAGCTCTTCTCTACTGCTTCAGACGGACTAACATGTCCTTCCACCACAAGGACATGTGGGTGGCCCAGGCCCTGATGGTGGATGTATTCACTTCTGATGCAGAAGGACCCAAGCTCACACACCCATTTCCATTCTGGACAGATGCTTTAAGTAAGAATGTTTTCCTGTGAGCAGAGAAACCCAGCCAGAGCCCAGTGGTGGATGGTCTCCTTTCCATTCAAGAAAGGCGCTCAAAATCAGACTCATATGAGACAGAAATGCAAAACGCGCTCAAAAGTAAAGGAGAAGGAAAAGCAAAACGTGCTGAACAGCGAAGGAAAAAAACCATTGAAACGTGCTCCTGTGAGCTCTCATCAGAGGTGCCCAGTAAGCTTGGACCTTGATCTCAGATGTTGTGGCTGACCCATAACCTGATGGTAGGCGTGCGGCAAAGCAGAGACAAGGGTGGCTTAGAGGTCAGAAAACTCCAGTCCCAGGAAGGGGTAGCCGAGCAGTGGGAGGTTGACCTTCAGGAAAGACAGCATGTCCACCAGGTCCAGGTCCAGACGCAAGTGGTGGGGACGGAGGAGGTCTCCCAGGTGTGAGAACACCCACTCGCTCTGGACACTGTTGGTAGGGCAGGAGAGGATGTTGGTGGCCACATTCGAGAGGTCCAGCCAGATGGCAGATTTTCTTGCCCAATACTCCAGGGAGTTGATGTTGGGGAGCTCGGCGAGGTACTCTCTGACCATCACCTCTGACAAGTCCTCCACCACAATGGATGTACTGGCCCCGCTGCTGCCGACTGCCCAGCCTACCACTGAGCACCAGAAGTGTGGTGGGCAATCGTGGGGAGGGCTCTCCTGCCTGGGGATGCCCGGCACATCTACCGCTTCTTCCATCCTTGTGCCCATACCCTCTTCCCTCCATACCACTCGTTGGAACTGGAACTTCCGCACTGCTCTGCGCAGGTCCCTCATCCACTGATAGAGTTCTCTGTTCCACATGGCTATGCTGCCTTTTATGCATGGGTCACATATGCAGGCCAGTCTGTATGGAAGCTCCTTGCACAGGATGCAAGCACGTGGCCACACCTGCCTGCAACTTCCCGACCACCAAGTCCCTGACCCTGGGGACAAGCTGGTCCTGTTGCTCTCTCTTTCTGGTCAACACCTGGTCCAGGCTGTAGATTGGGGGATGACCTCACCCAGACTGGTCTTATAGGAGTATAGGAGCTCGGTGGTCTCCTTAAATGCCCTCAGGACACGGACCATCTAAGAGAGAGCAAGCCAATCCATTGAGCTGAGGCTGAGCTCCTCTCTCCCCTGCAAAATTGGCTCCGAGGACATGATGATCTGCAAAGGGTTCTTTTGCTCCACCAGACAACTCACCATGTTGTAGGTGGCATTCCAGAGGATGGCTGTGTCCTGGTAGAGGTGGTGCTTGGGTTCCCCCCCCCACCCCGCCTCTGGAGTAGCTCACGTGAAGACTTCCCGCTGCGGGAGAAATGGGAAGCCAGACGCCGGCAGCTGTCCAGCAACGTGCACATGGACAACATTGATTGGTCTCAGCTGGCCTTGATGTTGCTACCTAGCCTGATTGCATCCCTCATGACGAGGTGCAGCTTATGCGCCAGGCAGACCAGGCCATCAAGGGATGCCTCTTTCAGGGCCGCCAGCATGTTTCTTCCCGCATCGGTGACCGTGAAGCCTCGGACAATCTCTTCCCCAGGCATCCAGTCCCTCAATGCAGCCCTGATCGTGGTGGCGATGTTCTTCACTGTGTGATCCTCATCCATCCCCTGTGCCTGCAGCAGAAGCACTCTGTAGCCTGGCGCCAATGGTAACACCTCCTCCCAGGAACCTGATCTTTCCCTGGGGCAGCGGAGATCCACCACTGGGCTGTGATGGTGAGGTAGCCGTGATGACAGCTGCTCCACAGGCCTGCTGTGAAGTGGATGGTTCGTCCTTTGGCACCCAACAGTTCCTTCATGACCCTCATGTGAACACCCTGGTAGAGGGCGGGCAAGACTCACTGGCCAATGGTCCGCCACGATGGCATTAAGAACCAGGGAGCAATGTGATGCAGCAGTCTCTGGAAGCCCCCACCCTCCACGATGGACAACGGGAGTCCATCCAGAGCAATCATCTCCACCACCACTCTAGTGCCTGCTTCCTGAGCCCTCCCCAACTCGTACGCCAGGCACTGTCACAGACCCCAAGGGGACTATGTTGCCAAGTAGGCCCCCTCTCCTGCTTTAAGGCCTGCCATGGACTGTGTTAAAGTTTCCTGCGTTGCTGCTTTACTGCTGCACCAAGACTGCCCTGCACGTGTGTGCTCTGATACACGTGTCAGTTTCCTGCCTGCTTGTTAAGTACCTTGCTGCTGCAATAGACTGTGTTAGTTCCCTGACTCCATGTCCGGATAACTCCACAAAGGACTTTCTTCCTGGGCAACCCTGCCCAGACCTGTATCCGGACCTCCCAGTGTGTGTTTGGACTTTATTACAAGTGTGCCCCGTGCCTGCATTGCCATCTGCCACGGACCACACCTGTTCCCAGCTATGGACTGTGTTTTACGTGCTGTTCCCCCTGCCTCCATAGAAGCCTGCCTCATCTGGGCCCAAGCCGCTGCTAGCAGCCAGGCGCCAGCCGGGGAAACCTCCAGCGAGCCTGGCCAGGCGCTCCCTGGTCAGTTCCCGCCTGGAGCCTCCCGCGGGCCGGCCCCCGAGCTTGCCCTCGCTACTGGGCAACCTGCTAACCAGCCCCCGCCATGCCCAGCCGGCGACCATGTTCTTAGGCAGCCAGAAGACCAAGGGAAGAAGCCTGCTTTGGGAAGCCATTTCGGAGAAGCGGACACACCACGTCCGCAGCGAGAGCCCCTCGCCCCGCTCTGCATATCTTAGGAGCCACCCCGGAGAATAAGCTAAGTGCCGGCCATCCCAAGCACTTAGAAAATGCATCTCAAAGGAACCTCCGCATTCCAGAGCTGATGACATCAGGACAAGCCCTGTCCGCTGGAACATCCATTCAGCCCACTCGGATTTCCCCCTCCCTCCTTTGTCCCCTCTTCCTGAGATGTCACTTAACACAATCAGATTCCTAAAGTGGCCCATCTAAGCCATTCAGTAACCCATTAAAGCCTTTGTTTTAATCTGTGAGAACCACAAAGTACAGCACCAGCCCCAGGGTACGTTTTGGGGTATTTAAGCTGGTCCCTCAGACCACACGGTGCTCGTGCCATTCTATCCTGTTCCCAGCCAGGCGCGTACGCCATTCCTATCCAGACCCCCTTGCTGTCTGTCTGTGGATCCATTGCTGGCATTGGACCACCTCGCTGTCGTGTCTCTGCTCCGCTTCAAGATTGTGAGTATTTCCCTTATCATCGTGGGTACCTGCTCAAGCGACCGTCTCTATATTTCTTACTCTGCATTTCCTAGTCCTTGTATGCTCTCTTATATGTATGTGCAAGTTCAGGCTTATGCCACACTATTAGTAAATACACGTGTTGATTGAAACTATTTGTAGTCTGCCTCTTTGTCATTAGAGTGTCTGGAATCGGGACCTCCGTAAACATTGGTTAGATCCGTGTTAATTTTAGTTCCAGACTGCTAAGCTAATTTCCCATTGTAAAAAGCAGTTCTGGTAACAACTACCCCCTGCAGGGTAGCCTGACTGGGCGTTCCACTCCCACCTGCAGCACCCTTATGGCAAGTCTTCTTGCTGGCTGTGGACTCCTGTTCCCTTCCCCTTCTCTCTGATCTTTAGCCATCCTCATCTCACCACTTGGTGGTTCGTACAGCAGAGGAAGCAACATGCCCGGGTGGTGCCTCTCCAGATGCTGGTGTAGGGTGGTGGATGGCAGGTGCCTAGAGTCAGTGCCCCTATGCACCAGAGCATGGCAGTGACGATACCGCGCCGAGCAGGGGTCATTGGGAAGAGCTTGAATGTGCTGCCAGAGTGATTGAATGAAACAAGGACCGAGACTTGGTGAGTCAGGAGAAGAACAAAGGACTAACTTCCGTGGCGAGGAGCTGGACTGGGAAGACAGAGTGAGGGGTGGACTGTGGGCAGGGACAGTCCCTCGAGTTTGGATTGTAAAGGGACTGGCTGATTCTACAAACCCCCACCATTCTTCCTCAGACCCCTCCTTGTCCTCCACAAAAAGTTTAACAATGCCCACTCCCGGCAGCAGAAGAGAGACGTCTTCTGCCTCCTTCACAGTCCTCCTAGGCACATCTGAAGTTGTAGTCTCTGGTGCCCGCAAGACCTCCCCCCCCCCTGCAGTATGGGTGGCAGTCACCGATGGGCGGCGTGGACAAACTTTACCCTTTTTCCCCCCACGACCGCCCTCGACCAACAATACACGGTCCATAGCGGTGCACTGAAGTGAAGAACAAATTAAAACAGAATAGTGCTCACAAAGTAGAAGAGAGCCAACAAAAGAGTGGGGTTAGTAGAAAGCAAATTCAAGAGTGTGAGGCAGCAGGCAGCGGTCCTGAGCCTGGGTTTGAGTGATGAGCCCCAAAACTGCCACAGACACCAGGCCAGGCAGGACAGGTGCTCAAAACAAAAGCTAAATGCACCAAAGGAAGGCACAAAAAGAAAGAAAGCTGCACCAGAGAAGTGTATTGGAGGAGAGAGAGAAGAGCAAAATGCAGAAGTCAGCAGCCCTGAGACTGGGATTGGATGTTGAGCCCCAAAAGCACCACACAGACACCAGCCCAGGAAGGACAGATGCCCAAAATAAAAGTTGAATGTGCCAAAGGAGTGCACAAAAAGAAAGTGAGCTGCACCAGAGAAGCATACTGGAAGAGAGAGAACAGAACAAAATGCAGCAGGCAATTGCCCTGAGACTGGGGTGTGTGTTGAGCCCCAAAAGCACCATACAGACACCGGCCCAGGAAGGACAGATGCACAGAACAAAAGTTGAATGCGCCAAAGGAGAGCACAAAAAGGAAGTGAGCTGCACTAGAGAAGTGCAATGGAGGAGAGAGAACAGAGTAAAATGCAGCAGGCAGCTGCCCTGAGACTGGGGTGTGTGTTGAGTCCCAAAAGCACCACACAGACACCGGCCCAGGAAGGACAAATGCCCAAAACAAAAGTTGAATGATCCAAAGGAGTGCACAAAAAGAAAGCCAGCTGCACCAGAGAAGCGCACTAAAGGAGAAAGGAGAGAGAACAGAGCAAAATGCAGCAGGCAGCTGCCCTGTGACTGGGGTGGGTGTTGAGCCCCAAAATCACCATACAGACACCGGCCCAGGAAAGACAGATCAAGAGTGAGGCCCTCAAAACAGTAGAGCAAGAAACAAAGACATGCAAACAAAAAAAAAGGAAGGCCTCCGTAAAGCTAGGCACAAGTTCCAGGCAAAGCCCTGAGACTAGGGTGGGATGAGGTGGGGGTGAAGGGAAAAAGGCACCCTTTCCCAAACACCTCCCCACTGGGAGAAGAAAAGGAAATTGGAAAGAGGCTTTTCAGTCTCTTTTTCCAGCACCAAATCTAGGCCAAAGCTCCCAAATGCACTCTCTCTCACTCCAAGTTCCAGCTACAGTTCCTCCTTCTCCCTCTGCCTGCTGGAAATGAAACCACGAGGCTTTTATATAAAATGCTGACAGAGCAAAACAGGAGCACTCTGGTTGGCATACAGGCCTGCCTAACAGGGTTTTGCCTAAGAGATTAATCACCCCACTCCTCCTGCTGCTCTGCTGGATGGGGCAGAATTGGAGCTCTACAGTTGGCAGGGACAGCTGCCAATCAAGATTTGTGGGCTAAGGCTGGGGGCAACCAAAGGACTAGCCTTCGTTGCCTAGGGAATCAACTGAATGACACCAGGGTGTCTGGCTTCCCTAATAAACAATGAAGCGGACAAATCAGCCAAAAAAGTTGTCAGATTTGTGGAAAACGCAGCCCCCATGAAATGTGTTTTCCCCATGGAACGAATCAGCTGATTCGTTATGAATTTTGAGTTGTAATTCGATTCGTGCCCATCTCTAATTAGAAGACATTAATAATTCAAATTATTCACCTGCATTAGTATAATGTTATCCTAGGTTAGGCTTAACATGCCACTTTTCAAAATGGACATATACCACAATGAATTAATTCTACAGTAATTTATTTTAGAGATAATCTATAAAAATAAAATATTTCACAACAGCGAATTATTTGCCTTTTAAAATGAAACAGACTCATCAGTTCATAGTTTATATCTTTTCTTGTTCTTCTTGTAGTTCCAAAGATCTTTTTGATGTGGACATTTTATTGCAGTGATAACTCAAAAAACCATCCACTCCCATTATAAAGGTTAAGACAAATGCAACACTCTTTCATGTACTTCATAACTCATTTTAGCTGAAATTCTAGCTAACTGCAGAGATGTGCTCTTGTTAAATTTTTCCTAATCTCATAGACCATCATTTAGGAGACTTTTGAGAGAACAAATATCCTTCCATTTCCTGTTTACTCTACTTCATTCTTTTAGCAAAAGTTAGATTATAGACAATACTTTAATTTATCAGAAGATTTTTGACAAAAGCTAACATAAATAAATAAAAAGCACTTTAAAAATAGTGAATGGTGAAGAGGGTACATACGGATTCCAGTGTTCTTTGGAAATCTTGTATAAACTACCAAACATAATTGGCAGAATTTTATCAATGTTCTCCTCAATCAGACCGAGAATGTATTCATTATTCCAGAAGTACAGAGCCCTTTCTGCAACCTGAAATATACATTTCTGAATTCAGATCAATTAAGTCAAGTAATACAAATAATAAATTAAAGGTGAATGCTATATTATACCTGAAAATGTGAACTTGACACACACTTGGCTATCTGTTTAAACAGAGGCTCTTGTATTTTTTTAAATTGTGTTGGTTCTATTACATCCAGAATTTCTTCAATTTCACCTAAAAACATTACCTGTTAAAGAAAAAACACTCAAGAAAATGTGAGTAGAATCAAGATACTTTCTTTACCAAAGCATCTTTACCTAACATAAGTGACAGAAGATAAATTGCATTGTTATTTAGTTTGCTTTTGTTAAATATGAAAGTATTATTGTCAGTTGCAGCCCTCCTCATGTGGGACACTATACTGGATACTTTTAAAAGACTGCAGCTGTTTATGCTTAAGCTGCCGTTCACATGAAAATTTGTATTCACAGTAAAAAAAAGGGCTCCCCATAATTGGGTTGATCTAAAGGACCACAAGCTTTTTTTTAAACCTCCCTTTTCCTGCTGTAACCTGCTATACTCCTTCTGATGTTGTTCCTGGAGATTTATTAATTTGAAACTAGTGTGGCAGTGCAATGTAAAATCTATAAATGGACAAGTTCTATAACTAGACCATTTCCAATTAATTGTAATAATTGCATTGCTGTGAGAGTTCAAAGGGTATGATCCTCCACTACAAAGGTACAGTGCTCATGCACAGAAGGATCCTATAGTGCTCGGTACCCTCCCTCCCCCCTCCCCCAGGTATTAAAAAGCATGTTGCAGCAAGGACTTGGAGGTTTCCCCCATGCCCCCTCCACCTTCATCCACTGGAGCTTGTGCAATTTGATCAAGCAGATGAGGAGAGCAGGATAAGGGTAAGTTTGGCATATACAGACTTCAAATTTACTTTCACCAGCTTTTTGTGCTCCCTATGCATGTACATGAGGAGAAGGTAGGGCCCAACATAACCTTTTCCACCCTTGATGGATTCCTACGTACTAAAGAACTGCATCAACAAGAGTGGAAGGTAAGGGATTTGTAAGCAAACCCCGTGTGCAGACTACAGCACAAAAGTCAATTCTTTTAAAAATTCTATTAATTCAAAGTAAACCTCCTACTTTTAATGGGGATAAACTATTTGAGCACTGTCAGTCTGTATTACTCTTTCATAATTCAAAATATAGAAATGAATAAAACTGACCTCTTTCTGGCTGCACGTTTTTGGCCAAAATTTGAGCAATCCTCTAATAACCTACATTGGAAAAATAAATTGTAAAAAGTCAAGTAAGAACATACCTATTAAGACAGTTACATACTAAGATGATCTAGGGACAGACTTGGGATGTTAAGACAATCTTATAGCACAGTCAGCCACGTGGCCACTATGAGGACCATGTGACTCAATGTGCTCCTGGCTGCCAGTTGATCTTCATGATGGAGGCCCATCACAACTTTCCTGGTAAGTTAAAGTGCCAGTCAGCCCACATACTGAGCAAAGAATGCACCCATGGCACTTCATGGGCAAATGAGGATTTGAACCTGGAACTTCCAGATTTCACACCACTAATTTTAAATACTCTCAACATTCAAGCAAAGACCACCTTGTTTATTTTATTTACTTCATTTATATCCCGCCGTTCTTCCCAATGGGGATCCAAAGCAACTTATATCAGTCTCCTCTTCTCCATTTTCTCCTCACAACAAACCCTATGAGGTAGGTTAGGCTGAGAGAATGTGACTGGTCCAAGGTCACCCAGCCAGCTTCCACAGCACAGCAAGGTAAATAACCTGGGTCACCCAGATCCTAGTTCATCACTCTAGCCACTACACCATACCAGTTCTCACATTAGAGATGAGACTTCTATAATTCCTACTTACAAGTACTGCAAGTCAGCTGCGTAGGTCTCATGATTGGGCTGCCAGGAGCCTGAACTGCCTGCATTCCCATCAGAGAGATCAAGCAGGGAATAAAGGGCAGATACATTCCAAGTGGTATTCTCCCGTGCTCGAACTAGGAGAATATGACTAAGTACCTACTTAAACAGCGTAGAATCTAAAAAAGATGACGTAATTTACCAGCCTTGAGACTGACTTAGGTTCTGAGTACCATTCAATGCCTGTTGTTTGGAAGTTCAGTGTGTTATCTCTGAAGTTAAACACTCTCACTTCTGCAGCCAACGGCCTTGAGGCCAGATGCAGCTAGTCTGAATTGTATCTTCCCTGAGAACAAGGATGATTTCATTCCCAATTTGCTATTGTTGCTTATCGTAGTCTAAACTCAGATACTTTTGGTCTCTGGCGTTCGTGCCAGAATTCCAACGGACTACTAACTTGGGGGCGGGACATTAACCTATAACTAACCATGCTTTCCTTCAATATGTCACTTCTGCCAATTCCACTGTCTGAGCACCTTTAACCTGATAGATCTCTAATAAAAGTTACTTCAACCAATTTACCTGTGTGATTGCTGTGGAGAACTTGGGGATTTACTTGCCACGGACTGACACTAACATTTCCTGACAAAAAGCAAGATATGTTTACACATACCAAAGTACACTGAACTACACTGGTAGCCAGTAGGTCAAATGATGGCAGCAATAAATAGACTGGGAGGAGTTTGATGTTTACATTAAAAGAGCTACATAGGTGAGCTTAACCTTCTTCTATCTTAATTTACAGTGCTCTGGGATCTTTTCCCCCAGTGTGGCTCATTTCCAGCAGTGGAGCCAGCTGGGCGAGAACTCCACAGGACAAGCAAAACAGCAACACCAAGTTGTAAGGTGGGAGAGGACATCTGTTATGCAAAGATCAGCCTCCACGCACCTATGCTGCTACACACATGCAAGGGCAGACACAAATAAAAAGCATGACTGTTGCCATCATATCTACTCTGACTGTTATATATTAGGGAAGGAGACAGGAAGCATGGATATTTCATTGCTTGTGTTGCCTTACTTCTTACTAGAGGTGGGCATGAACCAGGAAAAAACCGAATTGTGTGGTTTGTGGTTTGTCCCATTTCACGAACCATGAACCATGAACTTTCACAAACTTGCCCCAGTTTGCAAACCAGTTCGTGGAGTTTTAATACCCCTTTCTGTGCTGCTTAAGCCCACAGCCCCGCCACTGCCAGGCGCCCCATTTGCCTGCTGCAGAAGCAGCCAGGGGATCCTCTGGTCGTTCTCACAGCAGGTTAAGGGAGGGAATGGCGGGGCTACTGGCTACAGCCCACAGCCCTGCCGCCAGCGGGCACTCCACTTGCCCACTGTAGGAGCGGCCAGGGGGTCCCCTGGTTGCTCTCGCAGCAGGCAAAGGGAACGGCGGGGCTGCCAGCTTAAGCCCACAGCCCCGCCACCACCGGTTGCTCCATTTGCCCGCTGCAGAAGTGGCTAGGGGATCCCCTGGTCACTCTTGTTCCCCTGGTCACTCTTGCAGCAGGCAAAGGGAGGGAACAGAGGAGCTGCCAGCTTAAGCCCACAGCCCTGCCGCCACCTGGCACTCCATTTGCCCGCTGCAGGAGTGAGAAAGGGGCATTTAACCACATTGGCTTGGTTTAACCCGAACCAAACGAACCAGCAGAGCAGTTTGTAGAAGTTCGTGAAAATAAGACTTCCACAAACTGCAAGTTTCTGAACCACGAACCAGCCCAGTCCATGACAAACTTCAGTTTGTTTTACAGTTCGTACCCATCTCTACTTCTTACCCTTACAAAATAAAAAACTCTCAGACATATCCCCCATCCACTTAAGAAATGTGAAAGCTTAGCTTGCATATGTATGAGGGGAAGGAAAAAGAGAAAGGAAAACTTTGGATACCATAGGAAAACCCATGGCTACCCTGACCCAGAACTTCCAAGGAGGACAGCCCAGGGATCCCTAGATGACAACAAAGCTTCCGTCAGTCTCTCTGGTTACTCCCACAGCTGGGAAACTTGAGAGGCCAGCATCCAACCCTCAGAGCACTAAACAAATAACAACAACAACAACAACATTCAATTTATATACCGCCCTTCAGGACAACTCAATATCCACTCAGAGCGGTTTACAAAGTATGTCATTATTATCCCCACAACAAAACACTCTGTGAGGTGGGTGAGGCTGAGAAAGCTCCTAGAAGCTGTGTCACCCAACCTGGCTTCAAATGGAGGAGTGGGAAATCAAACTCGGCTCTCCAGATCACGCCTTGCAGGTGTGAGAAAGAAAATCATTTTTCAAGTCCAAGGAAACCTTGTGCTAATTAGCTGGAATGCCCTGAGTTCTACTATCCAAGGCCTTTGGCCCTGAGAACCTCCACACCTCCAGAGACAGTCCATGCTTTATCAGCCTGGAAGCCATGGTACCATCCAGCCCCAGCCTTCAAAGGTACACTCTTCTCTTAGATCTCAAAAGGAGGAGGGGGCCATAAAAGAAAAAGGCCCTAAACTTAAGTGCCTCTGCAAGCCGTAAAACCAAATTCCAGTTGATTGCTTTGACAGTTGTTTTGACAGGAAACTAACAAAGTGAGTTTTCTGGCAGATACAATGGGGAATTATAGAGAATGAAGCATTCAGCTCTGACAGGCCACACCTCTGGACATAACTCTTGGTACTCAAGGGTGCCAGAGAGGGGGCAGGTGCCTTTACACAGGCTGGCACGAAGCCACAGCCTTGGAGAAGGAGCCATTGTGGGGAGGCTCTGACAGCTCACAGTTCTGGACTTAGCCCTTGGTACTTAAGGGTGCCAAAGAGGGAGCAGGTGCCTTAATCAGACTGGTGTTTCCAGCATCTTCAAGAAGCCTCTCTTGAGACATAACATCAAAGGGAAAGACAGAAACTTTTCTTCTTTAAATTTAATTGTATTCTTCAATAGAATGTCTATTGAGGGTTAAAAACTTTTAAAAGAAAAAATTCTCCTTAGCCTCAAAGATGAGATGAGGGAAAAGCAGAGAACAGCAACAGAGATGCTCTCTCTGTGGCAGCAAAAAAAGAACTGAAGGAATAGCGCCTCTTCTCCTTGTCATGTGATTTTTTGGCAGGAAAGCACCTAAAGGAGAAGGGGTGCTCTTAAGTTTCCTAGAAAGCTCTGGAAATCTTCTTCATGGCTGGGCTGTGTTTGCACAGTCCCAATGTGGGACTGCGCAGAAGCCACCAAGATGAACATATACAAATTTTCAAGACCTATTACTGCAACCCTAGGCAGAGTTACTCCCTTCTAAGCCCACTGAAATGAATAGGCTTAGACTGGAATCACTCTGCTTAAGATTGCACTAGTCAAGCACCAAAGTATTTGATCCCAAAGCATCCGATTCAGTAAGCACAAGCCTTTGCAACTGAGGCTACATGAAAGCTTCTAGGAAGCTTTCTACAACTTGTTATGAAATCTACTTTTCCTATCCATTATGACTGCATAGAAAGTTTGATTATATGCATGTGCAATTCAATTTGTGGACAATGCAGCTTCTATTTCAGTCTCATGTAAATTACAAGCAGTGTACACATCTTAAACATTCTCACAAGTGTATTCAAATGTAGACATAACTGTGAAAATAAATTGCAGGCTTCCAGTCACCCATATTCAGTACATGGTTTGGTTCTAAAGTTTTTGTCAACCCCAGATTTCCCCTTACTTGGCCCATGCTCATGATTTTCTGCATTCTAAAACAAGGTTCAAATGGTTTTCTATTTTGTAGATTTTGAATCATTGGTGTTTGTTGTGCCATGCAACGTATGTAGCTGTCATATGGATAACACAAATCCTAAAACAAGTAGATTGTGTGATAAAGCAACAGGTAAAATAACTGAGGCAACAGAAAATACACAGGGTAGGTTTAAATGGTGCCTAAATAATGGAGGTAGTACATAAATACCTTTACTGATTACAGGTAAAACAATAAGGCAGGCACATGAAAACTCTAACAATTAATGCATTCTGGTCACAATTCACCATATATACTAAGGCAGGCAACTTCCATTTATTTAAATTCCATCTATGTTGATGGCATTTTGCACTGAAATAAACGGTAGACAGAGGAACAGAGAAGGTAATATACACCTTGAGGCTGCATTTAATTTTACCTACTCTTGCTGAAAATTCTGATTACAGTATCATGAAATCAACAGGGGATCTGATATTCATTAGCCAGTTAGACCTAATAAAGCTAAAACGGACTGAGTGTAAGAATATTTACAATGTTAAAAACGAGCAAACAACACTCACCGGCTCTGTTAATGTCATATCTTTCTCCAGGAACTGAACAACACAATAGGCCAACTGAAACAGATAAAATGTTTGTTTTTGTTAATGACAAGAATAGTGGCTTCAGTTCAGCTTGCAGTTCTATTTGTTTAAGCCTCAACAATCTCAAATATTTAAGCATGTGCATGAGATGCATTATGGAATATTTATTTATTTATTTCAAATTTCTATTTCACCCTCCCCACGAGCAGGCTCAGGGCAGATAACAACATATTAAAATACAAAATACAATAAAAACAACATATTAAAATACAATAAAAATCCATACACATTTAAAACAGGATGGTGGACAGCCTTATGTACTTAGTTATTACACCTACGGAGAATGAGAATCACTGAAAGACTCTAATTCTCCTAGATCCCAGTACTATGCTTTAAACTCTGAGGCCTTGGGCATGCATGCTCTCTATATGTTGTTCCTTCCCACCACAGGGAGATGTAAATGACTGGTCTAAGGAACAATCCTTTCAGGAGTGCTTCCTCCCTCAAGGCCAAAGTGGATATCTCACATTCAAGTATATGCAGGATCTACTGGTTTGGGTTTTCATTTCTCAACCGTGCTCAATTCCCACATGAGGTATATCATTATCATTCTTGTTTTATTGGTGAGGAACACTTCCAAAAATATAGTAAATCTATTGGTGAGGGGAAATTAAAACCCATGTCTCTCAAACATTTCTTTTTAAAAATTTGCCACGAATTGGTCTGTAACTCAGACACTCAGTTCAAAAGAACAAATCAAGTATACAAGAAAAAATATTTGCAACCAAGTATCTAGACATAGTCAGATAATTTCTTTTAAAACACAGCACATCTATTGTTTGAAACACTTTAAAATCTTACAGATTGCTGACTATGCCAATAGCAAAGCACATCCTGATTTTCACCCCCACCACTAAAAACAAATGTGTGTACTACTCTAACTTCACTAATTTAATATCTCTGAATTTATTTAAAAAATGACTCTCTCTGACAACTAGACATACCTGTGCATGAAATAAAGCTAATCCTTTTGCAGTGTGCATGGGAAGAAGAACCTTCATAAGGAACTGCTTGTGCTCTGCTTTCAATGGCAATGCAAACCCATTGATAATACTGGGGGGAAATCAGAAAGGAAACCTTATTTGTCAAGTTTTAAGAACAAAACACTAAAGAACAAAATGTGCAGTTAATATTTAAAAAGCAGCACAACCCACATTTATGCAGCAAACACCCTGCTGGAGCTCACTCTGGACAACAGGAGTCTCATATTTGCTTCATAATTATGAAGCAGCTACAAGACTAGCACAGGGCAAATTACTCCATTCCTCAGTCTATAAACTTCTTAATCCTGTAGCTGAAGATGGCAGTAATGAGCAGCATAACCCAGGAGATGCCAATCACGTTTGTTCTCTCTTCTCAGCATTCAGATAGAGATCTTTATACTGTTCATGCAGGAGGTTCTTTTGATACTACAAAGCCAGACTAAAGAAGATTCAAACCAGACAATTTTGTACCAATTCAGGGACCTTTCAAACTATTTATTCCCTAATATACAAGAAAAAGTAAATAAACCACATGAAGATTGTTACAAGACAAGGATACTTAAGTCTATTTTTGGCATGGGTATGGAGTTAGATATGCATGTGATCAGATTATGCTTTTTCCTCTTTCACAGAAATGTTGCCTATTCACAAAAACTGGATGAAGCCTCAGAGTACCCAGTCTGATGCTTTGAAAATGAGCTTAAGTCACCCTCTTCTTTTTAGGCTAGATAGTTTAACTTAACCATAAACACACAATACTATTTTTTGTCCCTGTTGATAATAACACTCTTTGCTTTAACATTCCTTAACTGCAACAGTATGTGAACAGGAAGAAATTATATCCCAATAAAGTCCCATGATAGGAGTGCAAAACTTTTATCTAATGCTTTGAGAAACATACAACATTTGATATATTCAGACAACTTTTGTAAACAGTAGTCATCTCACAGCAATAGCATCAGAATGTTTCAGGAGTTCCTGATCCATAATTAATATAATACAATGAGGCAAAGGATTTGTAGCATACCGATGCAATGGTCCTGAAGCTGCTTTGAGACAATGTGGAATTACAGTGCAATCCTTATCAGTTACTCCAGATTTCAGTGGGCTTAGACCAGAGTAACTCTTTTCAGGATTGTACTGTTAGTGTATTAGCTAAAAGCATGCTTAAGTATCAAAGTTAATTTTCACTTTGAAACACAAACTGAAACAAAAGCCTCCTTTCAGAAGCAGTTACGACACTTTGGTGAGTTTTCGATGCAGAACAGTTCCAACAACACAGAAAGAGGACCATGGGGGCTCAATTTTTAGCATTATGTTTGCTGGTTACCTTCCTGCAGCACTTCACCTTGATCACCTCTGGCATCAGAGTTCAGCCCAAAAGACAAACATTCATGAAATGAAGCTGCAGAAAGATAAGCAGCAGATGGAGGGAGGGTTCTACATCACTTAGCAAGGTGCCCTTTTACTGCTTAAACTAATGGAGCCAATGCTGTCAAATCCAATTTGGTTGTAATGTACTAAGCAAAACTAGAAATAAAGCTCATTAAGTCTTTTGCATATTAGGGCCAACATTTCTACCAACATGTACTGCAAATGAGAAAGCAACCACATTATCTGGATGGCCACTTACTAAAAGAATAAGCATACCTTCCAAGTATCTCAAGGAGTTCAGCAACACCATTGAAATGTTCTGTTTCATATATAAACCTATTAAAGGTACAATTCAACATATGAAACAATAGAAACCCAAATCTAAACAAACAACAGCAGGAACATTTTATAAACTAAACTATAAATTATTCATTTTCTGGTTCTAAAGAAGTTTGATAAGTGGAAAGTATATATCTCTGCTCCTTGAAGAGGTAGAAGAGGTCCTTAAATTCTTTGGGTACACAAACAAGTAACCCCAGAAGCCAAGTCTCCCTCCAGAGAGTAAGAGTTAAAGGATACACTTTGGGGCACCATTAAATTAGAGCACTTTAATCCATCTCATCTGAAAAACAGGCTTTGCCTCCCTTTACCTGTGTCCCACATACATAAGGTTGCCAGTCACCCACAGGGCAGGGGATTCCCCGCTCCTACCTTCCACCCCCCACCCCCGCTTACCTGGCCGGGAGGGGGAAACACACCTCCCAGGGTGTGCCCCCGGGCAGCACGGTGCACTCCTGCACACCACACCGGCCCAATTCAGGCCCAATTCGGCCCCCTGGGAAGTGCGGGAGCGCTCTGAGGGCAGCCCATGACCCACACAATGATGTCACTTCCCGGAAGCACCATTATAATACAAGCGCAGGCACTCTGCACACACAAAAAAGGAGAAAGTACAAGGTAGGAGCTGGGGCCCACATCTCGTGCTGGGGGTCTAGGGGGACTGGCAACCCTACCCATACAACCTATTTACTTTATCCCATAGAACAAATGAGGACTTAATAACTGAGACAGTTCCTACTTACACAGTCATAACATAGCCTGGATTCAGTTTCTTGGTTATGCTGCACTGTGATATAAGCCAAGGGACTAGCTCTTTTAAAAAACATATTCATCATACTTGCAAATTACCATTAAATTAGCCATTTGGGAAAGACATGAAGTGCCTCAGTTGATCAGGATTATCAAGAGTCTCCATCTTACAGGTAATATTCATAGCAAATCTGATCCTTCATAAAGATTCATTCATTGCATATGTTCAGTCCAGTGCTAAATAAGTGATCAGTACTGAGGAGTAAATGACTAAAGCTTTCAAGCTTACACGTTCATGCTTGAAGCTTCCTGCTTTGTTTTACTAACAACTTGGTTGTGGCAGCTATCTTTTGTACCATCTCCTGCCTCTTATCTGAGTCAGCTTGATTATCTGCAGAGATCACCTTCACATGTGTTCTCTAGACCTCGAATTTATAAATTACCTTAGAAATAATAAATCTTGTGCTTGAACGACAGCTATTTATTTCTATGTGTCTACTTATTTGAAAGGCTGATATTTATCATCAACTATTACATTTGTCTCCCACCTTTCTTCTATCATGGAATTCAAGGGTTCCTAACAGACCTGTTATCTGGGCACTCGCCTGACCCACTTAGTTCAGTAAAGCTGCTTTAGAATGTGCCCTCAGAACACATCCTGGTCCTAAACACTTCTGTAAAGAACTACATATATTTATACCTGAGAAAAATATTGTTGATTTGTTTTCTGATGAATGCTCGTAATCCAAGGAATTTGCCATAAATTCGATGAAGGACAGTTTTTAAGAAGTCGCGCTCTCGTGGATCTTCACTATCAAAAAGCTCCAACAGCTATTAATAAAGTATTATACTTCAGTTCCCGATGATGCACAAACTCAATGGAATAAAAAAAAGTTTTACTGTGACCCCTCTCCCACACATACACAGAAAAAAAAGAATAAGGCACAGGATAGCTTTTTTACTAAAAAATAAATTACTACATATATAGTCAGTGGGAACCTCTCAAAACATGTAAAAATAGTATAATAAAAGCAGCTATTTCATGATGTGTTCTCATTTCTTAAACATGTAACATTCGAACCTTCGGTAAGGCCATCAACAGGCACAACCCGTAAGAAGCTGGACTCTCTAATAAATTTCATTTTAATTAGATCTTACTCATAAGTAAACTCTATTATTTCAGTGAAACTAGGGCATTAATTTACTCTAAAATGAGCCTAATATTTCTAAATAAGCTACTTAAGGGGCAATTTAAGATGTTTGGTCAACTTACTCCGCTCTCCCCCACCCCCTCCAAATACAACACAATGATTCATGAAAATGACCTTTAACAAAAGCACAGCAACATCCTAAATATTGCCAATGAATATTTACCTGCTGTACAAATTTCTGGTCAATATGACGTTTCGCAATGCTAGGCTGGAAATCAGGGCTCTCTAAAAATCTCAGGAAAAATTCATATACCAGCTTTGAAAGAACAAAACAAGAATTTAGAAAATATACATTCACAGGCAATGACTCCATAAATTTCCAAGAGGAAAAAACCCTGCACTATATCAAGAGTCAGCTGGAAGAGACAGCAGGAGTGTGTTTCAAATAAATTCACTATACTGATATAAATTTACCAAACCACACACAGCTCAGGCTGTCAAAAAACACTTCTTTCTCTATGTCCTCCCACAATAGTTCAGTAAGTTACCGGAGTCTTATCTTAGGCTTATGTAGATGGAAATTTTTCTATTCTCTTAACTGAAGTTAAGCAACACCTCAGGCTCATGCCCTCCCTCTGCCCCTACTTCCCACTTGGCCTTGCACAGTGATCCTCCCAATTTAGATTTGGCAGCAAGATAACTGATAATTTTATAGTGAAGGCAGAAGCCCGGATGTAGTTTACCCCATTTATTTATCCCCTGGTGTGTAATATTCATAATGGGTCCTCTTATATTTCTCTGAAATATTTCTCTGAAATTCTCTGACCTGTATTATGCTGCCTCTCTAACTTCCATATCATTCACAAATGATTTTCGCTGCCATTTGATCTCTTAGCCAAAGTGCACGATGGCTTAGTTATATCTGGTAAAATGACAGAACAGTCAGCACATGGAGATCCTTCAGTGTAAATAAAACGTATGCTCTTTTTTTCTTAAATAGAAATATACCTTGTTAATAAATAGACAAGTTTAATGGTTTCATTGTAGCTCAAAAGTGAAATGGTTTCATTTAGAATACTAGCTTCTTGTTTACAAGACAGATATAGTCTTCTTCTCACCTTTTATTCTCTTAAATAAACTTAGTCATAAAGGCTTATTGCCCTCATTTGCCACTTCCACATAAGAAATACAGACTCCCTTCAGTCTCTGGTACCTTATTCTTCTTCTCTTTTTTTCCTCATCTCCGAAACTAAACATCCACTTCTCCCCCTAAAGTACTGATACTATCCAATCATAACACACTTCACTCACCCATCCAGCCCCACCTTTTCTTTTTAAACTATACCAAATAAACATTCAAAATATCTCATTATTTCATAGGGAGAAAGCACACAAAGTATGTACATAGCAAAACATTTACACAGGAAGACAAGATAGATTTCAAAAATATTGAAATAGCAAGTTCCAAAAGCTTAGAGATGAAAGGTAGAAGGGAAGTCACATTGCAGTTATACACCAAAACACACAAGATACTCAAGAACGGAACATACTCCATTTCCAGAATTGCCAGGACAGCACTAGAGATGGGCACGAACCAGGAAAATTCTGAACCATGCCGTTCATGGTTCGTCGCATTTCACGAACCATGAACTTGCCCCAGTTTTTGAACTGGTTTCATTCAGTTTGTGAAAACATCACTTCCAAGCCCATCCACCCCCATTGCCTAGGAAACTGATTGACTGGCGCCAGGCTGTCTGCACCGACAAACTAAAATACAAACCAAATGAACCAGGATAAAATTCGTTACGGTTCATGAGAAATGAGCTCCCACAAACCAGCCTGGTTCGTGACGAACTTCAGTTCATGGTTCGGTTCATGCCCACCTCTAGACAGCACTCCTCACAAAAAAATGCTAACTCATTGTAGCATCGTTTGAAAAACAAAGAAATAACATACCTGTATATGGGGCCAAGAAGCTTCTAATGTTGGCTCGTCTTCTTCTGGATCAAAATCTGGATTTTCACTTGGTGGAAGTGTTCTGAAGATATTAGAACTAATCTAGAGGAAAAGTTACTTCATCAAAACCAAAATTCAATTTAGTTTTACATAAAACAAAGCAGCTATAAGCTGCTTAGTTCTTTATTCCAAAACGGAAAAGAACACTTATCCACATGAACCTGTCATATACAAGTGTCAAACCATTGGTCCACAGGCAGAAGAAGAATGCAATTCTCCTTAGGATTATACTGCTAGCTCAATATGATCTCCTTGTCCAATCCTACTGAGATCCTTCAACTGGGATGCCACAGACTGAGTCTGGAACTTTATGTATACAAAACATGCACTTAAATGTAGTCCTGTGAGCACTCAAAAATAGGTTAGAGAAAAGAATGTGCATGCTGCAGTCCCAAGTTATCTTTAGAAAACTAAAAAAAGTCATCTCTCTTAAAAATGAGACTTGTTTCTGAACTAATATAGAAACTCAACATACAAATATACCTTGTACAGGTAAAGCACACTCCTCCATCTACTGTCAGATAAGCTTCAGTAAGTATCCAAGATCTCAGGCATTGTCTTTCCCAGTGCTACTTGAGAATAAAGATTTGAAGCTAGAACTCTTCTGGCTTCACTTAAGTTCATGGGTATTTTGAGGGTGGAGTTTTAGAATTTTCAGAATTTCTAGGCTTGTCAAAATGAGAAAAAGTTTAGAGGAAAAAGGAAAACTAAGCAAAACAAAACTCCACACTTTATTCAGGTATCATCCATGTTTGTGAATGCTTGGTAAAGCAGCCTTTTAACCTTCAAAGATGTGATATTATTCTTCTGGACAACCTTCAATCTGCAGCCAATTTAAAAAAAATCATGGCTGAGAATCAACAACATATAAAAACAGTATGAGATGAATAATTTCCAGTAAAAGATTTTATTAAAGTCTCTCTTAAACCATGATGCAACATCTTTTCCAACGCTTAAATGCCAACCAGACTTTGTAGAAGTGATCTTGAAGATCCGAGTACATTAGTGAGAGGCAGAATCCTGTGTTAATAGAGCATTCGGCTCTCATTCCCTTCCAGAAAGAGCTTAACTGAGAGGTTTCAGAGCTTGAGAAATCTTCCTTCATTATTCAGGTGTATAGGAAAGAAAAACTTATACAATAATGACCATTAAAAATTGCATGCACAATGTTCTGACCCATTCATGTCAGCATTAAAAACTTACCAGGCTTGTCTTATTGTGCTCTGAAGGAAACGTGTATTTAGGGAAAAGGACTAGGCATTCAGATGTGGAACTACAATTTTGGAAAAACTACTGCCCCTAAAACAGAATGTTCTTGTCTTATTTATGGAACTGCCAGAGCTCCCTCAGCCCCACTCACCTCACAGGGTGATTGTTGTAGGGAAAATAATAACATACTTTGTAAACCGTTTTGAGCGGGCGTTAAGTTGTCCTGAAAGGTGGTATATAAATTGAATATTATTACTGTTGTTGTTATTATTTTATGTGGGGGTATTATAGGAGAGAATCATTTGCATTAGCCCTGGCATTTAGTCATTGCCTTAGTCCTGGCCATGCCCCTAGCAGATTTGGTAATAATTCAAACTATTACTTGAGTAAACAGGCATTTATATAAAATTGTCTTGTATATTTATTCTACATATTTCTTGCTAGCCAAGTTCTCTTAAGTAACAAGAAATTTGTCCTATCAGTAATAAATATAATTTTGAATAATCACCTATTCTAAACTTGCATCACACTATTTTTTTTTAAACTGTTACTGATGGATTGTTATTACACAATGTTTTTCCTGACCCAAGTTAGACTATCACTATATCTAATTCTCCATATGGTCAAAATCTGTGGATACTTAAATCCAGTGACTGGAGCCATGGACAAATACAGATCTTTTGGCAAACAAGAAAAAAGTCCCAATTTTGCAGAAAAGTCTGATATATTTTTAAAAAATACATAGAGGAGGGATTTAAAATTCAAAAAATAATAGTAGCAGCATTTATTACTGTGGCTGAAAGTAAGACAGTCAAAATGATTGAAGTGCCAATCCCAGGAGACAGTTGAATTGAAGAAAAAAGATGGAAAAGGTAACAAAATATCAAAATGTAACAACATGCCACATACTAAGACGATACCTCACTGTCTCCTAGATTTTTGAATAAAATCCAAGACAGTGAAAGACTAAAAAATTCCAGCCCAAACATTTGGAAGACTGTGATAACATCACATAACACCAACAACAACAACAAAACAGTAGTTAGGCTAGGAGTAGAGTGATTAATTGCATTTTATAAAAACAATTCAGCATGATTCTTTGGTTGAAAGATTTCTGAATCTTTGTTAGACTGAATGAGAACCAAAATCAGACTTCAAGTGGGGGAGGGGGTTTGGAGACGGTAGCTCCTGAGGGATGTGCTTCTTCTCATAGTGACTCTATAAAGCTTGTTACATAGTTTTGATGTCCAAGCAAGTAAGACTGCCATATGTCAATTGTTGTGTATATCTTTAAATTGCAAGTACTTAATTTACTGTTAAACCAGCCACGGAATGAAACAGGTTTTCTAACCTCTTAAAGGGCTGCTTTTATTGTGCACCACACTACATTACAAATCTTAAACTTTGTATACATCGGAAATCAGGTACTTGTCAACTAGTCCAAAAACCTATGCAATTTATTTAACCTAGAAATAAAACTAGAGCAATAATGAAGTTAAGAGAACAGATGAAAATGCAAGTAGGCAAACTGATTTAGTTGCCTACTTTTTCTTGACGAGTAAATCAACTGATTCCCAAATCACAGTGCTTGCTAGCTTTCTCCCCCTTGCTTATTCTGTTTCCTTAATTTCTCCTTTCCTGTACCATATCTATTTTATTTGTGGTTTTATCCTCCCAGTATCTTCTTTCTTCTGCTACTTCCGGTCTTCTTGTTCTTACTTTTCTCCTTCATCGCAACTCTGCCTTTCCTCCTCCTCATTTTCCTTACTGTTTGGGAGGGGAGACACAACCAAAAACCAGGAAAGATGGTTGTATGCTCACTCATACTTACTGTTTGGCACTCCCTAATTTACACCTGGAGGATGAATCCAACACAACGCCTAGAGGGCAGACAAGCTAGATAGTGGGGGGAGGGGGTTGGAGACAGTTGCTCCCAAGGGATGAGCTTTTCCCCATAGAGATACTATAAAGCTAGAGACAGGCTTAAATCCTAGAAAAGTAAAGGTAGTAGGATTGCAAATGAATGAAGCAAAGCAACCCACTGAGTAAACCCTTTCAGGAACTGCAAGTTTAAACAGAAGTATAGCAACCTGCTCCTCTTCTGTTTACCAACATAGAGGAAAGTAATATTTAGAGCAGCGGTTTCTAACCTTTTCGTTATGGTAACCCACAACAAGTCTGGGTGGGGTACCCAGTTGAGGAGATATAGGGAGATGGCAAATGTTGACAAAGAGATGGGTGGCAAGAAATTCAGTCCAATACATCTCCCACAGCATGTAGGGGGCAGTGAGGCACTGCACAGGGCTGGGCAAGAGATTGGGATGCTGAAGGAGCCACACCAAGACAGAGCCTAGGCTCACACACACATCTTTCTCTCCTCTTGCTGTTCAATGTGCAGAACAGCTCACGCCTACTTTCCAGCCTTCTCCTCCTCCTTCCAGCTACTATTGTAAAGTTACTAGTTGTCAGACAGCATTTTTTCCCTCATTGTCAGAAAGGGCGAAGGTAAAGCAAGAATAGGAGAAGCGGTAAAGAAGAGAGAAAGAGAAGGGTGCAAAGGGCAGGAGGTGCCATTAGAGATGGCTGGCCTGAGACCCACTTGCAGAGGCTTCATGACAAACAGGTTAGGAAACTCTGCTTTAGAGCAGCCCTGCTTACACACATTCTCCCTACAGCAGGTTTCTGTAGAAGAGACGTTTGAGTTGTAATATCATCCTTTTGTTCTACAGCAGAAAAGGGAAGAACATTATGCTCTTTGTAATTTTCTAGTCATCACACCCAGTTCTAAAAAGCAAGTGGTGAACAAGCAACTGGATTTCTGTACCCAAGAGTATAACCAATTTTGAACTTTTGTAGTTTAATGACAGCTAATTGAAAATGCCAGCCAAGGTATTGCTCTATGGTAGAACAGACCTTTGGACACTTACCGTGAAGGGTCCTTCTCCTCTGAGGAAAGGAGGACATCTTGGGTGATTCCCACCATCCAATCAGGGAGGCAGGAACTAACTTTCTTCCTCTTCCTGTCTAGCCTGTGGGACCACCCTCTCTTCAGTTCAGGTGACTCCACAAAGCAGTAACATTGAATTTATCATTCAGCAACTTTCAATACTGAGAGAAAAAACACCTGTTGCATTAACATGTACTGTAAATAAAGCATAACTCAGAGGAGGTAGAAAAATGAGGCAGCAGGGTAGAGAAGGACGGAGACCCAGGGAGGGCAAGATGTCCTCCTTTCCTCAGAGGAGAAGGACCCTTCACGGTAAGTGTCCAAAGGTCCGTTCTCCCTCTGAGGCGGAGGACATCTTGGGTGCTCCCAAAGCAGTTTCCAGTTTCTGGGTGGGATGTGGTCTTCGTTCATGATCATGCACTGCAGTACTTTTCTACTACAGTCAGTGTCCGCTGAATCATATAGATTTGATTTGTAGCATCTTAATAAGGTCAAGACTGACAACCTTGCAGACTTCTTCTACAGAAGTGTTCCTGTGTAATGCTGCACTAGTAGTAGCATCCCTCAAAGAGTGAGCTGGTATTCCACAAGGAATCTCTACGAAGAGAGTTTTTAGGAGTTTTGATAGTGCATGTTTTGCTATTAGCACCTACCACTGCTGAAGACAGTTTCTTCCCCAAATTGAGGGGAAATATATTTAAGAACAGTAAGACTGACTTTCTAATTTGCACGATTCGGAGCAGATAGGCCTTGAGCCTCCTTCTGACATCTAGGTTGTGTCAGAGCCTCTCCCTCATCTATTTAGGGTACAGGTATAAATACGGTAACCTTATCTCTTGCAAACAATGCAGTTTGGAATACACTTTTGGAAGACAGTACGAGGCATCACCTTACCATTGGGAAAGATACAGAGTTCATGTCTGACTAAATCTTCTGGCAGATGCGAACATAATAAGGAAGTTAGTCTTCATTCTCAGCCTTCCCAGGGGAATATCCTTGACCGGTTCAAATGGATGTTTGGTCAGGGCTGTGTAAAATGTCTACTGAGTGAGGGCTTCCCACTCAGAGTTGTAAATTCTGAGCATAAACTGTTTTCTGAATGCTAGGAGTGTTGGCCACTCTCAGGAATATCCTCATCTTAGGAAGGTGTTCCTTTCTATTTCCACACTGTTAAGCAGAGTAAGTCTAAATGAAAAGGCCAAATCGGTCCCTGCTGTAACTTGACCGGCGAGGTCAGTAGGATGAAAGGTGGAAATATCACCATCTGTTGGAGGATGGAAAGGCATGGTCTGTTACTGGTAAGGGTAGTAATACATAGAGGAGGCCTAATGGCCACTGCAATGTCAGGGCATCTGCTTGTGGGTAGAACAAATCTTGTCATGTACCATGGTAGTTGATGGTTGTGTTGGGACACACACAGGTCCATGAAGTGTTGTGAAGTGCAATGTTATGAGATGTTTCTTAAGGGACTATTCCCCTGTTGTCCCCTCAGCCAGTCTGCCTGGGCATTGGATATGCCTTTGATGTGTACAGTTCTGATTGAAGCTAGGTGACCATCCTCCCAGCTAAGTATCCTTGCTGCCACCTTGTGTCGCCTCGAGGTCTTGAATTCCCCCCTGCTTGTTTATATATGTTTTGTCTGCAACCTTGTCCATACAGATCTGGAACAGGACCAGACAAATTGCTCCCCTTTCTACGTCATTGATAGGAAGACATGCCTAACCTGATTCTTACACCTGTAAATGTGTTGTTCTTGAGGGGTCATGAATCTTTTGCTTTGCATTGGGTTGATGACCTTGGCTTAGATGGGTTTTGATCTGAAGTGGTATCTGAATGGGAAGATCTGTCTTCTCCATGATCTGTTGTTAGTGAGATCTAAGAAAGGTCTGAAGTGGTCTTGCCTATAGATGACCCCAAAGGTACTGCATTGTAGGTGGCCACTAGCAAACCCATCAGTTTCAGTAGTGTTGTGAGAAGTGATTTTGCACTCTGATGACAGTCTCAATCAGCAGTTTGGTCTTCATGACCTTTTCTTTGGTGAGGGATAGAAAAAAACCCTTTTGGTGACTGCGATCTAACCCAGGTGTTCAGGCTTGTAGGAACTGAATGGTGAATTGAGTGTTGTGGTGAGATTTTCTCTTGAACTGATCAGGAGATCATCTGGGTACAAGTGAACATGAATACCCCGTCTCTGAAACGCATGATGGGGTTGATCATTAATTTTGTGAATACTCTTGGTGTGATGGACAGGCCATAACAGGATGGCTCATAACTGCCAATTGTTTTTTTTTTAAACATAAAATCTTAGGTATTGTTGATGGGCTGTCAGAAATGGCACATGGAGGTATGTTTCTGTGAGATCTGTAGATGTCATGTGTTCTTCTGATTGATTGGTCACTGCAACTGAGTGCAGAGTCTCCATTCAGAAGTGATACAATTTGATAAACTTGTTCAAAAAACTTGAAGTCTAATAACACCCTCCAGTCTCTATTATTTTTAGGAACGGAGAAGAAGATTGAGTAGACCTCTTTCTGGTGGACAGCTTTCAAATTGTATGGAATAGCCTTGTGAGACTATTTGTAAGGCCTGCCTGCTTGTCAACCTAGGCTTGATGGTAAAGAGTAGTTGGCCTCTCACAGGGACAGCTAGCAAGTCCTGTCTTAAGAGATCTGGGTATTAAGGTTGGATCTCTTTCCACATGTGGAGAACTGTCTGTTTGATCTTAGGAAAAGGTAAGCATTATCCCCACAATACAGCTGGAGAGCTGGGACTGAGAGGACTGGTTTATCCAAGGCCATGTGGCAAGTTCATGGCAGTAGTGAGATTTGAACCTGCAGAGTGCTGCATCACTGTTCAGTTACTTAACTACTATACTACAAGTGGGGTCTTGAAAAGACCCCCCTTAATAAAGGGCTGTCTAGATTAACCCCAGGATGGCCATTTGGAATCTTGTCTGGACCTTAGTAGTGTGTGTTGTGAATAAAAGGCTGAGGGCCAATGGATCTCCCCTCAGATGGTTTGAGTGTTTTTGGCAAGACATTCTTCTGTCCTAGGTCTCAATCTAGATCTTTCCCAGGGCACCCCCAAATAGCTTGCCTCTCTGAAAGAGGTAAGCCAGGATGATATTTTTAGAGTGTGAATCTGCTGGCCATGCTCTTAGTCAAGCGTACTGGCTTGTTACTGCTGTCAAGACCATAATCCTGGAAGAAAAATGTAAATGTATCCAGGATGACGTCTGTCTTGAAGGTATTGGCCCTTACATTTCTATTTGCCCCTTCAATAGAAGCAGCTATTGTTGTACAGGAGGAGTTGGATCAGCTTCCAGATCCATACTCCTGACACTCTTGAGGCAATTGAGACAATAGCTGTAGCCTTAATAGCCATGGTCACGGCCTCGTGAGCACTTGTTAGCATGGCCTTTCTCCTCTTGTCTAAGTGGTCTCTGACTGATCCTTACCCATCTTCTGACCAGAGCCCAGATGACTGAAGTGTAGCCACTGGAGTTTCCATCGCAGGTACCTGTAACAACTCATAGCAAAGAAAGGTAGTGAATACAGTTTGTTTTGTTTTGGGACCAAGTTTGGGGATTATTAATTGGTTTATGGTTTAGAGCACTCAGCCTTGAATCTTCTCCACAAATATTCTGGAAATGGGAGGACCATTTCTGAGGAATCTTCACTAAGAACAGACTCTCGTTTCCCTGGGTTGGATTTAGTATTCCCAGACTACTCCCCCAAGGGTAATTTCTACAGCTCTAAGGCTGAGAATGTCTTAGGTAGTAAATACTGGTAGACCTCAGCTTCAGACAGCTGGACTGACTGTTCTGGTAGAGATATTTTCTCCTCTTCCACATCTGAAGGAATTCATCCTTCTCCCTGTCATTACGCACTCTATCTGAGGGTGATCCCCCTGCTCCGTGGGGATCCCTGACTGATAAACATTACAAACTGCCTTATTCCAACTCAGACCATCGGTCAGTGTTATCTCCTCAGAATGGCAGCAGAACACCAGGGTCTCAGGAAGAGGTTTTCCCCCTCATCTACCTAATCTTTTAAACTGGAGTTAATGGGGAACAAACCTGGATCCTTTGCATACAAAGCAGAAGCTCTTCCACAGAGCTACAGCCTTACTCATGGAGGGAGGAGGAGGTAGACACCGCACCACTATTTTCTCCCTCCTGGTTAGTCTTAAGAGTTAAAAGGTTCAAAGACACCAGCAAAATTGCGCCCTTTATACATTACCCATCTGACAGGGAAAGGCATGGCCAGATCCTGTTGTAAAAGCAGGGCTAAATCCAAAGGGGAAAGGCCTGCTGTAAAAATCTCCAGCCAGGAGATTGGCATGGGCACATTCACATGGTGCCAGGGCTGAGGAGATTTCTGGAATCTTTATAGGGCCAAGGTGCTTCTAACTGGCAAAGTGACAGGATTTCCTCCCTCATAGTCAGTCTAATTGCTGATAGGAATAATTGCTGGAGGTATAACACGCTCGGGGGAACACTTACATGGCCCTCCTGGGCTTGTCGGCTGGAGCTCTTTTTTTTTTTTTGGCCTGTCTTCAGACTCTGCCGCTTGTACATCGGGGAGCCGGGCCGCCCTTGAGGGCTTGTCGGCGCCAACAAGGTCTGTTCCCACGGCCGGCAGAACGACTCTATGGGAACAACCAGGGACTGCCTGGATTGTTTCAGCCGTGTCTCTCCTGCCAGGAGATTGGCAAGCGCGTTGTGTTGTTTCCCGCCAAAATTGAGCTCCACCAGGTGGCGCTGTTCTCAGCTGGCTGGCTGAGGCATGCTGTTTTAACAAGCTCCCTCTGTGGAAGATGGAGCTGTTGAGAGGCCTGCGTCTCTTCCAAGGCCATTTCCTCGCCGGGGAACCCACACAGCCTCAGAGGCATGCTGGTGCCGGCTGGGCCTGTTCCCCCCGCCGGTAGGACGGCTCTGTGGGAACAGCCCATATTCTCCTCCATGGAGCTTTCCTCAGAGTCCGATGACTCTCTAGAGACCATCTCGTCCTCTTCTTTTCTTTCTTTGGCAACAGGAGTAAAAGAAGAGGAAATGGGAGGAGAGTAAGGTAATGAAGTAAGTAAGGAGTAAGGTAAAGAATGGTTTGAGGAAGAAGAAAGATAAATAAGAGATAGAGAGAAAAAAGGCAGCAGAGCTAGTCTGCTGAAGAACTGCTCTCCCTGGAGGCTGGAACAGAACAGAACTGAAGAGAGGGTGGTCCCACAGGCTAGACAGGAAGAGGAAGAAAGTTAGTTCCTGCCTCCCTGATTGGATGGTGGGAATCACCCCAGATGTCCTCCGCCTCAGAGGGAGAAAGACCATTCAGAACATAGACATGGTTCCGCAAGCAATATTAGTTTTCATTTTCAAGGTATCCAAAGGAATGCACCACTTCAGATTATTTACTTACCATTTTCACTATGTCACAATATGCTGATTCAATAATCACACCACGATTTGTTGAAACATATTCCACCAGTTCATTCAGCGTTGCTCTTTTAATTTCTTTGCTCCTCAAGTCCGAGACTGAGTCCATAAAATCAAACAATACACAACATTGCTGCAGCTTCTGACAGAAGAGGTCTTGCTGTTCATTTGAGGTGGCATCTGTAAAGGTGGGGGGGGGGGGGGTGACACCATTTTATTATTAGGGTTCCAATTCTGTAAGGTAATATTATACAGAAGTCAACATGCCTGCCACAAGCGCCAATAATGAAAATTAACTTTAAGATCAAATCCAATGTTTTATTAGTAGTTACACAATTAAGCCAACCTCTTATCCAAACAACATCACTGTACGAAATATTTGTTTGGCTATAACAAATGAACTCAGATGTCTTTATAGGAGCTCCTGCAGGTGCCAACATGCACATGAGCTAAATTAACAGCTGCCGGTACATGTGTATTCTTTGTACTGGCCTCTAGCTTATGGAACAGCATACCTGAAGAGACAAGGGATGCTCCCACTCTCCTGACTTTCCACTAACTATGCAGAACTGAATTTTTCAAGGGGGCATTTTACTCAGATAAGAGGGTGGTACTCTCAGGGAAGGTTTGTTAAGGATGGAGGGAGGGGTGGGCAATTTCAGCAGGAGGGAGGGTAGATGACTGTTTACGTAAATGTTAAGGCATGTTGGTAAAATTTTCCAAATTATTATTTTTCATAGCTCTAACTATAATCTCTTTTAGATGCAGAATCCTTGTGATAATGCAACGCTAAAAATCATCAGCAGAAGAGAACTGAAGATTCTGATGGTGAGGGGAAGAATTCTTGAAGGTTAGCTACTGAGCAGCAGCAGGAGTAGAAGATGACATTGGCAGAGGATCTTTCACAGACAACGGCAGTGTTACTTCAACTAACTCTGGTCAGTACTGAGCAGAAGAAGGCAATGGTAACCCACTCCTGCTAATCTCTTACCTTGAAAACCCTATGATGAGACAATCCAAATATATATATATAGTGCTGGAACCCAGCTGATATATAGTGCTGGAAGACAGGATCCCCAGGTCACTCAATTGGCTACTGGGGAAGAGCCAAAGATAAGTATGAATAGCGCTATTCTTAATGATGGGACTGGATCAAAGCTGAAAGGATGTCCAGTTGTGGGCGTGAATAGATGCAAAAGCAACGTCCAAAGCTGTGCAACATACATAATAGGGACATGGTGGAACATGAGAAGTATGAAGCCAAGTAAGCTAGAAATTGTAAAACAAGAAATGGAACGTTTAAACACTGCAGTCCTGGGTGTGAGTGAACTAACGTGGACCGACTCAGGACATTATCAGTCAGAAAACCACACAGTGTTTTACTGTGGAAATTAATTCAAAATAAACAGTATTGCTCTAATAGTGTGGCGAGACAGTACAAGCAGTCTGACCGAGTAATATCAATCAGACTTCAGGTAAAGCCTGTCAACATAACCCATCATTCAAGTTTATGCTCCAACTACAGATGCTGAGGATGAAGAAATTGAAAACTTTTATGCAAGTGTCCAAGAAGAAATTGACAAGATACGCTGATAATCATAGGAGACTAGAATGCAAAAGTAGGAGATAAAGCAGAATCTTACTATATAATTGAGTAAGCATGTTTCAGACAACTCACTTTATACCCTGGTGCACCACCAGAGGGCGCTGCCACAGATGAAAGCCCAGGTAACTCAACATGTTGCTCCAGAAAACATGCCATGGTGGGAAGCCTAGGCAGGGAACAGCACAGCAGATGGCAATGCCCTCCCCGCACCTTAACCCAGCTGGTATTAGGAGCAGAGGACGTGGCAATGCCTGCCCCCTGCCTTAACCCAGCTGGTATTAGGAGCAGAGCAGGGGGCAATGCCCACCCCTGCTTTAAACCAGCTGGTATTCGGAGCGGAGCAGGTAGCAATGCCTGCTCCCTGCATTAACCCAGCTGATATTAGGAGCAGAGCAGGTGGTAATACCAGCCCCCCCCTTCAGCCAGCTGGGATCAAGAGCGGAGCAGGTGGCAGTGCTGCCCCCCCCACTTTAACCCAGCTGATATTAGGAGTGAAGCAGGTGGCAATGCCCCCCCCCCTCCACGCAGCTGGGATCAGGAGCAGGGCAGGTAGATATGTCCACTCTACGCCTTAACCCAGCTGGTATTAGGAGCGGAGCCAGTGGCAATGCCATCCTCCTGCCTTAACACAGCCGGTAATAGGAGCAGAGCAGGTGTCAATGACCATCCCCACGTTAACCCAGCTGGTATTAGGAGCGGAGCAGGTGGCAATGCCCTCCCCCTCCTTATCACAACTAGCATTAGGAGCACAGCAAGTAGCAATGCCCACCCCCCGCTGTAACTCAGCTGGTATTAGGAGCGAAGCAGGTGGCAACGCCCACCCCCCTTCACCCAGCTGGGATCAGGAGCGGAGCAGGTGGCTATGCCCACTCTCTGCCTTAACCCAGCTGGTATTAAGAGCGGAGCAGGTGGCAATGCCCACCCCCCCTTCACCCAGGTGGGATCAGGAGCAGAGCAGATGGCAATGCCTGCCCCCTTCACCCAGCAAGGATCAGGAATGGAGCAGGTGCCAATGCCCTCCCAGTGCCTTCACCTAGGTGGGATCAGCACAGAGCAGGAGGCAATTCTCTTCTTCCATTCACCCAGTCGGGACAAGAGGTGCAAATGCCCGCCCCCTTCAACCGACTGGAATAAGGCACTGAGCAGGCAGCAATGCCCACCCTGTCTTCACCCTGTTGGAATCAGGAGCCAAGCAGGCAGCAATCTCTGCCCCCCTTCAACCTGCCGGAATCAGGAGCAGAGAAGGTGGGAATGCCCGTACTCCCTTCACCCAGTTGGGATCAGGAGCAGAGCACGTAGCAAAGCCCACCGCCCGCCTTCACCTGTTAGGATCCAGCAAGGAGCAGAAGGTAGTGCTCTCTTTTCCTTTCAACCAGCAAGGAACAGATGGCAATGCCCACACGCCTTCACCCAGCTGGGATCAGGCTTCGAGCAGACAGCAATGCCTGCCCCCCTTCATCTAGCCGTAATCAGGCATAGAGCATAAGGCAATGCCCATTTTCCCTCCACCCGGCTGGGATCGGGAGTGAAGCAGGTGGCAATGCCTCCCCCCCCCCTTTACCCGGCCTGTATCAGACGTGCAGCAGGTAGCAAAGCCCACCACCCCTTCCTGTTGCTGAGATCAGGTGTGGAGCAGGTGGCAATGCCCCACCCCACTCCTTCACTGTCCAGGATCCGTGACAGAGGAAGAAGGAATGCCTGCCTGCCCCCTCTCCCCTTTTTAGAGCCTGTTGTATTTTTTCCCACAATGGAATTTGTTTCTAGTCAAACATATTTGGAAATTTTGGACTAGGATCACAAAATGAAGCAGGAGAGCGACACATAGAATTTTGTGAAGCCAACAACCTGCTCATTGCTAATATATGCTTCTGGCAACAAAAAAGACAATGGTATACATGGAAATAACTGGGTGACCAATACAAGAACCAAATAGACTACATAACTGGAAGCAGAAGATGGAGAAGCTCATTTCTCTCTGCTAAAACAAAACCAGGAGCTGACTGCGATACAGATCATGAGTTGCTAATATAAAAAATTAGAATAAAGCTGAAGAGAAACATAAAAAGAATCATAGTGTCAAAATACAATCTAAATAATGTTCCTGAAGAATTTAAAGACCGGGTAAGGAACATATTTGCAATACTAAATTTAATTGATTGTGAGCCAGAAGAACTATGGGCTGAAACTAGAATTATCATCAAGGAAGAATGTGCACAGACTATTCCTATAACCGGGGGGGGGGGGGGGAGAAGCCTAAATGGATGACTGAGGAAACTCTTAAAATTGCAAAAGACAGATGAGAAGCAAAGGCAAAAGGTGACAGAAATAGGGTCAAAATTCTAAATGTAGCTTTTCAGCGAATTGTACGCAGAGACAAAGACATCTGTTATAATAACCAGCGCAAAGAAATAGAAGACGACAACAACAATAAATGAAGAACAAGAGATCTGTTCTAAAAGATCCGAGCAATCAAAGGGAAATTCAAGCCATGTCTTGGGATGCTGAAAGATCAACATGGAA
The DNA here is from genome assembly GCF_028583425.1 of Eublepharis macularius. Taxonomy (NCBI): domain Eukaryota; kingdom Metazoa; phylum Chordata; class Lepidosauria; order Squamata; family Eublepharidae; genus Eublepharis; species Eublepharis macularius. The sequence continues at coordinate 192,634,186 of NC_072790.1, forward strand.
ATACAGTATCTGATCAGGACAAAATAAAGGAAAGATGGAAACAGTACACCGAAGAACTATACAAAAGAGATAGAAGGATGACAGATACCTTTGACGAAGAATTTTTTGATGTAGAACCAGAAATCCTAGAAAGTGAAATAAAAGCTGCACTCAAAGCAATTGGGAGAAACAAAGCACCTGGAATAGATGGAATACCACAATAGAGCTATTTCAAACTACAGAAATGGAGTCCATCAGAATCTTAACAAGAATCTGTCAATAGGGAAAACAAAACAATGGCCCACAGACTGGAAATACTCAGTCTACATTTCAATTCCAAAAAAGGGGATGCCAAAGAGTGCAGCAACTATCAGACTATCACGTTAATTTTCCATGCAAGCAAAATGACTCTCAAAATTCTACAGCAAAGACTCTTACCATATATGGAACAAGAAATGCCGGATGTTCAAGCTGGATTCGGAAAAGGAAGAGGCACCAGAGATCACATTGCAAATTTACAATAGCTAATGGAACATACTAGGGAATTTCAGAAGAAAATCAACCTGTGTTTTATAGATTTTGACTGTGTGGATCATGAAAAGCTATGGAGAGTCTTAAAAGAAATGGGGGCCACAACATCTGATTGTTTTGATGTGCAACCTGTACTCTGAACAAGAGGCTACTGTTAGGACCGAATATGGGGAAACAGAATGGTTTCCAATTGACAAGGGTGTCAGACAAGGATGTATATTAATCTCCCTAGCTGTTCAACCTCTATGCAGAGGATATCATAAGGAAAGATGGATTAAATCTATAAAAAGGTGGAGTGAAAATTGATGGAAGGAACATTAACAATTTGAGATATGCAGATGACACCATGTCACTGGCAAAAAATAGTGAAGAAACGACTACTGATGAAAGTGAAAGGAGAAAGCGCCAAAGCAGGATTACAGCTGAACATCAAGAAGACAAAAGTAATGACTGCTGAGGAAGTAGTACACAATTTTAAATTTAACAATGAGGAAACTGAAATTGTTCAAGATTTTCTATGCCTTGGTTCAAGCATCAACCAAAAAGGAGACTACAAGGAAGAAATCAGAAGTTTGAGACTTGGTGGAGCAGCTGTGAGGGAGCTAGAGAAGATCCTTAAAGATAAAGGTCTCTCTCTGGGAACCAAGATGAAGATAATCCAAACTATGGTATTCCCCATTACTATGTATGGATGTGAAAGTTGGACAGTGAAGAAAGCTGTTAGGAAGAAAATTGATTCATTTGAAATATGATGCTGGAGTGAGTTTTGCGGATACCAGGGACAGCCAAAAATACAAGTGTGTACTAGATCAAATCAAGTCTGATTTCTCCCTAGAAGCTAAAACGACAAACCTGAGGCTATCATATTTTGGTCACATCATGAGAAGACAAGATTCTCTAGAAAAATAATGCTAGGAAAAGTGAAAGGCAGTAAGAAAAGAGGAAGGCCTAAAATGAGATGGCTTGACTCAATAAAAGAAGCCACCTCCTCTAGTTTGCAGGATCTGAGCAAGTCTTTTAGGATATTTTGGAGGTCTTTCCTTCATAGGGTCTCCATAGGTCAGAGGCGATTCAACGACACATAACACACACTCGTCAGTCTTAGCTTATCCTGTTCCAGCATTGCTTATCCTGTTCCAGCATTTCTTAAACTATTTATTAGATTTCTGCGGGTTTTAAATCTTTGCAAATTTGCATTTATATATCCTCTAATATTCTTTATTGAAATGTCTTTAAACCTGACTGTACTGACTCACACTGTTTTAGGTGGGTAGCCATGTTGGTCTGCAGTAGAACTGCATGACTTGAGTCCAGTGGTACATTAGAGACCAACAAGATTTTTAGGGTGTGAGCTTTCACAGCTTCCTTCTTCAGACACCAACTCATACTATGCAATCTATCTTGAGTCTCAGTAAGAAAGGCAAGACTATAAATAATGTAAATAAATAAAGAGAGCCAGTTTGGTGCAGTGGTTAAGAACAGCAGGACTCAAATCTGGAGAATCAGGTTTGATTCCTCACTCCTCTGATTGAAGCCAGCTGGGTGATCTTGGGTCAGTCACAGCTCTCTCAGCCCCACCCACCTCACAGGGTGATTGTCATGAGGATAATAATAACACACGTCATAAACTGCTCCGAACATGGTATTAAGTTGTCCTGAAGGGGGTATATAAATCAAATGTTGTTGTTGTTGAATATCATACTTGGATTCTTCTAAAGTGATGGATTTCAACTAAGTCCTCTTGCCCACAGGGGGCAACTGTGACTCAGTGGTTGAGCACATACAGACAGATTAATTATTTAACTATAAACCAGGCAGTTTCAAATATGCTTAGTTAGCAGAGCACATTCTTTACACGTAAAATAATCTCTTCTCTTTAAAAATATCTCAGGTAACAGGTGTTAGAAAACACCTCAAATATCAGCTCTGTGCAAACAGACAATTCTGAACTAAACTGACCTCTGGTGTGACTCTATATAAGGCTTCTAGGCACTGGGCTAGATAGGGAAAACAGAATCCACCAAACATCTTTTTATTTCTTGGACAGAAACGCAGAATGTGATTATACTTTCCTCTGTAAGCACCCCTGGTCCTTTTCAACAACCCCAGAATCTTGACTGAAGTGTATGTAGGAAGGGTGAGAGGCTCATTCTAAAATAACAGCAGGGTTTGCAAGCTGGTAGCACTTTATGGGTTAAAATTGAACTGCCAACTCTGTACTGAACAGACTGCATTTGGATCAAGAGAAAACACTTGACACAAGCCATGCAAACTCATAGTAAATATTCTATGGTAGGCAGTGTTAGTGTAGTTAACTGAACAGTAAATACAGACACAACACAACCAATGATACAACAAATACACATAGAGGTGTAAAAACCCAGAAAAAATGGTAAACAGGTTTTTTCAACTTTCTCCAGTGGCACAGGAATAGAAAACTCTTCAGAACTTCCATTTTAGAATAAACAAGATGCTTGATAACATTAAAATAATTAAGTTTAATTTCATTTCCTTCTACTCTCCAAAACTACCTTTTATTAACCAGTATTTAATTTATTTAATACACTGTTTTATATTATTTACATTATTTATACTCTCCCTTTCTCTCTGAGACTCAAAGCATGTTACACAGTGCAAATCAATATGATCAAAAGCTGGGACATGCAATAAACAATCGCATATGGATCGCAGAAACTTGAAAGCAAACAGAAAAGCTGTTAAAAGACACACAGAAGCACACTTACAGCAACAGACAGTACACAGCAGTCTGGTAAACAGTCCCTATCCCATCACCAAAGCATGCCTCTGAACCATTTCCTTACAGCATAGCCCTCCTACCTGCCTAAAAAAGACCCCCTGAATAATTCAGCTTTACATAATTTGCAGAAAGCCAGGCAAGCGGGAACCCTCATAACAGGCCATTCCATAAGGCAGTGGCTACAACACATAAAGTGCATGTACAGGCAGCTGTTGATTTTGCCCATTTGCAGGGTTGCACTTGCAGAAGGCCCTTACTGGCTATTATCATTCAGCTTCTATAATCATTCCACTCTCTAAGATATAAAGACAGATGGACTCACATTCTAGCTGTATCTGAAGAAGTGAGCTGTGGCTCACAAAAGCTCATACATACCCTACCACAAATTTTATTTTGTTATAGGTGCTACTGGACACTTGCTCTTTTCTACTGCTACAGACAGACTAACATGGCTACCCATCTTGATCTTAAGATAACATAGTTTCAGTAGTATATATTTATTGAAAAGAAGCTGTCAGACTAAGTCTGACAAAATGCAGAATACTTGGAGAAGAGTTGATCCTCAACATCTTGAAATCAGATTACTGTTTTCTCTCCACTCTTAGTTAATATAGCTTAACAGCTAAACATAGACAAACCTTCAATAGGGACCAGGATTCAATAAGTTTTATGGTCACTGCAATGTTCTGTGACTGTGAATTCCCTAGGTCAATTGTGCATTGCATGATACACTTCCTTTATGTCCTAAATTTACTACTAATCAGTTTCACTGGATGTCCTCCAGCACTAGTTACTTCCCTTGTGATATTATAAACCATAGTCCACATTTTCCTTCCTTTACCATTTGTAACATCAGACTGTAGAAACACATACACAGACTAGCAAAATGTCCATTATTTTGTGTGGGCATGCACGTGCATGTGTGTGTGAGAAACGAAAACAGTTCTTAGAGCACCATAATAGATTCTGGGCTTAGGTACATTCCTAACCAGTATAAATATGCAAAAGTTGATATATTAAAATAATAGGAGAATCCTGGAATGGAAGTATGTTATTTTTCAAGTAAGGTTATTTCAGCATGGAGGAAATCAGCATTGGAGCAGCCTAACATATGGCCCATTTTGAACTGTGTATATTTAGAAACAATGCTGAAGTCAGAACTAAAAGCAGGAATATAAGAAAGTGAATCAGAGAGGTTTTTTCATGTGTGATCAGAATAACTCAATATATTGACAATATTTAAGTCTGAATAAAATAAAGATATAACAAGTACTGGAGATGTTTTTAAATATATTCTTGCTGATGGATTTAACTAAAATAGTTATATTATGGATACTTTTCACTTTAGTATAGGTTCATTGTTGAAGGACTTTAGGTTACCACTTTATTCTTTTCATGGAGTTCTAAGACAGCACCTTATTTTGCTCATTTCAGAACAAGTTTATTGTCAGTAGTCACATACAAGCTAGTATAATTACTCAACTTATCTTAAAAGGTATCATTCATGATTTTTCTTAAGTACTTTCACAAGTAGTTCTTTATATTCTTCAGATGGATGCAAAGTATAAAGATAGTAACTATAGTAACTTTAAAAATGGAATATATTTCTAAAAGCTGCAGTTGCACAAAAATAGCCCACAAGATTATATACCATCACATTACCTTGACAACCTAAATTTTAATACCTGGTATCCATATATGACTGGCAAGTTAAAAACCAAAGTTTTCACCGGTAAGTTTTAAAGTTCATTCTATTCATAGTTCTGCAATTGTGACAAGAGTTCACTTTATAACTTCTTATTCACTTGTTTCCTAACATTTGATAACCTTTGCTGATTTCAGTGTCAACTCTACTATTATCACCATAATAAGCTCTTTAATATGCTGAAGATGCATAGTGGAAAACTTAGCCTAATAGGTAACCAAAATGCAGTTTACTTCATGATTAGTTGCCTCTTGGCAGTTCAAGGAACCTAAAAGAAACATGATTAATAGGAATGTGCAGTTTGGCTCAGTAATACCCCTTTAAATATTGAATTCCAGTCGATTTGGTGGGATTTGCTATTACCAAACTGAAAAAGGAATACCAAATCAGATTCGGTATTCCTGAACTGAAGTTTACCGAATTAATTCAGTTTAATTTGGTAAACTTCAGTAACCACAGCTGGACTGTTTCTTTGCTGGTCCAGTGTGCCCTTGGACCCTCTGGAAATGTAAGGTGCATGAGACAGGATTTGGCAGAGGCAATAGTCAGAGACTATCTTGCAGAGTCCTGCAAGTTGCTTTCCACCAATCCTCTGAGCTACTGGGCCAAGAAAGATGCAGTCTGAGCTACTGGGCCAAGAAAGAGGCAGTCTCTCTGAAGGTAAATCTGAGGAAGCATCAACGTGGAGGGAAGACTGGAATATATATGCCTCTGCCAAGAGGATCAATGTCCTAAAATTTCCCACCTGTAGAGCATCTGTAACGGTTTAGTGTTTCCATCTTGAATTGTTTGTAAGCATGAACCTGCTTAAAAACTGCTTTCCAGTTCCTGTTTTTCTTCAGAAGAGTGAAGAAAGTCAAATTCCAGTGAACCTTTACAACAATGGATGTCATTGGCATTGATGTCAAGATGATGATTTACTGTATCAATTGTACATTCATATTTTTCTGGGGAATAAAAAAGTGGAAAATTCAGAAGCCTGTAGCACTGCAGGCTGGAAAATTCTATGCCCTAGTCTCTTAAGATGGTGTTTTTCAATCATTTAACAGAAATGGAACTTGGCTGAACTCCTGAAGTTTTACCCCACCAGCAATAACTTGGCATCAGTTTTGTTGATTTTGCTGCTTTCCAGTCTCTTTGTTTCCAGAGCTTCAGGCTCAGAAATTTGGCTGAATATTGTGGTATTCTAGGATGATCTTTTGAAATCACCTCAAAACATGAGCAGATTTCTATTGGTTCAAAGGACTGATAATTATCCTTTTACAAGCCCCTGTCATATTGATTCCATGAGACTAGTACTACTATCTTTTTGGTTTCTGAATATTTCATCAAAACTATCCTCAAAGTCCTTCCCTCCACTGAAGGCCCATATGGCCTCATTAGAATTTGAAAAAGCATCTACCACCCAAGTTCTCAACTATAAAAGGTAGTGAAACACATCAGATGCCATGGTCCTTTCAGGGAACAAGCATCAGCCACAAACACAGCTACACCCTAGTCTGTAGAAACTAGCAGTGACTTTCTTATTAGAGTCTGAGAATTCTATGCCTTAGTGCCCTGGCCATTATTGAGGTAGCTGCCACTATTTCAACAGTGATCACCCCATGAGATTTGTGCTGTACTGCTTCACTCCAGTCAGTAGCAAGTTTGAGCATTCCTATACCCAGGCTATTGATTGGTGCACTTACTACTGGGATTTTCAGCAAACTGGACTCATTGGAAAGGCAGGCAGTCATACATCTTTTTAATCTGTCTGACATGAATGTGCTGCTATGAAGGAGCCACCCACTCTTTGATCTCTGTTCTTTAAAAACTTGAGAAATGAAGCCCAACTTCTTTGTGGAGAATTCTTCAGAGGCACCATGCTGGTCTTCCTTCTCTAGTTAACAGGGTTAACATACCTGTAACTTATGTTCATCGAGTTCTTCTGTGCTGACACACATGGGGACTGCGCAGGCGCAGGCCAGCCGCCGGAGAATTTTCTAGAGCTTCCATGGCTCCGAAGGGGCCGTTTGTCGCGCGCCTCAGCGACCGTTTTCCCGCCCAAACGGTCACGTGATCCTCCAGCGACCAACGGCCCCTTCCCTCAGTTCTCCCTTGCCGCCGCTTGACCAACACACTCCAGCCATAACACCTTAAAAACACCAATTTCTGTTACAGCCATCACATCATCGTGCATTGGAGTTCACAGCGGGGTAGGAGGGAGGGTTGTGTGTCAGCACAGAAGAACTCGATGAACATAAGTTACAGGTATGTTAACCCTGTTTTCATCTTCGTTCTTCTGTGCCTCCACACATGGGAGTGTACCAAGCTTCACACAATAAGGAAGGCGGGGGTGAAATCCAACACAATTTTATTGAACAAACAAGAACAACAATAAATAGATATGCATATATACATCTATGTAAAAAACTGTGTAAGGACACATAAATACTCAATATTTACATATATACACACCCCCAGGTACATATATACACACTTTCACTCAAGGGTACCCAGCAGGTACGCCAAGAAAGTCATTCCAAAACTCCCTCAGGAAAAAAGGGAGTGTAAGACAGCCTTGGCCACAGATACATCCTGCTCCGCATTGACATCAACGGCGTAATGCCTGACAAAGGTGTCTGCAGAGGACCATGTGGCTGCTTTACAAATGTTAACCAGGGGCACCCCCCTGAGGAGTGCCGAAGAGGATGCTTGGGACCGCGTGGAGTGGGCTCTGACATGAAGCGGGCAAGCCACCCCTGCCAGGGAATAGGCCTTGCTAATGGCCGTCACAATCCACCTAGACAGGGTCTGTGAGGAAGCCCTGCTACCCTTGTCCTTGGCCCCAAAACATACAAACAGGTGAGGACAGGAGCGGAATTCCTTCGTCCTATCCAGGTAATAGGCTAGGGCCCTCTTCAAGTCTAGGGAATGGAGGGCCTTTTCCCCCTTAGAGGAAGGTTGAGGAAAGAATGCAGGCAGCGAGATATCCTGCGAGAGGTGGAAGGCGGACACCACCTTGGGCAGGAACCCGAGGCAGGGACGCAGGACCACCTTGTTGGGATGAAACACAAGAAAGGGAGGGTCAGACCGCAGTGCAGACAGCTCACTGACCCTTCTGGCCGATGTGACGGCCACCAAGAATGCTACCTTGTAGGATAGCATATCCAAGGGGCATGTAGCCATAGGTTCAAATGGAGGCAACATGAGACGTGAGAGCACCAAGGACAGCGACCACTGAGGCACTGGCGCCGACACAGGTGGGTAAAGATTGTACATGCCCTTAAGGAACTGGCGGGAATGTGGGTGAGAAAACACCGTAGCACCCTCAACTCGGGCGTGAGCAGCTGATATCGCTGCCAGGTGGACCTTGAGGGAGGACACCTTCAAGCCCAGGCCACGCAAGTGGCACAAATACTCGAACACAACCCCCAAGGGACTGCTGTCAGGCACCACTCCTTTAGCAAGTGCCCAGAGCTCAAACCTGCGCCACTTGGCCGCATAAGCGCGCCTAGTGGATGGCCGACGAGCATTCAGGAGGACCCTCTGTACCTCGTCAGTAAAGCCTATCGGGGAGGAACGATCCGCCAAGCCGTCAGGTGCAGTGTCTTGGGATCGTGGTGGACTAGGCTCCCGTTTAGGAGAAGGTCTTGCCGAGGGGGCAGACTCACATATGTCCGTTGGGACATCCGCAGGAGCTTCGGGAACCAAACCTGCCGTGGCCAGAAGGGGGCCACCAGGATGCAGTCCGTCCCGTCCTCCTCTATCTTGCACAGGACCCTGGGAATCAAGGGGAACGGAGGAAACATGTAGTGCAAGCCCTGCGTCCACGTAAACTGGAAGGCATCCCCAATAGAGAGGGGGTCGCTCCCTGCCCTGGAACAGAACGTGTGGGCCTTGGTGGTCGCCGCAGTGGCGAACACGTCTATCACCGGATGACCCCACATCTGGAAGATCGGCCCAACGCACTCTCCGTTCAGTTCCCACTCGTGGTCTAGTAAGGGGGCCCTGCTGAGGGCATCTGCCCGGGCATTGTCTGACCCAGCCACGTGTATAGCACGGAGTGACACGCCGTTCTTGATAGCCCACTGCCAAGTGAGTGTGGCTTCCCGGCACAGGGCCATGGACACTGTGCCCCCCTGCTGATTCACGTAGTACATGGCAGTCGTGTTGTCCGTCTGCACCAAGACCTGACGATTTCTCAGCAGTGCTGTAAGAGACACAAGTGCGAAACGAATGGCCCTTAGTTCAAGCACATTGATATGGAGGGTCTTTTCCCTGTCAGACCAGACATCCTGCACAGACACATCACCACAGTAAGCCCCCCATCCCAACAGAGAGGCATCAGTGGTAACCGTGATGTCATGGTGTTGATACCCAAAAGGGGTCCCTCTAAACAAGTTGTCATCAGACAGCCACCAGTCCAAGGAGGAGAGGATGACCCTCGGGATGGAGAATTTGAGGGACGGAGGGTGCAACAGAGCATCGTACCTCCGCACAAACCAGTTCTGGAGAGGGCGCATACGCAGCCTAGCAAAAGGCACCACAGAGGTGGCCGCTGCCATATGCCCTAGTAAGCACTGGATAGTGCGCACAGACTGGAACCGGTTCCTTTTAAACATGGACACTAGGCCCCGTAGGGACCGAGCCCTCTCCAAGGGGAGCAGGGCCTTACCCTCCACAGAGTCTAAGAGTGCGCCAATGTAGGACACCTTGCAGCTGGGTACCAGTTTGGATTTTTCCAAGTTCACCAGGAGCCCCAGGCGTTGGCAAGTGCTGAGTACCAAGCCAATGTCCTGCACCAGCCTAGACTCCGATTCAGCCACGATGAGCCAGTCATCGAGGTACGGAAAGATGGTACAGCCTTCTTCCCGTAGGAAGGAAACCACAGGGGCCACACATTTAGTGAACACTCGTGGGGCAGTGGACAGGCCAAAGGGGAGCACCTTATACCGGAAAACCCTTTGCCGGTAAACAAAGCTCAGGTACTTCCTGTGCTCCTTCCGTATGCCCACGTGAAAGTATGCGTCTTTTAAGTCAAGAACCGCAAACCAATCTCCCTGTTTCAGCAAGGCGATCACAGCCGCCAACGTAACCATTTTGAATTTGGTCACCTTGAGGAAGGCATTAAGGCCCCTCAGATCTAAAATGGGACGTAAGCCCCCATCCTTCTTAGGAACCAGGAAGAACCTAGAGAAGAAACCCTTTACAGAGTCCCCACAGGGCAATTCTTCCACAGCACCCTTGGCCAAGAGCGACACGATCTCCGCATCCAGCTCGGCCATAGTGTTATTGACAGCTGTCAGGGGTGAACTGCATCTAGGCAGCTCAACAAACTCCAGCCCGTATCCCAGTTCAACAATAGTTAAGACCCATGAGTCAGATGTTATTGACTCCCACTCAGAGAGGAGTGGACTAAGTCTGTCCGAAAAGTTCGGGGATACGGCTGGCGTGACCCATCAGTACTGCCTCCCGGCGCCCTGCTGATCTCTCTGCTGGGCCGGTTGTTGTTGTTGTGACGGGCGAGGCTTGAAGGGCCGACGCCTCCTCTGCTGTTGTGCGGGAGGGTATGGCCGCTGCTGGTAGGCAGGATACGGTTGGTAGCCAGGCCGCTGATGTTGGTACCTGCCCTGGTAGTGGTAAGGGCCGGACCGGGGAGCGTACCGTGGCCTGGAGGAGGGCTTGTCCGCCGGAGCCAGACCCAAAGACCGTGCCGTCTGCCTGTCCTCTTTTTTCTTTTTCAGGGTCTCGTCGGTCGATTTGGAGAACAGCGAGTCCCCTTCAAAGGGCATGCTCTCCACCCTGGAACGCACCTCCTGGGACAGGGCCGTAGACCGCAACCAGGAGTGGCGCCTGAGGACCACCGCCGAAGCCATCCCCCGAGCAGCAGTGTCAGCAGCGTGGCTCCCGGCATTCATCTGCTGCTTAGACAGCCGGACAGCCTCTGTCTGCAGCAGGGACACCACAGCCTTCTGCTCAGGAGGGAGGTCCCGGGTATAGGATGCCAACTTCTCCCAGAGGTACAGCTGGTACCCTGCCATGATGGTCTGGTAGTTGGCAATCCTCAGACCCAGCGAAGCGACGATGTACTGGCGCCTGCCCATGGCATCCAGCTTCTTGCCCTCCTTATCGGCAGGCACCGAGGAGTGACCCGACCGCCGGGGGTTGAACTCCTCCGTGACCAAGGAGGAAGGTGGAGGGTGCTTCACCAACGCCGGCCAGGTGCCCTGCTTGATCTTGTAAAGCTGCTCGATGCGCTTGGATGTTGGAGGTTGATCACAGGGCACCTGCCATACCTTCTCCACGATTTCCTCAATACCCTCGAGCATGGGGAAGCCAACGTACGCCGGATTGTCCCCGTAAATACGTTTGAGGAGCTTGTCCTTGGTCTTTGGGGCTGCTGAAGAGATGTCCATCTCGAGAGCCTTGGCCATTCTTGCCATCTGGTCGGCGTAGATGCGGAGGTCCTCGAATGGGGAGTCCGCAGATGGCACTAGCTCCTCAGGTGGCGATGGTTCGGACCAGGACTCCGACTGGCAGCCGCCAAAGCTCTCCACATCCTCCTCATCGGAACCGAGCTGGGATTCCGGAACCTGGAGCGGAGGGGGAGCCCACGCCGACCTCGACGTCGAAGGCCTCGGTTCCGACACGGAGAAGCCTGCCGGTGCCCCTTCCCACTGGCAACGGTATGGCGAGGGGAGGTAGGAAGCCTGTCGATGCCGGGACGCAGTGGACCGGACTGATCGGACACTGTCCCCGGAACCATACCGTTCACGACCGACCGGAGGTGGAGACGGACGGACAGGCGACGGCCTCGGCGACCGAAGGGGAAGCGATGGTCGGCTCCGACGGCGCGGGCTCGGCTCCGGCCCCGACGAGAACTCTGCGGGCACCGTCTCGAAGGCCATCGGATCCGGCACCGGCACGGAGATGTCTTCTGGCTCCGGGGAGCCCAGATGAGGGGAAGGCGTGTGAGGAAGCACGATGACCTCCTCCTGAGGAGCGGGACGCGGCGACCGATGATGCTTGGTCTTCTTCTTCTTCTTCGCTGGTTCCGAAGAAGACCTCGGAACCGACGCGCTCCTCGCCTTCGAAGGGGACCTCGGCTTCGACCTCTTAGGCTTCATCGGAACCGATCCGGTCGTCGGTTCCGACCGGGGACTCGGTACCAGGATCCTCGGTTCCGAAGCTGGTCTCGGATCCGACCTGGTAGATGACGCGCTACGGGGCGGCCGCACCGGTCCCTGCGCTGGAGAGGCCGCTCTCGACGCCGAGGTACTCGGGGGACGCGGTTTCGACCCCGACCTCGCGGAGGCCACTGAGCCAGCTCTCGAATGCCGTTCGGCAGAGGGGCTTGGGCCGGCCTTGGAAGAGGGCAACGGGGCGCCTCCGGACATGACCTTCTGCCACAGGGAGGAGTTAAGTCGGGCCTTGCGTTCCTGCCGGGCCTTGCTGGTGAAGCCCTGGCAAATTTTACAGGCCGTCACATTATGGGTCTCCCCCAAACAGAACAGGCACAGTTCATGGCCATCGGTCTTGGCCATTTTTGTGTGGCATTGCAGGCAATGCTTGAAGAGAGCCTTAGAGGCCATCTTCAGGGGCACGCGAAAGGAAGGTCAAAACAGTCCGAGTCAAATTACCGAGTCCACAACAAAGTCCAAAACGAGATCCGAAGAATAGTCGAGGTCACGAAGTCCGAAGTCAAAAGCCAAGCAATCAGTCAGAATAAGCACGAAGCACAAAAGCACAGAGCAACGAAGCTCACGTTCTCTCCAAGCGGCGGCAAGAAGAGAACTGAGGGAAGGGGCCGTTGGTCGCTGGAGGATCACGTGACCGTTTGGGCGGGAAAACGGTCGCTGAGGCGCGCGACAAACGGCCCCTTCGGAGCCATGGAAGCTCTAGAAAATTCTCCGGCGGCTGGCCTGCGCCTGCGCAGTCCCCATGTGTGGAGGCACAGAAGAACGAAGATGAACTTCAGGTTGCTTGCCACACCTTTGGAGAAGAGAGCTGTAGAATTTTGGTCTTCTATACAGCAATAGCAGGAGCTCTTCCAAAGAGAACCAACTTTGCTGAGAGGTTCATGCTTAGTCAACTTCCACTCCTCTGTCACTAAATTTCAAAGGCATCTGCATCTATTAACAGATCTCCTCTTCAGATCTGAATGAAGGAGAAATAGACTGTCTGCCCTGTGGATTCTTTTACAGGCCAAGAAGAGATTTTTCTGGGGCTTGCGTTCTCAGTCAACTGAGCAGTTTGAAATTTCAGATGGACATGGGAAAGGGGGAGAAGAATGTCGATTCGTCTCACTGTGCCTTTTCCTGTAGCTCTGTATAGGCTTTTTGGCTCTCTGTTCAGAAATTCCTTCATCTAATTCTGGAATGAAGGGGGGAGACACTAATGGATACAGGGTCCCTGCCCCACTGAGTCATGTCTCTGGTAGCCATGGCTTCCCACTCGTTCACCTCTCTGGAAGCTAAGACCTGTGAAGCCTGTAGGATCTGTAGACCTTCCCCACTGTGCAGTGTTGAGTGTGGGAACTTTAGCCCCAGGCTGCACTTTGCCCTCTCAGTTATCTGAGAGGTATGTTTTGTCTATGGCTTTGCTTTGGAGCTCTGGTGCGGTAGGGAGATGAAGCCTGAGATTTTGCAGGGCCCTCCTGCTCCATGGCCAAAGGAGTATGACTCCTAATTCCTCTGATGCAAGTCTCCACTGCTTCAGAGACCTCCACAGGCAAATTGGCATTGGTTGCTGGCACAAGGGATTGTCAGGCAGAGGCAGACCCATTGGAAGGGGGTTAGAAGGGAACAAAAGACAAGTAGAAAATATTTGGATTTTTTCCAAATATTCTCGGCCTTTTGGCTAAGATCAAGTGTGTATTTGGATTTTTTTTTTTTACAAATATAGGGAAGGACAAAGGGTGAAAAAAGGAAGAAAGAGCACACAAATGGAAAGACCCATTTCCTGCCTCCTAAGAAGATGTACACAGGTGTGACAGGACTTCAGCTTAAAACCCTTTCAATAATTGCTGGTGTACAGGTACAGAGCACTCTAATGACATTTTTATAGCGAGTAAATTCATTTGATTTTGCATGAAAGAAAGCAGGGTATAAATTATAAACAGGGCTAGTGACCATGTTAAAACAATTGGACTACACCAATAGTTTATTTCCATCTGTTTGAAGAACCAAGTCTAAATTTAATCAACATAGCTACAAACCAACTTAACATGAAAGCAATAAACATGGAAAAAGAAATTCGATACTAAGCTGGCACAGAAGATGCAGAAGATTTAAATAGAAAAGTTCTTCATGTTAAGACTGTCAATGGACTATATTTAGCGATTACTGTTCACAAAAACTTATTTTTAAAAAATCAAGCAGTCTAAGGATAAGAGGTCACCTTAAAGACTTTAAGTTCCAAGAATAGTCCTGTTTGGAAGGCATGGAAACTCTGCATTATTATGTAAAAAAAATCCATAAGACTTTAGCATATTTTAAAAGGCTACATATTAAAAACTCATTAAAAAGTTTATCTTCATTCTCATTTCTAGAAGATAAGTTTAAAACTGGAGTTCTAAGCACACTTTACTAGAAAAGTCCATGCCAAACAATTAGCATGCAACATAAAGTGTATTCAGAACTGAAATTTACACATCTACATTCAGAAAGTAGATAATCAAAATCTGATTAAAGGGTAACTAACCCAAGAATCACCTCTGACTTTGGCATTTACACTACATCAAATCAGGCCATTTTTTTTCTGGTACTGTCAGCTACAATCTATTTTTATTTCCTATTTCCCTGCACCATCTTTACATTTACATTTCTGTTGGGTAGCAAGAGTTAGTGGAAGGGCAATATAGGTATTAGCCTAATTGAAGGCAAGGGTGAATGCTTTGGTTTACATACAATGGGAGAAGGTGGGAGATACAAGCAGAGGTTCCTGTAACAATGAAGCCTAGCACTTTCACAGAGAGATAAGCACTTTGTTTATATTCTCTGTAGGGCAGAAGGGCTGCCATTCCACTGATTATAGTAGCCATGAAGCCACAGGCCAATGTTCTCGCGCTCCATCTTTCCACTCTCTCATGCACAACGGGCATCCTGCCTGCTTTGCTTCAACTTTTATACAGGTAAAAAAAATAGCATACATAGGGGCTGGTGTACCATTAAATCAGATCTCTTCTGGTATAAGTGACTTTTATGCAGGGGTCCATACATTCATGTATAACAGAGGAGCTGGGATGAGGGGGGGCGGGGGGTTAACAAACAAAACATGCAGGGGAGGAGGTAAAACTTGAGCCCTTCCTGCCTTATCTCACTGTGATCTGACATTTGAAGCATTTACTTTTCTCTATAGATACCAGGAAGTTAAACAAGACAAAACCAGGAAAAAACATCCAACATGAATGAACCAATGAGGAGGGGTATGGGAGTGAATACTTTAGTGCCTCTTTCACAACCTTGTCAGTGGTAAAGAACAAAGAAAAAGTCCATCACCATGTCTTCTTAAGCCTACTGTACAAGAGTACAATTTAATAACCTGCAAAAGAGGGAGGTTCTCCCCTGTCTGGCCTGAAATTTGGGCTCAGCATCCCCCGGGCAAGCCCAGAGAATTTCATGGGAAACAAAAGGTTAAGAATGGGTTTCTCATTGAAATCAAAAGGGAATTATCACTAATGTACAGGAAGTACCAAAAATTCACAAACAAAAGTAATATGGTTTTAAATCTATGCTCAATGCACTCTACATGCATACAAGGGTATTTTAAGCTTCCTGTTGAAGCAACAGCCCATGTGCACCCCAAAGAAGACAGCCCCAAAGTTCTGGAGAGAAATTATCCATGAAGCTGAAAATGTTTCTCCCAGAAAAGAAAAATTAGCAACTCCCTGCCCCCATCTACCCAGGCAAATTAGTTAATGTATAGGCTTGCTTGCCCACCTAGATCTTTGTTTAGGCATATTTCTCAAGAACCACCTTATGTTGTATCTTCCTGCAATAAAGATACTGCCTTCTATTAACATGTTCAGATGCATTGTTCAGAGGAAAGTTTACAATATATTTTCATGACTTTTTAAAAAAGGCAAACATTTACCTTAAGAGTACTGCACTGAAATACACAATAATGCCCATTCCACAAATTACAGTGAATCTAGTAGGCATGGTTTGCATCAATTGTGCAAGATTAAACTGTTTAATAGACACAGAGTTTAAGGGTTAGCCAGTACAAAAAATGAAGTTCAAGTAAAGAGTTCTGATGCAATTGCAAATTAGTTATCTCCCGTGGGAAGACACTTCTGTCATACAAATTCTTCAATTCCTTATTTATATCTTCAGTTTTTAAACTCAGAAAAGAACCTCAATAATGTCTCTCAATTCTTAACATTCTTTGGCATACCTCCAACTTTTCAATTGTAGAAGGCACATTTTCCAACCAGGAAATAACCTTGTTTGAAAACAAAGTAGTAAACGTAAGATTTGAGTTCAGCAACTGTAAGACAATTCTTTACCATTCATAATGATCAAGATTTGAATATTTCACTCAGCTAACTAGAGTTTTTCATTAACTGGGTATTTTGAAAACCAGCTACAAAAATCAAGAGTACAATCTGGGTCTAATAGCACCTTCAAAATTTCCAAGGTATGAATTCCAAGGTATGAACTTTCAAGAGTCAATGCTCCCTTCATCAGATACAAGGAGTGAAAAAAGAATGGAATCTTTATAATCTAAGCAGAGGGTGGGAGAAGTATTGTAAATTAAAGTCTCAGGAAACTAGCTATAATACATGTTGTAAGCAGGGGTGCAAAATGTAACTCAAGAAAAATCCTACTGTTAGGTCCAGTGAATGTGTTGTTGGAGTGAATATGAGGACAGAATTGGCATCTTGGTTTTCTGTAGGTCCTAATCCCAGAGTTCATGTCTATATTGGGAGTACATTATTGTGAGTGAGGAGTTGTTTAAGGTGTGTGTGTGGGGGGGGTATCCGTGAGCAAGAAAAAGTTTGCTTCCCAATGCCTGTGAGAGGGCACCTTGAGTCTTCTCTTTTCTAATGAACAGTAAGGCAAATTTAAAACTTGCCTTTGATCACACATTTAAGAAGAATTTTGTTTCTTCACTTCCACTGTACGACTTATCAAATACTCTGAATAAATTATTACTTAACTCAGTACATTTCTAATGGACCGAATTTTAAATCTTTCTATCCAACAAATGATTCCTCAACTGTAACTGAATGAAAATTAAAAAATTACAGACCTTATTGTAGATGAGAGATCACATTTGTGTATAAGTATGGGCATAGTTCCAATTTTGCTATAGAAAATACATTAATCACAACTTGGTGGGAATTATTATACATTTTTCTATAGCAGAAGTTCCCATACCTAATCACAGCAAACATCTATATAACAAGAAAGATTAATTAGTATATTCAGAAAGATTAATTAATATATTCAGTTTTCTCCAACTGGTCTGGTGACCCCATGGACCTCTCTAAGGACTGAGGGCAAGCACTTCTTGTGCCATTGAGATTTCTCAGTTTTCTAGGAGTGGGGGCACAGGGGAAGGTGATGATATCAGCCTTCCCTTTTCCAAATGACAGAAGCTCATAAAGCGGCAACACCTGAATAGCTTCCAGATCCCCTGAGGGCAGTTGCCAGAAAACATGCTGATTAGTTACTGGGAACTAATAGTTCAGCCTAAGAAACTCTTAACTGTCTTAAGTAGCACTTAGGAAGAATGTACATACTACAGTGTACTTCTGGTATAAAACAACTTGTGAGATAACATTCTGTATCCACAGACAATAGTGATTTTCAGTTGAATATCAGAAATTGGGTCCTTTGTGACACTGGTATATTTCTATGAATAGATATGCAGGTCTTCCGGGCCCTCTTCCCACCACTATTTGCACAGCCTCTGGCTAAAAGTTGATACAAAGAAGCAGCCATGTTAGTCTTGTGTAGCAAAATAAAATAAAAGGCCAGAGGCACCTAATAAACTAACAACATTTATTTCAATATGACCTTTCATGAGTCACCACTCTCTGCAATAAGGAAGATTTCTGCAGTCTCCAGAGCAAAAGTCTCTTGTGATCATCAGCTGAGATCGATTAGAATTTGGGTCAGGTCCTTTTGAGTTGTGGCCCAACAGAATCATCTACCTCTGAGATCCAATCTTTCATCTACCTCTGAGATCCAATCTTTAAAAATCTTTAAAGTGCTGTACAGCCCAGGTAAGCCTGATCCCATCAGATCTCAGAAGCTAAGCAGGGTCAGCCTTGGTTGGACGGGAGACCTCCAACAAAGACCAGGGTTGCCAAGGCAAACAATGGCAAACCACCTCTGTTAGTCTCTTGCCATGAAAACCTCACCCTGGATCGCCGTAAGTCAGCTATGACTTGAGGGCACACTCCAGTGTAAATAAGCACACTATTTGGGATGGACAGAAGGAAATACTTCTTTACATGATGAGTGATTACAATGTGCAATTTGCTGTCAGATGATGTAGTGATAACCACAGATATAGATGGCTTTAAAAGGGAATTAGATAGTTTAATGGGAAATAAGGCTACTAGCCATGATGAGTGAAGGAAACTTCCTCTGTCAGAGGCAATGAACCTCTGAATAGCTGTGCCAGGAGGCAACTTCAGGGGAAGGCCACAGCCTCTGTGCCCTGCTGTTGGACCTTCAGAATTTACTGGTTGACCACTGTGTAAGACAGGATGCTGGACTAGATGTAGAACTGGTCTAATCCAGCAAGGCCCTTCTTATGTTCTCTGTGTAGGTGATAATCATCTCGCTGTATGTGTTTTGAGAATGAAAGAGGATAAACGTATTTGTAGGCATGTGAAGCTTTCCACACATGCTTTGAAGATGTGGTATGTGATGGTGATAGAGGAGAGGAGGGCTGTAGGGGCTGTAAAGTTTTTAATCAAAATGATAATTCCTATATCTACAACAGACACATTCAGCATTTTCAAGGATATGTTTATTACTTAAATGTGAATAATTCTAGCAACGGTTAATATGCTATAATGGATCCAATAATATATCACAAATCAATATTTTAACTATTAAAGTTCAACTTGATATCAAATATGCCAGGAGTCCTACTGAGACTGTTTAGGACTGTTTCTGTCCAAATAACACAGTTGCTTATTACAAAACCTGTTTTGTAACTGCGATGTTTATTTTTTTCCGTACCTCTCAGGTGGCAAAAATTAATATCTATGTGCCAAGGTAACACAAGGTGTAGTAGTAGTTTGCAGCTGTCTCTCAATTACTGGGTGTATTTACAGTTTTGCTTGTAGAAAACCAAGACATTTATACTTGTAAATTCTATACAAAATAGTCCAATTTTATATAGTAAGTTATAAATTATGTATTTATGCTAAAGCAGCAAAATAAGTTTCAGTTTGACAGAAAAGCATTACATATCTTTCAGTTTGTTCAACACTTAATTCTGAGAAGATCAGTTTCTTCCTTGCCAGAGGTTCAGCAAGGGCAGGGAATGATGAGGCTACAAACAAATCATTAAAGGAAAAAACCTAGCAATCCATCATAAGACTAGACTAGGTTTAAAATCCTCTTTCAAGCATCCTGGGCTATACAAAATGAGATAACTGACTGATATCACAGCTCAACAAAAATGATTGAGCATACAGTCTTCTATACGACACTGGCCTTGCTTGTCAAGACACTCCTGAAACAAACTTGGGCCTTTCTTGGCAACTAGAACACTTCCCTCTAGGAAGGTCTTCCCACAAACCAAAAAAAAAATACAAACAGTTGAATTGCCAAGGAACTATAAGATTACAGATTTCTCTCAGACACTACTGTCCAATTTATATATCATCTTGCATACTGACACATCCACTATTTCGTGCATTTATCTTCCATTTTCCTTCGATCATGGAACTCAAGATGGCTACCATGCGATTCTCAGCATGTCTGAGCAAACCTGTATCTACAGCATGACTGTTGTGCCATCCTATATGTGAAAGCAATCATTCCGCCTGTTAAGCAGTTTTCCAGCGCCATCTATAAAACTGCCATAGTATGTGACTATTTTACTCAAACAGCTTGTCCACATGGTTCTGTTGCCCACCTACCACCATACCACAAAATTTAACACATTTGTTTTTCCTAACAGAATGAAAGGTCCAAAGAAAGATTATATATCAATTAAGTACAGAATCGTTCTAAGATGACTGTGAGGCCTTTTCTTCCAACTGAGAGAATCCACACATCCCCCTATAATTTTGGGAGAATTACGTTTGTTTCAAAATTAGAACCTTCCCCTCAGTTACTAAATATTCTTATGGTAGTGAGTGTAAAGGCTTTGGGTTCACTGTTGTGAGATACTTTTTGTATTGTGCTTGATGAGTATAGAGATCACTGAAGCTGAAGAAGCAACAAAATATTAAAGATTTATTTATGTACAGGTGGTTTTTAAAGAACAGAACAGCAGCTCAGGTCTCCAGACAGTCACAGTAGAAATTGGGTACTCAAACTTAAAACCACAATTGGAAGCCATATGTGGCTTAATTCCCTTTAATGCTTTGAAGTACAAACAGACTTTAACTCACTAGCCATCAAGTTAAGACTTTTCAGAGGCATAGGATTCTGTGAACACCACCCTGCCATTTCCCAAGAGTCAGACTAAAGGAAAGATGCAGTAGCTAAAAAGGCTGTATCAACAGAAGTATAGTGTTCAGCTCATGCAAACTGAGGGTATCGCTTTACTCTGCTCTGGTTAAACCTCATTTGGAGTGCTGTGTTAAGTTTTGGGCACCACAGTTTACAATGGTTGTTGAAAAGCTGGAATGTATCCAAAAGAGAGCGACAAAGATGGTAAGGAGTCTGGAGACCAAGTCCTATAAGGAAAGGTTGAAGGATCTGGGTATGTTTAGCCTGAAGAGGAGGCAACTGAAAAGTGATATGAAAGCCTTCTTCAAGTATCTGAAGGGCTATCACAGATGATGGAGCGGAGTTGTTTTCTGTTGCCCCAGAAGATCTGACCAGAAACAACAGGTTAAAATTAAATCAAAGTGTTTTTGGCTAAACATTAGGAAGAATTTTCTGACAGAGCATTTTGTCAGTGCAACCAGCTTTCTTGGGAGGTGGTGGGCTGTCCCTCTTTAAAGGTTTTTAAGGAGAGGCTAAATGGCCACCTGACAGCCATGACAATTCTAAATAGGAATTTAGGCAGATTGGGAGAGGAAGGGCATAAAGGAATGAGCTGGTAGTAGGCTCTCGTGGTTCTTTCTTATATGCCCAGAGTAATGCTGATTGCCACTTTGGAATCAGGAAGGAACTTTCCTTCAGGCCAGATTGGCAGGAGGTCCTGGAGGTTTTTTGTCTTCCCCTGGGCATAGAGCAGCCATCTTTGGAGGAGTGAGGGGGAGATAGCTGTGAATTTTCTGCATCATGCAGAGGACTGGACTAGATGACCCTCAGGATACCTTCCAGCTCTCTTTCATTGAGAGCCACTCTTAACTCCTACTTTCCTGGCTTTCTGCAAGCTATGCAAAACTGAATTATTCAGTAGGGCTTTTTACATGCGTAGGTAGGCTGTACTGTAAGAAAATGGTTCATGAAGATCCTTTGGTAAAGGAAAAGAGACTGTAAACTATAATACTGTATACAGTTACTATATGCATGCTTCTACTAGGTACTTCCCCCATTGTTCAGTGTATCATGTTAAATTGTTAAGCTCTGTTTCAATATTGTTTTAGCTCTGTAACAGATTTTTGCTTGTTTTTCAATTCCAAACCCTGTCACATTCTTTATTGGAAGTCCCAGCCATGCGTAATCCACCTTGAGTTTCAGTGAGAAAGGTGGGCTATAAGTGTAAACAAACAAACAAAGCCCTAAATATTCACCTAGGCATTAAATTAAGGGATCGACCTTTTGAAACCATTTTATAATGCACTTTTAGTCTGAAAGCTTATTTTAAGCTAATCAGTTATCTGTATTTTTAACCTCTGGCTTGATTTTTAAATTCTAGATTTTAATTAGTCATAATATTTTATGTTTTATTAAATTTTATTCTTAAGCCACCTCAGGCAGGTTGTCTGAAGAGATGACAAACATTTATAAATAAATAAATAAATATCCAAATTGTCTGGTGATGCTATAGAGATCTCTATGGCATTGTTTATGGAAATGTCCTTAAAACTGACTGTACTAATCTCACACTGTGTAATCTGCCTTCAGTCTCAGTGAGAAAGGTGGACTATAAATGACTTAAGTAAATAGATAAACAAACAAAAACCTGCAGGACCACTTCTCCTTCTATGTTCCATGTTGACAGCTTCACTTATTTATATAAAGCTTTCTGAAAGTTGCTACCCAGCAAACAGGTAACAGCGGCAACTACATGTTCACATTTTGGACAATGGAATTCCACACTGTGGAATGGCCTGCCTGAGGTCAGCAGGTCATGTCACAGAACATGCAAACTAGAAATGTTCAGAAGAGCATTTTTAAAAAGGAATTAGAAGTGTTGTATAACGGAACAGCTCAGAAGGCTTCTTTTGTAAAGGAACAGTGTTACAGTCTATCATAACACTCATTGTATTATCACCTTATTTTTACTGTATTGTCTTCTAGCTTTGTAACGCACTTTCTGCATTATGGTATGTCATGCCTTGGACATGGTTTTGTTTGCTTGCTTGCTTGGTTTTCAAGTTCTGTAATTTGGTCCTACTGTACTGTTTATTGGATGTTTTATGTTGCCTGACTGATTTTTTTAAAATACATTTTGAAATGTGCCTTGAGCCTCCCTAAAGGATAGCAATTCCAAGACTAAAGTACACTATAATGTGCAAAATTGATACATCATTTCTTCAGAGAAAACAACTCAATTTTAACATTAGTGACAAGATAAACTGTCCTACCACCTTAGTCTCAAGGGACAAGCAGCCACCCTATTGTTTCCCAATAATAAAAACTATGGTTGTTGTGGGTTTTCCGGGCTGTATTGCCGTGGTCTTGGCATTGTAGTTCCTGACGTTTCGCCAGCAGCTGTGGCTGGCATCTTCAGAGGTGTAGCACCAAAAGACAGAGATCTCTCAGTGTCTGGACACTGAGACACTGGACACTGAGAGATCTCTGTCTTTTGGTGCTACACCTCTGAAGATGCCAGCCACAGCTGCTGGCGAAACGTCAGGAACTACAATGCCAAGACCACGGCAATACAGCCCGGAAAACCCACAACAACCATCGTTCTCCGGCCGTGAAAGCCTTCGACAATACAATAAAAACTATGCTGTATCATACTTCTTACAGAACATGAATTCCAATACCCAGCATCTCCCATTAAAAAGAAACAAGATCAGGTAGCAGGCAATGTGAAAGACCTCTGCTTAAGACCCTTGAGAGCCACTGCCAATCAAGAGTAGACAATACTGACCTTGACGGACCAATAGTCTGATTCAATATATGGCAGCTTTATATATGTGTGTTAAAACCTATCTAAAAGTGCAGAGGTTTCAGGACAGGTTTCAGCCCTCCAAAACTTCTAAGTTTGGCCATTACGTGTGCAGGATTTTCTGTTTTGCAAGCACTAACCTGAAGTTCACAGCTTCTGAGGTACACATTAGTTAACTATCTTAGTTTTAACACCATACAAAGATTATATTGCAATTAAAAATCCATTCACAAAGATCCAGAACTATGAATTAATCATGGAAGGGAGATTCATCGCAATGGAAGGTCTAGAAAACTTTTCCCTGGCAACTGCCTCAGAGGTGATATGATAACCATCTTCAAGTACTTGATGGGCTGTCATATAGAGGATGGTGCAGAGTTGTTTTCCATTGCCCCAGAAGGTCGGACCAGAACCAACGGACTGAAATTAAATCAAAAAAGTTTTTGGCTAAACATTAGGAAGAACTTCCTGACAGTTAAGAGTGTTCTCTCAGTGGAACAGGCTTCCTTGAGAGGTGGTGGGTTCTCCTTCTTTGTAAGTGTTTAAGCAGAGGTTAAATGGTCATCTGATAGCAATACTGATACTGTGAACCTAGGCAGATCATGAGAGGGAGAACAAGAAGGGTTACATCAATGCTTAGTTCTCATGGCCCCTTCTTACATGCCCATGGTAATGCTGATTGCCACTTTAGGGTCAGGAAGCAATTTTCTCCAGGCCTGGAAGTGTTTTGCCACCTTCTGGGCATGGAGCAGGGGTCACTGGGGGTGTAGGAGGGAGAGGTAGTTGTGAATTTCCTGTATGGTGCAGGAAGTAGGACTAGATGACCTCTATGATTCTATGCTTAGCCTCATCTACCAACATTTAACTATCACCTAAGACACAGAGGTTATGGAGAATTAAGTATTTCTTTTCCTGTCAGATCCTGGGTCCCGAAAACCATATTATCAATTAGCTACATGATTTCTTTAGGCTTGATTTATATTCTGCACGTATCCAACAAGGAGCAGAACTGCCACAGAAAAGTCTACATTAATTACAATTTGCAAACCAAACAATACTGGGAAATTTACAAGCACTAAGTCAACCAATTCTGTCACATGCATGCACAACATACTTATTTCCTGCAATTCTATTATCCCCCTGTTCCCTCCATCCTACATTGTAGACCTTATCATTCAACCATAACTCACTTACAAAACCTACTCCACAAGCTGAATGCAGCCCATAAGGGATTTCATAAACTTCTTCATTTGTTGTTTGTTTATAACTGCAAAAATAGGGAAGGTCACCAAGCATTTAGCAGACCAGAATACACGAAGACTAGTGGGTTGTTTTCACTTTAGTGGGTCAAAAACTGTGCAAGCTTGTCATATGGTAAGCAGTAGTTATCAGGCTTACTCTAACACGATGCAGGGTTTGCAAGACTGAAAGATCAGGAATAAGTTCTACTGCACACATGGATTTCTCATGTATATGAGGACCATGGGCTGTTTTCTGCAAGCAGACTAGGACCAATGGGACTCCCAACTCACTTGTCATGTTATCCGTCTCATTAGTCACCTTTTATTCAGAGTGACTGAAAGCCTATTTTACTCAAATAATATGGAAACTCATGTCATTTATGCAAGTTTGTAGCTCAAGACATCCTTAACTATGCATTTTCAGAGAATGCCAAACATTATGCAGTAAAGCCTATCACAATTAATCGTACTGTCATTAGCTATAGAACTGTAGAACCACAAAGCAAAAACCAACAATAAGAAACACAGTACAGATACCACAAGGCCCAAAATATATCTAGCATGCTCAAGAATGAACCAATTTTGTTTTAGGTTAATCCCCAGCCATTATCTGTGGTTATCATCAACTTCTCCCTTTTCCCTGTGGCATATACCAAGAACCCTTTTTTTGGCAAGAGGAGAATTAGTGACTGGCTTCCCTTCTGCAGAAGACCCAAGTAGTGCCTAACTGTTTCTGCAGAGGTCCAATGGGAAAGAAGAATTCTATCCTTCCCTCCCCTGAGCTCTCCAAGGAAAAAGCTATAGTTTATCACATCACAGGCAATGTCAGTGGACTATCTGCAGAATCTGGATCCAGTTTAGGGCAAACTAGAACATAATTAGAGACTTCTCACAAAATTGAATACCAGACACCTCTAAAGAGTCTGTGAATAAGCATACTGTTAAGATTTAATTTCAGAATAAATGAACGGCCACAGCAGAGGACATTTATGAACTTGGATTCATATGATTTAATAATACTCATGGTTTTGGGCCTCTTCATAAATTGTAGTAAGAGTCTTAACACGCATTAAATTCCGCATTCATCCCTCTTCAACTGTATGTAAGAAGGATTTTGTTTTCCAGCTTCCTGACATATATAATATATAGAACCAAAACCAATAGTGATTCCTTCTCATATCTTCCCATACCATACTCATAGCAAGGATGTGGAGGACCACACACAAATACACTCAAGAATTACAGGGTAACAGCAGGTAAATGATAAATCTAATGTACTTCAATCTAATTTGCAATACTGGTAGTAACTGTGAATTCATCATTTACATTATGTGAAGATCCATTAAAATGAAACCTAAATATATTTAAACTCAGTATTTGAATTTTTTCTTTATACCGTTGCCTGTCCTTTCCCTTCCACCTGAATACAGATTGTATGCTCCTGAGCAAGGGATCTGCCATTGTTTATTTTATTCCGTGAAACAATATGTACACTGAATTAGAAAAGATCATTATTAGTACCACAATTTAGAAATTTCTGCAAAGTAGTGAGGCTTCTGCCAACAAATAACTACTAGTTTATTAGAATTTAATTGTACTCCAGAACTGCTACAACTGACCAACTGTATGTCTGATGCCTGCATTACTAGTGCTTATTCTCTGAGAAGCATGTATTATACCAACACTGGTGATAACCCTGGATTCATTAGTTCTGCTAGACACATTCCCCTCTTGTCTTAGCCACCTCCTCCCCTTTCCACAGGAAGTAAGAAAAATAAGCTCAAAATCCAGAAATCTGGCACTGATCAACTGCCACTTTGCAAAACTGCATGCACTTCACAACTTCACACCTTCAAAAATAGTAAGAAACACTGCAACAGTAGCTTATATATACAAGAATTCTTTTACAAAGAATCTACTTTTTGAGTTATTAGTATTGCAAAAAAGCTTTAGTGTTGACAAAATTTAAAGAGATGTTCTACTGAAGTAGAGTTTCTTACACTGGCATAATTTTTAACAGAGAGTTGTGATCTGGCCAGGCCATCTTTCCCAGACTGTGGAATGCAATCCTATGACTCTGTGAACATCAACATAAATTATGTATGAAGGCTGTCTATAATTATGGGCTGCTTTATTCAGTGGTAAATTTCTACACAAAAGCACATATTTCAACTATTATAAATAAGCTTTAAGATTAAATGAATATACAATATAAACTAGTTTTTAATTACACGTTTTAATGTATGTAGCACTGAAACAAAACCTTCAAATTAAGAATTGTAATCCAAGTATTCTAAAAACATGTAGTTTACAATTCACATTTCACTTTTTCTTACTACCACCACTGCCAATACTTCATCATGTAAAATGTACATTAAACGCTACACATTTATGTTTATATTTGTATGAAAGCTCAATTTGCCATACAGTATCATAAAGAGTCACATATTTCTGCACTGGTTTCAAACAGAGTCCAGAAGGGATAAAGAAATTCACAGTAGCAAATGGTTGATAGCGTAAATGAACCATGCTATGAACCTTTACAGTCTGTCCAGTCGTGAGAGCACTCCAGCAAGAAACATTACAAGTATTTCAGCTTCTAAAGGAAAGAAATTAATAAAAATGACTAAATCAACTGAGATGCTACTAAAGCAGGACAGACTTCAAGCACAAGACTTTCCTAATATAATGGGGAAAGGTTATAACTTATAAGTAAGGCCTATATCCTGAATAACTTTCTTTTGTAGTTTTACGCCATATGAGAACAGTTCCACCCCACCTACCCCCAGGCCTCAATACTACCCCACATAAACTATCAAGCGAACATTCTTCATACCAGTTCCTCAAAGTAGGATAAACATGCCTTTAATCCCAAAGGCTCAGACAACAGGCTATAATCACGAAAAATGCAAGCTCTTCAAAATGCAAGAAAGAGGTTAATCCCTCTGTTAGTGAGATGCCTAGAAACTCGCTTAAATGCGACCCTGACGGGGGGAAGGGGGCGGGAACAGTAACAAGAAATAAGGTCTAGAGGGCAGGAGCTTCCGGACCAGAAACGCTCTGGTTTTGGAGTACAAGAATGAGGAGCACTGAGCAAGGGAAGACGCAGGGCGCGTAGGAAGGGCGTCTGCTTACGGGTTTGTTTTCCGGCGGCACCTGTAGCCCGGGGGCAGCGGAGCCGTCGCTCCCCGCAAGCGAGTTACCTTTGAGCTGGGGCAGCGGGGCGAGCTCCACTTGACTGCTCTGCGTGCGGAACTGCGAGGAGCCCTGCGACCTCTTCTGCTTTTGAGCCTTGCGCACCGATCTCCGTGTGAAGCCGTCCACTTTCTCCGCGGCGGAGATGACCGTCGACATGGCGTGGGCGCGGATGAAACTCAAGCAGGGGTCGCCGACTCCTTTCTCTTCGACAATACAGCTCAGCAGACGGCGGGGAAGGGGGGGGCAAGGAAGCACCTAATCCAAGAACCCTCCCGAGCCCAGGAGGAAGACTCCTGATCCAGCAAGGCGGAGCTTCCCGAGAAAGGGGCTCTTGACCCAAAGGGTAGCCGATCAAGGAGGCCTTTTTGACCCAACACCTCGGAGGAGATAAGCTTCTTAAGCCCCCAGAAAGGAGCAGCCTCTAAACTAGGCAAAAATGAGGGAAACCTCAGTATCTTCTAATGGGGGGAAACGAAAGAAAAAAACAAAAAGCGGAGCGAACGAGAGGGGGGGTCAGACCAGGGCAAGGAGGCCCCCCGAAGAAGCCGTTCTTAATCCAGGATTAAATGGTCTCCCACATTCAAGGTCTCAACCGGAGGAACCACCATTAATAAACAAAACAAAACTTTACTCCGCGCCGCCCGCCCGCGAGCAGCAAACTTCGAACGGAGAAAAGAGGCGCCGCTATTCCCCTCAGCCGGGCTCGCTGCGGTTCCCTGGGCCGCCCCGCCAAGAATTCGCTGTCATGAGCCAGAGCTTAACGGGGGAAACGAGGAGGGCGGCCGGCCGGACTGCAGCCTCCTCAGCCACCGTCGGGAGCCCCCCGGGCTTCCTCCGCGCACATCTCAGCCGCTCGCTCGCCTATCCCCTCGCTTCTCTGGGCTGCTTCTGCCGCGGCTAACCACCTTTCCTGGGGCGCCGCTTCCTCGTCCGCGGAGCCCTTCTACGCAGCAAGGGACTGATCTTCTCCCCAAGAACAAGCGCACAACTTGCGAGAAACTGAGGAGCTACAAGGGCGACGGAGTTCCGACTTCAAAAGGGGGCGGAGCGAGCGGCAGAGCCAGGCAAGAGGGGAGGAATGGAAGGCGGTTGGAACAGCCGTTGGAGGAGACCGGTATACGGTTATAACTGACAGGAGCGAAACCGACCAATCAGGAAGCAGGAGCACCTCAAATTACCTCAGGGGCGGGGACCCGGAATAGCTCGGCTTGAGGGGCTCGAGAGAGCGACACCGGAATTGCCCATCGAGGGAGAGGCGTCGTGCCAAGCAGTTGAAAGAAGATTGGGCTGCGAGATGAGTGGGGAACCAATGGGGGCCGGGAAAGGGTGGGACCTGAGCCTCTGGTTTCTGTGCGCGCGAGTCGACAGTTTGTTTTTATGCCTTGCGAGGCCTGTATGAGGGCAGAGACGAAAGGGATGTGTAGCTTTCTGTCGTGCTACCTGCGTGTTTGGCAAAGAAAATCCGTGATTTTTTTTTTTTTGCTTCGATCTCAACGGGCAACCGCTGTTCTCTCCGCGCTGGTGGACCGAAAGAGATTTCTAAGGCCCGGTTCTGTGCTCGTTTACGTGTGAGTATGCGCTAATATGTTTAACTGTAGCGCTTGCTATCCGGTAGGTGTGAGTAGAAACCCAGTTACTAATTGGCTGCGGACCCATTCCCTCGGACCTGGCTCCGTGGAGGTCAGTGAGACTGAAGGTGCTCTTTAAAATCTACTGGTTGGGGTAATTTTGTTTGGATTTTCCACTTCTCTGAAGGATTGTAACGCCCTGAACCATCAACCGAGACCAAGTTATGTCTTCTGCCTCCCCTCTCCCAGCCTTCCTTCTGGTAGAGAGGGAAAAGGCTTTACTTGGCGAATATCTGCCTGTTATAAAGCCATACTAGTGGGAACAGTGACTAATGACTGTGTGAATGTTCCAGTGATTGAAAATGTCTCAGCAACTCCGATTTGAAACTAAAAAAATATTCAGTCTAGATCAGAAGCTCCCACATGGGCACCCATGGGTGCTATAGCGCCCACTAAACCTTTCCTGGATATTTCAAGGCTATTTCATTTCTCCCTGTTGACCCAAAACAGCTTTCATCTTTCTTGCCTCTATTTTATCTTCCCAACAGCCCCGTGAGGTATGTTAGGCTGAGAGTGTATGACCAGGCCAGAGTCACCCAGCAAGCTTCCATGATAGAGTGGGAATTCAAATCTAGAGCTGCTAGATCCTCGTCCAACCACTACACCACTCTGGCTGCCTATAACTCATTGTGAGTGCCATTAGCATGTAAATTGAATACCACTGACAGTGAATCAGTTATTTTTAACAACTTAATTTAAGAAAAATAAACATGTTCTATAGTTAAGTGTAAACTCTCTACAGCCAACTTTACAATATAGGTATCTAGGCCTTTGGCAAGTTAGCCAGTGTCAAGCCAGAAAGTTTCTAGTGTAGCCTTTTTCCTGACATGCCAGTTTTCTCTTTGTGTGTATCAGTCTCAACTGCAGTGTCCAGTACCACTGTTATCTTATCCTTGTGAGGTGACTGGGGTCACAATTCCCATAGCTTGATGTGTTTGGGGTAAATTTGTTTCTCTGGCCAGTGCATGAGTTGTGGGAAATCTAGATTCAAATTCTCAACTGTCAAGCTTACTGGAGGGCCTTTGGCCCAGTTTACCTCGCAAGCTACCCTACCTAACTAAAATCCTTCTTTAAGCACCTCAAAAGAAAATTGACATACAAATGTAACAAAGGGTTATGCTCCTTGAAGCCAGCAAACTAGAACTGAAATAAATAAAGTCAAAAAAATTCAGAAGTTATTGAGCATATTATATTACTTGCAAATGGAAAGTACATGAAATTCTTTTATTTCTTTTACCATTGTTAAATATTTGGATCTGCTGAAATCCAACAGTACTGTAATATACAGGTTTGATATTCGGGGCATGATGGGGAATACTGAGGCCTCATAAGAAAATTTAATCTGTCAAACAAGAGGTTGATCTGCATATAGAAGAAACCATGAGACAAAGAGACTTTACTAATGCACTTCAAGGCAATTCAATCAGTCTAGCTAAAGTTTATCACTTAGCATCCTGTCAGCCTCTTAGCAGGCTCTTGGCATGAGATGATAACTTGCTACAAATCATCTCGAAGTGGAACATTTAATGACTGCAGGCAACCAGTATTAAGCAAAAATAAAAATGGTATGGTACAAAACAAATGCAGTGGATCTTGCTAATCAAACCTTTTGTCATGTAAAATTTCTCTTTATGCAAAGTCAAAGTGTGTCATACTTACTTCATGATGTTGTCTTTACCCACAGATTTGGAGACAGTGTACCTTTAGTGGCACATTCTTGGTCATCCATCTGGTCCACCAGTATATGTTTATGCCCTATTTGGAACAGTGCTTCCTTAAAACCTGCCTCCCTCAAACTGAAATAATTGTAGTAAGGACAAACCAGCCAGGTATTATCAGCCAGCTTGACGTGGCATCCTCATACAGGATAACATTCCTGATGATTCCTAGTCTATCTTTCTGTGGAATGTTTGCGTAAAGAGATTGTGCATCAGTGGTGGCCAAAAAAATACCGTTTTTCAGGAAAAACACCTGCAAGATTTGTGCCAAACGTGCCTAAACCTACAGAATTCACTGGAGAAATAAATGGGCAGATATGCAGGGCCTGTCTTCAGCAGAAAACAACAGAATGCCACTGGGTTGTAGTCACTACAGCTCACAGCTAAAACCTCTTCAGTACGTCATCAGGGAATTTCTACAATGATTCCTGGAAGATGATTATTCCATCTCTTAGAATTGGGGGGAGGGGTTAGAATTTGGGAGGGTGGAGTAGGCCAATCCTTGTTTACAAACAGCCCCTGATGTGAAGTAACTATTAACCAACCACTCAATAGAAATACAAAGCCAGGAACTAGCCCCTGTGCTCATCTGTCCCCATTGTATCAGCACAATGTCTAGGATAGTAAGGAACCTTTTACATTTGGATCTCTAGGAGGAACTTGGATAACAGCTTTCTATGACTCATTTGCTCAGCATTTTGTGGCTAATGGCACACAATGAAATCACTTGCAGTTGGTCTTGAAAATTCCTATGTAGTTGTCAAGCCTCTGCTTTGCTTCATATTTCTTCCCCCTACCACCTCCATGTTGATGCCAGAACTAGTCCTTTCTGCATATCCTATGAACCCAAGAAATAGGGTTTCTGGCCAGTAGCAGCACAAGAGATAGAAGGCCAGCAGAAGGGAATAGGACTGTGCCTAATCTTATTGTCTTGAGTGGAGGAAGGAACCATATTTACCCAAAAGGGCAACTACCCTGAATATAAGATCATCTCTCCCTAAAAAAAGTTTTCTTGATGGCATTCCAAGGTGGAGGGACACATCTTGCTGTAAGGTAAATAGGTAGTTATTCTAGAGAGAAGCCGAACCTCGTTCACTATTGTGAAATCAAATCCTTGCTCACACACTATTACACTCAGTAATAGTGTGCCTTTAACCATAAAAGGATCCTGCCGTATTACCCCTATGCCCAAGAAAGAACAGTACCCACACTTGTATTTTCCTCGGGTATATCGATTTGCTCCAGCAATATAATGAAGACTTGCCCACCAAAACTACCTGTCAACCAAAATTGCCCTTAAACAATCCTCTTGCCATTGGGTAACTTCCCTTCAATTCCCTTATTTGGAAGTACTCCTAGGATCTTAAAATTATCCCCCAGCCCATCTGGCTAGTCAGAAAACATACCTAGGTCACACACATCCAACTTTCTCTTCTTTTTTTAAAGGCTGGAAGGACAAACCTTTTGTGTTTGATCCAAGCCTCATGCCATATCATTAGAACCAGAATCTGTCCCAAAAGCACATTGTGCCTTTTGACTCCAAACTACTCGTGTTTGTGTAGTTCTGAGGAGCCCCTATTCCAAACACACATCTTGTGTTTTTGCTACTATTCCTCTTATGTTTTGCTTTGGTTTATTGGTTGCACAGGTGCCAGACCTCTGCTTTGAGACTTGGGTCTCATGCTTTGACTTGGATGGATAAATAGCTATAGCATCACCTTTTATCTTCTTGCTCTTATCTTTGAGGTCTCTCCCCCTGCCTACCTACCCCCATCTTCAGTGAAGTGCATTGCAGTGTGTATTTGGGTATTTCTTGTCTTTAGAGGGTTTTTTAGTGTAGGTCTTATAGCGAATACTTAAAATTATTTTGACTCCTTCTGTTGGCAAGTTCTGCTGCCCAGATATTAATAGTATTCCTTCTAATAAACTCTTTCACTCTGAATACGCAGGATTCCCTCTAGACATTAACAGGTGCCTTGGTACTTTGTCATCAGACCCCTTGTAGCCCCATGTGTGGGTCACTGCTATAACTGTGAAACTTGCATTAAGACTGGTGCAGAATTTAAGCCTGTAGCACTGGGGGGAGGGGGGGTCTTCTTTACACTCATGTAATATTCAGAAGCCTTCCATGTTATATTACAGGTTCAGGATACCAAAAGGTCTGGAGAAGATCCAGACCAGTTTTTACTTGTGGTCCTCTTTAAGCTGGTTCTAGGCAAGCTGCTGTGAAGGACTCTGGTGGTGGACTGCTTCCTCCCTTCTTTGTTTCACATGGCTTGATTTGAATACAGTTATACTTTGACTAAGAACCTCAACATATTCCTGAGCTTAATAAGAACCTCAACATATTCCTGAGCAACTGCTTGTTACAGCACAGTTTATTGTAGTGTATGTTTGGGCAAAATTAGAAAGTGAGCCATTTATACGTGGCTAGTGTACACATGCCTTTCTGATGACATACTAACATCTATCAGTTTCATATGAATTCCTCTGAAAGATTACAACCTGCAGACATGGACAAGATATGCTTGCCCCCTAGATTCTTCTTCTTTCATTACTTGTGTGAGATCTTTGAAAGGAGGGGCTGGCCAAGTGGTTTCTGCCCATTAAAAACAGCTGTCTTGCTAAAGATCTCCCCCCTCTAGCTATAAGATGCAGTAGTAAGGCCATTACTTTAAAAGTTATCTCTTATAGCTGGTTTTGCCTCTTTTCAGCCTGCTATTTCTGAGTAAAGTCTTAAGAAAAATGGTAGCTAAGAATGCCAGCTTTTCTTGCTGAAAACAATTAATTACTTGGATCTTTTGAAGCATGGATTTCATGCTAGTTATGGTACAGAAAATGCCTTGATCATCCTGTTAAATTATCTATGCTGGTCTACAGGCAAGGGGAGTGTTTCCCTGTTGGTACTTCTTGATCTGTGTGTTGCATTTGATTCCAGCGGATTCTTCTGGATTGTCTAGCCAGTATAAGCCTATGCATTACTATCCTGTATTCGTTTCGAGCTTTCTTGGATAAAAGGTTCAGGAGGGTGTTGCTGGGAGATTTTAATTTGCCACCCTCTACCTTTTGATTTTGGGTTTTTACAAGGTTCTATCTAATCCTCCATGTTTTTTAACATCTACATGAAACTACTGGGAGAGTATTTGGGAGTTGTAGCAAAGTGTCGATAATATACAGATAACATTCAGTACATAACAATCTCTCTGTTATTTCTATATAAATTGAGAGAGGTAATGAAAGTACTGAGCCAAGGTCTGAAGGTAGTAAAGGACTGGATTCTTCTTTTCAGTTACAGTTAGAAGTAATCCATACCTACTCTGAGTGGGCTGTTTGACCAGATCTTGTTTGTGCTCTACAAGGTAATGTTACTCACCTTATCCTGGAAAGCTGGGTCTTCAGATGTTTCTTTATAATAAGTATATTTATTTATTTAAACACTTTTATGCTGCCTTTCTACCCAAATAGACGGTGAACATAAAAACATTTTAACATTGAAACAGCATTCTAAATATATAAAATAATTCATTAAAAACTTATATATACACTTTAAAGGATACTTATGTGAGGATTGGTTCAAACGGCATGTTTATCATTTGACTACAGTATCAAGTATATGTGAGCAAGGCATCAAAGAACAAATACTGTGCCCCTCCTCCTACTGTTTTTAGCTTTGGGTATATATCTATCTGCCAATTGAATTAACACTTTATGCAGAAGTGGGTGGGATCTGCTTCTCGAAAGCCACAATAAATTCCTTTGCCTTAAGGTGTCACAAAACACTTGGTTATTTTGACTGCAGCAGACTACGCAGCTACTTTGCTGGAATTTTTTGAGCAGTGCTGTTCAACTCAACACATGACTGGAGTCAACAAATTGTTGCAAAGCATTTCAACAGCTGTCTTTTTGCATATATAAGTAAAGAATGTGATATGAATCACTTAAATCGCTATTGATCTTTCATATTATTTTAGGTTGGGAAACAGGTTTTTCAGTAGCTACTGGCCAAGTGGCTTCTACAATGATTCTTTGTCCTATACCTATTGTCTCCAGAAAATTTTTTGAAATGTTGCTTGCTGGGCAGATTTTGAAAAGCCTTATACCTTGCTGTTTTAAAAGGGCATGGCTCATCAATGGAAGAAGAGGGTAAAAGTTGCAGGGGGGGGGGGAAGTCTACAAAGCAATTTTTTCTGCCTATACTACTTTTGCTGTGAACAACTCAGAAACCCTTCTTTCAATAGTTCTTTTCAAAAATGTTCTTTCCTTTGCATTTTCTTTCTCAGAGGGCTAAGGTACAAGTTGACACCAGATTTGTCTAATTAAATCAAGGCTGCATCATATCCTGGAAAAGACCCAGGCTAGAAGCCTTCCCATCATGGCCTGAAAACCATCTCCATCTCCCTCCCCCTTTTCTTTTTATTAAATGCTAGGTGAAGAATTCCAGAGAACTCAAAAGCTTACATGCTTTGTGATATTTTGGTTGGTCTCAGTTAAAAGGTATTTACATGATTTTGTGTTTGGGTTTTTTTGTGGACCAGTACTGCTACCTGTAGTCTCGGTTCTTAGCATGGCTTAAAAAAATAAAAAATAAAAAAATGAAAATAGATAATAAATAAATAAAAGAAAAATAATAAATAAATAGAGAAAGCAATGCTGTTGCAGAATATCTGATCTTCTTGCAGAAACTGATGCCACGAGGCCCCTCAAAATAGTCCCCCTGTTTCTGTTCTGCTTTTAGAAGGTAAAGCATCAATTATAGGTTTTTTTGGTTTGCTTTCACAAAGACCTGTCACAATAGTCACTAAAGCACCAACCATGCAATAAACTCTCTTAATCCTGTCCAGTAAACACCACTGTAGTTTGTATTTTGGGGTTGCAAATTGTTCTTTTGTTTTGTGGGCTTTACTTGCTGTAGTTTTATTTCATGTGACTGTGCTATTTGTGGAGGAGTAAATATTGCCGGGGGTCTGTTTAAAAAGGCCAATGACCTGAATTTTTTTTCCATTTGAATTATCTCCAAAAGTCAGACATGTTTAACCATCTTTTCCTTTATAGTTGTATTTTAATATCTTGGGTTTACTATCTGCTTAGGAGACCAACAGTCAGGCAGAGAGGAAGCCTTGTTTATATGGGTCTAATTTGGTTTGTTTCAGTTCTGGAAGGAGTTAATTCTCATGATGATTTTTAAATTGTCAGGGCAATAACATAAAGAGTAAAAACTACATTAAACCAATTTTGTCTGTGGGCAATATCTTTATAAAATAAATTGTTAATTACTTTCAATTTTCTGTTTATTATATATAGAAATACTAATAATTATATAACAGTAAATTGAAATGGATATTTAATGAGAACTGGGATTGTACTAAATAAAGCAAGAACATCTTGTTGACTAATAAGCTAAAACAAAATTACATGAATACCTAACAAGCCTTCGGAAGCTTCATTGTGCATTTATCTATTTCTAATACTGAACAACTTGCTAACTAACACTTTAAGTGTTGTTGCCACAGTGTACAATTAATATATCTGCTGCAAGCAATATGATTCTACAGTGAGAAATAATGTATGGCTACCAGGGAAAGTGCTTCAATAAGTTTAATGTATTGTTACAGAAATGCTCATCAACCAATTCTTATGCATAGCATATGTTATATAAGGTGTTGGTTTTTATTTATTTATTTTATTTATAGTTCGCTCTCCCGCAAGTGGGCTCAGAGCAGATTAACAACATAAATACAGATATAAAAACACTGGTAGTAATCATGTAAATACAGCATTAAAAGATAAAAGTTCATATTGCACCCTTCATCTCAGCACTTCAACATCCGCAGGACAGGGTGGCTAAGATTTAGTCAATGCAGGGTTGGGCACATATCCCGTCCCACGGGGAGGGGCCAGTTGGATGTCAAATAGCATAGCAAACTGAAAAACTAAATTTTTGAAACCATTTTTATCAGTATATATTCATGTTAATGTTTGGCCTAGAGGTTGATAGTTTCTTTGTTGTTTTTGTTTCTTACACTGTCAGGCTGATTAACAATTATGTATCTAAGTATTCAAATGTGTTAAATGCTAAAACATGCTATGCAGTTGTAGAATCTTTAATCTGGATTAGAGATGGGCTCAAAACGGGGGGAAAATGAACCCTGAGTTTCATGGTTCGTCACATTCTATGAACCACGAACTTTCACAAAATTGTTCCATTTTGTGAAACGATTTGTTAGGTTCATGATTTGTCAGATTCCCGGGCCCTACAATGGCTCCCTTCATAACCAGAGATGCCAAACTCGCAGAGAGACTTCAGCAGGCTCTCCTCCAGCCACCCTCCAAGTAGCTCTCTTCAGGCTTTCTTTGCTGACTTTTCCCTCCCATCCTCCTGGCCTCCTGCTTTCTGCTGCTGCAGGAAGAAGTCAAGCGGAGCAGATCTGCTTGGGTTTTCCTCTCTTCGGGTTCTCTTTGCTGACTTTTCCTTCCCATCCTCCCGTCCTCCTGCTGCTCTAACATGCTCTACTCCCACCTCCAAGTTCTTGAAGGAAAAACTGAGCCACTTGGCTTGAGGGTGGGATGGGTGGAAAGGCATGTCATAGCAGCAGGAGAACGGGAGGTAGAGAGTCAAGGAAGGGTTCCTGAAGCTGGCGAGCAGTAGCAGAAGTAGCTGCTGAGAAGTCGGCTGCTGCTACTCCACCGTCCTGTTCTTAAAAACAGAGAGGAGGAGTCTCTGACTACAGTTCCCAGGTAAACTTGTGCAGACCCGCATTGGTCATCTCTCAGGTTGGCAGGGAGAGCTGCCTATCAAGGTTATGTGGGCTAAGATTGGGGTTTCCATGGCAACAAGAGGTCTGTAGACATTTCAGGCCTATGTTGCCTAGGGAATCAATAGATCGGCACCAGGCTGTCGGGTGTCATGAAGCATTCACAAATCGGCCCCCAAAGTTGTGGTTTTCGTGAAAAAAAAAGCCCCACGAAATGCATTTTCACAATATGCAAATTGGCCTGATTTGTCACAAAATCTGCTTCGTGTTCCCCTTGTGCCCATGTCTAATATGGCTGTTTAGATAATGGCATTAAAAGTGTTGCAGAAATGCTATGTATTTCTACAAAGGGTTCAAAGTTTATAAATTATCAACCATTTTACAGCAATCCTTAAAGGCTAATCAATATTCTCTCCATATAGTGAATGAAGGTGGAAGCTGACACTAAAAGACACTGGCATATTTTTCTTTGCATAAAACTTGAACCAGGGCCTTTCCAGTTCAAGCTCACTGCGGCAACACGGTGTATAAACTGTCATATAAAACGACAGGCCTGAAAATCTTAATTGGAACAATATAATGATGCACGGTAATTTCTGTAAATTGTTCTACCACTTTCCTTGAGCTAGTTCTCAAGATGTATTGTACTGAGACTCATTGTGTTATGTTTTGTACTTTCGTTGATCATATTTTCTTAACTTTCAGCCAACACACAAGATACTGGGCTGAGTGAAATTTCAACTGCATTGTTTGTCTTCTCTCACTTTGTTTTGGGGCATTGAAGGAGTTCTTTGAAGTTCTTGCTAAAGTCTCTTGTATTGCTGAAGAAGCAAGTTACTTTTAAAATTTAAGTTGAAAGATGGATTCCCCCCCCTCCAGATGTGGAAAACAAGGAAACTTCCATGAAATTTCCTTGTAGTTTCCTTGTAGCTTTGGGGACTACTGAAAAATGTTATGTGGACCACAGTTAGACCCTGCGGCACATTTTTAAAAACCCAATTTTGAAGCAGTAAAGAACTCTGAAAATATACAGTTTGCAGTCTTGTAGTCTGGATCTTCAGTCACCCTTCTCTGTCAGCACCTTTCATTGATTTTAGAGGCAAAAGCAAATTATATACGGGGAACAGCATCAGGGTTCTTGTGTTCCCTCTTCTTCAGACTGATCCATCTAAAGCACCAAGAGAGCTCTGTGCAGGTTCCACAAGCCATGGACTAGCTAACCGTTTCTCTGGCTTCAGTTCTGTGCTTGGCTCATTACAGGTGCAGAAGTCTGCCTGCATTAAGTCAGATGCAGCCTACCAGCAATACTTCTGCCTGTAACTCATTTACCACAGTTTATTCTGTTTCTGGAATTTAAATGACACAATCTAATTAAAACAAAAGCTTTTGTTAGGAATATGCAGGATTCATTGCTCTCTCTATTTTTAGAGGAAATGGAGGACCTTTCTTTAACTGGTTCTTTTCTGATACTGAATTTAGACATATTATGCTGGCTGCATTCAGGGCCTACCTTTGTCCTTACAGGTCTCTGAGGGGCCTTTCAGGAAATGAATCCACACTGATCTCAAGCCTTACTAAATATTATAGAGAATACATAACTTTCCAGTGTCTCCCTGGTAATGTCTAGTAAAAGAAATGTGTAACATGAAGTTATTGGTATTTTCACTGCCTCATTCAGATGGTAGCCGCTGAATCAGTACAGGATAGAATAAATTCTGAATACAGTGACTCCTTGTCACATGTCCCCTTTACAGTTCGTTGGGTTTTTAAAATTAAACTACTGTTTTTCTCCCCAAAGGGAACTCAAAGCGGTTTACGTCATTTTCATTTGAGGAGAGGAGGACACCCTGACACTTGGGTACTCCTTCTCTATAATCCCTGGAAACAGGATATTAGATTATTCTTTCTGCCCCAGAGGAAAGGGAGTGCCCTCCTTCTTCACTTCTTTTCCTGCCTCTTTTGCAAGCTCCAAGGTGCTCTGAGGGCCTTTTGGCTTTTTTTGGATGCAGACTTTCTAGGTCTAGCTTTCTTTCCCTTCTGTGCCTTTAGTGCACCCCCTCCAACCTTTTTGAGCCTGTGGACACCTTTGTAATTCTGACACAGGGTGGTGGGTGAAACCACAAAATAGCCACCATGGAATGCGAAGCTACACGCACATACAGAAAAAGCCCAAGTAATTTTTAAAAATACTCTGGGAAAGGAGTGCGAGAATAAAACCACACTCTAGTGGCTGCTGCCACTGAAGCAACATAATTTTTATCTTCAGAGTCCATCAGCTCTCCAGGGGCCAGGAAAGGTGTCAGTGGGTGCCATAGTGTCTGTGGGCACCACATTAGAGACCACCACTTTAGTGTGTTTTTGTTGTTGTCTGTCACATTTTAGTGTGCATTCATCTCACTTTTTGCTTTAGATCCCCACAGCTATGTTGCTTGAGTCTCCAGTGGCAGAGTTAGTGGCTGCCATGATGTTGGAAAGGGGATGTGGGAGCTGTGCAACAGAGGGCTGCTGAAACAGTGGAGAGGTAAACTGGCCACTAAAAGCAACTCTACAGAGTGATAGGCAGGAGCCACAGCCTGTGATCTGGCTGGCTGTAAAGATGATTCTGATGCCAAAAAACCCACACCTTTCTGCAGCCATTGCCAGTGGCCTGAATCTGCTGTCCCTTCTCTTGCAGCCCTGACACAAACCATTTAGGAGATAGCGAATGAGCAGTGCAATCCTGCTTCCCTGGACCCTTCAGGTGGGGGTGGAGATGCTGTCCTTGCCCTGGCTGGGTTTCTGGAGAGGCTAACTAATTTCTTTAACAGGATGGTCAGTGAAGAGCAATCTCAGGACAGAGAGCAATCTCAGGACAACTCCCCCCCATCTCATCCACCTCAATTCTTAAAGGGCCAAGTCAACCAGGGGACCCCAGGTTCACCTATGGACTGGCGTCAGACCATCAGAAAAGTACTCTTGGCCTTGTAAGTTGGCACAAAAAAGCCTGCCCACTCCATCCTCCTAGGTTTCATCATCAAGATAATCTCATTTTGGGAAGATTCTGAGCGCTGAGTCTAATTTAGACAGAAAGGCCAACTTTCAGACCAAGACCCTCCGCAGACGATCTCATGCTCCCTCCCCACTAGTCTCATAGACTTTTCTCACAATGAATTGCTTCCCTTACTATATAGGCTGTGAGGCTCCTCTGGGGAGGGGTCTGCCATCTGCCCAACATGGCATTATAGTCCGCCTGGTTCCAGGACTCCTCTTGCTCTCCACAGTCAGCTATCATCCCTTCCCCTTCTCTGATGAGAGCTCTCCCTGTGGCCTCAGATGTTGGCAAGGGAGGTGCCAGGGTTGCACCACCCCAACAAACCCTCTTCTGAGTCCTGGAGGCCACTCTTAGCATGCAGGGTCAGTCCTCCTGTCTCCAGCCCAGCCATGGTTTTGAGCCCTCTCTGTCCTTCCTCCTAGGGAAGCTCCAGCCCATGCACCTACCCCGAGGGTGAGGCCAAACACCTGGGCCAGGGGTTGGCACACAGCCTGACCTCAGCCATACCCCTGTTTCTCCCTGATGGTGCCCACCTGGCCCAGCTCCTTTTCCTCATCAGTGTCTGACCCTGCTGGGCAGGATATAGACCAAATTAAAGGCCGCTGCAGCATCTTTACTAGCACTGGGAGCCAGCCTGTCCATGGGCTGCCAGGGGTTCCTGCTGCAGTGTCAAGCAATGACATCACAACTGGACAATGGAGGCCAAGCTGCATCTCTGGAGCTGCTGGGTGTTTGCAGCATATCCTGGCCATTTTCAACCAGCAATGACAGCTTCTTGGGCTGCCGCCCATCCCAGCAGCAGCTTTTTGGGCCTTGCCACACCATAGCTTCTGGTGGCAGTAGGCTACCGTTTACCCTACTAGTGGCCTCTCTGTGCCACAGCTTCTCTGTGCTGTCCTGGGGAGGTCAGTAGGTGACTGGATCTGGCTTCATCCCAGCCATACCATGGTACCAGCTCCAGCCATAGGGCCATAAAAGTTCTACAACTTTTCACCCCTAAGGGGTATCCAGAGCCTGATGATAAAGATGGGGCCACAAAACTGTTTGCTGCAACCCAAACCTTAAGCTCTACCTTTCCTTTTCCACATTTCTTCATCAAAAGGGTCAAAGAAGAATGGATTGAGCTTTCTGGTCAGCATTTCCATATCAGTCACACCAAGAAACACTACACTTTTCCCCTCAAGGTTTCTTTTCAAGATTCTGGTGGTAGATTCCTTTGTAGCCAGCCTGACCTCAGGCACGGCTTTACCTAAGGAGGGAGAAAGTTCCTTAAAATGCTACATACAAAACAGTGAGGCAGCCTTGTGCCAAGTCACAAAGCAATGGCTTCCTCCATTAGAAGATAGGCTGCCACCTATCATGGAAATGGCCTCCATATGTGGCTTCACAAACTTCTGAGGGAAACTTCTGACTTATCTAAAAAGTTTATTGGCTACCTCTTCAGCCTAGAGAGCTATGGCCTTCATGGCAGATGCCAGTTTGGATTCTATGAATTCTTCCTTAAAGGCTATGACTTCTTCAGTGTTTGGTGGCAAGAAACCCATGGCTAAAAAATTGGACAGACAGATGCCAAAAGGAGTTCAGCGCTCATTCTTTTCATAACTATGGGACCCTTTCCAAATTCTGTACAAACTACAGAATATTTGCCTGGCCTAAGCCAAAGATCCCCTTTAGATCAAACTCTAACCACATCAAGAGGGCAGCTGACACAAGGCCTCTGCCAGTGGGGAACAGACTCCAACAGTTTTGGCAAACCTGGAGGTTAAAAACTTCAGATGCCTATTCAGCTGTAAGATGTTTGTGGTTGGTTTGTATGTTATACTTGTTTAATAAAAAATGTTTATTTAAAAAAAAATTCAGATGCCTAAATGGGTTATGCCATTGAGTTTGCCTGCCCTCTACATGATCACTTCCTGCAGTCCCTTAATTCCAGCAGTTTTCTAAATCTGCTTTCACTTAAGGCCATACATCACCCACTAGATATTGCCACTATAGAGCCTGCTCCCTTGCATCAAAGGCACTCAGGTGTTTGCACCATCTTATTTACTGTTTCCAAAATAATGAGGAATGGAGGGCCATCTTAGACCTAAAATTCTCAACAAGTTTGTTGCTTACAAAAAGTCCAAAATGGAGATGCTAAAGATGATCACAAACCTGACTATAGCTCATGACTTAATGACACCTTTGATCCTCAAAGAGGCCTACTTTCCTCCATGCAAAAAAAAAAATGCATCTGCATTTTGCTTGATCATTACCAATTCAGGTTCTTTTTGCCCTTTGGGCTGGTATCAACTTCAAGGCTATTCACAAAAGTGATGGTTGCCCTTCTAGTGAGCCTCTGATCTTGAGGTGTCCATGTACACCCCTATTCGGATGACCTACTTATCAGATTGCCTTCAGCAGAGAAGGTGACTGAAGAAATGCTTTTTATTTATAGGTTTGGACAATGTCAAAACCTCCCACCCAGTTTGAAAAGTGCCTCTTAGCTGAGAACAGGTAGGAGGGGGAAAGGAAAGCCAGATGCTTTCCAAGCCACACCCACCCTTGGGCTTTAGTTATGCAGATGTGGACAGAAGGCTTTCTGCTAGAGGCTTAGCTTTCCAGGTCTCTGTGTTGGGGGCAAACAGACTTGGAGGACTGAAATGCCAGAAAAGTTTCTTCCTGAAACCTCTAGGAAAAGCCTCTCTGACCTGCACCTTTGACCTGCCCAGGCGATGGCCATTGACCATGTGGAGGCTGGAGCCCTGAACCAGAAAAGGTATGAGGACATCTCAATAAGCTAAGATAGAAAGCCTGCCTAAACAGAAGATCTAAGTTAGGCAGTCAGACCCCTTCTCACGCTGACAGAGCAATTTATAGATGGAATATCATAACCCTCCTTCCTCATATTCTATAAGTTCAAGGCGCTGCTTTACCCAGGCAGAATGGATGCCAACCGGACAGGAGCCTGGGAAATTACTAGGAGGTGAGTCAGAGTAGATGGTTGACAAATGGCCCCCTCCATGTCCCAGAGATGTGTAACTTAGAACAATGAGGCTCCCAGGAAGCTCCTGACTCCTCCCATCAACACCATCCTTGCTTCCATTCACCTATCCACCCTAACCAAGCAACATTCAAGCTATTCAGCAAACTTATTCAGCTTTCCCACCAAGTGCTTACCAGGTCATCAAGCATTATTTTCTCCTATAGTTTATCCCAGATAGGAACCATCAAACCTCTCCCCTTTTATTGTTCTACCTCTGGACAAACCATTAAGGTATTGGTTTTGAGAGCAAGACATCAAGCTTGCCCCAGGGAACGTTTTGCCCTATAATTAGGCTCCCCAGCCATGTGCTGTGTGTGTGTTCTGGGACCCATCTACGCACCCCTTAAATTCTTTTGGGCCTTCTGTGAAATGCTGGCTGTTTTGCTGCCGCCAGAGACCTCTGCTTTTCAAGACCGGTAGTTTCCCCCAAACTGCTTTCTCCCATTTTCCTCCCTGATTTTCTTAGTTAGGCTTGAATGTGTGTTGTGTGTATTTGTGTTATTGCCCTTTTAATTACTCTTTAATTAAAAAAGCTTTTCTGATTGAACATCTGCCTGACTTAGAGAGTTCTCTAAGGAAATAATCCCTGTATGCCTGCCCAGGGGAGGGAGGAGTGTTGGTCCTCCCCATATGCATTTCCTTCAAAGGCCAAGTAGTGGCGGCAGGTGCAAGAGAGGAGTGAAAGCCCCTCTTGAGTATTGGGGGGACACCACGTGGGTGGCACATGTCAGGCAGAGACTTTGACTGTTACTGGTTACCCCTAAGCACCCCAGAGGGCAAGAAGGGGCCATGCGCACTGTTCAGTGGGCTGTTCCATCACAGCAACTCAGAACATGCAGTCCATACTCCAGTGCCTATCATTGCATAACTTCCTCATCAACCTAGAAAACACTCAGCAAATCCCTTTGCAGATGGTAACTCA
Source organism: Eublepharis macularius (assembly GCF_028583425.1). NCBI lineage: Eukaryota > Metazoa > Chordata > Lepidosauria > Squamata > Eublepharidae > Eublepharis > Eublepharis macularius. The sequence goes on from NC_072790.1 coordinate 192,679,091, forward strand.
GGAGTAATTGTGGATTTAGTTTGCATGAAGTTCTCCCCCCCGGGGTGGGGGGGCTGGAAAAAGCAGCAGAACTGAGAAGCACAGCAATCTAGTCATCTCTTCTTACATTCCTGGCACAACTCTTGGGCTCCAAAATTGCTGCCATTGCCACAGTTCTAGGGGCCCAAGAGCATTTCTGGGGATTTCAGTGGTTCTTACTCCCTCAGCAACAATTGATCACCTTCAGGAGACACTTCAGATTGAGAATTGATTCACAGCTGCAGTGTTCCCTTTGTTGATGGACTGTCACTTCACATCTGATCAGAGGCAAATCTACCCAGAGATAAATTTGTTGATCACCACAAATATGAATCTGGGGCCCACTGTTTTCTGGGACAAGTCCAGGAAAACCAGTCAGTATTGAAACAGTCTATGAGCATCAATTTCCTAAAGCTCAGGGCGATGTTCCTGGCTTTAAAATTCTTCCTGAAAACATAAAGCACCTGCACAACACCATGGCCAAGGCCTATGTCAATCATCATGGAGACACACAATCCTGGAAACTGCAAAAGGCAGCATCGTCAATCATGAAATGGTCAGAAAGACACCTAGCATCCATCTGAGGGGGAATATATCAGGGGTGCCTCCAATACCCAAGCCAACTGGCTCAGTTGGACTTACCTGGACCAAAGGGATCAGTCTCTTTCCCAGTTCCTATTTGATTAAGTGACAAGACAGTTCAGCCAATCTTGTGTCAACCTCTTTGCCTCCCATCTCATTGTGAAGACCACTCCTTTTCCCACTACAAATGTCTAGAAGCAAAACAGACAGATGTGCTGCTCTCCAAATGGCCGAGCAACATACTATATGCCTTCCCTCCAATTCCAGTGGTTTCCAGAGCAGCGAACAAACTCAAGTTGGAGAGGGCAGAAGTGATCAAACAGGCGCTTGTTCTTGGACCTGACCTTGCTGTCTGCTCAGTGACTCTGGACACTCCCAGTTCTTCCTGTCACTCTGTTCCAGAGACTGATATGCTACTCAGACCCAGTGTAGTATTGGCTGACCACTTCAAGATTGAGTGGCAAGGGCTACTGAATCTAGAGTTTTCAGAGTAGGCAGTGAAAACTGCACTAGCAAGTAGATGCCTGTCAACAGAAAGGATTTATGGCTGCTGGAAAGCATTTGTCAGATGGAGCCGAGGGAAATACAATACCCCAAACAATACTGATGTTTCTATGATCCTATCCTTTCTACAAGACAGACTTGAACAAGGGCTTAGAGCAACCATGCTCTATAAGCATGTAGCAACACTGGCCTCGGTGCTGCATTTGTTTGGGGGTAGCCCATTCTCATGCCACCCAGTTGTTAATCATTTCCTCAGAAGAGAAGCACTTTCCAGCCCTCCAGTGGTTCACAGTTTCTCCTCTTGGAGAATTCATATGGTTCTCCAAGTACTAACAAAATTTCTGTTTATGCCACTGCAAGAAGTGTCACTTAAGTTCCCCATACTTTGGGCTCTGTTCTTTGTTAACATTACCTCTGCCAGATGCATGTCAGAGTTGGGAGGGCTATTTATTGGAAAGGGGTTTTGCATTTTTCAAAAGGGTATGGTGGTCTTCATACCAAAGGTGAATTCTACCTTCCACGGGTCTCAAGAGTTATATGTTCCATCTTTTTGTCCTAATCTGTCACACACCAAAGAGAAGAATGGGTATATCCTTGGATGTGCATAGAGCCTTAAGGATCTATATACAGAAAATGGCTTCTCAGAGCCAAGCTACAAGTGACGCCTTATACAGGTTGCAAAATCAAAAAGAGTCCAGTAGCTACTGGACTCTTTTTGATTTTGCTACTACAGACTAACACAGCTAACTCCTCTGGATCTTATACAGGTTGGACACTTGTCAGCTTACCTCAAGTTTTGATGGAAAATGTAGGCATCCTGGTTTTACAGCTTGGCTCTCCATTACAGCTGCAAGACCAGGATGCCTACATTTCCCGTCAAAACTTGAGGGAAGCTGACAAGTGTCCAACCTGTGTCAGACGTCACTTGTAGCTTGGCTCTCAGGAGTTCAGTTTCTCAGCAAGTGGCTTAAGGAATGCGTCATCCTAGCTTCTTATTCTCAGGGGATTAAACCTCTGGAAGGAGTTGCAGCCCATCCAACCAGGAGTGTAGCCACCATGGCTGCTTTTCACTCCAATGCACTGGTTCTGGAGATCTGTAGAGCAGCTACTTGGGCAGCTGCATCTACCTATATACATCATTACAAAATGGACTCATATGCAGTGCCAATGCAGCCTTCAGCCAGTAGGTCCTTCAACAGGTGGTATAAGAGGAACAGAGACAGATGGCTGCCCACCCTTGTGAGGGAGCTTTGTAATGGTCCAAGTATCAGGATGTGGTTTCTCCTCAAATAAGAAAGGAACTTTGAACTTACCGTAAAGGTTCTTTCTATTTGAGGTAGAGGAGGACATTCTGGACCCTACCTTATAGAGGGAACATGAGAAACAAATGGGTCCTACAGGTTTCAGAGGAAGTCAGAAAAACTGACCCATTCCTTCAGTGCACCCCTGAACATGGGGGCAGGGGGGGGGAGTAGGCCACCATCATATTCCCCAAGTAAGCCCCGGCACAGAGGCTGGGGAAAAGCAAGCCTCTGGCTTTACCAGATTTTATCAGAGAATCAACATTTCTGAGTCTCCACAAAAAGGTTACCAATATAAGCTGAGCCAAATCTGGCCTGAAGCATTAGTTGAGGTTGAAGCCAGGAACCAAAGGAACATGACATAGTTATGAAGAGTATTATTTATTAAAATCGTGCCTGAAACACTAAATTTGGAAAGTGTGCAAAAAGAATCAGTAAAACAATAATGATATAACTAGCCGTAGCACTATACCCACCCTGGCAGAATCTTTACCATTCTTAGCCATGATGGTACCTGGCAGCTGCAACATAACATTCTTAGTCAGTAGCAAGTTTCAGAATCCAAGGCAAGAAAACAGTTGTAATCCAAGACAGCCACAGAACTAGACACGGCTAAAAGCAGATGCTTTGAGCAAAAGCTAAAAGTAAAATCCATAACGGACTAGTCCATTTTTATGCCCAAAGGCCCTGTGACCAGGGAATAGCTTAGTGACCAATCAGTGCTTCACAATGACACAAGAGGTAATGTTCTGCTGCTATGTCAACTCACATAGCTCTGCAGTGTGCATGTACCACTCTGCTCTTGGGAACTGCAGCTGGAGCTAGATAAAACTTAACTAGCTTGGGTCAGTTTGTCCTTGCCTCTTCAACCTTAAAGGAATTTTGTTAGGAACACCTATGTTACAAAGCAGACTCTTGGGAAATGCTCTTAGCATATTTACCCACAATTCTCTCAGACTCTTTTCAAAGTAGGCCTAACTTTTGGTCGAAGTGGTTGGTTTCTTTACATCCTTTGCCTAAAATGCTTGTTACTTATATGGGATCTTAATCCCTCTTATGTTTTATCCTTTCCATTACTGCTATTACAATTAAATGTTTTCTCCAGTGACAGGGATGGCTCTCAGCCTTGCCTTGCCTCGCCTCTTAATTAATCATTTTTCCCAGGTTACGTTCTGATGGCTACAACAAGCAATGGCACACTTCATGTTTTTCTATGAAAAGCTCTGGAAGCCTCCAAAGAAGCAGGAGTACTCCTTGGGTCAGAAAGAATGATTATGGGATTATGGGAGAAGGAGTGCCCAAGCGTAAGATGTCCTCCTGTACTTCAAATAAAAGGAAATTTCATGGTAAGTCCAAAGTTCCTTTTTACCCTCATACAAACCCTATGAGGTAGCTAGCCAGAGAGAGAGAGTGTCTGGACCAAGGTCACTCAGTGAGCTTCTGAGGCAAAGTTGAGAATGAACAAAGTGGAGATTCAAATCTGGTGATCCTAATGCTGACCACTATACCACACTGGCCCTCCACAGAATTGCAGTGGGGATGCAGTGTGGTAGTACTTGTGAGTTTCCACTCAGAGCTCAGGACTGATCTAGGTGAGCGAACACACTTTTTACACTCCAAGCTGAGTTTACTTATAAAACAGGACGGCCAGGTTTCACTTCAATATTTAGCAAAGTACCTCTGCCACATTTAGGACAGGTGGTAAAGACAGCCTCAAATTGGAAACTGCAACTGACATGCTTCGTGGGCTTTCTGAGTTGTACTTACCAGCCTCCTAATAAGTAAAGCAGCAGCCAAGCAGACTGATGCTTATTATTTAGGAAAAAATGTAAAATTAGTATAGATCACTGCAAAATTGGCATGCTAGTTGCATTGCGACAGTTCATAGTTTATGAATTCATTATAGGCAGACAGTGTTACAGTGTAGACAGCAAAACAATATTGTGTGTGAAATGGGCGTGCTACATTCCTTCATAGGAAAGACACAACCTTTATTTAGAGGAGGAATGATTTAATTCCAGTGGTCTCATGGGTAAAGATAGTTGTAAGCCAAACTAAACACATCTTGGGTTCATTTCAAATAAAACAAAGGAACTTCAGTGGTGAATCGTCATGAGCAGGAAGAGGGGTAATAGATAAATACTCTTAGGAAGCACCTGGAGGGGTTGCTTGGCATGATGGCAAATGTCAATGGTTCATTCTATGCAAAACACATTTGGACAGAAAATGTATTATGGAGGATTGGAACACGGCCACGTTCTTAAAAAGAATTTTAACAAATGTCAGGTTTGTCACATTAACTTCTATGGCAGGTGGTCTGGTGAAAACAGTCAGTCTGGCTTCTGCAAAAAGAAATTAGTCCTGCCAACCTTCTAGAATTCTTCAAGAAGATCAGCACAATCCAGTAAACATTCCATATCTAGTGTAACGGAACAGCCCCAGTAAACCATGGGCACAGCTCCATCATGTCCTCCAAGGCACCTAAGCACCAGCAGTCGTCCAAATCTCCTCCTAGCAATGCACCACTCTCTGGCTTTCCCAACACATCGAAGGCTTTTCTCTCCCTCTTTCAGTAACTCTGCCACCAATTGGCCTTGTAGGAATACCTACTGACATAGATGTAAACTACAGGGGGGCTGAGGGGCTCGAGCCCCCCTAGATTTGGCCAGGGGGGCTGAGCCCCCCCCCCCGGGCAACCGGTGAACTATATGGGGGCTGAGGGGCTCAAGCCCCCTTGAATTTGGTCAGGGGGGCAAGCAATGACAAACTCATATGAGGGACTCAGTTATAATGGCAGATGAAGCACAGGACTGTCCACCCCTCCTATTTATCGTATTACAATTTCCATGATTCTTTGGGGCTTTGTTCCTGTTTTTTGCCCTTATGTATTTATGTGTTTATTAAGAATTTATAATTTTAAAAAGGAGTTGCAGTTTATATAAACAATTAACAAATAAATGCTACAGAAGAATTAAGAGACTCTGACAGAAGATACATGATTTTGAAAATCAGGCTCCTGGAAGGCAAGATTTATACACTAGCAACAATATATGCACCAAAAAATGCAAGAGAAAAATTTTATGAAAATGTTTTCCAATCCTTTTTTGATTTTCAAGCAGGTAATGATCTTTGGAGATATGAATGGGGTAATAGATCTAAAAAAAATGATAGGTGAAAAAAAACAAAGAAGGCAAACTCCCCCCAAATGTCTTTAATTATATAGAAATGTTGATATGTACTGGATATTTTAAAAAATCCTGAGTTATTTATATTGTTTATTATATGTTTACTCTTTCATTTCTTTTTCTTTTGATGTAATTATAATTGTGTTATCATTTTTATTTTATTTTCTCTGTTCTTCTTATATTTATAAAAATAAACTTTATATAAAAAAGAATTTATACACTGCCTTAAAATGCCTATGGCTATGGCCAACACTAAGTAGCTTAGGCCTTAACCTTGGTAAAGATACTGGGACTAGCCCACGGGAAGCATACAATGATGTTAATCGATTATTTAAATTAATTTTTATGAAGATTTTCAATATTTAAAGTGCAAGTGCTATAAATAAATTTAGTGCAAGATAACAAGTATATACAATACAGTTCATCAATTACACAGTCAATTAATCGAAATATAGCAGCAACAGTTCATATACAATCTTAGTCCATTCCACTAGAACAACCGGGTGTAATAAAGTTATTGTCCAAATCCTATCTCCGTTGTTATTTCTTTCTTCAACTGTGTGTTTTAACGTATCCTCCCAACAAATGGAAAAGCCGCAGGGTTGAAGCTGGCAAAGCAATCCTCTCAGCACCCGATCTGGGGCCGGCTGAAGCACAGATTTCGCAAAAGCTTCCTCAAGAGCAACCGCTCTATTAAAAACACATACAAGCATTCAAAAAACATCCCAAAGATTGATAAGTTATATTCTAAATTCCCTCATCTTCTATTACAAGCATACTCACACGGCAAATACAAGGAGAATTCATTGGTTGGATAACTCGGTCTAGGCGGCGGTGTATTCTAACGCACGCCCACCCATTGTTCCGCGGTACAAAATATAAAAGATTCAATTACCGTATGACCATCCTCTTAAAGTTATCCCCCTATTTTTCTCTGTGAAAAGGGTGATTTAGTCACAAATAGCAGCTCAAAAGTAATTCATTATTTAGACCCCTTGGTCTTATCGTGTCCAACTTGAATATCCAAAACGCCTCCCTGCAGAGGAGGATCGTTTGTAAGGAGCCCTGCATGCCCCTCACCACCTCCAAAATGATAATCTCAAAGTCATGGTCTGAATGGCCTTTTTCTTTAAAGTGTACCGTCAAAGGGGCTTCCTGAATGTTGTTCCGGATACGTGAGCTATGCTCAAGTGCTCTCACTTTAATTGGCCGCAAGGTGCAGCCAACATATAATAAATCACACGGACATTGCAACGCATAGACCACTGCTTTGGTTTGACAATTTGCAAAGTGTTTAAAGGTGTATGTCACATTTTTGACCACCAGTTCCTTAGATTCCCTCATATTTCCACACACCTGGCAATGACCACATTTGTAATTGCCCCACGGCAGCTGTTGTTGTTGGGAGGTGAGACTAAGTCTCGCGTCAGCGCGGACCAGGCTGTCTTTTAAGTTCTTAGTCCTACGTAGACCCACCATTGGTGATTCCTCACATCCTCTAATGTCAGACAGTAGCCCCCAATGGCAAGTCACTATATTTTTAATTGCCATAGCCATTGGGGTATAGTCTAAAGACCAAACTATTCTGCCTGTTTCGCCTGGTGGCCTAGGTTCAAACAGAGAATCCCTATCCACACTGTTGGCATTCCTCCAAGCCGACCGTATCACCCTTTGCGGGTAATTCCTCCTAGAAAAGTTCCTACATAATTCCTTGCTGTCCCGTTCAAAATCAGCATTGGTGGATGAATTCCTTTTTATCCTGAGAAGCTGGCTAAAAGGGATATTCTCCCTAAGGTGTCTAGCGTGAAAAGAGCTGAACTCCAAGAAGGAGTTCCTATCAGTCTCCTTGTGGAACATCCTAACCTTAATCTTGTTGTCCAAGCTTCTATAGGTTACAGCATCAAGATAATTAATCTCCTCACGGCTAAACTTCCAAGAAAACTTCATATTGTGATCTCTCTCATTAAGCCATAGGCAAAAGTCCTCTACCTTCTCCATGTCTCTATATACAAAATAAAGGTCATCTATAAAACGAAAATAAAAGGCTATATTCTCCCAAAAGGGATTAGAAGGGTGGAGGATATGGCTATTCTCCCATTTTTTGCATAAATAAATTCGCTATGCAGGGTGCCGCTGAACTGCCCATGGCGACACCCTTAAGTTGAAAACAGAAAAAGTCCCCAAAGCGAAAATAGTTCTTATATAAAAAAGAATTTATACACTGCCTTAAAATGCCTATGGCTATGGCCAATACTAAGTAGCTTAGGCCTTAACCTTGGCTGGCTCCACCCACTTTCAATGTAGCAACAGTCAGATTGCAAGGCCTCTGTTGGACATAATTGCAACATAATTGCTTGGCTCCAATTTACATTTTTTAAAAAATGGCCCACAGACTGGAAACGCTCAGTCTACATTATAATTCCCCCAAAAGAAGATGCCAAAGAGTGCAGCAACTATTGAACTATTGTGTTAATTTCTCATGCAAGCAAAGTGATGCTCAAAATTCTAAACCAAAGACTCTTACCATATATGGAACAAGAAATGCCAGATTTCAAGCTGGATTCAGAAAAGGAAGAGGCACCAAAGATCACATTGCAAATTTACGATGGCTAATGGAACATATCAGGGAATTTCAGAAGAACATCAGCTTGTGTTTTACAGATTACAGCAAAGCTTTTGTCTGTGTGGATCATGAAAAGCTATGGAGACTGTTAAAAGAAATGGGGGTGCCACAACATGTGATTGTTTTGATGTGCAACCTGTACTCGACAAGAGGCTACTGGAAGGACAAAACATGGGGAATTGTTAGGAGGGCCCTCATGGGTGCCTGGGTCCCCCTAAATTTGTGGGGAGCCCCTCCCTAAATCCTCCATGGTGCCGCCTCCATAGATGGTGGCAATGAAAGCCCCTCCCTATGATGTCATTGGCTCCTCCCTATGATGTCACTGGACCCCGGTTCTTTTAAGGACCGGATATAGCAGTGCCTCTGGCCCAGCCCCAGCCCCCCCCCCCCCCGGAAATTGGAAAGTCTACACCCCTGCCTACTGAGAGGACCAGTGCTCCCAGCTTCCTTTTCCTATATTGCTGTTTTAAGGTCCCACCTTGTTCCTTTGTCTCCTGCTACCCAGTGTCTTTGTTACCATGCTTTACTGCACTTGAGCACCACTAGGGGATTAGCAATATCCCCTTTCTCCTGGCACCCATTTTAAACAGCATGTTTGAACAGTGGAGGTCTATGTGGTACAGGAACAACTAGCAGCATTCAAAATAATTTATTATTAAAAGAAAATAAAAATATGGACAGCAATAGATTGAGCAAGGAATCCAAAAGAAAGATGTAAACATGCAGCTCCTCTGTTCCTCGCTTTGTACATGTCCTAGCTGATCTTATTCTAAGGTAGTCTCTTTAACCTTGAAGTTATAATGTTCTAAATGCTTCTCATTACCTAGGTATCTTTGTTCAGGCCAGTAGCCCTCCACATGGCAACAGTGGCATTTATTAGGAGCCCAGGAGCTCATTCTCTGTGGATGGAATCAGCCGCTTCCCTTCTATGCTAAGGAGTTTTATTATTTCTGTTTGCCCACTCCCCTGTGGGCTGAAGAAGCCTTTCCTGAGATCTCCAGGAAGATACCATTTAGCATGTTAAACCTCCCAAGTCTCTATCCCCTCCTAGGTGTCAGCTTCTATCTGGAAGTGTGAGCTAACTATTTCATTGTTTCCAGCCAGGGAGGCCATTAGGATTTCTAAAGCATTGCTGGATGAGGCTGGAGAGCAATTAACTCCCCCTCAACTGTTATCCGCTGAGAGAAAAAACCTTTTCCAACTAAAGGTGGAGATTTTATACAGCCCAAACTTCCAAATTAAAACATTTCTCCACACCTCAGTTTTCAACAAGGCAGGTTTGACTAAATTTCTGAAAAGACCTTAGGAAAATTTATTATTCATGGGTTAAGAGGGCAAGTCCTCTTTATGGATTGATAATTGGTTAAAAAAGAAACCAGAAGCAATGTGTAAGAAAACAGCTTTCTGAGAGAGAAGTCACTTGTACTCTCTTATTTAGGATAATGAAATCTGAAGCACACTGTGAAGAGCTCTGAAAAGATTTTTTCAAACTGGTGAAGAGACCCCCTCCCCAAAATAAACATTTATAAAAATGGAGTTTTATAGTATTTATAGTAGTGAAGGGTATGTTCTTTTCACATTAGATCTCAGGGGCTCCCAAGGAAGGTGATTTGCTGTAAGTTTTGGGTAGACAATGCATAATTAATTTATGGAGTCATTAACACAAGATTTAAGGGAAAGCAGTTATCTTAAAAAACTTTTTGAAATGGAAATTGCAATCTATCAGTCAGTCCCTCAGAGCAGGGGTAGGTTTTGGTCTTGCCAAGTGAGCCTAGCTGTTTCAGAAAGCTTTTCCTGCAAGCTGACTTACTCTGTTTTAAGTACTGTTTTGCTTTTTATTTAAACATTTCTATTCTACCTTACCTCCTTGAACTCAAATCATCCAGCTGTTTCTTTTCTGTTTCATATGATTATATTTGTTTCAGATTCCCACCCTTTCTACCAAGGAACTAAGGATGGTGTTCGTGTTTCCTTCCATACACACACTTTATCTGCACAGCAGCCTTCTGAGGTATTTCGGCTAAGTGAGTGACTGGCCCAAAGTCACCTGGAGACTTGTTGGAGAGAAGCTGAACCTAGGTCTCATCTGTCCTATACCCAATGGCTCTTACTGTGTTGATTTTCATTGTGGATTATATGTTTTGATTTTGTTTTATGAAAAACAGCTTTCTGTGTCATAAGGGCAGCATATGGTTTAATCAATTTTCACCATGTTGAGAAGCACTGCGCTCCTGAATCTGAGGTACTAGGAACCAACAATAGGGGGTGGCCTCCTACATGCCTGACTTGTGAGCCTGAAGACATTTGGCTGACCACTGCTGGGAACAATAGATCAGAAGAACCCTGACTAGCCCACCGTTCTTTTATTTTAAAGCGGACTTTTGTCCTTCGGGCTAAGCTAGGTATTACAGTGACAGTTTCATACATTTTTTTTATCCATCAAGTAGGAAGAAGAAGGTGGATCTGATTTTAACAGCAAATAGGGCCTCTGAATGAGGTGTGCAGGATCTTCCTTTTGCCAGTGGCTTATTTTTCTAGACCAAATAATAGAAGTGATCTTGTCTGGGCAAAAGGCAGCTGGGCAGAAAGGGCACTTGCTAGGAAGCGAGTGGTGTGAAATTTGAGCTTTTTTCTCTTCCCTGGCGCATGAACCATTTGGTTGAGGAGAACCAGGGAGGGAAGCTGCAGAGACATGAACTATGGGTGTATGCCATGTTCAGTGTTTAAACACATGATACACATCAGCTGTTTAATAAACACATGAAACTGCCACTGTTGTGTATAGCCTTGTTCTTTAATGGATGGATCTATACATAGATGGCATTTGCAGATTTGTAGGCAGAGTAAGTCTGAAACTGTTGAGGCGTGTTCATAAAGGGCCAGTGTGCTGGGCAGCCCAACATGCCCCAGTTCATCCATGGCTCAGGAGTGTTTGCTTGGTATCTTATGAGTGCCCAGAGAGGAGTTTTCAGATGCCTTTATCTATACTATAATGTGTCCCTAGTTCCCAACTTCCCACTTGTAACAGACCCACTTACTTTCTCGCTGTGTGTATCAAGTTCTCTTGTGTACTTAAAATGTACTTATATAGCTGGTGGCAGAATATCCGCTGAGAACTAAAATATTTGAACCCATATACATTTATGGCTGAAGTGTGCATATATTGGTTGCTGATAAAGAGATAAATGTATGATTTCTAGGTGGAAGTGTAAAGAATGTTGCAAAGGAAAATGTTCCAAAATTGTGGTCTAGTCAGCCTCCAAATTCTCACTGCCTGAAACTGGCTTATATTTTTGCTATTTATTTCCTATCCCACTATGAAAAGATGCATTTTCTTATAACTACTCATTATTACCAAATTATATATGATAAATATTATAAGGAGGATACAATATCTTTCTTGAGCTGTACTTTTAAAATCCCTTCTAAGGCATCTGAATTCTCCATGGATTCGTATGCATCTACAGAGAGGATGGCCTGCCCTCGGCCAAAATAACAATGCTTCACCTCTCTTCACCCTTCATACCTTCAGCTCTGAGCTGCTGTGCCATTAGCTGCCTCCACTATTTAATATTGTTTCACCCAGTGTTGTCTCTTGCTCAGTTTGAGGCTAATAAATGGGGATTCACAAGAGTATGTTACTAAACAAGAATGTGCAAGTCTTCACTGAACTCTCAAATTAAATTAACAGAAGGCATTCAGTGGATGATAAATTGCAGTGACTGTGTGCATGCTGCTCCCTTCCATTTCTGCCAGGACTCAGAAGAGATCCAAAGGCAGTTTCTTCTTAATGTGCTGTTCCTGTGATTTGTTTGACGAATAGTTATGCTTCCCTGTAAGATGTTTAAGTCTCCTCATCTGACTTGTGTTTTACTGTTATGCGTAGAATAAACAAAAGCTTTAAAAACAGTAATATCTGCTTTTGCAGGTAAATCTGACAGAGCAGGTTTATTAATTCGCCTCTATCCAACACATTTTTGTTAATAAGTTTCACTTATTATTTCCTAGAAAAATTTACCTTGAATTAAAACATACATATCCTGCAACCAACTCTACATTTTGAGGTCCACTTCACATTTTTGGCCCCATGTGTGTGTTCCATCTACAAGGGGTGGGTGGGATTTAGTTTTGAATTCACATGCTCTTCCTTTACCACATGTACAGCGTTTAAAGTAAGGAGAAGCATCCAGTCATGTGAATCCATATATGAGGAGACTCCATTTAGTTGATCTGATTGCCACAAAGGAAGGGCGGGTGGATGGATCACAGAAGCAGATGTGTAGGTGTCCACATGCAAAAGTTCCTTATTCCCAAGGACAGCTTTACACATAGCTGTGGAGGAGCTGGTCTGAAAGACATTGTTTCTCTCACTTGATTTGTGTGGAAAGGAAGAGCAAAATACAAATAAAAACTCCATTGGCAATGTATCAGACAAAGGAAGCTTCACTCACGAAAGCCTATACTCTGGAAACTCTTTGTTAATCTTTGTTGTTGTTGTTGTTGTTGATGATGATGATGATGATGATGATGATAGCCAGTTTGCTGTAGTGGTTAAGAGCGCGGGACTCTAATCTGGAGAGCCGGGTTTGATTCCCCACTCCTCCACTTGAAGCCAGCTGGGTGACCTTGGGTCAGTCACAGCTCTCTTTGTTAATCTTTGTTGTTGACGATGATGATGATGATGACGATGATGGTAAGAGCCAGTTTGGTGTAGTGGTTAAGAGCATGGGACTCTAATCTGGACAGCCCGGTTTGATTCCCCACTCCTCCACTTGAAGCCTGCTGGGTGACCTTGGGTCAGTCACAGCTCTCCGGAGCTCTCTCAGCCCCACCCACCTCACCCACCCACCTCACAGGGTGATTATTGTTGTGGTGATAATAATGATATACTTTGTAAACCACTCTGAGTGGGCATTAAGTTGTCCTGAGCAGTATATAAATTGAATGTTGTTAGTATTGTTATTATTATTAGTAATAATAGTTGTTCATAAGAAGAAGAAGAAAAAGAAGAAGTTTATATACCATCCTTTAGGACAACTTAGTACCCACTCAGAGCAGTTTACAAAGTGTTATTACTATCTTTATGACAATCACTCTGTGAGGTAGGTGGGGGCTGAGAGAGCTCTGAGAGAGCTGTGACTGACCCAAGGTCACCCAGCTGGCTTCAAGTGGAGGAGTGGGGAATCAAACCCGGTTCTCCAAATTAGAGTCCTGCCACTCTAACCACTACACAAAACTGGCTACTGGACTCAAAGCTTGTTCATCTACTGCAGACTAACACAGCCACCTCCTGAAACTATTGTCACTTACTACTCTCAAATATGGAGCGTCTCAAACATCAACAAATGTTACTATTTTGATTGCTAGTCCCCCAAATCAGCATATGCCCATTTGACTTTTTTTAAATAAAGGGGTTTTGTATAACTGAAGTAGAATCCCACTGGCTACAACCTGTCAGTGTTTATAGAAACTAGAATGATTTGTTTAGAGATGTATTAGGACATTTTGTTCTCGGTCCAGAATATTTAAGCATAGCTAAAGAGTGATTGTCTTTCACTGTGTACTCCAAAGCGTCACTTCTCATGTTTAAACAAGAGGCCCACAGTGTTATTGTTTGGTCTGCAATGAAAACAAAGAAACAAAGTGTATTTTTTTTCAAATCTACAAGCAGACAATGCTACTTTTATATGCCTTTGTGTAATCTCTACCTTTTTGGGGGCTTTATGATATTGATATTCTAACTCATTGGTATAAATAGGTTGCATTTTCTTTTCACTTTCATCCTTGCTGCTATTGGCTTCCCAGTCTGTATTTTATATTTTATATAGTTCTTTCCTCAGTTTGGACTGATATTTTCTATAGTTTTGTTCTCCTGCCCCTTAGAATCGTTTCCACACAGCTTATATGAGAGCATCATATCAAATGGGCATGTGCTCATGGAGCTTTTGCTGCCGCTGAGCTTCTTCAGTGCATCAGGTTACCCCCTTGCTTATGCACAGGATCATTTGCCAATCATTGCTCTGCCAGTTTTCTCCCAACTTTCCCTGTGTTTTTTCTGGCCATCTTTGCGCCAGTGTTTCTGAAAGGAATAAACCAGAAATCAGTCAGTCTCTCTCTGTGTTAATTTTATTCCAGTCAGTACCTACATCCCCCAGAAGTACGGCAATCATTGTTCACTTAGAATTAAGACAGCTGAACTGGATGTGGCTAAAGGTTTTTCTTCTTGTTTTAGGAGGAGGGGCTGAGGTGTTTAAAAATACATCCCTGAAGACAAAACGTAATGAAATTTGAACCACCGAGAATGTGTACAATGACATATTGGAGCCAACCTCTGCTCATTTGACACAAACCCCACTAGTGGAAGTGTGTTAAGTCAGATGGTAATGATGATACTCTCCACAGACAGGAAAAGAATCTTGTCTTACAAATCCAGAGGAGTTAGCCATGTTAGTCTGTAGTAGCAAAATAGTAAAGAATCCAGTAGCACCTTTAAGACTAACCAACTTTACTGTAGCATAATCTTTCAAGAGCTACAGTTCTCTTCGTCAGATGCAGGATGCATCTGGTTAGTCTTAAAGGTGCTACTGGACTCTTTACTATTTTGCTGTCTTACAAAGACAGAATCCTGTTTTACAAAGTTTTACTCATTAATTTTGTATTTGAAAACACTAGTTTTTGAGAATGTTTCATGTACTTTTAAACTACCTGCCTGTATCCTGGAACCTAACTGATGGTCAACAAAAGTGGACCCTCCATGCCTTTACTACAGCTATAAGACTTATATTACAACTTCCTCACAGTTAGAGCAGTCCCTCAGTGGAACAGGCTTTCTCGGGAGATGGTGAGCTACCCTTCTTTGGAGGTTTTTAAAAAGAGGCTAGATGGCCATCTGTCAGCAATGCTTATTCTGTGAATCTAGGTGGATCATGACAGGGAGGGCAGAATGAGTTGCATCACTGCTTAGTTCTCATAGCCCCTTCTTACATGCCCAGGGTAAGGCCGATTACCACCTTGGGGTCAGGTAGCAATTTTCTCCAGGCCAGTTTGGCTAAGGATCCTGACGGTGTTTTGCCATCTTCTGGGCATGGAGCAGGGGTCACTGGGGGTGTGGGGAGGGGAGGTAGTTGTGAATTTCCTGCATTGTGCAGGTGGTTGGACTAAATGTCCCTAGAGCGTGCATGTGAGGAGGAACCACCATGGAAGAGCTAGGTAGGAACCAGCGTCCTAGTCAACCACCAGGGGAGCAAAGGGATCTGGCAACCCTAAATATCAGTCACTGGTATTCCAACAGGAGAGGATGCCAGGGGGAAAAGATGCTGCAACTGTGGGGTTTTTGGGTATGTTTTTGCTATAAGTAAAGAGTGCTGATGGATGGGCATTATGTGTTCTTTAGAAATGTAGGACAAGTTATCTGAGTGAGGAGCCCAATGTGTTTTCAGTCTCAAACTTACTCTTTCCAGCCTATTTTTCCTTCAGACAGATCCTTTAAGCTCTGAGTCATGTTAAGAAACCAAACTGCTGCTTGTGGCATAGGTAGCTCCTAAAAATAAATTCTACCCCACCTTGCCAACAGTACAAAAAATGAACTACAGATTAAGTGCCTGGACAGCACTGCCTTAATGGATAAATTTATAAATATCTCACAGATCTGTTTTAATTTAACTGATCTTTAGAGAGCATAATAGCTGAGGCAGTGACTTTGTAAACAGAGACTTCTGAAGCAAAAGAGCATTATTCAGCATTTTATAAATCTTCTGAATTGATAATAAGTCACCAAACTACCAATTATTTATGCTTTAATCACTATTTACATCGGGTGGGGGGGAAGTAGAATATTGCTCTCATCAGCTTGAGGCCCAGAGTTTGTTGCTAATTACAGTGTTTGATTCCTACCTGGTAAAATGTCTTTTGGACTGACAGCTGAAAATATTGCTTAAACATATGCAGACATTCTGCATTCCTATGGTTAAGGAAGAAAGACCTTTACTGCCCGTCTGCTCTTACAAATGCATGCTCTTATAGTTAAACTATAGTGTGATTTGGCTGTGTAAATATGTTATGCAGCACCTACCTCCTCCTTTTTTCCCACAAAAGCTTGAACCACATTAGAGCTAATCATTTTCTAACACTTTTTTCATAATATGTACAACAAAGAAGGTAAAATTAGAGTTGCCAACAGCCTAGGAAGAAAAGAAGATGTGTTCCTTTAATACAGAGGCTTAATTAATTTTTATTTACCAGATGATGACATTTGCCTCGCTGTTATTAAAAGCTTCAACTGCCCCTTTTCATGCAGTCCCCATTAAAGGGAGAGGACATTTTTTTGTAGGTTGTTGACAACCTATCACTATCCAATCAGTAGGGCTTAGACAGGGATATAAAACTCCAGACATACTGCTGTATTTATTCATCTATTATGCACATTGCAAGTTAAACCTGTTACTTATATTTCAGTAGCACATCCCTTGGTATGAAAGTAGTGGCAGTGGAGTCCCTACTAGAACAGAGTTTGAAAATAACATTAATAACAATAACATTTGATTTATATACCACCCTTCAGGGCAACTTAATGCCCACGCAGAGCAGTTTACAGAGTATGTTATTATTATCCTCATGACTATCACCCTGTGAAGTGGATGGGGCTGAGAGAGCTCCAAAAAGCTGTGACTGACCCCAGGTCACCCAGCTGGCTTCAAGTGGAGGAGTGGGGAATCAAACCCAGTTCTCCAGATTTGAGGCCTGCTGCTCTTAACCACTACACCAAACAGTGTATGATATGCTTAAGGGGGAAGGATCTTCAAATGTCATATTGGAAATAATCTGAGGTGCTAGTAGTTTAATGTTATGACCACAGTAATGGAATTATATGATATTCTGGACATGAAACGTTTCATAAACCATGAGTGGAGAGACCAAATTCTGTTGTTTTTTTTTTACATGATCTCTGTGAAGTAATTTTAGCAGACTATTTTTATATTTTCATTGAAAGCGCCTTCATACAAATATTGGTCATGCCTGGGCAATCAATTGAAAAGCAGGATTCATTCTGGTAAACAGTAAATATTAGGAAGTATAAGAGGGGGTTACTTATTAAATCCATCAGTTTCATTTTCTCTGTGGGAGGGGGGGGGCTGCTTATCATATCAATTTTGAATAGACTAACAGCAGGAAGGGGAAATATTGAGCAGCCCTTCTCTGCCAGTGAAGAGCCTCCGAGGCTGCTTTTCATTTTAAAAAGGAAATTGTGGGGCTGGTTCACGTCTTGGGTGCCATCTCTCATTTGGCCTTTAATTGCCCGCAAAGTTTGGGTAAACACCCTGTCCAGATCCCCACCATTTATGCTCCTGTAAAAATATTGCTCCTGGAAACAACTAAAGATTCATGTTTTAGTCTAACTATAATATGTCCTGAAGCAATAACATTTCGACATCATTGTGGTTAGTAATTTATCATAAAGAATTTCAGTTCAATACAGTGTGATGAATTAAATTGTTTGTAAGCCTTGGAGATTGTGCCATTTTTGAGAAGTGGAATTATTTTGCCTCCAGAAAAGAAGGAAGCATGATTGGGCTCATATGAGATTTTTATCCTACCTATTCTCTAAGGAGCTCCCATTTGTTTTAATTATATCCTTAGGCAAATCAACAAGCACCTCCTTGGCTTTCAAATCAGGAGAACAGGCTGTTGTAGAATAAAGATTTCCGCCAGTAAGGAGCCTTCTTCAATGTGCCTAGGGCAGTCGACAACCTTAGTATGAGACTAGAGCATTGCAACATGTCCCTGTTTTCATTTGTGAAAGGTTAGTAGGCATGGTATAATAGTTAATCTTGCTTTGCATTATGCTGTCACAATTTCACTTTCACAATTTTACTTTTAGGCTGTAAAAAGCAAAACCCCAGTCCAAAGTACAAATCTGCTGTGCACCCAAACCACCTGGGTGACCACAGAGCACAGTTCGGCCGAGGGTCGTCTAACAGGAGGTGAAAGTTTGGTTTATTGCACAGAAGGGATGCATTTAGATAACCCATATTTTGCTGTTAAAAAATATTCTCTGAACAAAGGCTTGTTTTGTGCTACAGAAAATTGAGGAAGTAAAGAGTGACAAGTCAGCCAAGTTAAAAGGTGCAGGAAGAAGGTTTTGAATGTAAGTGCTGGGTTTTGGCAAAGAAGACACTGAATTTTGGCAGAGAGTGGGATCGGGTGGGAATTTTAGGAGGAAATTTAGAATGCTCCTGTACTCACATTGAACCATTGATTCTTGTGTCCAGCAGCTGTACGGTTTCAAGTGAAATGCCAAGAGCTATGGAATCAGACATCAAGAAGATTTAATCATGCAAGTGCCTATGCTGTGTATCATAGATAATCTCCTTTTGGAAGGTTGTTTGTTGAGTAAGGCAAGTGGGCAGGGAGGACTCGACCAAACAAAATCAATTTTTTTAAAGTGGAGCTTTGACAGTTCATGAAGATTTTGGAATGCTTCCCAGTCAACTGCCATGTGCTGTGAAACAGGTTTTTTGGACTGCTGACAAAAGCAGCCCAAACTCACCATTTGCTAGGAAAAATGAACTATCCTTCACCATGAACTGCTTCATAATTGGTGAATCTGTGTATAAAAGTAATGTAAAAGCTTTATATAAAGTATAACTATATATGTCACACCCATGTATTACGATAATGTACAATGCCATTATGTCAAAATGCTTATCATTCAGAAAAGTGGTGGGTTGAAGGGGGTATATACACTCAAACACATTCCCTCCCTGCCAGAATTTTAATATCATTTTTGGTAACTTTTTGATGTTCTGTTCGGAATAGTTTGATCTTGGCTGACCAACCCCCTTGTTTGCCTCAATTCTCTTTCCCATAAGTGATAAGCCTATGAGTGGATAATACTCCTTTTATCCAGTGCACAAATACAGTTCTGAGGAGGACCACTGGTTGTATCTCTGGGAGTGAGTATAGATGTGTGATAGGAAATGAAGGGCCTGGCTCTCTTCTCTCTCCTGCATACAGATACAGCAGACAGTAACACAAGATAGACTGAGGCACAATGACTGGTGTGTCAATTTCATATATTTCAACAGGTAGATTCATATCAATATAACTAATTCTCAGCTTGCTCCCATTTATGGATACTTAAATCTAGAGACTGGTGCCATGGATATACAGATCTTTCTGCAAACCTGAAAAAGTACTAGGTTTATAGAAAAATCTGAAATCGAAGAAAAAAAATATTGGGAGAGTTTTAAAAACCCCAAATGATAAAAGTAGTGCCTATGGCATTAAAAAATTAATGCCCTCCATGGCAATTGCTAGGCAACCACAACACTATTACCAGCATCCGAGCTTTGGTTTCTCTCCATTAAAGGTAGAGGGGAGGAAGGCAGGACCCTTTTCAGAGTTTTTTTGGCATTTGAGGGAGGGAGATTTTTATTTATATGTAAAACTTCTGGCTCTATAAAAGAATGAAGACGTGGCTAAAATAGATCTGATATGGCGAGAAGTTTTAAGTTGAATGGAAAAAACTATGTGAGAAGCAGTTCCCTTAAGGTACTAAAGTCTTTATGTTAATTATGGTGTTAATAATAGGTTTTGTTCCTTATCTTTTCACTTATTCCTTGTTTGTATTTTACTTGATTGAAATTTTTAAAAATATATTGTGATTTAAATTCTCAATTTTGCCAGTCACTTGGAGCATTAGAAAGGATATCATTTTCTTAACAGATAATTTGCAGAGAGTTCAGCACATGCTGAAGCAGCTTTGAAATTGCAACTCCATCCGTGTTTATCATGCGCCTGCTCACTCACAATACATTTGACTTGGAAGCTCTGCAATAAATAACCCTACAAATGTGGGTTAGGAATTGAAAATGTAGTGACGAACTAACACAGCTGTTCCTCTATATGCCACAGTTTTTACATGCCCAGTCCTGCTGAGTGAATGAGCCCTTATCTTTCTCTTTTCTATCAAGCTTGGTGAAGTCCAAATCACCTGTTGAGAAAGAATTCTGTTGTCTCAGCAAGGCTGTGAATTTTGCAATCCTGACCATGAAGATGTTAATATTTTTAATGGAGGGGAATCACAATGATTATAAGTCAAACTGTTGCTTCTGCATGTGTTTATATCATGGGTAATGGGTTGTGACACAAACATCCACACTCCCCTCCACATGATTCAAAAGACACATCTGGCTGCTACTGAGGTAGAGCTTAACCACATGTGCTAATCATCCAATCATCTGTGGTTTTTGTTTGACAGCCGGCTGAAAACAGAATTGTCGGTTTTCTAATGCCACACCAACCTATCCAGAGAAACAGAGGAATAAAATCAATCTGCAAATGAAAGCACTGTGCAGTAAAGACATGTTTCAACCCTGACAGAGGAAATGTGTAAAATCTGGTAAACCAGAAGGCAACCTATCCTCTTTTTGCTGCAGCCACCAGTCTCCCCCAAATCATATTTACTCCCCACTTCCCCAAGTGGCAGGAAATATCAGGGCAGTCTTTTTCACAACCAGTTTCCTTGTGAGGAAAGAGCAGTAGAAACTCATTGTGTTTTGTAATGCCTGTTTAGTTACAAATATAGATGTGAAGCAAAGGGAAGTTGGCAGCCATGAGGTAAGACCTAAGTAGCTATGAATGTGTACCCTTCGTTGCAGCTCCTCTAGACTTCCCCAGCCAGCTTCAACACTCAGACTTCAGTCTTTTTCTTGAGCCACATTTGATCTGCAAGTCTGAACTTTCCATCAGAGATCTGGACCTTCCATTTGCTTGCTTCCACGCTGGATGTGTGATGCAAATTCCAGTGGCTTGTAGTACCACCTACCTTCCAAAGCCATTTTGCATAAACAAATACCAATAGTTGTTTGTTACAATAGTAAGCTGAGATGTTGGCTGGGTATTCTTCTCATATATTATACTGTGAGTACACTGATTGCATGCTTTCTTAAACATATAAGTAAGGATTCACTTATAGTAGGTTGGATCCAGTAGTAATTTCTATCAATGGAGATGGATGGAATTTCCCCTCCTTGCTGCAATCGAAATGCAACTTGAAATACTGTTCCTAGTGAACAGGGAACACACAGGGACAGCATGGGAGGCAAACTGAGGGGTCTGAAGATTATGTCTCAAGACTGGTACATAGTGGGAGGTAGTCAGCAAAATCACACACACCCCTTCCATTGGATCCAAACAATATTTTGGGTTTGGTTCAATAGTATAGACCTGGATTTGTTTGTGAGGACTCCAGCCACAATTACCACACTCCACCTTCACATTGGGACACACTGTGAATTGAACCCTAACTATCCATACATAAGAAATTTGAATTCTATAGTAAGAATTATATTGGTTTGTTTATTAAGGGAAAAACACACACACACACACGAGGCAAATAAACAGTTTGCACAAGCCCTCAATAGTGCGCTTTCCTCCCAGACTTGGCTATAAAGGGCAGAGCAAGCCAGCTCCCTCTCTCAGTTCTCTAATCTGCCAGTGTAAAAAAAACACACAGCAGGGAAGGAGGGAGGGATGTGTGACTGCACAGAAGACCACTCAATGAACACAATAAGTTAGACTGCCTTTCAAGCCAAAAGAAGAAGGGTTATATCTTCCTAGAAGAAGAAGATTAATTCCTGCCCAGTTTCTAAAGGGGGTTTGACTCTGAGGAGGACCCTGGGTCTATTGTGAAGGGGAAACAGTTTTAAACTAACTTCAGGAAACCTAAGTATTAAGTAAAACACCTCTCACTGCTAAGAACCAAGATTATCAGAAACTAAGTTTCAAGAAAACTAATTTGCCTATTACTCCTGTACTAAATTTTACCTCAGCACTTTCATTCTGATGACACTTATTCAATCCCTGCCTGTCAAATAAAACTGTTATTCCTTTTTGAATGTTATACAGTTTCTAGTGCCATTTCCAACAAAAAGAAAGAGGGCTCCTGCTTCTCTCCATCAAATTCCTGGGCTGGGCTAAAAAGCCAAAATTATATCTGACTGTCAGGGTGGGACAAACAAACTTTCAAACCACAAAGATTAACTCGCTGCTTGGGGCTGCTCAGCAAAAGCAGGCAAATTGCCTCACAGTGTGTGTGGAGGGTCCATCATACATGTTCATGATGATGCTCCCCATGATGTCCGCATTCCTAACCCTCCTCAGCTTGGCAATCCTACCAGCTACAGAGATACTGCCCAAACTGAAGGCAATGATACCAGCATTTATTGAGGCACAAAGATTTGAATGAGTGAATTTCTGTGAAGCTAGATTCCTGCAGTTACTTACAACTGGACTTAGTCTAGCATCTCACAAAACCTCCTGACAAATCTTGATAGTCACAAGCCTCATGGGCAAAGGAGAGGTCCTCCTGAGCAGCCAACCAGGTACTCTGCTGCCAGAGCTAAGCCTCTACCTGGGCTGTCCCTCTCCTCTACTCCAGGGTAGCCATGTGATCCCTGGTGAAGGGTGGGTTTCACAGATGGGCTGTTCTATGGCTCCCATGTCCAGCTACTGTTCATGAGGCCATGGTTTCAGTGGGTCCTGAGTCCTGGGTGTCTGAGGGTCCAGGTACTATGGGGTCTTGCAAGATCTTGATCCCCACAGAGTCAACAGTGTCCCTAATAATCTATATGCAGTGTCCCTAATAATATTTTGAGGAGTGTAATTTATTTATTTATTAAAATATTTATTTACTACTTTTCTTCAAGGACTAAACAACATTCCAACAAAGAGAAATACAGAAATTAAATTACAACTACATAATTTAGCATCTCCGTGCTTAAATAATCAAACTTTTTACAGCCCAACAGATGTAACAGCTCCTGAGCCCCCCACCCAAACTCACCTAAAGGCCCTCTGAGTTAGGATAACTTTGCAAGCCTTTCTAAAGATCGGTAATTATGGTGCCCTGTGGACCTCCTCTGGAAGGCAATCCCACAGAATGGTTGAGAAAGCCCTAAATCAAACAGAAAAGAACAACACACATCCATAGGGAGATGCAATTCTTCAGAGAGAGAGAGAGAGAGAGAGAGAGAGAGAATGGATCAGTATTGATAAGTCAGATGAGTTCAGGAAAGGAGGCATAACAAGCTATAATTGAAAGAAAGCACTCTTAACAACTTCACCAACCTGCTTTTCCAATAATAAAGCTGGGTCTAAGAGCACCCTCAATCTCTTGACATGATCTTTCAAAGATAAACTTAATTTATCCAAGATTGGCAGATCAGTCCTTTCTAGAACATTAGACTACTCAGTCAAGTCCATTTTGTTTAGATTCAGTTTTAGCTTATTCTTCCTCCACTATTTGACCACAGCTTCTAAACACTGGTTCAGGACATCAAAAGCAGGTTCTGGAAGCTTAGATACAGCCAACCCCATATCTATTGATATTCTTACTTGGCGATTGACAAAGATATTAAAAAAACATAAGCAAGAAGATGGACTCTTGGGGGATTCCACAAGGTAAACTCCGTAAACTTGATACTACATCTTTGATAGAAACTCTCTCCATCCTATTGGACAAAAAAGAAGGAAACCATTTGAGATCCATCTCATAAATTTCCTTCATAACTTCCAAACACCGTCAAAATATCATGATCTACACAAAAAGAATGGAAACAATCATTGAGAACCAACTCCATTTATCTATAAACAAAGGTTGCCCATTAGAACTGCTAAAGGTGTTTCAGTTCCATATTCAGGTCTGGAACTGAATTGAAATGGACCAAGAGCAGATGTCTTATTCAGCTATTCCTCGAGTTGCTCCACCATGCTTAACCAGGTTGGAACTAGGCCTATACTTACCCATCACTTCTACCAAAGCAAGTTTCTTGAGGAGAGGTCTAATAATTCTATCTTTTAGAAGCTGTGCAAACTCTCTCTTCACCAGAGGAATCATGTCTAGAAGCACTCTCATCTTCTTTTGGCATGATTTGCTATGCCAAGGAGGCCAGTATTCCAATCTACAGATGGCAGCCTTCACTACGCCTCGCATCCATTCCACCTCAGTCAGGAAGATCAAAACTATCCCTAGAAAAGAGTCATGCTGTTCTCCTGGGACTGATCCTTGACAGAATCCAATGGGCATTCTAATAGCCATTGCATCCCACCATGAAGTGTACCCTTTTAGACCTTCCTGTAGGATACGATGCCACTAAAACTGGTTTGCCTAGTGTGGTTGCAGGTGATAGGAGCAAGGAGAGTTGAAAGGAGTGTTTTGTTTGGCCATTGGAACTGTTAAGAAATATTTAGAGAGAAAATTGGTTTCCTTCATTTGCTAGTTTGTGGGGAGAGGGCAGGTTTTGCATTGGGACAAGTACTACCTGCCTATATGCTTGATTCTCATTGATCTGTACATTTGTAAGACACCAGAAGTGTCCTGTGCTGTATCATCCAGAGGAAATGGTTGAGTTGTTTTGAATTTTCCACTGTTCATTGAAAGGGGAAGCACTGAACAATAGGTTCTCTTTTAATGCTATGTCATTATGCCAGCCCTTATCATACGGTTTATACATTGTTACACACTCTAATGGAAAAGGTCTTCTGTCAGCTTAGAGAACTGTTTGCATGAGCCATTTGATAATAAACATTTTCATCACTTCCTTCCTTAAACTGTTCTTTAAGGTTGCTGTGAAGCAGAGAAGATTTGCTATTGCAATTTTTAAAAAATTAGAATAATCTTTTTTGTGCAGCGAATGTAGGAGATTTCATATGGTAGCCATTGGACAACAAAGAAGTAATCATAGTTTGCTCTGAGCGCCAAATCAAGCAAACTATGGTTGTCGCTAACTATAATTTGCTTCCAAACCCGAATTAGAAATTCTCTTTAAGCAATTCTGATTTGGAGAAAAATTATAATTAGTGACAACCTTAGTTTGTCCAATTATTGACAAAATATGGTTATCACAAACCAGGAACTGTAGGAGAGAATCAGTGAACCCTGAGGTGGGGGGGGGGGAAGGTGTGCACAAATCTGTTACTTGTTCCTTGTTGGAGAAGCGACAGCCTGCTAAGAGTCTAGTATAAATACTGCTGAAAAAATAGTTTCATCCTCTTATATCCTAGGGGGAGCTATGGAGCATTCTTTTGTGTTTAGGGTTTATGGAATGTTTTTTCTGCCTCTTGTTTTTCTCTCTGCTGTGTGTTAGTATGTGTTAGTGCTTGTGCTCTGAAGGCTTCTCTGTTGCATTAATGACCAGCAGTCAGTTATAGTCTTCTGCAAAAATCTTGTTGCAGTAAATTCATTGAAAGCAAATTCCAAAGCGGGGATTGGATTATATTCTGAACCCTGCCAACTTTCCTGAGGCAGACATCTCAAGAAGTTCTACGCCAGCACCAATACAGAGATTTTGACATAGCCCCAGCCAGGTCCTCATTATGATTTTTGTTTTGAGGAATATACAGGCAAATTTGATAATTCAGGAACTACTCAGGTTAGCAGTGACAAACTAGCAGCTAACGTAGATCTCAACAAGGCTGTATGACTCATGTTGACCCCTCCATTGCCAAATCCAGCTCTTAGCTATATAGAGTGGGTTATTCCATGGTCTTCATAAACGTCTTACTTTTGCTGTCTGGCCATGAGTTCAAAACCAAGCAGTGAGATTATATGGTACATTCCTAGCAGGCTACAGTTTGTATGACTAGTGATCTACATTAAGCTTGTGAATCACAAGTTGCCTGGGCCTGGCTAGATTCCTTAGGTTGTGCCCACATTCAAGCCACCAAATCTTTTTAACCAACCCCATCAGTCTCTGCAGCTTTTCTTACAATTGCTTTTATTTCCATATTCCTCTTCTCTATTTGTCGTGACTGCTAGTCCCACACTCCTGGCTACCAAGTATCTTTATTTAGGGTCACCAGCTTCCAGATGGGCCTGGAGATCTCCAGGAATTACACCTCATCTCCAGACTACAGATATCAGTTCCTGGTAGGGAAAATGGTTGCTTTGGAAGGTGGACTATATGGCATTATACCCTGCTGAAGTCCTTCTCCCCAACTCCATCTTCCCCAAGCTCCATTGCCAAATTTCAAGGAGTTTCCCAACCTGGAGATGACAACCCTACTTATGATACTGCACGTACTATAATATCTGCATGTGTATAGAAATGTAAGGAAAATACCAACTGGGACTGATGTGCAGCAGAGACACATGACAGGCCATGGAAAGGCCCCGTAATTTCATGCTAGTTTCAGCCTTTCCCTCTGCTAAAACATTTATTACAGGAACACATGGTCAAAATACCCCATATGATGAAAACTAATGTTGGAAGACGTTCTAATCAGCTCTGCATTGTGTCTTTAAAGCGTTGCCTGCTTTGAAACAGTGGTCTTTTTTTAACCTACAAAACGTTGCTTGAGGTTACTACATCACTGGTAAACAAGCTACTCTGAGTAAGGAGGACAGCTTCATTATCTCATTGCTTGTGGTTTTACGTGATGTTATTATGTTAAACGCCTTATTTTTGCTAGGCTTTTATATAGGATGTTTACTCAGAGCACTTATATATTTGCAGGTTGAATACCTGATTTAACAATATCATTTTTAAATTAGAATATATTCAGCACAAGTGCTTACAAAATAACTGTAAGCTACTTTCTTTAACCATATTAATAGGCTCAGGTGCCTACATGTTTCAAAGAAATCATCTGTCAATTTGTGTGGTAGGAATATATTAGGAAAGGGGTGGGGAGGTTTATTCCCCTACAAAATCAGAGGGTCCTGTTACCTGATCTAGAGCAGGGATCTCCAACATGGTGCCTATAGGCACCATGGTGCCTGCTGACACCTATCCTAGTACCTCCTAAGAGTTTTTAGAAAGTGGATGGGGAGAGGTGGAGCTGTTGCCCAGCAGTGTTTCCAATTGGCCATTGGATAATTGATTGGCTGTGCAGATTTTTTAAAATGCTGCTTCAGCAGCAGTTGCTTCCACAGCACTAGGATCTTCAATGTGTGAATGTGTAGGGTGGTTGCACTCAGCATGCTATGTCAGAATCTAAAGAAGCCAGAAGGCTCAAAAAGGTTGAGGATGCCTGATGTAGAAAAAGGCAGGAGCATTTCATCCTTAACAAGGAATGTTGTTTTTTCTGGTATCATATGATTTGGTTGTGTACTTCTATGACATAAACAATCTATTATGGCCCATTTTCTTCTCTCACATTTGTATCCATAAGAAGCCTAACAGGCAAACAGAAGCTTGTTAGGGAAATGGGGGCACAATGGCTGAACTAAGCTAGGATAATTGATTTACCCATGGGCAACGGAAGAGAAGAGAATAAAATGGGTCAAAGAAGCTGAGTGAGTGGTCTGTAGTACTCTGTACCCAAGTCAGCGCTCTACAGGGGCAAAGCTAAATGGGTGCAAAGGAACACACATGAAGCTGCCTTATACCAAGTCAGACCATTGGCCTATCCAGTTCAGACTGGCAGCAGCTCTCCAAGGTCTCTGGCAGAGGTCTTTCATGTCACCTTTTAACTGGAGATGCCGGGGATTGAACAAAGCAGATATTCTCTCGCTGAACCACATGCTCCTTTGGGAAGGTGTCAGTAAAAGGACTGGTACAAATACTGAGCCTCTAGATGGAGGTGTCTCTCTTGTGGGACAGTCATGCAGGTCTGTGTGGTTGCTGTTTTAATATTATTAATAGATCTTTACCATACTAATGCTGCTGAGAGTCAGAGGTCTTCAAAAGAATATTACTGCTTTAATGGATGCCCCCTGAATGAGCAGCGTGGTGCAGGATCAGTGACCAGTGGCTAGTGGAAGCGTATGTCAGAAATGGCAGTTGGCATATGTAATCAGCAGGTAGAGCAAGAGAAAAGTAAGTTGGCTGCATCTAAAGTATTGGGATGAAACATCTCCTTCCGTGGATCTGAGGGGAGATGGCAAATCTGGGGTCTTATTTATTTGTTTACCTAATTTACTTCAACTTTTCCTGGTAAGATTCACAGCATATTACAAAGTATTTTTAAAAATCCAATCAGACAGTGTAAGACATCCAATAACCAATGCAGCAGTACTAGGATTACTGAATTAGAAAACAATGCAAACAAAAAAAACCTGTCTAAGGCACAACATACCATAATGCAAAAAGTGGATTTCAAAGGTAGAAGACATTGCAGGAAAAGTAAGGGGATACATACAATAAATATTGCAATAGACTGCAGTTCTATTCCCTTATAAAAGTGACCTCCTGAGCTGTTCCATTTCACTGCTGTTCTAATCCCTTTATAAAACACCCTCCCAAACAAGTCTGTTTTACACATTCTTGTAGGAGAGACTGTTTCCTCCACTTACGAGCACTCTACTGGTTCAAATCCCACAACTGCTATGATCTCAGCAGGTGGCCTTAGGTAACCCACTCCTCTCTTTCCCCAGCTATATTGTGAGGATAATGATAACTCTGACTTTGTTCACTGCGCTGAGTGGGGCACTGATCTGTCTAGAACAGCGGTATATAAGTACATGGTTGTTGATATACTCTGCTTGCATACTTGTAAATTAGGCAAATATTACAAAAACTAAGATATCTCTGACATTTTGTCAACTCTCCGACACGAAATGAAACACTAATCTATTAAAATGGAAGTGATAACTTTACAGTTACCCATTGCTAGCTGATATGCTAAATGCCTGTACACGCGCACACACACTCCACCTCAACATGGCTAAATGGAGTAGTTAGCTAGCTGCCAAAAACTCAAGCTGTCTGAAGCCCTAATATGATAATCCCTCATAACACAACAAATCAGCTGGGATGCTTTATCCACCTACATCTAGCCCAACCGCCAGGAAGTGTGTGGGTTCCTATTTGACAATCAGTCAGCTCCAGGCCAGATTCACTATGGTACAAAGCAAGATGATTAAAAACAGCTGAGGACAAAAGCAACTTGACAGTGTCAGCAAGAATAATGGTTAGATGTTTTTTAAAATAGATGATTAATCAAGGACAGGGACTGGTTTATCCTATTTATTGTAATGTTCCCTTGGGACTTTTATTGATAATTACAATTAACAATTACTAATTAAAGTAGAGGAATACTTTTATTTATTTAGGCAACTTGCATCCATTTAGAAAGAGCCATGTCTGAAAAGATTTCTTGTTTTGCAGTATATTTCCATACACACAGTTTAAATTGCCTTTGAGTCTCTCTTGTGTTCAGATCCATTATATATATCTGGCAACTGGCTTGGAGAAAAAAATATCTTGTCCTTTTAATAGAGGCTTAATGAGATGTTATTTACCAGGTGAATGCTATTTACCTCTGTGCCATGAAAAGCTTCAGCTGCCCATTTCCACAAATTAACATAAAAATAGCAAACACATTAACAGAGTGTTTAAAATTGTTCAATTTAGTTCATTTTCTTAGTAAAGTAAAAATTACTTTAATAAAAAAAATAAAGTGCCAAATGGCTAAGCGCTTGTCAATCATCTTTGCATTCACTCTCCAAAACACTGGAACATTTTAAACATTTTACTTTGTACTAAGCAATTGGACTGAATACTACCTCTAGATTTCCCCTCCTTTATTGTGCAATCCCAAGCACAATTACTTCTTTCCAAGAGGAGGTTAAGAGGAGACATGAATGATTGCTCTCTTTAAGTATTTAAAAGACTGTCAGTTAGGGGAGGAAAGGAAGCTATTCCTGTTGGCAACAGAGGACAGGACTCGCAATAATGAGTTTAAACTACAGGAGGGAAGGTACCGTCTAGATATTAGGAAAAACTTCTTCACATTAAGAGTAACTCAACAGTGGAATCGGCTGGCTAATGATGTGGTGGGTTGCCCCTCACTGGCAGTCTTCAAGGAACTGCTGGATGAGTAGTTGTCAGGGATGCTTTAGGCTGTTCCTGCTTTGGTTAGGGGTTTGGACCAGATGGTCTGGAAGGCCCCTTCCAGTTGTATGATACTATGATTTTAAGTCCATTTACTTCAATTCTGCTTAGGATTGTATTGTAAATCTCTTGTCAATTAAAAGACTACAGGTTTTTTATCTGAGGTTGGCAAGTAGCTACAAAAATTTGCTGGGAACAGGTAAACTTTTTCATTATTTATGGATGATCTTGACAAAGTAGCATCATTATTCAGTTCTTCTACTTCACATTGTAGCAATCAGTCCATTTGACTTATGCAACAATATGCTGACATGTGTATAGTTAAAAGATACACATGCTCTTTTGATGTGGGGTTACATTTCTGTAGTTTGTTTCTGAATTCTACTGGATATTTTTAAAACTTCTGTTGTTGTTATTTAATTCCGGTGAATTCCTCAGCCA
Organism: Eublepharis macularius; assembly: GCF_028583425.1. Lineage (NCBI taxonomy): Eukaryota > Metazoa > Chordata > Lepidosauria > Squamata > Eublepharidae > Eublepharis > Eublepharis macularius. The sequence goes on from NC_072790.1 coordinate 192,709,581, forward strand.
AGCTCTTTGCAAAAATAGAGAAGGCATGTATCAACTTTACAAGAGAAATAGTCAAACAAGGACAAAGTTACAAAGGAAAGTTGGCTTTGCCAGGACAGTACCTTACATAGCACTACTGAATCATAACGAAACCCTGTGGGCTAAAATAGATACTGTTTTGCTGAAAAGGATATGGGGCAGAATTTAAATTATGTTGTAGCTTTATATGGATCACTTTAGATTTAATGCACATGTTGAACAATACTGTGGAAATCACAGCTTGAGTATGGATACAGCCACATGCTTAAGATAATTTATTATAGTTTTATTTAGTGACAGCTAAGCCTTCCTCCAGCTTGTGTTGGAACAGGTTCACCTAAAACAAGCTAATTTGGACTCACTTTGAATTATGCCCAGTGGTTTATTTTAAACTCAGGCCCCTTCTGGTCTTATTACACTACCAGTTACATACATGAGACATAATGAGATCTGTAGACTTTGTGAGCCACCCTGGGGAACATGATAAACTGGCCTTTGCACCTCATCTCTTTCACAAGCACCCTCTTGTTGCTCTTCTTTCTCCCAAACTTTAGGAATGGCAAAAAGGACAGCTGCTACAGCCTTCATTAGGCAGTGGCAATATTGTGGATGCCAGGAATTCTGGAAATATAATTTCCCAGGGCTTCTGAGCCTTCATAAAGATCCCATGTGGGTTTAAAAGAACTTCTGGGGGAACACACAACTCACTTCATCCAAGGATTATGAACTGGGAAAAAGTTACGTGCTGAGAAAGGTTATCCCAAGTGTGTTGGTACCATTTCCACACTGTACACGACATGTGTCCACCCTGTATTTACTGGGTTTTAGATACTTTACAACAAAGGAATCATGCACTACTAGAATAAACTAGAAGAGCAAAAATTGATTGCAAACTACGCTAGTTCCATTTATGGAAAGGTTAAGATCTGAGGTTACAGTTTTCTTAATACACAAAAAACATAAAGTACAATTTCACTGGTGTGTTTCTGTGGCCCTCCCCCTCCCCCTAGAGGATAAAGGGGAGCCCAACAGCTCTGTGATTGGCAGTTTGTGAGCATTTCCAGGCCTGTATCTAATAGCAAATTGGCTGCCTTGATGCTTGATGAAAGCAGCAGACCTGACTACTCATACACAATGTAACGATCTTTACATACTTGGGGCGTATGGGGGACTCACAAGGTGTGCAGAGAAATAAGACATTGTAAATTAATAACAAAAACAAAAAATACCCAGCCCAGCCCAATGAAGACTGAAATGCTTCCCAGGGGATGGAATGTAGAGTGTAGCTGAAAGTGAAGTCAGATCCAAATTCCACTGAATATTGCACAATCATAATTCCCTCTATGCTGGATTTTTCTGTATGTACTGGAGGTGAATGATAACAACTGCTATCCAACCATATGTGGATCCTTTCTTGATTAAAGGGGGAAAGGGTGGGGGGACAAATCACCCTGCTCAAGCCCTTGAGAGCTCTGAGAATCCTGGAGACGGATATTTTGGAGTATAGAATTTCCAGATTGCCTCTTGTGATTCCTCTCACCTCAGCCTGTTATGAGAATCAAGGGCATTTGAACAAGGTAATATATGAGAATTAAGATTACTCAGTGCAACACTATTTTGGGAAGCACAATAGTATTTCCTAATGTGACCAGCTATTCTCAGGTCTGTCAATGAGAGAATATGCTGGACTAGAAACAACTCCCATTGTGTGAAAAAAATATGAGCTCCAGAAAACTGATTTGGTGGGCCCTCTCCTGGCGGCAAGCAGACGCTTCACAGCAGCCTAGAGGCCAGAGTGAGAGGGCGCTGAGGGGAGGAGTGCTCAGGCCATCGATTCTGTGAGCCCCCTCCCAGCGGCAAGCTGGTGTTTCACAGTGGCCTCAAGGCCAAAGTCATTGGCAATGTGCCTATACAAGGATAAAAAGTGAGTCATCGCCAATATAGCTTCTGGGACTGCCTCCCTCCCTATGTTCCTCCATGGCAGCTTTGCTCATCTCAAAAGGGTCTCTTACAGGTGCACATGGGCAAAATCAACTGCTGTCCATACATGAGCTTTCTCTGTGGTGGCCCCTACCCTGTGGAATGGCCTGCCTAAGGAGGTCAGGAGAGTCCCCACTCACCTTGCTTTCCACAAATGATGCAAAACCAAATTATTCAAAAAGGTTTTTTACTCAGGTAGGAGAAATGTATTGTAGGGAGGGGGTCTCAGATGCTTTGCTAATGCGTTAAGGACCATAGGCTTCACCACTATGTTGCATTACATATTATCGGTTGCTTTAAATATGTACTCCTGTATACTACCTGTGTTTCATGTTGTATAATGTCAGTCCTAGAACTGATTATGTTCTGTTTCAGCATTTCTTCAACCCTGTATTGGATCCTTGATAATGCTATGTCTTTGTAAACTTGTATTTATTTACCCTATGGTATTGCTTATGGAAATGTCCTTGATGCTATATGGAAATGTTTATTTATATTTCTATTTCAATTTATATACTGCCCATCCCCAGGGGCTCTGGGCGGTGAACAGTTTAAAATCAATAAAAACAAGAAAACAACAATACTAAAATCAATATACAAAACAATAATGAAATAAATTAACCAAGTGCAATGGTGGGGAGAACCCCCACCCCCACCCCAAAGGTGGGAGGCAGACATGGCACCGCCGCCTTCAACCACCGAATGCCTGGCGGAACAGCTCTGTCTTACAGGCCCGGCGGAACGATAATATGTCCTGCTGGGCCTGGGTCTCCATTGACAGAGCGTTCCACCAGGCTGGGGCCAGGACTGAAAAGGCCCTGGCCCTGGTTGAAGTGAGGCGGGCTTCCTTAGGGATGGGGACCACCAGTAAACATTTATCCGCTGATTGAAGCGGTCTCCGGGGAACGTACAGGGAGAGGCGGTCCCAAAGATATGCCAGTCCCAACCCGCTCAGGGCTTTAAAGGTAAGAACCAATACCTTGAACCTGATTCAGAACTCAACCAGAAGCCAGTGCAGCTGGCGCAGGACAGGTGTGATATGTGACTGGTAAGATATACCAGTCAGGACCCGCGCCATCGCATTCTGGACCAGTTGTAGTTTCCGGATCAGGCCCAGGGGTAGCCCAGCGTAGAGTGAGTTACAGTAATCTAGCCTGGAGGTGACCGTTGCATGGGTCACTGTAGCCAGGTCCTGGGGCATCAGGTAGGGGGCAAGTTGCCTGATCTGACGGAGATGGAAAAATGCAGACTTGGCAACCGCCGTGACCTGGGCCTCCATTGATAGGGAGGCATCCAGGAGCATGCCCAGACTCTTCGCCAGCTCCAGGGCAGGGAGCTGGATCCCAACATCTGGCAGCCCCCATCCCAGCTGCAGGACCTCCGTCTTCACCGGGTGAAATGTCCTTGATACTGATTGTACTAATCTCACACTATGTAATCTTCCCTGAGTCTCAGTGAGAAAGGCAAACAATGAATGAATGAATGAATGAATGAATGAATGAATGAATGAATGAATGAATGAATGAATGAATGAATGAATGATAGGATGACGAGAGAGAGAGAGAGAGAGAGAGAGAAAGAGTTTCTCAGCTTCATTGCTATTGTTTCCCCATCTAGAGGTGGTTCAAAGGATTGTTCCAGTCATTTATCCCACTCAGTAGCAGCACCTCAGAGTATTAAGGAGGGAGCTCATCCATTTTAGTTGTGTGGGTGGGCTGTGGATTCTCTGCTGCATTGTGGTGAAAATGGAGTGAAAAAAGGCTGGGAGTGGGGGTTTGCCAGAGAGTAGAAAAGGAGGGAAGTGGCAATCCTTTAAACTAGGCTAAGTATGGAGGACTGAACATATGCCTGGGATGCAGATCTCTGAGGTGAAAAGAGAGAACTGCTGATGAGTGAGAAAACTGTGCTGCTTTCAAACACTTTCTTGAGGTGAAATGGCTTATGGAGCTGCTGTGAAAGAAAGGTGAGGCTGAGATTGGCATTTGTCCCTGCCCTGTACAAGCATTTGAGGCAAATAAGGGCCAAGGTAAATTTGACTAATTTTTAAAATTTCAGTGCAGTTGTATTTATGCAGCTACCCTTAAGAATCATTCCAAACGAGATACTTCTCAGCCACTGCTGGATTTCCTACAGAACTCAGTTTGAAAGTTTTTCTTTCTCTGTAACTTCCTTGATGGTTTAGTTCCTGAAGTCTACTTCCACAGCAGCTCAAGTGAAGCACAGCTCTTTTGCACAGACTTGGTTTGTCCAAAAACAATGTCCACTGCTATCATCATCATCATTTCATCTATCCATGCACTGGAACTGTCATAGCTCAGCCAGTCTAGTTGGTTTGTGTGTGGAACAACTAGTATTTCTGAAACTGCTTTGTTGGAGGACCAGGATTTCAATATGACTTCTAGGGCCTCATGGTTACATTCCCCAATACAGTTGGTGCTGGTATCTTTGATACCTACTGACTTTCCTCCCACAACTGTTAGCCTAGCTGGGCAGTCTGTGATGTCTGCTACTTTCATATCCACCAGACAAATGACTATGGAGTCATCATGCTCTTTACAGACTCCCTTACCATTGAGGACCAAGCTAGATGTGCAGGTCTTTAAAGAGTTGTGTCTGGGTTCCCAACACCCAATTTAAGTTCCCTGCAGCTACACAGCAGCTTTGAGGAGTAGCTGTTTAAAAGAAAGGTGACCCTAAATGGCCTAAGAATGCCTCTGCGGGTGTGTGCATGTGCGTGCGCTCCTTCCTCTCCTCTCATGCCGTTTCCCTGTATCAAAATAGCAAAGGAGGGAGTTTCCCCCCCCCCTGCTTTTTCTGCTCCATGTGAAGCATTCTGTGCACATGGAGCAGTAAAAACAGGGGGGAAACTCCTCCTGCACTAATGTGACATGGGGAAATGGCTTGAGGGGGCAGGGAGAAGCCCCTCCTTCCGCATGAAGGCATTCTGAGACCATTTGGGCTCTCTTTTATTTTTTAACAGCCATTTACTTTCTAGCTGCTGTGTGGCTGCGGAAACCTAAGTTGAGAACCCAGACCCAACTCTTTAAAAACCTGTACGTCTAGCTTGGCCCTGACTCTCCCAGATTCTTCAGGTAAGCCACCTTATTGCTTAACAGCCCTGAGCATATACCTACAACTGCCCATAATGGTAATTCATTTGTTTTGTCTGCATTCTAAAATGTTTGGGGTTGTTATTGAATCTCTCCCATCTTTGTTGGTTTGACTCTTATTTCCCATTTTGATTCTGCTTCTCTCTTGTGCAAGTGGAAACTAAGAGCCTTTATTTTCATGCATTTGGCTTCTCAAGATTATTGTTCTATGGGTGTTCTGAAAGACAGGAATCTTTGTTGGACTTTATTGTTTAAGTTTGCTTCTGGTAATGGTAATTCTATTGCTTTTAGAATTATGTTATATTGTACTAATTTTATTGTTGCCCAACTTGGGTCCTAGTTATCCAGAAAAAAGTTGGGCTCATAAATGTTTCTAATAAATAATTTTTAAAAATTTCCTCATGCCAATTTTTCCTGTTAAAAGTATCACATTTTCAATATTATTTTGGTGTCCATTATTTATCAATGGCATTGAACTGGTATAAAAGAAAAAAGTGGGCACACCAACAATGAAAATTGGGTAATCCAAAAAGATCCCAAATGAAAGCATACAAAAGCTAAACAAAAAGGGCACAGTCATACATCACTAAAATGTCTCCTCATGGTATGCCTGTTAAGAAAATTCTAATCAAGAAAATCTTCTGAGGTACTGGAGGAGTGGTACTGAGTGGATCTTGCAGACATCTCATACCAACCCACAAAGCTCGGGTGATTCCATACCCTGATATGAGAAGAAGTCTGTCACAATGCAATTGCTTAAGTAGTTTTCATTTGAAAAATATCCTTGGGCTGGATACATTTTTCTGGGGATGCCTGAAGAAAGGAAATGTTTCATTTTTGGCCAAGGTGTACTTACCCTTAATAAGAAAAGCAGAACTGTAGCAGTTGTATAACATTTGTTCACAACACTAATGCCGTTGCTTGGCAACAAGCAGGAAGTGTGCTAGTGATTGAGAGAGACCTTAGATAAAGAAAATGTCTTTTAGTGTGGGAGAGAGGAACTAGCCTGGGATGTAAAATGTTTCTCTCTGTTTCTATTAATGTTTCTGTTTCTGAAAGCGCTGTACAAATGCTTTATTGCAGCACACTGGAACGGTGCAGCAAGAGCATGTGAAGTGTCGCATCTCTCGAAGAAAGGCAGCAATGGGTTCAGATTTAAAGAGTTTGGAATCATTGTTAGAATCTTTCCAAACTCTGCCATATTCTCAGCCATTTACAAGAGACCAAAGTACTGGCTAATGATACCTCCATAGCCCAGAATTGTGTGCTACTTGCTGTTGATGTCACAGTTACTAATTACATATAGTTCCAGGAGCTGACAGGTATGTAAGGGGCTGCACTTGAGTAAGTTGATGATAAATCTCTTGTCAGGATCTTTGGGGGTGGGGTAGAACCATCACAGTTCTAATTGGTTTCCCATCAATGGTAGCAATATTGACCATTAATTTATTAGATTTGCTGTCCTGTATGCCTTCATGAAGTTGAGCAGTGAATATGGGATTTCCAGACGCCACTAGACTTCCTAATTGCCCAGCCCCAGCCCCAATCTCCAACCCTTGAAAATTTGAAGAGAGAGAGAGAGAGAGAAAATGGCCTCCATAGCAACACTGGGAAGGTGGCACCTTCGACCGCTGGCGCAGCCGTGCTTGGCGGGGGCCATTTGTTGCCTCCACGGAAGGAGGAAAAGACGGCGCCGTTCCCGGGCATCCGGGAGCTTGCTGGGGGGGGGGCAGAGCCGGTGCCCGTTTGGGGCGGCTCAGCCTGCTCTCTGGCACAGTTGAATTTTGTGCTCGGAGTGAGAGGCAGGTTCGGCTGCTGCTCCTGAGCGGTGCGGCGAGCGAGCAGCAAGGGAGCAATGAAAAGCGGCAGTGGCAGCGGGACCTGCTCCGAAGCCGGGCACTAATCCGGCAGCGTGGTCCGAGCTGGGGCAGCAAGCGGGCAGCGAGCTTGGAGCGGCATCCCAGCTGGAGCGTGGGCTGTGTCTGATTGCTGCGGCAGAAGCCTTGTCGTGGTGAGGTTTGGAGGGCGGGCACCACTTTGGGGCGAGCGGTGCCGCCTAGAGGGGCAGCGAGCACAGCTTTGCCTGGCATGGCCTTTGGGGGCTTGGGGCCGGGTGGCTGGCTTGGCTGACCTTGCATGGTGTGGGGGCTTCATATATCCATCCTTCATTGCCAGTGGTGAGGAATCCTGCACGGGAGGGCAGTTTTGGGATGGCATTTAAAGGAGGTTACAGCACCTCGAGTTTTTCCCTTTACCAGCTTGCCCCATTGGTCATTGCCCTCCCCCTTCCACTACTTGATTAACAGGGGAATTGGGGAGGCTACTGGGTGGCCATTTTCTTACAGGGCCTCTGGGCGGCCAGCAGTTGTGGTGGCCTTAGTTGGGTGGTGGTCATTTCAGCTTTAGTGGCCATTTTCTTTAAGGGTGCCATTTTGCTAGGAGGCACATTATAGACTACTGTTATTGCTTAGTGATAATGCCACCAAAAAAGGGCAAAGGGCCCTCTAAGGGCAAACAGCCTTGCAAGCGCCCAGTGGCCTCAGTTCCTCCTCCTGTTTCGTCCTCGTCAGATGACGAGGACATAAGTACAACCCAGCAGGATATTTTGCAATGCCTTTCAGCTTTAGAGCAGGCAAAGGGGGCTTCGGAGCCTGCATCAGGGGCTAGCAGGAAACGGCCCCTTAGGCAGGCTTCGAGGGATGCCATCAACAGGGGAATATTAAGGAGGCTTTCTGTTTTGGAGGAGGACCTTGGATCTGTGGCTGGAGGGAGCAGCATGGGTACCATGCCTTCAGGACAAGGAGCGGCGGAGCCATCGGCGAATTTGGAGCAGGAAGTTTGCCCTGATCGGGGACCAGTGGCTGAAGGCACTCCATATGCTGGCACATCAGCCGGGTGGCCTCCGGGTCCCCAGGGCCCTTGGGGAGGTTATCCTTATCCTTATTTAGTTTATAGACACGTGCCCTTTAATGCCTTGCCTTTTGGGGATACAGCTCTTCCCCTAGGTGATCATTTAACGCAGGCGACTAGGGACAAAATATTAAAAGGAGAATATGTTGACGTCTTTTCCCTCCTTTTCCGAGAACTGGAAAAGAAGGACAAAGATGATTTGGATGATCAGGACAAGGAGCACTTGAAGCGTAGATGGGTTGACTGGACTTGGGCCAATTGTCTTCTGGGGTTCCTTATATACGTGGGGGTTTTGGCGCGGGCGCAGCCCCATCAGGCCGCACCATTGTTCCAGTACCTTGATATTATTTATAAAGGTTATACTGGCTTCTCGAGTCCTGCATGGATGCAATATGACGAGGAGTTCAGGATGCGGGCGGCTTTGAATCCTTCCCTTCCGTGGGACCGGATTCATCAGCAGCTATGGCTGCAGGTCAAGTCCCCGGCAAAGCCAAGTTTGGGCGACCGGTCAGACAGTGGCCACATAGTTCAGCGCTCAGCTACTGTCCCCAGTACCCATGTCCCGGAGGGGCAGCCGGTTCAACCCTGGTTGGTCTGCTGGGAATTTGCCTATAAAGGGGTGTGCGCACATAGACCTTGTCGGTTCAAACATGAATGCCCATCCTGTGCCGGATCCCATGCCTATAATTCCTGCCCCAAGGTCCGGCAGGGTGGCGGAGGCAGGAGGCCAGGGGGTGCCAGTGCTGGCAGTCAGCAGGCAGTGGGAAAAGGGCCCCAGTCCGGTAAAGCTGAGGTCCCTTGAGAAATTATTGCGTAGGTATCCTAGGGAGCAAGATGCTCTCTTTTTGTTGAATGGGTTCAGATTTGGTTTTCGGATTCCAGTTCAGGGACTGCGTTCAGCGTTTATGTCTGATAATTTGCGTTTGGTTTCAGGGAGGGAAGATGTAGTTCATCAGAAGATAGCCAAGGAATGTTCCGAAGGGAGAGTCCTTGGTCCTTTTGACCCCCCCCCCCAGTTCCAAATTTGACAGTTTCAGCATTGGGGATGGTTCCCAAGAAGGCGGCAGGGGAGTTCCGTCTCATACATCATTTATCGTACCCCAGAGTGTCCTCAGTCAATGATGCCATTCCAGAGCAGCTCTGCTCCGTCCGGTATACTTCCTTTGACCAAGCGGTTAAAGTGGTCCGTAGTTGCGGGGTGGGGGAGGAGATGGCAAAATACAACATTAAGTCTCCATTTCGCTTATTTCCGGTTCACCCCGAGGATTTTGAGCTCCTGGGAGGGTAAGTACTATATGGATCGTGCCTTCCCCATGGGCTGCTCCGGTTCATGTGCTGCCTTTGAGTGCTTTAGCTCCTTTCTGGAGTGGGAAGTGAGGCGTCGGTCCCGTTGCCAGAATACGGCGCATTATTTAGATGATTTTTTGGTGGTTGGGGCTAAGCGGTCTGGGCAATGTGCCCATCTCTTGGCCTCTTTCATTGGCCTTGCCGAGGAGCTGGGGGTCCCATTGGCAGCAGAAAAAATGGAGGGTCCCTCCCAGGTGCTTACCTTCCTGGGTATTGAACTGGACACTGTCCAGCAGTGCTTTCAGCTTCCCCAGGTGAAGGTGGTGGAGCTTAAAATTAAGCTTCAGGAGTTTCAATCTAAGCATAAAGTTTCCCTCTTGGAATTGCAACAATTGGTGGGCCATTTGAACTTGGCTTGCAAAGCAATTGCCCCGGGGAGAGCTTTTTTGAGGCGGTTGTGTGATGCTATGGCTGCACTGCATGCTCCGCATCATCGCCTCCGGGTTAGCGGGGATATGCAGGAGGACCTGGCAGTCTGGTCTGACTTTCTTAGGTCATATAATGGGGTGACCTTTTGGCAGGAAGACCTGCTGCTGGAAGCTGAGCTGCAGGTAACATCTGACGCTTCGGGATCCACAGGCTTTGGAGTTTATTTCTGAAGACATTGGTGCGCTGACCAGTGGCTGCCCGAGTGGCGGGATTTGGGGCTTGATAGGGACTTGACCTTTTTGGAAGTTTTCCCTGTGTTGGTGGCAGTGCACCTTTGGGGGAAGGAGTTGGCCAACCACTCTGTCCACTTTTGGTGTGACAATCAGGCAGTGGTTCATGTGATCAACTCCCTGACGTCTAAATCCCTGAGGGCCATTTGGCTGGTCAGGCCCTTCACCTTGCTTTGCCTCTGGTGTTTAAGGCCAGACATGTTCCTGGAATTAATAATGATGTGGTGGATGCTTTGTCCCACCAACAGATGGAGCGGTTTTGGCAGCTTGCACCGGAGGCCAACCAGGAACCCATGTTGATGCCCCAGGAGTTGTGGATGCTTGGGAGGCCGAGGCGCTGAGGGCCATTCGGCTTGCGGTTGCCCCCAGCATGTGGCATGCCTATACGAGAGCGTAGGACAATTGTCTGGGTTTAGGAGGGAGGCCGGCCTGCAGGAGATATGGCCCATCCCAGTGAAGCACATCATGCATTTTTGCATGCATCAGAAAGCCCGTGGCTTGGCTGTTAAAACTATAAGGGGACAACTGGTGGCCTTGGCTTTTGTTAGCAAGGCCCAGGGATTCCCTGAAGCCATGGGGGACTTTAGGATCCGCAAAATGTTAGAGGGCTGGAACCAAAAGGTCGGGGTGCAGGCTGACATTAGGGAGCCCATTTCTCCGACAGTGCTTAGGGGCCTGGGTGCCACCTGGGCAAGTATTTGCAGCTCTGCCTTCAAGTCTAGGCTATCCCATGCAGCGGCATTAACTGCCTTCTTTGGGGCACTGCACGTTAGCGAATTGGTTGTTAGTTCAGGGACTGATACGTCGGAACGAGCCCTTATGGCGCAGGATGTTCGGCTGCAGGGTAACGAGGTTTCCCTTACAATACGTAGGTCTAAAACAGATCAGTTGCAGAGGGGAGCGGTTGTCCGCTTGGGCATCTGTGCTGAGGCTGGACTGTGTCCTGTGTGGACCTTGTGCAGGTATTTGAGAGCATGGGGCGATGAACCGGGGATATTATTTAGGCATGAGGATGGTCGACCCTTGACGCGTTATCAGTTTGGGGCGGTAACCTCCAAATCTTTGTCGAGGTTGGGCTTAGCTGGTGTTAAGTTTGGCACCCATTCTTTTTGGATTGGGGCAGTGTCAATGGCTGCAGCCATGGGATACCCAGAAGGGGCAATTCAGCGAGTGGGCAGATGGAGGTCATCTGCCTTTCGATCTTACGTTAGACCTTTGTCTCAGTTTTGAGGTTGTTGCTGTTTTTCTTTCTATAGGTGTTGTGTCCAGCCGAGAGAAGCACAGAATATTGATCTGCGGGCACAGCATGATTTTTTGGGCGGCCCATCAAACGAAGCGGACGCAGTTCGGGTCCCAGCTGGGATTGAGTGAGGGTGCAGCCGTTGAGTGGCTGGGTTGCCGGGGCCTACACTGGTCAGGCTTGTTGCCACTGTTGTTCAGGGACTGGAATGGTCCCCAGCCCCATATTTTACTTATTCACCTTGGCGGGAATGACCTGGGGCTTGTGCAAGGCAAGGCCTTGTCTCTTCAGGCTAACCAGGACTTGAGAGGGGTGTTGCACCGCTGGCCTGGAGTGCTGATCATGTGGTCAGCAATGTTGCCCCACAGGATTTGGCGTGAAGCGGAAGATCGGCAGGCCATCGAGAGGGCCCGAATGAAGGCCAACCGGGCCATCCAGAAGGTGTTAGGTGATGGCTTGGGTATTAACTTACCCCATCCCAGGATCAGGGCCGAGTTTGCTGACCTCTACAGAGGTGATGGGGTGCACCTGTTGGTAACGGGCAATGAAATTTTTTTGGATGACCTGCGGCAAGGGCTTCGGTTGGCCTTGAGTCATATTTGGGGCATCAGGGTCTAAGCAGAGGCTTGGCCCTGGCGGTGGCAGGAGACAGTGGGGGAATAGGGAGCGGGCCGGTGAGCACCCTAGGCGCTTCTCCAATTGGGGAAAAGGGGTCTGCCAGAGGCAGATGGTACTGCTTTGACGGCTGCCATGCTGCATGGCAGACTGCGAAACCCAAGGCAAGTCCTTTCCTCACTGCTGTACAGCTGAGGCTTGGGAGCTTGAGTTGGGGGGATCCATTTGCTGGCTGGCTGGGTCTTAGCCATCCACTAGATGGCTCATGCCTGGGGCTTCGGGGCTCGCTCAGACAGGTCAAAGCGGAGGCCCAGGGGAGACCACATGGCTTGGCCTGTACCGCTAGTCGGCCCTTGCCGCAGTAGTTAATGGTTGTTATCAGTTGTTGTTATTTAATAAAGTGGCCCTTAGATCCAATTTTGGTGTCTTTCTCTTCATTCCGACTGTGGTGGCAAGGTGGCCCCTTCGACTGCTGGCGCAGCCGTGCTTGGTGGGGGCCATTTGTTGCCTCCACGGAAGGAGGAAAAGATGGCACCGTTCCCAGGCATCCGGGAGCTTGCTGGGGAGGCAGAGCCGGTGTCCGTTTGGGGCAGCTCCACCTGCTTTCTGGCGCAGTTGAATTTTGCGCTCAGCCCACCCTCCTCACCCAGTATGGTGTAGGATTAGCCGGCTGCTGCATGCAGGGCCAGGTAGGAATTTTTTCCTCTTTTCACTCCGATTGGCCTGGGGTGTGGGGGTTTTTTTTGCCTACCTTACACCATGGCTAGGGTTGAGGTAATTGGCAGGGTGGTGTCATTTAGGGTATCACTGGCAGGAGACAGTGGGGGAATAGGGAGCGGGCCGGTGAGCACCCTAGGCGCTTCTCCAATTGGGGAAGAGGAGTCTGCCAGGAGCAGATGATACTGCTTTGACGGCTGCCAGGCTGCATGGCAGACTGCCTAGGTGAACCCCAAGGCAAGTCCTTTCCTCACTGCTGTACGGCTGAGGCTTGGGAGCTTGAGTTGGGGGGATCCATTTGCCGGCTGGCTGGGTCTTAGTTATCCACTGGATGGCTCACGCCTGGGGCTTCGGGGCTCGCCCAGACAGGTCAAGGCGGAGGTCCAGGGGAGACCACGTGGCTTGGCCTGTACTGCTAGTCGGCCCTTGCCGCAGTAGTTAATGGTTGTTATCAGTTGTTGTTATTTAATAAAGTGGCCCTTAGATCCAATTTTGGTGTCTGTCTCTTCATTCCGACTGTGGTGGCAATTTCCCCTAGTCTCTATAAAGATATAAATTCCTAGATGATCCTATGGAAATAACATCACATCCCCTCCAAACTCCACCCTCCCTAGGTACTGCCTTCAAATCTCCTGGCATTTGCCTAGGCAGTGTTGAAACCCCTAAAAGCTGCTTATTTCTAGCTTAAGAGAACATAAGAGAAGCCATGTTGGATCAGGCCAATGGCCCATCCAGTCCAACACTCTGTCACACAGTGGCCAAAAACCAGGTGTCCTCAGGAGGTCTGCCAGTGGGGAAGGGACACAAGAAACCCTCCCACTGATTGCCCCCCCAAACACCAAAAATACAGAGTATCACTGCCCTAGACAGAGAGTTCCATCTATACCTTGTGGCTAATAGCCACGGATGGACCTCTGCTCCATATGTTTATCCAATTCCCTCTTGAAGCTGTCTATGTTTGAAGCTGCCACCACCTCCTGAGGCAGTGAATTCCATATGTTAATCACCCTTTGGGTGAAGAAGTACTTCCTTTTATCCGTTCTAACCCAACTGCTCAGCAATTTCATTGAGTGCCCACAAGTTCTTGTATTGTGAGAAAGGGAGAAAAATACTTCTTTCTCTACCTTCGGTATCCCATGTATAATCTTGTAAACCTCTTATCATGTCACCCCTCAGTCGTCGTTTCTCCAAGCTAAAGAGCCCCAAGCGCTTTAACCTTTCTTCATAGGGGAAGTGTTCCATCCCTTTAATCATTCTAGTTGTCCTTTTCTGCACTTTTTCCAGTGCTATAATATCTTTTTTAAGGTGTGGTGACCAGAATTGTATACAGTATTCCAAATGAGGCCGTACCATTGATTTATACAGGGGCATTATGATACTAGCTGATTTGTTTTCAATTCCCTGCCTAATAATCCCCAGCATAGTGTTGGCCTTTTTTATTGCCGTCACACACTGTATCGACATTTTCAGTGAGTTATCCACTATGACTCCAAGATCTCTCTCTTGGTCAATCTCCGCCAGTTTGGACCCCATCATTGTATATTTATATTTGGGATTTTTGGCCCCAATGTGCATTTCTTTGCAGTTGGCCACATTGAACCTCATTTGCCACGTTGACACCCACTCGCCCAGCCTCGACAGATTCCTTTGGAGTGCCTCACAATCCTCCTTGGTTCTCACCACTCTGAACAATTTAGTGTCATCAGCAAACTTAGCCACTTCACAACTTACTCCCAACTCCATATCATTAATGAACAAGTTAAAAAGCACCAGACCCAATACTGAGCCCTGCAGTGCCCCACTGCTTATCACCCTCCACTGTGAATATTGCCCATTTATACTCAGATGGGGGTGACATGAGCTACCTTCCACTCCTCGGGAATGGAGGCAGATGTTAATAAAAGGTTACATATCTTTGTCAGGAGATCCACAAGTTCACATTTGAGTTCTTTCAGAACTCTTGGATGTATGCCATCTGGGCCTGGTGATTTGTTAGTTTTTCAAATTGTTTATTAGTGGTAGGACCGCTTCTCTCGTCACCTCAATCTGACTCAGGTCTTTCAATACTCCTTTTGAAATCAGTGGTTCTGGAGTGGGCAAGCACCTCTCATCTTCTACAGTGAAGACAGAGGCAAAAAATGCATTTAGTTTCTCGGCCATTTCCTTATCGTCCTTCAGTAATCCTTTTACCCATTGATCATCCAGGGGCCCCACTGCCTCCCTGGCTGGTTTCCTGCTTCTAATATAGTTGAAGAAATGTTTATTGTTGCTCTTTATGTTTTTTGCAATGTGTTCCTCATAGTTCCTTTTTGCCTGCCTGATCACAGACTTGCATTTTCTTTGCCACAGCCTGTGTTCTTTTTTATATACCTCACTCCGACTAGCTTTCCACCTTTTAAAGGAAACTTCCTTTACTTTGTTTGTTAACCATGCAGGCCTTTTTTATACCTATTTGTGCCTTTCCTAACCTGTGGTATATATTTTATCTGAACTTCTAGGATTGTAGTTTTAAATAGTCTCCAAGCTTCCCCAAGGGTTTTGACCCTTCCTTTCAGTTTCTTCTTCACATGCCCCCTCATCTCAGAGAAGTTACCCCTATTAAAGTTAAAAGTGATTGTGTTGGTCTTTTTCGGCAACTCCCTATTTATGCAAATGCTGAATTCAATAACATTATGGTCACTGTTCCCAAGCGGTGCAACCACTTTTACATCTCTCTCCAGATCTTGGGCATTACTTAGGACCAAGTCTAGGATCGCCTTTCCCCTGGTAGGTTCTGCAACCATCTGCTCCATAGCACAGTCATTGAGAGTGTCTAGAAACTGAGTCTCTTTCTCCCCACAATCAATGTGTGGGTAATTGAAATCACTTATTACTACAGTTATTTCGTCTAGCCACTATCCTTATTTCTTTCATCATGTTATAATCATCCTCTACCTTTTGATCCAGTGAACGATAACAAACTCCTAGAGTTAAGTTTCCTTTTGGGCCCATTATTTTAATCCATAGCATTTCCAGAAACTAATCTAATTCTCTTACCTTCTCAATCTTACTGGACTTTATACTCTGACATACAGAGCCACCCCACCTCCAACCCTTCCCTTCCTATCCTTACGATATAATTTATATCCAGGAATTGCCATATCCCACTGGTTTTCTTCATCCCACCAAGTTTCTGTAATGCCCACGTCTATGTTTTCCTGCAATACTAAGCATTCCAACTCCCTGATTTTACCTCAGACACTTCTAGCATTCATATATAAACATCTATAATTTCCCAGTCACATTTGGCCTGCAGCCTTCCTCCTGCTGCCTCGAGACCTTGTCAGGAAGTCCATATTGTTTGTCACCATGTCAGTGGACAACTATAATCCATTTCCCCGTAGAAAAGTAACAGCTAACTCTTCATCTCTTTGAGATGAACCATCCCGAATCAAAGACATTTTGTCTCCTGTCGGCCTTCATGCAAGATTCAGTTTAAAAACTGCTCTGCCACCTTTTTGATTTTAAGCGCCAGCAGCCTGGTTCCTTCTCGGGACAAGTGGAGACCGTCTCTTTTGTACAGCTCCCGCTTGTTCCAAAAAGCATCCCAGTGCCTCACAAACTTGAACCCTTCCTCCCCATACCATCGTCTCATCCACGCATTGAGACTCCTAATCTGAACCTGTATCTCTGGCCCTGCGTGTGGAACAGGTAGCACTTCTGAGAAGGCTACCTTGGAGGTCCTGGCCTTGAGTTTCCTGCCTAGCAGCCTACATTTTTCCTCCAGGACCTCACACTTGCATTTCCCCACATTGTTGGTACCACCATGTACCATGACCACTAGCTCCTCCCCAGCACTGCCTACCAACCTATCTAGAACTTCAGAAGTTGAACTATATCAAATTCATTTATACCATACTTTTGGTCTTCTGCAGAAGTTGCATGATTCTTGTGTAGATGGATGAGGAGGAGAGAAGACGCAATTCAATGGTGCTATTTCCTGGATCAGAACAACACTATTGCCACAAAACTGCAAATACAAGCATACTGAGCCCTACCATTTGATGTACTATCGATGACCAAGTAGATAGATAGATGGGGGATGTAGTCGCTGTGATTTTGGGCATCCCTAGAAAAGGGGAGAGAGCTGATTTCATAGTAAATTACATCAAACATTCAAGGCTGCTGTAGTAGGCAAAGCTGATTGCGTGACTTGTTTCTAGGTATTTGAAAGAGCCAGAAATGGATTCCTTCCAATGTTTTGGCTTCTCTGCTCAAAATAACCCCTCCCTATCTATTAGCCATTTCTTTGAATATAAGAGTCTGGCAAGGCAGAAGGGACTTCAGGTCTTATAATTCATCTAATTGCTCTAATCACAGACTGATGAGTCTCGGTGCCAACAGCATCTATGGATTTCCCCCCCTGCTCTACTACATAAACAATACATCTTTGACAAGCACCAACAAGAGAGACAGAGCCAAAATGAACACACTCTGTTGAGTATTGCTAGGTTTGTATTTCAAGGTGCACTTGATTATTGTCAGAGTTGCAATTCCTGCTAGCTTTCATGAGATCTGCAGCTGACGGGAAATGTAGCTTCTGTAGTCCTGCCAATTGTATGCCTTTATTTGGCCCTTGATATGCATGATGGGAAGCAGATAAACCCAGATTATTGCTGCATCTTAAAATACATTTGGTTGCAGCTAGGGTATTCAGGTGATCTAATAATACTGGGTTGGATCCAGAAAGTTTTTTTCACTCAATCTCATCTCATTCCCTTCCTTACTTCAGTCCCTGTCCCTCATGTCTTTTTAAAATGCAGGTCCCCAGTGAAGGCTTTTTGGCTGGTCAAAGTGATTCACCAGCAGAAAAGTTAGCTGGATCCAACCACAGTTGTCAACTTGCACTTTGGTTATACAAAAATGGGCTCCTGTTTTGATATGGCTGGATCACTAGGGTTGCCAATCTCCACATGGAGCCTGGTGATGTCCTGGAATTATAGCTGATCTCCAGTCTACAGAGAGGGCAGAGTCTATGGCATTATCTCCTACTGAGATCCCTCCCTTCCCCAAACCCCACCCTCCCAAGACTCCAGTCCCAAATCTCCAGCAATTTCCCAGCCTGGAGGTTCATGATGCATGGACTTTGATCGTTGGTGGCTACTCTGTGTCACTGCTATTTGTTCCAGGGGATAATCAGGGTAGTGTGTTTCAGCAACAATAAACAGAAGTCTTAGAGAACCTTGTAGTCCAACAAAATTTTATTCCCACATAAATGTTAATGTACTAGAATCCACTTCTTCAAGTGCAATGAGGTGGATCCTCACAATGTAGTCTGAAAATGTGTTCCATCTTATCTGTCTAAATGGACACTGAATGAACTGAAGTAAATTGCTCATTGAGGCTGAGATGGTTGTTTGTTATTTGGAGAAGTGCTGCACAGAATCATTTTGCAATCAGAAAAATGTCCATAGGTTAGTCTCATGGTGTGGTGTCCCTGGCAATGAAACAAACAGCTATTGCTCATGAAAGCCTGGCTTTCAGCATGGGCAGAATGGTGTAATGGACAGGGTGTTGGACTAGGACCTAGGAGACCCAGGTTTGAAGCCATGAAACTTGCTAGGAGACCTTGGGCTAGTCACACACACTCAGCCTAACTCAGCCTAACTTTCCTTACAGTGGTTTTGTGGGAGCAAAATGGAGGAGGGGAGACTGATGTATGCTATGCTGAGCTCCTTGGGGGGGAGGGGGGATAAAAATGGACTAAACAAATTCATTTCAAGTATAATCTTTTGTCTTTTTGAGTCTTGCTCAAAAATAAAAATTTGGTACACAATATTAAACCTAATATCAAAGCAGAGAAAATAAATGGATGTAATCCAGGGCAAAAATGTATCCTCTTTCAACAGTGCTGCTTTTATAATGGCAGCCTATATTTAGCACTGGGAATGTTTTAGGACCCATGATGTTTTGAATAAACAGCATGAGTCCAAAGCTCTAGGCCAAAAGGCCAAGAATTTTTTAAAATGCTAAACTACATGTTAGACTTGCACAAGCACATGTATTGAAATAGCAGCTGCTTCTACAGACAAATAGTTTCTGGAGAGGGGCATTTGTATTAGAAGTGTGAGAGCCACTAGACTGGGAGTAAGAAGTTCCAAGTCTGAATCCCTACTTAATGAAAATGCTTACTGAGTGTCCTTATGCCAGTCGCTCTTTCTCAGCCTAATCCACTTCACAGAGTTGTTATAAAGGTAAAAGTGGGAGAAGACTATATATTCTTCCCTGATCCCTTTGGAGAAAGGGTGGGATTAAAATGTGATAGAGAAGTGGTAGTGGAAAGGGCCGCTGACTGCTCAGTCTTTGCATGCTAATTGGTCTTCTGCTGTAACTTCTTCTCAGAGTTGTTCACCACATCCCTACAGAGTTTCAAAACATGCTGGGGGGGGGGGATTCTACCCTTTGACTAATATTTAGAACTAGCAACAAAGTCGGTCGTGGGGAAAAATACAACGGGCTCTAGAAAGGGGAGGGAGGGCAAGCAAGCTTTGCCAACTACTCCACTCCTGATCATGACCAGGTAAAGGGGTGGGTGGGCATTGCCACCTGCTCTGCTCCTGATCCTGACTATGTGAAGAGGTGGCGGGCATTGCCGCCTGCTCTGCACCTCATCCCAGCCAGGTGAAGGCGGGGGCAGGAATGCCACCAGCTCCGCTCCGCTCCTGATTCCAGCTGGTTGAAGGGGGTGGGTAGGAATTGCCACCTGCTCCACGCCTGATCCTTGGAGAACAAAATGGCTATTCCCTTGCAAAACAGCAAATAGAAGAGGAAAAAATCCACAGGGAATACAATACTAATTTACAAAATTACAAAACTGTATTCAGAGTGCAAAGGCTACAAAATTTCATCATTGTATTCAAATAAGTAAATAACAACCTCTTGATACAATTTTCAGGCACACACATCAACAATACAATAATCTTTTACATAATCATACAGGGCAAGTTGCAGTAGACACACACAATTCCCAACAATCTTCTTGGAATAGTTATAACAATTCTTTCCAGGACTTCCCTCAGCAAGTGAACGGTGAAGCCCAGCCGTGGAGCAAAGCTCCAACCCACGCTTGATCTGGGGCCGGCTATCTGTGGCAGATATCGGAATCCTTCATCAGGAGCGTGTGGAACGCTACAATAAATTTTTTTTTATTATTTAGCCTCTTTGGTCTTCATAGAAATATTTCATGACCCAAACCACAAACACATACCTTTACAGCAGAAAAGGAAATTTCCAATGTGTTTAAGTCTTACATGCCCAAAGCATAGCCTTGAAAATCTCTTATGCATGTGTGGCTGAGGGAACCAAAAGCCACCTATATCAGCAATCTCAGACTAATCATTAACAGGTGTCTTAAAGGGAACACGCATATATACACATTTATCCCATTAAATACAAATAGAGATCATTTACTACAAAAAACAGTTGAGAGAAAGCTCATGGTTCAACCCAAAGGGGTGCATCGTGTTCAACTTATGAATCCAATGAGCCTCCCGGCGTTGGAGGGGTACCTGCAAATTAGCAGAATGTTGTTTTCCTGATACCTCCAGAACCACTACTCTCAGGTCAGTTTCCTTATGCTGTTTTTCCACATAATGAGGTGTCAAGGGTGCTTCTTGCACTCGGTTACGTATCCGAGCAATGTGCTCAAGGATACGAACTTTCACAGGTCTTAAAGTGCACCCGACAGATACCAAGCATGGGCATTCAATAGCATAAATAACTGCTGCAGTCTGGCATGTGGCAAAATGAGTGATAATTAGTTTCTGCCCATTTAACACAGTTTCTTTGCCCTCCCAGATTATACTGCACACCTGGCAGCGCCCACATTTGTGATTACCAGTGGGCAGTCTGGGGTCTCTCTCCTTAACCTGTACATCCACACGTACCAACATGTCCTTTAAACTGCAGGTCCTGCGAAAGCCTACCTGTGGTATACTGCCACATCCATCTATCTCCTCTACAATCTTCCAGTGACGGTGAATAATCCTCTTGATACCATGGGCGATCGGAGTGTATTCGACTGCCCATCGTATCCTCTCTTCTGACTGTCGTATTCTATGGGTAAGCAGAGACTCTCTATCCACCATCGATGCCCTCCTCAGGGCTGACTGCACCACTTGGCGGGGATAACTTCTCCTCATGAAGTCATTACTAAGTACCTCACTGTTTTTCTGAAAGTCTGCTGGTGAGGATGAATTACGCTTGATGCGTAAAAATTGTCCATAGGGGATGTTTGCACGTAAATGGCCTGATCCTGGATAGGTGAAGAGTGTGCGGCATTGCTGCCTGCACTGTGTCAGGTTCTGACTATGTTTCTTGTGTGTTCAAACCAAAGAGACTCCATTTTAATCCTGTCAGTGTTTTAAGTACTTCTTTTGCAGATGGCAAGCAGTTCAGTAGCAGTTATCTTAGAAAAGAGGAATGTTATGACTACAACCTTTCCAGCCTTGGGAAACTTTCACTTTCTCAGCCTCAAGCCGTTTGTTTTTGAGAACTGTGGGGGGAGGATGGGGCCTGCAGGGGTATGCTATTCTGTACCTTAACCTTTGCCTGTCATTCATAACAATACTCATGTACCAGCCAAGATATTGTATCTTGGATAGTGGACTATAAGGATTGTTTATACTCAGTAAAGTCTTTTGAAACCAATGGACTCATGTCTAATTGCAAGAGATAGTCTGGATTGCAACTTTTAGTAAGCCACTGTCTGACATTTTGTTACGAATCACATCTGTTCCAATGCCTAAGCAGGAGGAGCTGGATACCAAGGCCGCGTCCAACAGGGACCCTTTGTTTGATCCTTATGCCTCCAATTCGAAAGGACTGGAACTTGCAAATCAACCCGTTCCAGGGGGAACGGTGTCAAGCCGTACAACGGTGTACACCCTCATGCCTGAAGGAGCGAGAGCTCGACCAAGGGCGATGGCAGAACCCCTGATATCGCTACCTACCCCGAGACAGTGGGGTTCGAGGCCGAGAGAAATGAGGGAGAGGAGAGCGAGTACGGTGTTTTCCAGATCGCAAATGGATGGGAATCGAGTGGTCGGTTCATCAATGGAAGTGGCCAGTAGTCAACCGTGGTATTACTGGAATAGAGAATCCGACCAAATACAGTGGGACCTGAGAGGTTCTGAAAGTACCCAGGTATGGGAAACCTCCCGTCACGATCTGATGAGTTGGGACTACGCGGAAGTCACCCCATGGACGGGACAGCGCGAGTCGAGTGATCAAAGTTGGCAGCAGTTACAAAGCCGAACTTTAGCAGTGGATGCTGGAATTTCAGCAATAACGGGACTAACGAAAGGAATCCTGGCAGGCATATCTGAGGAAGGAGAAGGCACCGGGGCCACCGGAATGGGAGAGATTCGGCTGTGGCCCCGAGCTGCCGTTTCCTGTATGGAATATATAGAGACTACACAAATTCCAACTGAACAGCCCCAGGATGCATCAGAGGAGAACGGAGACACTACAGCTCCAAGAAATGTACGGATATTGGAAGAAAGAATCAGCAGCATGGAGGAGAGTTTAGCACATGCGGTTCATTTGTTGTCGGTGTTGGTCGTAAAAGGCTCAGGAGAGGAGCCTCCGCAAGAAGAGAGTACAAGAGTTTCGATTACTTGAGGGGTGGCAGCTCTCCAAAGGATTTTACCGGGAATACGCCCGGACCCGATTCCTCCGGAAGAGCAACCGGTCTTGCCGGCTGATGATCAGCAAGTACCAATGATGCCACCACCGGAGCAACCCCAGGATCTCCAGGATGAGACGCCAGAAAGGCCCCTTCCAGAAGGTCCACCAGGAGAAGAAGGAGGGGGAGGCCAGCCAGATCAACCTCCTCTCCAGCCACAAGAACCGCCAATTCTCCCAGGGGAACAACCTATACAACCAGAGGAGATTCCTCCGGGCCTCCCACCGCCTTTCCAACCACAAGGACAGCCGCCCCTCCAACCTCTCCCGCGGGGTCCAGAGCTGAGGCAAGTACTGCAGGGTCTTCCAACTTTGCGGCCGCAAGGCCCCTCTCCACTTCCACGAGGTCCTCTGGGCCTGAGACCGCAAGGACCACCACCGAGGCCACAAGGTCCTCCACCTCTGAGACCGCAGAGACCCCCGTGGCCAAGACACCAACCGCTCCCAATGCAACCCATCCCACGCCGACCTGATCTACAGCCGAGACAGGAGCCAGCGCCTTTACCGTACTACCAGTGTTGCCAGACATCAAGAATTACCGATGGGATGGGTAAAGCTAGAAGCTACGTTCGATGGGGATCCTACAAAGTTGGGATTTTTTCTCGTGCAAGCGCTGCAATTCTTCAATCGATGGGGACATTTATTTGAGGATGAAGCTAGTCAAATTGAACATCTGGGGTCCCGGTTGCAAGGAAAGGCGGTGGAATGGTATGTAGCGTTGTATGAATTGGGGCCCCCGGAATTAGAATTCTTACAAGGATTAGTAGCGGCACTCCGAGCCCAATACGAAGATCCTTTAGAGGAGAGTAGAGCCCAAACAGAGTTACAAACCATTAGACAAGGCAGTATGTCGGCCAGAGACTATGTTACTAAATTCCGACAACTAGCCGCCAAATGTCGAAGGTGTGAGGAATCCACCAAAATAATTTTGTTTAAACAAGGCATGAATCCCAGATTGCTGGACCGAGCCCTTATGCAAGATAATCCCCCCACACTCTTGGGTTGGATTCAATTGGCATGTGAAGTAGAAAACCGCATGCAGGAAGTACGGCTTGTAGAGCAACAACAAGCGACAGGGCACCGGCAGACTTCAATAATTGTAAGTGGGGGAAGGGGAACAGGATACGCAGCCAGAGGAGCAAGAGATGCTAGATGGCAACAAGGACTATGCCTACAATGTGGCCAAAGCGGTCACTTCGCGGCACAATGTCCATTCAGGCCTGTGCAAAGAACTCCGTTCCCACCATGGCGAACAGTCTCTACCACCTCTCCCCCACCATACCACCCAACGCCAACTCCACAAACGACAAGGGGGCAAGGAGCTATCCAGAGAAAGCCTCCCGAGAAAGGGTTAGAGCTAGAAGAAATTATGGATCTTGATCCAACTGCCCTAACTAGCGAAGAAGGACCCGAGAGCCCCAACTTGGGAAACGAGATGGATCTGTCGTAAAGGGACCCAAACGGCAGATCAAGCCCCAGTCGACTCCCATAGTGGAAAGACCTCGAGGGTCCATATTATTCATGGCGGTTACATTGGTTAATCCTGAAAGAAAAACTCATATTCGTGGACAAGCCCTTATCGATTCCAGCTGCTCCAGAGACATTATTGCACCTGCTCTCGTGAGTGGACTAGTACTCCCAATGAAAGAACTCGAAACTCCAGTTATTTTTGAACAAATGGATGGTACAAATATGAACCCAGTCACCACTGAAAAAATACCTGTGATCACAGACATGGGACAACACTGGGAAACAAGATCGTTTGTAATTAGCTCCACAGCTAAATACCCTCTGATTTTGGGGAGCAGATGGTTGTGGGACCACAACCCAGACATAGACTGGACAGTTGGAAGCATTAGCTTTAAACACGATAGCTGCAAAAATCATCGTTGGGACCAAAATTGGGATAACAATCCTACCCTCATGGAACAAGCACTCTTAACCCAAGAAGAAATTAATCAAATACCTAAAGAATACAGAGCTTATTTGCAAGCCTTCTCAGAAAAAGAAGCTAACACTTTACCTCCACATAGGAGGACAGATTGTGCAGTAGAAATCATCCCCGGAGCTGCCTTACCCAAAGGCAGACTGTATCCCATGAGCCCAAACGAAAGAGAGGAGCTCCGCAAGTTCATTGACACTAATCTTCAAAGAGGATTCATACAACCAGCAAACAGTTCTCATGCTGCTCCAGTATTGTTTGTGAAAAAGAAAGGATTAAGACTGTGCACTGACTTCAGAGGACTTAATGCAGTCTCATCCACAAACGCTTATCCTATACCCCTCATCAGAGATCTCCTCGACGTCGTGGCACAAGGTAAGATCTTCACAAAGCTGGACTTAAAAGATGCGTATAAGGGAGGGGGATGAATGGAAAACCGCGTTCAATACGCCCTTAGGGCAGTACGAATATTTAGTTATGCCTTTTGGCCTGGCTGGGGCCCCTTCGGTTTTCATGTCCATGATCAATGAAGTATTGCACGAATTTTTATATAAAGGAGTAGTTGTTTACCTAGATGATGTCCTCATTTACTCAGAAACAGAAGAAGAACACATAGACTTAGTACAAAAAGTCTTAACTACTCTAATGTGCAACAAATTGCCCATCAAATGATCGAAATGTGAATTCCACAAAACTGAACTCAGTTATTTAGGATACTGCATTTCCAAAAATGGGCTAAAAATGGATCCAGGCGAAGTGAAAGCAGTCCATGAATGGCAAACTCCCACAACCCGTAAAGAACTGCAATCCTTTCTGGGGTTTGCCAACTTCTACAGAGAATTTATACAAAACTTTGCCCAAATAACTCTTCCCCTCACTGAACTATTAAAAACCAAAAACAAAGGGGAACAAGCCAAAAAACCGAACGCTAAACTATTGTGGACTCCACAATGCCAATTGGCTTTTGATCTTCTAAAGCAGCAATTTATATCCGAACCAGTGCTGCAACACCCCGATGAAAATCGCCCATTCATAGTACAGGTGGACGCCAGCGATACTGCGATTGGGGGTGTTCTTCTACAGCGTGGGGAGGACAATATTCTTAAACCTTGCGCTTATCTTTCTCGAAAATTTTCTGAACCGGAGAGAAATTGGAATGTTTGGGAAAAGGAAGCTTTTGCTGTAAAAGCGGCACTCTCCTCTTGGAGGCATTGGTTAGAAGGGGCCCGCCATCCGTTTGAAGTATGGACAGATCACAAAAATTTAGAAGCATTACGTAGTCCTAGGAGACTAAATGCCAAGCAGTTAAGATGGGCGGAATACTTTTCAAAATTCAATTTCACTCTCAAATTCTTGCCCGGCAAAACAAACTTTCTTGCGGACACCCTATCGCGCATGCCCCAACACAAAAGCAGGAGGGAAGAGACAGTGGATACAGTGTTTTCGCCTACGCAATTAGGAGGAGTGGTCACAACGCGCAGCCGCGCAAAGCAACCTCCTCAGTCAGATCAGGGGTGGAGACAAAAACTGAAAAGCGAAGTGGAAAAGGAGGGGGAGAATGTGCCCAAAGAGAAACTAATTCAATCTGAACAAGGGGAATGGCTATGGGGTGATTTTATGTACCAGATAGTTTGAGAAAAGAGGTATTGCAACGCTGTCACGATGCCCCAACAGCTGGGGATTCGGTTTCGTTTTCTCAGCCATGCCGGACGCTCCTCTCGGCTGGTCCGGGAGGAAACGACCGGGCACCCTGACCGGGCGGCTGATCCGTAAGGATTAGCCCCCAGGACTCCCAGGGAGGGAGCCAGGGTCCGGGACGCGGCGGGAAGAACTCCCCGAAATCAATGCGGGGGGGGGAATTGCCCGTTTGTCCCTATGGAGGCCGGCAGATGTGCGCGGCGCCTCGAGTGCCGCCGGGCAACGAGAAACGGCAAGTAAAAGAAACAGGCGGAAGCCTGTAAACAAGCGAATCCCTTCTGTTCTACAAGCGTTTGTGAAGGAGAGGTTGATCTGAAGAAGACTCGCTCTTCCCCTTCGTGGAGTTCCAGAATTTTGTTGGCGCCCCCCCCCCCCAAAATGGCAGCAAAGAAGCAAAGTCCCGCTCTCGGTAAGTCAATCTCGGCCACCTTGCAGAAAGGGGAGTCGCTCGAAGAGTTGGTGCGCAGGGCGGTGGTGGAAGCCATAAAACCCTTTGTTGACAAGCTGAACGAAACTGATCAAAGGGTGGGCTTAATTGAAAGCGAGGTGAAAACCATTAAGGCAGCAGCGGGGGGGGGGCAGAAAAGTCTGCTCTGGAAAGTGCGTCACTTGTGAAGGCTACAAAAAAGGAGCTGAAGTTGGTGGAGAACCAACTGATCGGGCTACAGGTGGAACGAACGCAGACAATTTTGCGTCTCCAAAACGTGAAAGAGGAGGAAAATGAGGATCTGTGGGATTTGGTCTCGGAACTACTGGCGACACCCGCGAGGACGACTAAAGAAGAGGTTAAAAGCGCCATTTTGGAGGTCCGTCGGGCTTCTTCAAAATATGCAACAAAGCGACAGTTGCCTCGTGAGATCATTATTGACTTTTCAACTAAAAAGATTCGGGACACCATCCTATATAACTCATACAATGCGGATTTGGACTTTATGGGTTTGAAAGTCAAGATTTTGAAGGACGTTCCATTTCTAGTCCGGAAACGGCGTTTTAAATATAAAAAGTTTGCAGCTCTTCTGAGGGACCATGGAATAAAGTACAAATGGTTATTCCCGGAAGGAATATGGTTCAGATATAAAGATCAGGCCTATAAGATATTATCAGAAGATCAACTAAAGGATTTTGAGAATAAAAACCCAGAACTCTGCTGCACCAAGAACGAAGAAAAGGAGGAGCCGGAGGGGGGGGGAGGAGGAGAGCATCGCAACAGCAGTTGCACAGAGAGAATTGCGTCCGGGACCTAGAAGGGGGAGGAAAGTTTAATCAGAATTTGAAATGTTTATTTTCTGTATGATTAACCACTCCATCATTATTCTATGGAGCTATTTTTGTATTATGACAGTATGAAGGGAAACATTGAAGTGTAGTGTTTAGTGTTTGTAGTTCATTCCCCCCCCTTTTTCTTTTTCCACCCCCCTTTGTCCTTTCCCTCTCCCCTTTCCTTGTGATAGTCTGGTGTAGTGTTTTGTAGTTATGAAAAATAAAAAAATTTATAAAAAAAAAAAAAAAACGATGCCCCAACAGCTGGCCATTACAGATATTTAAAAACGCTTCATCTAGTCCAACGGCAATTTTGGTGGCCGGGCATGCACAAAGATATTTCACAATATGTGGCTTCATGTCCCATTTGCCTCAGCGCCAAAATGCGAAAAGGCAAGCCTCCCGGACTCTTACAACCCCTTGAAACACCAAGTAGACCGTGGGAAATCATTTCTACGGATTTCATCACAGATCTTCCCCCCTCCAAAAATCACACCTGCATTTTGGTTGTAGTGGATCTATTTTCAAAACAAGCCCACTTCATTCCCTGCACCACTATGCCTTCGGCAAAAAAATTGGTGGATATTTTTCTGAAATATATTGTAAAACTCCATTCTTTTCCATCAAAGGTGATATCCGACCGCGGCAGACAGTTCATTGCCAACTTCTGGCGGGAGCTCATGCAACTTATGGGCATTGAACAAGGCTTAAGCTCCGTCCACCATCCGCAAACCGACGGGCAATCAGAAAAAACTAATCAAATATTAGAACAATTTCTCCGTTGCTATATCAGTTTCCAACAAGACAATTGGATTGATTTATTGCCTTTAGCAGAATTTTCTTACAACAACAGTGTGCATGCTTCTACCGGAGAAACACCATTCAAAGTAGTTTATGGCTATCACTTTAAACCATTCCCTTTTGAAGCTCTTCCCCCCGCAACAGCTTCTAAAGACATCTCAGAATGGTGGGGGGAGGCAGCTCAACAATGGACTCTTATTCAAAAACATCTTAACAAAGCTAAACAGGACTATAAAAAGTACACTGATCGCCATCATGTGGCTGAATGGGAATTGCATCCTGGAGATCTTGTTTATTTATCCACAAAAAATTTGAAAGTTGCTCAAACCAGCCGTAAATTGGCATTAAAGTTTTTGGGACCTTTTCCAGTTCATAAAATCATCAACAAAGTGACTGTAGCACTTGATTTACCAAAGAATCTGCGTCACGTGCATCCTACTTTTCACATCAGCTTATTGAAAAAGGTCCCCCCAGCAGATCAATGGCACACCCGTGCTCCTCCTATACCAACCTTGATTGATGATCAGGTCCATTACGAAGTACAGCAAATTTTGGACTCTAAAATCAAATGTAATAAGCTGTTTTACCTCATCAGATGGAAGGACTTTGACTCTGGGTTTGATGAGTGGGTGGAGGCTGTTCATGTTCATGCTCCTAGGTTGTTAAAATCTTTTCACACTCTCTACCCTCTCAAACCTGGTGGGAGAGCATTTTAGAGGGGGCAGAATGTCAGGTTCTGACTATGTTTCTTGTGTTCAAACCAAAGAGACTCCATTTTAATCCTGTCAGTGTTTTAAGTGCTTCTTTTGCAGATGGCAAGTAGTTCAGTAGCAGTTATCTTAGAGAAGAGGAATGTTATGACTACAACCTTTCCAGCCTTGGGAAACTTTCACTTTCTCAGCCTCAAGCCGTTTGTTTTGAGAACTGTGGGGGGAGGATGGGGCCTGCTATTCTATACCTTAACCTTTGCCTGTCATTCGTAACAATACTCATGTACCAGCCAAGATATTGTATCTTGGATAGTGGACTATAAGGGTTGTTTATACTCAGTAAAGTCTTTTGAAACCAATGGACTCATGTCTAATTGCAAGAGATAGTCTGGATTGCAACTTTTAGTAAGCCACTGTCTGACACACTGCACCTGATTCCAGCAAGTTGAAAGGGGGGTGGGCATTGCCACCTGCCCTGCTCCTAATTCCAGCTGGGTTAAGGCTGGGGGTGGGCATTGCTATCTGCTCTGCTCCTGATCCCAGCTGGGCTAAGGTGGGGGGTGGGCATTGCCACCTGCTCTGCTCCTGATCCTAGCTGTGTGAAGTCAGGCGGGTGGGCACTGCCACCTGGTCTGCTCCTGATCCCAGCTGGGTTAAGGCAGGGGATGGGCATTGCCACTTCCTCTGCTCCTGATCCCAGCTGGGTGAAGTCAGGGGAGTGGCGGACATTGCCACCTGCTCCCCTCCTGATCCCAGCCTGGGCTTTCCGCAGTGGTGTGCTCTCTGGAGGGACAGGCTGCCTTGCCTGGGCTTCCCTCTGTGGCAATGCCCTCTGGTGGTGCATCAGGGTAGGAAGTGAGTTGTCTAGAACATGCTTATTTTTATATAGTAGGATGATTACATGCAGATGGGAAACGACTTTTGTCCTTCTTGCACCCATATAGACAAAAAGAGAGTTTTACAGGTGCACTTTCTTAGAAAGGGATAGATAAAAAAATGATCCACTTTCATTCCACCCACCCACCAAACAGGTAAGGTTGGTATAAATCAATCAGTCTGTCTGTCTATCTACCCATCTTCCACTTTTCTCCCCAATGGGGACACAAAGTAGCTTACAATATTATTCCCTTCTCCATTGTATCTTCACAACAACTAAGTTGAGAAATTACAATTGGTCTGAGATCATGGTTCTCCCTGCCTCCATTTAATCCTTACACCAACCATGTAAGAGTTAAGTTAGCTGAGAAACAGCAATTGGTCCAGGGCTCTTCAATTAGCTTTGTGGCTGAGTGCAGATTTGAACCTAAGGTCCTGTGAGCCTCGGCCCCGCCCGCCGGGTCGACCCCACCTTCAGCCGTCCTCCCGGGTGCATTGACAGGCCCTTCCTCTTTGACTTCAGAGTTGGCAGGGAAGGGGGTTACTTCACCACAATCCTCCTCCTGGCCGCTGGCTATGAATTCTATCCCTCTCTCTGGCTTGCTCTCTTCACACCAGTCTGCTTATCTCCAGCCTCATGGGAAGGCCCCTCTTTTATAGCACCCTTCCACCCCTCCCTTACCAGGGCCACCAATTGCCCTTCATGCTCTATCCTTCTCTCACCCCTCTCACCTATGCCATATGGTGTTCAGCCCTGGGATAGGGTAGGCTCCCTACCCTCACACTGGCATCCCCACCTCGGCCCTAGCCTCGGCCCAATCAGCCTCGGCCCAATCAGCCAATGGAGAAGCAGCCTTATGAGTCTTACCTTACTTAACTGATAAAAATGGTGGAAAAGGAGTTCAGAGAGCTGAGGAGGTGGGAGTGGTTAATTCCACGCAGACCAATCAGCTCCCGGGGAAAAGGAGAGGGAGGAGAAGAGAAGCAGAAGGGAGTATAGAGTTTGCACTGACATTAATTGGGCCAGACTTGACTGGGAAGCGGCTTCAAAATAAAATTGCGTTATGTCCGCAGAGGGAAAAATCTGGGATATCACAAACAAACATTGGTTCTGCAGCCCATGACTATCTTACAAGTGTGAAACTCCTGCAAATCTCCCAGGTTTTAGTCCAATATGCTAACCATATACAACACTGACTCACCATACTAACATTCCATCTTCTGTCCAAACATAAAAGCCATGGAAGCCCTGCCTACCTTTGCATCAGGTCACATCATCATCATTATTATTACCGAGATCCAGGGTGGATTACACACTGCAAGTGAAAATACAATATAATCAGCAGCTAAGGCATTCAAAAGTAGAGTAATGAACAACAGTTTTAATTGCCCTGAATAACTGCCTTGTCCCACCTTTAAAGGATAGTAACCTTAAGTGCAATCAGCAATATTGAATTTACATTCTTAGTCATCCAATTGTTAAACAGAGTGCAAAATCTCACCTGCAGCAGTGAACAAAGCTGGTCCTACAGGTCATGTAGAAGTTACAGAACTTGTAAATACTGCAAGGTGAGGGGAGCACTGTATGGATTTGCTCACAAGGTGTTCTCCCCAGACTGGTTGGGCAACATTCCTTTACTGATGTTGGGTGAGACTGTGGCTCAGTGGTAAAGCATATGCTTTGCATGCAGAAGATCCCAAGTTCCATCCGAGGCATCTCCAATTAAAAGTATCATGCAGTAGGTGAAATGAAAGACCTGTGCCTGAAACCTTGGAGAGCTGCTACCAGTTTGAGTAGACAATACTGATCTTAATGGACTAATGGTCTGATTCAGTATAAGGCAGCTTCGTGTGTTTATGTGAGATTATCTTGATTCAGAAGAACCACACACACAGTGCTGTAGATGGAAAGACATTATGCACTGATGGATTTTGAGTTCTTTCTGCAGTAGTTTGTTGGGTAGCCATGTTGGTCTGTAGTAGAAGAACAAGATTTGGGTCCAGTAGCACCTTAAAGACCAACTAGATTTTTTTCTGCAGTAGTTGCAATTGTCTTAACCTCACTGTGGGGAAAATCATTGTGTTGCTTGATGAGTCTTTTTATTCAGTTCTCTAGAGATCTTTCATTTTGTTTAAAAGTGGTTCCTAGTTTAAATGGGCCATTGGCCCTCACCCACACCTGTGGGCCTGTAGGTCAGCAGGATAGGCAAACCTACCCTTATCGAAAGGGCACTCTGCTCCTCTCTGCTCGTAAATGCTTAACAATGCAAAGTTTCTCTTGGCTACGTGCAGTTTCAGCCGTCCCTGTCAGTAACTGGTTAACTGGATGCCAGCACAGATAAACATTATTTCCTTGGTCATCAGTCCTTGTGTATGCATGCTGTGCCTAAATAAAAGAGCCACTGCCTGGCTAGAGAGAGACTAGCCTTCGCAGACTGATGCTCAGAATCTCAACCCTGTGTCGTGTCATTCCTACACACACCATTTCCCAGATAGAAAGCAGGCAGACCCCGAGCAGCTGTTAGCTGTTCAACAGCAGCCCCCCCGCAAAACCAGTGTAGTGTAGTGGTTAGAGTTTCAGAATAGGATGTGGGAGACCCAGGTTCTGCTGTGGAAGCTCACAGTGTGACCCTTGTGGGTCCCCACTTGTTATATCTAATTCACAACTCCACCAAATCCAAGGATACTTAAATCCAGAGAATGAAGCAGTTAACAGACAAGACAGATCTTTCTACACAGCTGAAAACCCCCTCAAGTTTGTAGAAAAAACTGAACTCTAAAAAAATACACCCGGGAGGGGGGCGTTTAAACCCCAGTGATAAAAGCAACACCTGTAGTTTTAAGAAACAGATATTCACAGTGGCCATTGCTTGGCAACCTCAACAGTTTTGCCAGATTTTCATGCATGGTTTTTGTCAGTAAAAGAGAAATGAGGTGCCCTTCATATGACTTTGCAGGTTCCCCACTGTATAACTGGGTCTGGTCTGGCCACCAGCACCATTCAACTAGACCATAGTTTTCCTGGGTAGAGGGTGACAGAGGCAGGGAAGGGGGAAACTCAAGATGGAGGGAGATAAAGGTAGGTTGACTGGTGAGTGGGACAGGAGGCAGAAAAAGGAGACACTATGGGGGCTTTCAGGAATTGAAAGACATGGAGGGGGGTGACATGCTCCCTGAAAGTCCTTGTGGGTTCCTGATTTGTTTTTAATAAAAACGCCCTCCCATCCTGAACAGTTCTGTTTTGCAGAGTTTGCAGAAAACCAGATGTGTGGGACCTTCTTGAGCATCTCAGGCAGGCCATTCCATATGGTATGGCCACTACAGAAAATACTCATATATGAACAGGTGTTTTGATCTTGCCCACTTTCATGGTGACACCTGTAGACGGTCTTGTTCAGATGAGTGAAGTTTTCATGGCATGGCATAGGGGGAGAGACATTCTTGAAGATGTGTGGGTTCAAGGCTGTGAATGCCACTGCATGTGATGGCCAGTACCTTGAATTGAACTCAGAAACAAACGGGCAGTGTCATGACTCCCTTTCTGTCATGTAGTTAGATTTTGCCTTAAACCCTGTTCTTCTTACACCATCTGGGTAGATAATGCTGCCACCAGGAATTATATTCTAAACTAGTTAATTTAAATTTGGCTCTGAATAATGTGCCCAAATGTCAGGCTCCTTCGTGGACTATGTGGCCCTGAGGACAGGAATGGAGTACCAATACAGCTATTTCAAACTATAGAAATGGAGTCCATCAGAGTATTAACGAGAATCTGTAAACAAATATGGAAAACAAAACAATGGTTCACAGACTGGAAACAGTCTACATTCCAATTGCAAAAAAAAAGGGGGGGGGTTCCAATTGGAATGGTTTCCAATTGGCAAAGGTGTCAGACAAGGATGCGTATTATCTCCTTCCCTGTTCAACCTCTATGTAGAGTATATCATGAAAGCTGGATTATATCTAGGTGGAGTGAAAATTAGTGGAAGGAATATTAGCAATTCGAGATATACAGATGACATCATGTTATTGGCAGAAAACAATGAAGACTTGAAACGACTACTGATGAAAGTTAAAGGTGAAAGCGCCAAAGCAGAATTACAGCTGAACATCAAGAAGACAAAAGTAATGATTCTCCACACCGATGATAACTGGTCTTCAAAGGCAACCTGTTGAGTTTGGACCATAAGGAATGATTTAAATCAGTTCAGAGCACATCCCAATACCTTTTTCTGCCTCCAAACATTTCAACAAGATAGCATGGTCTACCGTATCAAAAGCAGCAAATAAATCCATTAGGAGCAACGGAGAGCCTTTGTCTAATTCAGATGGAGATCATCAACTAATCCACCAGCACTCTCTGTCCTATATCCTGGCCTGAAGTCAGACTGAAAGGATCCAGAGCACATGAGTTATCCAAGAAGGCTTGGAGTTGATCTGCCACTGCTCTATTACCTTGCCTAGGAAGTGCAAATTAAAGACAGGGTCATAACTGGCCACATCACTTTTCTGTGATTTTTTAAAGCAGGGAGATGACTGCCTCTTGAGCGGCTGAAGCAAGGTGCATTGAGTTAGTGACTGATTTATGATAGACATCAATGACACATTTATGTTGTCTTTTACATTATTTCTGCAACCAGGATGTACAAAGATCCAGAGCACAAGTGGTAGCCTTCACAGATATTATATCCATGTGTATCAAGAGCACTTGCACTCATACTGCCAAGCAAGTCACCATGTTGTCCGAACAGGGAAATGTGGTATTTTGCATGTTTCGGTACAAGCAGAATCCTGGAAAATTTTGTCATTTTGTATGTACCAAAGCAGATACACAAATACAAAACACATGTATTGCCCCTATTCAGACAACATGGTGACCACCAGTATTGAAAGATTGCCACATGGTTGCTGGGGGCTCCTACTATGCATTGGTGTAATGCCTGAAAAGGACTCTAATCTCATTTCGACCCGTTGCTTCAGTTTTATTATACACTTTCCCATACAATGGCTCAAGTGTTCATAGCAGTGGCTGTTTAGTTGCCAAGAAAAAGTAAAACACCCTTTGTAGGCAAGTTAGTTTACCTCGCATGACAGATGCTTTTCAGGGCAGCAGTCACCAAAACCAGGGCAGTGTAGCAGCATTGAAGTCTGGTACTGTATCATTCTTGGGATGTCGCCTATAATGCAGCAGTTGCAGAGCATCCTCAGACAATTCAGCTTAATCAATTTTATTTAAGCAAGCCATCTACATGGTACTAAGGTTGGGGGTTGACTTTTAGAATTTGCCTCCTGAGAAGTCCTAATTGAAATGTTTCATGCTGGAGCCTTCCACTTTGAAGTTTGTTAGTTGAATAAGAGTGACTTTCAAATGTTCTCCCACTGGTTTCTGAATGTTGCCCTCTTTGATGTCAAATTGGTGCTTTTCAGCAGACAGACTGACCTATCTGCCTTCTGTATGCTACTTTTACTTTTCTTAGATGACTAAGTCTTTGAATTTAACTGAGTCTTTATACTTAATGCTTTTAAGGGAATTGTTACAGGCTATTTATGCTGCAGTATTGTTTTGATGTGATATTTGTGGTCGCCATTTAAATGAACCATTTAAATGTATTATTTAATGTTTTTAAATGTTTTAAAACATGTTTGTATTTGTTATCCGCCCTGAGCCTGCGAAAGCAGGGAGGGCGGAATATAAATATAATAAATTAAATTAAATTAAATTAAACCCTATCACTATTTGCTTCTTCAAAGTGACACAAAGCTTTCTTAATAATATACAGGAACTTGTTCAGAAATCCCAGTACTATTTAAAAAAATGTGATGAATCCTTGATTCCCGCCCCCCAATTAATAATAAACTACAGCTCTGTAGCTCTGATATAAAATATTTCACTCCCCCCTTTCCTTACAATACAATCATTTTAAAATAATCACCCTCTAAAGTTCCTTTCAGTGCAACCTACTCAACACTAACTTTATAGTCAATGCACTTGTAGATAAAAATGCTGAATTTAAGAAAATTGGGATAAAAACATTGTTAGTATTTTATATCACTTGGTGCTGTGTTTGCTCTTTCACACCTCTTTTTATACAGCAAAAATAATGGAACAAGAAACCAAGCTGATTAAGTAGACCTTCAGTGTGACAATATTTGCTAATGCCATATTAATAAAACATAGCTGCTTGGAGTAGTTGTATCTATGGAGAAGATACACAGTATTGATCTGTTCTGCCACACTTCAAAAGGAGGTCTGGTGCTAGTCCCTGTAGGTCAAAGTTAAAATAGCATGTGTAAAAATGGTTATAGGGAAAATCAGATGTTTGCCCCTTATAGTGAAGGACAGTACCTCAAACCCAATCTACTGTTATTCAGATTTACCTGGGTCTCTATGCTGTGGGCCCCCTTGACATTCAGTAAAT
Source organism: Eublepharis macularius (assembly GCF_028583425.1). NCBI lineage: Eukaryota > Metazoa > Chordata > Lepidosauria > Squamata > Eublepharidae > Eublepharis > Eublepharis macularius. The sequence continues at coordinate 192,745,606 of NC_072790.1, forward strand.
GAAAGCAGATTTACCCTCAGAACTGGACACCAAAGCTGTCCCCTACTATTTACCTCTGGAGTTATTTTGGGAATTTAGTTCCATAACTGATAAGTCCCTGGAAGACTAGACTTTGTAGAAAAGCAGTTCTCTCACTAGGCCTCATAATTACCACTCATACAGTCACAAGCCAATAGTAGTGACTAATAGGTTTTATCTTGCCACTTCTCAGGGCAGCATGCACAGTCCTCTCAGATTTTATCCTGACACTAACTTGAAATAGGTTAGGCTGAGATTTGACTATACCAGGGTTAGGGTCACCAAGGAAGCTTTCTGGCTGAATGCAGATTTGAGATCAGGTGTTCGCAGACCTAGACCAACACTCTTAACTGAAACACCATATTATTTCAATGTCCCAAGGGATTTTAATTGTGACTTAGCCACAATGGGATCAAGACCATTAATTAATCTCAGATGCATTTACATGGCCAAGCCTTTGGTTACTAACAGCTGCAACAGTTTATCAGAAGTAACAAAAATAGTGTTAAAATGTACAAAACTGTTAAAAACATTAAAATGGCAACTTTCCATAATACAACCCAAACAGCAAAATGGGAAAAAAAATAAATTAGCCAAGGCTCTCATTTCCATAACCAAGGATTAATACAATATCAAGCTGTAGTGCTGAGACACTGAGGAAAATCTGGGTCTTGTATCGCATTAAGAAAACTAGCAGTTGGTGTCAAGTACTATTTTACCAACGACCATCTTATTTTTAAAAAAATTATTTCAGAGATAAAGATGACTCTTACTTTCAAAACAACACCATCTCCCATACCACAACTGTTAAGGAAGTGGTATTTGTGGTAAGCTTTTCCCTCATCAATTGAGCTGAAATCACTCTCAGCGATTGCTTGAGTAAAGTAAGGCATGAATTCACCCAGTAGTATAAGTAAGTGTGACCATCTTCCAAGTGAACATTGTATGTGATCCTAAAACTACAAACGTGCCCAACAACAAAACTTTAGCCTAAACAAACTCCAGAGCAGCAGCTGTTAGCATTTATGATGCCATATAACATACTTTTTATTGCAACAGCCTACCAAATTTCTTGTGCAGTGTCAAGCTTTTTCAGGCTAAAGCCACCTTGTTAGACACATGGTCATCTAAAGGGATAGATATACTTACTCTGACTATAGTGAGAAATGAGAAAATATAAAGAGGCAAAGCTCTATTTCATAAAGTGAGGCCGAAAGGTTAAGCAATTTAAGAAACTGTAGCAGGCATCTCAGCATTCTGCACATTTCAAATAAATGCAGTCAAATCAAATGGGCACAAGATACTGTGAGCGAGGCCGTGTCCATAGCACTATGAAGACTGAGCAGTGTTACCCTGAGACTCTGTGGGAACATATGTATGTGGCCATTCACACATGCACCTTCAACTCTGGGCTTCTTGGGACTTGATACTTTGTATACACAAACTGGTGACGTACTTTCCCATAAAATGAGACCATTGTTTTAAAAGAGTTGACTATTACAAAAGAATATACTGAAGATAGAAAGGGAAAAATGAGTCAGTTGGCAAGCATTTGACAAATTCAGCAATTACTAAAATATTTGATAATTAAGATGCCCAATTATGTCTCACTCATGGCTAGTCCATGAGAAAGTTGTATAGATGCATGTTTCTGAAGAACATGAATGAAGCAGCTAGATGAGAGTGAAAGAGAATGGAACATGAAAACTTAGGCATCTGAGAGGGAGAGATACTAGAGACATGGACTGATGGGGAAGAGGGGCAACAGGTGAGGGCCTTTAGGAGAGAGAGGGAGACTCTATAGCAATAACCAGCAGTTTCTGAGCAATGAGGAAAGATTGTGAGCTATAGTAAGAAACGAAGAGATTAAGGAAAAGGGATAGGTTATATCATATGCACCAATCCTGAAGAAAGCATGCCGTTTCTTTAGTGGCAGAGGTAGGTTAGATGGAAAAACCTGAAGCGCTGAATCTCAGATCTTACTTAAATTCCTATCATGTGTGTGTCCTGTAATAGTTGAGTCAAATTGTCTTGCTAGTTTCAGGTTGAAGAATATTTTTCCCTTTGCCCATATTTGTTTCGAATAAAGCTGCGACCTGAGATTGTGCTAATTTCCTGATTAACTCAAAACCATGATTGAGTATTTGTTTATAGAAGTGTTAGGTTTCAGGAGATAAGTTTTTGTCCTAATTAACTCAAGACAGAGACTAGGTTGCTCTTTTCGATGTTAGTCATTTAAGCTTAAGAAAATCCCATTATGTCTCCTGTAATGTCTTTCGTTGTCACACAAACACTGACCCTTTCTTGTACCTGGAATCTGAAATATTAGCAACTTAAGATTGTTTTTAGAATAAGCCTTTTTGCAAAGGGAATCTGGAGACCTCATTTTGCATTTTAACAAAATTCTGGCTGTTAGTCCCTCTGAGTCTGATCAAACTGCTTCTTCCCTCTTGGCATCCTTTCTCAAGAAAGGAGAGGGGTATGTTTTTAGCAGTCCTTTTTTCTATTTTCTGGTGCAGCCTGAGGCCCTAAATGACCATCGGGGTGCTGGTATAACAATAGCCAAATTAACTTTATAAACACATACTTATTTCCTATACCACACTAGCAGTTCCCAGGACTTGTTCAGACCAATTTTCAGTGGTTAAACTTGCTGATCTCTTGTGACAAGTAGAGTCTCATAAAGAAACAGGAGGAGCATAATTCCTAGCTGTAGCAGCATCCTGCTGTTGCCTTGTTCATTCTGCCACCATGCCCCACTGCTGCTCTACCCACTCCCATTTACTCCTTTCTAGCCTACCTACCTACTTGCCTCCAGCACTGGGATTGGCATCAGCAGCTCCAGAGAAGCCGCCTCCTCCTCCACCCATCTGCAGCTTCATTGCTTCAGCGGTGGCAGTGTGGCTGCAACACTGGCTTCCACAGTGCCCACCTCATCCTCCGCCCCCACTCACCCGCTGCACTAGTTGGGACACAATTATTTGTGCTTGTGTAGGCAACTTGTTCATTTGGGTTTTTTTGTAACCCTCTTCCTCCTTTTTAAAAGGTTTGGGATTTTTGTGCAAACCTGGGTATCCCCCCAGGTTTGTAGAAATATCCCCCTTCTTGGTAGATGGCTGCAATCCACAGCTGGGGCCATATTGAACAATAAATATATTGATACACCTCGGATTGTTCAATCAATCTGGAAAGGAAAAAAAAAAGGGCTAAAACAGTGTTACAATCCAGCTCTGTGCAATTATTCTAGTCTATGTGTTGATCTATGCAAAGTACTACACTTTAGGATTAATGTTCATAGTAGCATGGGACTTTATGGCCTAGATCCTTTCTCTCTCTCTCTCTCTCGCACACGTGCACGCACACGCACATAAATTCATAAGCCACTCAAGGTTATTCCCAGTGGATGGAGCAGTAACATAAGAGGTACTATGCTAGGTCAATCCAGTTGTCTCAGTTTAGTCCAGCATCTTGTTTCAGACAGTAGCCTTAAAAGCCAACAAACAAGGTATAAAGCAAACATCCTATCTCCTTATGTTACCTCCTAATGCTAATATTCCGAGGAGGTTTCCTTTAGTCATGTCTAGTAGCCAAATGAGTCAACTCTGGAGAAATGCTGCACAGGATTGGATTGTAACATTCTATATTAGAGCCATATATACACTTGTCTTTCCAAACTGACCTAGTCACTCTCCACAACCCCATCCATAAGAGCAACAATTGTACCAAAACGCCCAGTATTGAAATGAGAAATAACTGTATATTAAGAACTTTACCAGCAGTTTAAATTATAAATGAATCTAACGTGACATGGATTATTTAAACTACCTTATCAAACTGTGCTATGAAGCCAGGAGGTTTTTAGAGAGTAGGACTGGTGCCACATAGCTTGTTCAAATCATTCACAGGCAACATTTTGCTAAGCACCTTTTTATTTGCTCATGGAATGCTGGAGTCAGGGAGCAGAGGAAGTGGCAAAGAGCTGTGAGTTCTCAGTTAACGCCAAAGTTTTCCACTTATGAGCATGTCACATGATATGATACTTTCCACACCACTGTGAGTTGTATGTGATGCTCATATTCTAAATTACTCATAGACCCTTGCACGCCCTCAAGAGCACACAGCAGAGTTAACATGAAAGAGGTTTTGGGGTACAAACATCAGACCTTTTCCTATTATTTTTCAATTTGTTTCTATAACTTCCACTCTGTTTACATATGCTCTAGTAGAAGTGAAATGAAAGAGTCAGCAATTTTAAGAAGCTTCATGTTCACAAAAAACAAGGTCTCATTTACAATGTCATTTACAACAAGGGTAAACTCAGTGCTTCACATTATGGAGACAGTAATCCAGGGGACTGGTTCACCCATTTCATCACTACAAGCAGAACGCTAACTTTGCTACACTGTCCTCTGAAACTGAAGGCATTTCAAGTACTTTTATGACAATATACATATACACACATAGAGAGAAACAGTATTTAATATTGCAGCACCATATCTTAATGGCCATTTCCAAAGAAGAAATATGGACAGAATGATAATACTGGTAGAAATATTTGTAAAAACTAGAACTTTTAGCTGATGTCTTACCTAATATTACGCAATAAATGGGTAACAGATTTTAAAAGAATTAAAATAAACATGGGAACAAAACTTTCAACTCTGAGAACACTGTTGTCTCTTTCTATGGGTGATACACAATTCATTTTCAGTAGTGTAAAGTATATCAAAACATGCCAGCAAATGCAGAACACTGCTTAATCTTCTTGTGATTTTCGCTGGAAGTATGTGCATATCTTTCGCATGGGTACGGAACAAGTTGGAAGCTGCTGAGGAAAAAAATTATAAAGTCAGGTATAGTTATGAGTTCATTTATTTAAATGTCTAGCTGACAAAATAATCCTCATCTCCCTTTCTAATGACATTGGGAGTTAACATTACAACCACTTTGGAATGTATGACCCCCAAAACTTTATACCCCCTCACTGTCTGCATTTGTCTATTAAAAGCATCCTTTGACTGGTAAAATCAGACTGAAATGTTGCGTGAAATTCCTATCTAGCACACGTTTCCATAATTCTACCACTTATTTTTCCTGAGACAGAATCTTTACTCCCCCTTTACATGTCTTTGGAGACCTGTTCAAAGATCTGTATACCAAGCTGGAATACACTGAAAACAGGAGTCTTGCTTGCATTTTAGTCACTTTTGGCCTTTAGAAACTGAAGAATAAGTTTTCCTCAATACTATCTTTCTGCTCAGCCATATTCTCATTCATGTTATACAACTAGGCCTCATAGCTCTTGGTAACTTCAATGCAACTTGGCCTGCTGTGTGTGAATAGAGAAGGAAGGTCAGGTTACCAACAGGTAGAAAGGAATGCTATGCCGCTTCTCAGCCACAAGAGAATAGAAGGGAAGGAAAAATACTCTTGGGAACAACATGGGATGCAGCAGTCAGAAAGGGGCATCAGTAGGCACTGTGCCATCTTCCTCAGGTTCTTCCAAGTGATTTCTGCCAGTATCCCCTTCTCGTTGCAGCCCTCCAGGGCACAACCGATGGTTCCAGAAAGTCTCGGGACCACCAGAATTAGCTTTTCAGGGGTTACAAACAGCTACAGTGGGGAAAGGAAAAGAGGCAAAATTCTCTTGTATGAGCTCACTTTCTTCAATGACATTTCAGCGATGTACCAAAGCTCCGAATTCTGAGCAGCTTCATTTGGAATGCACACAGAAAATGCTTGCCTGACAAAGCCATCAACTGTACTGTACAATGGCATTTTTTCCTTTTCTTTGCCAAAAGAACACTTTTAGTGTATAACAGAATTCCTGTCAGAGGAGATTAACCCATACATTAATCCCCTGCTAAAGATGTTGCAGCCATGCCTGATTTACTTACCGATGCTGGTGAACCAATTCCTGCCCCAGGTTCCTGTCGTCTTGTGCTAGAACTCTGTGACAACTTAACACTATTGCCTGATCCATTCTGGCCCCCAAATTTGTTAGTCCGCAGCTTGTCCCCCAGAGCAGACAGCCAGTTTTTGTCATCAGAACCATTTTCCTTGTCAAGCATTTTGCCACAAGAAACCTTGAGAGGAACTGGGAGATCTGTCAAGCCTGCTGCAGAATATGGATGTCTAGGAGGGGAAGATTCCTTCTGGCTTTGAGTGGCCTTTGCTATTCCATTAAGAGTCAGACAGTCTTCACCACAAGACTTTGAATTTACTGGCAGAGTATACTGTTCCAGTCTGGATTTTTTAGGATCTTGATCAGGGTCAGTCACACAGTTGCAACTTTTGGGGCACTTTCGTTTTGCATTACTGTCCTCACTGGATTCTAGTCTCCTCTTGGCTCGTGTTTCAGATGGCAAATGTATGGATTTAGGAGTAGAAGGGACCCCAGGTAGAATCTGAGAAATTTCTGCCAGGGCCTTTCGAGGAGAAAGTGTCTTTGATCCCTTCAATGGAGGAGATAAGTTTGGAGCCTTGGTAATCCAGTGCCTGATGGACATCACTGAGGGAGGTGCTGATTTGGGTGAAGTGCCAGAAGGGGCTTCCCTTTGCCTTGCTGGTGTGTAGGCCACAGTGGCTGGGGGGTTGACAGAAGATGATGTTGGTGTGTTGGTGGAAAGAGGAAGATCTCCCATGTAAGCTGGAGCACAAGCTGCAGGCTGTGGTGAAGAAATATGGGGGCTGCCCACTGCCGTAACTTTAGCAGGAGTACTCTGCTGGCTGCTTATAATTTCTGAAGAGGAAACAAAGTACACACAGTCCAAGTGAGGACAATATGCTGCAAGAGTAAGTAAAGCAATATTACAACAAAGATATGTATTACCTGAACATGGAATCTGAGAGATTCACTCCCTGAATAAGTAGTGGTATCAAGAGGATTAAGCCTTTCTACTGACTACCTCTTTAGTTTATCAAGGGTATGCAGCAACCCAACTGCTATGGAAATGAAGCCATCTTCTCCAGCTAGGTTACCTTACCAGTATTACTGCTGAAACAACACGGAATGGCCTTTGCAGACTTAGAAGAGGTGTATTTAGATTTATTTATTTCTAGCCTGCCTTTCCCTGTAAGCCTAAAACATTACACAAATACATTAAAGTTGGGTTGCCAACTGGATATATTAATCTCCTAGAACACTGTTACATGGATTTTTAAAACCATGGTGCTTCATTGCCAGAATTTTCTTAAGATGTACCGAGTTTCAAAAAATTAGAAATTAAATCAAAAATTAAAACTGAGATCTAATTATTAGACATAGGCACCTTGTTATGTAGACCACATGGAACAGCTGGTCCATAGGGTCTGTTACTTCTATATGCGTGTTGCTGTTATTGGAGTCACCTTATTATACTGAGCATGCATAGAATTATAAGAAAATGCAAAATGTGGGACTGGTGTGTCTATAGTTCTGCAGAAGAGTACATGAGAAAAATTCCAGGCTCGGTTCTCAGCATGGCCAGTCAAGAGGATCTCAGTTAACAAGGCTGGCAAAGGATGCTCAAGATCTCGGAGAATTCCTGCAAATTCCTGTGAGTTCTGACTCAGTCTCTTGGAAAGTGAGTCAAGAGGCTACGGGAAGAGGCACCTTTTAGCCTACCTTCTTCTAGCAGCAGGAAAGAAGTGTGGGTGTAAAGGTGCTCAATTTACTCCTCCTCCCCTCCTTTGTGGTATGGCCTTCCCAGGGACTCAGCTCTTTCCCAGTCACTAGCAGTGCAAGATGCAATGAGCATACTATAGACCCATTGCCTCAGAGACTAGCACAACAAGTGTCTGGATACAAGCTGAAACCTTGCCTGCAACACTGGTCCCAAAAGGTAGCAGGTCTCACTTCTGAAAGTTTGAGAACTACTGACATAGTCTGAATTGTATTGGAAATGAAGGACAAATAGCACAACTTGATATAGGCAGCTTCATTTATTCCTAAGAGCCAGTACATAGATAATGGTTCTAGGATGGTTAGTGAGGTGAGGAGGCTGTCTTACCTAGCCATTTAAAGAACACTGTCCTGATTCAAATGTATACTGAAGCAAATTACCTGCAGATATCTCACAAAGGATGCCTGCAAGATCAGACTTTAAGGTCATGGCCTGAGAAATCTGCCTTCTACCCTTTAAAATTTTGTAACATCCAGCCTGATGAAGAACACTGGTGAACATGAAAGTTTGCACATTTTTTGTGTCAATTAATCTGGTCCAAATAAAAGACACAACACAGATCTAGTTCTTGGTTTTGGACTTTGTCTGCAAACCTCACCTGCCCACTCTCAAATACAGATGGCTTCTACAAAATGAGAAAAGCCACATTTACATTATAAAGAGAAGAAAGAAGAGTATGCTCAGCATCATGCCCCAGATTAAGAGTAATTACATAGCCATAACATCAGTTTGTTCCAGTGAAGAGGGTGGGAAACTAACTAGATGCATGTTTTATCTGGACAGCCCTTGAAATAGAAATTGATTAAGCCAGTCATGAAGCAGCAGGCAGATAACTCCTGTATATACACAGTATGTGTTTTGTGTTCAAAAAGCCAAGATCAGCAGGAAGTCTGCTTATGTTTCCAAGGTTCATGCACTTACTTTTCCATCTCCCAGCTGTTAAGACAGAATGAGCAAAAAGCCAGGATGACATTATCTAACATAGATGCCAACTATAATTGTGAAGATCCATCATTCACATCACTTGTAGTTCTGAACCCAGAACCACAATAACCCCTTCTCTGATTATGGAAATAGAAAGCAAAGTGGGTTTCTCAGCAGGCTCTTTAAGAACACAGTGACTTATTTCTGTGCACGCACAGCACACACACTTTATGGAAGAACTGGCATACTATCCTCCTATTGTTCTACAAGTTTCCTGCAAGTTAATTCTGTGTTGACCAAACAATTGACTGCTTTCCAGTGAAAGAGCAACAAAAGAACCTATTTGTGAAGGTGAAAACTCACCCATTAAGTTCCCCAAACCCTCAGTTTTCTTGAAGTTTTTACGGTTCTACCTCCTATAGTTGTAGAACTAAATTTAACCAGCAATGACAACATAGCCTAGAACTGCTGGCAGGATCCTGGGATGGAAACAACTTTAGCTTTATGCACTTCCCTACATTTCCGCATAAGTGAAAGACTTATGGGTCTCTAACACAACTTTGCACAAACCAGGATCCTCTTCTGTATTTACTACTACACTCCTTTGCAACAATGAATATTTACACAACAGAAGGAATGATGCTTTTCTGAATAGCTTGTTGCATTGTTTATGTAAATCTACACAACTATTTTGCTCAGTAGCATTTTAGAAGGTGACTTGAGCATTTATCAAGCATGAGTATCACTTGCAACACAGGCAGCCAGACAATTCATGTCTGAAGAATTTCCAAATGATGCCACCGAAACTTCTTTGTTAATTGCTGTTCTATAGGAATCATCACAGAGAAGCTGCAATTGTATTCTAGTGTATGTTGGGTCCCATTCCACTACCAGGGACAGGGAGAGTGCAACCTAAGGAGCAGCTTTTTACTGCATGAACCAATGCTATGGGTTCCAATTATTTCCAGGCAGTTGGAAGGGGCAGAAGGGCAGGCATATGGCCCTTAGGTCTGGACTACCATAACAACAACTGTATAACTAGAAATTCTGTTTACCTAATTTCTTTTGTTGGGGCATATAAATGTTTGGATAAATATTGTGTTTTAATTGTTATACAAGTCACTCTGAACCAGGAAGCTGTACTTGAAGTTTATGTTCCCTGTAATGTTCTAGAATAGCACACCCCATGCAACATAGCAAGGTGGAAGAGCCTTAAAGACAACCTCTTCACAGATTACAAACTCTTGTCACAGTTTCTCCAGTCACAGAAAGGGCTAAACATTTCTACAGATATGAGACAGGAGGAGCTGACTCACATCCTCACAGCAGCTTTGACACACAAAGAGTGCTGAAGGAGGCACCTGTTTTACAGGAAAGGGAGTGCTTGGGTTTAGTTATTGAAACAGGAACTATGCACTGCCAACTTAAAATAAAATGCCCTACAGGATAGTAAATCCTCTGCTGGGCTAATGAAATTAAGTGTATTAAGAGCTGCTGAACTTTGACATGCTTTCTAACATGGAACTCTGCAGAATTATAAAGTATTTGCAGCAGTAAGTGCATGAATATAATGAAATATAGGGAGGAATGAGCCCCCTGTCCCCTGGAAAAACAAAAGAGCAGTGCTGTGGATGGGACTAGAGGGCCATCCAGTCTAACATCCTCTGCAGCTGGGAACAGCTGCTAGGGGTGTATACTGAAAAAAATTGTCATTTCAATTTTGGATCTGAGAGTTCCGAACCAACTAGGAGCCGTTATTAGATTTTCCAGGTGGGGTGTGGCCAGCTCGTATCTGTTTGGTTTTCTTCATTATGAGTTACTCCCAGGGAAGTATCTACAGAATTGCAGCCTATGATTGAAGCCTTCCAGATTTTTTTTTATCAAGTTTGGCTGATTGAACAGACCACTTGTGCACCACAATCTCAGCAGCACTTTTCCTTACATCAACTGTCTAAGCACCCTGATAGCGGTGGGGGAGACAGACCAGTGCCTGGGTAGCACCGCAAAATAAACCAAGACGCATCCCACCCCCCTGCAAACAAGTCTACTGAGATGTAACTCCAATGTTATTCAATAGTGCTTACTCCCAGGGAAGTATCTTTTGAATTGCAGCCTATGATTGAAGTATGCACATTTCCCCCTCCAAATATTTCCAAAGATGATAGGTGAAGATAGGTGTCCCCTTGCAAGGACCTGATTTACACAGAGATGATGCCATTGCCTGGGTAGCAATTGGGGGGGGGGAATGCACTCATGAGCATTGCAGACGTTTCCCCTTCTCACCAACAGAATTTGTAAAGGCTCTCTACTCTTGGGATCTGACTGGTGAATACCATTAAGGAAAACAAGATGCTGTCCTGCGAGGCAAGCCCAATGCCTGCCTGCTGCTGGTGCTGCAAGGTACAAACCAAAATGAAACACAAACTTTTTGGTGGGAGGGACTCTTACACAATTTAGTACCCCAGATTTGGTTCAGCATTCTGGAAACTACTTTAACAAAATGGAACAGTGATTTCCAAGAGTATTTCTGGCTCGTTTGTTTTGTTTTGCACACTCCTAGCAGCCACATGCTTCTGGGAAGCTTTCAAGCAAAAACATGAAAGCAACAAATTTGTCCCTAACATCTGGGACACAGAGGCATGCTGCCTCTAAGCAGTCTTGCTGGTATTAAGCTCAAATACTGCCATCTCAGAAATCTTTGCTTTCACTTTCAGGCTTCAAATGCATTAATACCCCACTTTTCCAAAGTGAGCTGTCTGATGTGGTCCATATCCAATTAACTTGCAGAAAAACATGCAGATAAAGCATGGTAGCATCTCTCATGTTGTGTGAGGGAGGAAGATACAACAAGATAGCATGCAGTATAAGCCAGTATATATTCTTGAATTGCCAATGATACACACAGAAGGGCTATGGAAACATGATCTTATATAGCCATCCAAAACACAGACTTCATTGTGAATAGATCTAGGTGGCCAGTTTCACAGGGTAAAGCACAGAGTAAAATCATTACACACCAACTGGAGGGAGAAGAGCAAGAAGACTGGTAGTTTGAATGTTTTAACCTGGCTATATACCTCCAAACGCATTTCAACAATCAACCTGTCATTTAAGAAAAAGAACTCCTTCAGTGGCAGCCCCATCATACCAACTGCACATCACATCAAACTGGCCACTTGAACCCACCACGAGCATTTGTAATTACTAGACCCAATGAGCTTTGCATGCATGGTCTTCAGGCTACGTTTGTATTTCACATGCTATCAGGTACCTGCCCATATATGCAAATTGTCATTTACCCCTAGGTCTGTTGCCAAAACTATTTCTGAACAGTGAACACTGATGCTTGTACAGAGTGGGGGACAGGGGAATTCCCCAAGTGCCAGGCAGGGGACAGAAAATGTGTTATTTTCTTAAAAACTTACCTATTTCATTTTGTTCTCTAACTTTCCTCTGACAGGGCCAACCCATCAAATTGCTTTTGTCCATCAACTTGCCTTCCTTGCCTCGTCTTAAGCGCCAAATCTTGATGGTGTTGTCATCTGAACATGTGGCAATCTACAAACCAACACCAAGAGTCAGATGGAAAGAAATACATCTCTTTAAGTGGGGAGGGGAAAAGATTGAGGGGATTGTAAGTGGTGCCAGCCTCATACCTTTCTTGCTATAAGGAATATTCCTAATGAGGAAGCATGAGGTTAATGCAAGTACAAAGCAATACTGTGGTGTTAATTTAAAATCAGGGAACTGTGAGTCAGAGTTTAAAAGGAGAGAGTGGAAGTACATTATGAAACAAACTCATTATACCCACTGGTAAAATCATAATCTCCTCTAGCGTTTATATAGTGCTTTTGAGTAGAGAGAGTGCTTTGCATGTTTTGTGTTGTAATCTTTGTAACAATCCTGTGATGTATATCAGCATTAACTTTATGGAAGCTGGGAATATTGTAACAAGAGAGAAAAAAGAAGTAAGTTATTTGGAAATCTTTCAGGATACTGTTAGCTCTCAAAGAATGTGAACAGATCAATCGCCTCCTCTCTAGACTTTTAAGTCGCTACTATTTGTTCCAAACATTCTGTGCCTCCTGAAGCATATTCAGTTCTCTTGGGGTCATGAATGCATTTATGAAAGCATGGAATATTCAAAATGCAAAAACAAACCTTAGAGAAATCAGAAGGACACCAGGCAACTGAAGTGACTTCTTCCATGTGACCAAAGAGCATTACAGGAGGAAGTTGGGGCTTGGACACCTTAAAAAAAAACAGAATTGTAGCATGTCCCATAGAAGTGTTACCTACTTATTGAGATGCTGTGGAAGAAGGACAAGCCTTCTCAAAATCTTCAGTTTCTTCAAGCAAACATGGCTCTCTCACTAGAACTACTCTGCATGCCTTAAAGGACTGCTGTTTTTAAGGGCAACAAGAGTAACAAATGTTTTATGAACCACAGCCCACTTTGTCAGATATAAACTAGGCAAGTGTTCATGATGGACCTTGTTTTCATAATTTATTCTGCTTCTCCTTGTCATGGGAAAAGGTAGAAAACTATGCAGGGCATTGAAGTCCCCACTCCCAACCACCGGAAATATTCTTCAGCTAGCTCTCTGGCTTCTAGGACTGCCAATGATTTGGAGAAAAACGTATCTGGCCCCTCTGTTAGCAGCTTAAAATGTGTAGAAACAAGCAGCTGAAGCTTTTAATGGCACAGTGGTATAAATAATATTACATGGTATATAATGTCCTATTAAGCCTCTGTTAAAGGGGCAAGACATTTTTTTCATCAAGTTGTTTGCAACTCTGTTGGCTTCTGAGATTTCAGCAAGCATGCCTTGAATGATGCCTCATATTAGTTTAATACCCAATAAATCTGAAAGCCAAACCGAACTCTACTTTTTCTGCACTTTGTTAGTCAGAGCATACCTACACAGCCTGGGCTTTGTTAATCTAGATTTTCACAGGCTCATAGCTACCCAACAAAATCTCAGCTCTATTACTAACCTTATTAGAAGATCGTAAAGAATTTAAGTATATGGACCAAGAAGCATTGAAAGATTTATAAATCTTAACTTTGTTCTGAAAAAACTGCCAATTAATGTGCTTTTTCAACTGAAATAATTATGCAATATTTCAATTTTGAAAGTAGTGGCAACAGTGAGAGGAAAGTCAAGGGAGCAGTAGTGATTTTTTAGCTGCACGCATTGACTATACTTTGTCCTAAAGAGTTCACAGGTGCATTCACATGGTTCTCAGGCAGTGTCCCACTCAAATAGCTTATAGAGCCAGACCCATTTAGCTTCAGCAATTATCAGTAGGTCATTTGTCTTCAGAGGCATGTGCTGTCTTCAGATCCTACTAACAAGCTAAGTAAACCAAGTAGCCATCAAGTAACACTACAGTGGCATGCCACTCCATCTATTGTGTATCACTGAAAAAGGAGTAACTTGAGCTAACAACAAGAAGCTACCAAACCCAAAATTGCTTGCTTCAGTTTTGCAGTAGCTTCTGCTTCCTGAAGCTATGAGTCACTGTTAGCAATGTGATATTTGATGGGTATTTGCGCTGATGACTAAGAGAAGTTAATAGATTCTTCACCATGTGTCTAAGTGAGGCTTTACAGGGAGATATGAAAGAAATGAAGAAAGAGTGCTCCACTTTTCTTGCTCCATTTCCTTTTTAGAAGCTGTTTCTTTGGTCTGGCAGGTTGAAAGTTGTGTAAGTTTCTAAGTAGAATATTGAAAAACTGGTTGAAATTAGATTGGGTCAAGAACTTTTTCAAACAAGGTCAACTTCTTGCCTGCATATTTAGCAGGTGCCCTGTTCAAAAATCCAGCCACTTTGCAAAAGCAGGCAATACCATGGAAATGAGAACACTTTAAAGAAAAACAGCTAAAGCTCTGGATTGGGAGAATACATTTGTTTATATTTAGATTTCCCTTCCACTTCTGTAGCAAAGCCCTGTGTTAACAAGAACAGGAAAAATGACATATTTTGCATAGGAGCTACATCCAGTAGTCATAAGGAACAAGAATACTCTTAGAATCTGGTCATACTGCCCAACTATAGCAATGGGCACCTGAGAACATATCTGTCAAAACATTAATCACAGTAACACTACAAGGTAAACCACAATGGACAGCTCTGAAAGCTGGTGTACACACAACCCTCCCCAACAAGACATTGCTAGAAATGAAAATCCAAATGTAACCTACAAAGATGCTGCTATATGGCAAACAACTGCACTGGTGGCAGAGCCAAATCATGTGTAGAAAAGGCTGCTTTATGGAGAGGAATGGTAATCTTCCCTATTGAGTACCCAAGTACCACCTAAATGTGATCAACAGTTACTTCAAACAGTTATGCTCTCTTTTCCCTTCATCTTTCCTAACAATTTCCCTTCTCGGCACTGATGACACTTTATGGGTAGTGAATGTGCCATTCTGCAAGAGCATTAGTTGCCATGCAGCTTTTCTCCTGGATCAGACATCATGGCCATTTCCCACAAAGAGCAGTGATTAAAGTCAGAAACAGCAAAGGCCAAAGTGCATTCTGTGGTGCAGCTCTTAGAGATATCCCAAATATTGATACAGGAATAAAATACAGAGCACACATATAACTTCCTCTCAGAAAGAAAGCAGTGTGGCATATAAGAAGGGGGACAAAGCTGTTGTGTCACAAAGGTCAGAAATGGAAATGAAAATTTAACTCCGTGTGTATAAAGTGGTAGATATCGAAGTAGCTTTTTCACCTACTGAAACAAGGTCCCAGAGGACAAATTGCAGGATAAGAAAGTGGAGGGAGTTGGCTATGCAATCAAGTAACACTGATTAGAGTTGGCAGGAATTGTTTGTGAGCATAAAATGTTGCAAATAAGTCAATGGCTCCAGCATAAAAGGGAGACAACTAGCAAAGCTTGATGCTGATCCATATTAAGAAGCAGTATTTCTTGTTACCAATCATACACTTCAGTGTATGGCTGCACAACACAGCTGACCATTCTCATGACTGCCACTGCTATATGAAATTGTATGAAAAAATAAATGCCACTGCTTTGTGTGAATTGGCCTAAACACTGAGAAGGAACATGAAAAAGATCCTACTACAGCATACTGGCCACGGATACATTGGCTTATAAAGAAGGGTTCAATTATGCTTGCTGTCATTTTAGAATTTAATATACAATTACTTAGATATGACCTAGAGATTCCCTTCTTTTCCATCCTAGCATCCAAGAGACAGGGAGAGCACCCTGTTCATTATGCCTCTCACGTGCCAATTCAAAACATGAGGATGTTGTGAAGAGGTGTGTTTTGAAGGGGAGGGGAAGCTGCTTCAAAATTATCCAGACCACTGCGCTTGTTTTGGAGTAGCATTTAGTACATGGGATTATTCCAGTTTTGGTAAAGTATTTTATTTTAGTAAAATGTACTTCATCCTGTTATTATTATATTGGATGATATAAACCAAAGTCCTAAATCACATTATTTGGTGGAAAAATATAGCTACATTTGCATTTCCCCACACAACCTCAATATACCAACAAAACCCAGCCACCAGACACGAAGAGGAAACAATATACACATATAGTAAGAGCTTATAAATGAGAAAAAGTGCCAGGGGAGGGGACAATTTGATCATTAGGCTCTGGTTAACGTGGAACTGCTGTTAAGTATGAAGCAAGAACTTTCAGCTTGTCATAGCTGGCTGAATAAACAGGATTGAAAGGGGATTTTTAAAGGCCCATTAAAACCAGATTAAGATCAGCAACTTGAAATAAGCAGGATTGATGAGAGAAGGTAGAGGCAGGAAGTTAGTTCTGTTTTATATCAGGGCTTGCATTCAAGCTTGACAGCTGCATACTCTGGGCACAGCATGCCAGAAACTTGCCCCAGTGAGAGAGAGAGAGAGAGAGAGAGAGAGAGAGAGAGAGAGAGAGAGACACACACACACACACACACACACACACACACACACACACACACACACACAGAGAGAGAGAGAGAGAGAGAGAGAGAGAGAGAGAGAGAGAGAGAGAGAGAGAGAGAGAGAGAGAGAGAGAGAGAGAGAACACAGTACTATTGAGGACAGACCAGACACACAGATTTTGGGTTTTTTGAAGGAACATACCTTCCAGATATAGGCGTACTGGTCACTTGAGCCACTAATCAAGAACTGGTCATCTGGGCTGATGCCTGATTTGACATAGAAACTGGAGTTCTGATGTCCGCTGAAAGTCAGTACTGAGATTTGAAAAAAATAAAGCACAGTGCCAAACAGTTTACAGCATAGCTCAGGGATCAGCCAGCTATACAACAAAGGGCAGCAATACAAGCTTCCCTTGCTTGTTCACATACCCACAGAATCAAGTTGTTTAAGCATGTTCCCTCTTTGCTCTAGGGCCCATCTTATCCCATTTGTTAGCAGGTAAACTGCAAGAGGAGAAAGTCCAAACATTGGCAGGGACAACAGATGGAAAGGACTCCAAGAAGATGTCTGTATAGTACTACACTGCACAGATATTCCTTGTCTAGCATAGCCGAAGCTAGTCATATGTCATATTTCCCTCACCCCCAAATATTCTACCCAATTTATTCTATGTTCAAAATCAAACAGAATTTGGAAAAACAAAAGTACAGTCCAAAGCGTTTTTTTTAAAAAAATGTGTCTTAGAACAGAAGCATGAGACAGAAAATATATGGAAAGCTTATGCAATGGACAGAAGTAGTGCTTGCCCACCTGACTATCCCTGGTAATTCCATCCAAACTTCTCCCTATAATTCAGTTCAAACAGGGAACCTGCTTGAAAGTTGGGACTGTGTTGCAACCATCTGGCCAGCAGGGTAAAACAACTTTATTCCCGTCTTTCTCCTTCTGCCATCTCTCTTTACTCCCTGCAGTACAGTTTGGCTATGTTTCTTGGTCTCTAGAGTGCACCTGTTTCAGTAACCTCCTTAAATCTTTGAACATTCAGCACTTTTTAGATTGAATGCTTGACAAGCTGCTGCTCCTTTCGTTTCCTACCATGCTATCTTGTTTCTTAAGAAGGCTGAGCATGGGCTCAGGAACACAGGTCACTTGGCTATTTTAAGGACTCCATAATACATCCTCACCACCTGATCTATTAAGCCTTGGAAATACAGCCCCAAATAGCTGCCACAGTTGGCATGTTGAGAACTGGAAGCGCTTGTCACCAGCAGGGAGAGTTGCATGCAGATGCGGAACACTCCAAGATGATTGTGGAGGTGGAAAGGGCACATTTCCAGACTGAGCACAGAGTGTTACCAAGGCCCTCTATCAGCCCTGGAAAGGAAGCTTTTATACAGAGGCCAAAAGCTGTAGTTGCAACTGGTAAAAATATGATAGTAAAGTTTGCTGATACATAAATTAAGACAACATTTTTTGCCTCTAGGAAAAGCTATCTATTCACCCTTTTATGTTGGGACTCAAAGAAGTTTCCTGATCTCCTTCCCTCCAGTGACTGCCTTGGTGATTAATGGTGGTTGCTAAACCAGCAGCCTAAGCTTGAACATAAAATGGTTTCCATTCCATAAAGCTAACTTTCCCACTGGCGGTAAGTAAGAGTTGCCTTCAAACAAACAAGCAGGGAAGCTATACACAAAACAGTTCCCACTTTCAGCCACTTTTAGAAGTACATAGTAATGAGCAAGTAGTTTTTTGAACTAACAAGGTGCTATTACACAACTGAAGCAAGCATACTACCATCTCACAGGCCATTCTGTGACACATGAAGGCTAAAAACTAGAAAGGAGGCTGAAAGTGTACTAGAGGAGAGACACAATTCAAGATCAGAAACTGCTGCCAGACAGGACGTCTGGAATGTACACAAGGTAAAATAATTATGTTCTAGAAATAAGTATGCACACTCACGCCCACCAAAAAAGGAGAAAAAAATTGAGTCCAAGTACAAAAGGGAAAGCTATTAACACCTGATGTTTCCCAAGCCACATAGTGAATCTTTCAGTATTTGCTGCACTCTGGTGGCCTCAGAAGGAAGTACATAGTTGGATAGCAAGTCTAAGAAACCAGGAGGCAAGAAGAGGAAAAACAACTTCCAATCTCTAGTGTAATCTGACATGGGAGCCAAACATTCAGACAAGGTAACAATTAAAAAACATGTTTCAGGGTCTTTATATAACCTATTACCAGTAGACCCATTATGGATTTGTTTAAACACTTGTTTGCTCAGAAATATTTTCCTAAGTCAGTGGGGGCTTTACTTCTATATGTATAGGTTAGGGCTGTGCTATTCAGGTTTCGCTTCAGGTAAAGATACCCGAAGCGGACCCAATTCGGCAAGCTTCAGTATTCCCGAAGCAGGGCCAGCTTCGGAATACCGAAGCAAAGCTTTCCAAAGCATTTAGAAATGCTTCGGAAAGCTCTGGGACTTGTTTAAAGGGCCCCACCACTGCTTGCAAGCGGCAGCGGGGGGCTTTAAACATCAACCCCCCCCACCTATCTTGTGGTGGCTCCGGGCTGGCTCCTCTGCCGCCGCCCGAGCCTGCGGGGTGGTGGGAAAGGCCGGAGCCGCCTCCTCTGGCCCTTCCTGCCCCTCAAATGGCTGCGGCGCGGTGGCCATTTGAGGGGCAGGAAGGGCTGGAGGAGGCGAGGAAAGCCCTTCCTGCCCCTCAAATGGCTGGCGTGCCGCGGCCATTTGAGGGGCAGGAAGGGCCGGAGGAGGCAACTCCGGCCTTCCCCACTACCCCGCAGGCTCGGGTGGCAGCGGCAGAGGAGCCGGCTGGCTCCAGACTGTGCTGCCTTGTGTTGCTGCCGCCGCCCAGCTGATGACCCTCCTGCCGCCAGGTAAGTGGGTGGGGGTTGGAGGGGCCTCCCCAGGGTTGGGTGGGGGGTGGAGGAGTCGCCCCAGGGTTGGGTGGTGGTGGTGGTAGGGAGTTTCCCCCATTCACTTCAGTATGCTCCGAATCTTCACGGAGCATACCAAAGTGATTCCCAAACCCCGAATCCAAAACGGCGTGCTGAAGGGGTATTCCGAAGCGGAATACTGAAGGGGTATTCCGAATCTCCCACCTGTGCACAGCCCTAGTATAGGTAGAAATCTGATGGTGCAGCATTTGTGAAACACATTAGATTATGTCCTAAGCTTTGGTTTGTGCTTCCATTTAGTTTCTGTGTCAGGCCATGGATTTTGGATTAAGACTATTAGAAGTGCAAACTTTTCTTGGGTTCTGTATATAAGCTCATCAGTTTGAAGATGTATTCGTTTGGTTTATTCGGTGTTTAACCCACACTCCCCACAAGCGGGCTCAGGACGGGGTACAACAATCGTAAAATACAATCACATAGCAAATTTTACATTAAAATTCAGCAATTAAAATCATATATACACAATCAGATATATCATATATATTCATATATAGCACATGAAGAAAGATCAGCGAAGTATGAAAGCTACTATTATTATCACCAAAGAAGCCATTACATTAATACATACAGGGCTTTTTTTCTGGGAAAAGAGGTGGTGGAACTCACGAGCGCACACTCTCAGGACTGTGTGATGATGTCACTTCCAGGCTGTGGCCGCCCCAGGAGCGCTCCCATGCGCCACAGGGGGCCTGGATTGGGCCCAAATTGGCCTGGAATGGGCTGTTGCTGGAGAGAGGAACCTTCCCCTGCCTGGCAGTAGCCCCATCCTGACCCGTTTTGGGCCCAAACTGGCTGACATGGGCCCAAAACAGCTTGGAACAGGCCACTGCTGGGAGGGGGAACCCTCCCCCTGATCCTGGCCGTTTTGGCCATTTGGGGCCAAAAACCCACCAGTCACATGGGTATTTTTTAAGGGGAGCCGGAATGCAGTTCTGCTGCTTTCCAGCTGAAAAAAAGCCCTGAATACTTATTTCCGTAGTAGACTACCTGCCCCAAGCATTACAGAGACATTACTCCCACACAAATACTCATATCAATTGCAGAAAAACTCTTTCCCATCAATATCCTTACCTGGGGTGGCCTTTGCACTTGACATATTGAACACATATATACTGTCATCAGTGCAATTAGCAAAGAGGCTGGTACCAGTGGAGTCCAAAACAAGACTAGAATAACCTAGAAAAGAGACAAAGTTCTATATGAAGTTGCCTTTTCTGATTCTGAAAACGGCAGTTCTTTCTAAACTTTATCCAACCTCTGCTACCTGAGGTTCTTTAACAGTAAGTGCTAAGACCTGAGCTTGCAACCTTTCTGTATGCAAGGTGTGTGCTTTACCACTGAGCCAGTCTCTGCTCAGATAAGTAAATAAGGAACAAGAATTGTGGCTGGCGGCACCAATTGCATTAGCCCTAACAGAGGGAAGAAACAAGTTGCTTCCTAAATTTCAACTCACCATCAGATATTAACTAAATTTCAACCTAACGATTAGAAATTTTGACAGTATGTGGCCAATATAGTACATCTGGATTGAGTCAGATAGCTTTATATATTTAGGACTAGTGCTGGAGTTTCTAAGCAAGTGAGCCTGAAAAAGCATTCAACCATTAATCAGCTTTCATTAAGTCTAACAGGTATGGCCCTGGTAATTAGCATTTTGTATTTCAGGCTTGACTTGAGGGACATGTACCAAAAATTATTTCTCTAGGGCACACTGGAGTACTCAAGCAGCAGCACTCCACCTTCCCCCCGGGCGGTTCTGTCTCTAGTCTGCCAGCCTGAGAAGCAGACAGTAGGAAGTACTAGACACGGAGAGGTAGGAGAATGCCAGACCCAAGCGTTTCTGCTGCTGCCCAGAAATGCTACCAATCCTTGCAAAGTGTACCATTTATGACACTCAAGTCACAGGCTGGACATCTATAAATTCAGGATGCGGTTTAAAACAAATGAGCAAGCTGTAAATCAGGAGACTGTGTAAGTTATTTTTAAAGGAAGATTGAGTGGTAGCAATGTTTTGAGCAGGTTATGTATAGGGAATTAAATGGGAGTGAGGGAGAGAAACACAAAAACGTTGTTGAGGTCATCAGCTCTTCAGCATCAACCACAGTTTTGGTTCCTAAAGAGTTCTGTTCTAGTCCCATGTGATCAAATTTTGAATTACGATTGTCATTTTTGTGATGGCTAGAAGCCCTCAGTTAGATAAATTATATCCAAAAACTAAATGGAAGCCAGTGCATTACTATCAGTGAAAGTGTATGCTCCCCTATGGCTTATTCTAGCCAAACAGGAAACCATATTCTGAACCAACTGAGATCCTTGAGCAGCCCTATTCAAAGGTTAACACGTAGAACAGTCAGCAGATCACTTTTAATAGGACCCACTGATGGCCCCAGATGCTACCTGAGCACCTACTTCCTCTCTTAGAGCCATACCAAGTTTACGTGTGCTAGTCCCAGGGTAGCTGAAAGATCTGGATGGCACTGGATCCTGCCGATATGTGGTATAGATCTTGCGCAGGTCCCATACCTTGATTACACTAAAATTTAAAAGATAAACCATTTGAAATACCAACACTGTAGTCCATTATCCTTTGTAATAAATACACAAAGGAGAATGCAATTCTATATGTAAAATCAATGAGCAGAACATGCCTTCAGCAAAAAGATACTAAGATCAATCAAGCAAAGTGAATGATTGGTTGACAAGAAATACAAGCTATTCCAGGTCCTTCTTCAACACATTCAGAACTATTGCAAAGAAGCCTTCAGTGTAAAAATACTGGCCTTTCAAACCAAAGATGTGACCAAATGTGACAGCTAAGCTAATTTTGCCCATCAAAAAATGTTTTCTACTTGATTCAACAATTTAAAACTGAAGCGGCTTCTCAGCATTTTTCTAGACAGGTTACACAATGTGCTCTATAAGTCTGGAACGCCTGTGCAAGACTACACAGCTAATATTGGCAAAAAGCATAGGCGTTGTTTAACAACTGTTATAGGCCAAAAACATAGGCGCAAAATTAGATACAGTATTTTTTTTAAAAAAAAGATACTTGCAATGGATTCCCCAAATGCAAACCAAGCAAGACTTCAGAAATGAACACCCATATATATGAACAAATGAAATGCTGGTTCATCCATCTGATATTTCCACAATGCTTCAGACAGGATGTGTGCCATGGATTTACCCTGCCAATCTACTACCACTGCTACTGCCACTAAGCAGGGGAATGTTCGACCACACCATAGCCACTATTGCCTGACTCTGGATGAGTGCCTGAGACAGAGGCCTGCACAATGCACTTGCTCTACTCCATGTATCCCATTGCATGTTGTAGGATGGGGAATAGACAATTATCTAAGTTTTGCAGCAAGACTTAAATTTTCCACTGTCAGAAATGATGGCAGCAACAGTAATGGATGACAGGTGGCCCCCCCTGAAACATGAATGGAGGACTAGCCTTGTGTTTAGTTGGCTTGTATGCAAAGAGCTTACAACTGTGAATCCTCTTCTCCAACTACCCCCCATCTGACTTCATATATTTCTGCAGGCTTACTCAGGAAGACATACTTTACTTCGCACATGTTCCACTTATAGAGTATGTTCTACAAAAAGATCAAGTTCAATGATTGATGCAGTCCTCCCCTTTGCAAGGGAAGAGGTACATGGGGAAAACTGAGTCAGTTTGGTGTAGTGGTTGTAGGTGTAGGGGTGGGACTCTAATCTGCAGAACCGGGTTTGACTGCCCACTTCTCTGCTCGAAGCCAGCTGGGTGACTTTGGGTCAGACACAGCTCTTTCAGAGCTCTCTCAGCCCTGCCCACCTCACAGGATGATTGTCGTGGGGATAATAATCACACACTTTGTAAACTGCTCTGAGTGGGTGTTAAGTTTTCCTGAAGGGCAGTATATAAATCGAATTTTGTTATTATTATTCTGTAAATGTTCACATTAATTCATGTTCTAAAGTTGGCGCACTCCAGCAGTCCATCTTGAGTTAATTCTTTTCACAGTTAAGACAGAACAGGAGTTAGAAACTGGTGTGTTCATTGCCTTTTTTCAAGCTACACTGTACAAGCAGGAAAAAGTCACCTCCTTACCCATCAACTGCTCCTGAAGAAATTAAGGTGTGTTCATCTTGAAGTAGCACCACTGTTACACTCTGCTGGAAATCCTGAAGAGAAAAAGAATATTAAAAAAAGAATGAACCCGTTTTTGGAGCAGCTTTAGAACCGATTGCCTTATTTGCTCATTCATTTTGAGCAACCTCTGTTGACAACTTAAGTGGATGTTGCTCCTCCATTAACCATCCATTCACAATCAGCTATAGTTTGATGATTTCAGCACCAAGAAACAACTGTTTTAGGTAAGTAACTGTTACTAGATTACAATACATCACAGAGAAGAATGCAAGGGTAATTATTTGCAGTTAATTACAACAGAGCCCCCAAACTCCCCCCCCCCAAATTTCAAAATGTAAGACATTAATGAACCCATGAAGTTAGGCCAGATTGGTGTTCTATCAAGGCAAGTTTTGCCTATTTTGACTGGCAATGGCTCACCAGAAAAAATTCTTTCCCATCTCCCACTACCAGATTCTTTTTACTGGAGAGGCAGGAGATTGACCCTGGGACTTTCCACATGCCAACCTGATGCTCTGCTGCTGAGCCCCCCTCCCCCCACCATGTATTTTCCTTGCAACCAGGATTGTTGAGACTGCACGGGAAGAAATCTCTTACTTAAGGAATTTCTTGGAACAGAGTTTGCCCATCAAAGAAGTAGATCAGCCATGAAGAGACACCAGAACTGCTACAAGGACTATGTTTTGAGTCTTGTGTAGGATACTAAGATCAGCCAGGTTAAATATGAAGGCAGCATGTTAAAAAACAAATTAGTGTAGTAAAATGCAGCAAAGTTAACTTTTGAGCTATAAATCAGTGTATGGTAACAGGAAAGCTGACCTTCAACTGGCTTCAGCTTCAAACCCTTACCACTGAAGGAGCCAGTCCTCTCCCGCTCTGTTTTTTCTTCTTCAGTTTGGAGAGCATATGTTTGTCCATTACGTTGTGGGCTCCACTTATTTGCTTCACTTGTCTGTAAAACCCATCTGAAAGGCAGTTTCAGAAAGCAATATTGAAGCACTGTTCCCTGTACTGCTGCTCCTTTCAGATATGGACATAACTGACATACAAGGACAAGTTCTTCAGTCAGCCTGCTTGGCCAAATGTCACCTGGCCCTGCCTTCTCAGACTATATCAATTTCCAGACACTCTGTTGGAAAAAGAAAGAAAGACAGGAAAGGCCCATTCCACTAACCTGCTCTCAAAAATTGATTATTTTTAATCTGCCTTCAGTTTTTTTTAATAAGAGAATTCCAATGAATACTTATCAGCATGAAAAAGTCACCATATGCAGGCTGAATACCCACATCACTGTTGTGAAGACAAGGGTTGAAATCAAGTCATGCTAACCTAAGTTCAGATTCCCACTCAAGCAGAAACCTCATGGAGAAACCCTGGACAAATTCACCTTCTTAGCTTAACCTCTCACAAAGTTGTTATGAAGATAAAATTTGGGGCAAGCAGTAGTTGTACCTTTCTTGTTGCAGCGGGTGTCCCAAACCATGATGTTTCCATCCCTTCCTCCAGTACAGAACACAGCTGTAAAATACATATAATGACGATTAAACCAACAGCACATTGTAGAATCGTATATGGCTCTGTAATTATTCAAAAGGGATTTGGGAAGTAACAAAATAGAACATAAGCAGCTTGCCGTTGCCCAAAATCCCCTTCACTGTTTTAACACCATCATTTGAATATGCAATGCATGACACCCTCCCAAACTGATTTTGTGATGGGGCACGAAGCCTCCCCCCACAAGGCTTTTTTTCTGGGGAAAGAGATGGGGGAACTCTTACCCAAGGCAACTCCCAGGAGGAGATGGCATCCCTGTGACTACATACACGTGTGTGTGCACTCGCGTGATGGCACAATGATGTCACTTCTGGGAAGTGACATCAACATGCAGGCCGTGGCCGCCCTGGAAGTGCTCCCATGCTCCGGGGGGGGGGGGGTCCCAATTCGGCCCGGATCGGAACGGGCTGCTGCACTGCGGGGGAGCACTCCCCCGCCCAGCAGTGGCCCAATCCAGCCATTTCAGACCCGAATTGGCCTGGAATGGGCTGCCGCCACACAGAAGAACACTCCCCCCCCAGCAGCGGCCTGATCCTGGCCATTTCGAGCCCAAACTTGGCCAAAACGGGCCTAAAAAAGCCAGAATTTGTTGAATGTTGTTGAGGAGGGAGCTCTTGTAGGTTTCTTAGCTGTGTGTGCTCTCCGGTTTAACAGCCTCTCTGGTTAACATGGATGCAACAGGACCTGCTGGTCTTTAGAAGGCAACAGGTCAAGGCTCATGAGGCACAATGCTGCAGGACAGGGAGCCAACTTGGGATCAAGGACATGGCACACTGGCAACTCTTTGCTGTGAGGAGCTTAGGAAGGCATCCAATCTGCTGACAGGGTATGAGAGGCTCCTTGGAGGCAAACTGCTGCATATAGATGATTAGCCACTGGGTATGAAGAAAAGCTGATGTACCATGACATATTAGTGCCATGGGGGGGGGGGGGGATCAACTTAATGCTGGTCAGCCATGTATAGAACAGAAAGAACATGCAGCATGTATTCATAGAAAGTAAAAAAAGATAAGAAATTTTCAAAAGATATCGCTGCATGTTTTTCCAAGCTACTGCTTTATCTTAAATAGAATGTGGTTGGATTCCTTGTAAAGTATAAATGTAAATATTTACCTCTCTCAAATCTGGAAAAAGCAACAGACTTGAGGCTGCACTGATGTCCTCGGCACGTCCCCAAGAGTTCACCAGTTTTTACATCCCACACTTTTGCTGTTTGATCTCCTGAAACAGTAACCTTCAGGAAAATACAAAAGGTACTCTTTTTTTTGCAGCAGCAGAAGTTCCATTGGCACCTTTATAACTAGTTCATTATAGTATGAGCTTTTGTAGCCCAAAGTATGCTACAAATACATGAAGCAGACT
Organism: Eublepharis macularius; assembly: GCF_028583425.1. Lineage (NCBI taxonomy): Eukaryota > Metazoa > Chordata > Lepidosauria > Squamata > Eublepharidae > Eublepharis > Eublepharis macularius. The sequence goes on from NC_072790.1 coordinate 192,772,165, forward strand.
CAAGTAATGGCAGATGTACATGTGAGTTATGATAAGATAATGTAAGATCATTTATCTTTCAATACATCAAAAGACAGACTTAAGATTCAAACCTAAACTTTTCCTATAGCTAAAGCTATCAGCGCTACTAAGAGTTTTGCCAAAGTACAAAAGGGAATAAACCCTAGTGCCAACTTTTGTTTTAAATATAATTTTTATTGGATGGGTTAACATACAATTAAGATTATAACAGTTACATTTTCCTTCGTTTCCCATGGTTATATGCTTCCCACCCCCTCCCCTCCCCCTTTTCTGTGTTGACTTCCAACAGCACTCCAACCCCCCATTTTCTAATCTTATTTCTAAATCCTAGTTGTCACTTTTTTATTACTGGTAAAGATCTAAACTATATCTTATCTTATTTAATAACTTTCAAAAGACCATAATACTTAACTTAGTGAAAAGGACAAATAGTATTGACAGTGCTTACAATTACTTACAATTTTGTGATCATTGGGCACCCAGGCCAGATCAAAAACAGCATTGGTGTGTGCTTGCCACTCTGGAAAGGAAATGAAAGAATCCATTTGTTCTAGCTACTGCAGCTTCATAGACCAAATGGTGGCTATATTCTTTACCCAGCTTGCAAAGCAGTAAGGGTGTAGTACAGCCTTCCACAGCTGGAGTTTGGTACCTAGATTTACTAGTACAGACTTCCACTGCTGGAGTTTGGTACCTAGAATTACTAGTACAGCCTTCCACTGCTGGAGTTTGGTACCTAGATTTACAACCCCACAGAGTATTTGTGGGACTTGAACTCTGTGCAGGCACAAGGGCTGTACAGAGCTCCTTGATGGTCAGCAGGAGGAAAGCTGTGAAACAAGTTGGTATGAATCACCTCCCTAATACAGAGCCATCAGTGCCATTGAAATGAAGTTGACCTTGGTACAGGAGGACTAGGAATCACACCTAAAACTTGGGGTAGGGGGAAGTCAAAGAATAAAACTTTTGGAGCTGGATGAAGAAATAAGTCATTTTTACACATACTTTCAGGAGGAGGAAGGGGCCATCACAGCTCAAGACAGCAGCTACAAGTACATGCATAGTCCTAAGAAAGTCAGGGATGATCCATGAATACTGGAACCAAGATAATAGAAGAGCCAAAATGAATGCAACCTAAAGAACTGGACAGCCTGTCTCTTGTTTCCATCTTGAGAAACAAGTATAGTGCCAGGAAACAAAGATGTGCAGTTATTCCAATTCCTTTTATCCTTGTTCAGTCTGCTGTCTCTGCAGTGTGTGCTTTTTATTTACTTGTTAAAATCCTTTTCATATTAAATATGTTCAAGCCAAGTTCAATCCATACTTATCAGCATGAAAGGGGGCTGCAAGTCCTGTGTGCCTAGAAAGCTCATACAAAAGTGATTGGATCCCCCTGTAGCAACTTGGAGATAGGGAGATACAAAATCTTTTAAGAGACAAAATGCAGGAGGAGCCTGGGTTGGACTGGACAAAACCTCTGAAAACTGATTTGGTGGTGATGGCAACATGCCCTGAGAAAAGTGGGGAGTGAAAGAAGAGCCCTGTTGGCTGGGGACCCTTGGCTGACTAGCTTTCTTCTTCCCAGTGGTGCATAGGAACGGGCAAAGTCTGTCTCATCACAAAGGGCATGATAAATTCTGCATGGCTCAGGCATAAGGTCTAAAGGTCAAACACAATCTGGCATGATTCAAATGACTTGTAAAAAAACATGGTTGCAATCCTAGTCTGCAGGACAAGTGTCTAGAGAGCTCATACAAAAGTGACTGGATCCCCCGGTAGCAACTTGGAGGGAGATACAAAGTTCAATTAAGAAAATGTATTGCTCCCCTCCTCTTTTTTCCTTCTATACCTCCTTATCTAGTTTTTTATATATTTTTAAAAAAGAAAGAAAATGTATCAGAATGATAAATGTCATTCAAGAAGCAGCAGCAATCAAACCTATGTCAAGTTTTTGCTTGTATAAACTGCCAGTTATTTTAAATGACCAACACACAAGAAATGTCTTATTAAAATTGCTTTTATCAAACAAATCATTTCACATTTCACATCAACGCAAGGGTTACATTTACCTCTAAAAACCTGCTTGTCACTTGCTTGTGTTTGGGTATCATACAGCCTAACAAATCCATCTTCATTGGTAACAGCAAGTATGTGCTGCAGGTCTGGAACTAGAAAAAAGGCAATAAAATGTGTGTGCCTTTAAAGTTTAACATTTATATTTTTGCATGTTACTAAAAAAGTTACAATACACTTAACAAGGGAATCAAGTACAGTTACAGCCTTCTAAGCCCATTAAAGTCAATAGAAGGATCATATAACTCTGCTTAGAACTATATAGCAAATCATGAAATTTAACAATATAAACAATGTATTTACAGAAAATGGTTGTGAAATGGAATCAACAAAACCATGAAATCAGACTGGAAGTTAAATATAATACAGCAAGTTTCAACGACAACAATGTTTTACATCCATTTGTTGGTATACTATTTGGACTGTGGGAATGAAAATGTATAGAGTTTTGCAAAAACAAAAAAAACTGTTTAAGTTCTTACATATTTGTATTTAGTGCATTGTTTGTAAATCATAACTCCATTAACCTAGTTAGACAAAACAGCCAACAAAGAATACAGAATATTTACAGTTCATTCAGCAGTTCATTCCCTGTGTGATACCACACATTAGCTAAGATCAATATTCCATTTGAGAGAATTCAAACACGGTTTGGTGTAGTGATTAAGAGCATGGGACTCTAATCTGGAGAGCAGGGTTTGATTCCCCACTCCTCCACTTGAAGCCAGCTGGGTGACCTTGGGCTAGTCATAGTTCTCTGGAGCTCTCTCAGCTCCACCCACCTCACAGGGTGTTTTGTTGTGGGGATAATAATAGTATACTTTGTAAACCGCTCTGAGTGGGCATTAAGTTGTCCTGAAGGGCGGTATATAAATCGAATGTTGTTGTTGTTGTTATACTGAATCACATTTGTCCTTCTGCAGCACCTAACATTGTAGCCACTGTGTGAACGTCGCAACACCCATCCGTTTAGACGGTAGTAGTACAATGTTAATATATACCATACTTTTCTCCTTGTTCATCCTAAATTATCACTCAAAGAAACTAGTCATAATCTATATGGGTGTATTTCATCCTTGCTCTACAGAAAAAACTGAGAGCTGACCCCCACCTTACCAGTTGAAAAGGTGCAGCCAAAAGGAGGAACCAGCATTTCCATTTCTCCATAGGACGGGTGGTCATCTGTTTTAGCACACTGATAACAATCTAAGAGATGGTGTAGGGGAAACTGTGGCAGCAGACCTAAAAAATGACAGACAACATTTGGAATTTAATAACACATGTGCATGCATGTGTGTCTGTTTTAAGAGTTTCTTTTTCCAAAAGATAAACAGCAATCAACTTTACAGAACACCACAGCAATCAAATTTGTTTTAAAAGTTTTATTGTACAGCTAACTGTACTATACAACTGATACATCAGTTATCACCGTGCATATACTGTAGATTAAAACTCCTTTTACATCCAACATCTAGCATCAATGGTTACTTTTAAGCCCACTCTTTCAGTAAGAAGGCAACCAAACCTTCTGCAAGAGCACCAGGCAAAACAGCCAAGACTGGGACAGCATTTTTTCCTTTTATCTGTTATATAGGAGCAAAATGACAGCACATGGGCTACAGTCTTTCATTCCTGTTATATATGTCTTTTCAGTATCATTGACTGTTAAGGAGTAAGTGGGTTCTAGATCAAATCAAGCCTGAATTCTACTTATAATTTTAAATGAAGACACTGACACTATAGTACTTTAGTTATAGCAAGAAAAGACAAGACACCTTGGAAAAGACAATAATTCCAGGAAAGGTGGAAGGTAGTAAAAAAAGAGGAAGACCAAACATGAAATGGATTGACTCAACAAAGGAAGCCACTGCAATCTGTAGAGCTGGAGCAAGGCTGTTCTGTTCCCCTCCCCCATCTTTATATCTTCCAACTTTGGCAATTGGCCTAGACCTGCATACCAAATGAAATGAAATGTGTTTCTGCTGATATACTAGTTGCCAAGCCTTTGTACAAATCCTGGATACAACATTGTACAGTTATACTTCCTATACAGACTATTATTATTGTTAGCACCGAATGGCAATTTAGAAGAATTGTCCTAAAATAATGATGCAGGTTTCACCTTGACTACTTATTTCGGTTAGACTTTTGACCAGTCAAACTGTAAAAGCACTGGAACCCAGAAACTGTTGATTATCCTCCATTTTGAGCAAGTTTTACTGCAGGCTCCTTTAACCCCAACCCATACTTCCCTAAGCGTCTCCAGTTCTGAATATCTGTTTCAGCTAGATTTAATTACTTAATCATATCAACCTCTTTCCCCGTAAGTTCTGAAACAGCACCAAGAGGAACCATAAACTAATTTAAACACAGGTGCACTCATCCACCAACAGGCTGTTATTCCTTCCTAATTAAAGAGAAACAAGAAAATTTGTAAGCGTTTAAACTAAGAATTTCCCGCTAGTCCCAGAGATGATTTTAGGCAGAGGAAAAAACGAGAGGGACTCAGGCAAGACCCCACTGGTGAGGCCTGAATGGCTGCTTGCGCTGAAGCGGCACAGGATTTCTGCCTGGCTCTCTTAACTCGAGACGTGTGGCGTTCCTGAAACCGGTTAAACTGTCGTTTGGAAGGAATCCCTGAGTTGTGAAGGGAATCGAGATCCTGTTCAAAGCCCCTATGAAGTTTTCTAGGTGCCCTTCAGCGACCCCTCCCCCCCAATCTACCTCACAGGAACGTTAAGAGGAAAAAGATCCGCCTGTACCCTTGGGGGGGAAATAAGCAAAACGTAATTAAACGGAGAAAAAGCGGCTCAGGGGGAGAAGAGACCAAGCAGTACTCACCACGTGGCCCGGTCCGGGAGCGGTTAATAAGAGACCGACACAACATGAGGACAGCCGCGCCAAATGGCTCAAATGAAGACTAAACCACTGCTCACTGTCCACCCACCAGCAACCGACGAGCACTCTCTGATATACTAAACTCCCGCCAACCCGAACTACCCGCCAAAACTAACTCGCATAGCCATTGGCTAGCCGGGAACACAATCCCACCTCTTCTGCTTCCTCATTGGCTTCTTGCTTCCGAAAATACGGTCGGAACAACGCCCACATCTTTTCTGTCGGGTAATGAACCCGCCTACAACTTCGCCGGCTGCGCGCTCTCTTTCCGTTGCCGTAACAGCGCCTACAACACGCACACGCGACATAGGCAAGCGCGCAGGCGCTTTGAGTCGTGCAGCGCCCGCTCATGCGCAGTGTCTGTGAGTGACAGGAGGGGGAGAGACCACACGGGGAAAACGATCATCGTCTCTTTCCTCATTAGGAGCTTCTGGGTAACGCCGGGCAGAATGGCGGCCACTTCCAAATCTTTCCTGGCTGACGCCGGCTACGGAGAGCAAGAACTAGATGCCAACTCTGCTCTCATGGAATTGGATAAGGGTAAGGCGAGAACGCGAGCACTGCGCAGGCGCCTTTTGGCATGGGGTTGATCTCTCCTTGGTTGTGATGCGCTCCTGGCGCGCTTCAGATCTGCGAGTGACACAAGCAGGCCGCGGGTTTAAAAAGTGCCCTGCGGTTGTTTGAAGTTTACTTAGCGTAAACTTCATGCAACCGAAGACTAGCTAGAGTTACTCAGCATAGCTCAGTCTTAAGCGATCAGGACATCCCCTCACTCGAATTTCTTGCAGGTATTTGGCCACTTTTCCCATCTCCTTCGCTCTTCACTGGCTCGATTCTGCATTCAACCTTCCGTGTCCCCGAGAATATGTTTAGTCTATTTTTTATTGCCCCATTTGGGAATTAATGTTTTTTCTGCATACTTAAGAAACTGTTAGATATGCAAAAACAAAACAAAAACCCAACTTCGACTGCTGCAGAGACCCTTTTGCTGCCTTTGTGATAGGGTCTGGATCATAGAGGTGATTATAGTTAGTACAGATACGACATAACAATCATAATAATATAATGTCCCTAATAAAACTAGTACAGTGGGTTGGGGGAAGCAGAGATCAGTATAGAAGGGCCTGGGTGACAGCTTTCAGAATAACAGTCAGCAATGTGTTTACATGGAGTTCCTTTATAATCTGTAGCTATGTGATTTGACCTGCATCTTGATTTGCAGACATTAGCAGGTAGTAATGATTATTCCTCTATAAAAAGCATTTATCTGCTGATTTCTGAATGCTGTGCTGCTGTTAAAGAGCACCCCCCCCCCTTTAAGGATCAGGCCATTTTATTCTGGACAGACATCAACTGTGCCTAAATGTCAAAAAGGAGTATGGTGCTCTATAATTCACTAAACAATAACTTTTGGCATGGGCAAAGAAAAGGAGCACATAAGAGCAGATGTCTGGCTTCCCATAGTAATAGTGGAATACATTATTAATGTTCACTCAGTTTCTCATCTTTGGGATACAAACAGTGATTTTCATGTAAAATATTTAATTTGCTGATCTTCTCCTTTGGAAAGAAAATTGGCCAAACATTAGTACCTTTGGTACCTGTTTGTGGGGAGGGAGGGCTAAAAATCGAATGAATGAATGAATGAATAAGCAAAAACAACAAAAAGTTACTTATTGGGTTGGATTATTCACTCAGTTTTATGCAGTTCCCTACCTTTGTACAGCTTCTCCCCATATGAGTTTCATATATGCAGGTTCCATGACTCCAGCATAGACTTTTTAAATGGGGACTCTGCCTAAATGTCAGATGGAAGGTTGTGCTCTGCTATTCACTAAGCAACTCCTAGATGGTGAAGGGAGCAGAGGAAATGATCTCTTAGTGCAAATGTTCATCCATCATTTTACCCTGGGCATGCTTTGCACAGAAAACTGGCAGAATTACATGTTGGTAACACTTTGCTCTGGCCATATATTATGTGATTATTGTTTCAAACTTTGAACAACAGCAAAGCCAAGTATGTTACTTAAATGAATACTGCACCTCAAGCTTCATCCACTCTGAGTTTGGTTTCTATGCCTTGGTAATAGTACACATATTTTCTAATACACTTTCACACTTTTAAGTATACTGTTAAATTTGTTTTAAGTAAGCTCTTTGTAAGGAGAATGGCACTCTGCAGTTACTGCTACAACTTTACTAGTCACTGCTAGAAACTTTACTAGTCACTGCTAGAAACACTGCTAGAGAACAAAAACAATTCATTGTAGTTCAAGTTTATGTCTACTTGTGAGCAATGAGATGGGTTTTTCTTCTTTTCTACTGAACCTGCTGCACACAGTAAGTATTCATAAGGGGACAGTGCAATGATTTTTAGTACAGACAAGCTCCCTGCATTCCAAATAGGCAGTGTCAGCAACAAATATGGGGGAACTGCTTCCTACAGTAAGATATAAGATCATAGCTGAGTTCAGAGTTCTGAGTTCATGACTAGTATGAAGGTCCTTAGAGGAACTAGGAGAATTGCTGTCATAAATGAATTAGAATCTGAGTTTTTAAAAATAATGTACTGCTGCTTAAATTCCTTGTATATCCAGGTGAAATGTGTTACAAGAAATTAAAATTCTGTGCATTGTTATATTCTGTCTGTCATTGTATAAGTGCTGCATTATTTTGCTTGCTTGTATGCTTAAGATTTGGGATAATTATGTGCTAATATTCCTTTTCTCAGGTCTCCGATCTGGTAAACTGGGGGAGCAGTGTGAAGCTGTTGTCCGTTTCCCCAGACTGTTTCAGAAATATCCATTCCCGATTCTTATTAACTCTGCATTTTTGAAACTAGCGGATGTTTTTAGAGTTGGGTAAGTAGAATTGGTTCTTTTCTGATTCTTGGTACTCAAGCAACAGTTTGTCTTAGTTTCTGCTTCTGAGAGACAAACTGTTCTCGCTTTTTAGAGATTTGTATCTTCATATTTTTTTAGTATTCCCTGTGTCATATGGTATGTTAGTAGGCACTGATTATATGGAACAAATCTTGCCGGAGTTGAAAGCTGACTTAATTTGTTTTCAGGATCTTACCTGTAAAGCTCTAAATGTTTTGGAGCCGTGATACCGAAAGGACCACCTGCCCAAGCATTAAAATGTGCTTTGGAGGCCATATTCCCTTAACCTCCATGCACCTGTAGAGGATGAGGAGGGTTAAGTTCAAGGACAGGGACATTTTCCACAGTGGTGTCTCATTTATGAAATGCTCTCTTCATGATGTTCTGCCTGGTGGCAAACATGATGTCATTTCAGCATTATGCCTAAACATATGTGTTTGGTCCAGTTGTTTGAGGATGTTTTCCTTTTAATACTTTTTAAATATGTGGTTGGACAGCTTATTCTAATGCTTTCAATGCTTTAATTGCTGCTTCTGAATTGAGGCTGTTTTAAGTTTGGTTTTTATTTTGATTGCTGCATTCTAGTGTTAAATTTTAAGTTTGCAGCTGCTGTTCTTTTTTAAATTTTTAAAAAAATCTTATTGAATGTGTTGATTCTTTTTTATGTTAAATTTTAGTGATACTGCAGCATATATTACATAAATAAAAGGCAGTTATCAGGATCTACACATGTAGCAAAGCAATTCCGCAAGTGCTTCATAACCCAAATGCAGTCTGCATGCCCTCGGTCCACATCTTGATTCTTGTAGGGAGTCATATAAAGCAATACTGATGATGTTATCTAATGTCGTAATGAATAATAGTGACTTATATTTTTAATACAGAAACAACTTCCTGCGGCTCTGTGTTCTGAAAGTTACTCAGCAAAGTGAAAAGCACTTGGAAAAGATCCTGAATGTAGATGAGTTTGTGAAACGAGTTTTCTCAGTTATTCACAGCAACGATCCAGTTGCTCGAGCCATTACACTCAGGTAGATATATTTACTGGGGCAACAGCCTGCCAGCAACAGCATAATGTGCGTGCACTTCAAGTATCCTGTTCGTATTGCATACAACACCTCCAAAATTGTAGATGTCAGGTTCCGCCATGAGCATAGCAGCACCCAGCGCACAAATGCTTGATTGAGGGGTCTCAGGTGCAGTTGGGTTCACCACAGGCTCCCGTCTGGTAGAGAGAGCACCACCCTTGCACTCTCTCAGCCACTTATTGGCCTGGTTCACTTCCTGCCTTGGGTCCCATTTCTGCTCTTTGGTACATATCCTCCTCCTTGGCGCTCTCTCTCTCTCTCATCATCCACTCCTACACTCTCCACCCCCACCTCCTGTCTGAGCCTGCCTATATATGGCTTTTCTCCCCTTTTCCCCCTGCCCTTCCTCCGGTGTCACTCTCTATCCTAGGGCAGCTGTGGTTTGATTATTCATGATGTTGCCCAGCTGGAGATGCTCCTCGATGATTCTCTCCTGCTGCCCCTCCCCTCTCCATTCTACCCATTTGCAGAGTGGGGCTGGCAGGGCCTTTCCAAGTGTTGCAGTCTGGCTGCTGCTTCCACCTTGGCTCTTGAGGTGCTAGCCTGGCTTCTTGGGACTGTGCCAAACAGGTTGGCCAGGCAGCCAGGTCTCAAGATGTCAGGTGTGTGTCTTGCCCCTTGAGGTTGAGCTGGGTGGTTTGTGCACCTACTGCCACCACGGCCTCCGAGCCTCCTGGGGCGCCTTCCGGTTCTCGCCCTCAGTGTCCGGTTGCCTTCTGCTTGATGAGGCTGAGCCACTACCTCTGAGCCCCCCGTGGTTGCCGCCGAGATCCCTTCAGCCCCTGAGCATTAGGACCGAGGTAAGTCGGGGGGCAAGGAACTCATCCCCGGACAGTAGATTTTCTTACATGACTGCAGATTCAATTCTGAGTGTCACCATTTTGGCAGACTTATGTTTTCTCATTTTGTTGTCCAGGATGTTAGGCAGCATGGCATCCATAATTCCAGAGAGGAAGAATGCACATCACAGTATTCGCCAGAGCCTGGACTCACATGACAACGTTGAAGTCGAAGCTGCTATTTTTGCTGCAGCTAATTTCTCTGCTCAGTCCAAGTAAGCAGATCTGCAGCTGTTGCAGGCTACTCTTTCCTTTTGTTTTGGTTCTTTTGCTTTATCGTTTTCTATTTTATTTTACTATATCTAATATTTCATAAAGGTACTTATGTGAAAAAAAAGTAATCAGTTATTTAACTTTACAACTAAATGACATAAAATAGTATCTGACTTGGTAATCCTTTTTCAGTTCAGGCCATCTAACTTTTCTTTCCTGTTTCTTTTTGACAGAGATTTTGCTGGCGGGATATGTAACAAAATTAGTGAAATGATTCAAGGTATATACATTTTATCCAATAATTAGCAGTAAGTGCTGCAACTTTATGTTCATGCTTTTGGATGGTTCATGTAGAAAGTTTTTTTTCTCTTCCGTCAGTGAGACTGGTATGGTATGCTTTATACTTCGAGGGAAGTCCTGCACTCCAAAATTAGTTCTCTACAACAGCAATCCCCTCTTAAAATGTTCATCCCCTCCCTAGTGTTGGTTGTATAAGGCAGGTGGTTGGATAGGAAAGCCAAGAGAGTATCTGTACCCTAGGCAGTATTTTCCTGTCTGAAGGGAACTTTCCTCCTTATTTTAAAAAGTCACCACAAAGATGCATGCATTTCAGCCCTCCTTTCCCTGTCAAATGCATTGCTGAATTTCTTGGGGCCACAGTTAGCTGGATGTTAAATTTAAAACCGTAATTTTTATTTAAGCAAACTGGCAGAGTCTGGTTCCTAATTTCAGACTGGTAATTTCATGTGGGTAGCCATATCAGTTTGTAGTAGTAGAACAAAATTACAAGTCCAGTAGCACCTTAAAGACGAACAACATTTCCCATAGTCTAAGCTTTCATGAGTCAGAGCTCACTTTGAGCTGATGAATTTGATAAAGTGATCTTTGATTCATGAAAGCCTATACCCTGGAAAATTTTGTTTATCTTTAACATTCTACTAGACTCTAGTTTCATTCTCTCTGGTGCGCTCCACAGTAACATAATAACATAAGGAAAAAAGACAGGAACCTGCCCCAAGAAGCTTATGGTCCAAATTTTACTTTAGTTGGGTGGACACAGCAGCGTTTGAACAGCATTGCCATGCGTGTCCCATACTGAAATGGCCTTTAAGCTGCCCCTAAAATCCATGAACTTTCCATTTTTGTAACAGGCATGCTGCATAACACTGTTGGAATATTTTCAGGCTATGTATGTAAGATGTACTTTGGAAGCTGTTTTTCCTTCATGTAGGCTTAGCCACTCCCGTAGACTTGAAGCTGAAGCTGATCCCCATCCTACAGCACATGCACCATGATGCCAGCTTGGCCTCCGGTGCCCGTCAGCTACTCCAACAGTTGGTGACTTCCTACCCATCAACCAAGATGGTCATTGTTACTTTGCACACCTTCACTTTGCTTGCTGCATCCTCTCTGGTTGACATTCCCAAACAGGTAACACATTCATTGGTGAAGATTTGTTGCAAGCATAGTATAGTTTAAGGAGTAAGCAAAATTGTTAGTGATTTCTCGGATGTCATCAGATTCAAATATTTCAAACCCAGCTTTATGATCCTAAAAACTAGAAATCTGATTCTTGTTAAGTGAAAAATGAGATTCTTAGGAAGCAGGAGTTTTTTCTTCCACTGTGTTCTGTGCTTATGCAAATTACAGAATGTGCTTAACCCTGCCTATGGAACATCTGCTAAGCTGCAACAAGCAAGCATGATTTCATCATGCATGAGTCTTCTGGTGCCATCAGAGAGGTGGAAAGTTTGGGATTTTGAATACACATGAAGGATTTTTAAGTTTAACAATTTATACTTGTATATATATTGAGATATGGAGGGAGTAAAAAGCAGATGTGTGTGATTCGAGTTTCTGATTTGGGATAAATACCCGAATTGGACTCGATTCGTAAAGGTTTGGGATTTTTGAATCAGGTCCAGCATGCTGGCCCCAATTCAGAAATGCCAAATCAAAGCTTTCCAAAGCGATTTGGGTCACTTCGGAAAGCTTTGCGGTGCTTTCAGACTCTGCAGTTGGATCCAGCTGACCGGCAAAGGAGGGAGCCCCTTCCTCCACCGGTCAGCTGGAGCCAGCCACAGGGTTTGAATTTAAAGCACCTGAAGCTTGCCACTTAGGAAATCGCTTATTTCTGACCTGAATTTTTTTCGTTGCACACTTCTGGTAAAAAGTCACATGGTTTAAAAAAAACACTTTGTTGCAGATTCAGCTCTTACTGCAGTATTTGAGGAATGACCCAAGAGAGGCTGTAAAAAGGCTTGCTATCCAGGATCTAAAGTTACTTGCAAATAAAACTCCACATACCTGGAGCAGAGAGAATATTCAGGTACGTAAAGTCCATATTTTTTTCTCCAGACAGTTTGCAGATAGCCACATCGGTCCAACGACAAACACAAAAGTTGTACAATAACTTTTAATTGGGTCCAACCAAAATACATTTGGCCCCAGTATAAAAGGTACTGTTATATATCTTTGTTTTCTTATTTTTGTTGAGAAACTGAACAACTAAATGTATGTCTTTTCTTTTGCCCAGAGGCAGTTTCTTGCTTTTGTCTCAGGGTGTTTTATGAGCAGATCACAGCATACTTGTCACCAACTGGAGACAATGCTTCCTCACACTGATGCCATAACTCTTAACTTGACTGAATAAGGGCAGATAAGTGTAGATTCCTCATTGCATGCAGTATTTCTGTGCTGCATTCCTTTGCTGCTGGAGTGGAAAAGGTCTGTGAAATGTACTATGTTAGGGCCTGTCGCTGCTGCCGCTGGGCAGGGCGCTGGCTGGGCCAGCCCTGCCATCAGAGGGGCACCAGGGATGCTGCAGGACCCTGCTCTGTGGAAGGAGGGGTGGTATACATCACCCTGACTCCCTCTCAGTCCACTCGCTGGCCTGCTCAACCTGGCCTGCTTTACCCCCTGCGTCCTCCATCATCTCCTTCTCCCAGAACTCTCCTCCAAGCCTCCACTCTCGCACTGCTTTGCTCTCACTCCACATCATCACTCCTTACTCACACCCACCACCTCAGAGCTCTTCCCAGCCAGCTTTTATAGGGCCTTCTTTCAGCACCCCGCCCACCTTGCAGGTCCTGCCTGCCAGGCCACACCCCTCCTTGGCCTCCTAGCATTGGCCTGGGCTGTCTCCAGCTGGGGTAGCTGGCTGGGCTGCCGGGATCAGCAACAGCTGCGTTATGTTGGCTGGCTGCCAGGCCTCTCTGGCTGAGCTGATTATTGAAGGTAGGCCCAGCTGTGGCCCTTTGGCTGGCTGCCCAGCTCTTCCTACAGAATGCTTTCAGCAGCTCCACCTGGAGGGGCTTGTTTGTGAACATCTCCTGAGCCAGGCTGCAGTCTTCAAGCTGAGGTGGAGGCTGGGGCGTGGCTCTGAGCTGCTGTGGCTGCTTCTCCTCCCTGCCAGGTAAGGGCTCGGTTTGGGCTGCTGCTGGGTCCCTATTCCCCCTGCCTTGGCCCTTTTCTTCTGGCCTGCTTAGCCCCCTCTCCTCCCCCTGGAGGGTGGGACTAGCTGGTCTCTCCTTGTTCCCTCCAGTCCTCTGAGGCTTTGGCCTTTTCCCCCTTCCCCCTGGAGTAGGCAGGTTCTGGCTCTGGTTGCTGGCTGGGGTAGCAGGGTTGCTGCCTCCCTGTTGCCTCCTGCTGTTCCCTCCTGGCAAGTCTGGGGGCTGGGACTCAGACCCCGGACACACTACACTTTATGTGGTAGGTATAGATAAAACATTACATGGAGTTTAATTTCAAGTGTGTTAAAGTACATGATAAAATTAACACATTGATTTAAATTACCCAATGGTAGGCAGTCAAGGTCCAGTCCAGCCTCCAGATAACCTTCTTGAAGCTAACTGATTGGTTAAGTGGTATCAGAAAATGACTTCTTTAGCCTCTTCTTCACAGTAGTAGGCCATGTGCTAGATGAGCTTTCATCCTGACCAAGGTTATGAGTACCTAGAAAGGGAAGGGCAGAGTGTGTTTACCCCTCACTCTGTACTCTGCCTATATTTTTACTTGGGAGGGTGGGTACCTGAAGATGTCCCAGTAAATGTACTTAGTCGTTACCGTTCTCCTAGAATGGAATTTTCATAATGTCAGCATAAGAACTTTCTACCCTTGTAGTGTTCTTTTTAGCAGATTTCTGTTAACATTTGGATGTGTTGCATTGGCTGAATAGTTTTCCTTAGTTTAAGTGCAGCTTTCAGTTAAACTTCAGTATTCAGATTCCACCTCCCCCTTATTTGCCAAATTAATGAAAAATTCAGTGAATAATAAAGTCTTCAACTTGTAATGTTTTAATAGTGACTTAGGTGATGGACAGGCTTTAGTAATTCTTTAAGAACTTAGTCGTCCAAATAAATATAGTGAGTATGAGGAGCCTCCTCCACTGGAGCAGCTGCAGCCCGATTTCTTGCTATGTTGCCATGTCATCTTGGGCCTCCCCAGACCTCACACTGGAAGAGCCTAAGGGAGGGTTCCTGCACCCAGAGACCCTTTTTTGGTCTACTTCCTAGGAGTCCAAACCTCTCAATGTTCTGATCTGGCTCTCCTGGCTCCTCCCCATCCTAGTTCTCGAGGTCCTTAATTATCTGCCCATTCCCAGTTTCCTGTCTCAGCCTGACCCCAGGGGCTGAGTGGCCAACTGGACCAGGAGTTGAAGCACCACGTGATTCAGGGTATGCCTCTACCCCTTAAGCCCTTACCAGGACTATCACCAGCCAATGGCTAGGTAAGCTCCTGGGCTATTTCTGGGCTCAGTTGGGTATATGGGGCTCTCCCCACCTCTCTGGGAGTCCCTGTTGCCACAGCCTGCTGTGGCTGTTGAGCTCAAGCCTGATGTGGCAGGGGTTGTCAGGGTGCTGGCTGATGATGTCACCAGCTGGTGCATCTTCACCTACAGTCAGGGAAGACTGCCAGCTGGCCTGCTGCTGTTGACTGTCTTCTCTGGCTTCCCGTGGGCCCCCAGCTCCTCTGTCAATGTTCTTTTTGCTATTTGGTTGTGAGTGGGGCCCTCCTGGTTTGTCTTATTGGGTTGCTGCTCTGGAAAGGCTTGAGGGAGGGCTGGCTGTCCTGCATCTGTGGTGAAATCCCAACACTAGGCAAGTGGGCAACCATTATAACCTATCTATGAGCTCCTCTCAGTTGAACTGCTGTGATGTCATAGAATTTCAGGAAAAACAGCACTGGAATCTTGACAGTGTGAGAAGTAAAAGGATACTTTAGGAAAAATTGATAAGAAGGTATCAAGACAGGACCCAGGGTGACAGTGGAGACAGAAGCATAGATATTGGACAAATAGGAGAACTAGGGAAGTGTTTGGAAAAGAACTAGGAAATAACGGGCCCACAGGGTAGGGACTTCAGAAGCTGGTAAGCATTGGGCAGAATAGGCAGTGAGATGATAAGAAAGGGCCTCCAGGCGATAGATGAAGAAGAAGAGAACAGTAGGCAGAGACTGGAGAGAAGAGAATAGTGGGCAGAGGCTGGAGCGAACTGTGGGTTGAGGTAGTAAGAGACGTATGGGTAAGGGCATTAAGGAGGAAACCACGTGTAGCAGGGCTTTATGCTACAACCAAGGGAACTTGGTTGTAGTGAGAACGATGGAGACAGTTCCATGGCTTTCTGTGTCTGCTTTGAACTAACCAACTGAGTCCCTGTCAGTAAGCCTAATAACTTACAAGTATTATGAAAGCGTTTGTTGAGTCTGATGCGTAATTAAGAACTGTTCCATTTTGCTGAGTACTCTCTCAGTTAGTGATATGAAACAGAGGTCTATATCAAATGAAGAACTATTTACTGTAGTTGTTTTTGTTGTTTCAGCCATGCTCAGTCATGCATTGCAAAGATACAGCAAGAGGTGCTGCAGTTCAGACAAATGGTGACATTTTTAATCTCCCCTGTTCTCAGGCCAACATCTGAGGCTGGAGAGAGAAATAATTGTGGACATTCCTTTTGCTGACTACTCTGTTCTTTGTTTGCCTTGCGTTCTCTGATCATATTTAGTACTGTGAGAAACTCGTGCTTCTGTTCTCGAGAATTCTTTAAGGAGTGCTGGTCCTATGATTGCAAATCATGTGAAATGACTTGGCCCTTGATTTTCAGCAATCTTTAAGCATGGAATGAACTTCTAACACTTTTGCTTGGTAAACAATAATTCTATCAGTAAGGAATGCTCTGAAGAAATAAGTTTTAGGTGGGTAGCCATGTTGCATCTTTTTCTTGTACCTGAACTGTTTAGTTGCTGAAATATTTCTTGTATAAAATATTTCTTCCTTTCTGTCCAATGACCTACATGGCAGCTCACCAACAACTTCAATATTAAAAGTGCACTTACTTTCCAGTTTAAAAAGACCAATAAAAAGTATTAAGTAAAGGTTACAAGGTGGCATAGAAATTATTTAAATAAACAGTGTGTAACCCTACCTTCTTTTCTGTCTTGCGAAAGATAGAAGCGTATTCTTTGTCTGTAGGATATTTTTGTGCCTGTATATGAGGAATGGTTGCATATTTGCAGCTCTAGTTAGGAGACACACAGTGCTATTTGTTCCCAGTTCTCATTTAAGAGAAACTACGTCCTGTTCAAGTTAAGCAGCTGGTGAATGTTTAAGATTACTATATTGAGGCAGCAGGGAGAAAACAGACCTGGAAAAGTCAAATTTTTGCTGCTGAACTAGTGGAAGATGAAATATTTTGAGTGGGCTGCCCTGGGTACCGTTTGAACCTTCTCATTAGGAAGGAATTTCTAGAACTGCCATTTCTGTTATGGACACATATTCCATCATTTATAGAGTGATCTGAGGAAACTTCAGTCTCTTGAAGACTTTCCTTAACCAAGTTTTGTCTGTCTTGGTTGCTTTTGTGTTTGTGGTCTTTTACCGTCGATCCTGTTAAGCCCTTTCTACTTTGACACAGTGAACCCACAGCTGAATTATACTTTGACTCCTTGAATTAATGGGAAAATATTCTCAAGATGTTACCCAAATGGGAGGGGGGCCTTGCAAGTTGGGGAGCATTAACATGTAAGGAGAGGCAGCAAGAGGTGGGTAACCTAGCGAGATCTCCACCTATGCATACCAGGATTGTCCCTTCTAGAGAATTCTTTCAATAACAAAGCAGATTTTCAATCAAAAGGAGTTTTTATTTAAAATAATAAAGATTAATTGCACACAAAGCACACAGTGCACACACACAGCTAACTAGAAAGCAGTGAGGAAAAAGAGAGTTGAGGAATTGGGTGATAGTTACTAGTCCTGAAGAGGGCATCCATGAGAGAAAGCATAAAGTGACCAGTGCGTCAATACAAGAAAAGCTTAGAATGGAGGGTAGATGCTGGATTCGAGGATATGCACATAACTATGGTGGAGGGGCAGTGCAATTATACTGTGGAACATATCCTGGGGCAAGATTACATCTTTTGCCCCCAAAACAATAACTTAATGGTTATCTCTGGGGTGAGACAAAAAACTGGAGAGCTGTCTCTGGGGTGAGACGATAAGCTGGAAAGCTGTCTCCGGGGTGAGACAATAAAACTGGGAAGATTTGATAAAGTTATCAGTGCTGATTGACAACCCACATTGGATCGGTGGGTAAGGCTATCAGAGCCCTGACTAGCTTGAAATGGGAGAATGGGTAAGGGAAAATTGGTAGAGTGTGTTAAGGAGATTTGTTCAGGAACTCTAGGAGGACCGTATTGTCTTAAGATCTTTGCACATCTCCAGGGCATGGGGGCTGAAAGCTGGTCTCACCTGGCATCTCACATGCTAGTAAATTTCCAGCTCCCAATCAGGATCTGGTATCCATTTTCTGCCTGGCTAGGCAGTGTTTCTGTGTTTAAAACACAAAGAGGGGCTTATGATATTGCCATACTCATAAGCCGCCTTAATATCATCAGGGCAGATCTGACTGCTAACAAAGGAAGGGTTATATTTGTGTAACTGTTTAATAAATGGAACAGCAAAGAGGCTAGTTTCTAACCAAGATTGAAACAAAGCTGAATTACAGCTTTTAATAACTCTAGAAATGCCCTAACAAGCTGTTGTTTTATAGAAACACCCCTACTCTGTTTGTTAATGTGTTTATTTTTGGTGCTTCATTTTTTCTGTGACTTGAAAGATAGATTCCTAATAAATGTGCTCTTTGGTTCTTGTACTGATGATTTATTGAAGCTTTGTATAACTCTGGCAAAATGTCGATAATGTGGTTTCCTGATATAAAACCACAGGAAGTGGCAGAAAGGTGAGGGATGAGTCCAAGCCTTTATATTTCCCATGAGATTCTTTCTTAATATTGTGATTAATGCCTGTGTTTTTGACCTCTTGCAAAAAGAGAAAATATCCAGTAGTTGTTTTAGGTGGTAGTTTTATCTTGGATGTTGTTGTGGTAAGCTAATGAGGGGAGGGCAACATGAGGGGGGAAGCAGAGTAAAATTATTTAAAATTAATTTTTAAACATTAATTTCAGTGAGTTTTTTCATGTATTCATCTGGGGATCAAGCAGGACAATACTGAGCAGTGTATATAAATGCCTGACTTGTCAGTCAACACATATTGAATATTTGGGGGGAAAACACTAAAACAATTTTTTCCCTTGAACTGAAAGTTTTCTTTCTCCTGGTTTCTTAGGCGCTTTGTGAATGTGCTCTTCAAACTCCTTATGACAGCTTGAAACTAGGCATGGTGTCTGTACTTTCCACATTGTCGGGGACAATAGCCATCAAACAGTACTTCAGCATTGCTCCAGGTATGAATAGATTCTTTTCACCAAAATTAATATGAGTGGGTTCTTCAGCCCTGTGAACATTCTCAGTATTGAAGAGTGAACTGTGTGGAAACAGTTCTCAAATATGGGAAGGAGTTTAATTTTGCAGGAACGTGGTAAAAACTGAAATCCTGAATTGAGAATCTAGTCCAGTGTCTTATGCTGGAAGATTACCAATGGAGAGGAAGAATGGCTACATGCGTGATGATGCAGATCTTATTTAAAAGATTTATTTCTTGTACTCTCCAGAATCCACCTAAGGCGCTTCTAGTTTAATCAGAATGTTTGTGCGTTCCAGTTCATGTTAAGTTCCGTGATCTTGTTGGATGTTAACCTATTGAATTTGAATTATTGAATGGTTATGTTAGCATCCGATTTTCCCTCCAAGGAATTCAGAGCAACATTTTATGATAATTTCTGAGTCCTGTTTTAGGAGAGTAGCCATGTTGATTTGCAGTAGAACAGCAGGATTTGAAGTAGGGAGCTCTAACTCTTAAAAGCTTACATCCGGAGAATCTTGTTGGTCTCTAAAGTGCCACAGAACTCAAATCCTGCTGTTTCTGAGTCCTATAGCACTGAAGAATACAGAGTTGCTCAAGGATGTTCAGTGTGTTTTCAGAGCTGGGGGGGGATTTGAATTTGGGTTTTCCATATCAAGATTCCCACTGCATCACATTGAACTAAGCATAAACAAATGCACATAATAAGAAGTGCTTGGCATTATGCAGTGATCCCATCACTTAGAGTAGGCAGCATATAACTGTTCAGCAATAACATGGTATTACTACTCTCACTTCCTTTCATAGAATCATAGAGTTGGAAGGGGCCATACAGACCATCTAGTCCAACCCCCTTCCCAGTGCTGTTGTCTGTCTTACATCTTCTCTGCTATTTGTTGTCAAACCTTTTCTTGCACATCTAATGATGAAGCATTGCTTCTTGTGATTTTGTAACAAGGTGAAACAAAGCCCTCCCCCAAATTGTCTGTGTTTCCAGGGAATGGGAAGAGAAGACCAAGCCCTGTTTCATTCCCATGGGGCTTTTGTAGGAGTTGCCTGGCTCTGTCTCCTCCAGAGCCATTGGGAAGGGAGGCAGAGCCTCCTATATTCTGTGTCATTCATGGAAAATTTGGATGAGGAGCTCTTGCTGCCTTCAAGGGTGAGAGCTGCTTCCTACTGGGGACATGATAAAGGAAGTTATGAAGCTCTTCCAGCCAGTGCCAATAGGTATTGGTAGTGATAACACTTGCTTTGTTACACAATAATGTTTTAGAGGCAGGATAAATTAAAGAGATGGAGAATAGAATGTTTAGAAATCTGAAGGGGCTATTTAGAGTATACTGAGCTTGAGCAAAAGCCAAATGAATAAGTAGTGGGTGTGGGAGGAAGGCAACTTTGAAGGGGCTTATTACTATTTGACACGTATGTGGATAGTGTCATAAGCTGAAATATGTATGAATTCTTGCTGTAGATTAAAATGTAATGTTTTGAAAAAGTTGCATTCCATAAATGATTAGCTGTAGTAGCATCAGGCAGCATCTTCTCCATGCTAACCTCTGTTTTTGAGTGTTCTCCTCCCAGCTGATGAAATTCCCTTTGCCATTGGGAATCATGTACAAACTTACCATTGCAATTTGGTCCAGTTAAAGGTGTTGCTCTAACATCTTATTCTTCTCTCACTTCTCAGCTGTGGAAAATAAAATATTGAGTATGACTGGCACTGCTGTCCTGCTTAAAAGTTTCCTTCTTATTTAGGAGCTACAGCTGTTGCAGCAAGATCATCTGACCTAGTGAAACTAGCACAGGAGTGCTGTTACCATAATAACCAGGGTATTGCAGCTCATGGAGTGCGAGTTCTGACAAATATAGCTGCTTCTGGCCAGGAAAAAGGTAACTGGCTGGAGTACCAGTGCAACCATCATCCTCTTCCTGCTAAATTGGAGAGCTCTCGGTGGGCTCAGTATTTTTTCTACTTTCAGATGGGTAGCCATGTTCATCTGTAGCAGCAAAGTAAAACAAGAGTCTGCCTTAGAGGCTCTCAGAATTTATGCCAGTGTCAGCTTTCACGAGTAAATCCTCACCTAAACTAAAATTATTTGTCAAGTTCTGGGCAAGAAATAATCCTGAATTTATTAATGAATTCTAATCCAGCAACTTTGTGTTGGATTCTTTCTTTTATAGATCTGAAACATGGTGCCTTGTAAGATGAAAATGTTCACCTGCTGGTTTTTTAGTATTGCCAGTTTTAACATCAGAGTTGTGTCCATTTATTCTTAAGTTTGAAAACTGATCTGTTTGTTCACTGCCCGTCCTTTAAGCTTTGTCCTCTGATCTTTAGGTTGTCGGGTGTCAGTCTTTTTAAAAATTGCTGTAGGTAAGTTTTTAAGTATGTGAAGTAAGGTACACAAGCCCAGTAAAAAAGCAGTCTCTCAGTGTCACTTTTGAACAAGAGTTGATTGAAGGAAGCTCTGTTTGAGCTTAGGGTCTCTGTGGTCAGCCAAACCTTGGAGGGAACCCATTGCAGCTGCTATCTTCCCAAAAACCCTATGACCTTGCAGTACAGGGAAGTGTGTCCTGGTTGCAGTGACACACTACCGCTTGCCTGCCTCAATCTAGTGAGGGTGTTGAGCTGCATCTTGGTTGTCCAAGCATTCAGTATGTCCTTTTCTAATACATGACTATCCTGAGTTCGCCTTCGCAGAGGCCTCCTGGCCTTGTCTTTGTGAAAATAGTTACTAGGTTTATGTACTTCATCAGTAAAATAGCTTTAATCATAGTTTAAAATTTGCCCTTCAGTGTAGTTGATGGGTCTGAGATTTATAGGCACATTAGTTTTTCCTCCCTATGCCACTGATAAAAATGAAGTCTAAAGATGGTGTTGCCTTTCAGTTTGTATCTGAATAGATGCTAGTATCTTTATGGCACAGTTAGAAATGTGGATACTGGAGCTGACTGACTTGACTGTCAGTGTATCTTTTAAATCTGATGAGATTTGAACTTGTTTAATTTTTGAGGTTCTTAGTTCTGCTTTATTACTGTAATGAGACAAACTGATGGTAAATTATGACTTCCTTCACAGTGGCGAGTAGTACCATATCAACACTAGTGCTAGCAAATTAGAAATAAAATGTAGCTCTTTTTTCTAGATCTTTTGCCATTGGAGCAAGATGCAGTCTTTGGCCTCGAATCCCTCCTTGTTCTTTGTAGCCAGGATGGCAGTTCAGGTGCACAAGCATCTTTAAAGGTAAATGTTGTCTTTTTCTCTTTCTGATTTGTTCCTGGTCTGATTAAGTGTCTACTAGTTACTTTTTGCATTAAAAGTTAAAAATCGAAAAAATTCAGCAGCCTAGAATACCCAGGCAGTATGGAATGTTGTCTTACCAGCGTGAGAACTCAAGACCTCATCAGCAAGTCTGAATGTCAGGACTTTTATACGCGCAGAAGTGGAAATTGCAAGAAGTGCCAACTATTGAAGATTGGATTTACAAATTGCTGTACATGGCTGAGATGGACAAAATGACAAGGAAGCTGAGAGACCTTGATCCAGGACAGTTTAATATGGATTTGGGGAAACTGAAGCAATATTTGGAGAAAAAATGGGATGTGGAAGGGAAACTGTGGCAGTTCGAGAATTACTGAGACTTTATAAAAGAAGAGAGAAGCGGCTTTACCGGGAAAGAGGGATTTAATTATTAAATTCTAAGCTATTATTAGGGTTAAGATGAAAATCTTGTTTTATTATTCACAGTATTAAATAATAGATGTATTATTATGAATATATATTATGAATATATATGAGCATGCTAGCCAGGTATTTTTAATATAGTTAAGTTTTTAGTATAACAGATATTTCATATAATTAAAACTGATTGAGAATAAGAAATGTTTAAAGAAATATACAGAATATAAGTTAAATTGATTAACTTATATGGGGGAGAATAAAGAGATTAAGTAAGGGAATAGAAAATGGATAAAATGTTATACTGATAATATAAAGATTAGTAATACATGCTAGCAATGTGTTATTTAGAACATAGGATTCAGTAAAGGAGGGGTTAAAGGTAACTCTGTGTTATAAACAAATAACAAGCTTAGAAGAGAGTCTAAATGTATGTTTAATAGATTATATGAGGTAATAAGTAAGTAAGTAATAAGATAGACAAAGGGTTGGAAAACTGTTGGAAGTCAAACAAAAGGGGGGAGGAAAGGGAGGGGGTTAGAAGTGGATATTTACAAAGGGGGAATGTTTGTATTGAATGATTATATATTCTAATCCAATAAAAATTTTATAAAAAAAAAAAAAAAGCAAGTCTGAATGTCAGGGAAGAATTTGCCCTGCATATTCCTGCTAAAGTAAAGAATTACAAGAAGCTCATCTGCGAGAAGATATTTAAGCACTGCTTTCCTATAAGTTGTCATATTGAGCCTATTTATTTAGTCTAAACAGCAAAGATGCAGGTTGTGGTTGCTTCCTTTCTGTCCCAGATGTCAGGGCCGGCAAGTGGATGAAGTAATGCCTTTTATTAGCCTAAGTGGCCTTTAGTTTTTTAAAGGCATGCAATCATGTTGTTCATCTGCCTTATATTTTCAGTGCACTGATAAAGAATATCCTTTTATGCCTTAACTGCTCATTAATTGATTGCAGTCCTTTAAAAAATAACTAATGAAGAACTGGAGTGTAGGTGAGACTTGTATAGCAACCCTGTGCAGAGTTAAGCCAGTTTAATCTTATGTAAGTCAACTGACTTAGACAGGGCTGATTACATAGCATTTCAGTATTAGACTCCTTTATGTCAGACTCGGTTAAATGCCATTTGGTTCTGAATGTTCCCCAGAGGCCTGGCAAGCAGATCCTATGAGAACTTTCTGTCTCTCAGTCACATGCTAAAAACCCCTTGTAGTAAAAATAATTGTTTTCCCCGCATCCACCCTACATATGCTTTGGCAGACTGTCACTGTATTAGGTGCCTGCACAATATTTTTTTAACCTTTGTTTCTAGCCTCTTGTGATTCAAGAAAAAATGCAAATCTTTTGAAAGGTGGCAGATGCTGAAACGATTGTTTTATTTTAATGCAGATTGCTCTCACTTGCATGGTGAAGCTGGCCAAGTGTCGCCCCCATCTGAGCCAGTCTATTGTGGAGTCTTTGTTGACGCAGCTGCACAGTGCTCAAGATGCTGCTAGGATTCTCATGTGCCATTGTTTGGCAGCCATTGCCATGCAATTACCTGTCTTAGGGGATGGAATGCTGGCAGACCTGATGGACCTATATAAAGTGATTGGGAGTTCTGCCTCTGATAAACAACAAGAGCTGCTGGTAAGATGAGGCTTGGGAACATTGTTCTTGATGTATTCTGGACCTGGGTGGAATTGGATCGAATACACACTTTATAAACTACTGGTGAACTTAATTAAAATTGGACCATGTATGGAACAGTCAGTTTACTGCATTGGTAAACACAATGAAAGACATGATGTCTTTTAACCATCTCTTCCCTTTGTAGTGGGCTCTCTGAGAAAACACATCTTTGCCATGTTTGTGTCATATTTAACAGTTCTGTTTGAAAGTACTTCTTGTCAAAGCGGTTACAGAGAAACGCATAGTGTATTTAGATAGATGCTTTGCATAACTTTAAAAATGTCATCGTTCCTGGTTCTTATTGTTGGTGTGAAATGTCAAGTACATTCTGTGATGTCCCCAAGAACAATGATGTCACAAAATGGAAACTATATGCCACCAGCTACTAGCAATGATGCTCAAGAGCGCTGTATCCCATTTGTCAGGAACAAGCAGTATTCCCTAACTGCCAGGTATGAAGGATTGAAAATTTAGGACTGATGTGGACTTTTATGCCTTGATTGTGAATGCTCTGCCTGCTACCAGACTTTTTGCAATCAAGTATACAGAGGGGGAAGTTGATGAGCTGCTGGTCTTATCTAGAGTTGCCAGCTTTTTTTGTTACACTATTTTATTTTTTTAATACTCAAGTGATGATGCTGGAAAGAGTAACATTATTATTGCTGCACTCTAGGCACTTCATAAATTTAAAAAAATCCACCAGAGTCTTGTGCCTTATCTTTTAGACTGGAAGCTTTCAAGACGTGTGACAGAAAGCAAATGGGAGGGCTAGAGGGTGAAAAGCTTGGGAAAAGAGGGGGTTTTGTGCAGGAAAATCGATCTAGGAAAGCTTGGGGGGGGGGAGAGTTTTGAAAAGTCCTTCCCAGCAGAACAAATTTTGATCACTAGAAAGACTATTTCAACAATAGTCACAGCCAAAAAGAAAGACATAGGAGAGAGATGACCAAAGTAAGGTATATGGCTTAAGGAAACAAGAAAATTAATGGGACAGCATACAGCTGAAGTGTTGAAATAAGAAAAGCGGATGATTAAAAAATGAGAGAAATTTAAATTTAATTCAGACAATGAAAGAAAACCATTGAACTTTGCAGAGCAGAGTGATGTGACCAAGTAAAGGAACTTCAAGGAACCCCAAAACGAAAAAAGATTCCAAGATTGCTGCTCTGTTGTCTTAATACCCTTTCAGTCCTGTAGATGGCATTTGTTTGACAGGGACACTGTGTTTATTTTGCCACCTTGGTGCAAACAGTACAGTCGTGAGATTTTTATAGGATCACTTTCTCGTCTTTTGACCTCATGGTGTGGATTTTGGATTAAGAAATTACAGGGGTTTGCTCATGTTTCCTTCTCTCCTGATTGCCTTCTTTTTAAAAAGAAATTATTATAAATTAAAAATCTTTTATTATATTCGTTTTCCTTTTCCCTCATTTGTATGTGATTTTCCAGTAATTATTTCTTGGTAAACAAGGAGGTACTTCAGCCCCATTTTATGTAGGCCTTTCCTGGACTTGATATTAATGCATGAGCTTATTAAAGGCTTTTAAGAATCAAATAGATTCTGAGGGTTGAAGTAGCTTATTACTTGAATAAGTCAGATTATTCCTTATGTTGTATTGGATTCCTACTAATGCTATGTCTTTGTGAACTTGTATCTATTTACCCTATGGCATTGTTTATAGAATTGTTCTCAATATTGATTGTACTAATCTCACACTGTATAATCTGCCTTGAGTCTCAGTGGACTATAAATGACATACGTACATACGTACAACAAACATAAATGATATATTGTGCCTGTTCTCATACATTTCTGTATATAAGACTCAGAGTTATAATTCAATAAAGCCATCCAGTGCTATGGTTTACTAGCTCAAGTCTGAAATCCTGTTCATAACTCTTTAGAACAAAAGCCGTATGATAACTTTTTATTAGGACCACTCAGAATAACACAAAACATGCAGACTTTCAAGTTCTTCAGTATTCTTCATCAGGTTATGTTTAAAAAAGCAGTATCTTGAGTTGGGCAGACATTTACTTGCTACATCATGGCGAACGAGCACTAATCACTTTCAAGTGATACTTATAGAACATGGTAGTGGAGATTGTTATATTTTGGCTTGCCATGTTCCTTTTTTTTCCTCATTAGGTCTCTCTTGCTACTGTGATATTTGTTGCCAGTCAAAAGACTTTATCTTCTGAAGTTAAAACTGTTATCAAACAACAGCTTGAAAATGTCTCTAATGGATGGACAGCTTACAGGATAGCCAGACAAGCTTCCAGAATGGTATGTGCAAACAGTGGCTGTGATACAGTTTTGGTTTTTTTTAAACTATCCAAAAACCCAGAACAAAGTCCACATAATATCTTTTATTCACACTAACCAAATGCTGTAGCATAATGCTTAAGTGGTTAGACTGCAAATCGGCACTCAGTTAGTTTGAATCCCACTACTGCCATGAGCTCAATAGGGTGGCCTTGAGTAAGCCCTCTCAGGCTCAGCCCCTCACCTGTATTGTGGGTATAACAACACTGACTTTGTTCACTGCTCTGAGTGGGGCACAAATCTGTTTAGAAAAGTGGTATATAGGCGCAAGTGTTGGTATTGTAGTTAACAGTACATGAGCTTTTGAGTTCTGCAAAACTCTTTTTCAGGCTGGATGCTACAAAATTGGAATTTGTATTTTCTAAGGATTGTGGCTGTTCCGATAACCTCTTGCTTAAAGAGGCTAGATGTAGCTGGCTACCAGTAATGTTTGAAACAGCTCTGCATTTAACAAAGACTTGCCTAGGATTTAACGCCATGTCTTGAAGCATCTTCTTTTTCCTGAAGAAAAGTTCTGGATAACTTGAAAGCTCACACACTGCTATATGTCATTGGATTGATTGGTAGTATGTGGACTCTGAGTTTTTGACTTTTTCATTTGAAACAGAGCTGATGACAACTTTTTAAAAACCAAGTATGGTCTGTTTTTAGAGTTTATACTGGAAGTAATCTTTGCTATGTATGGTGACTGAAATGCCAGTTTGAAAATGGTTGTTTTGTAACTTCGGTGAGCCTCTGTTCAACTTTCATGAATAAAGCTGTCCTGCTTAAAGTATATTTTGTGTTACATGTTTCGTTGTAAGCTTCAGCAAGCTGCCGATTTCTTCCTAAGAAGTGATTATTTTTCCATAACAAAGATAAAAATGCTCCCCTGTGTGTTTGTGTCTGTGTGTGTCTATCACACTGGAGCAAAATATCTTGACGAGCGATTCCAGGGGAAAGGTGTTTCAGAAAAGCAGATGGGACAAGGTTCAAAGGCCCTTTTCCAAATTTCTATTGCAAATGTCTGGATTTAAAAAACCAGCTCTATTTCACGTGTGCTGCTCTTCCCTGTTGTGTTGCTTTTAAATGCAGAGATCCTCGCACCTTCTCACTCTCTCCCTCTGGCTGTGTCTGTCTTCTGTTGCAGGGTAATCATGGCATGGCCAGGGAGCTCTTCCAAAGCTTGCTGACTCAAGTGGCTTCTGAACACTTCTACTTCTGGCTGAATAGTTTGAAGGAGTTCTCCCATGCAGAGCAGTGCCTAATGGGGCTTCAAGAGGACGATTGTAGTTCAGCACTTTCATGCATTGCCGAGTCTCTAAAATCTTATCACAAAGGGATAGCATCTTTAACGGTCAGTGTAAATTGGTTCTTCTTTCTTCATTGCAGTCTCTAGATTAAAGGAGTTGTCCATTTCAGTTGCTCTTTATTTAGCTAGACTCTTCAAAGGTCTTGGGAAAAGATTCAAATATACATTTCCTGTACTGCAGTGGGTTTAGTCCAACAGTACAATATTTCAGTTTTTATTTATTTTATTTTATTTATGTAATTTATAGTCTGCCTTTCACACTGAGACTCAAGGCAAATTACGCAGTATGTTTGCACTGTCCAAATGAGCCCTACTGAGTTGTTGGTGTGGCTGGTGAAGAACTGAACTACTCTACTGGTGAAATAAACTACCATATTTTGACAGTACAGGCAGAGCAAGAAGTGCTCAGATGCCTGCATTAGTTTTTTTTTCTTGGACCCTTTTCGCACTTACGGTTTAAACCGCCATTTATGAGCATTTTCCCCGATCGCAGTGGCTTCGGCATTGCACCTGTTCATTGCACACTGTCCACTACAGTTTCGATTTGGCGTCTGTGCTTCATTTCAAACCCACTTTGAAGCCTCGGTGTAGTTTCGGGCTTTCAGGGCTTTGCAATTCACGTCACACATGTGTAGTAACATTGCAGTGTTGGAACCCATCCCCCCTTTTTGCTGATTGGGCTGTCCCCTGCCCTTTGGAGAGGCAATTGGTGGCAGAGTTCTGGGGGAAAACATGTACCACTCTCATTTATTTTTTTTAAATCAAGCCAGGAAAGGGTTAAAATGCTGCAGATTCATCCTCTCCCGGCAAGCTGAGGCTTTGTTTCCAAAGGGCTGTGCAAAATGCTTGGGGTTTTTTTTCCCTTTGCCAAAGCCTGAAACATGCCTGGGAGGGAGGGAAACTCAGCCATTTAATCCTTTCCTGGCTTTTAAAGCCAGGAAGAAGTGCAGTAACATTACAATGATGCAACATTGCAACCCATTCTTGTCTTTAAAAAAAAAAAGTGTGTGCGCGCATACCCTAAGGGAGGAAGGAGAAAGTAGCTATTTAACCCTTTCCTTGCTTTTAAAGCCAGCAGGGAATTAGCAGCAAGCTTAGGAATTGTTCCTGGCTTTGAAAATAAATAAAAGTGTGTGTGCATACCTGGGAGTAAGGAGACCAGCGGAGAAGCAGCCTTATGACCCTTACCTTGCTTTACTAAAAAAAATGGTGGACAAGGAATTCAGAGAGCTGAGGAGTGTGGGAGTGGTTAATTCTGCACAAACCAATCAGCTCCTAGGGAAAAGGAGAGGGGAGGGGGAAGAAGCAAAAAGTGGCAAAAGTGTTCACATTAACAAAATGTGGGCCAGCTGCCAGTCAGCAGCGGACTTAAAAAAACATCGTGGTATATCCGCAGGGAGAAAAATCGGGGATACAGCGAACAAAAAGCGGGACTGCGTCCCATGACTGCTTTGAAAGTGTGAAAACCTTGCAAACATGGGATGCGGAACAGGTACAAACACGCTCTAAAAACTGAGTGCGAAAAGTACCTTGGAATGGAATGCAGAAGAGGCAAGTTGGTACAATAGCAAAAGCTCCTAGCTGCCTCTTGAGCAACTTGGAATTGCTTGCTTAATCAACCAAGTGCCATAGTTTCCTTATACAAAAGTGAGCACCTTCATTCTGCCCATTTTAAATCAAATGTTGCCTTTTTTTTTTTAAATAGGACTTCTCATTTTTGAAATCTTTAAATGAGGAAGGGCAAGTTGTCTTGGTGTGTTGGAAATACAGTGCCAGCTGAGGGGTTGCAGCTAACTTGTATTTTGGCTTCACATAAATAATACCATTTGCATAATGTTTGTAGGAATATTCTGGATGGTGGCCTGGTTGTTTCACTCCTGTTGTGTCATAACTTTATTCTGGCGAAAGTGAGAGGACTTGAATCATCCACACAGTCTTGAAATGGGTACGGAAAGCATGGGGTTGAATCCTATGACTCTTTTGCTAATAGCCAGTGGAAGGCAAGAAGCCTTCCACTGGAAAAAGAGCCTCTAATGCCAGGAGAGACTGCCAGGAGTTGGAGGGACACTCTGCAGTTAGTGGAGGGGATTCTTGATGTCCAGCCCATTTGATTCATTTGTTATTTTGTTTACTTTAAAGATTCACATACCATGTTTCTGTCTAAAGTGGCTTACTGTAATAATAAAAAACAAACTACTAAAATATTAATTAAAGCGGTGTAAAGCAGACGTAGTAATACAGTGGCATAGAGATGAAACAGTTCACAATGCTGACAGAAGTGGGGCTTAAAAACCCAAACTTAAATAATCAAAAGCTTGGTTAAGCAGAACAAGATTTCAGCTGGTACATAAAAGGGGACAGTGGTGACATCAGGATAACATCTTTCAAAGGGAAGTTAGACTACTGGGGAGCAACCATGGAAAATACCTTTCCTCTAGTAGATTTCCACCTCCCTTCAGATGACAGCAACCAATCTGGCTTGGTGATGATGGCGTCCTGTGCCAGGCAGATTTGTGTAGTGGAATACAGTCCTTTGAGGTACCCTGGTCCTCGACTGCTCAGGGTTTTAAAATGCAAGATTACCACTTGGAACTGTACCAAGTAACAGACTGGAAGCAGATTGGCCTTAACCTTGCACAAAATTCGCTTATTACAGTGTGTCCCAGTTAACAGCCTAGCCTACTTGGGACCAGCTGAACTATGCAAAGACATTTGCAGCAGGGTGGTGAAACTGATGGAGAACACTGAATTTGCATTTTCAACTACCCCCCTGCCATATTTCACTTAGCATATGAGTTGTGAACCAGTGTAGTGTAGGAGGCAGCATGTTGGATTAGAGCCAAGGAGACTGGGATTCTAGTTCCCATTAAGTCCTGACGCTCGCTTGGGTGACCTTAGACTAGTTACTGACTCTTTCTGACCTCCTTCACAGGATAAAATGAGGGCACTGCCACGTATTCTTTCCTGAGCTTCCTGGAGGAAAGTGGAATGCATATAATACTGCTGTCATGCGTTCAAACGTGGCTTGGCATTTGTAAGGGCTGGAAATCCTTAATCCCCTCAGGGGAGGAGGCTGTAGAAAAGTGCCTCAAGGGGAATCTGTGTAGTTGTGGTTCATAATTTGTCAGTACTTGACATAAATGTTGAAGGCTATCAAAATGTGTATTCAGAACAAGTCAGTTGGGGTGCTGGAAAGGGGAGGACAGGCACAAAACATATTTTAGCTTGCCAGTTTGGTTAAATGACTGCTGTCTTGGGTCTTTACAACATGAGTGCGAGCATTCCTGAGTCCAGAACAAGGCAATTTATTAGCTCAGGCAAGCAGAAATGAAACAGTGCTCATTTTATATAGAGCAGAAAATGTATTTAATTGCTTAATGTGACAAA
Source organism: Eublepharis macularius (assembly GCF_028583425.1). NCBI lineage: Eukaryota > Metazoa > Chordata > Lepidosauria > Squamata > Eublepharidae > Eublepharis > Eublepharis macularius. The sequence continues at coordinate 192,803,294 of NC_072790.1, forward strand.
AATAGTGCTAGTTTGAATAGAAAACTCCAGTGCAAGGAAGTGGGTGCTTCAGTTTGTCTTTGCAATGTATGCATCTGATAAGGCTTTTATTACAAGGGCTTAAGCAGTTGCTTTTTTAAAAATGAACCTTTAGAAAGGTGAATGTGTAATTTGTTCGTCTCACTGAGCAAACGCTGATTTGCTTCTTTTCTGTGTCTTTGGCTCTGTCTTTTGAATGGGTTTGGAAATAACAGAGCTTCGTTTATTAGTTGTGTTAGCAATATCCGTACAGCAGCGGCAAGGTGTTCGTTGAAAAAATGCTGCTGCTGTTGAGGTGGTATACAACCTAAGCTGTGTATGTGTGCTGTTTATGAATGTTGCCTCTTAAGCTCTTTCATTTCAAGCATAAGGTTTCAGAAAAATGCCAGGAGAGGATTGAATTATATGGGATTCAATGTCTAATTGTGTTATTATGGATGGAGTGGAGTTTGCATTTGCAGAGCAGGTTAAGTGATTGGTGGAGCTCATGGACCCAGCCGTGCTGTTTTGGAAGGAAGGTTGGCACGGTGGCTCAGGCTGCCTTCTGTCAGCTGCATCTGGTTCACCAACTCATCTTTCTTAGACAGCCAGTCTGGCCATGCTGTGCCATGTATTTGGAACCTTGTGGTTGGATTACTGTGATGTGCTCTTATGTTGGTCTGCCCTTGAAGACAACCCAGAAGCTACAGCTGGTCCAGAATGTGGCAGCCCAGTTTTTGTTGAGACTAGCTGATGAGAACATTCTTTGCACATTTTGAAACTGCTACCTTGACTGCCAGTGTGTTTCCAAGTTCAATTCAAAGAGCTGGTTATGACTTTTAAAGCTCTTCATGGCCTGGTGCCCATATATTGGTTCATGTGCGCCAGCTAGTGTCTTCAGGCTGCCACGTGCTGGCTGTTCCCGTCTTAGGGTGGCTCACCTGGCATCAACCAGCTCCTGGGCTTCTTTGATTGTGTCTCCCATTCTAGAACACGTTTCCTCAAGAGGTAAAAGGAGTCCCCTAGTTGGAAACCTTCAGAAGGCGCTGCAAGACGTTGGTTTGCCAGGGCTTTTGATATGTACAGCAGGCATCTTTTGGGGAGGAGGTGTATTTGGGTTTGGGTTTTTTTTGTATTTTATCTAGTTTTATCTGCAAAGTTTTAATTATTACCTGAGCCAAGAGGCAGGGTACAAAATTTTAATATATTTAGGCAAGCCAATGAAGTGGTTTCAACACCCAGCAGACAAACAGCAATATTTTGTATCAGCTGAAAGTTCAGAGTTGTTGTAAGGGGCAGTTCTTTTTGCATGTTGTAGCAGTCTAGTTTTGAAACTACTGAAGCATGGATCAGTATGGACAGATCAACAGAGTTTAGTAACGGCAGCTATTGTCACATCAGATCTAACTGAAAAAAAGTTCCTAGCAACAGCATTGACCTGATCTTCTAACAATAATGCAAGATTTAATAAAATTCTTGAGCTTTTTGCAGTGTGTGTCAGCTAAGCTGCAACCCAAAACTATCTAAAATGGGCAGAGCAGTCCCCTTCAAAGTCTCTGCCTTACTGATGAGCATCATTTCTTTGTTGTCTAGATGCAGTTTCAGCTTGTTTGCTTTCAGTTGCTTGACCAGACACGAACAGAGTACAGACACTGCCAGTTCTAGAGGGCCTTGTTGAAAGAGAGATGGAGCTGGGTATCATCAACATATGAGACTCAACTCCAAAGCTATGGAGGATCTCAGCAGTGTGATATGAAGATTATAAATGGTACAGACAAAAGAATTGTCCTCTGTGGATCACTACAGAATAAATTGCATGGGTTATTTGGAGTCTTCCATTTTCTGGGTACATCCAGAAGAAAAATATCAAAACCACTTCAACATAGAATCTTTTGGTCCAGCTTTGGTCTCAAAGCATCTCAACAATATAGATGGTTTGTAGATGGTTTGAAAGCAGCTGAAAGAGATGCATTTTCTGAATCTATTGGTAAACTGAGATTGTCCACCACTAGAGATAATCTCACATTTGAGTTCCCTAAGAAACCTTGGACGTATGCTATCAGGACCTGGAGACTTATTGGCTTTTAATATCCCCAGTGGGTCTTGAACTTCATCTCATTAACTCAGTTTGACTCACTTCTCCAGATTCCGTTCTTGAAAAAAGTGGCTGTGGCCTGAGTACATGCCTCACACTTTCTTCAGTGAACACAAATGCAAAGAATTCATATAGCTTCTTTGCCATCTCCTCATCTTCCTTTAGCAATCCTTTTATTCCTTGGTCACTCAAAGTCCCAAATGCTTCTTTGACTGGTTTCCTGCTCAGGATATATTTTTAAAAATGATTGTTTGTCTTGATATTTTTAGAAATCTGCTCCTCAAATTCTCTTTTCATTTGCCTAATTATCAACTTACGATTCTTTAACTAAACCCTGTACTCCCTTCTGTTCATTTCATTGGAACATACCTTCCTTTTTGCCTTTTGTGGCCTCCTTGACTTGGGTTGGTAACCATGCGGGCATCCTTTTTGACCTGGCAGTACTTGTCCTAAACTGGGTAATGCTTCTGTCTGGGCTTCAATTAATGTGGTTTTAAATAGCATCTAGGCATCCTCCAGGGATTTGACTGTCTCGTGTTTCTTAAGCTTCCTTCTAACTATTCCCCTAATTTTTGTAAAGCTCCCTCTTTTGAAGTCAAATGTTATTGTTTTGGACTTTAAGGATAACTTCCCATTGACAAGAATGCTGAACTTAATAGCATTGTTCCCAGTTGGTGCAACAACACCTGCATCTCTTACCAGGCCTTGAGCTCTGCTCAGAGCCAGGTCCTGCCCCTCTGGTTCTGTAGCCAATTATGTCATTTCTACAACATGACTTGAGCATATGTTTCCTCAGTGAATGGGAAGGTAGTTGAAGTCACCCATTATCACATTATTTGCTTTAGTCACATCCTTTATTTCCTGTTCATCTCGAGATCATCCTCAGGAGTTTGATCAGGTAGGTAATAGTACACCCTCTACTTTTAAGTAACCCTTAGGGCCCAATATTTCTACCCATATTGCTTCTGTTGGGGAGTTCATTCTCTTAATGTTTCTAACTTAATGTTGAGAGCCAGTTTGTTGTAGTGGTTAAGAGCCCAGGACTCTAATCTGGAGAACTGGGTTTGATTCCCCACTCCTCCATTTGAAGCCAGCTGGGTGACCTTGAGTCAATCACAGCTCTCTCAGCCCCACTCACCTCACAGGGTGTTTTGTTGTGGGGATAATAATGACATACTTTGTAAACTGCTCTGAGTGGGCGTTAAGTTGTCCTGAAGGGTGGTATATAAATCGAATGTTATGTTATTTATTATAACATTTAATTCTATCTCCTCTTTGACATATAATGCAACACCTCCCCCAACACATCCCTCCCTGTCTTGCCTGTATAGCTTATATCCAGGGATGACTATCTCATTGATTTCCCCCTTTCTACCATGTTTCTGAGACACCCATTATATCAAAATTGTTAGTTAGCACTAAGCACTCCAGATCCCCTGTCTGGGTTCAGAGGCTTCTAGTGTTGTCATGTAGACACCTATAACAGATTTCCCTCTCCAACAACCCTTCCATCCCTGGACCCTTTTGTTTCTGCACATGGACCTCCTTTTCATCCTACTTCCACTCCCAAATATTACCCCTTTGGTTCAAGTGAAGCCCATCTCTTTTGTACACTTTCAGCCTGTCCCAGAAAGCTGCCAGTGCATAACAAATCTAAATGCTTCCTTCTAGCACCCCTTTCTCCTCCACACTCTGAAACCCCTAATCTGTGCCTATCGAACTGGTGTGTGTGGACCTGGCCTGTAACTTTTCTGCTTAATAACGTACTTTTTTTTTTTCCAGGACCACATGACTATATTTCTCAATGTCACTGGTGCCATCATGCACCACGACCGCTGACTCTTCCCTTGCACTGTCTATCAGTCTATCTGGACCGTATGTGATGCCTGCAACCTTTGCAGCAGGCAGCAAGTCACCATGCAATCAAAATGCCTGTCATAGCCAATGCTGTCTATATTCCTAATAACTGAATCACCCACTACCAAAAGTCCACCTCCTCCCGACCCCAGGGGGGTATCCTCGGTACAAGAGGATAATGGTTTGTCATCCAAAGAAGGTGTCCCACATAAGGATCATATCCCTTCTCAGCCTGATGCCCTCCAACCTTGAAACCCACAATCTCCATGACAGCAGAAGAGCTGTCAGCACAGAAGTGGGACTGTTCTAGTAGGTCCCTGAAAGTATCGTTCACAACTGTCTCCCTGCTGCTGAGCTTCTCCAGGTTGGCAACCCTAGCCTCAAGGGAACAAACCTCTTCCCTGAGATCTAAGAGCTCCATGCATTGAGCACACATCCACAATTTCTGCCCAGTGGCAGATAATCATACAGGTGGCACTCTCTGCAAAACACTAGAGAGCCCCTGCTCCCTTGCTTGCTTTCTACCTTCATAATGTTTTGCTTTCTACCTTCATAATGTTTTGATTGCTTATAGGTGTGTTAGGTGAACACACCTATAAATAAGGTTCTTACCTGAATCTGTGCAGATTTCTATAGTAGAAAGAATAAGGTGGTATGCTGCCCTCCTTGTTGATGTGGTGCTTTGATGTCTTTTTCCAAGAAACTCAGACGATGGAGTTATAAGCCTTGACAAATTTCCATAAACAAAACCTGTCAGGAAAAGGAACTTAGAGTTTTCTGGACATGTCACTGCATTCTTCTCAGCCCCTGTCCTAAAAAAGAGAACTACATTGCGCAACTTCCAGGGCACACTTTGTGACTTGAGACAACAGCTTATATACTGCAAGAACTAAAATTAAATAACAAAAAAGTCTCATAAGCTGCTCCAGTCAGCCTCCTGAGATTGACTCTGACTGTACGGCAAAAACGATTGAATGTTCCCGTCGTTCTCCATGTTAGGGATACTCGAGCCTTCCTGTCCCCCAAGGAGACTCCCTGCTGGATCCCTGTGTGACTGCTTTGGCTGTGCCTACTTAGATTCAGGAGACATGCCCAGAGCAGCAGCCCATATGGATACTTAGAATGCATTCTCTCAGAGTAGGTAATTATGCCACATCTCAGTGTGGGCAATGTATGTGCTCAGTTTGGCAGTTTCAAGCATCACGGAAGTCCCAGAAAGAAAACATCCAAATGAGATTTTCTTTGGGTAAAAATTGTGATCTTTTCTAAACTGCAGTAAGCATCAGAATATAGGTACTAAAACTACTCTCTACATATTCAGTTGTGTAGTGTTCTGGATTTTAATCAATAAGCCCTCACAGTCTGAGGAAATTTCTTTTATGTATCTGATGAAACAATTTCTGAAAGGTATTTATTCAGCATATTTGCTTTTGACCCAGGTTACCAACGTCCAAATTCTGCCTGTTTGTTTGTTTTCCAGGCCGCTAGTACTCCACTTAACCCACTGAGCTTTCAGTGTGGGTTTGTCAAGCTCAGGATTGACCTCCTGCAGGCTTTTTCTCAGCTCATCTGCACTTGCAACAGCCTGAAGACCAGCCCCCCTCCTGCCATTGCAACCACAATTGCCATGACCTCTGGCAGTGACCTTCAGCGCTGTGGGCGTATTTCCAACCAGGCATGTGCTCTAGTCTGTATCTGTGATTTTTCCCTGAGTCATTGTGCTGAGATGAGAACAGTAAGCTCTTAGACAGAAGAAGTGACAAGTGACTTCTGTCCAGCCTACCCTCCTGTGATTAGGATCACTTTGCAAGGGGTTTAACCAAGAGTGTTCCTCTGTATCCCTGTTGTGATGGTACAGGCTTTATTTAGATACAACATGATTATTCACAGAGCCAGTATGATATACTGCTTAGACTGTCAGACTAAGATCTGGGAGACTCAGGTCTGAATCCCCACTCTACCTTGGAAGATTGCTGGGTGACCTTGGGCCAGTCACATACTCTTATTCTAACCTACTTCACAAGGTTGTTGCAAGGATAAAATGGAGACAAGAATGATGTAAGCTGCTTTGGGTCTCCATTGGGGAAAATGGCAATATGCAGGCATAAATAATGTAAATGTAAATAGAAAATATATATGTATCTAGCCCACTTTTAGGCACACAAGTAATCCTTAGTGGCTAAGAACCATATAAAATACGTAAAAGAAATCGGTGGTGACAAACAAATATTTGACAACCAGGAACTCCAACTAGAGCAACTGACCCATCTGCTGGCAGCCTCCCACTGTTTCCTTTCCAAGGAACTGCTAGGAGGCTGGAGCTGAAGGAAGCAGAGATATTCCAGTAGTCTCAAGGAAGCCTATATTCTGATGTAGGATGGTATGGAAGGCGAACTTTGAGCAGTGCTTTGCCAAATAACCTAAGGATACAAAGGCACAATAGAGAGGCCTTGTAATGTATTAGTTTGACCATTCTCTAATATAAATAACAGCAACAGTGTGGGTGCATATAAAAATACGAAATCAGCGTTACATCATCTATGGTAATCACTTCCTTGCATTTTTTTCCCTTGCTGAAGATGAAACTCTCCATGGAAGAATTCAGGAACCTGGCTGCAAGATATGGAGATCTCTATCAGTCGTCTTTTGATGCAGACTCGGCCACGCTGAGGAATGTGGAGCTGTATCCTGCTCTTGAAAGCACAGGGATTAGTTATTTTCCCTAAGGGATGTTGAAATTATTAGGGGAGGTGGGGAGGTATGTAGAGAGGCATAGATTGACTATTTTAGGAGTAAAAGTTCCTGACCCAAGTCTCCATTGAATTAGACATAAAAAGAGAGATGAGAGGCCTGCAAGTATAGCAGCTTGGTCTGTAATGAGCAGGAGATTTTATAGAATAGATTCCTTCACAGGAATGGACTGGTAGGTGCAGCTTATAGTGGCATTCTCGATGCATAGAGATGCAGAGATTCAATTCTCAATGATGCATATTCATATCCTGGCAGAGACCCTATATGGCAGAGACTCTATATAGCATACATCTAAATAAGCCTCTTGGGAAGATCTTTAAGCAGATAGCGGTGCCTTCTCCTTTGAAGGCTTTGTTGTTATAGGGAACTTCCCTGCCTTGAGGCACGTGTTCTAAAGAATTGTTTGCAAATGAAGTGTGTTCAGATAATCATGTTCATGAAGTAGTTAGTGTATGTTCGTGTATTAGTACTAACTGAAGTACTCATCTCTGCAAGCAGACACTTGCAGCTTTATTTCTCCAAAAGCCACATTTGCTGGATCTTTCACTAAGTCCCAGTTTGTCAAAGCTTTTTGCTTTTGGTTACGTTAACCTTGGTATACAGTTCTTTCACCAAATACTAACCCCGGTCCACCTCATATAATGAATGCCTCTTGTACATATAACACACCAGTAGAATATAGGCAGTGCAAAACCCGTGGAACAAAAATAAATGTTACAGTTTTAATTTAGCAGTTTAATTTTGAAAGAAAACACTACTGTCACTGCAGTTTGGTAGTGAGAATTCACCTTTCAGGATTGACAGATCTGCCTTTATACCAAATCAGATCAGTGCTCCATGTAGCCCATTGTCACTGGCAATGGTTTTGCAAACCCTCAAGCAGAAATCATTCCCAGTCCTGCTACCTAAGATCTCTTCTCAGCTGCGGAGGTTGAACTGAGTATTTACACAGGCAAAACAGCAATTCTACGCAGTGTCTGCATTATTGTGCATTTTGTTGTCAGTTGAGGTGTGGGGGAGGGGGTTTGAATTTAAGAGCAAATGAGCCTCTTAAATAAATGAATGGATTCATTTGCTGTACTATCCTCTTTTGGAACTGTGGTCAAGCCGCTAGATTCTGTTGGCAAGTTGCTTCACATGTTACATTAGAAAGCACGTGTGCAGCAAATATGCATCATCTGTATTCTTTGGGGACACGCATAAGAGAAACAAAACATGGTTACAGATCCCTGTCGTGTGCGCGTACTGATAAGACATGTTTGCCAACATATAATACGTGAAGTAGATCTTAGAATTTAGTATTATGATAATCTAAGGCCACGTTGATTCTGATATGAGCATCATTTTTAGAGCACCATGAAATACACATTTTGCATCTTTTATTTGTTCACTTTAACATCACATCAGACAACAGCAGAGTTGCCTATTAATATCACATGCAATTGAAGCCCTCATTTTAGATCCTGAATCTATAAGGTAAGTGTGTGGGATAAACTTTTTTCCCTCAGCTTTTATTATGCAACCTTTTACAAATTACATTACATTACATTAGAAAATAATTGAGTGAAAAAGCAAGCATGAGAAGGGTCCACTAGGGACTACAGAAGCCTTACTGACTACTTTTTAACTCCATTGTTTGCTGAAGATTGTGGGATTTGTACTTTCGGGAGGGAGCAGAAGAAGCTACAAATCTTATCACCCCCTAGAAAGGAATGGTGGTCCTGAGCATGCGTACTGTTTCTAATTAAGCCGTCACCTGACAGTAAAGTATCCCCCTCTAGTCTTGGGTATTGGCATCAACCCATGTGAACTCTAGCCTAGAACAGACCTAATCCTCTCCTACATCTCACTTTACTAAGGAAAGTCAATGCTGATGTGCAAGCTGATTTACAGAGCAATTTGTCTACCATTAATTATATTTCATTAAAAATCACTGATAAGTTTTGAATGATCTGGGGAATCGACAGAGGTTCGTGAGGAAAAAATGAAAGAATAAAAGCCATAAATATTTCCTTCCAATATTGCTTTTATGCTTTGTCTTAAAACCTATTTGAATGTAAGCCTGAATGATTTCAGTGAAATTGACTTGCAAGTAAGAATTATACTTAAAATACAGCATTCCATGTATTTTCTTATGAGTTCTGACTTTGTTTTCCTGCTTGAGGCCTCCCAAATGAACAAATTAATTAATCTCTTGATGTCGTTCCATTGACTTAAATGAAGCCACTCTAGAGATGTAGCCTCGTGAGTCTACTTAGCACTTGGACTCACCCTGGATTTCATTGATACAGTAGAACTTGGATCAGGGCCTTTGAAACTAGAAGTTAGAAAAATTGCTCAGAAGTTGTAATAGAGCACATCAATATGGGAATTTTAAAACTAAGACTCACAGAATATCTGTGGCTGCACTGTTGAAGAGGACAGAATAAGAAGACATTGATATTTTATTGAGTTTATTTCTAGAATTTTTATCCTCCCCTTCCAACCTGGAGGCTCAAAGTTGCTTTGAAAAAAATACACAAGTTTCTAAGGCACTTGTTTGTAGATGAAGCCCACTGAATGTTGTTAGGTTAATTTTGTTCTCTAGCTTTCAGGAATATGGTTCTGCAGGTGGGGCGCATGCCACGAGTGAATATGAAAGGAGAATGATGTCTGTGTTTAGTCACGTGTTGGAGGAGGTGGAATCGCTGAACAGAAAATACGCACCTGTATCTTACATGGCAAGTAATGACTATTGCATGGTTCACACCTTTAAACTATTACAGTTCTCTGAGGAGTGAATTGATGTTTTTTTAAAAGTACTTCTGGATTTTCATTGCTTGTAAGGAGACCAAGGAGATAGGTCTGACCTAAGGTAAAATTATGCTGCTGCTGCATCATTTGAATGAATCTCCCCTAGTGGCAGCGGGTGGCTTCCTCCAGCTTAAGTAGTTTTTCTGTTGGAGGAAGAGCCACTTAAGGTTGAAAGAAGACTTGGTAGGCTGGAGGTAGGTTTCAAACTTAGCTTAGTTAAGTGGGAGGATGCAGGCCAATATCTTAAATATTTGGTTCAGAAGAGATCAGTCAAGATTCAGGATTATTAAAGACTCTTGCACTGAAGTAAGAATGGAGATACATGTGACATGAAAGCTCTGAAAGAGGAATATTACTATCTGCTATGAATGAATATAAACCACTATAATCATTGCCAAGCTTTAAAAAAAGACATTCAGAAGAGACAAAATCTTCTTTGTTAAGTCTAGAATGATTGTATTAAATATGTTAGCACCTGTAGCAAAACCAGAATTTCCCAGTAGGTAATTTTTCTTAGCTTTTATGCCTCTTTTGGAAAGAAGAAAAGGACCTCAGATTGAGCTGTATATAGCTAAACCTTGTTCTCTGTCTTTTAAATGCAAACCTCTTAGCTTTGCATGAAACAGGTACTTTAACGACAAGTAAATAGTAGTGTCTACAGAAGGCCTTTTAATATGGGGCAACTTTTTGGTGTCTGTTGTATCATACTCTTCTCATCCTGATTTCTGTGGTGGCTGGTAAAGTCTAGCCTGCACTACAGCAGGCAGAGAGCCCTGGCCCAAATCCTCACAGTGTCCCCTCCTCTTCCAGAGGCTCCACCAGACAGGCAGCTGGTTCCCTATATGTACCTCCCCTCACCCAGCTACAGCCCAGGGTTATTGGGGGAAAAGGGAACTCAGAAGTTACTTTCCCTCAATATATGCTGCCACCAATTAATGCCAAGGCCCATTGGTCGTGACCAGAGCATTTTTGTGTGTGTCAGATATTTTCCCTCAGCTAACAATCTCAAGCCAGCCAGGATTAAACAAAACAAAAATAAACTTTATTTACAAAAAATAACATTGGAGTGAACGGATTTTAAACTAAAAACTATACCAGAGTTAAATAGAGAAACTTCTTGCTGGTGACTGCTGTGTCCTGATATAGTATGAAGCATGGCAAAATTTACAAATCTAAGAGCTTCACAGCAAAAAATCATTGTGCAATAAATAACCCTCTGACTACTTCCTCCAGAACCATGGACAAGAATGTTCTTTCTAGAACATCTGTTTCTGCTCAAGTCTTAACCATGGATTCTCATTACTGCTATCCTCAACTTCTAAGGGGCAGCCATTACTGCCTTGATGAGTCATGTCTGGCTGTCCTGCCACTCCTTTCCTCTGAAGGTATCTGAAGAAGGGAACTCTGACTCTCGAAAGCTTATACCCTGAAAATCTTGTTGGTCTCTAAGGTGCCACTGGACCCATATCCTGCTGTTCTACCCCAGACCCTTCTTCCTCTGTCAGCCTGCAGACCCCTTGCATTGGAGCTAGATCAGGCTGTCGCAGACCGTTGCCTGACAAAATATTGGTTGAACAAAAGGGAAGCAGATTTGACAATTGCTTCATTTTCATGTCTGCAAGGTGGGTTGCTTGCATCCTTGAACAGACAAGTTTCTGTATTTGGACTGATGCACAGAAAAAACTGTACGATATAAAGAACAAATAAATCATTGATTTGCAACATGTATTCTAAGAGAGAGGTATTAAGGTCAGAGGGCAGCTCATATCAGGCCATTGGAAGAGACAAATTGGTGGACTTTAGTATGCTTTTTTTTTTTTTTTAGAAAATTTTATTGGTGAGTATACTTTTCAAATTCAATACATACATTCCCTCAATATCTAATTAACCCTATCCCCCACCCTTTTCCTCCCCCCTCTCTATCGACTTCCAACAGCTTTCCAACCCTTACCCCCTCTTATTACTTGATAATTCCCTTAGTCTAAGCACATTCTAATTTTTTTTTCCAGGTATTCTATCATATATATCAAATACCCTATCGATATAGCATGCTTCTATCAATTATACTATCAAATATTCTATCAGTATAATATACATCTATCAATTATACTATCAATATAGTATAAATCTTATACCCCTCAATATAGACCAGTATGATATAATATAATATATAACAAAAGTCTTAGTTTAAACATATTCTATTTCTTTTAAACATATATTCTATCAAATATACTATTGTCATTATAATATGTATTAACACCCCTACTGTGCACCCTGCCACCAATGTGGCACCGCACACAGCACCATACTGCACATTCATTATATAATATACAATCTAATCTACCAACATAATAGTATATATAGTATGCCCCATCAGTATATTTGTTTAACTATTCCCTTATTCATATACTCTGATAAAGGTATTACTTATCATAACCTCCCTATCTTATTCTTTAAAAAATCAGTTCTAAATTTCATCCCTCTTCTGCTATATTATAATCCAAGCTTAGATTAAAATAGATATAAATTCTTAATGGTAAAGTCACTTCTCTCTTCTGTTTAAAATGTCTTGTTTCAAAAGTTCTCAAACTGCCACAGTTCTCCTTTCACATCCCATTTTTTTTCCAAAAATTGTTTCAGTTTCGCCCAGTCCGCCAAATACTGTCCCGGATCTAGGTCTTTAAGTTTTCTTGTCATTTTATGGTGGACTTTAGTATGCTTATGTAGTTTCATGTCATTGAACTTCTGCTAGATAGCCACATCCAAAGACCCCTGACTGTCTCAGACTTGAGTTGCATGAGACTATCTAATCTTTCCAGAAGTGCTTTGGCGAGATTCTTAAAATTATATCTTATCTTTTAGATCAAAGATATATAGGGAAAGGGATTTTGATGTGTATGCTCGTCTGCTTATGTTATCTTTTACATTTGTATATGTGATCTGTGCCTATTTGATCGTTTCAAGATTCATTAGATGGATTTTAAATAAAAGTCTTAGACAACAATGAGTGATTGTTAACTCGGATATGTGGTTTTTCACTTTATAGCTGGAATAAAAATAAACTTCTGACCCCTTCAAGTTGGAAGACTGTTAACCTGTAAGAGATAAGCTGTCTTAAACACAGCTATCTTAAACACAGCTCTGTGATTTAATGGTTAGAGGTTTGTTTAGAGGTTGACAAAGATTCTTGTTTCCACATGTCTATTTTAAAAAGTAATGCTCCACCCTCAGTAAAGATGTTACTCTGTAACAAGGTTGCTGCAGCCATCACATCCTCTTTGCGAGTATTCTTGGTCATCCAATGTGGCTAGGAAAAAAAGGGCACCGTTTTGTACTGCCTCCTTGCTTACACTGTTCTTAGAGCTATAGCTAGTGTTCATTCTGTCCCAATAGAAGAAAGAAAATGTATCTGTTGGATTTTCTCTGGGCTATTCTGTTCTCTTGATAGTGCATTTTCTTGACTTCTCTTAAATGCAAGTGACTACTATCCTAATGCTCAGAGTACATGCTGTTTCCTGTCTGTGCTGTAGAAAGGATTCGTTCTGATCTGGCTTGGCATTGTTTTGTTCTAGCACACGGCTTGTCTATGCAGTGCAGTCATTGCCTTGCTGAAAGTTCCCCTGTCATTTCAGAGGTATTTTTTCCAGAAGCTACAGTCAACTAGCATTAAGGTAAGCAATAGCTGGACCAAATTTTGACAAATTAATGCAAAATCATTTTATGTAATGGGAACCTGTTTTTTATCATTCCTGTACTGGGGGACAATTTCTGATCCGACTTTCTTGTTTATTGTATGGAGGCTGAAATGTCAAAAGATCTGATTTAGCTAAAATTAAGACTTTAGGGGAAAATACAACTTTGGATTTTAAAAATGTTTTTGAAAAGCGAAAGTTCCTCTGAAGCATTGAGATACCAGAATGTATGTCACTATGACAAAAGCCTCTTGGCTGCTTTTTTGTTTTACCTCAATAGGAAGGTGGTGTGTCACACAGACCTTTATAGCCTTTTGTAGCAGAGGCATAATTTTTTGCTTAAGCATTTTTTTCAAGTGTATCTTGTTCTTCTGCTGCCATTGACTTACCTGTCCCGTTGCAGCACTCTTTATTGAGTTGGAGTCAGTTGCTTGTCCTAATCCTATACACTAGGATGAAACAGCAGGGATACTAGTTCTGTCCACTTGTTCCTAAGGGGGAGAGTATTGGATTGCGTGACAGTTCACATTGGCTATTCTGTCATTTCAAGACTAGGAGAGAGATCCTGAACAGCCTGCCAGTGCGCTGCTTCTCTTAATAGTAATAACTGCGCTTTATACCGCTGTTACAGACAGATTAGTGCCCCAATCAAAGTGGAGAATAAAGTCAACGTCGTTATTATCCCCACAATACAGCAGGGGAGCTGGGGCTGAGAGGAGTCCATCTGCAGAGTTCATGGCAGTTAGTGGGATTCAAACCAGCAGAGTGCTGATTTCAAGCCCAATGACTTAACCACTGTACTATAGCTGCTCTTGTTCCCTGGCTGGAGAACGCATAGCAAAGCTATCCTGGGTACCTCTTCTGGTCATTGTGAATTTAGCAGAAACAAGTGGAGCCACAATAGGTAGTGCAGAAATAGAGGAAGAAAGTTGAGTGCCTGTAGTAGTTAATAAACGCCTATAATGCTTTGTTACAGAGTGCTGTACAATTAATAATTTTAAGGCCACCACATATATAGCTTGTGTATACTTTGCCCTTGCGCCTTTTCCCCTTCTCAGCCATTTTGAATGTCACTTGCCTGAAGGAAATGCAACTCCCCCCTCCCCCCTTATGGCACTGGGAAGTCCAGTATTCTGAATCCATTGCTACTGAATGATGTATTAGTCTTATTCAGCTTTCTCATTTTTGTGAAATCAGTTGGGTGGCTTGAAAGATCTCCACATTTCCTGTTCTCCTGTGGTCCCGGAGTGGAGCAGTCCGTCCTGACACTTGGGTAGCTCCTCCTCCTCTTGCGCAGGGTCGGATAAAAGTTGCGATCCTAGAGTGGGGAGGGGCTCCCCAGACGCGACAGTTTTTTCCGGCCCTGCTCAGCAGGAACATGGATTCTTTTTGCTCTTCGGAGCAGCGACCTAAAACTGAACTAAAAGCGAAAGGCGCGTGGCTCGCAGGGGAAAAATGGAAGGACGTGTGCCTCCCCCCCCCCCTGACTCAGACGTGCGGAGCGACAAAAAGCCAAGCCGTAGAGCTGACGTGCCTAGAAACCTAGGACCCGGCTTCTGCAGAGGCCGCGAGGACGCCCAACAGAGCAGCCGTGAGAGGAGAATTCCAAGGCCCCATAAGTGGCAACGGCCTGTCTGAAGGCGCCGGAGGCGGTGGGAAGATTTTTGGCGGGAATGGCGGCGAGAACAGGCACAACAGATCCAAAAGCAGCAGAGACTTTAACTGGTGGCGCAAGCTCCCCGATACCTACCCCTTCTACCCAGGGGGAGGGTGATGAGATGCGAGACCCAGATCTCTCTGGCCAAGAAGCCAAGGCTAATATTCTATCCTGGTTAAGAGCAGAAATTAAAAAAGGGATTGATGATGCAGTAAAGGACATCAAAAGCCAAAACACGGCTAAAGGGGCAGACAAACAGCTAGCAGGCTCCTCTAACAGGAAAAGACCTGCAAAGCCTCCTTTCCATATTAAATCAAAAAAGAGAAGGGTGGAGAAAGGTACTGTTGGGGCCACTAGTGATTCTGAAGAGTCCCCTTGGGGCTCAGGTTCCTCACAACAATCTTCAGAAAGTGAGGAAGGGGAACTCTCAGAAGAAGAAGAGGAAGAAATGGGACAAATACAAACCAGACTTTTTCCTCCTGAAGTGTTTTCTAAGTTACTGGCAAAAGTACTTAGAACACTAGAGATTTCTCAGACAGCTGCAGGAAAAGAGGAAAAAGAGCATCCCTATCCTCAAGGCTTAGAAAGGGCTCTCCCCAAGTTGGGTCCCGAACAAATGGGAGTGCCTCTACCAGCCATATTCCATGACATACTTAAGGCTGAATGGGACAACCCAGCCAAGCCAAAATCACTGCAATCGGTGTTTCATAAGTTTTATTCTCTAACTCCAGAAACAACAAAGAAATTTAAACTTCCTATTGTGGATGATCCAGTGACAAGCCTGGCATCAACATCAGTCTTACCTATGGACACAGAAGGCATGCCGAAGGACCCTTTTGACAAAAAGATAGAACAGGCCCTACGTAGAGACTTTGAGGCGTCAGCAGCGTCACTGAGATCCTCAGCGGTTGGGTCTCTCTTTGCCAGGGCGGCGTACACCTGGGCCTCAGATTTAGCAACTGCTGGCAGAGAGGTTCCCAAGGAAATCAAAAATGAGGTGAAGAAAATAGCCTTGGCGGTAGCCTTCGCAGCAGATGCATCCCTTGACTCCTTTCAAATGTCATCTAGGGCTGCTGGATTTAACGTCACGGCACGGAGAAATACATGGCTGAGGAACTGGGATGTGGACCCACCAGCCGCAATCCTGTTTGAAGGTACCAAACTGTTTGGTGGTGCCCTAGACAGATACCTTGTGGAAGACTCAGATAAGAAAAAGGTGCTTCCATCAAAGAAGAAAGATCTAAAGTTTAAGAACAAGTATTCCTTTCGGGAGATTAAGAGAACCTCGAGACAGGGAGCAGACAGGCCCTTCAAATCCCGCTGGTTCAACAGACCCAGAAATGAGAACAGACCATTCTCATACAGGAAGCCGGCCCCACAAGCAAAGAACCAAAAGAAAGGAAGTCAAGCATGACTGTGCAAACCACCAAACAAAAATTCAGATTGGGGGACGGCTACAAGCATTTTCGGATCAATGGAAAAGTACTATAACGGACCAGTGGGTATTGGACACAGTGTCAAAGGGCTACTCTTTGGAATTCAAGGGGATCCCGCGAAGGCGCTTCGTACAGGTGCTCAAAAATCCGTCACCACAGAAAAATCTCGGGATCAAGGATGCCATCGCACATCTGATGAGCATAAGAGCAATAGAGCCAGTACCAATGTTAACAGAGGAAACAGGGGGTCTATTCAATCTTCTTTATCGTCCCCAAGAAGAACGGGGATGTAAGAGCCATACTGGACCTGAAGTGGTTAAATCTCCATATAAAGTCGAAGAAGTTCAAAATGGAAACAATGAAGTCTACCACAGGGGCAATACCTCAAGGGGACTTCTTAGCTTCCATAGATCTATCAGAGGCCTACTTACACATCCCCATAAGAAGGAGGCACAGAAAATATCTCCGCTTCGCTTACAACAGGAAGCACTATCAATACAGAGCTTTGCCCTTCGGTCTGAAGTCGTCCCCGCGAGTCTTTACGAAAGTCCTGGTAACCTTGATAGTGATTCTCCGAATGCAAGGAATAGCCCTGTCGCCTTACTTGGACGACATTCTGATAAAGGCCCCTTCGTTAGATCTAGCCCAGGATGCAGTGAAAACAACAATACGTTGTTTGGAACAACACGGTTTTGTCATCAATCTACAAAAGAGTCTTCTCTACCCGTCACAGAGAATAGTCCATCTAGGGGTGACAGTAGATACGGTCAAGGACAAAGCCTTCATTTCTCAGGAGAGACAGGAAAAAACACTGATAAACCTGGTGGAGGAAGACAAACAAGTGGAAGTGATGCAACTAGCAAAACTGCAAGGGATGATGGTGTCCTGCCAAGAAACACTACAGTGGTCCAGATTCCATACACGTCCGATACAAAGATTCCTCCGGCCATACCAGAGATTCATAATACACAGACGGAACAAATTAGTGGAAATCCCACAGGCTCTATACAGTGCATTCAGTTGGTGGAAGAACCCAAACAGATTTGCAGAGGGCTCACCACTCCGCGAACCGAAGAGGACAACAATGACTACGGACGGGAGCCTAACAGGATGGGGGGCTCATACAAAAAACAGAATAGCACAAGGGGAATGGAGCCCAGAAGAAAAAGAATACAGCATAAATTTCCTAGAGCTGAGGGCTATAAAATACGGCCTATGAAAACTGCAAGACAGTCTAAAAGGGAAACACATCATGATACAGACGGACAATGTCATGGCAAAAGCATACATAAACAGGCAGGGAGGCAGCAAGTTCAAGGCATTGAACAAAGAGGTGGAAGAGATCCTTCTCTGGGCAGAGATGAACTTGAAATCGATGAAGGCGATCCATGTGGCAGGTCAACAAAATGTGATGGCTGACTAGTTAAGCAGACACAGAGTGGACCAGTCAGAATGGAAGTTGGACAGACAGGTGTTTTACAAAATCTGCCAGAAATTCAGATACCCGGAGGTGGATCTTTTCGCGACTCCACTAAACAACCAAGTGCCCAAATTCTTCTCAAGAGTACCGGCACGAGAAGCAATAGGAGTAGATGCACTGAACGAGGATTGGCCTTGCAGGCTGATGTATGCCTTTCCACCACTGAAGATAATCCACAGGGTGCTACAGAAGGTGGTGGAACAGAAGGCCGAGGTTATAATGATAACCCCCTTTTGGCCACGGAGACCATGGTTTCAGGACCTGAAGAGGCTGTCAGCTGTGGAACCATGTATACTATCATACAAGAAGGACTTACTGAAGCAGGGGAAAATGCTTCATCCCGATCCAAGATCCCTGAGACTAGCGGCCTGGAGGTTGAGCACAGTCAGCTTAGGGAATTAGGATATCCTGAACGTGTCATCTCAACAATGCTAGCATCTCGAAAGGATTCCACGAATAAGAGTTACAGTAAGACATGGCAGGTGTTCGGATCATGGTGTGAGAAGAAAGGAAGAAATCCATTGACAGCGTCCATAAAGCAGATTCTGTTATTCTTACAGGATGGACTTGATGCGGGCCTCAGTACTAGCACGCTAAAAAGACAAGTGGCTGCTATTTCGGCCATTAGAGGGTCGAAGGGGGGCTTATCACTTACCAGACATCCTCATATCAAGAGGTTTCTACGTGGAACTATGCTGATTAATCCACCGCAAGTGCATAGATTTCTGACTTGGAACCTGAACCTGGTACTCAAATCACTGTCAAGGGAACCATTTGAGCCCATGGCTACCTGTCCATTGAAAGAACTAACACTTAAAACGGTGTTCTTAGTGGGCCTAACTTCAGCGAGGAGAGTGTCAGAGATTGGGGCCCTCTCAGTAAACAAGGATTTATGCATTTTTTCACAAAGATAGGGTACTGTTAAGGATAGACCCAGCATTTATTCCCAAAGTCAACTCTCTTTTCCATAGGGAAGCAGAAATAATTTTACCTTCCTTTTGTGCTAACCCTAGTCATGAGAAAGAAAAAGAGTGGCACAAATTAGATGTGCGGAGAGCGCTGAGCTTTTACATAGAGAGGACCAAACAATTATGCAAAGTAGAGAACATGTTTGTTTCCTTTAGGAAGAATTCCATGGGTGGGAAAGTAACAACATCCACTATAAGTAGGTGGATTACAGAATGCATCAGCTTAGCATATAGAACCAGGAAGATGACTCCACCTAAGGGAATTACGGCACACTCCTTAAGGGGAACAGCCACCTCGGCAGCATATAGAGCCTTTCCGTCCCTAGAGAATATATGTAGAGCTGTGACTTGGAAATCTGTTCATACATTCACGAGGCATTACAGAATAGATCAAATGGCCTCTGCAGAAGCAGCCTTTGGAAGAAGGGTTCTGCAACAAGTCCTAGACACATAAGCGTTAAGATACCCACCCAAAAGGTACACTGCTAGACGTATATCCCAAGTGTCAGGACGGACTGCTCCACTCCAGGACAACAGGAGAATGGAAGATTTGTTCACTTACCGTGAAGCTTCCTTTCTCGGTAGTCCGGGAGTGGAGCAGTCCATAAACCCACCCTGTTGTACATATTTTAAAAAAAAAATCTGATAAGATATGTTAAAGGGGAATGTTAACAAGTTGAAGTTAATGTCAGTTTTTCTAGTGCTATAAAACAGGCTATACTGAGTTTGGATGGCACTTCCGAGGGGTATTGAGGGCTTGGAGAAGAACTGTTGAGTCTGGGAAGGCCCTCCCCCCTCTAGGATCGCAACTTTTATCCGACCCTGCGCAAGAGGAGGAGGAGGAGCTACCCAAGTGTCAGGACGGACTGCTCCACTCCCGGACCACCGAGAAAGGAAGCTTCACGGTAAGTGAACAAATCTAACATTCTTTTCTCATCTTGTGGATTATTATATTAGTTCCTTTTCTTTATTCATTGTAAAAGTTAATTTTATCGGCATTGGTGTAATATGGTCTCAGATGTTACTGCACTGTTAGCCTGCCTAGAAAATAATTAAGCATTTTTTTCTAAAGCTCTTGGACAGAAGTTCAAGTGCTGTATAAATAATATATATTTAAGGCAAAAGTTCACTGTTAGAAATAATTCAGATTTAGCATTGCCAAAGAAATATACTCTGAAGAATACATTTATCTTTCCACATGTTGGATGTAATTTCCTTTGTCACATGTATATCATATCTTCTGTATTGTAAATAGTTTATCATTGTTAGCGGGGGGAAATGCAATCATCTTCCTTGATTGCATTATAGGGTTTCGGGGGGAGGGTTAAATCGTGGCTTGTAGTTATTTTTCACTAGAACTTTGTGATAGAAAGCAATACTAGTCCCTTCTGCTCAGCCTTATAATTATATAACATGACTATCAAATGTTGTAATTCCTCTCTAAAAAGTTGCTTGGAGATTGTGTGCATGTACCATTTACATACACATCCATTCAAGCTTCTGATGTAATATCAGTGTTTTATAATACAGTTGCGTATTTGAATGATCAAGAATACTTTTCCATCCAACCATTTCTTGGGCATTTTTCTGCAAACTTACAATTTAAAATGTTAATGTTAAGGGCTTTTTCTGAGGACCCCCGCTCCTAAAATCCTGTGTGAGCATTATAGAAGCTAAATACCTACACGAGGCAAAATTTGCCTTGGTAGGCCCCCATTTGAGAGATTAAATTGCAAGACAGTCCGGTTAAAATTCCTTTTAACTATAAATTTTTTCTTTTGTTTTTACTTTACAACTTAAGTTTTAGCCTTGAAAGAACAGTTTCCTAGAGAAGTTTCTTACCCATAAGAGAAGTGTGACTCCAAGCATTTAAGACATTACAGTTAGATTTTATTGGCCTGTCAATCAGGCTGTTGGGTGCCATGTATCCTGGGAAATGTAATTCTGATGAACTGTATTAATCCTCTTGATCTTTTATTCTGTAAACAATTAGCATTAAGGGTATATAAGGTCCTTTGATGTAACTGGTCTTTATGCATGTGTTCTAGAAAGGATACGCATCTAGGTTTTATTGGCAAATAAAGCTCATATCTCTTCATAGATCACTGTTTGGTATCTTAATTAATTGAGGGTGTTGGCTGAAAGGGAAATTAAATTGGAAAGCAGAGTACTTTGAAATAAATTCCCTTTCAGTTAACATGCATGTTCAGATGCTGCAGTTGAATATTACTAAGTAGCTCAGAATTCAGAATTTACATGAGATGGGTTTTGGAAGGTACATACCATTGGGACTCTGAAAGAAAAAAAGATAGAAATGACATATGCCCATCACAGAAAATAACCCTCATGCTTATGATACAATGGTACTGATTGGTTGTTTTGCTATTTTAAGACAGTGTATGGGCTCATGATGCACAGAGGATGAAAGTTGTGGAATAGTCAGATAACTGTAGGGATAAGCTGTTCCAACTGCCATTTCTAACGCTTGTTCTTCTTTGCTCATGAATACAGCATTGCACTCACAGAGACTTTATTTGCCATAAGTCATTTGGGCAGTTTTACCAGAATGGTGACTATGAACACAACTGAGCATAAATGCAGGATCCTGTAAACAGATGTGTTTGGCAAATGTTCCAGTCCTCATGCAAAGTCTCCACATGGAGAGACTTAATGGGATTGCTCTAAAAAGCTATGCATGAGTTCAGAATTTCCTTTGAGAAGCAGCTTTAACAGCTAGACATATTTAAAATCCCTAACAAGGTACCTGAGGAAATAATTGACTCTGAGGCTAGCTGGTCTTAAAAATTTTTATAACAGATCTCAGCGTGGTTGAATTATGCAAGTGGTTGTTCAAGTAATTTCAATTAGGTTTAAACCCTTCCTGTTGTATAAAACAGAAAAAATAACAAAACAACAACAATAACAGTAAAGTAACTGAATTAATTGACATTATTCCCCAAAGTAGTCCCAAAAAAGGAAAGTCTGTGCTGTCCTTTTGGAACTCACTGGAGAGGCTGCTTGGTAAGCCGGGGGAGGCGGGG
Organism: Eublepharis macularius; assembly: GCF_028583425.1. Lineage (NCBI taxonomy): Eukaryota > Metazoa > Chordata > Lepidosauria > Squamata > Eublepharidae > Eublepharis > Eublepharis macularius. The sequence continues at coordinate 192,825,061 of NC_072790.1, forward strand.
GTTGCCATATAGTATGAGCACACATACTAGAGTTGTTCCTTAGTTACCGCAGGCATGTTCAGCTTCAGTCCTCCTTAGTGTAATCAGCTGGTTGTGTCAATAGCCGTTGAGTAAATGTCTGCTTAGAGTCACTTGGAGTATATGTACATGAGATTGTCAGAGTCAAAAGCTAAGGGCTCTTAACAAGCAAAAGAGCTTAGTAGAAAGATTGTAGAATGTGGCAAGATAGAGGATAAGGCTTCCTTCAGATTAGAGTTGCAGAGATAGAACAGTGTTGTGACTTTTCCATGGTTCCAATCACTGGCAGTGACTGGGTGGAAAAGGCTGGGTGATTTGGATGAAGTGATGGACAAACAGCTCTGTCACCACTGCTGTAAAGAATAAACAGCACCTAAATCCTATGAGTGCTGAAGAAGCAGCATGCTCATGTCCTTGGCGGGGCCTTTAGAATGGCACCAGCTATCTAGAATGATAGGCAAAGGCTATTCCCCCTAAGCCCCAAAACTACACCTAATTCTTCAGTGGGGAAACCCAGGATCTGCAAATCAGATAATTTGGATATGCTTACACTGTGTTCCACTTGCAAGGTTCAAGCTTTCTAAAAATTCAGAAATCTTTGCCAAGGACCAGAGACTGTCAGAAAATAAGAAGTAACTTCAGGAAGATGGTGATGATTACAGTAGGGAGGCAGGGAGTGATTGTTCTGGGAGAGGAGATGTGCGTGATACTAAAGGTCCTCCACTGAAAGCATTTCTCAAGGCTTTACTGGTACTGGATTGTGCCCGGTGTTGCTCAAAAACCACAATGGACAGAAGAAACCTGTTCTTCTAAAAAATGGAAATGCCAAATTCTGTGCTTAATGCTACACTCCATGTTTATGTGTTGGAGATGCCTAAAATGTACACAACTCAAGAGTATGAGGGTGCGTTCACAAATTTACCAAAACCAAGTGAGTAAACTTTTCTGGCATTGTACCGCTTTAGGCTGTTTAAGTGTGCATATACTCATGGACTGAATGTTCCATCATCTGAAAAATGTGTACTTGCAAAATTAGCACGCCTTGGGGAAGTCTACTCAACTCTTCACACTGTCATGCTCATTTTGTATGCACAGAAAGTTTTTAAAATGGGGAAGTATTCAGCATGTGCACACACTTCCCCTACCCTATACACACATGTGACACTGTTGCACCCTGAAGTGTTCGAATCCAGGGGAAACTTGCTGAATGAATTCCCTAGCCCTCATACAAAACCTTTAAGGGAAGAATAAAATCCTGTTTCACAGTGAAACCAACTACAGTCAAGTTGAGAAAAATAACACAGTTTAAGTTTTGACTTATATTTCTTTTGAATAATGTGCTACAATGCAGAGAGGTGTGAAAGGTTAAAATACTTTCTTCTGTAGTCTATATTGTATATTGATTACTGTGCAATAGAAAGCTTAGTTTGTTCTGCTACTTTTTGCGGGGAGGGGTCATTTTAAATTCAGGGTCATCTGCTTTTATGTATAGCCTCTTTTTTTAAGAGAGATGTCATCTTTCTTTTGAGTAAATTTGGCATAATTTCATTTGTCTGTGTTTCAGCTTGCTCTTTCACCTTCTCCACGTAACCCTGCAGAGCCCATAGTAGTTCAGAATAACCAGCAGCTGGCATTAAAGGTGGAAGGCGTTGTCCAGCATGGCTCCAAACCAGGACTTTTCCGCAAAATTCAGTCCATCTGTCTGAATGTATATTCAATACTACAGAGCAAATCTGGACAAGAGTACAAGGTACAGGAAGCATAGGACCATACATTGCCTACAGTTGTCTTGCCTGAAACCCACGAAGCGTCTGTGGGCCTTATTTTACCCTGTGAGGTAGCAAGAATTCTGTCATTTCCACTGTATGACTTCAAATCTGCATGAACAGCTTTGGTTCTTTTGAAAATGAGATGCTAGAAACACATTAGGAATTTGCTGTGAATAAGCTGATTCTCCTTCCTTTCTTTCAGACACTGGCACCCTGGTAGTCTGAGTGCCTTTTTGAGTGGTGTATTAGACTTGATGCTATAACCTTGATGCAAGTCTCAGTGCTGTAACTCTACTAAATTTCCCACTCTTAGCATGCCCCTCAGTTATATATGCACTTCAGAGGGTAAAAAGCAGCTGGGAATAGATGATCCTTTTATGCATTTGTTATCTTAGCACTTGAAATATCCTGCCAAGAGCATACATCTGTTTGGAAGTCAGAAACCAATCTGTTCAAGTGAAAGAATGCTGGTGACTTGACATGGCCAATCAGTGATTGGTGGTTCCCAAGGCCTCAGCTTTGGTATGGACAGCTGAGCTTTGTGTGATCATGTAGGAAAGATAGATAAAGATAGATTGTAATGTTTTACTTAGATGTTGCTAGATGCAAATAAAAAACAAATCAGCTAATTTGCCCCTCCTCTGCAAGGTCACAGGCTTGCTTCCAGGAATGGAAGGAAGATTGAATCTCAGCTGTAAAAGCCAAGCCTCTGTTTACACAACAAAATAGAAATATCTGAACGTTTTCTTTGAGAGGCAGCGTAAATTGCCATTCCAACGTTTCTTTCCTGTCTTTCTCAGATACCCATTGACAGCTTGACAAATGAGATGGAGCAGATGGTTGAGCCTCACAATGATTACTTCAGCACACAGTTCCTCTTGAACTTTGCTGTTGTTGGCACCCACAGCATCACAGTAGAGTCCTCTGTCAGAGACCTCAATGGCATCATATGGAAGACTGGGCCCAAAACCACCTTGTTTGTTAAGTCTCTTGAAGATCCGTATTCCCAGCAAGTTCGGCTGCAGCAACAGCAAGGACAGCAGCCACCCCAGCAAGCGCAGCAGCCACAGCCACAGCAACGGACTGCATATTCACGGTTTTAGCCCTCCTGTGAATGTTCTTTACCTTCAGGGGCTGGAGCTGGACATTCCTTGGATGCTGCCATTTCCCACTTCTGTCCCCAGAATTTGCCACCGTTGCTTCTTTTGGGGCAACCACAATGAATTTGTTCACCTTTATTAGCCCCATTCAAACATTCAAAATGCAGCTTGGTTGTGCCCCTGAAACAGCCATTTCAGGTGCTGAACACAGCCATAAGTTGTGCTTGGTTCAGTTTCTTTGGTTAGATTCACGTGAGCCACGTGATGTGGGTTATCATGGGTGTGGACAGAACTGAATCCGTTCTGTGTCAGTTTTCTGATGGCTTCATTGCATACATGCCAACTCACTTCACCGTCATTTGCCCCACTGTGATCTGGTCACACAGTGAAACCATCAACCGGTAGCTTTCAGTTTGTTCTGTGTTAGCTGGTAATGCATTTCATCACACCAAAAATGGGCTTTGTGAACTGGTTTATCACGAAGGCCTGACATCGGGAATAAAAGAGCCTAAAATTACACACAAAAAAACACCTCCCCTCAGCTTGAACACCACCAGCAAGAGCCTCCCTTTGGGAAGGCAGTGAGTGGGCAAGTCTTATAACAATTGTATTTGTGGCAGACCAAATTGCTCTTCTGGTTGACAGTTCCTAGGGAGAGCAAATTCCAGTGCTGCACTTGGGCTTTCAAACCAATTGTGAGCGTGTGTGTAAGAGAGAGAATTCATTCTGAGCTGAAGTATTGTTCAGCACATTTAGAAATGTAAAAAGTTGGCAGAAATGTTGAGAAATCCTAGTTAGATTGATTGTAAGTACTCATTTTGATCTTTACTGGACTAGAAAAAAGATTAAGGTATAATTCCCCTTATAAAGTTGCATTCTTTATGTTTCTGAATCCCAGCACTCTGCTCTTTTGTTACTTCTGTATATAACACAGGGATGCCAGCTGGGAAACAGAAGAATACCTTGTTTAAGAGGAAAAGACGTTTCAGTTGTATGATGTTTTCCTCCCAAAAGAGCAGAAATGAATCGTTGTTTATGGGAAGGGAATATGTGGAAAGCCTCTAATGTCCAGAGAGGATTCATTGAGAACATTTCATGGTTTTAAGAAGTAGCAATTTGCTCTATATAAAGATATTAGAAAAGCATATGTACTTAATACATTTGTGCATGAAATGGTTTTTGCCCTCTTTTTAATGTGAAAAATAGAAAACTGCTGGAAGGACAGCACATACCCTGAACCCTGTCATTTCAGGATACACTTTGTTTAGATTTCAGTAACATCTGCTGTCAGACCCTTCAAGAGTCCTGAAAGGAAGGACCTTCTCCCATTTTTACATTTATCAGATAACCTCTATCTTGAAATGTGCCCTATTCATTCTCATTAAAGTCCATTATTCTGTGTTTCAGTGGGCATATACTTTAAACTGTTTGTGGGTTGTGATACATTGGAAGAAACAGCAACAGTCTTTGCTAAGAGGATTTTAAAAAATATATTGGGTGTCCTTTATTTGTAATGCACACAACTTTATCTGTTACATGCTGAATAGTTTAATAAAGAGTGTACTTCTAAGTTTTGTGTGACCAGTTAGCAAAATTGGGAATGTTAGAGTTTAAAAATGGACCCTGTTTTTTTCCCCCTTGGCTCAATTTCTTTGTTAGAAACTTGATTAGAGAAGAGAGTTGATGTATATTGGTAAGCATGGCATAGTAGGAAGAGTGTTAAACTAGGCAACTGGATTAAAATCCCCACTCAGTTCTCAGACTCATTTGGTGCCTCAGGTCTATCACTGTATCTCAGATTAACCTACTTTGCAGAATTGTTGTGAGGATATAATGGAGGAGGGGTAAATGTATTTATTTCGTAAACCATGTATGCCACTCTGAACTCTGTGGAGAAACAGTGGGACAAAAATAATTAATCCTTTTAGGTGAATTTGCTAGCAGATAACTTCTCAAAAAAATTGGACACAGATGAAACTTAGTGTTGTTCAAGAACACACACATCATTCATTAGTCATATAATTAGGGGAAAAAACAGGTCTTGATTACCACTGAAAGCAGAAGATGCGACAACAGAATTGTAAACCTATGATACTGCAAATTAAGCCGGATTTTCTGCATAGCAGTATGTAATGATGATATACCAAGGAGAGTTGGTATCACCTCAGGAAAGAGTATGCAAGGGGAAAACCTTTTATTTTAATACCATCATGCTGCTTATCTGATTCTTACGGACAGAGTAATGTACATTATCTTGTCAGTTGGTTGATCTGATGCAGCAGAAATTACTAAAGCTGAAGAAATGTTAGTAGAATTAAGTGGTACTTACTGAGGCTGTAGTATTCAAAAAGGCCTTTTTCACACTTACAGTTTAAACCACCATTTATGAGCATTCGCCGCAATTGCAATGGCTTCAGCACGGCACCCCCACATTCTACACTGTCCGAGGCAGTTTCGATTTGGCATCTTGTTTTTCATTTTAGAATGGCTTTGAAGCTTTGGTGCAGTTCCAGGCTTTCAGGGCTTTGCAATTCACGTCACGCTTTTTAAACTTTGAGCAGGTGTAGTAACGTTGCAATGTTGGAAACACACACACACCCATTTGCTTATTGGGCTGTCCCTTGCCCACTGGAGAGGCAATAGGTAGCGGAGTTCAGGGGGAAAACATGTATTTTTCAGGCTTGTTCCTCTCTCACTTACTTTTTTTTAAAGCCAAGCCAGGAAATGGTTAAAGTGCTGCTGCTTCATCCCCTCCCAGCAGCTTCCCTGCTGCTTTGTTTCCAAAGGGCTGTGCAAAATGCTTGTTTTTTTTTTTCCTCTTTGGCAAAGCCCAAAACATGCCTGGGGGGGGGAGCAGCTATTTAATCCTTTCCTGGCTTTTTAAAGCCAGGAGAAATGTGTAAAGTTACAACTTACAACCCTTCCTGGCCTTTAAAAAAAAGAGTGTGCATGCCTCAAAGGAGGAAGGGGGAAAACAGCCATTTAACCCTTCCCTGGCTTTTAAAGCCAGCAGGGAATAAGCAGTAAGATTAGGAATTGTTCCTGGCTTTGGAGAAAAAAAAGAGAGAGAGCATGCATACCTGGGAGGAAGAAAGCCAACGGCGAAGCAGCCTTATGACCCTTACTTCACTTTACTGATAAAAATGGCAGAAAAGAAGTTCAGAGAGCTGAGGAGGGTGGAAGTGCTTAATTTCACACAGACCAATCAGTCCCAGGGAAAAGGAGAGGGGGGAGAAGAGAAGCAGAAGGGGAGTATAGAGTTCGCGCTGACATTAATCAGACCAGATGCAACTCAGCAGCACCTTCAAAATAACATAGAAGTATGTCCGCAGGGGGGAAATCGGGGATACCATGGACAAACATCAGTACTGCATCCCATGACTACCTTGCAAGTGTGAAATTCCTGCAAACATGGGAAGCAGAACAGATACAGAAATGCTTTAAAGTCCCAGTGCGAAAAGGACCAAAAAAAGATCTAGTTTTAATATTGGAAAATATTTTGGTTTTATAGGCCCTGATACAGCATGTCTGAATTTCTGAGAATGGCAAAAATGGGATGTTGATTCTCTCTTTTGGGGACTGAATGGGAGGCCTTTTCTTCACTGCTGCTTCTGTCTAGTTACAAACTGATTGTCTTGCCTCAGTTCAGGTTCGAGTGCCCCAGCCTCAAGTGAATAAGTGAGGTTTTCAGTTGTAGCTCACGTTTCAACTGGGACCTGAAATCTTTGCTTTTGTTTCTATATTTTACAATGCAAGTTAGATTAGTTTGATCTTTTGGGGGGGGGCAGGAAATTTGTTAGAAGACTCCTGGACTTGATAACCCCAAACTAGGATTCAGTGAGCACAACAATCTGCTATAGGTCTGCTGCTGCACTTACGATTCTCCCCTCAGCCGTTTAGACAGGCCACACATGTCTAAAGGTACATGTGAAAGAGAGCACAAGTAGTAACACCTCCTCCCAACCTGCCTAAATGTGATCCAGAATGCAGGCTAATGGTTTTGTTTAGACACAAACTCTCTGGTATCGGTTCCATCTACTTAGTGAATGTGCACTGCCTCTTAAAGAGGAGAACATGCGTGGAAACCAGCTGGTGAGCACAAGAGCTTTCCTTCATGGAGCTGGCTTTTGCAAACCTGCTACAGCATGCTGTGCTCAGAAATCTAGAACTGCGTCTTCAAAGCCAGCATGCCTGTGCTCTTTGCTGAAGAAAAGAAAGGCTATGACCGGATGGCAGCTTCTTCCATAGAGTTTTCCGTAGGGTTAAATTCCCTCTCCTGTGGAACTCTATCCCTGATATCCACCAGCCTTCTCTATCGAGCCATTACTCTGTTAAAATGCATTATTCTCTCCCCTCTGCTCCCCACCAAGATTTTTACAGATGTTAACTATTTTATTTCTATTTCTGCAAAAATTTTCTTCTGTAAGTTTTTAAGAAATTGCATTTTGATGTTATGTAACTGATGTAATTTTTCATGTTTCATGAGGCCATTCTATTTGTAAGCTGCTTTGAGGGCCAGAAAAGTGGCATTTAAATATAAACAAACAAAAACTTGAAGAAGAAACTAGAAGAGCTAGAAGAGCAAAAGGTCCCAGGTTTAGTCTACTGTCTCCAGATGTTGGGAAAGACCATTCTGTACCTGGGACCCTGGAGGGCTCCAGTCCCTCTAACTAAACAATACTGAGCTGCTAAATGGACCAATGATCTAACTTTGTGCAGGAAAGCTTCATGTGAACCAACCAGCTACAGTTCCTGTATTCGACTGCCATATGTAATGATTATCACAGTTCTGTGTGGCTTATATCAATCTGACATATGAACTATAGTCCTGTTTATATAGCATGCATATAATTTAATTTTAAAGGCTCTTGTGACTCCCTTAACAGGTTTATTGTGGCATAAGTCTTACTTGACAATGTCAGTTGTAGTCTTTAAGGACCCACAAGATTCACGTTTGTTCTTTCTGCAGTCAGCTCACATGACACCCTGGAGTAATTTTTTCTCATCACCTGATTCATAGCCAAATAAGTGAACTGATTCAACTGAAAAGAATTGTGTTCTGGGTGATAGTTTTGAATGTGGTGAGTCACACATGATATGAACCATCCATGTGTTGATGTATTTCAACTGTGTAAGAAGTTTGTGTGCAAGTTATTTCTTTTTTCTGACCATATTTTGAACTTGTCAAGATTTGTTACTCAGAAACAAGTTCTATTAAATGCAATGAAATTTACTGTCCCTTAAGTATTCAAATGAGTGCACCTCAAAGGACATACTTTAAAAGCCTTAAATGTTTCTTTGTGTGATATTACAAGCTCATTTAAGAAGACAGGTGGTAATTTCTGCAATTCAGAATGTTTTTTTCTTATATAATTTGAAGGGTCATTTTCTTCAAGACACTGCAGTTAGGTTGTATTCTTAAAGGAGGCCAGTAAAAATTACTTGTAAATAAGCAACCATTTGAAGTAATATGGTAACTATTTAAAAGAGGAATAGAGTAGCTCTCCATTTATATATCAAAAAGGACAAATTTACATATAGCCTGCTTTGAATCTCTCACCCTGTTAGTGAAACAGCAACCCCCAATGTGATGTTTTTCCAGTAATTTTCCTTCTAGAGCATTAATATTGGCATTTGTGTAGCACATTCCAAGGGTTCAGAGTACTTGCTGTACATTCTTAGCAGTTCTTAGGAACTGTAACACAGGTCAAGTCTCCATATTGCACAGGTTTGTGTGTGGTGTGTGTGTGCACATGCATGCAGATAGGGCATACTTTGTCAGTGGTTATACAGTGGTATAGTGGAAACAGACAAATCCTGCCCTTGAATGTGGGATGATAGCCTCTGAGGGCTACCTCAGGGGAAGGGGTTGCAATATACTAGCCCACCATCTACCCCTTTCTCCACACGGATGGACATTTTACCTCTGCAGAATAAAGCCTGGATGTTCCTCATGTACAGGTAAGTATGCCCTGCCCCTTTTTAAAAAGGATCAAGATTGGCTTATTTTAAATAGCCCACACTAGACCCTCAAGGCAGCTAAAAATAGTACACAATGTATTGTTAAAATAATTTTTAAAACAAAACTTTTTAAAAAGGCCTTAGTATAGAAAGGGCTTCACTAATAAGCAGCAGAGTAAATAAGCAGCATGCTTATTGAATATCTGAAGCTGCCTTATACTGAATCAGACCTTTGATCCATCAAGAGTCAGTACTGTAGCTTTCCAGGGTCTCAGATACCATCTTTCACATCACTTGCTGCCAGATCCTTTAACTGGAGATGCTGGGGATTCAACATGGGATCTTCTGCATACCAACCAGATGCTCTGAGACCACTGAGCCATGGCCTATTGCTCAGTTGCTGCTTACACAGCAGCCCTTCAAAGGACAATATTTTTGCTAAGCTGTGGAAAACATACCACCAGGGCTTTCTTGGGAGTTCATTCCAAAATCTAGGACCACAAGCAAAGAGGTCCCTATATTTGGGGGCATTCTGGTGTATGCTGTTGGATGCAAACGGATTGTTCATCTACAGTCTTCCTGTGTAGTCCCACATGGGACTGCACGCTCAGGCCTGCCAACTTTGGAGATTTCTATAGCTCAATACTACCAGGGGGTGCCCTTGCCTCCCAGCGTTCATGCGCGGCCACTTTTCCTGCCAAAAACAGTCTCCAAGAGGTAGGACACCCCCGTAGTACCCTCAGTTCCTCTTTTGCCGCCGACGCTAGAAGTTCTGGCTCGTTTTCTGTTCGTTGAGAGAGAAGACATCTTCCTTGCAAGTATGTCGGAGAAGGCTTTGTTTAAACGATGCGCTTCGTGCTTTAGGAAAATGACTCGATCTGATGGCCATTCTAACTGCCTGTATTGTTTGAGGGAGACTCACAACACACAGGCTTGTAAGCACTGCCGTACCTTCACTCCGAAGGCCAGAGCAGAGTGGGTGGGTAGACTGTAAACCTCTCTATGGCAGCATGCCATGGCAGCGACTGATCCACCACCCACAGCTAAAAGTTCTGCTTTGCCCGGTTTGTCTACCCACCCTGGGCCTGGGTCCTCTGGAGCCAAAACACCTCGCTCTTGCTCTTCCCCAGCCAATACCGAGTCCTGACCACCGTCGGATCTGTCTTGACCATCTTCGGATCCGACCTCATCGGCAATGCAGAGCGCTTCAAAACCGACCATACTTACTTCAGATCCGACCCCTCCAGAGTCAAGAACTCCATGCAGCAGAACACCTTCAGCGCCAATAGTGGTCTCAACACTCTCCTCCAACTCGTCAGGATGATTCCTTGGTGTCGAGAGCATTGGAACCAAGGATTCCTCAGGGTGGAACGGCCTCAGATCACGAAGCTTGGAGCTGATGCAGTGACTCATTGGTTCGGAAGCCTTCAGATCCAGTGCTGCCCTCAGAACCATCAGGAACTGGCCTGGAAAAGAAAGGAGAAAGAAACATCAGACTTCTAAACGTGATAAGGAGATTTTGGAGAGTGTCATTGCTTCCCAACCACCTGCAGTCCAGTGTAGTGAGGCCGGATCCGATCTGCCCAGGCAATGGCACCGAGGTTTGGGTGATCATTCCTCACCCCATAGTACCCCTTGTTCCAGAAGCTTGATGGAGGAGGACATAATATTGGTAGACAAGCCACCCACTCCGTCAGGACAATCCAGGTTGCCTTTCCAGGGTTCCTGGTCTTCACGTTCGTCCCAGGAAGGAAGAGGACCTTCAAGATGCTTGTGAGGGGGATAGTCCTTATTCAAGACACCAGCGTCTCCTACGTGAGCCAACTCCACACTGTTACCATAGGGAGGGCTCCTATTACTCGGACTGCAGAGTCAGGGACCGTTTTAGATCCCCTTCCGTAAGAGCCTATTCCTACCTGGGCTCCAGACGGACCCCATGACTGTCCGATGTGGACTATGATGAGAGCTCCCGGTATCCAAGGTCCTGTGACAAACCGTCGGCGGATTCATCCGAGGGGGTGATCGGTCCGTCACAGGAGGCTTTGTCCACGGATGATTTCTGTGCTTATAATGAACTCCTTCAGCGGATGGCAAAGGCTCTGGAGATTGATGTGGCTTCCATGGAACCACGTTCTAAGGACAAGATCTTAAAACATATATACTCTGGATCGATGCCCGTTGTTGCCTTTCCTGTCATTGAGGGCTTCATGGAGCTTCGAACTGGATTAAACGTTAAACCGGCTTCCACCCCTCCTACAAATAAAAAAGTAGAGAATCTCTATAGGACCAAGGATGACATGTATCCGTTCCTGTAGTTGCATCCTCCCCCATTTTCCTTGGTTGCCAAGGTCATGCAAGCTAAGCCCAAGCAAGGGTCCTTGTCAGTTCCTTCGGATAAAGAGAGCAGAAAGTTCGATTCCATGGGGAGGAAAGTTTACATTTCAGCAGCTTTTGGCATTAAAATTGCCAATTATGCGGCAATGATCGCCGCTTATCAGTTGCTCCTGTGGAATAAGGTGGGCACCTTCATCCCACAGCTACCTGAAGACCAGAGGGTCTTCCTCTGTGTTATCCAAGAGGAGGCAATTTATTTACCCTGCCACCAGATCCACGTTGGCCATAATATGGCAGACACTTCTGCCAGGACTTTGCTTTCAGCCATCGTTCTTCACAGGTTTGCATGGCTAAGAACCACCATGCTACGAACAGAGACCAGAAATAAGGTCGAGGATCTCCCCTTTGAGGGACAAACCTTGTTCTCAGAAAAGACAGATGACTATTTATCAAAAAAGTGTAAAGACAGGCGTACAGCATGCTCATATGGCGTTTTTCCTCAGCGACAAGCTTCCAATAGATCTCAGTATGAGTCCTTTGCGAGAGGCTGAAAACATCACTTTTACCCATACCAGGGGTATGGTTACCATCCTCAGAGATCTTACCAGAGCCTGCAATCCTTTTCGAAAAGGAAACAGGGCCATAAAAATAAACAGGGAGCTCACCCACAGCAGTCCAAGGAGCAATCTCACTCCCATAAGCAATTTTGACAATTACAGGGACCTGACCCACTGTTTGGGGACAGGCTGAACTTGTTCTTTTCAAAGTGGTGTAATATCACCTCTGATATTTGGGTTTTACAAATAGTTAAAGTTGGTTATAAAGTTGAATTTCTTCAGTTACCTTGCCTCCGGCTCCCTACTTTTTCTGCTCAGAGCTCACAACCAGGGGTGCTGGCCGAACTCTCAGCTGTTCTAGAGAAAGGGGCAATCGAGGAGGTCACAGATAGGTCCTCCCTTTTAGGTTTCTATTCCAATTTGTTTGTGGTAGAAAAGAAGGACGGGGGTCTTTGCCCAATCTTAGATCTTCGTGAATTAAATAAACTTGTCAGAGTTTGTAAGTTTACGATGACCACCCTGCAGGCGGTCCTAACTCTAATACCCGCACAGTCCTGGTTTGCAGTTATAGATTTGAAGGATGCTTACTTTCATGTTTCTATCTTTCAGGAACACAAGAAGTTCCTTCGTTTTACCTATGGTACTCGTATCTTCAAGTACTGGGTCCTCCCCTTTGGGTTGTCCACAGCCTCAAGAGTTTTCACTAAATGTATGGGGGTAGCTATTGCCTTCTTAAGGGTACAGGGCTGCTGTATTTTCCCTTATTTAGATGATTGGTTGATTGTGGGGCATTCAGCTGCCAATGTGGACAAGCAGATTTCAATTACACTATCCACTTGCCTTAAGCTAGGATTGTTTGTCAACCAAAAGAAATCAAAGCTTTGCCCTGCTAGAGTTACCCAGTTTATAGGGGCTGTCATTGATGGTGTTCGAGATGCGGGGTTCGTACCCCCAGAGAGAGCCCAAAAGATAAAAGCACTGGTTAGGAAGTTCAAAAGATGCAGGTTCCAACTGGCCAGGCTCATCCAGGTTTTACTAGGCTACATGGCCTCGACAATGGCAAGACTGCGTATGCGTCCATTACAACTCTGGTTTACCTCTGTTTTCTTTGCTGAAAGGGACTCTCAGAGTAGGAAGTTTAGTTTAGTACAGAGTAGGAAGTTTAGCCTTTGGCTGAGTGCCAGCGGGTGTCCTCCTTCTTCCATCTAAGACCACCACTCTTTCTGGGGCTGCCCTAGGACATCTGCATCTGTTATACCCATATATGGACTCCCAATATTTGTTTAAATAGCCTGTTCCTGGACTATTTTAATGACTTTTTAAAAAATTATTGATTTTATGGTTTTGTGACTTTTAATGTATTTTTTTAATGTTGTTAGCCGCCCTCAGCCCATCTGTGGGGAGGGCGGGGTATAAATCAAATCAAACCAATCAATCAATCAATAATAATAAATAGTATCCCTGGAGGGTCCTTCTATCCCTTGATTGGTGGATGGACGACTCTAACCTTTACAAGGGTATAGAATTTGGGTATAGACAACCTGATGTCTCTGTTACTACAGATGCATCCAATCTAGGTTGGGGCGCTCATTGCAAAGGGTCTTATGCACATGGAATGTGGGATGATTCTGAGCATCAGGAGCATATTAACCTTTTAGAACTGAGAGCAGTGTCGTATGCATTGGTTTCCTTTTCAGATTTTGTAAAGAACAAGACAATACAACCACTATGTTCTATATAAACAAACAGGGACACGGCATCTGTCACTGTGCAGAGAGGCAATGAAAATCTGGATGCAGGCTATAGACAGGGCCGGCACCACCGTTGAGGTGGTGAGGCGGGGGCCACAGGTGCCACGGGGCTGGAGGGGGTGCTGGAGGGGGTGCTGGAGGGGGTGCTGGGGGCGGAGGCGCGCCCTGTGCCGCTGCCAGCCAGCCCCGCGCCGCTGCTGGCCAGCCCTGCGCCGCTGCTGCCGCCGCTGCCGCCACTGCCACCACTGCCGCTGCTACACCCCCCCAGGCAGGCACAGCAGCAATGGGACACGGACGGCTGGCAGTGTGGGGCGCACGGTGCGCGGCACGCGGCGTGCAGGCGGCCTCCTCGCGCCACCTCAGCCACCCTGCGGTGGTGCGGTGCCCCCAGGCAGCCACAGCAGCAACGGGACGGGGCGTGCGGTCCACGGGCGGCCTCATGCTGCCTCAGCCACCCTGCGGTGGCGTGGCGTGATGATGTCATCGTGTGATGATGTCATCATGCATTCTGGGGTGCGCGCGCATCGTGAGGCTGCCTCCAGCGCCAGAAACCCTGGCGCCGGGAATGGCTATAGATCATTCAGTGTGGCTGCAAGCAGTTCATATTCTGGGTGTAGACAACACAGTGGCGGATCACCTCAGCAGGTTGCAAGGGGACAACCATGAGTGGTCCTTTTGAGACGAGGATTTACATCCTGTCTTTGTCAAGTGAGGTTTTCCCGATATAGACCTTTTTGCCTCAGAGGAAAACCGCAAGGCTCCCTGTTATTGTTCAAGAGGAGAAGTGGGCCACAAGTCTCTTGGGAACGCGTTTCAACTCAAGTGATCGGATCACCTGTTCTACATGTTTCCTCCTTTCCCTCTTTAGCCAGGGTCCTCAGCAAGGTTCAGGCGGACAAGACGTCAGCCATCCTGATAGCCCCTTACTAGCCACGGCAACCTTGGTTTCACACCCTCTTGAGGTTGCAGACTCGAGTGTACCAATTTCTGATAAGACCGGATCTACTGTCGTGGAGGAGGGTTTTCCACCACAGGACAGACAAACCCAGACTGACTGCATGGCTAATCCTTCAGGGCAAGCCTTCTCTGAAAGAGTAACTCATGTCCTGGAGAATGCAAGGCGTTGCGTCTGTCTACGTGCCAGTCTTATTCACTGAAGTGGCATACATTTTCTAGGTAGTGTCAAGGGAGAGATTTAGATTCCTTAGCTTCCTCGTCTGGAATTTTGGATTTCCTTTGGGAACTCAAGCAAGGGGGTTTATCCAATTCATCTACCAAAGTGTATTTAGCGACTATCTCCACCTTTCACCCCCCTGTAGATAGATTTTTTTCCACATTATACATCTAAGTTTTGAAGGAGTTGAACAATTTGTTTTCCCCTGTCAGATCCCTGGTCCCTCAGTGGTCGCTGCCCTTGGTGTTGACCAGACTTATATTGAAACTTTTTGAACCCTTAGCCACTTGCCCTCTTTGTTTCTATGAAGGTGGCATTCCTAGTGGCTGTTACGTCGGCCAGACGGGTGGGTGAGTTGGCTGCTCTATGTTGTGAACCCCCTTACTTGAAGGTTCACACAGAAAAAGTAGTCCTATGGACTAAGGTGTATTTTTTGCCTAAAGTGGTCTCAAAATTTCACCTTTCCCAGAAAATTTCCTTGCCAGTCTTTTTGTGCAACCAGACCACAGAGGCTGAAAGGGCCCTTCACACGCTAGATGTGTGTAAGGCTATCCTATATTATTTAGATAGGGTAAAACCCTTTAGGGTGGACTCCCACCTCTTTGTATGTTTCTGGGGTCAAAAGAAGGGGGGAAAGGTTAGCCCACAGACCTTGGCCCATTGAGTGGTTCAGGCAATTCTATTGTGTTATAAAACGGCAGACTTATTTTGTCCTTTGGAAGGTCATGCTCATTCCACCAGATCCGAGGCATCCTCAGCAGCCCTCCTGAGAGGTGTCCCGCTCCAAGACATCTGCAAAGCGGTGACATGGGCGAAAGTGGACACGTGTGTCAAGCACTACACCTTGGACATCCTGGACAGGAAAGAGACAGCAGTGGGCGCAGTGGTCCTGCAATCGATTTTCCTGTGACAGCACTTCATTGCCTCCACCCAGGTATTTAAGCTTTGTAATCTCCCATGTGGAACTGCACAGCAAGACTGTAGATGAAAAACAGTGTTGAACTTACCTGTAACTGTTGTTCATGCAGGTCTTCCATGCAGGCACACATACCCTCCCTCTTTCCCCACTAACACTCTTGGTACTTACCTCAGGGTACGGCGGCAAAAGAGGACTGAGGGTACTACAGGGGCGTCAAGCCTCTTGGTGACCATTTTGGGCAGGAAAAGCGGCCGCACATGCACGCTGGGAGGCAAGGGCACCCCCTTAATGGTATTGAGCTATAGAAATCTCCGAAGTCGGCAGACCTGCACATGCGCAGTCCCATGTGTGCCTGCGCGGAAGACCTAGATGAACAACAGTTACAGGTAAGTGCAACACTGTTTTTTCTGTGTACCAAAATGGCTTCCTGATTCTTTTTATTATGTTGTCATTACGTCTTGGCAACGGAAATGGGAAGTGAACTGTCATCCTAAATTTAATTTGCTTTGAGTGCTTATTATCTCTAGCAACTTTTCTATCCAAATTAGTGGTTGAATTTGCAAGCAGAGATTGTAATAAACTAGCTTTCTATAATCTTGTGACTGGGAAGAGAGGACATTCTCCTGTCTGAAATGCACTCTACACTTTAGATGGAGTTTCAGGTGGAATTCAGCCATTCTTTTTTCAGGGAACTTCTACATTGAAGAGCCAGATAGCTAAGAGAAATCTCATGTGCTTAAATCAGTTGGAATAATATTATACAGCAAGGGAATGGGAAAAATGATTTAATGCTTCATAGCTTCCAAGCTACAGGCTAAAATACAAAGTTACTCTTCTCATTAAAATGTCCTTCCATGTCTATATTGGTACCTTTTGGATCCATCCCATCTCAATCCACCCTGGGTTTTTATCTGTAGCCCATCTTTTCCTTCAAGAAAGATCACATCCTAATCTTGTGAGAATCTGTGTGGCTGAGTGATAGTGACCGGTCTTCCATTCTGCGTGGCATCTGAACCTAAAACTCCGTTGTCCTGTCCACAACACCTGGATGACATGCCGATTTGCTTAAATCTTAGATTTTTTAAATTTATGCAAGGGAAAATTTGCTTCTTTCTACAAAATGATGAGTGTCCTGTTCTAATTTGAGGCCAACTAAGATGCAAAATATCATATTGCCTTTGTGAATTATATTTTCTCCTGCTGGCTACACAAAACATCCAACTCTGTTTCTGCTGCTACTGTTGAATTACATCATTTGAACAAATATTTCTGGAAGTAAGGTGTGCGTGTGTGTGTTTTGAACATGATTAAATTTAACTTTAGAAGATTATACAATAGGAATAAACAGGATTAAACACAACAGAAGTTGTGTGATATGATTATTTGCCAATTAAATAAATGATTGCTCGTTGACTCATTCCTCCTCTGTTTCCTAGAAACAATTTAAAACATGTCTTGATAGGCCAGTTTTTCAGCACGAGGAGGACAAAGGTTTGTGCTGTAGCAAAACACAACAAAACCAACTGGAGCAGTTCAAAAAAAGCTTTTTTAGTGTACTCATGCATCACATTCCTGCACATGGTCAAACAATGGTTGCTCTTCAAAGGCTCCGACACTGTCAAATTTGCTACTCCTTCTTCATAACATTTATGGATGTTTATTTGTCAGGAGAGAGCACATCATCTTCTAAGGTAGCATTCCTTCTCTGTAACACCTTCTTCAAATAGACTTGCCATGCTTTAAGAGCCTTCAGGTTTTAGAAGTGCATTGAAGACTTTATTCTTCAGGGCATTTGGAAGTGTTTGAGTGATGCTGCTGCGCTTTCCTGGACTGCTATTATTTTCACCTTCAGCAGCTGCTGTTTGAACAGCTGCTAGAAGACTCACAGGGCAGAAAGGTTTTAACTGTAAAATATAAAATGAAATGGAAATATATAATTGTGATTAGGAGTAGAATTTGTCCCTCTCTTTGTGCTTAGGGAAGCAGAAGTGCATCCCTCAGTCCTTGCACCCCACTTCTAGCCTGGGTTGTGATAAGGGAGAGGAGGAGAGAGATTATCCCTGTTGGTATGAGTGGGGACCCCTGTGAGAAAGAAGACGGCTTTCCAGTTTTCCCCCTATTCTGTAGTTTCCTTTGGGTCTTTCCCTTGTGAATCTTCTTTATCTAAAATATTTATAAGCCCATTTTTTTGGTTTGAGCACCTCAGGACCCACGGCATCTTCCAGCATGCTGCAACCCAGAGATATGAAAATGGACTGAGTTACCACCACAACAGCTCTCTCTCTCTCTTGTGACCTCCTTTCATTTTTCAGACGTGCTTCTTTTCCCCTTACAGAAATGCACTAAAACAGAGATTTTCAAATATTCCAGCCTCAACAGAATCCTTTTAAGTAGCCTCCTTGTCAGGAACACATTCTTTGCTATGTAACCTCTGCACTGTGTAGAGGACACCACACCTTAGTGTATGCCCCACTCTTAGACAGTAAATGAAGTGGTAGAATCCTGGGGTTGTAATATGGGCTTGTACCACTTCAGATAAGAAGTTCAGTTTTTGAATGCTCAATAAGGACTCTCCAGGAGAAAGGGTTTAGCTTTGTCCCACTTAGGCCGATTCCAGACGACTAACCTTAAGGCGCTTCATGCCGCCCTCTTCCGGATCGCAACGGGGAAAATGCGAAACATCGCGTTTCCTCGCGTGAGTTTTGCGCGATGACGTGCAAAACTTGCGCGAGGAAACGCGATGTTTCGCATTTTCCCCGTCGCGATCTGGAAGAGGGCGGCATGAAGCGCCTTAAGGTTAGTCATCTGGAATCGGCCTTATTGTTGTGCTGCTTTTCTATTTAAATTGTTTTCTTTTAATGGCTGTTGTGGGTTTTCCGGGCTGTATTGCCGTGGTCTTGGCATTGTAGTTCCTGACGTTTCGCCAGCAGCTGTGGCTGGCATCTTCAGAGGTGTAGCACCAAAAGACAGAGATCTCTCAGTGCTCAGTTTTGGTGCTACACCTCTGAAGATGCCAGCCACAGCTGCTGGCGAAACGTCAGGAACTACAATGCCAAGACCACGGCAATACAGCCCGGAAAACCCACAACAGCCATCGTTCTCCGGCCGTGAAAGCCTTCGACAATACATGTTTTCTTTTAAGTTTTATATAGAGTATTCAACAACATGATACCTTACTTGAAACAAGAAGTACAGTCCATTCTACTGCTTCCCTCAACTACATGCATAGAGCAGTTAATGGGTGAAAACTGGGCCTTGATTGGCCCTCCCACTGCCACATGTGAACTGATAGTGTGTACAGAATGTGCAGAAAATTACCCTGTGAAGAGGAGGCAAGTATCTGCAAGGACTAGTAATGGCAGGCAAGACTGTTGTTCACAGAGGCTTGTCTGCCATCATATACCTGGAGCATAGTTTAAATTAGCTGCTGCGTTAGAACAAAGTTTGAAATGCCTTGGTACATGGGGGACAAATTAATTGATAATATTTTATATGCTAGCATTTATTTTATGTATTTTCATAAATGTTTGGCCTTTTTTTCTGGGACAGTGATTGCTGTTCTGACCTTCATTCCTGAAGAATTTTGTGGGGGACTTTTGGAAGTTTTTTAAAATAGAGTTGTGATGGGGTTGTTGACTTAACATTAGTGTACTCCAATGACGTCACCGAGTTGTTAATGAACAATAGTAATTGGATTAAGTTAAGTCATTTGTAAGTGTTTTAACAGAGGATAGACCAATAGCATACACTAACACAGGCACACTCAATTTGACTGAGGGAGTAAACAGGCTTGCAAATTTATTATTTGATAGTAATTTTTCTGACATCTCCTTTAGTACATTCTGACGAGCTCTGCTTGGGCCCAGTGTGTGTCTTTGAAACATGTCCCTGCACAAGCATCTTCTGTTGCGGGAAAACTTAGTTGGACTTGGGAGTGGATTGGTCTGAGCATAAATGGTGAATTGACATTATCTTTGCCAACAGATCTTGCTAGCCAGTTGCTGGTGAGTGGTACAGGTGATGCTAGAAATTCCATTTGTACAGTTCACATTGTAAAATGGCAAAAAGTGTGTTGAAGATAATCGAAATAGCCTCCCTTGACATTTCTTATTCTAAAAGCACACATTTGTTGCCTGTTACTGAGGCTGAGCTCACATTAAAGTACTGGTTGTCCCAAAGGCATTCACAGACTGGGACCCTTGTATCTGAACGGTTCTCTCTCTTAGTGTGAGCCTGTGTGCTATCTACGT
Organism: Eublepharis macularius; assembly: GCF_028583425.1. Classification (NCBI taxonomy): domain Eukaryota; kingdom Metazoa; phylum Chordata; class Lepidosauria; order Squamata; family Eublepharidae; genus Eublepharis; species Eublepharis macularius. The sequence continues at coordinate 192,844,894 of NC_072790.1, forward strand.
TTCTCTCTTTAGCTTGTACATGTTGTAGCTCCTCATCAGAGTGTTTGACTTCAGACCAGGTGCAAGCCTTTTGATCTTGGCATGATTTCTTTGGAATAGGATGGCTCTTACTTTACTCATGTTTAGGATGGGCCACACGAAACAGCTTTGTTTGAAGACTTCTATTGCATTGGCTGTTGAACTGATAGTTTTCTGAACAGATCATACAGGATGTATGATCTGTTATACTGCAGATAGTTGTGGGGTGTCTTTTTATGATTATTGTAGTTACTGGTTTGAGCGGTTTGATACTCTGATACATAGTTTTGTTAAAGTACATAGGGCCCTTTTTAAGAGGGAAAGGTTTTTTTAATAAAATAAGTGTAATTAATCAGGAGACACATAATCAGATTTTTTTTTTTAGTTCAAACATCCTGAGAGTAGGGGGAAAGCATTTTTCATGGATCAGACTACAGACTCCTCCTTATCAGGTGAAAAGTCTGAAGATGCAGAAATGGAGGCAGTTGAGAAATGAACCCCAAGACTCTAAGAGCTGGACATGATCTATGTGTATAAAAATGCTATTTCACAGTTGAATTCAGGCTATTTTAAAAAGCTGTAAGGTGACTTCCGGGATGAGACAGTGAAATTACGACAGGGGAGTTTTATGAGCTCCCTGCCGTGACCTTCCTGGTTCCTTGGGACCTGAGAGATTGGACCCCCAAGTCCTCCCCCCAGAGAGGGGAGGCAGGCTGGAACAAGGTGGAAGAGCCTAGGGGGACTGGCAAACCCCCAGAAGCACCGATACCAGTTCTGAAAACAAGGACCAACAAAGGAGCCAATATGGCTACATAGCTGCAAAACTGGGGGTCCAACAAGCTAAAAGGGACCACAGCGAATGAAGCAGATTCTTAACAAGACAGATAAAAAATAACTTTAAGATAGCTTAACTGACCCCACAGCCTTCCATTAAGTAAGTAGACTGTTTTATGGTTTTATGAGGGCAATCCAGCTTGATTGCGTTGTGGCTGCTTGAGCAAGCTGGGAGGGGCAGAGACAGGAGAAGAATTCTAAAGAGACTCTCTCAGCAACTGCTGGAAAGCTATAAATTTTTGAACATAATTAACTAAAATAAAGCTTTTAACCACTTTTTGAAATGGCTTCTTGAGAAGAAGAGGTACTCCCTAATTTGCAAGAAATATATCTAAATTAATGACGGAATTACTAATTAAAGCAGACGGGATATTTGGAGTGGAAAAGGTCAAACGGATGACAAGAAATGACAACGCAGAAAATATTTCTAAAGGGACAGATTTAACTGAAAGAAAAATAGAGCCAAATGAGGGGAAAACCAGTCTGTGACACAGTTTGCAAAATGGACGATTTTACCAGGACGTCCCTTTCAAGACACAAAACATTAGCAAAGAAAAGGCGGAGCTACGAAGCAGACCTGCATGGAGAGAATCCAACATGCCAATACTGAAAGGGGAAAAAAGAGTGCAGTGGATCTTAAAGCAGAAAAACAAGCAGAGGAGTAATAACATTCATATCGACCCCCTTCAGAAATGGCTGGAAGACAAGGGAATCTACCTTTGGTAGCCCAGATAGATTAAGGATTGGATGTACTACTTTTCATGAAGAAAGAAGAAAAAGCAACAATCAGGACCAGATTAGGACTCATTAATGCAGACCTAACCCCTTACTTTTATAGCTCTTCCCTTCTTTCCTTATTTTTTCTTTTTTATATAACACTGTATAGTATATGTTTTGAAGAGTTGAGAGAGGGAGATTGATGGAAGTATAGAGCTATTTGGTTTTGCTACTGCTCTCTCTTTTCCTTCTTTGTTTTGAAAGTAAGAAAGAATGAGAAATATGGATTATGACTTAGACTTTTTCTATATGTTTAATGTTATGCAATATAGATTTATTGAAAATTTTGGAGGCTCTATATTATAACAGACTTTGTATATCTATTGTTAAAGCGATAGTGATAATGTGATAAATGGGCCTTTGGAGTTTATTAGTTGTTCTTAGACTTTACTCCTTTTTCTCAGAATACAAACTAGTGGTTAAGCTAAATGACCATCTGCTCTTTTCAACCTTACGAGTATGAGCATCCAAGTAAACAAGTGCAGATGGCCAAAATAAAACAGATGAAGGAGCTACTATTTTTAAAATGCAAAACTGTGTTTTAGCTATATAGCTATGTGCCTTATCAATATGAAAACCCAAGCAAATAAGTTTGGCTGGAACGAAATAGATGAAGGAGATATTTTTTATAGAATATAAAATTGTCTTTAAACTAAATATTGATTTGGCCTCTCCACCTTTACTATTATGAAATTTCAAGTAGACAAGTTTGGAAGGCATGGCCAGAACAGATATAAGAAAGAGGGGAAATTAGCATAAAAATTGCTCTTTATCTTGATGTATACTACTGTCCTGCTGATATTTTATGCTTTACTGTTTCCATCCCACTCCTGGAATGAGTAAGGATTTAAGATCCCTGATTAAAAGGTAAAAGAGGTGAAATGTGATCTATCTATAATATGCACAAAAGAAAAAATTATTAGAAATGATATAAGGAGCAGAGTAAGTGGATTAAAAAGTATAGAAATTAAATAAAGACTAGAAAATGAAAGGGAATTTTGAAGGTATATGGGGTGCTAATTACATATATAGTGGCTTTTTGTATCTGGACGGATGGATATGTGTCTTGTATATGAATCTGTTAAACGTTTATGTCTTGTAACCCCTCCCTGTTTACTATAAAAGCCCAATAAAATTTAATATATATACATATAAAAAAGCTGTAAGGTGTGGCATGTCCAGACATTCTTGTTACTTTCCTTCCTTTTCAAGTGCTGAAACATGGCTATTTTGGCACTTCAAAAGGCATGGGGGGAGCTTCTGGTCCCACTGTGATGCAAGCCTTATCAGGATCAGCCTTGCCGTGGTCGACTTCCAGCTGGGGATCATGGAGATCTGAAGTGACTCAGGGAGCTGTGTCATCTGGGTTGCTGTTTTTGGGCTAGTGGGGTGCTTTGATCACCCACAGCCCCCCAATTTCAGGTAGAAATTGGGCAAGGATGCTCGATAGCCCTAAGAGGGTGTGATCTTGGCAGAAGGGAGTTCTGAATCAAGGATTCTCCATCTGCTTTGAAGATCCCCTCCCAGAGGGGTGGCTAATATCTCTGCAGCAACCTTTGGAGTCATTCAGTTGGCATAGGATCTTCGTACCCAAGCTTCAGAAACAGATTTTAACCAGAAGGGAGCCAAAGAGACAGTGAGAACAACCCTAGGAGAGTGAGAGAGAGTAAAGATCACTATCTCCCATAACGGACTTAATTTCTGTTCAACGACTGAAACGTTTTAAAGTAAAGAGACAAATTCCTAAAGCAAAAGGCATTAAAAAGTGGCGGGGAGTGAAGAAAGTGATTTTAATGACTTAAAGAGCTTAAAAAGAGCAAAAAGAACTTTTGTTTTGCATACCTGCAGTTTGGGAGATAACAACGCGAGAGGGAGAGTGTGGGAAGAGGCTGAAACATTGTGAGAAGTGAACTGCCTGTAATTGCCTGTAATACAAGTGAGTGGTGGCTAGAAGGGCAGGAAGACGGCAGGAACAGAGGAAGAAAAACAAAGCAGAACAAGAGACCAGAAGAGGAAGCGGAAGTTAGCCATTTTGAGTGTGGGAAGGGCAGAAAGCTTCAGAAGGCTTCAGTATAGAGAAAGTGTACCTGACATTTTAAAGAAGAAGCGGAATACGCCATTTTGGACAAGGGAAAAGTTGAGGGCAACCATAGAGAGTACCATTGAGAAAAAACGCCCGACATTTTGAAGGTTTGCAAAAGATTAAATTATTTTTCCTCTTTCCCATTTATATTATTGGACTTAATTAAGTAAAATAAAATAGAAAAGACGGAGCTGAGGAAGAGAGCCTATTCGTGGGGTCCTAAGGCAAGTCCAATGGCGGGGGGAAAGGACAAAGAGTGGCAGGCAGTGATTGAAAGTTTAGACAAAAAAATAACAGAAGGCAATAAGGAAACAAATGAGACTATACAAAAAACACAAGAAATGGTCCAGGAATTACAGAAGCAAGTGAAAGACTCACAATTGAATTTAGTTAAAGAGATCAAAGAGGCAATAAAATCAGAGGTTGCAGAATTGGCAAAGCGTATTGATGAAATCAGAACAGAGCTCCAAACTACAAAACAAAAAGTGCAAGAGGTGGAGGAGAAAACGGAGAGTATAAGAGCAGAGGCAGCAGGAGTGAGTGATAGAGTTGTTGTAATGGAATGCAGAGCTATGGAAAAACAGCTTCGTTTTCGAGGTATTCCAGAGGTAATGGCTGGATCTGCATTGAAACAAGTCACTGAAATAATTGCGGAATTTTTAAGTAAAGAGCAGGAAGAGGTGGCTGCCAACCTAGACATTGCTTACAGAGTTAATTCCATGTATGCAGAGCAAAAAAACTTGCCAAGAGATGTTATTGTCCAGTTAACCACCAAGAGAATGAGGGAGGAGATTATCAGAAATCATTATGAATCCCCATTGGTACTTGAAGGGAAGCGTGTTCGAATTATGAAGGAGTTACCGAGATCAGTGTTGCAAGACCGAAAAAAATACAGAGACCTGACTCAAAAAATAAAAACAATGAATACACGATACAGATGGGAAATTCCAGAAGGGTTGAGCTTCGAGTTTCAATCTGTGAGGCGAGTCATCAAATCAAGACATGCAATGGATGTGTTTTTGACAGAATTTGAAAAGGACTTACCAAAATCAACTAGACTGTAATTATGGAATACAAATTAATATCATGGAATGTAAATGGACTTAATTCACCTTCAAAGAGAAAAGCAATATTTCATTGGTTGGCCAAACAAAAATATTAAAGAAGAATTGCAACCGAAATTGATTTTTAATGATAAGGACGGGAGATATTTGGCTGTGGAATTTGATTGTAATGCCAAAAAAGGCCTGATTGTGGGAATAGATGCACCAAACGGGGCAAAAGAACAATTTTTTGATGAAATTAAGGATCGACTTGGACAGATGACAGATGATCAAGTGATTGTGACGGGGGATTTTAATGGAGTGGTAGATCCACAAGTTGATAAAACAACATATTTGATAAGAAACAAAGGAGGTAAGCTACCAAAATCCTTTTTTGAATTTCAAAGACAGGAAGATGTATTGTCGAAGGCTTTCACGGCCGGAGAACGATGGTTGTTGTGGGTTTTCCGGGCTGTATTGCCGTGGTCTTGGCATTGTAGTTCCTGACGTTTCGCCAGCAGCTGTGGCTGGCATCTTCAGAGGTGTAGCACCAAAAGACAGAGATCTCTCAGTGTCACAGTGTGGAAAAGATGTTGGCAGGTCATTTCTATCTACTCAGGAGGGGTGGGGTTGAGCTGAGTCATCCTGTAAGAGTTTCCCAGGGTGTGGAATGCTAATGGCGGGAGGCTTCACTGTATCCTGAGGAGGTTCTTTTGCATATTGATTGGTGCTTGATGTGCTAATCTTCTCTGCAGGGCTATTGTCGAGTATAGAGTGTTTTGTTAGCCTGGTGTTTTTCAGAACCGGAAACCATGCTCTGTTCATTCTTAAGGTTTCTTCTTTCCTGTTGAAGTTTTGCTTATGCTTGTGAATTTCAATGGCTTCCCTGTGCAGTCTGACAAAGTAGTTGGAAGTGTTGTCCAGTATTTTGGTGTCCTGGAATAAGATACTGTGCCCTGTTTGAGTTAGGCTATGTTCAGCCACTGCTGATTTTTCAGGTTGTCCAAGTCTGCAGTGTCTTTCATGTTCTTTTATTCTTGTCTGGATGCTACGCTTTGTGGTCCCGATGTAAACTTGTCCACAGCTGCAGGGTATACGGTATACTCCTGCAGAGGTGAGGGGGTCTCTACTGTCTTTTGCTGATCGTAGCATCTGTTGTATTTTTCGGGTGGGTCTGAATACTGCTTGAAGGTTATGCTTTTTCATAAGCTTTCCCATCTGATCAGTAATTCCTTTGATATATGGCAAAAACACTTTTCCTGTGGGAGACTGTTTTTCTTTGGTTGTTTGATTCATCCTGGGTTTGATTGCTCTTTGGATTTCATTTCTGGAGTAGCCATTTGCCTGAAGTGCGTGGTTTAGATGATTAATTTCCTCATTGAGAAAGTGCGGCTCACATATCCGTCTTGCACGATCCACTAAGGTTTTCATTATGCCTCTTTTCTGTCGGGGATGGTGATTGGAGTTTTTGTGTAGGTACCGATCAGTGTGAGTTGGTTTCCTGTAGACCTTGTGACCTAACTGAAAGTTTGCTTTGCGGATGACCCAGGTATCCAGGAATGGGAGTTTTCCCTCGATTTCTTTCTCCATGGTGAATTGTATGGTGAATTGTATGAAAAAGCATAACCTTCAAGCAGTATTCAGACCCACCCGAAAAATACAACAGATGCTACGTTTGACAATTTGAACTGGGATTTTATGTTTGCAATGATGGAAAAAGTACAGATGGGTAAGATGTTTACTCAAGCAGTTAAGGCGATATATAAGAATCAATCTGCAGCCATAGTTGTCAACCAAGAAATAACAAAAAAGCTGGACATAAGAAAGGGAACAAGACAAGGATGTCCACTCTCTCCACTGTTATTCATGATGGTGTTGGAAATTTTACTTAGACAAATACCAGAAGACGATGAAATTAAAGGTTTGAAGATTAAAGGATATACATACAAGGTGAGGGCCTTTGCAGACGATGTGATGGTGATAGTGGAGGACCCTCTTCAAAATATGCCAAGGTTAATGGAGAAGATAAAAGAGTTTGGAGACTTGGCAGGATTTTATATAAATAGAAAGAAATCTAAACTGCTTTGTAAGAATATGTCTAAGCAAGAAAAACCTGTTTTTCCGCACGGAGCTTTTTCTGCGGCTTCGATGCAAAAGATATTCGGGTTTTCTTTGCAGTTCCACACGACAACGAGCACATTGCAACCCTGTTTCGGGGTTTATGCCCTATTACACCGAATTTTCCAAATGCTATTTTTACCTGAAGTATATTTTAGAGTGCTTCCAATCCGGGACATGTCCGATGCGGAAAGTACTCTCTGCAGTTTCCCCCCTCCTTCGAAGCATTTCACGCGATGGTGTGTCCTGGCTCAATGATTGGTCCTGTTTTTATTGACAGCCGCCTGACTCCTCCCCTCCATCCCCTCCTCCTCTACTATCTATTTTTGCAGCTGAATGGATATTTCCCTCACAGCAAATGATTAATTTAAGAAACCATCGTGATGTTGTCCCAATGTTGACTCGATGGTACATCGCCACGTTGTTGAATGGCGATGATAAATACCACATTGATGTTAAACTAAGCGAACACACTGCCCCGAAACCTCCAGACTCTACACACATCTTTCTTACGTTGGGGGAAAACAAGGGCCACGCTGAAACTAAATACTCTTGACTCCATTCACTCAAAATATTTTTGAACAATGGTATACATGGCCACATTGGCATTCAGTGGGCTTTTGGCTTTAACAGATCTTTGGTTGAAAACAGAACTCCATATACAGCTCGCTATCCAGGAATTCATTCTCCCACGTGACAGGAGGTAGCCAATCAGGATCCTTTTTTTCCGGGCGCCAAAAATGTGAACAGTGAACTGAGGAGAAAGCATGACCGTTAACTAGGAGTTGAAATGGAGGGGAATGGTAGGGCTGGTGGTGGACGAGGCGTCTCATGGAGAGAGGGAGAGACTCTTGATTTGATAGAATTATGGGGAGAGGAGAAAGTGCAGGAGGCGCTTTCCGTATGCCACCGCAACATAGACATCTTTATAAAAATCGCCAAACAGATGACGCTAAGGGGTCACCACAGGACCGCGACTGAATGCAGAACAAAATCAAAGGCACTGCGACAAGAGTATAAAAGAGTGGTGGCGTACAATAGCAGATCTGGGAACGCGCCGGCATACTGTCCTTTTTTCCGGAAGTTGGATCGGATATTCCGCGGAGACGCAAGTATAAAGCCAAAACGTGTGGCTCGAAGCCTTTCCTACCAGATTGTCTCTGCACCGATGCTGCAAAATCACAATGTCATATAGGGTTCAGAAGAACTTTTCTCATGTGACTTTACCACCATAAACGTGGCGGAGCTAAGCACAACCTCAGCATCGGAGAACGGTGAGTTTTATTGCGGCCATTACTGGAGACAATGTTAGAGCTCTGTTCTGTTGTTATCGTTAAGGTGCAGCGCATAGGCAGACCTTGGACTGGGACAAGACACCGACTGCCACACAAAATGACCAGTGAGGCGACTTGGATGATAACCGTTTTACATAGCTATTAGGGATGTTGGGTCAGCTCCTGAAAATGGATCAAAGCAATGCATCTTTGAGAACAGAGGATGCCCAATGGGACTGTCATTGGGATGTGCGCTGGAAGGTTTTGCATGACAGTACTATCATGGAAACGATCACTCTCTCTTTTTTAGCTTCCAGCCCTGAGGAGCGACCCTTCGATGAAGACCAAACACCTGACCTGGAGGACATCATTGAGGAAAGGAGAGGAAGAATCATGGGAGGTGAGTTATGAATTTCTGCAATTGGTGGAAATTCTCTTTCAAAGGGCAGCGCTTGTCAGCGTCATGTTTTCCACAAATGTAAACTCTAACTATTTATTTTGGTTTCAATTGAATGAGATGTGGGTTAACTAAATTTGGGGGGGGGGTTAATTTATTTTTTGGTGCAGGTTTTCCTGATGAAGCGCAGGAACCAGGTACTTCTGCAGCAGAGACTGATCATTCTTCTGAGGATTCAAATGGTGAGTATATGAGAAATTAGGGATCAATCACCTGAATGAGAGCACAGTCATTTTGGTCTGTCCACCGTGATAGCATAACTCCGATCTTGAGAGCCGCTTTTGATTTTCCATTCCCATCCTTGAATATCGGGTTGATGACCTTTGTCGAGGCACAGCTCTCTGTAGTTCTCTTAGCAAAATCCAACACACAGGCAGTTTGTAGAGTGGATAATAGTGACATGCTTTACATGCTTCAATGAGTGGTCATACCGTGGTCAAGCGGGATGATACATGAATTGTATATAACTCTTTATGTTGCTGTTCATTTTGTGTTTGTTTTTAAGACAATGTTTTCTGTTATCTTACCCACCCCCTATCCCGTTTACAGACCATGCGGTGGAGTCTCAACATTCCTCCAATGCAGAGCTATCTCCTGCCACACGCCTTAACAATATGAGAAATAGAAAGTGTCGTGTGTCAATTCTGACCGATGTGGCACAGTCCATGATTCAGCAGTCGGAATCAGAGGACAGACAATTTAGAGGTGCAGTCATGGAGTCTGTGCGCGAGGAGACCCGCAGGCACGATTTGTTCACAGAGCATTCTGAGCACTGCCATAAAGAGATGCTGGATGAGGTGAGGGAGGATAGGTTGATGTTTAGAGAGGTGCTCACCTAGAATCTCAATGCAATGGAGAATGCTGTTAGGGCTCTCAATTCATTAGGTGACTTGCTGCTTGGAAACACATCACAACGTGGTGATCCCTCTCCTGAGACCATGACTCAGGAGAACAGGTATCGTAGGAAATGCCATTAACAAAAGCAGCGATTCCACGTAAAAGGCGACGCTAAAATGTCTGGAGGACTGAAAAACATCATTAATTGACAGAGTCCAACCACTGGAAGTGTTATGTCATCAATGGCAATAATTTGGATGAACAGTGTTTATCACTGCTTAGTTCTGGCTGGGCTTTAAAAGAAAGGGGAGGTAGGGTTGTTTGGGGGAAAAAATTCCTCCAGAAAAACTTCAAAGGTTGACATGGAATAGGTACTCCCTGACTTCGGGCACTGTTGCATTATCATTCAAGTCACTTAAAAACCCCAACCAAAACCCATGGCATTCCCACTCATTGCAATCAGAAATCAAATCCCTTTACTTTTCTCATTTGGAAAGACACATTGAATTGAGCCAAATCACCACAATAATCAAGATTTTCCTATAATTTTACATGATCAAGAAGAGTCCAGTAGCATCGTGTAAGACTAACCAATTTTATTGTAGCGTAAGCTTTCGAGAGCCACAGTTCTCTTCGTCAGATGCATGGTGGGCCAAAATAAACTGTTCAGATATCGGACCAGTTTCTTTTGGCCTTCCATGCATCTGACGAAGAGAACTGTGGCTATCGAAAGCTTACTCTACAATAAAATTGGTTAGTCTTACACGATGCTACTGGACTCTTTTTGATTTTGATACTTCCGACTAACACGGCTAACTCCTCTGGATCACTAACTTAACAGTCATCATATTACCTGAACACTGTGTTCAATCAACAATTTGATGGGGCCTTCCCTTTCATTACGCTGACAAATGATCACAGCAATTTAAACAACTGCAAAACCTTTTTTATTCCCAAAGATTGAACTGTTAAACAGAACCACAGGAACCTTTTTTTTGAGAACATGAAAAAAAACGACATCGCCTCAGTCCCCAGAGGTCCACCTAGATAAGAGAGACCATTCTTATTAACTGAAAATTAGGGTTTTTTTTCCATATAAATGTTATTTTGAAAAAAATTTTTTACACCAAATAATTGTCATAAGTCCACAAAATTAAAATTTGAGTCTCACACATGCGTTCTGTGTTTTTTTTTGGGGGGGGGGGAGATTGCTCGTTATCCTAAAAAAAAAAAATTGTCCTAACGGAAGTCCACCTTCCAGTTCTCCATAAAACCATGGTGGTGACCTGCATGTGTCTTGTACTCTCATTCTTCTCCATTGTTTTTTTTTTCAAGTCATCCCTCAGCCTCCCGAGCTCCTTCTCCAATGATAAAAGTCTTCTTTTCAGGTTAGCAATATTTCTTTGATGTTGCCGGTTCTTTTTCTCGATGGTGCATTGTCTTTTGTTGAATTTTCTCACTGTTGAAAATGAAATCACCAATTACTGATTGAATTTCATGCAGCAACTGAGAAACCTATTTAAACTGATGCTCTCACTAACACTGATGTTTAGGTAACTTTAAAAAAAACTTTTACATGGCACCAGCAGTACACAGAACGCCACAAATATCATTTGTTTACCAAAATACATAGCTGTAGACTGAGAATGCATATTCTGTTATCTTAACAGGTACGGTGCTGTGTCCTCTGTATATTTAATTACTCTGTGAGGGGGCAATAATCACATTAATGTTTAAATTGCATGAGAAAGTGATGCTCAATAGTTTCTTACTTGTCTCCAAGCAGCTTTTCTTAATTGCCTCAAGATTAGCAAATACGGAGACTTCTCCCAGTGATGCTTCTGCTATGGTCTGTGTTCCACACGATTCTTTCTCTGCCTTGACAGGTGTTCCCTCACCCACTGCACCTACCAATGATGCAAAGGAGTGGAAGGGGTTGACAAACTCTCAGCAGATGCTCACCAACACTGAAAATGTAATTCTGTGTCCGTAGGGGTTTCGGGTTCCCATACACACCTGAGGTTGATCGCTGTTGATTACTATAGGCGATCCCCGAAGGTCCTGCCCTGTTCAACATGTTTCGACAATCCTCCTCCTCTGGGGTCGATGATGAGTCAATATAAATGGGACCCTCCTGTACCTCGTTTCCATGCTCGGATGCTGCGGTCGGGATGGCTGTTTCTGTATTTGCTCCTGCAATACAATTATAGAGACAGAAGGTTAAAATTTTTTAAAGATTTGAACCAATAACACCAAAATTTTTGGAAAGACTGGTGTGGGTGGGTGGCAATTTGTCTAACCAGCAATTCAGAGTTTGTGAACAGAAAGAGTTGTGCAGTAAAACAGGTGGTGACATGGATTTCTGCATGTTAATCCACACTGTCTCTGCATGATGGCTCACAGCCAATGGTTAACGGCTATTTAAAAAAATGAGACAGAATGCCTGTTGGTCCATCGTGTTAATGATGTGCTCACCCTTCCCAAAAAGGTTTTTCCTGATGGCCTCCAGAATCCCTGTCTGGTGTGCATCATCCAACGTTGCTCCATGCATGCTCAGTTCCCTGCATGGTGTCTTATCCCCCTTTCTAGCTTCTCCAGCAAACATGTTATCTGGTGAAGTTCCTCAAGTAAAGAAGGGGGAAATAATTTTTTTAAAAGATCACAAATCCTAGTATGATTCCTGTAACATTTAGAACATCCACTAGTCATGTCTTGGAAAAATATGTAAACTTGCACTTGAGAGCGAGGCAGCTGCCTGATACTCTTCTGAAGGGTCAGCAGTGGTGCTTGGTGCATTTAACTTGTCCTCCTCTCCCGTCTCCAATGAGTCAACATTGATAGGACCATCACACTCATCCTTATCAGACTGTGTTGCTCTTTCCTCAACCGACTGTCTTCTGAATAGTCCTATAATCAAACATTAGTTTGCAATCACAAAGACAAACCCACTCTGGGAACTTGGGGAATTTTTTTTCGGTGACCTAAGAGCACATCCCTTGCTGTGCATTGTTTGAAAGGGAAAAATACATAGAGTATAAAAATCCATTGTTGGCACCTCCACAAGTCAGGAGCGTGACAGGAGCGAAAATGTATGTGAGTGAGGCAAGGAATGTTCTGTGAGTTCGGTGAGACAGGAGCTGCTGGGAGCAAGCGTGCTTGATCATACATGGGTGCCATGAAGAGTCTGCACAGTCGTGGGAAAGTGGTTTTAGGAAACACTAAGAGCTAAGCTACAAGTGACCGTGTTTTGGGCATGTAAGACGTAAACACATTGGAAATTACTTTTTCTGCTGTAAAGGTATGTGTTTGTGGTTTGGGTCATGAAATATTTCTACGAAGACCAAAGAGGCTAAATAATAAAGAAATTTTTTATTGTAGCATTCCACACGCTCCTGATGAAGGATTCCGATATCTGCCACAGATAGCCGGCCCCAGATTGAGCGTGGGTTGGAGCTTTGCTTCATGGCTGGGCTTCACCGTTCACTTGCTGAGGGAAGTCCTGAAAAGAATTGTTATAACCATTCCAAGAAGATTGTTGGGAATTGTGTGTGTCTACTGCAACTTGCCCTGTATAATTATGTAAAAGATTATTGTATTGTTGATGTGTGTGCCTGAAAATTGCATCAAGAGGTTGTTATTTACTTATTTGAATACCATGATGAAATTTTGTAGCCTTTGCACTCTGAATACAGTTCTGTAATTTTGTAAATTAGTATTGTATTCCCTGTGGATTTTTTCCTCTTCTATTTGCTGCAAGCTACAAGTGACGGCTGACACAGGTTGGACAATTGTTATCCTCCCTCAAGTTTTGATTGGAAATGAGGGCATCCTGGTCTTGCAGCTTTAATTGAGAGACAAGCTGTAAAGCCAGGATGCCTACATTTCCCGTTGAAACTTGAGGGACGCCGACAAGTGTCCAACCACTATCAGGCCTCACTTTTAGCTTGGCTCTAAGATACGCACCTTCGAAGCATCTGTCCTCCCATCTTGGTCGGCCTGCAGCCTCCCATAGACGCATCATCGCAGAATGGCGCCAAACACATCCGCTCGCTCTAGGGATTCCCTGCCAGGCCTCCAGAGACCCCAGGAAGTCGCTTTTCAATTTTTTGAACTTGGTGCGGCATTGTTCAGGGGACCTCGGGAAGCCGTGGCGATGAAGGACAGTGGACAGACGACGGTAGATCGTCCTGTTCTTGAAATGAGTGCTCGACATGAGCTTAACAGCATGCCCACCTTCCAGGATGGTGTCTAGAAGAAGAGATATTTCTTCCGATTGCCAAAAAGTTCCTCTGCGCTGGTCTGGAAAATATGGGAAGCTGAGGCAAATTGGCCCCCAGTGAACTGAAGGCACAAAAACACCGAAGTAAGTCTGCTGTGCGGAAAGACAGAACAAGAGTTAATGAGGATAACGGATAACGGATTCTGAAGTGGTTCATAAAATAAGATATCTAGGTATTGAGTTGACTGCAAAAAATATTGATTTATTTAAAAACAATTATGAAAAGCTTTGGCAGCAAATAGACAGAGACATGATGGTGTGGAATAAGTTAAACCTATCATGGTTGGGTCGTAGTGCTGCAATTAAGATGAATGTGTTACCAAGAATAATGTTTTTAATGCAGACAATTCCAATTGTGCTAGATAATAAGCAATTTGAAAAATGGCAAAGAAAAATTTTAACCTTTGTGTGGGCAGGAAAAAAGCCTAGAGTGAAGATGAAGGTGTTATATGATGCAAAGGAAAGAGGAGGACTCCAACTACCAAATTTGAAACTATATCATGAAGCCATATGCTTAGTTTGGGTGAGGGATTGGATGTTGTTAGAAAATCATAAATTATTGACATTGGAAGGGTACAATAAAACCTTTGGATGGCATGTATATTTATGGTATGGAAAGAGTAAGGCTGATGCGATGTTTTTGCATCATTTTGTGAGGCGGAGTCTATTTGCAGTATGGACTAAATACAAGCGATATTTGAATGAAAGAACACCAATGTGGATTGTACCTGCAGAGGTTGTGAATCCAAGAACTGATCATGAAGGAGTGGAGTGGATGACATATCAGAACATTCTTAGAGTGGATCAGAATTTATACAATATTAAAAATAATGATGAATTGCCATTTCGATATGGGTGGTTTCAATATATGCAGATAAAAGATTTGTTTGACACTGATCGGAGGAAAGTAGGGTTTAGAGTGGAAAATTCAGAATTGGAACAATGTCTACTGCAAGGGGGGGGGAAATTGATATCTAAAGTGTATAAAATTTTGTTGAAATGGTTTACAGAAGATGAGACAGTAAAAGTTCAAATGGTAAAGTGGGCAATAAACTGTAATAAGGATATATTGATGGAAGCTTGGGAGAAATTGTGGGAAAATACTATAAAGATATCAACATGTACCACGATAAGAGAAAATGTGCATAAAATGATTTATAGATGGTATCTCACGCCAAAAAAGCTAGCCAATGGAAATAGTCAGATGTCAGATAAATGTTGGAAATGTGGAAAGCATGAGGGTTCCTTTTATCATATGTGGTGGACGTGTGAAAAAGCTAAGCATTTCTGGGGGGAAATAGTAGACGTTATGTCAGATATGTTGAAGAACAAAGTTGTTAGAAACCCAGAATTGTTATTGTTATGTATAAACCTAGAAGACTTTGACAAAATGGACAGGATAATGGTATTTTATATGACTACGGCAGCTAGGATAATTTATGCACAGCTGTGGAAGACAAAAGAGATACCATCGGTGGAAGATTGGATTTTAAAAACATTGAGCTTGGCTGAAATGGATAAACTTATGAGGAAACTTCGAGAGGAAGATATGGAAGAGTATATAATAAGTTGGGAGAAATTTAAGAACTATATAGAAAAAAAGTGGGACATTAAAAGGAAGGTGTGGTCTTTGGATACTTTCTGAGGGGAGGATAGTGTTCTGTTACTTTGAATTAATATAGAGGTAGTAATTATAATATTTTATTAGAGGTAAAAAATCTAGTTTGTGATAATATACCATTTTATTGATATATGTAGGTACAATATGTTATAATTTACTAGGTTATAACGTCATGAATTGAATAACAATATAAAGGATATTAATAATTTTGAACATTATAGATATGATAGATATGTGTAATAGTGCTATCTAAAGATATGCAATGGTATAAAATATATTACTATGACCCATTCTTAGAATGTAGTATATAGCTATTAATATAGGGGGCATATTATATTGTAGGTTATTGGATACTATTGATAGATAGTACTAAAAGATATGGAATGTTAGATAATGGTATTTATCATTAGATAGGTATTATTATTTTATATAGAGTTTAGTTTGGTCAAGATTTTATCTAAGAGGTAATAAAGGGAATGGAAAACTGTCGGAAGTCAACGGAAAAGTGGGGGGAAAGGGTGGGGGTATTATAATATGATGGAAAGTTAACTGTGTATGTTTTTATATTTGTATAATGACCCATCCAATAAAATTAAAAAAGAAAAAAAAAGGATCAGCCTTGCTGTAACCAGGGGTAGTATCTTTAACTACTGGCAACCTAAGGTTGCTAGGCCTGGCCTGGTGACCAGCAGGAGACTATGTGGGGCGGGGACATGCAGCAGTGGTGGCCATCATTGGCACCATGTCATCCTTTCTGAGAAAACCCAGAAGAGATGTAATGCCTCATTAGGAATCACTGGAAACTCTATGGTTTTATTTAAAGAGGCATTGACATCACTTCTGGCCTTCCCCAGAAGGGATGCCATGCTGTCATTGACAGCCATTTTTAAAAGCTTTCTTTCTCCCACTGGCAGTTGGAGTGCCAACAGGCAAGGCCCACCAGGTGGAGATCTCCTGTCCCCAGAGGGCACATGGGCAATCCTAAGGCAGCCTGCTCTTGGAGGAGAGGGGCTTGTGGTCTCTACCTCTTAAAATAATATTTAAGGTCTCAGCTCCTTTCTCAGCCTTTGCTGGAACAACATCAAAGATACACTGTTGGCTCAAGCAGCAATAACTTGACTTGGCTTGCCAACCTCCAGGTAGTGCCTGCAGATCTGGACCCCAGACTACAGAGAACAGTTCACCTGGAGAAAATGGCTGCTCTGGAGAGTTAACTCTATGGCATTATACTCTGTGGAGGTCTCTCTCTGCTCTAAACCCTACCTTTCCCAAGTTGTACCCACAAATCTTCAGGAATTTCTCCGTGAGCTGGACAAAGTGTTATTGGGGGAGGGGAAAGTTAATTCTTTCCCCTGAATTATTTTCCCAACCTAAATCCCCCCTGCTCTATATCTTTTCCGCAGCACATTTGTATGTGTGTGCGGGGGAACAATTTAGAGTGAAAAGGCTGATCAGATTGTTGACTGCGGCAAAGATGGCTATTGTTCTTTGTTATTCCATTTCCCCATCTCTGTTGTTGCACAAACGGAGACATTATTGCTATAATGTAAACAATCATTTTGTATTTATGTAGGGGAAGGAGATACCAAAGGTAATGAATTCATACAGCAGAAATGGGAAAAGTTCGTATGTTGCAGGACAAATGATATTTTTATCATCTGTTTCCTGTGATTTGACTGCAGCAAAATTCTGGTATTTTAGTTGTATAACTGTTGTAAATTTTGCACTTTCAATATCTCTGACCTGGATAGCTCAGGCAAGCCCAGTCTTGGAAGTCAGATCTTGGAAGCTAAGCAGGGTCAGCATTTGTTGTTAGTAATTGGATAGGAAACCTCCAAAGAAGGCCAGGGCAGCAGAACTAGGCAATGGCAAAATACCTCTGTTAATCTCTTGCCTTGAAAACCCCAGCAGGAGTCTCCATAAGTAGGCTATCACTCAGCACTTCCCACCACCATATATCACATAGTTTTCAGTACACATTTATATTTTGTTTAAGTCACCTTGTGCATGTCTGAGATTTTAAATTATGAAACTATGGTAAACAATCATATTCCCTCTTCTTTTCAATGTGTGTTGATAGTATGTTAATAATAGTTTAATTACCAATTGTTTTTATTCTATGAATCTTCAAAATAAATCTTCAAAATAAATACCAATGCTTAGAATATTACTAATTTGAGGAGTATAAAGAAAAGGAAGGCTTTATTTGTTGTGGAGCTAGCTAATATTCTACTTGGGATGGGGGACAGGATGTTAGTGACTATGAATGATGTTTGACAGTTACAGTCTGGGATTGCTGCTATGATGGGCCCAGGATTTTTGTACAATGATTATTTAGGGATGTGTGCCTTCCCTTTAGGCTTTACACATTTACATAGCATCTCCATGATGCAATGCAAAAGCAGTGCTTAGGTGTATTCAAGTCATCAAGAACACCAGAGGATATGTTAAGGGCCACTCAAGTGGAATGCTTTCAACAAAAATGCTTTCAACAGAATGCATCCCCACCCAGACGCCTCAAGGGCAGAGGAAATCTCTTTAAGGGCCTACTGCAGAATCTTTTGTAATAGATTATTGCAAAAAGTGCAAATAGCTCTTCATATAGATCAACCCTCAGTAATGACAGGCTCATTCAACAATTTAGTCATTGGCATTTGACAGGATACCCTATTATTATATTAATTGTTCTAAATTTAGGGCAAGGTTAAACTTTAGGGCCTTCTCCACCATCTGTGCATAGAGGTAATTATTCCTGGGAAATGACCTAATTGCATACATAACATAACCTACCCACATACTGCTTAGAAGAACTAAAATTCTATGGCATTTGGCTTCCTTCTGGGTAAAGGTACACATGTGTATGAAGTAGGTAATACACTCCGTGTTGTTTAGTTTGACAAAGGACCTGCCAACAACAGCATAGGAAAGGTGCAAAAGAACAGGGACTGAGTCAAACTTCTAGTTAAATGACAAATTTCTCTTTCAGAGTTCAAGTAGGGTAATTGATATTCCATTCCTGTGTTTTTGCCATGATGGCAAAATTGCTTGATGAATTTCCAAACAGGCCTTCTTTGTTTCACTCCATCATCCCTCAAAGACAAGTACATAATTTATGCCCTAAGGAAGGACTGGGGCTGAGAGTCATGACTCATTTGTACCATTATGCAATATTAAAGCTTCCAGAAGACTTCAATGGCAAACCTGCCGTACAGGTTAAGAACCTGAGACACTGAACAGCGATACCATCATCCAATCAGTGCTTCATGAAACCAGAGAGGAAATAGTATACAGTGATCAAATAATAGCACCACAATCTGAGCCCAAACAGACAACCATACTGGCACACGTTGCACCACATGCCTGTACTTGATGTGTGGTAAACTTTTATCAATCGGGCAGGCAAATATTTCTTGAAACAACAGGGAATTCATTGCCAGGAGGCACAGAAATAGCTACTAGCCTTGCTGACTTGACAAATGAATTAGATTAATGGAGGCTAGGTCTATTGATAGACAATGCTTCCTCTGAAGATAGTCATCTATAAAGGTCAGATGCTGAGGCTGTTGCCTTCATGCTTTGCTTCTGGGCTCCTTGGAGGCATCTAACTGGCCAGTGTTAGAAAGAGAATGCTGGATGCCTCTTTGGAATAATCTAGTCTGACTCTTCTTATATTGTCTTTAGGACTAACACAATGATAGTCTCACTGCCCTGGGCTTGCAGCATTGTCATAGCCGTTTCTGTTGTAATTGCCTTGTTGAACCTGCAGTATACTTAAGGCAAAGAGCTCCTGATGCAAGTGTGTGCCTGAGGTCCATCTAGGCTAATGTTTCTCAATGGAGGAACCCCTAAAATGATTTTTTTCAAATCCTGAAGCCTTACCTGTGGAATGTTAACCAGCCAGAAAAAGTTGATGGCAGAGATCACAATTCAGTTGTATGTGTGTTATGTGCTATCAAGTCACTTCCAACCTATGATGATGCTATGAATGGAAAGACCTCTGAAAGATCCTATCATTAAGAGACCTGCTTAGATCAGGATGTGGTTTCCTTTATTGAGTCAAGCCATCTTGCTTTGGGTCTTCCTCTTTTCCTACTGCCTTTCACTTTTCCTAGCATTATTTACTTTCTCAGAGAGTCTTGTCTTCTCATGATGTGACCAAAGTATAATAGCCTCAGTTTTGTCATTTTAGCTTATAGGGAGAATTCAAATGTCAGTTGATCTAGAATCCACTTATTTGACTTTTTGGCCATCCATGGTATCCACAAAACTCTCCTCCAGCACCACATTTCAAATGAATCAATTTTCTTCCGTCAGCTTTTTCATTGTCCAACTTTCACAACCATATATAATAATGGGAAATACCATAGTTTGGATTGTCTTGATATTGGTCCCCAGTGAAGCATCCTTATCTTTAAGAATCTTTTCTGGTTCCCTTGTAGCTGCTCTTCCAAGTGTCAATGTTCTTCTGATTTCTTGGTTTCACAGCTTCCTTGCTGTTCTTTATAACATGCACAGCAACAGTGGGAGAAGGGTTGAAACATGCTTTGGTATGCATGAGTTTAGTGCACCCTTCCCCTGAATCTGCTTTCCCATTTCCTCACTGTTTTCCTAGTTAGATCTGTCTGTATGTGTGTGTGTTTTCTGCATTCTTGCCTTTTTTTTCTGTTAAAAAAAGAAACCTTTCCTGTTTATTTGAGAGTTCTCTAAGGAAACAATCCAGGTAGACATAGGTGGGGATTTCCCAATTAGCCCTTCTTGTTGCATCTCCTTTAATGCCAATTCCCCCAGCTCACAAGAAGACCCTTTCATTAGGGTCTTACAGCTAGACATGGGCACAAACAGCATTACGAATGGAAAAAACCCACGAACAGCCCGTTTGTCTGTTCGCAAACAAGCCATTCATGAGGCTCCATTCTAAATGAACAAGTGGTCGTTGCAAGCCTCGTTCGTTGCCTTCATCAGCCGTTTGTCAAGCCAGACAGTCTGGGGTCCTTCAATCAATTCCCTTGACAACAGCAGGGACTGAACTCTGCCTGAACTCCTTCTGGCTTTCCTTCTGGCTTTAACCCTTCAAAGTACTTCCAGCAGAGAGTCCTGTTTTTGCCACTGTGAAGAGAAAATGACAACAAAGGGAAGGACCCATGGATCATGCCTTTCCAGGGGTGCAATCTCTCTGAAACTCGGGGGGATCTTCGGAGGACAGTGAGAACTATGTCCCCTGCAAATTTGGTGGGTATTGGACATTGGCAAGGTCAGCTTGTAACCCCTCAAAGTAGCTGCCTTCCAACAGGCAGTCCCATTTTTGTCACTGTGAAGAGAAAATGACAGCAAAGGGGGGGGGACACATGGATCATGCCTTTTCCTGGGTGCAATCTCTCTGAAACTTGGGAGGTCTTTGGAGGACAGTGAGGACTATGTCCCCTGCAAATTTGGTGGGTATTGGACATTGGGAAGGTCAGTTTGTGGGGTGTTTAAAGGGCCCTGCCCCTTGCACGTGGCAGAGAAGGGCCCTTTAAACTATCAGCTGGCAGGTGGCAGGGGGAATTAACCCCTGCCACCTGCCAGCTGATAGTTTAAAGGGATCTTTAAGGGGCCACGAACAATGAACAATTAACATGTTTGTGAACAGGGTCATGTTCGTTACTGTTTGGCAATGAACAATGAACAGCTTGTTCGGGTTTTTTTTCCGTTCATGCCCATGTCTACTTACAGCTCACCTGGAATAATAGCTACCAGGAGTTCCCCAAAGGGCCCCACCTTCACCTTCTCTCCTGATGCAGGCCTGGGTCCAGTCTTATGGTTGCCACCCTCCAGGTGGGGCCTGGAAATCTCCGGGATTGCCAGATGACAGAGTTCAGTTCTCTTAGAAAAAATGGCTGCTTGAAGCCTGGACTTTATGGCATGAGATCCCTTCCTGCACAGCCCTCCTTCTCTCTAGGTTCCACCCTCTAAATCCCCAGGAATTTCACAACTTAGAATTGTAACCCTGGTCAGTTTTGTAACCCTGCAGCTGCTTATCTCCTTCAGCTTATTGTTCCTTGACTGACTGGCACAGCCTGGAGCAATCAGCATTGGGTCACTTGGGCAAAGCCAAGTTGTCAATGAGCTGGTTTGGGGGGCTTGCCAAAGCCAGCCTATACATGTGTTTGTGTGGTGGTGTCTTCACCAGCCTGCTTGCCTCCTGCCTAGCAGCAACAGAACTAAACAGGCAGTGATGGTAGGTACTACACTGCCTGCTTCTGCCCAGCAGCAGCCTGCTTGATTCTTAGGCTGGGGGTGAGGGCGCGCACAGGAGAGGTGGTTCCCTAGGTCAGCACAATGTTCCGCTGTAGCCAAACCAAGCAAGCAATCCTTTATTGGCATATATAAAATATAAGATATTAAATACAGAAACGAGTCCATACAGAATGAGATTAAGGCCAAATCCACACTTCCCTACCTTCCGCATTAATCGCATTGGATTCTATCCCACAATGTCCCAGTCTGTGTTCACATCCCTTCTCTTACTGCCGCTGCCGCGTGCTATACTTTGTCCACATCCCTGGTAGAATCGTGCAATATGGGGCGGGTTTAGATCTGACGTCGCCAATGACGACATCACAGTCATTTTTTCCCCCATTTTTTCATCAGATTTCCACTATAGCGTTTGTTTGCTAAATTGCTATGGCGAGGCCACACCTCTATGGTGCCTATGATTGGTTAATGTTATTCTATGCCTTCTTCTTTGAAATCCATTGGACCATTATTCTGGCGGGCTAATTTGAACTGATATTTAAGGTGGGGGTGATCCAAACTCTCCAAATGGGCAGACTAATTATTTGATACTTGAATGTAATGTTAGAATGACGGATTTCCGCTATAATGGTAATTTCAACACTTAAAAAAAAATTAATTTTAACAGCCACCGATATTTCCAACTGTTCGGCATCCTAAAAATGACACGGAAATGGAAATGACGCCACCTCTTGATGTCTCTGAGGGGATTTTGTAGCACCCTGATTAAGATTTATGGCCGGGATTGTGCAACAATGCTGGGAAAGTCCCCTTTAAAAAAAAAAAAAAAGGAAAGGGCGGGCAGGCAGGCATGCTGCAGAGAGAGTAGAAAAGCTTGATAATTGCACGGCAAAGAGGGATGGTGTTCCGGAAAGGCTGCAAACATGGAAGTTGGGTGGTTTGAAGGGGGCTGTCTCCTTCTGAAACGCTTCTATTTGTCCACATCCACTGTGAGAACCGTGCAAGAGAAGCGTTTGAACGCATGACAAATTCGTCTGAGGCGCAACGCGAAAGATGTGAGAGAATGGCGGGATTGAGGTAAGGGTATGTGAACAGCCCTCTGAGAAGTGAATAGTGGGCGGGGGGAAAGCAGAAAACTTGAGAAGTGTGGATTTGGGCTAAAATTACAGATAGGAACAGGGCAACAATGCAGCAAAACCAGTATAGAATATTACTTGTCAGGGCGTATAGCCATGGCACTGTAGAGAAACTTTGTTACTATTTCAGTTATTTCCCCGTCTGGGTTGGTAAGCAGAAACTGAACCTTAAAATCATCAGAAAACTCTGAAAGTTGGACTAACATAGGATGTAGAAGATCCCGGCATGGCGCCAGATAAAAAGAGCACGGGAGAAGAACATGGGAAACAGTTTCAACATGGTCTATCAAACAAGGACAACACCTACTATAATAAGGAATCCCATGAAATCTACCAGATAAAATGGCTGAGGGAAGAACATTAAATCTGGCTAGAGAAAAGGCGCTACGTAAATTGGGAGCCAAGAGTTGGTAAAGGTATACTGCTGGGAGACTTACATTAGGGACAATCCCCAAGTTTAGGGGAGAAGAAGTTCTATTAGCAGAACTATAGAGAGTTTGTAACTCTAATCCCAAAAGACTGGATTTTATTTTTGAGAAGGCCTCAGACTCAGATAGCAGGGATAAAAATTCTATAGATAAGTTCAAGGAACTTATTTTAGCTTCAATACAGGCTGACCTACTAGAGTTAAACATATGAGTATATGAGAGTATATGATGGTATGGTTGTAATGTCTGCACTTTTAAAAGGGTACTATTTATAAGCTGCTCTATATATTGTAAAAAAATTGTTTTTATATTTTTACAGTGGTAACTGCTTTGATAAAGGGGTATCCGGAACGGGAACTTCTGGCTGGCGAACCCGTCAGCAGTTACTTTCATTGTGAGAATTCATATGTATTTGCTTATGTTATGAACTATTGAATGGTCAGTGGGCAGTACACCCTAGTGGTTGGAAAATAAACACACAGTTTCAAATAAGCAGTTACTTTCATTGTGAGATATATATGGAATCATAGTCCAGTTGCATATGTACTTGCTTGTTATAAACTATTGAGTGGTAGTGGGAAGTATACCCTAGTGGTTAGAAGATAAACACACAGTTTCAAATGCTTATGAAATATAAGTTGTGGTACAGTACTGGTGACTAAATAAGTGATTAATTCTTTGACTTGTGAAATTATAGTTTACACAGCCAGTAGGCTGCTTAGTTAGTCGGGCACGGTTGATACATTGTTTGGCTTAGGTTATTCCGTGCCTCTCTCTTCCTTTTTGCTGACCTACTAGAGTTGGCAAATTCAGATAATAAATGATACGTATAACTAGGGGGATCAGAATTAAAATGGAGTCTCAACCAATATTTGATAGTGTGAAGCCATGCCTTGGTGGCCAACAGATTCTGACCGCACTCTAAGCATAAGGCAGCATATGGAACACACATAGGAACCCCAATGATTGTAAGCAGAAAGTTAGAGTGAACATGTTCTACTGAATTGTCAATAGCATCAATCCAGAGCAGGGCCCTGTACAATAAGCGAGCTCCAATTTTAACACTGAAGGCTTTAAGAGCAGCAGGCACATATTGGTTACTTTGATCAGAAAAATAAAAGAAAGATATTGCTGCAGCATTAACTTTGGCAGCATTAATAGCCATCCTATGGTGGAAAGTCCAAAGTAGTATTAGATTGGTAATAGACACCCAGGTATTTAAAGTGCTTAACTTGTTCAAGTCTATTACCATTGACAATCCAGTTATACGGTTTCTGGGAATTGGGAAAAACCAATACCTTAGATTTTTCATAGTTCAACTCCAGTCTGTTGGTCACACAGTATTCAAGGCAACGGTTCAATAAACAATTCAATTTAACACGGGAAGAAGCCAGAAGAACCGCATCATCCGCATATAATAACAAAGGGATAGAAACGGAGCCAAGTCTAGGACTGTGACAACCAGTGACAAAAAAGGGGCAAGATCATTAAAAAAATGATTAAACAAAGGGGGGGGGCTAAAATTCACCCCTGCTTAACCCCCTTCTTAATACAGATACTGGGTGAGAGTCTCCCAAAGGAAGAACACCTGACCTGGCAAGACGTTGATGAATAAAGTCTTTTGATAAGAGATAATAACCTCTTATCTAGTGACATCCCCTCAAGCTTTGCCCAGAGAACTTCTCTTGAGTCAAAGGCTCCCTTAAGGTCCATAAAGGCAATGTTCAGTTTAGAGCTTTTCCTACTCATGTATTTATTAATCAAATGAGCGAGGACTAAACAATTATCCAAAGCTGACTTCCCCAGACAAAACCCCACCTGTTCTGGACCTAATATTTTGGTAGATGACATCCAAGTGCTGAGCTTAATTTGCAAGAATTTAGCGTATAGTTTCCCAATAACAGATAACAAGCTGATTGGTCTGAAGTTAGAGGGGTTAAGATGACAACCCTTTTTATAAATGGGAACAATTATTGCATTGGTCCAGGTGGCTGGCATCTGGCCAGTCTTATTTACCATAGTGAAGAGAGAAGCAAGCAGAGGGGCCCACCACTCTGGATCAGCTTTCAGCACCTCTGGGATTATTGCATCTGGACCAGAAGCTTTACCTGATTTTAGTTGATCTATAAGAGTTATTATTTCCTCCGGAGTGACGCGAGGCCACTCTGGGAGACTAAACCAGTTGCATTCCATTAGGGAGATCCTCACAAAATAGGTCCAAAAAATACTAAAACCATGTATTGGGGGAAATGGCTGATATATAAGGGATCTCAGAGCGAATAGCACCATAATAGCAAATCTTCTATTGATAGCTGTGTGGCTCGGTGGACTCCAGTGAGGATGGAGAAATTTCTTCTTTCTCAGAAGTGCTCTGCTAATGGAAGGGGCAGGAAGGGCAATTTCATCCCCTCATTCCTCCATATTGCAACCTTCCACCCACCTGACTCATAGTCCACCTGGACCCTACAACCTCAGGAAAAGACTTTCCCAGGATTGGGAAGTACAGCTTGGGGAAGGGGAAAACAGGGAAGATCCTCAACATTTTCTGCTGCCACTCTACAGTCACACTTCACTTGACACACTAGTGATTTCCCTACAGGGTCATAAGGGATGGATAGTAAGCGGAGGGATCATAGCATAGTGGTAGACCACATACTTTGCATGCAGAGTAGTCCTGATTTGATCTCCAACTAAAAAGGTTGGCACAGCTGGGAAAGCCTAGGGCTTTGATGAGCAACCTCGCTGCTAATGGCACTGGAGCTACTTCCCGTGACTTCTTCCCACGCTGCTCTGGGACCATGAGGGCCAGGACAATATTGATCTCCTTTAAAAAAAAATCTGAGGACTTGCCCCCTTTCCCTTTTTGTAGTGGGACCATTAGATAAGGAGCAGAAAAGTCGCAGGCTGAAAACAACTGCCTAAAGGAAGCATATAGTTCAAATTCTGCAATATATTGTCTCATAATGTCATTCTGGTTAAAGAGCTTAATAGCATGCAAAAAACTATTACCATTTATTGGGCTAACCGTATTTAAGTACATTGGTCTAAGGCCTGTTGCTACTACTGGATGTTACAAAAAGAAAAACAAAATCCTTTGTCAGATGAAAGACTGTAACATAGCTGTCTGCTTCAATATTTCATGGACTTCTACTAATGCAGAGGTTGATATCTCATGTTACTGGGAGTAGGTGGACAGTCTGATTTAACAATGTATTGCATGTATTAATACTGTTCGTTGCTGTACTGAGCAGAAAAATATTTTGGTTTCTACAGCTTAATAAAGGAGAAATTTCAGTTTTGATTTCATTCCAAAGGAATTCCCTCTTGAAATCTAGGTGACTGAGCATGATGAACATCTCAGCTTTTGAAAGCCTGTGTTGAATAGAAGGCAAGGAGCCACTGACTAGGGACAACAGTGTTTATGCCAGTGGTTTATGCCTATATTCATACATCATCTAAATGTGGCACTTATTCAGACTGCCTTTTTCTCACTAAATGGCTTTTGTATGTTTTAATCATAAAATGTGGTCATATAGAAAAATACATTGTTTATGTGCACTTTGAATAAGCTAGGTTCTTTGCTTCTCAAAACAGATAAAAAATAAAACTCAAACTTTGCAATTATATTTAATTTGCCATTGACTTCATGCAAATTTGTGTTACATCACTACATTTATTTTAGATTATAATTTAAGTGATATGTATCTTTATATGTATTTCTCATTTCCTTTCCTGAGAAAATTTGTACTCCAAAAAACGATACAAGGAACTACAAAATATAAACAGCTCAACAAAAAGCCGCAGTGAAAAGAGTATTTTAGCCTCATGCCTAAAGTTTGTCAAGCAGAGATGACTCAGATATGGCAGATATTTGGTGTGTGTGTGTGTGTGTGTGTGTTAAATCTTGTCCTGCCTACCTCTCACTTGCCTCCTCTTAACTTGTTCCTGCTGCAGCTGCTGCCTCACTTCAGCTGCCACTGCCTCGTTCTTGCCTTTTCACCCCGACTCCATTGCCCCAAGAGACACAGTAGCTAATCCTCCTTGCCTCCTCTCGTCTCTGTACATGTGTTATTTGCCATCAAGTTGCTTTCAAATTATGGTGACCCTATGAATGAAAGACATCCATAATGTCCTATAATTAACATACTTGCTCAGATCATATGAACTGGAGGACATGGCTTCCTTTATTGAGTCAAGCCACAGCTGGGCCTCTTTAAAACCAGCATGGCAAAACATACATGTCCTATTGGGCTTCCCAAACTCTTGGGGAAGTTTGGCCACAACTCTGTTTGTCCCGGCAGCTCTGCTGAAGTACTGTGGTTGGATAGGTAATGATGGCTGAAATTGCCAAAGAGGAAATCCTGCGAGAATTTTGGAAGTTGTAGGCCATGGGTGTCCTTGCCATGTTATTTTTAAAGATACCTAGAGGAGAGAGGAGGCAAGATGGGTCAGCTGCTTTGGATCCCAGACAGTGGAGTGGGGGAAGTAAAGGCATTGATAACAGGTTAGCCACCAGTTTAATGCTTGCTGAGAGGGAGCTCCACAGTATGGGTGCCGAGACAGAGAAAGACAATTATTTGATAACTACTCTGAAGGAAAGAGTACACAGGGTAGATCCTTTAAGAATCCTGGTCTCCAAGGCCGAATCCACACGTCTCAAGTTTGCCGCTTCCCCCCCTCCCGCCATTTATGCGCTTCTCAGAAGGTTGTTCACATACTCTTACCTCAATCCCACCATTCTTTCGCATCTGTTGCGTTGTGCCTCATAGATGAGTTCGGCGCGCTTTCTAATGCTTCTCTTGCGCAGTCCTCACCATGGATGTGAACAAATAGAAGCGGTTCACAAAGAGACCGCCCCCTTTTGACCACCACCACTTCCTTGTTTATAGCTTTTCCGGAATACCACCCCTAATTGCTGTGCAATTATTATGGTTTCTAACTCTGTCCGCGGCAGATCTCCGGGGTCATCTAGTCCAACCACATGCATAATGCAGGAAATTTACAACTACCTCCTGCCCCGTACCCCCAGTGATCCCTACTCCATGCTCAAAAGATAACAAAACACCATCAGGATCCCTAGCCAAACTGGCCTGGGGAAAATTGCTTCCTGACCCCAAAGTGGTGATTGGCATTACCCTGGACATGTAAGAAGGGGCCACAAGAACTAAGCACTGATGTAATCCTTCCTGCCCTCCCTCTCATGATCTGCCCAGGTTCACAGAATAAGCATTGCTGTCAGATGGCCATCTAGCCTCTACTTAAAATCTCTAAAGAAGGACAACCCACCACCTCCCAAGGAAGCCTGTTCCCTTGAGGGACCCCTCTGTCAGGAAGTTCTTCCTATTAAAATTATTAAAATTTTAAAAAAAGGAAGTTCTTCCTAATGTTTAGCTGAAAACTCATTTGATTTAATTTCAACCCATTGGTTCTGGTCCAACCTAGGACAATGGAAAACAACTCTGCACCATCCTCTATATCCCTTCAAGTACTTGAAGATGGTTATCATATCACCTCTCAGTTGTCTCCTCTCCAGGTTAAACATACCAAGCTCCTTCAACCTTTCCTTATAGGACTTGATCTCCAGACCCCTCACCATCTTTATTGCCCTCCTCTGGACACATTCCAGCTTGTCTATATCCTTCTTAAATTGTGGTGAGGTCTAATCAGAGCAGAGTACAGAGATACCATCACTTCGTGTTGATATATTTCTGTTGATGCAGCCCAAAATCACATTTGCCTTTTTAGCTACCACATCACACTGTTGATTCAGGTTCAGTGTATGGTCTACTAAAACCCCTGGATTCTTTTCACACATACTACTGCCAAGACAAGTCTCCCCTATCCTATAATTATGCATTTGATTTTTCCTATCTAAATACAGAACTTTACATTTATCTCTATTAAAATTCATTGTGTTAGTTTTAGCCTAGTTTTCCAGCCTGTTAAGTTCATCATCTATCCTGATTCTGTCTTCTACCATATTTGCTACTTGTCCCAATTTAGTATCATCTGAAAATTTAATAAACATTCCCTCTATTCCTTCATCCAAATCGTTTATAAAATGTTAAACAGAACAGGTCACAGGATCGATCCCTGAGGCACTCCACTTGTCACTCTTCTCCAAAAGGACGAAGAACCATTAAATAGCACTCTTTTGGTGCAATTTGTCAACCAATTACAGATCTACCTAACAGTAATAAATGATGTGGGAGTCCTTGTTTCTCCAAATGAAGATCTAAAGCTGTATAGTGAACAGTTACTATGAGTGGCAATGTCTCTTAGCATTGAGGTGTTATGCTCTATATCTCCAGCTTCTGATCTAGTGTTTCAGGTCTAACATAGGCCATCATCACACGGGCTCTTATTTCGTCAGTTTTGCACTAGAAATCGTTTCTTCTGTTATCATTATTAGAATGGATTCTCCCATCTTTTGACGACTGCTTGCGCTTCCAGTCAGTCACATTAAAAGGGAAAAGCACAATTCGACAGTTAGTCGTCTCTGGAAACGGGGCCCTAAAAATCCCGCCCCTTAAAAAAATATTTTTGGCATATTTGCGCTTTATTGCTCTTCTATTATACCAATGTTGTGCTGGGCCAACCCAAAAGCCAACCGTGATAGGTAGCAGAGGTTTCCCGCTCAGAATATTGCTATAGCGCTATAAGGCTGATGTTTTTTTTAAAAAATTACTTTGAGGCTTAATTGCGGGTCGTGCTGGGGCTTGTGGGAGTGTAGAGCAGGAGAATCAGTGTTAAGTGAGACAGATGATTGGGAAGAGTGAGCGGTTTGGTGTTGCAAAGCATTCATAGTCGATCCAGGGCATTCACATGGAAGCAGATAAAGACGACATAAAGAGTCACAATGTGTGAATTGAGGAGAATGGCGAAATTGCAAGAGAGCCGGAATAAGGTGAGCATTCAGCGGGAGATGGTGCTAAATTTATGGCTGTGTGACGACGTCACAGTGGAACCAGCTGCTTTTCTGTTACGCAGGATCTACTGGATACTTCTGTAGAAACATATGGGGAAACTAGCCTCTGTTCCAGCTTTTCTTCATAAGAGAGAAGTCTTGTATATAACTAGACAACAAAAATACCCCACAATCAGGACCAGTATATAAGGAGAGTAGAAAATTATATAAGGAGAAAAACATATTAATCTTCTGCATTAACGTTAAAATTATTTAATTACCAAGCTATAATGGAGAGGTGTTACTTATCTTTATGGGAACACATTATTCTTAGATCTCATTCAAGAGCAGAAAAGAAATCTACCCAACATGTTCCAAGCAGAAGCAATAAAATTGTCAAAGCAACAACAAAACGTATAGTAAATTGTTCAGCTAGAAACATATCAATCCAGAGTGTCTTTAAAAAGACATGCGAGGCTCAGAGCTACAGCTCTTCCACAGCAGACAACAAATAGGGTAGAAGAATCTTCCCTTTGAAGGTGTCAGGCTATGGATGACAGGATATGGCAGACAGATCCCTGTACCATTGCAACAAGAAGTCCAGGCTCTTGGTTAAATTGTTTTATACAGAAATCAAATCATTTCCATACATATGTCCATAGAATTACTCAGAAGCAAGAAAGCATCTAAGCAGTACACATTCCTTGACAGGAATAGGAACTTGAGGAAAGTACATCTCTAAATACCCAATCACTCCTCCCTCCCAACAAAACCACAGGTTTGCGTGGAAAATGTTCTGGGAACTTCTCCAAGGGTTTATACATCAGCCTAGACAGGACAAAAGGCATAAGATTAAACTGCGGTATTTCAGATAGTGCAAGGTCGCTCCTGGGAGCTTCAAAGGGGAAGACGGGAGGAGGAGATAAGCCAGCTGCGTTCTCAGGATGCTTGTGAAATGAAAGTGATGGCATTTGCAAAATGACATTAAGGTACAGCATTAGCAATGGTTCATAG
Source organism: Eublepharis macularius (assembly GCF_028583425.1). NCBI lineage: Eukaryota > Metazoa > Chordata > Lepidosauria > Squamata > Eublepharidae > Eublepharis > Eublepharis macularius. Next base: position 192,875,954 of record NC_072790.1, read on the forward strand.
CAACAATACAGAATGAAACAATGGTTCAGTATTAACATTGGCATGGATGGGGCTCAGACATGACAGGTCAGATTCAAGGGTGATTCCACATGGAGGTATTTCCCTATTCCTGCAACTTGAGTTGTGAGGGGTTTTTTCGCTTCCAAAAGACATCTTCCTCCATTTGTGCCCTATTTGTGCACCAGCCCAATACTCTGCCTATTTTTCTTGGCAAGGCATTGTGGGGGCAGCATTCGTCATGGTTCTGGAAGGCAAGGTATACCTTGTTTTTGAATGAAAGGGAATGCCTCCCTCCTGTGCATTTTTACAATGAACCTCCTCCCTCCAATGCAATTGAGGGTCTTATTTCACTTTTCTAGTGCAGATTGACACGTGCAATGACTGTATACAGCACTCCATAGGTATGCATACATGTGTCTGGCACTGATCCTTCATGTCCATTTTACCACAGCTTCTTAATTTTTTCACATATATTACAGAATAGCACAATTACACTGTTCAGAGCCCATTATATAATTGTTGTTTCAATACTGGGATTTTATGTTTCAATTAACCAGTTTATGTGTTCCAGTCCTCACTTCCCTGAGCAATGAGAAGTCTAGGGGCAGGCTGCAGAGCTTAGTTTCCCTTGCATAAAAGAGAACAACGGAGTCCTGTGATGTCTTTTAAATATTTCTTTTATTTACAAATATACAAGGTGACCAAAGAGAGAATTTCCAGTTATCATGGTACATTATGGTTTTGTGTTAAGCCCCTATTTATCCATTAGTTACCAGAGGTGTAGCCATGTTAAGTCTGTTGCAGCAAAATTATATAGGAGTCAACTGACATCTTAAAGATGAACAAAATTTAGTCCAGCCAAGTCTTTATGAGTCAGAGCTCATATCATCGTCAGATGCAAGAAGTGTGCATCCAAAAGACTGGTTCAGTCAAAAGAATAAAACCTATAATACTAATCTGCTATTCGGTAATAGCTTGTCTAAGAGAGGCAAGCTTTTGTGATGAAATATATATGGTTGCCAACTAGTCTAGAGAAAAATGTCCTGTCCCATTAACAGAGATTTAATGTGTGGAATGGAGGTAAATAACATCACCTAGTAAATAACATCCCATTAAGCCTCTTTAAAGGTTCAGGCAGCTAGTAACACTAAGTTTGTGGTGATCCAGCCTTGGCACTTTTAGGATACCGAATGATTTACTGACTTCCTGTATATAACAATAACAAGAGAATCTCGCTTGCAACAAACAAGAGAGATCTGTGACAGTTATTGGAATTTTTTAAAAAATATTTAATATACATAAAATCAATTATTCTGATTTTCAAAGCAACTTATAACATATTATAGCAATTAGTACAACATAAACACTCATTACTAGTTAGATAATCAAATGGAAAAAGTTTAAAATTCAGTGTACCAAGCAACAACTCTAATAAAAAAATTCAACTATATTAACAGCCATATTTAAAATTTATGAATTTTAACAATTAGATATTATAAGTTCAGTCTAAAGGAGGTCTCAGTACAGAAGACAACAAAGTCATTTTCAGTAAAAAAAAAAGCCAATAACAGTGAAAGGCAATATGAAACAAACAAATTTTCACCTGGAGCCTAAACATAGACAGAAAAGGCCCAGGTAGAACTCAAGGGAGAAAGAGTTCCTCAGATGTAGCACTATCATTAAGAAGGATCTATTCCTAGTCACTATCCATTATCCAGTAGGTGTTTGTCCAGAATGTCCTCAACCAGGGCCAGGGCCTTTTCGGTCCTGGCCCCAACCAGAACTCTCTGTCTGAGGACACCCAGGCCTGTAAGACGGAGATGTTCCACCAGGCGTATGGTTGAGGCCAGCATGAGATCCTCACTGAGCCTCCCACTAGCCTCCCACTAAGTGTGGGGTTACACAGTGTCCACCGGCTGGCTGCCCAATGTATAGGTACAGCATGGGACTATGTAGTGCCCATTCGTTTGCTGACCCACGTATGGGTTGCAGTACATTATGTCCGCTTCCCTCCCCCTGTATGTTGATGGGCAGGAATCTGGAACTGACCCCATCTTGGGACAGTTATTATCTGTTTGTTGATTTTATGAACTGTTGTTTTATCAATTGTTTTAATATCTGTATTATATTTTTATAACTGCTGTACCTCGTCCTGAGCCCGCTTGTGGGAAGGGCGAGTTAGAAATGTTAATGATGATGATGATGATGATGATGATGATGAGTGGCCAAGCAGGCACTCCTTTCCTCCTTCGGGAGGAGGATAAGACATGCTGAGGCAAAGAATTTTTCCAGGGCCAATTCTCTGCCCCCAATCACCCCTGGTGCTCACCCTAATCACATGCTCCCATCTCCTCCTACCTGCTAGAAAGAGAAACAGAGCCAAAGTACTAGGAAAGGTGGTAGGATGTGGATCAGGCAGGGCAGCAATGACTGGAAGGAATGGCTTGGCTAGAGTTGTCTGGCTGCAATCTAGAGACTGATGCAACTTTCTGAATTAATGATGAATCTAGGGAATTAGCATCTCTGGCTTCTCCTGCCTATTCTCTTTTAGGACCTTCTGTCTGCTCCCCTCCACCCACCCTCGCTTCACTAAGCAGAACTGAAGTATTACACAGCAGGTGGGCATAAAGATAGGGAGGAAGGTGTACAGGAGACTCCTGACAAGAGACTCTTGATTCATCTACAAGTTTAAAGATATGAAGTCAATCTCTAGTTACAAACTGGCAACCTTAGCCCCAGTAACAACAATGGCAGGACAGAGAAGTTTTGAGCAGGTGTATTGTGGTATACTGGTTAGACTAACGTCTGGGATCAAATCTGAATCTTCACTCTGTCATGGAAGCTCACTGGATGACCTTGAGCCTGTCATTCTCTCTCAGCCTAACCTATCTCACTGGGTTGCTGTGAGGATAAAATGGAGGAGGAGGGAACAGTGTTATAAACTGCTTGAGAGAGAAAAGTGGAGTATAAATATCTAAATAAATAAACTATGACTCATTATCCAGCCTTCAGCAGCTAGTATGTCATGGTGCATTCTGGTATGAAATGGTATCATTTACGGTTTCTGGCAGCCTGTTGCTAAAAAGAATCACTTGGGGCAACGGCACTTGGGGCATTGTCCCATGTGAGAAATTTTTAAAAGTAGATGGGCATGGGAAGTATCTAGCTAAAGCAAAAATTTGCTACAAGTCATTCATGAAAACTCCTAGAGACTGTTGTTAACTTTCTGTAGTAAAATAATATTGACCATGTCAGTGATAGAACCCTAAGTATTTTTCACGAAGCAATTGGATAAGGAAAAGGACTTTGTAAGGACCTTGGGCCAAGAATAAATTAGGGACACAATGATTTTTGTTTCCACACAGTTTTTTGAGCACCCACATAACATTGTTCCATAATTGTCCCCTTTCTGGTTTTCCCCTCCTTTGAAGTGATCTTTTCCAAACATAGCATGATACAATATTTTACAACAGATCACAGTCAAAGTGCACACTGTGTAAATGGGAAAGCATGCAGTTTTGAAGGTTCAGTCTACACTGGCACCATTTTCCTTAGCCTCCTGTTGCCACCATTGTCCCCTGCTCTGAGTGCCCCGTTCACAGCAGTGAACAAGTTAGTGTTATTATCCCCACAATACAGCTGGGGAGCTGGGGCTGAGAGGAGTGGCTTACCCAAGGCCACCTACTGAGCTCATGGCAGTAGTGAGATTCAAACCAGCAGAGTGCTGATTAGCATCCCAACAACTTTGCTGAGGATCAGCTGACTGTGGACTCCCCCAATGACTTCTTTCTTAGAATACCTAGCATGGATGTTCATCACAGGTGACAATGTACATATGTACTCATTATTTTTCTATAGAGAAAGAAGAAACACAACATTGGAAAGGCCTAACCATTGTAATGGCCTTCTTACAGGGTTATTGCAAGGACAAATGAAAACTCTTGGAAACAATACTGCAGTGCACACTTTTTAGAAAGGCATGGTTAAAACTTCTTATAGATTCAAGTGAGGCTAGTCTTTTGCAGCAAAATGAAAAAGAAATATTGTGACATGTTAAACACTAATCGTTTTTGAAGTATAAGCTTTCATGAACTACAACCCACTTCATCAGATGCACAAAGAAACTTCAGTCAGAGGAACAGAACAGAGAGAATGGAAAAACATGTGTGAAGTTCGGGTTAAAGGCCATGAAATGCAAATGGCCTTTTTACCTAAATGCCACACATTGTTTTTTCCTTCCCATCTGCTATGGACATTTCCACTGAGATTTCCCTTTAGGCATCTGATTAAATGAACTCTAGCTTACAACAGCTTTCATAAATATGCTACAAGACTTATATGCTATAAGACTTATGTTTTGACTTTAAGACTGTATATACTGTATATATCCTACAAACCTAATCTGCTTCCTCACAGGCGCAAAAAAGCCCCCACTCTTACTATACAGCAAAAAGAAAGAGAGAGAGGCACGGAATAACCTAAGCCAAACAATGTATCAACCGTGCCTGACTAACTAAGCAGCCTACTGGCTGTGTAAACAATAATAATTTCACAAGTCAAAGAATTAATCACTTGTTTAGTCACCAGTACTGTACCACAACTTATATTTCATAAGTATTTGAAACTGTGTGTTTATCTTCTAACCACTAGGGTATACTGCCCACTAACCACTCAATAGTTTATAACAAGCAAGTACATATGCAAATAGACTATGATTCCATATATATCTCACAATGAAAGTAACTGCTTATTTGAAACTGTGTTTATTTTCCAACCACTAGGGTGTACTGCCCACTGACCACTCAATAGTTCATAACATAAGCAAATACATATGAATTCTCACAATGAAATCAAAAAGAGTCCAGTAGCACCTTTAAGACTAACCAATTTTATTTTATTGTAGCATAAGCTTATGCTACAATAAAATAAAATTGGTTAGTCTTAAAGGTGCTACTGGACTCTTTTTGATTTTGCTACTACAGACTAACACGGCTAACTCCTCTGGATCTCACAATGAAAGTAACTGCTGACGGGTTCGCCAGCCAGAGGTTCCCGTTCCGGATGCCCCTTTATCAAAGCAGTTACCAAACCAACAATTTTCAGGGATGCAATATCTCAATAAGTAAAGCAAATGATCAAAACATCTTTCAGCCTTCAAAATACAAAGTTTTATGCAGAGTTTAGCTTCACCATTTTGAAGGTGAACTTTAGCTTTACCACCCACAGGCACCCCATATTTTCTCTTTGGAGGCAGATTAAAGAAGGGCAGGATATGAGTCCAGTGGCAATGTAGAGACCAACAAGATTTTCAGAGTGCAAGCTTTCAAGAGTCAGAACTCCCTCAGACATCTGAAGAAAGGAGCTTTTGTTGGTGTCTTAAGGTGTCACTGGACTCAAATGCTGCTGTTCTACTGCAGATCAACACGGCTGCCCACCTAGATTAAAGGTTTATTTTTAATCTAGCTCAAAGGGGGGGAAATGGGAGTAAAATTAATTTTACTGAGACTAGGCATGACATTGTCTGGATGCTCCCAAATACTCCAGGGGCTTCTCGCAGCTCACATGGGGTGGGGGGGAAATCCCTATGTGGAAGCAGCCATAAATCAGGTTAAATCTGTTCAACTGTTCTGACTTCACCTAAAGGATCAGAGGAATTGTAGTTCGTTGAATATAATTAGAATTTTCTCTTACAAAGCCACAGAACTTCAGTTACAAGGACTGGCTTGGAAGAGGGAAATGATCAGTAAATCAGTTTTGGTTTGTCGTATAAAGATGCTCAAATGAAGTAAATAGTTTTTAATGTCCAGCACCAATCCTATACTATGTTGTTGTGCCCTAAAATGCATAAGTTAAAACTTATTGTTAAAAAAACTGGAAACCACTTCTATTCATGCAGATCTCCAACGTCTCTGATCTTCACCACCACCACAATTGAAGCTCCCTGTACCACATCAGACAGCACTCTACAAGCTTCCTTGACCATCAGGAGCAACTTGGGGACTGGGGGGGGGGCACAATGGGTTGCAGTGAAAAGGAGGAGGCAGAGAAACCCCTTTGCACAAGAGAAATTTTGCTTGTATTTCTCTGGATATGATCTACTGCATGTTGATTTTATTGTATGTTGCCTTGAATCTGGAGCAGACCAAAAGGCAGGATACAAACAGAATAAGAATTGTATATTATTATTATATTAACGATTATATCCAATATAATATTTATTAATTTAAAAGATCAAGGAATCATTAACAAAAATGTGATATGTTGTGATCCTCCCTCTCCACAGTACCAAACAACCTCACAACCATACATTAAAGAAGCAGAATCAAAACATGCCATAAATCAGTATGACCATGGAAGATATGATTTAATTTGCATAAAAATGACTACTTGTGTTCTTTCTCATCACGCTTTCTTCCTCTCTCTTTTTCAATGAATTAACAAGCTGGAACTTGTATTTCAGCAGCTGTACAATTAACTTGCTGTAAACACACCTGATAGTTTTGTGCTTGTGTCTTGGTAACGGCATAAAATTGATTGTCTCCTGTATGCTTGGTATAGGCTTTGAGCCAAATCTCACTGTCAGCTGGAGGTTTTCCTATTACTATCATAATCAGTAAATATATTTGTATTTTATTCAGGGCTTTTTTTCTGGGAAAAGAGGTGGTGGAACTCAGTGGGTTGCCCTCAGAGAAAATGGTCACATGGCTGGCGGCCCCGCCCCCTGATCTCCAGACAGAGGGGAGTTTAGATTGCCCTCCGCGCTGCTCGGGGGCACGGAGGGCAATCTAAGCTCCCCTCTGTCTGGAGATCAGGGGGTGGGGCCACCAGCCATGTGACCATTTTCAAGAGGTTCCTGAAAAAAAGCCCTGCATATAGTAATGAAATGCGTAGCATTGTCACATTGTGCATTTCCCAACTATTCCCTGGGTGGCCATTGATGAAGGGCGTAGTGAAAAAACACATGATGTGATAACATCATGACATGAATTTCATTACTGTGTATACCATGGAGAGGAGGAGGAACTTAACATATCCTTGGAAAATATCTAGTTCTACCCTGTGACTCCCGTTTAACAGATTGGGAACTGAAGTTGAGAGAGAGAGAGAGAGAGAGAGAGAGAGAGAGAGAGAGAGAGAGAGAGAAAGCATCTTAGCCAAGGCCATGCAGTGAGTTCATGGTTTAACAGGTATTTGGATTCAGTTATTCCATACTGAGACTTTTACTTATTGTACTTTTCTGATATCTACCATTTACAGCAAAATAAAGCTAGGTTTTTGCAATACCACTATGGAAGATGAATGCCTAAGGACAAGGTTGCTAGTGGCAACCTTAGAAATTGATTTAAAAGCAAGGGGAAGGATAGCAAATGTTGCTGAACTGTTAAGAGTATAGATGTTTTGGGAAACTATATATAGTTCTGGCCATTCCATCTCAAGGATGATATCATAGAACTCAAAAGATGCAGCGCTGAAGCATTGTTTGTTTGCTTGCAGAACAAATGGCACGAGGGAAGGGAGGATATGATGACACAGTTTATACAGTTATGTCGGGTGTGCAGAAATTTTTCTCTCTTAATGCTAGAACTCTTGGTCACCAATGAAAGAAATTCTGCATCAAATCATAATTAATTTATGAACTTATTTGCCACATGGCACTGTAACAATTGCTAGATCAGATAGCTTTAAAATGAGATTAGACAATAGCATTGTTCGAGCAGATCAAGTAGGAGCTAGAGGCAGGGTAATTCTCCAGTTCTAATGTTTTTTTCCTCTTATGAAGTTCCTGAAATTAGACTAGGGATAAAATATTGTGAATTACAACTTCTACTACAAAAGAACTACAAAGCTGTTAGTGGCAGTTTAGCTAAACATGAGATGTGAGATTCATAGCTCGCAATCAAAAAGATGAAAGAGGTTTAGTAATTGCCGCATAGTGTTTCTTGGACACTAAAACAATAATGTCACTAATAAAAAGAAGGAAAAGATTCTTGTGGCATTAAACTTCATATGTAAGATCCTGCTTCGTCTGCACTTCAACTGCACTAACTTGTAGCACAATGCAGATCACATGGATTTCTTATGAAGCAGCTTACAGCTGACACTGAAGTAACTCACAGGGATAATCCTGGGTTTATTAGGGATATGGCAGTGATATTACATTCAAGACATCAGCTGATAAATTCTGTAATTCATGTTATTCTCAAAGAATATATTGACACTACCTGTATAATATTTATTTAATTATATTTTATCCTACCCTATCCTACCCTTAAAGGCTCAGGGCAAGTTTGTAGCAAAGTAAACAAAAGCACTCTTTTAAAAGAATGTTAGGACCCAATAACCACTTGGCTATTCCTGAACACTAAAGCAGGGGTCCCTCCCTAATCTTTTAAAATTTGTGGGGACCTTTGGAATTCTGACACAGGGTGGTGGGCACAACCACAAAATGGCCACTGTGGGAGGTGGAACAACACACACAGAAGCAGCCCAATTTCAGGGGAGAGAGGAATAATTTTTAAAAATACACTGGGAAGGAAGAGCAAAAAAAAAAGAATAAAACACTGTGGTGGCAGCAACCACTGAAACATTATTTTAATCTGCACAGCCAATCAGATTTCCAGTGACCAATCAGAAACCCTGCTAGGCAGAAGCCCCACTTGCCCCCACCCACTTTCTAAAAAAACTGGGCAGGCATATGGAAAGTTGTTGACAGGCACCATGGCACCCATGGGCACCACACTGGAGACCCATGCACTAAACGTTTTCCCAAAAAAAGAGATTTTCTAATGCTTCCAAAAGACACTTAGTCTTTGCCAGACCTCTAGCAGAAAAGAGTTCTTCTAAGTGAAAATGGTGCTCCATGCTTCCTCAGCATGAAGACTTAAATTGAATTGAAAGCACCATTGAAAGATCTTGACAGACCACGATTATAAGGATGTAGGATCCAAATGGTTGAGTGGTTTTACATGTTAAAACTGGCACCTTGAATTGTGGGTATTGTGAGAAGCTACTGTAGATGCCAGACTATATAATGTATTCCTTGTGACCATGTCAAAGATATAGGCTGCAATCCTAAAAACACTGCAGAGTATTCTGGGGTATGTTCTGGGTGCCAACTGACTTAATGCAGGGTACTGACCAGGCCTGTGGGGCTCACTTGGGCAAAACACGCCTAACACTCTCTTGTTGAATGTTGCAAGGCAAGATTAGTAGTAGTGGGCCCACCATTACTCATTGTCTCATTGATGAAGGCTTGCCCACAGTTTGAATCCCACTGACATAGATAACAGAACTAACCCAAACGGTCATGGTCAGACTGTGAAATGTGATACCTCTTGAGTAGCTAAACAAATCATGCCCTAATAGGTAAGCATAAAGTTGCAATACTTTATTACAAATTACACCTGAGAAGAGGAGCCTAGGGCTACATGTCTCAAATCTGATTCATTTTAGAGGTTTTATGAGCATCTGTTTTTTCTAGAATACAAATGGTGAACATTGGGTATAATCTAGGTCTGACTGTTACATCACCAGAGATGTTGCTGCAACCCAAACTGTTGGTTCTTTGTATGTTGCTGCATATGCATGTCTGGATTTCTCCCATGTTTGCCTTCACTGGCTCTATTTCCCAAAGCAAAGTTAAAGATGCAAAACAGTATATTAAAATGCTTACTGCATTAAGGCCAAACTAGATGTGACAGGGCCAGCTGTCAGAGCATGTCTATTTTTTTTTTACACAAAATGGAATACAACCTAAAGCACCCACCACAAGAAGTATTTTTCTTCTGGCTTACTTCCAATGTTAGCAGTCATGCCCTTTCTCCTTATTAAAAGGGCAGCTTATGAATATAAAAATATCATAAGCCCTTTCTTCATGCACCTTAAGCACATGGCACTGCCTGGCCAGGCAGGGCAGATAACAACCCCGGCTGGAGTTGGAAAATTACCAGAAGGTGGAGTCAGGCTGACTAGCTGCCCCTCTATGCTCCGGAGAAGCACTTAAATAAAACAAAAGAGGTCTTCTAGGAGTTCCTCCATATCGCATCTACACCCTTTGGTACCTTCCTCACCCCTCTGCTTCCTAATCTGGGCTATTCAGGGACCTGATATCTCCTCCTATCAGGCAGTCACAGGGCATCAAGAACTTTTCTCACATATTGTTCCTCCCAGATATGCTCAATCAAACCTTTCCCATTTTATTGTTTTACCTCCAGACAAGCCATCAAGCTATTGCTTCAGGGGCAGAAGACATAATTCTACCCCAGCGTACATTTCACACTATACTTAGGCTGCCCCAAGCCCTATGCCGTGTGCTGGACCCATCCATGCACCTTCAGATTACATCTGAGCCCTCTCTTCCCCATCTGTAAGACACTCGCCATCCTCGCTACTACTTCTTCGGACTTTTTCTCCCTTTACGACTGGTAAATATCACCCCATCCCAATTATTCTTTCCAATTCCTGCCTGTTTTCTAGTTAGCTCTGTATGTATGCTATGTGTTTGCTCTTTTTGCTCTGTTAATAAACCTTTTCTATTGAACACCCACCTGTTTACTTGAGAGTTCTCTAAGGGAATGATCCTGGTATATATTGGTGGAGATCCTGCAGTTACCCCCTCTCAGTGTATCTCCTTGAATGCTAATTCCCCCAGCTCACAAGGAGACCTCTCATTTAGGACATGGGATGGGGAACAAGCATTTCAAATATCCAAGTACAGCATGACAAGGCAAGGGAAAGTGGTAATTGTTAGCTTAGCTCCCTTTACATGTGTGGCTTCATTTCATGTAAAAAAATAGGCATGCATCCATGAATGGGACAGACCTGTTAATGTCTACTCCCCATCACATCTGGTTTGGATCAAAAGCTAGGACGAAATATCTAAAATGGGTAAAATAAAATGGAATGTATTATATATTTTGGCTTGTGCTGAGGTATGTTTTAAAACTATGGAGCCACATTTAAACTGTATCCACTGAATTGTGTGTTAGATTCCTTCCCTGGCCCTGTTCTGTTTATCTTTCTGATAATGACCTGAAGGAATGCCTCTAGCTTTTGCAGTGCATATTAGTCTGGTATTTAAAGAGGAAATCAGTGCGGTCATAATTGCTTTCTTCTATCCTGTCCATCTCCTTTTTATATTCCTATTTTAAAGAACAGTAAAGAGAAAACCTCATGTGTCTGCAATGAAATGAAAGCTGAACAAAATAAGAATATTTGGCTATGATTGTGTGGCTATTAAACAGCAAGGTGTGCATTTTAAATCTTTTAAAATGGCACTACAATGAATACTCTGAACATTGGTAGGCAAGGCAAAAGAGAATTAAAATTGCCTCCTTTTAGCTACCTTTGCACATAAAAAGCTATTTAATGACAATATTTACCATTGTAAATCTAACAATGACAATAAATTTTTAAAGATAAATCATACAGTATAATAAAAACTACAGCATTATACTCCTAAGATCGTATTTGAAAACATGTATTATGTTTTCCCTAGAACTTGGACTATTTATAATCAGGCAACACAGTAAGGTAAGCACACAGAATTAATTTATTTAACTTGCTTCTCTTTGAAGGTTTAGGACAAGAAAAAGCCAGATGAAAACAAAGCACATTTAAAACGTTAAAACTGAGGTAAAAATAAAATTAACCACAGCCTTCCAGTCAAATATTATAAGGGTTACTTCAAATCAGCGTTTGATATCCAGTCCACCACTTGCTGGACCCAAGACTCCTCCAGGTTCCTTTTCTGTCCACCTCTCCCATCTCTGTGCCTAAACCCTGTGTACGATTTTCACTCACGTCCTTTTTGCCCACTTTGTCAGTCCCACCCTGGCACAGCTCACAGCTGATTGACCGCTTCTTCCTTCTTTCGGTTGCACGCCTCTGGGCTTCTTCCTGTTCAGCTTGACAAACTTCCCCAGCCTCTGTCCCTTTCTGTCACCAGTACATAGAGACCTCCCCCCACCTGCTTCAACTTTCCTCAGATTAATTTATCCATCTTTCTTTTCGCCTCTTTTTCTTGACTAAAGAGTGCCGAAATAAATTTTGTTAGTCTTTAATGTGGCTCCTATGTAATTTCCTACAGAACAATCCTTTGGAAAGACTAGACATCCGCCTGTGTTCCTGAATGCTGCGGAGGCCTTTTAAGCGACGTTGTGTGTGACTGACAGCGTTGTTGGTGATGCAAGGCCCTACACAGAGCCAACCATCCTCCCCCCTTGCCTGTGTATTTCCTCAAAATCGCAGGGGGGGGGGCTAAATCACTTTGCATTTTAATGGATGCCCTATAGCTCACCGCTTACGCTTTCTGAGGGGAAATCCATTTTTCTGACCTATGCGACTAGCTCGCATCGTCCTTTCCGGGGTAGAGGAGAGGGAGGAGGCCTACGGAGGCCCTGCCCGCCGGGGGTTTGGCTGACTGGCGGGCGGAGTGACGGGGGACGAAGCCCGCCTGCTTGCCTAGGCTCGTTAGAGGGAGCTGTTGGCCGGAGGGAGCGGCGCTTGCTGCAGTGAGGGACCCGCTCCTGCTTCTCGTCGCCGCTTCCACCTCCTCGAGAGCCAGAGAGAGAAAGCGAGACTCGCCGAGGCGAGTTACCAGCAGCTGAAGGAGGCGGCGAAAAGCGGTCACGGCGCAGCCTCTGCCCAGCAATAAAGGCAGGCGAGGGAACAGAGGGCCCAGACAGCCTCGGTCGCGCCTCCGCCGCTATGAATCTCGCAGGCTTCTCGGGACCGGCTTCGAAAACAGAGCCGGCCAGGAGGAGGTATGGAGACCACCATCCCTGCCTTTCCTTGAGAGCAGCGGTTATCCCGAGGGCGAGAAAAGGCGCCTTTCTTTGCGGCTCTCCCTCCTGAGGGGAAACGGAGGCCAGGAGAGCACTCCCCGCGCTGCCCTTGAGAAGATCCCCCCCTCTCAGGCCGGTATGGAGTCTAGGCGCCCGTTCTCACTGGCGCTCTCTTCAGGTCTTGCTTTTTATTTTGCACCGCTAGGCTCTCCCTCCTCAGCAAGGCTGAAGGGTCGCCCCGCCGGCTGCCGTTGCCGGGCGGAGGGGAGCGATGGCTCAGCACAGACTGAAGGCGGGCGCTCTGTTGGAGGTCTCCGGGGCGTCATTCCCCGTTAGTTCCCTTGAGAGCTTCTCCTCATATCGAGGGGGGAAGTAAAAGGCTCCTGTGGGGTGTTCAGGTTTTTTCTCTCCCCCTCTCCGTGAACCGAAGGGCAGAGTTGCCCTCTGGCGCCTTTCGGAGGACCCCCCCCCCGTACAGGTGGAAACTAGTTGTCGCCCCTTTGATGCTCTTGGAAAGCCCCCCCCCCTGTTTTGGAGCGGAAGGGGTGACAGTCACTCTACTGGTCCCCTTGAGAGAACCCCCGAATTTGCAGGGGGGCGCTTCAGTCTCTGGGGCCGTTTTCTTAAAATCTTACATCCGAGGGCTGAGGAGATGCTCTTGATCGGAGAATAAGAGGCAATCTAAGTTGGACTCTTTCTCCACTATGAGCGAATCTTTCTATGTGTCCTGAGGGGAAGGGAGCTCAACTTTTGCCCTTGACTATATTCCTTGTAGGAGGTTTTGGGGTGCAGTTGAGATAGGACTAGCAGCAGCCTGAGGAGTAGCCCCATAATCCCACCTACGCCTAGAGCTGGGCATTTAGGTCGTCGTTCCTGAGAGACCTTTGGTCAGCTCAAGATGCTTGGCGGGCATTTCCCTTAAGATAACTAGATAAGGGAAACTCACTTTGGGTCTCTGAGACTTTTGAGGGTGGAGCGACCCGACCTCTCCCGTTACCTTTCGTGGGGAAGAAGGTGCAGAAGAGCAGCAATCTGCTTAGCCCGCCACTGAATGAGTGTCGACTGTCGAGCTTCCCCTTTCTTGGCTGAGCCTTTCGTCACTTCGTCCCCTCTCCGACTGAAAACAGGTCAAAAGGGAAAGCGCCAAGCGGAGTCCGGGAGCCCTCTGCCTTTCCCCGCTTGCAGTATCGGGTAGAGAGCCCGCAGAGCTCGGCCTCGCAGCAAGTGGAGCTCTTGTGGCCCTTTGGCATTGACCCGCCTGGCCGGAGGTCTTGCACTTCCTCCCCGCTCAGTTCCACGAAGGGTGTGGGCGACACACCCGCCTCAGGGTGGCGGCGGCAGGAGAGCCCAGCCCCTTCTCTTGGGGCGGGAGAGAGAAAGGCGCATTAGGCCCTGCAAGCCGCCTCTGGAGGAGGAGGAAGAGGAGAAGGAGGCGGCGGATTCAGCCGCCGAGCGGGACGAATCGTCTCGCTTGCGCTTCCCCTGGCAGGGCAGCAGCCCCGACGTTGATGCCGCTTCCCGCCCAGTCACTCCCATCCCGTCTTTCTCCCCGCAGGCAGCTGCGGAGGGAATAGGGAGCCGCCGAACGCTCCGAGGCCGTTCCGCTGGGGCCAGGCCAGCCACCTCCGTGTCCATGAGCCCGCCGCCTTCCCATCAGAGCTGCCGCTACTGCCGCCACCTCTTTCGCCAGCAGCCGCCGACCCGAGCACACGCCTCCGCTGCTGCCGCTGGGCCCAATTCCTCCGGACCTGCCTCCTCCTTTCCTCTGCGCAGCAGAAGGTGAGTGAACCAGTCCCGTTGCCTGGGCTCAGCCTTGTGATTCACCAGGCTCCCTCTGCTTCCCAATGATTTCCCTCTCTCATCCATAGTCCACCAGCGTTTCTTCTCTACATTCCCTTCCCCTTTCTCTTTAAACTTCCCTCCCCTTTTGACTATCCATATCCCATTAGTAATTCTTCTATACATTCCTTCTCCCCTCATTTCTTTGTGTTTTGCCCTACTTTCACCTTTATCTATATCTCTATCATCTATATATATATAGTCCAACTGTGATTTGTAGCCTAGACAAGCAATTCTAGTTCTTAAGATGTTCTCTCTATTAATGTTTGCATATTTGCATTTCAACCCCCTCCTCTTGCTAAACTTGATTGCAAAAATATTTGTGTTCTCTTTTAGAACTATAGAAGAGTAGAATATCTCTCAGCTGTTGGTGTGTCCTATAACAAATCACTCATTCCTTTGTGGGGAAAGCAAGGGGAATTCTTTTCCTCAAGCTGACTGTCCTTTGGTCACATTCCATTTTGGTCTAAGCAAAGAGTGTTTTTCTGCAATTACCTTACAAGACTAATGATGTACTCATCATATAGTCTGTTCACTTGGTTATATAGTGTCAGTAAGGAAAAAACAATCTCTAGTTCATGGCAAAGGATTTTGTGAGATTACCTTTTAATTCACATAATTTGCAATTGACACTCATAATTCTAATTTGTAGCACATGGTGAATTTTTGGTCCCTTTTAAAGTAAGATTAGTTGCATTCTGTGTAGCAGGTTAGGATGAAAGGCTAAGACATCTATTTCAAATCATGTTGGGAAAAATTATAACTATTAATTGAGGATCAGGTTGTGGCTCAGTAGTAGAGCCACATACTTTGCATGCCAGTCCCCAGCATTTCCAGTCAAGGATCTCGGGCAGCTGAGTAAGGCTGCTCATCCTGGAGAACTGCTGCCAGTCAGGATAGACCATAGTCAGCTAGATGGTCTAATGACCTGGTATAAGGCAGTCTTGTATGAAGATATTCATATATGATGGGCATATATGTGAAAATAGGCTAGTCCTTGGCTAAGGTGATTGAACAATTTCAAAGTTCACAGCCCTTTGTTTAACATAAAACCTTTTAGCTGTTAGTAAGAAGAAAATGATGTTCTTTGTGCTGAATAAATCTCTCTCTTTCTTATCCTGTAGGAAAAGACTACAAACCCCAGTGTGAAGAGAATGGCTGTGACTTTAGAACAGGCCCAAAGGGCGGTCTGTGTGTTTCTGAAGTCATTCTTAAGATTTGGCTTCATGGTTGCTAATAACCTTGTTGCTATTCCGTCCTACGTTCTATATTTAATAGTACTGCAACCTCTCCGATTGTTGGATAGTAAACGGTTCTGGTATATTGAAGGAGTATTATTTAAATGGCTTTTAGCTATGGTGGCATCGTGGGGCTGGTGGGCAGGATATACAGGTAAGAGCAATTTACTTAAATTAAACATGTATACAGAAATAAACCTGTAGGCCAAAGTACTGTTATAACTGATGGATGTCTTTTCAAATGTTTTCATGGGTTCCTCTGTGTATGTGTACAATATATGTAGAGCTAAACCATTTAATCTGCAATCATATACATTTTTCTTTTGTTTAAAATATTTACATCCTGCCTTTCCACTGAAGTGTTAATGCAGCTAATTAAATGAGTTTCAAAGAATAAAAGCACAAAACAGTCAATAACAAATTACCAATTTAAATTATGACCAGCTAAAAATACTGAAATGCAGGCAATGTGATGCGTGACCCTTCTCCTTCGAAGTCATACTTAAAATTGTTTTTGTTTGTAGCTTAAAAGGAAGGGGAAGGTGGGTTTCTCAGGGAAGATAATAAGAACTGAATAGGATTTATCTTACTGAGACCAGGATGTTTTAGAATCTATTAAGCCCTTGAAAAACTGGACTGAACTTAAAACTATTGATGGTTTTATTATTGAGGCTGGTGGCTTTAGAACTTCTCCGTTTGTTTGTTCTCAATCATTTTTGCTGAACAATTGTGATGGCGTGAATATGTTTTTTGTTTTTATTATGGAGGGTGAAGCAATACCCAAGATATGACTGTAATCATACTCTTTATGAAATGTTGTGTGCCTGTGCCCAAGTATTCCTTATTTAATGATAGCAAATGCCTGTTATAGCAGGTGGGCGATGGAGAGGGTCCTCTATAATGTAAGACAGTTAAGTTTAAGATGTATTGGCCTTCTCATAGCGCTTCTCTTAATAAATACCATTTTCGTCCATCTAAGCGGTATGTGGGGTTGGCAGGTTTTGCTCTTACCATGATGGTGCCCTTTTCCTCCCATGTGAAAACTTCCACTTACATGGGGAAAAGGGAGAAGTGTATATTCAGAAATACATTTGGAATGGAGGCTGACTTTATTCTGTAACAGCTGTTTTTCTCAACAGTGCCATTCTGAGCACAGTTCTGCCCTTCTAAGCCTGTTCGCTTCAAGGGTGTAATTCTTCTTAGGGTAGCTCTGCAAGAGTGTTGGCAATTGCAGCCCTTCTACAAGAGGTTTGACAGTAGAGTCTACAAACCTGTCTATATATTTAATTTTCCATTTCTTACTGAGTATAATAGAGATAATATGAACTGGCTATTAAATGGCTGTGTTTATTATGGGCAGGAGTTCTTTGGGAGATGGTGTGTGCCTCCTGAATGATACTAGGAAGATAGGACACATTACAGCCATCTTGAAGGTTTCATTCCTTGTGAACAGCATCACTCCAATATTCGGGAGGTGGAAAGTACCTTTTGCCCTCACCTCAGCATTGCCCCTAGTTGCTGTACTTCCCATTTTTGTCAGAGGAGCAGATGGTAAACATTGTTGCATGAAAGTAAACGTGTAGTGAATTGAAAGGAAAATTTTGAAAATCTTCTGATGTCCCAAATGGGGCATCGTATGATTTAGCATGTTTATTTAGTTAATGCCAGTTTAAAAGTACTCTCATGTTAATTTTATGTCCCAATAGCAACAAATACTTGAACTGGAATATTTGATTAGGAAAAAATATCAAGTGTGGCATAAACGTTGTGTTCAAAGAAATGCAAAGCTTCATGTGGACAGTATTGGAATAATACTTAAGAGAAATTTAAAGGCAATATAGCATGTACTTACTCTTACATTGTTTATATTTCTGTAATAATAGAGTCAGTGTGCTGCAATGGTTAGAGTGTGGGACTAGGATCTGGGAGACCCAAATTCCAATCCCTACTCTGCCATGGAAGCCTGCTGGGTGGCCTTGAGCCAGTCACACACACTCAGCCTAACGTAACTCACAGGGTTGCTGTGAGGATAAAAGGGAGGAGGAAGATAAAAGTGGAGAAATGTAAGCAACCTTGAGTCACCATTGGGAAGAAAGGTGGGGTATAAATGACATAAATTAATAAATATAAATAACTTTAAAGAAAAAAATGAAAGGATTGAAAACTGTTGACACACTAATTTTAGCACATCCAAAGATCTCTCTTTTTTTCTAATGGGAGACCCAAAGCATCTGACAATTCAGGAAAAAATAAGAACAAACAACCAGGAAAGGGGAGGAATCTGAGTGCCAAGCAGGTCTACCCCATCTCTCTGCTAGCCAGTCTTCTTCCCAGTTCTAGCCCAGTGCTTGACTTTGAGCCAAGAGCCTCTGGGAATGCTTACCTGTGAGCAAGAGCAGCAGAGAACAAATTCAGCTTAATGTTATTCAGCTGCTGCTAGTCACCTAGCTAGCAGGATCTTCCCTAGCTCCTCTACTGCCATCTGTGCTGTGTACGTGGTTGCCATTCATCTATTTCAACACTTTAACTCTTGCATGGAGGTCATTGGGATATACTGGTTTGACTGCACAATTTTTTTCTGGCATCCTTCTTACTAATAGCTGACTATGAAATATTTATTGACTTTCAAAATTTATAAAGTTGTCATGGTCACTACTACTACCGTTTGGCTGTTTTTGTGATGGAAGTGGAAAAATGCTATCAGATCTTTATATTCTTACACATCTCTTTTCAACAATGGTGTTGTGTCTACAGAAGATATTCCATTTAAAATTCTTTTTATTTCTTTTAGTCAAGGGTTCATCTGTAGATCTTAGGTACAATAAGGGGGATGGTCCCACTCAACTGTGATTAAAATCTAAAACTCCCTATCTGAAGCATATTTGCAAGGAAGTTCAGTTATGTCTCCTCCTTAGTCATTTTGCTTTGAATTGCTTCTTTTTTTTTTGGTACTGGCACAGAATCAAGTAGAACTTAGTTATCAGCAAAGTGGAGTAAGAGCTGATGGTCTTAAAATAAGGTGGGTAATCCTTATTGCGTGCCATTCTAAGGTGACTTATTTACTGTATGTATTCTCTAATCCATATTTAAATTTTCTTGGTTCTATGGTATTTTCACATAGAGTTTACACTGATCAGTTAAGTGAATGTAAAATAACTAAATGCATTCAGTTTCTCTTCTCCATTTTGTCTAATGTTCATGTGTGTCACAATTCTAGAATGGGTTCAGTGTGTGTTTAGCTATCACTGATGAAAAACACCCCCAGGCTTGAAAAGTTCTCAAGTATTACAATACTGTGAGAAAAGCCCTCCCAGTTAGTTTTAGCTTATTTGGATACTGTTGTTTATGTTCAGATTGTAATAGTGTCAAAGAAGTTTATTAAAACAGTAGAAGACTTTCAGATGAAGCCTTCATATACAGCTGAAATATATTCTAGTGAAAGAGAAGGATTTTGATGCTAGGTATGTGAAGATAACTGCTATAATGGTGAAGTTAATCACCCCATTTTATTACCTTAGGGATCCAATGTACTGATAAAAACTCTAGTTAAAATTCAGTCAAGTTGTTCTATCATAATGAGGTTGCTGGTAGTTCTGAAAATCTGAATTAATTTAGAGACTTTCTTGTTGACTGCAGTGTGTGTTTTTTCAATATATGTTTGAATAGTGTTCTGTGATCTTTATGTATAGTCTATCTTTAAAATAGTGACAGACTGATAAATGTTGCATTGTAGAAATCTGAGCTTTCACTTTATAATATAAGAATTATTTATAGTACATACTTGGATTAGTTTCTCTGACAGTAGAATTAACACCAGTAGTGTCAATAAGATGATGTTATCCCTTGGTTTAATACAGTGTGTGTAAAAAATTGTTGAGTATAGGAAGTTGCATTTGTTTAGCAACCCCTGCCTGTAACATTTCTCTTTTGTATGGGTGTGCAAAGAAGGTGAAGTGCATTTTTCCTTCTCCATTTTCTCTAGTAACTTTTTTCTAGAATACATATATTAGACAACTTGAAAAATGTATTCCTTAGAGGAAGTATTTGTTAGTTGGGAAGCCTAATCCTAAGACCAGACTTCACGTCCGCACTTGTACATCGATGCAACAGGGGCGCTCCTCTGCTGCTCCCAATGGACCTTGGGGGTGAGACTCACAGCGGTGCCTGAGTGCGGCAAGGTGAGGCGCAGCTGCTGCCAGGAGCACCCGCCCACCGTTCCCCTGACAACCCCGTTCAAACCAGCCAATGGCCACACTGCTCCCCTGACAGGCAGGTGAGGAGCAAGCGGTGGTGCAGCCAGTGGGGATGCCACCATCCCGGCTGCCCACCAACAGCCACCCCATCAGGGAGCAGGCATCCCTGCCGGGGAGGGGGGCAAAGGTAACAGTGACAGTCCGAATCAAACACTCACCCTCTTGCCCATCCATCCTCCATTTCCAATGAGGGCCAGGTCGGTGCACCTGCAAATCCTCCCCGCCTCCGCTGCTATCGCAAGAAACAGGCTCCCCCTCCCTGAAAAGTGGGACCAGAAAGCCTGCAGCACTTGGGATCACCCCCCAGGATCCGGAGAGGTGAGTGGGGTTTTTTCAATGAGTGACAGGAATGCCCATTGGAAACCACACAGGAGGCCAGAGTGCAAAGCGCCCACAGACTTGCAGCGGCACCATTTGAACACATCACTGTATTACAAAGATGTGAGAATGTGGGTTGGACCTCGAGAGCCACGTCCCGGTCCAGGGGTGACCCCCCCCCAGTGGACTGACAGCCCACAGGAGCAGAGAAACTGGTCCGGGGGGCTGCCTTCCACTCTCTCTCCATGCCAGATTTCCCAAGTCCATCTCTGCTTCTGCAAACAGTGAAATGGAGGGTGGTCCATCCTCTCAGTGGAGGAGCCCTGGAGATCCCAAGATGTTGCTCCACATCCCCCACCTCCTGGTAGCAACTTCCTCTTTCCCCTCTGCCTGGTTTATCAGACGCCAGCAGCTCAATCTGTCAGAGAATGAAAGTCCTCAGTGGAGCCTCCTCCCCGCCCTGCCAGACATTCATGGGCCATACTTCAATTCCCACCCCACTGCCTGAAGTTACATTGAGGGGTGGGAAGGGGGCAGGGAAGCTGGACAGGGCACTGCTTGACACCTGCTCCTCCTGGCAGCAGAGCCCACCCCATCCATCCAAGCCCCGAGCCAGGAAAAATTTGCAGGGATGTGTGAGAAGACGTCCCAACAGGGAGTTGGGGGCGGCGGCAGCTACTGTCAATATCAGGGGAGCAAGCAAACAGACAGCAGTTTCTTGTTTTTCAACACATTTTATTAAACTGGGAAAGGTGCAGAGGTTCTCTAGACGTATTTCCTACCAATGTGGCCGAGCTGCAGGCTGCCTTGGTAAACTGCTCCCTGAGCTATACCTCAATGGCACTCGTGGAGGCTTATGGGGGGATCAGACAGCCATGCTCCTTGGTCTCCCGGACAAGTGGCAATCTGCCTGCAAGGGAAACAGACACATGTGTTGCAAGTGACCAAGGCTGGTGTGCGGCCAAGGCCAATCTGTAACGTCTGGGAAGGTGTCCATTGGTTGAGAGCTGTGGCACCAGCTCCACAGGTGCAGCTTGCAACCACATGATGCATGACCCTCTGGCAAGACAGTGCTGTGCCTTGGGATGATTTTATCCTGTAAGGGAGGAAGTCAAATGGCTGAATACCTTCCAGCAACAGGGTGTTATGAACACCCAGTCAACCCGACCACTTGCCGCACTTCCTCCTCTACTGGGAAGGGCCTCAGCTGAGGAAGTCTGAACAGAGCACCCACATGGGTAGGCCCCCCCCCCAATTGGCTGTGTAAAGAGTAGTTTTCTAGGCAACTGCCTCTGTGATAGGCAGGAGCTGCCGCCACTGCCCCCTCCCCCGCCGAGCCTTAGCTGAGCGCTGGCGGTCAGGCGAGTTCAGACGGCAGCAGCTGGCACAAATCAGCAAGCTGGATTAGCCACCACTCCATCTCCTTCTTACCTGTCAGTGCTCCCTCACTCCTTACTGAGCTGGAACTCGAGTCAGATAACCTGCAAGGGGACTTGGGTGGTTATTGTTAGTTAGTCAGACATTCTGGACTTTGCCCTTCTTCCCTTGAATGAGTGCAAAATTCTCCCAGTTTTCCCGTTACGTCCCCCCAGCGCACTCATGACCCACCACCGTGAGTACCTATTCTTCTGCCTCGCGCACAAAGTCCCCGTGGAAGGAGGCTGTTGGGCAGAGCCCCCGGCCGCCGCCCACATACCTGAGTTCATGAGTGGTGCAGCTGGAGGTTTTGTAGGGTGCGTGGGCAGGTGATTGGGCACGGGGAGGGGGGCTCGCCCACCCTGGAAGTGCACATCGATTGGTCCACCCAGTAGTTGCCATCCTATGCCCTGTTCGGGCCAGGGAGTGGGCACAGGGAGAGGGGCCCAAAGTTTTCCTGTTCAATGGGCCCCTATGGGCTACGCCTCCTTTTTTGTGGCGTAACTTTCCCCTGCTGCAGGGGGTGTTTCCGTGCCTGGGGAAGCTTAGGAAGCTGACTAACTTGTGGCCCGCCCCCTGCCCCCTCCAGTGCCAGTTCAGGGACTTGCACCTCATTTACATGTTTGTACGGCAGCCTGGCGTGGCCATGGGCGGCACCTGCCCACCAGCAGAAGGGGAGGTTACGCCCATGTAAGTGCAAGTTGCGCCCACGTAAGCCTTAGTCCTCTTCCTATGCACTTTCCATCCCCACACTTAGAATTGCACTGAGAATTTGATAAATATTAAATATTCCAGAAAATCAAACAAATTATGTATCTTGAATTATTTAGGAATGGGTCCTAAAGTGTAATATCAGCTCTCTTCCTTTGCATCTGTATCATACATTTTACAGCGATGGCATCCACTAGCAATGGCACAAGCCTTTGCTTACCTCTGGAGGTGTCAACATTTATTTACAGTCATATGCTAAAATAGTAATTGAGATTGTGATGGGAAGTTCAGATGACTGTTTTCTCACTTCCATTTTCCATTCCTGGTGAGATAAAATTTTTCCACATCTATATATTTAAAACAATTAAACCCCAGCTTTGTGGTTTTACATCTCCTAGACAACTTACATTCTTTTAAAATAAACAGTAAAACCCAATATGGTACAAAAATAAAAACATCTAATCACTTAAAACATGAACCACGAAATCATCCACCAAATAAATCATTTTGGCTTGGTGCCTGGAAGTCAGTAAAGTTTGTGTCATGCTAATGTTTTAGGGGAAGATACTCTAATATGGTACCACAACTGAAAAATGTTCTTTTTCCAGTTGTCAGCAGCCTGATATTTGAAGGCATTGTAGCTTGGAGCTTCCAAAATCACATCTTAATCTGCAGTCAGATACATATGGAGGAAAACAGTCTTTTAGATACCACGGCCCTAAGTGGTTTAAAGCTTTATGGGTCAAAACCAGCACTAATATTAAACAAATGGGAATTCTCTGGCAGTTATAAAATATCATCAAATTATATTCAAAACTCTGAATCATGGTAAACAATTTTGAGTATTGAGTATTGTGAACCAGCTGAAATTTTTAAAGACAGTGTCACATACAGCTGTCTTTTACGAGGAGGGCACAGCTAGCACACCAATCAAACTATGGTCTATTCTACTTGGGGCTGTTTCACTGGTTCTGGCCCCATACAGATGTATCCTTTGAGTTCTGCGTGCACGTGCCAAAATACCCCAATTTGATCTCTGAACAACTTCCTGGACTTCTGCTTTCTGCACTGTAAAAGGCTGCACCTGATACAGAAATGGCCTTTCCCTAGATTTTCTACAGCTTTTCTCCCTGTCCATATACCCCAACTTTTTTCCCCATGCACTTTTTTTTGAAGTGCAGAATGTTTTCTTCAGTGTAAGCCCTGGTTCTGCTTTTTGGCTTTTCTTGCATCCTGATTGGTTGAACAGCAATGTGTACACCCTTTCATTCCCCTTTCTTCCCCCACCACACTCTGCCCTAGTTGTTGTGTATTGTGTGCGCATGTTAACCGGCAGTTAACGTTGGCAGTATCGTCTTCTCACAACACAAAAAGTTATCAGGCAAAAAACTCTATCTGAAAAAGATCTTTGTTTTCCCCAGTATTTTAATTTTTAAAAAGTTGCACTATTGTTGTTTGTGGGGGGGGGGGGAGAGCACTATGATGGCTAACATAAAAACTTGGCAAAGAAGCCTGCCTGAAACGTGCTCAGTATTTCAAAAAAGGTTCCCACAGAACACCTCAGCCAATCATAAAACCCTCTCCTAGCGTTTACAGTATTCCAGTGTTGTTACATGTACTGAAAACACACAAAAAATCCGACAACAGCAAAACCGCTGATGTGTTGTGTTCCCGCAGAAAGCCCACAGCAGAAATGGTGCATTTTTTAGTGCAGAAAAAAAAAACAGACTCCACTTCCGTTCAACTTCCTCAAAATGCAGAATCAAAGTAATAGGGGGCCAGAACTGACAAACTGATCCGATTTTCAGGGACTGAATACCCAGAAAACCTAATGTAAAGTTCAGCATGTGGAAGAGGCCTATGCTACTTTATACCATGGAAGTCACTTGGTCACCCAGAATAAGGTTGGATCTAACAGTACTCCCGAGCTATGACAATCCTCAGCTTTTGGAGACACTGCAACCTCCTCTAAAGTATCTCTGATCAGCTGAACTCTGCAGTGTCAGCACCCTCAAATGTGTAAGAATTAAACTTCAGTTTATTAACCCTCTGATTCATTAACATAAGTACCTGTTTAGCATTTATTGCCATTTTTGTCACATGCAAAGAAGTAGTTTCTTGAGGCAATTTCATGTAGATGATAAATAGCATGACGTAGAGGACAAAATATCACAAATGTTTATACACTCTATATGGGGAGAACACTGATGCACTCTGTCTTGAAGACTGTCCAGAAGCTACAGTTGGTAAAGAATGTTGCAGATTTAATTTAATTTATTAAATTTCTAACCCACACTCCCTGTGAATGGGCTCAGGGCGGGTAACAACATTGTTAAACTACAATAACAATAAACTGTATAAAATTAATAATACAATACAAAGTACAAAACACAATTTAAAATCATATACAACAGCAGTGAAGATAATTAAAACTATACACCTCTTTAGCAATTGTAGGGGGTAGGGCAGGCAGATCATAGATGTTTCAGATAAGCAGTGGATCAGGGCCACAGCAGAGAGGCAGACTTGGCCAGACCTCAACCACTGCCTTCTCCTATTTAAATTCATAATTTTCATAGTTCCTACTTCAGGTACCCTCACCGTCTGAGGCTAGACAGGTGGCAACGTGAGAAAGGGCTTTCTTGGTCATGGCATCTAAAGTTTGGAACTCCCTTCCCATAGAGCTTGGTCTTTATCCCTCTATTGCTGTCTTCCACCTGTGAGTGAATATTTTTTTCTTTTGTTTGGCATACCTCCAGTAACTGTTATTGGCCCTCCACCATGGTTGTCTTGTTATGTGTGTTTGTGTGTTTATCTGTTTCTATTGAATTGTTTAAATATTTTATCTATACTTTATTTTTAATGCTGTTTTAATATTTTAAAGTTGAAATGTTTTGATGTTTGCCTCCTTGGGAAACCTGTTTGGGTGGAAAGGCAACATAGAAATGTTTTCAACATAGAAATGTTTTCAATAGTTAAAAAATGCTATAGTGCAGAAGTGAAGTCCACAGCCTGCATTCTGAAACCCTGCCCAGTAGGCAGAAACATAATCAGAGGAGTGGGACATCCTGTGTTCAGTCTTGGCCTGCAGTCAGTAACATCAAAAGCTGCTGAGAGACCCAGGAGAATCAATGTCTCATCTGCATGCTGGTGCAGGTTGTCAAGGCAGGCAATTTCCATGCTGAGCCTGGACCAGAACCCAAACTGAAATGGATTAACTGTTGGCTGGGTAGAACCAATGGAGCCTAAAGTGGAAGCACCTGTAGAAAGCTGAATTTTGAAATGGCCTAGGAATAATGGTGTATTATGGTTTTCAGTTTGGACTCTTGCTCCTTGTTTCTGAGCCTTGGTCATTTTTTAAAAAAAACTAACCTCTTCTGTCATGTGTGACAGAATTCTTTTCATGAATAGAATTATTAAATTCTCAGAATGCTTAAGAAACAACTTCTATAGCACAGATAGCCCAAATGCCTTGGGGGTATATGCTGACTGCGGTGCTGAAGAGACCTAAAAGAGTTATTATCAGCAAATGTAGGAGATTCTACTCAAAAGCTAAATGAGGAAGATAGTTTGTTTGTATGAGCAGAATTTTCTGCTTTTCTGTCTGTGGTACTTTCACTTAGTCGGCATGGTTTCTGATGTATTTTTGTGGGTGAGAGATGACACAGTTGGAGAAAGTATAAATAATGTGTGGCTTTTCTTTGTCTCCTGGAAAAGTCTACAATAAAAAGCAGGCATGAATATAACCATGTTCCATTCAGAATATGTCACAATATAAACCTGTGCCAATTCTCAGCTTTCTCATTAATGTAAGGCTTGATAAACCCCAGGTACCAGCTTGCCATGGCACCTAGAAATTTTATTATGGTGTCCAGTAATTTTAGCAATGATTTTATTGTTGTGTGTCTCAATGAGATGTACAAAACTTATTTCACATCATAATATGTTTTATTGTATGGCATAAAATACATGTGCGTGAAGTTCGAGTCATTGCTTGTTTATATGTTAACTTTACACCATCCATTGGTGGTGATGGATGAATTTGTTTCCTAGCCAGTTGCTTTTCTATACTGGAGCGAGTATTCCAGTTATTTTGGTTTTTTTCATTGCTGTGATTTTCTTTCTTACTTATAAGCTTCCTTTTCTTTACCGATTCCGTCAACAGACCTTTTAGAAATATAAAATTGAATAATTTCTATTTTAATGCTAGTTTCATATTTTAATTTTAACCAGTAAAAACATGTTAAATGTGCATAAAAGGGTACAATTACCCTTTTCTCTGGAATATAGAGATTAGTTGGTTGCTTGACAGTATTGCTCCCAAATGTTCTCTATCAGTCTGCAGAACCCATTCAGTTCTTTGGTTTATTGAGGAGTTAAGGATAATGAACAAGGAGGCTGACAAATGGACAGATCTTATGATGATGGTGACAGTCCATAGTCATGCTATGTGGCAGTGATAGTAACAAAAGTGTTTATTTCTCAGCCACAATTGTGTTTGTGCAAAGCTTTCCATAAAAGCTCTTCTGTTTTCTGAAGGGGCTGCTTCATGTCTTTTTCTGATAAGACTAATAAAGGAAGGTCTGTAACTTGCTGTGATGTGTTTGCTGGGAATTTTGAAGACAAAACTTTCATCATATTCTGGACTAGTAACAAGGAGGGGCTGGCATTGCCACCTACTTTGCTTCTAGCTGGGTGAATGGCGGGCAGGCATTGGAACCTGCTCCACTCCGGCAGGGTGAAGGGAGGATGGGCATCACCACTTGCTCAGTGCCTGATCATGGCTGGGTGAATGGGGGGGGGCGACATTGCCTCCTGCTCTGTGCCTGATTCTGTCCGGGTAAAGGGGGGGTGGGCATTGCTGCCTGCTCTGTATCTGCTAACAGCTTGGTGAAGGTGGGAGGGCGGGCATTGCCACCAGCTCTGCTCCTGATTCTAGCTGGGTGAAGGCGAGGGGCAGGCATTGTCGTCTGCTCTGTGCCTGATCCCAGCTGGTTGAAGGCGGGGGGGCAGGCATAGCTGTCTGTTCCACGCTTGATCCCGGTCGGATGAAGGGGGGCAGGCATTGTCACCTGTGCTGGGCCTGATGCTGGCTGAGTGAAGGGTATTGCCACTTGCTCCTCTTCTGATCCCAGCTGCGTGACGGTGGGGGGTGGGCTTTGCTGCCTGCTCTGAGCCTGATTCTGGCCTGGGCTTCTTGCTGCAGCATGCTCTCTGGAGGTACAGGCTGCTTCATCTGTGCTGTCTTCCACAGCAACGCCTTGTGGAGCTGCACCAGGGTAGGACGTGAGTTGTCAGGAACATGCTTATTCTTTTATATAGTAGGATAATTAATTTGTAGCCTAGTTGAGTTGCAGTTGCTTGAGTGAATTTCAGTTATTACAGCTCTAGGATGTGGACATTGCTTGGAGACAGATGATCTACTATTTAAATTCTCAACCATTGTTAATCTTGGATTTCACCAGCAGGTCAGGAGGGAGCTGCCAACTGGGTCTAAGCAGTTTCTAATGCTTCTTTACAGGACGAGAAAATTCTCTCTGTTCTGAAAATAGTTTTTTTGTACCCAGATGACTTAATCAACTACTAATTGGTCGCAAATATCCCCTTCTTGAGCAAGATGATCAAGTGAGTGGTAACTGCTCAGCTCTGGGGGTAATTTACAACAAATCTCTGTTCCTGCTGTAGACCCCCAATTTGTCATGCTGTTCCAGAGGGTTCCCTGTCCCCCCAGGAGTAGCATTTTGCAGAAGTCAATGAATTGCAGTGATGGGGGCGGCAAGAATGTTCTGTTCCCCTGACAGAAGTACCTTGTGTGAGTGGAAAAAATAGTCAGAATCCAACCCTAGATTTATTTGGCTGAGAAAGATTTTTAGATCCATTTCAAGTTTGTTTCCGGCCTTGGAAATAGCCTTGGTTGTCCTGACCAATCAACTTTGTTGGGAGAGAGATGGCAACTGCACTCTGTTAATTCTCCTGGACCTCTTGCTGGCCTCCACTGTCATCAGCCATGGTATTCTTCTGGATTGACTGGCTGAGATGGGGGTTGAGGGTGCTGTTTCCTGTTCTACTTCCTTTCTGGCTGGGTCAGATGATGATGGCCCAGGCTAGCATGATTTCGTCAGGTCTCAAAAACTAAGCATGGTTGGCCTTTTTAGTACTTGGTTGGAAGACCACTACAGAAGTCAGGGTCACTATGCAGAAACAGGCAGTGGCAAACAACCTCTGTTCATCCCTTGCCTTGAAAACTCTATGGGGTTTCTATAAGTTTGGTTATTTCATGGCGCACACACAGATGAGGCAGGAGATTAACCATTGCTTAGTAGTAGTAAAGGGCTGAATAGACAAAAACTTGATCCAGATAAGACTGAGGTACTGTTAATCAATGATAAAGTGAATGGAGGATTATGGAGACAGCCTGTTCTGGATGTATGATTTGGACACAGCAATCTGTGATAGGATCACCTCCTGAACCCTGGCTTCCGTTGGTACAAAATACAATTCTGGAATGCAGAAAAGAGGGCCAAACCAATGTAGAATCAAGGAAGAGAAGGAAAAAAGCACAGTGGGAAAATAATTTATTTTACTTGACAATTCCAGGGGACTAAGAAAAATAAAAATTCTTTTCCCGCTGCACCATCATCCCACCCCCCTTCTCTTTCTTGATTCTGCAGAATCTAATAGCCAGATAGTTACCTGTGTTTGGTTACAGAAATCACGTCATGCCCATTTTAAAAGAACTTAATTAGGTACCTGCTTGTTTTGAGGCCCAGTTCAAGGTGGCATGGATAGAACCAGGATTCTTAAAGGGATATCTTCTACCACATGTTCCTGCCTGACAATGAAGATCTTCAGATCGGGACCTGTGTGCACCTCATCTTTTAATGTAAGATGGGTAGGTAAAAAGAGGAGGTGGTACCCTGTCAACTGAACTCTTTCTAGAAACCCGGAGAAAACTTACCTTTTTGCCCAGATCTTTGGATGAGAGGTTTTTTCCTCCTGTTGTTGAGTTGTGGTTCCATTTTTTTAGGTGGTTCCTTATTTGTATTATTAAATTTAATTTTCTGGCCCTTTCAAATTTTGCTTTATCAGATAACTGATTTTTTAAAAAAATATTGGTGGAAGTTGTGTCATATGCCCTATAACTCTTAACATATAAATGTAAAATCTGTCATACAATTTGGTTTTGATTGAGGTACCTCACTATTTTGCATGAATAAGAACACCAGAAATTTTTGAACTGTTTGAATATTCATCAGGTTATTTAAATGATTCATTATTAGTGGTTGGCTATTGTCAAAGTATTTTTTAAACTGTCGTACTTAGTTGGAAATTAATTTTCTATATTAATTTTAAAATAACAAGGGTTGGGCGAGCTACTAAATCCATTCTCTCTAGGTAGTATTTAAAATTAAATTCTGTAACAGTACTTGCTCTTCCCTGAATTACTTTCTACTCTTTCTCTTTTCTTCCATCCAAAACAGAAAGTTGTTCTTTTGCTGACAGGAAGGCTAAACCAGATGTGACTTGGGAGACCTGTGATCGGATCTCACAATGATTTGAATTTTAATTAAAAGCAACCACTGAGAGCTGCAATTTAAATCATAGCAGTACTGGGGGAGGGAATGTTAACCTCTCTCCCTGGACTGCTGATCTCTCCCACCCCCCGCCCCCCATGGGTTCTGTATTTTTTCTTTCCACATGTGTCATGATCTGGCTGTGCCAGGAAGGCCTAGCAAGGCCTCAGAAGCCTGTTAGCAGTGGGAGTAGGCCTGCATACAATTCCCAGAAGTCCCTGGGCCGTTTTGGTGCCCTTTTTGGCCAATCAGAACACAGGGGTCTAGTGCTATATAAGTCTGGGAGGAGACAAGCCTGTGTTCTTTTCTCCCGGGGAGCAGGCCGGAGGAGGTTTCTGCTAGGGGGAGAGGCCCTCATCCAGGTAGGATGAGAAGACAGGCCTGGTAGACAGAGGGACAGTGAGTTCAGTCGCGCTAGGGCCTTTTGTTTATTTTGCTTTCACCCATCTATTGTTGCAAATGCACCTTGCTTCTTGTTTGTTTGATATTAACTGACCTCCTTGTAAATAAACTATTTTGTTTGTTGTTACTCTGCTGGGTCCTCATGCCTCTTTATTGGCCAAGCTACAGAGGTCAGAAGGGTTGGGAGGATACTCTGGGCCTTCCCAAGGGACTCTAAATCCCAGAGTGGTGGCAGCGTAAGGTGGCTCACCCCACCTGAGGCATGACCACGTGATAAAGCAGCAACGGAAGAGAATTTGTTTACAAAACTCCTGATGGAAAAAGGGGTTAGACACCTTGTTTCCCAGTGCCACTGGTGTGATTAAATTCACAAGTCTCTTCCCCCAACATACACACATGTATGGCTGGGCTGGTGTGATTAAATTCACAAGTCTCTTCCCCCAACATACACACATGTATGGCTGGGCTGCCCTGTGTTGCAGCGGGCCGCTGGGCTGGGCAGTAGTGGGCTGCTGGGCTGGGCTGTGAATCAGCTGGGCAGGGAGAAAGCCTTCTCCCTGCCCAGCTGAGTGGCAGGTGGGCAGGCTCCGCTGCCACCCCCCTTGCCTGCGGATCAGCTGTGCAGAAAGCAAGCCTTCTCCCTGTCCAGCTGGGCAGGCGGGCAGGCTCTGCCACCCCCCCTCTTGCCCGTAGATCAACTGGGCAGGGAGAAAGCAGCGGTTTGCCCACCTTCTCCCTGCCTAGCTGGGAAGACCCAGCACCATGGTGCCAGGCCTTCCCACAGCTGCGCTGAGCCTTTCCAGGCCTCTGGAGACTCCAGGAGGCGGTGAGGAGGCAAACAATTTTGCCTGCACTCACTTTTTATCCCTGCGTTCTGCACATGCGCGGGGATAAGAAGTGAGTAGTTGGCAACACGGTTTGCCTTTTATGTCTTGGGATATGTTATATTCAACATCTTATATTCAACATTTGAAATTACTGATTTGATAATTCATTTTACTGATAATTGTTCTTTGTTTTTCTTAACTTTCAGCTATATAATAAAAAAAAGCTTCTGATTTTTCTGAAATTCTAAGATTGGTTTATTATGTATATAAGATTTTAATTTTGCTATTGATGCATATTCTTACAGTTTATTCATCCATTCTGTCAAATCAAGACAGGATTCTGCCTTTCATTTTGTTGCATATACTACTGTCGCTACTGTCACCATATATTTAAATAGTTTGCTATGTATTTTTACAACATTACTTGGTAAGATATTTAATAACATATTTTAGGATTCATTCTAAAGTGAAACTTTAGTGTCTTTTACATCTCCTTGTGTGTATTTATCCAATATTTCCTCACTTTCTTACATGTACACCACATGTGATAGAATGTTGCATTCGTGTATTGACATTTCCAGTACTTTCCACTGTAATCATAATTAGCTTTTGTGATGTTCATAGGAATAATATACCATTTAAAGAACATTTTAGACTAATTCTCTCTTAATATTTGACAGTCTGTAAATTTAATTTTTTTAATTCATAAGTTTTCCCACTGTCTCATAGACATATTTTCTCCCATGTTTTGCATCCATTTTATCATAGAGTTTTTTACTTGTTCTAATTCTGTGGCATATTGCAATAAGATTTTATATACTTTTCCTAATAGATGCTTTGAATCTCCACTGATTAGTTGTTCAAACACTGTTTTCTCTCTTAACTGGCCACCTTCTTGGGATAGTTGTTCTTTGAGTTTAGACACTATATGATAATACGTCAGTTGTGAAATGTTATTTCCTTGAGCTTCAGTTTCTTACTATGTTTTTATTTTTCCTTGTTTATCTGTCATATATTCATAACTTATATAATCTGTTTTATTTCTTGTGATAGTATTATAGTAGGCATCTATTGGTGATGTCAATGGTAAAGTTAGCAGACCTAATCTAAATTTCTGTTGTATTAATTAATGCAACAATTGCATTAATTGCTCTTAAATCCTGAACCAGGCGCCATTTAGTTTGCACCTCATCTTTTGGGATAACGAGGATCAGAGTGTTATAGGGTGACGAAGGGATGCAGTGGCTTCTCTAATGGTATCAGCATCTGCCCCAGATAAAAGGAGGTCATCTACATACTGAAAGAGGGTCACCTGTTCTCCCCCCTTCCAGTCCCAAAGTATCCTTTCCAAGCAGTTTCCAAAAAGGGTCGGTGAGTCTACAAAACCCTGGAGAAGAACCATCCACCTTAAGTGTGATTTTATTCCTGTTGAGGGGTCTACCCACTCAAAACTGAACAAGTCTCTCGAATCCTGGACCAGAGGGATGCTAAAGAACGCATCTTTCAAGTCAAGCAATTCCTACCCTTAGTCCCTAATAATCCAATCCCTCTCCCCTTTTCTCTCCTCAGCAACAAACAACACTCCTATCACATGCATAGTAGTAACAAGAGTATAGTGCTGAAGACGAGAGGGTGGGGGTGCCTCTGCAACACACTAGTAGTCTCTTGCTCCCTTCGAAACGGGCAACCGTGGAGTCTCCAAGAGATGGGCTCACAGCAGTCAGGGTCCCAAAACTGGTGGCAGGCTGTAGCATGTCGCACCCAGAGACGCTCCACACCAGTTGCTTTGGCCTGGCCGCGCTCTTCACAGCCCCTCTTGGCTGGCTCGAG
This sequence comes from Eublepharis macularius, assembly GCF_028583425.1. NCBI lineage: Eukaryota > Metazoa > Chordata > Lepidosauria > Squamata > Eublepharidae > Eublepharis > Eublepharis macularius. The sequence goes on from NC_072790.1 coordinate 192,909,147, forward strand.
CGGACTCAGCCATAAACACATTCACCGGCGCCAGCACTTCACACACCTAGGTTTTCCATTCTCCTCTTCTGCTATAGTGGGTCCCACCTCCTCCCCTGCATAAAACGGTGCCCTTGCTCTGTTCTGAGTCTAACGGTCAGGACTTACCCACCCCTGGCCGGGGGAGGGCCTTCTCGCTTTACCTTTTATCCTGCGGCTTTAGTCCCACATTTCCCTGGCTTCTGTCACAGGACTCCGTTGGCTTCCGACAGGTCTGTTGTGGCTCCCCAGGATGCTGCCGCGTGGGCAGCACCAAGATCTGTGGGCTGACTGAAATCAATCAGGGTGCACCTTCCCTGGAGACGTCGATGTCCTTTCGCATTGGCAGCAGCCGTCGGGCGCAACTATAGGACAAGCCCCCAAGTTTGTTCCACACAGTGGTTCGAATGTCCCTCAGCCAATTCCAAGAAGAGACAGACACAGAGTCCTGTGAATGAAGCAAGTCTACTACGTTTATTCAACGTGGAGGAGCATCAATACACAGAGAGTAAAAGTTTCCCTTGTATCCAACGCTTGTCAAAGCTACAATAGCTGTGCAAGACATTTGTACTCTTTGGTTCATTATAATGTTGGGGGTCCCATTGGCTCAAACGTAATTGTGGCCTCCATTGGTTTACGCAGGTGACCACCTCCAGTGATCTAGTGGTCCCTTATTGGAAGAATAATTCTGGTCAGCAACACAATTACAATATTCCCCAATTGGCATTGCTTATCACCTTGGTGCATTGTTTTATCTCTTCGAGGAACATCTCTTCCCTTTCTCACACTTTCCCATTCATAAAATTCACATTATTTCCTGCCCTCTTGACAGTGTAACATTTGCCAAGGGTGTCTAAAAGTCGTTTCAGCAACCTTGTACTTTACAGGCAGAGATTTTTCCTTTTGGGTGCAGTAGGAGGGGAGCAATCTCCCTTCCTTCAGAATGTGTTTGAAGCTACTTTAGGCACCTTGTTTCTGTTGCTTGGGGCTCATAGCTTTGGAAAGTTCTGCTAATCTAATTAGATTGAAGCAAGCTTGTTTCTTTCGCTGAGTGGTTTACTACCCACTTCTCTCTCTGTATTCCTTCCGTTATCCAGACCAAAGTTCAGTAAATGCCTTTTTGCTTTCTGGGAGTGACTTTTATGGCCGCAGCTGGTCTCTCTCTTCTGTACCCTTATTCTACAGCTACATCTGGCATAATTAGTTCAGAAAGAGTTTTGGTAATGATTTTAAGTAAATGGGTGCATGTGTCTTTAAATGCTTGGTGTGATATAGGTGAAGAGGGGGTGAAAGAGAGGGATGAGGAAGTGATATGATTGGTTGATGACTGAGAGTGTGGGCAGAGTGAATGAGTTTTAGACTGAGAGTGAAGAAAGAACAGTCAGTCAGAGAAAGAGAGGCTAGCTGTGTGCTGCCTGAGCATGTTTAAGTATTACTGAGAGAAAAATAACCTATATGGAAATCTGAACTGAGTATGTTTGTGAAAGAACATTCAGTCAGAGGAAAGCAGGCAAGCTGTGTGCTGCCTGAGCAGTTTAAGCATTTCTGTGAAAAAATAGTCAAGGAAAGAGAGGCTAGCTGTGTGCTGCCTGAGTAACTTTAAGCATGTCTGAGAGAAATAGTGAGTCAGAGAAAGAGGCTAACTGTGTGTGATGCCTTAGAAGAGATCTGTGTGAATGAGTTTAAATGAAGTAACTTTAAGAACCAAGAACTACTTTTATGAAACCGATACGTTTCTTGAAAAAATAAGTTTATTTTGGTTTTGTTATACCCCAGAGTAGCTGTCATTGCTATATCCCATCCCTATCCTCAGGGCCACATAGAACCACGAAGGAGCCTGACGCTTAGACACGTTACTAAAGGGAAAACTTAAATAAAATATCTTGGAATATGATATTCCTGGTGGCAGCAATCTACCCAGAGGTAGGGAAAGATTAAAGGCAAAATCTACCCTAGAGAAAGTAAGGGTTGTAACAGTTTTCTCTTATCAGCCTATACGTGTGGCATAGTGCCTAACGATTACAGGTGCATCTTACTAGCAGCAAGCTTGCTCGGTATGTACGTACGTATAGTAGCCCAGGGTTATCCTTTTACACAACTACAAGCAGCAGGCACTTCACAATGATTGGCCTCAGCATTCACAGCAACTACCATACATTCATGTGTCTTCTGCTTGACTATTTTGCTCCAGTGTTCATTCTCTACTTGGCACAGTAAAAATACTATAAAAGCACCTGAGAATAGAGTAAAGTTGCATAGAGATAAGGCACATAAAATATTCTAGTCCATTAAGTTCACTTCCATCAGCGCTAATAACATTATCTTAGTCTTTTTGTTCAATTTATATCTAGAATACAATCCAAATCTAAATATTTGTTCCATTACATATTTTGGAGAAATATTTGGTTTTGTCACTGATATAACAATATTATCTATTGTTTTCAAGGTGCATAATAATAACATTAATAATAACATTTGATTTATATACCGCCCTTCAGGACAACTTAATGCCCACTCAGAGCGGTTTACAAAGTGTTATTATTACCCCACAACAATCACCCTATGAGGTGGGTGGGGCTGAGAGAGCTCCAGAGAACTGTGACTCGCCCAAGGTCACCCAGCTGGCTTTGTGGAGGAGTGGGGAATCAAACCCGGCTCTCCAGATTAGAGTCCTGTGCTCTTAACCACTACACCAAACTGGCATACAGATTAACCATTTTGTATCTTCCCTGATATTGAATTAATATTGAAGAGTCTGTAGTTTCCTGGATCTTCCTATCCCTTTTTTTTTAAATTGGAACAACATTTGCTCATCTCCAGTCATGCAGCTACTCATTGGTCATCCAGGAGTTCTGAAAGCATATCGGCACATTTCTTTAGTACTATAAGATGGAAGTTGTTATGGTTTGGGAGGAGGGGCCTTTTCTTTCCTCCCTTTGCTGCTGCAGCTTCTCCAGTAGCATCACCACCACCCCAACTAAAATAAAGTTTTTCTTTCACCAGCCATTGGGGAAAGCTGGTTAGCCTCTGTGTGTTCAGAATTCTGGAAGATGACCAAACTTAACCAAGAAAGGTCTTTATTGAACTACAACAGACTACAGAATATAAAGAGCACACAAGTTAGGGAAAACAGATCTTGCACAAGTTTGCAACTACAAAAGAAAAGTTGCTACTGTCTGTCACCTTAAAGGTTACCACAGAGTACTTTATTCATCTCCTGCTTTGAGACAGGCATCCCATCTGTGCCTAGGAGAGGGAAGCAAGCTTGGCATCCTGGATTCTGTATCCTTCAGTTCCAGAAACTCACCAAAGCAGTGCTGCTTAGCGGCTGCAGGGCCTTTTTGTGCCCTCTTTTTTCCAAAGATGGGGAAAGAATTCCCTCCCCTAAATCCAGCCTCCTTTTTCTAGCCAGCTGTGACTAGCTGGTTCTCCTGGTACGTATCTCTCATGTTCCTAGTTTTATGATTGTACCAAAAGGCTATAGCAGCACATAGTTATTTATCCCATGTTGTCAGTTTCCCCAGACATGCAGTGTCAAGTGGAGCAAATGGCATCTCGATATCCTTGCTTTTCCTGACGTTCCAGGCTAACTTAGAACTTGATTATGAAAAGATGAATCAGGCCAGTCTGATATTAAAAGACTCTAGGCCCAATCACAACAGAGGTCATCTGGCCTTAAAAACGAACTTTGTTCTGGTAGTCTTGAAACGTTAGAGGCTGTTTCAGAACTTTCTTTTTTCCAACAGATTCAATTGTACAGTAATAAATATGAAGACTAATACTTTATTAGCAGTCTTTCCTGTATACATATACTTTATCTTGTACATTTTAAATTGTGTAATTTTATTACCTTTGTTAGTGAAACAGCACATCAGCATGTCCTAACTGAATTTTAGGTAGGAAGCAAACAATTCCAGCAGAGTGTCAGACTGTGGCTAAATAAGGCACTCACTACAGGGTTCCCTTTAGAAGCAAACACAAGTCCATTGTTTGGAAAAGGAAACTTTACTGCAGAAAAGGTCCATTATAGTCCACTGTCCTGAATAGGAGAATCAGGATGGTACATGATCATTGTTACCAATGAAGAGCAAGCATAAGATACAGAGTAACAATACCCATCTGGATCAGCCTCCCCCCACAGTTCTCAAAACAACATCTCTCAGTCCTGGGAAGCTGCTCTCCTCCAAGGCCAATGCTTGGTGGAACGGTGTTAGACAAAACAGTCTCCTCCGGTGGGAATGCTGCCTGGGAACTGGTGCACCTGGGAAGAGAATACTCAAACACTAGAAGCATTAGAAAATGGAGTCAGTACAGTTTAGATATACACTGGACCTGACATTCTGCCCCCCTTAAAACAAATCCCCCCCTGGCTTATATGGATAGCGAGTATGAAAAGCTTTGGTTAATCTAGGAGCATGAACATGTGCAGAGTTCACCCATTCATCGTAACCAGAATCAAAGTCCTTCCACCTAATGAGGTAAAAAAGCTGATTTCGTTTGAGTTTAGAGTCCAAGATTTGTTGTACCTCATAGTGTGTGTGGTCGTCAATCAACGTTGGAATGGGTGGAGCTCTGACGTGCCATTTGTTGTCGGTGGGAGCTCTTTTTAGAAGACTGACATGGAACGTATCATGCACATGGCGCAGGTTCTTGGGCAGAGTTACAGCAACAGTCACTTTATTTATTATCTTGCGCACAGGAAAAGGTCCTAGGAATTTCAGAGCGAGTTTGCGGCTGGTCTGAGCAAGTCTTAGATTTTTTGTGGAAATATACACATGATCTCCAGGTTGTAATTCCCATTCGGCCGCACGATGGCGGTCTGCGTATTTTTTGTAATCCAGTTTGGCTTTGTCAAGGTGCTTCTTAATAAGATCCCATTGCTGCGCCGCCTCCCCCCACCACGAAGATACATCTGGCGATTTAGAGGAATGGAGAGGGGGGGCATCCAACGGGAAGGGATTGAAGTGAGTCCCGTAGACAATTTTGAAGGGGGCCTCCCCCGTTGAAGCGTGTACACTGTTGTTATAAGAGAACTCGGCCAGAGGGAGAAGGTCCACCCAATTATCTTGTTGAAAATTAATGTAGCAACGAAGAAACTGTTCTAAAATTTGGTTTGTTTTTTCGGATTGCCCGTCGGTTTGTGGGTGGTGGCTTGAACTGATGCCTTGTTCAATATTCAACATTTTCAAAAGCTCCCGCCAGAAGTTGGCAACGAACTGTCCGCCGCGATCCGAAATCACCTTGGACGGAAAAGAATGTAATTTTACGATGTGTTTTAGAAACAAATCTGCTAGTTTTCGAGCGGAGGGTATAGCAGTACAGGGGATAAAATGAGCTTGTTTGGAGAACAGATCTACCACCACTAAAATGCAATTATGTCCTTTTGAGATAGGTAGATCAGTGATAAAGTCCATAGATATTATTTCCCAGGGTTTGTTTGGCGTTTCCAATGGTTGCAGGAGACCCGGAGGCTTCCCTTTTCTGGTTTTGGCGCTGAGGCAAATAGGACAGGAACTAACGTATTGGGAAATGTCTTTGCGCATGCCCGGCCACCAGAATTGTCTTTGGATTAGGTGTAAAGTTTTCAGATACCCATAATGTCCAGCAGTGGGAGCGTCATGACAGCGCTGCAAAACTTCCAGTCTGAGGCTGTCTGGGACATAAAATTTGCTCCCGGCTAGCCAATCCCCTTGTGGGGTTCGGGTTAGTTTGCTTCGCGGAGCCTTGTCCCCCTCCTTCTCCACCTCAGTTTTAAGTTTCGATTTCCACTCTTGGTTGGCCGGGAGGGGCTGCTTGGCACGGCTGCGAGTAGTCACCACGCCTCCAAGTTGCGTAGGCGAGAAGACAGTGTCGACAGTCTCCTCCCGTTTGCTCTTATGTTGGGGCATGCGCGATAGGGCGTCTGCCAAAAAGTTAGTTTTGCCTGGGAGATAATTTAGAGTGAAGTTGAATTTGGAAAAGAATTCCGCCCATCGCAATTGCTTGGCATTCAGTCTGCGTGGGCTTCGGAGGGCCTCCAGATTTTTATGATCCGTCCAGACCTCGAAAGGGTATCGCGCCCCCTCCAGCCAATGTCTCCAGTTAGTAAGGGCCGCTTTTACGGCAAAGGCCTCCTTCTCCCACACATTCCAATTCCTTTCCGCCTCCGAAAATTTTCTAGACAAGAAAGCACACGGCCGCAGCCTGCCATCCTCCCCCTTCTGCAGTAAAACCCCCCCTATCGCCGTATCGCTGGCGTCAACCTGTACTATGAAAGGGGATTGTTCGTTTGGGTGGGAGAGGATGGGTTCCGTTACAAATTGCTTTTTCAGACAATCGAAGGCCGTTTGGCAATCGGGGGTCCATTGCAGTTTGGCAGAGGGTTTTTTAGCTTGGTCCCCTTTATCTTTGGTTTTCAGCAAGTCTGTTAAAGGGAGCGTGATTTGGGCGAAATTTGCTATGAAGTCTCTATAGAAGTTGGCAAAACCCAGGAAGGATTGCAGTTCTTTACGGGTGGTGGGTTTCTGCCAGTCCTGGATCGCCTGTATTTTGGCTGGATCCATTTTCAGGCCTTCTTGGGAGATACAATACCCGAGGTAAGTGAGTTCGGTTTTATGGAATTCACATTTGGACAGTTTGATGGGCAGCTTATTCTTCATCAGGGTGGCTAAAACTTTTTGTACCGTTTGAACATGTTCTTCCTCGGTGTCTGAGTAAATTAACACATCATCAAGGTACACTACCACCCCTTTGTACAGAAATTCGTGTAGAACTTCGTTTATCATGGACATGAATACGGACGGGGCTCCCGTCAAACCAAAAGGCATAACTAAGTATTCATATTGTCCGAGGGGCGTATTGAAAGCGGTTTTCCACTCATCCCCTGCCTTGATACGAACGTGGAAGTAAGCATCTTTTAGATCTAATTTCGTAAAGATCTTACCTTGGGCCACGACGTTGAGAAGGTCTCGGATGAGCGGTATAGGATAGGCGTTGTTGGTGGACACTGCATTCAAGCCTCGGAAATCTGTGCACAGTCGAAGTCCCCCATCCTTCTTTTTCACGAAGAGGACTGGCGCGGCGTGGGGGCTAGCGGCTGGGCGGATGAACCCTCGTTGGAGGTTGGTGTCGATGAATTTCCGGAGCTCTTCGCGTTCATGGAGACTCATGGGATAAAGTCGTCCTTTGGGCAGTGAGGCTCCGGGTAAAATTTCTACCGCACAGTCCGTTCGTCGGTGCGGGGGTAGAGTATCTGCTTCCTCTTCAGAGAAAGCATTTAGAAAAGGCCAGTACGGTTCGGGTATTTGGTTGACTTCTTCTTGGGTGAGAAGGGCCTTTTCTTTATGAGTCGGATCTTCGCCCCAGTTTTGATTCCAACGGTGATTTTTGCAGTTGGTATGACTGAAGGTAATACATCCTTGTGCCCAGTCTATGTAGGGATTGTGATCACACAGCCATTTGCTGCCTAAAATTAACGGGTACTTGGCAGTCGAGCTGATGACAAAAGACCTCTTCTCCCAATGTTGTCCCATGCCTGTGATCACTGGGATGGTTTCAGTTGTTACAGGATTCATGTTGGTACCATCCATTTGCTCAAAGATTACTGGGTTTTGTAGATCCCGAGTTGGTAGGACTAGTCCATTGACTAGAGCAGGGGCAATGATGTCTCTTGAGCAGCCCGAGTCAATGAGAGCTTGCACCCGAATATGCATCTTCCTCTCTGGGTTGATTAGAGTCACTGGCATGAATAAGATGGACCCAGGCGGCCGGTTCCGTGCAGGGACGGGCTTAGGACGGATCTGTCGTTTGGGTCCTTTCACGACAGATCCATTTCGTTTCCCGACTGGGGACTTTCTGGATTAGCTTCTGCGGTTGGGGAAGCGGGATCGTATTCCATGACTTCTTCCGCTTCCAGCCCTCTCTCCGAGGCTGGCCTTTGGGAAGCGCCGCGGCCTCTATTTGCTCGGGGTGCTGGAGTCGGGCGTTGGAGCGTAGGAAACGGAGCAAGGGTTGGACGCCGTAATTGGAGCGGAGGTCTTTGCACAGGCCGGTAAGGGCATTGTGCTGCAAAGTGACCAGCTTGTCCGCATTGCAAACACAGCCCTTGTTGCCATCTAGCATCTCTCGCTCCACGGGTGGCGTAGCTAGCTCCCCGTGTTCCCCTTTGTAAGGTCAATGTCCTTCTTTGTCCCGTTTGTTGTTGTTGTTCAACCAAACGGACTTCCAGCATGCGATTTTCTACTTCGCAAACAAGTTGGATCCACCCTAACAACGTGGGGGGATTGTCTTGCATGAGGGCTCTGTCCAAAAGTCTCGGGTTAAGGCCTTGTTTGAACAGAATAATTTTGGTGGACTCCTCACACCTAGGGCACTTGGCTGCTAATTGCCGGAATTTTGTGACATAGTCTCTTGCTGACATGCTGCCTTGTTTGATGGCTTGCAATTCTGTTCGGGCCCGGGTTTCTTCTAAGGGGTCTTCATACTGCGCTCGGATAGCATCCACTAACCCCTGAAGAGTATCGAGTTCTGGGGCCCCAACATTGTATAGTCCTACATACCAGTCTGCTGCTTTGCCCTGTAAACGAGATCCAAGATGTTCGATTTCACTGGCCTCACTGCCGAAGAGGTGCCCCCACCGGTTGAAAAACTGTACCACTTGGACTAGGAAAAATCCCAATTTGGATGGATCCCCATCGAAGGTGGCTTCCAGCTTCACCCAACCCATCGGGAGTTCCTGTCTCGGAGCAGGCGCTGGGTAAAAGTCCATCGGCAGTCTTAGTTGCGCCTGAGGAACAGGAGGAGGTAACTGGAGTCTCGGTCGGGGCAACGGTGCCTGCTGTACGGGTGGCGGTTGAACCTGCGGTGCCGGCTGGGGTTGGGCTGGTTGTGCGGGCGGAGGTTGCCGTGGTTGCTGTGTCTGGGTTGGTCTTGGTTGGGCCGGAGGCTGTAGTGGCAGGCGAGCAGGAGGCGGCAGTCTCGGTCTGGCCGGTAACACGGGAGGCGTTAGTGGCAGCTGTCGAGGTGGAGGAGGTTGGTGTGAGAGAGTGGAAATCGGCCGCTGAGGAGGGGGTTGAAGGTGTCGTAGTGGTGCAGGCCGTCCCGGTTGGTTCGGGGGTGGTAAAACGGGCTGGTCCTGGGGCTGCTGCAATAATATGAGCTGCGGTCGAGGTGAGAGAGGCCGCAGCGGCGAGGGTTGAACCGGTGGAAGGCCGCGCGGGCTTGCCCCTCCGGGTGTTGTTAATCTGGGAAGCGGCTGGCCTCTTGGCGCTGTTAGACCGTCCCCCGTAGGTTGCCCGGCGGGGACAATGTCTCGCGGTTGACGAGGGGCTCCCTCCTCAGAGGGAGCCGCGTGTGCTCCCTCTTGGTCCGGCCGGACCGTTATAGAAGAAGTAAGAGGGGGTCTCACCGGTGTATCACTGGGCTTTTCTTCCCCTTCCGTAGGCCTCTCAGCGGGAGTCCCGTCTGGCGGCACATCTCCTGCCTGGTTAGGAAGTTCGGTGGGGGTCTCTCCGGGTGGCTCAACCGGGTCTCCCTTGCTCGGTGGAATTTCCTGCTGTGCTGGAAGTTCCTTGGGTTGCTCTCCCGTCTCGCCCGGATGGGTGTCCCCTTCGCCGGTAGGTAGCGGCCGCTTCTGGACATTCTCCATCGGATAGGAGATAACACTTTGAAGGGTAGCTATCTGTACCGCCATCTCTTCAGCGGACAGTCTTTCCCCTGCTCCCATTGCCGAAATTAAATGGATGGCATGGGCCAAACTTTCTTCCATATCCATCAGTTTAGCTTCTAGCTGTTGCATTCGACTGGCCCCCGGTTGCTCGCTTATGGAAGCTTCATTCGTTGCACTCACCGGGGACAAGGGGCCCCAAGGAGGAGGGTCCCCTTGGACGACTCTCGATCTCGCAGCTAGGATTCCCTTGGCCATACCCGTCACGGCCGAGATGCTGGTATCCACCGCATAGGTGCGACCTTGTATCTGCTCCCAACTTTGTTCAGGGACCTCCGTTGGCTCTTTCCACGAAACAAGTTCGGAGTAATCCCAACTCAGGGCGCCGCGGCGAGACGTGTCCCCCTCCGCCTGTTCGGACGTCCTGTTCCAATATCGCCATGGTTGGCTGCTGTCTAGCTCCGGGACAGTTCCTAGGCTTCGGCGCCCTTCCATCGAAACTAGTGGATGAAGTCCACCTGCCCGACGCTCTCTGGTTTCTCGGGGTCTGGCTCCCCACTCCGACGGGGTGGGTACCGAAATCAAAGGGAGAGCAGTCGCTTTCGGCCTTGCCCCGAGGTTGGCTTCGGTCTCGGCCCGAGTACTGAGGTCGATGAGAGGCGGGGTGGAAGTGGAGGCTCCGGTTCCGTTCCCGGCTGCTCCCAGCTCCTGGGAGTCTTGGGCTTGCACGGGTTGCTCAGGTTGATTGTCGGGAGACGCATACGGATCAAACAAAGGATCCCTGTCCGGGACAACCTTGGATTCCGCTGGGCCCGACTCAGACATGATTGGTAACAAAATGTCAGACTGTGGCTAAATAAGGCACTCACTACAGGGTTCCCTTTAGAAGCAAACACAAGTCCATTGTTTGGAAAAGGAAACTTTACTGCAGAAAAGGTCCATTATAGTCCACTGTCCTGAATAGGAGAATCAGGATGGTACATGATCATTGTTACCAATGAAGAGCAAGCATAAGATACAGAGTAACAATACCCATCTGGATCAGCCTCCCCCCACAGTTCTCAAAACAACATCTCTCAGTCCTGGGAAGCTGCTCTCCTCCAAGGCCAATGCTTGGTGGAACGGTGTTAGACAAAACAGTCTCCTCCGGTGGGAATGCTGCCTGGGAACTGGTGCACCTGGGAAGAGAATACTCAAACACTAGAAGCATTAGAAAATGGAGTCAGTACAGTTTAGATATACACTGGACCTGACACAGAGTACAAAAGAGTTGTTGTATTTTCACATTAAAGTTTTTATACAATTTTTTAAAAATGTTATGCATTGTGGCATATGAATAACAAAATAATATGAGCTGTATAAAGTGGTGAATTGGACTTTTGGTCTACTTACTGAGCAATGACATGTGAGCCATTTTTGCCTCTGTTCCTCACCCCTAAAAGGGGAATAATTTTATTTTTAGAGTACAATATGTATGTAATTTTGTACATGCTTCATTCAGAAACCTCAGTATAGGATAGGATAATAAACAGAAATATACTGTGAATCCACTGAAATTTATCTTGAATAGTTAAGGGCTAATTTATGTATTCAGAGTTCTGAAACTGAGGGAGCTGTAGATTGCGATCATATCTGTTTAAACTTGCATTTCCAGTGCTGGTGCCAGACAGTTGGCTAGCACTGCTACCTATCTTTTTCACCTGGGTCATAGAGAAATTGAAGATTTGTGTCTAGATTTGGATGCTTAACATGTGAACACGGAAAGGGAGCAGTTTGATTAGTCATTTTTCTATCTCTGCTCACCCTTCCTCTGTTGTAACTGTATACACTCTTGCTGGATTCATGCTTATGCAGGTCAGTAGTGCCTTGGAACCTGGGGAGGAAAGAAATAGATGTCTGGGATAGAAGAGACTCTTTAATCCAGTGTATTTCCCCTCTCTACTACCTTGTGAGAATCAAGAGACAACTGAGGTGGTTAGAGCAGAGGGGAAAACATTGCATGAACTATTTAGCTTCTTCCCTTGCCATATCTATCTCTTTCCTCCAAGATCAGTTGCAGGTTAAGAGCACAAGAAGAACCTTGTTGATTGGACCAAAGAGACCATACAATTAAGCATTCTTTCTGCAATATATGCCTGCAGATAACTTACAAGCCCTTCCCTGCTATTTGTCTCCAATCTGTTCTATATTGAAGTTTCTATCCTTTAATAGACACTAATAGAAAGTCATCTGTGCTGAAGTTTATGGGGCCCTTTTTCCAGTAGAGGAAATTCCTTCCTTCACTCCACCCAACTGTCTGTCTAAAGCTCATATTTCCATAGCTCGCACCTGCTGTTGATATGCCATGTCTGACCTCAGGCTTGGAGGAGAAGGGATTTTTGTGCTTTGGCCAGTCCTCTTGCTTTGAGATGGTCTCTGTCCTTCCACAAGCACACCTTCACTTCTGGCTGTTCTGCATACCCCTCTGGATCATTTCATATTTTTTTCAAAAGTAGATCCATCTAGCGCTAGTCATTGTTGAAAAAGGCATTTGTATGTGTTTAGTGTAGATGAGTCGGCACTTTAGAAACCAATGGAATGTGAATAGGCAGTGTTAATCTCCAGAAGGTTCTTGAATATGCATCCAACACCCTGAGAATCCTGATCTAACAAGTGACATATGCACAGGTGTCTGCTTCAGTGCCCTGATCTCCTTAACTGAATGTTCTGGTTAGGCATTTCTGTACTAGGAGAGGCACCTTTCCCCCCTTCCTAACTGTAACACTGAATTAAAGTGCAAGCCCAGAAAAACTTGGAGATAGTGGAAATATACTGTTGTATGCCCTGTTCAAACTCAAATGCTTCATGCCCTTGCATCCCAGGAAATATATGGGCAGCCAATTATTTTAATGGATTTTATGGGCAGCATTTAAAAACGACAGCTGGCAACCTTGACTGGATGATATTAAGTCTTGCTTGACTGTGTTGGTGTATGCAGACTGATAGGTTTTGTATCTTCATGTAGCTGATACTGTTTTAATTCTGTTGTAGAGGGCAAAAACTCTTGAATCCTCAGACCAAATTAAAATAATAAATGGAATGTTTGTACACACCGGGCATTGCTGCATAGAGTTCCCAGGTGCCCTGGGGATTTGGCCACTTGCCTTCCAATTGCCCAGCAAGCTCCCGGAGGGGGCAAGCTCCCGGAGGTTGCCTGCCACTGGCAGGCACCTCAGGAATGCATGCCATGCATGTGCTCCCAACTGGCGCGGTGACATCACTTTGGGCCCCAAATGGGCTGAATCAGCCTTGTGTGGAGCGTGGGAGTGCTGTTGCAGCCAGCATGGTGACATCACTTCCGGAAGTGATGTCATCATACCAGCTCCGGAGCGCACCTGCGCGAAGATCAATATGCTGCTGGCACAAGGTAAGTGCTGGGTCCCCAACCCTTCCGGTGGGAGGATAGAGGGACCTGGCAACCCTAGTTACTAACCAATCTCAACATTCCCTTCAGTTCTGCAATGTTAGGATATTTCTTTAGAACAAATCATTTTGGCATTGTGACTACTTTACTGTATGATAAAATGATAAAAATATTACAATTATGAGTATTGCCTTGTCAGGCTATTGGAATGAAAACCATTTCTACTTTTTTTTAATAATGGATCTACGAAGTGCTTCCCTTACCAAAGTATTATAGCACTGCAGCTGATGGTGAAGTCTTGGAACAAGAGAACCACCACCAAGCTTAAATGGTATGAAAGGCTACAAGGTAGAGGCAATTCAGAAGAATAGCCCTGGATCAGACCAGTGGTCTATCTAGTCCACCATCCTGTCTCACACAGTGGCCAGCAGTTACTGTGGAGGTCCAACAACAGTGTACAGAGGATAAGGCTTTCCCCTGACATCCAGAAAGTACAAGATCTTGCACACTCTTTATCATGATAATGTAGATTGATAAAATGCAGCCATGCTTAGCCTTGGCTTGACTTGAGTAGAACCTTTTCAAAGATTCTGTCTTTACACTCTGGGCTGTATTTAACATCTGACTCTAGTTTTGTTCTAAAAAGCCCATGGTCTTCCTTGGAATTTGCTAGGATTTTGACTGTAGGCTAAAAAAAATCTAGATTGATGTGAAAGAGCCACTCAGCATAATAGGTTTTTGTTAATTTTCTTCATTTTTTGGTGACTTGTTTGTATGAGATCATGTGTATGTTTTAGTACCAAAGTAACATGTACTGAATGTAGTTGGTTGCAAAATTAAACCCCATTCTGAGACTTCAACCTTTTTTCTTGCATTCAGTTTTCAGACACAACCTCAACTAGGGGTGTACTCCAAGTAAAATTGTGTTATAATTTTGGATCCAGGATTCATGGTGGGGCAATACCAGTTCAGGATTCAAATCCATTGTGGTTTTTCGGGTTCTGGAGTTATGGGCCATTATTTTCAATGGGAAATGTGTCTGAGGGTCTGGGGCAGCTGTTTATAAAGATACCTACATCAAACTTGCACAGAACGTAGAACACCTTCTAATTTAAAGACCCCCTAGATTTCAAGCAAATTGAACAAAGGGATTCAATTTTACAGACTCCCAAAGTAGGTGCTTCTCAGTGTAGGTGCACTTCTCTCTACTGATTCCTGTGGAGAGGAAATGGTGGTCATGCGGTGGCCTAGCAGTAGAACACTGGCTGTCTGCCGGTGTTTTAAAAAAGCCCATATACATTCATTTTTCTACTCTTACAGTTACTAACTTGACAAATTATGGATAGTGCTGAAACTGAATTGATTGGTTGGAAATCCAGGAAGAACAACTATAAAAGGCTCTTATTAAATGATATTCAGTATTGATCAGCGAAAGAAAAAGCTATTTATATATCAAACATAGTGTATTTACTTAAGCTTTAAACAGTTCCTGTCACACAGGAGATCATAAAACTGGTATTTCTCAGGCTTTCCCTATTGGGGCAAAATTGTGATTTACATGGGGAAAATAACATCAGTAGAATTGGGGGAGAGGGAATTAATGCCTCCCACCCTGAAAACTGTCATTCCAATCCAGTTCAGATACCATACAGATTTTATTACAAGAAATTTAAAGAGGCCAGAGCCCTCTTTAAACAACATGTAGTTTAAGGAGCAGCAGACACTGGGGACAATCCAGAGAACCCACTCTGTTGAGAAAACAGCTTGCAGCTTCATAACTAGTTTATTCAGAAAAAGCCAATATGTAAATAATATTTGTACAGCCAGGACTTTCCAGTTGATGATTGTGGAATGGATTTCATTCATGGTTCTTTGCCTTCCAAAGTAGATGTTAGTTAGTTTGCTGGATCATAGCCATAGCATTCAGTTCAGAATCTCAATTACTCATAGTTTTTTACTGCATGTTCTCCTGTACCATTTCCCCCCCAAATTTTATTTGAAATTAAACAACGTACAATTAAGCACATATACAAATACAAAGAGTTGGTACTACATTATATACAATTAACAGAACAAACGATAAACAAGTTAAACAAGATATTTTTTATTTTGATACGTCGACCATTTTTATCATTTAGCATTGTGAGTCCTGAGCAGTTTGAATTTAGAAGTAAATATGTGTCTGGTACAACATCTTCTTCTTGTTATCATTAATATTCTAGTTTTAAGCATTTTTGTTATATTGTTGTGGATGATTGTGAATCTTTAATAAAAAGATGGTTGCCATTTTTTGTAAAATTTATCAATTCAGGGTAGTTTGAAGAGTGTTGTATATTGCTCGGTATCTTTTCCATTGCTATATGCTCCCATACTTTATTAAACCACATATCTAAACTAGGTGATTGGAGCGATTTCCAACATGATGCTGATGTTTTAGCAGCTACTAAAAGCGAGGAGATGAGATCTTGACTCGTTCACAATAGGGAATGTTCTCACCATAAATCCAAAAATAAAAGTTCAGGCTTAAGGGTATTATATGGTTCATTATTAGTACAATATGTTGCAGTACCCTTCTCCAGAATTCCTCTATATGGGTACATTGCCACCAGCAGTGTGCAAATGTTCCTGTTTTACCTTCTGTACCATATTTGAAGAAAAGTCCAAGAAATTCCCTCCTGAGAGAGATTCATCTATCTCTCTGTATCACTGTTTTCCACCAGCAGGTGAAGACTTTCTAGTTTTGTTTGACATACTATCACTGACCTGCCTTCCCATTTATGTGTGTATATGTTTTTATTAATTGTATTTTAAGCTTGTAATGTTTTGATTGTTCGCTGTTTTGGGGACCCTACGTTTTTGGTGAAAAGGCGGTATAAACGTACGTAAAAAAAGTTACCGGTTTCTTTTGCTGAATAGCGAAGGTTCAGTGGGTTACAAATTTTGATTAGAAATTTTGTACCTCTGTGGAAATGAAGCAGGTGGATTAGCACAGGGTAAATGTGACTTTCCAGGCAATAATAATCATGAAAAGAAAAGAGAAAGCAGCCTTGAGATTGTAACAGTTAGACAGAATAGGTTCAGCTGTTTATAGAGCCAGTTGTCATCATATTCATAGCTTGTGGTATGTAAAACCTGTAATGATCTATTCTTAGCTGAGCCTTCCTCTTGTGTTATTTACAGGCAACATAAGCAAGTATTACATAGAAAACTTCCTGTCTCTCTCACTAAACATGTAAAAACTCTTAGTGGTTTCATACTCTTCTGTGAGTGGAGGGGAAAGCTGAGGTGGAAGGAATTGCTGTGTTTCTTGTACCTGTTTAATTCTCACTGAAATGTAGGTAAAATTAATATGTAACATTGTATTATTACTCTCCTGTACCGGCAGAATATCTGTCCTGATTTTTGATAGCCAATAGCTGGCCATTGTGCAGGTTAAAAAAAAATGTAAAACAGAACTAGCCCTGACAACAATTGAGGGTTCTGCAAACCAGGGGAGAGAACACTGGGTTTGCAAAAAAAAAAATCTGATTTCTTTTATAAGAAATAATTGGAGGAAATAGCAAGATCTGTACATTCATACACAACACCCCCCCCCTCCCAAGGAGGAGTTTGGATGGCATATTGATTGTCATAGCAACCCAGAATACCATGTGAAAATGTGGTGAGGATCCCTAAGAGTAGACAAGGCTAGAATTGGTTGTACCTTGCTATCTGCTTGGCCTGCCTGTTTCTTCTCCTGTGCCAGAAAGAGTGGAGAGGTGAGTGGGCAGACAGGAAGAAGGTGGGAAGTGCAGGTAGGTGGGGGGACAAGCAGAAGCTAAGGCAAGTGGTATGGAGGAAGGAAGGGAAGAAAATGGTAAGTGAGGTGGAGGGGAGTAGAGGCCAGTGGAGGAGAATACCTGATTCCTCCTTTTTCCCTTCTTGAAGATGGGGACAACATTTACCCACCTCCAATCTTCCAGCGCCTCACTTGTACTCCAAGAATTATCAAAAATGATCTATAGAGGTTCTGCAGTTACATCAGCAAGTTCTTTTAGTACCCTAGGGTGCAGTTCATCTGGGCCTGAGGACTTGATTTCATTGAAAGAAGCTAGGTGTTTATGTACCATCCCATTGCTATCCTAGACTGCAATAGTGGTATATAATACATGTGTATCAAATCAGATGCATTTTGGCTGTGAGGCTTTTCTCAGTAGGTTTTTTATTTTGTAAACTACACACCATACAATATGGAAAAGAGCAAGAGTCCAGTAGCACCTATAAGACTAAGAAAATTAGTGATAGGGTATGAGCTTTCATGAGCCACAGCAAGTGAGCAGTGGCTCATACCCTACCACTAATTTTGTTAGTCTTATAGGTGCTACTGGACTCTTGCTCTTTTCCACTGCTACAGGCAGACTAACATGGCTACCCATCTTGATCTATCACCATACAATATGTTTTTTAAAATTACAGCATGCCTGATAAGAACATTTAACAACCTAAATTTTTTTTAGATTAATTCTTGAGTGAGATTTTTTATAAAACTAAGATACAACTTTAAATAATGATTTAATATGTTTAAGTTACTCATACCAACAAGATGCAAGGAAGGTATATGCTTGGAGTGAGTAACCCCATTTTTTGGTTGTGGTTTGGCATGTAAAGAGAACTTTAGTCTGAGTCTTCATCACATTATGGTGGACTAGTAACAAAGCCAGTTGTGGGAAAAAATCCTACAGGTTCTAGAAAGGGGAGGGCGGGCAGACGGGCATTGCTTCCTCCTCCGTGACTGATCCCAACCGGATAAAGGCAGGGAGTGGACATTGCCACCTATGCTCCTAATTCCGGCTGCGTGAGGGGAGGGTGGAAGGGCATTGCCACCTGCCCTGTTACTGATCCCAGCAGGGTGAAGGGGGGCAGGCATTGCCACCTGCTCCAGGCCTGATCCCGGCTGAGTGAAGGGGGGCATTGCCACCTGCTCTGGGCCTGATTTTGGCTGGGTGAAGGGGAGGCATTGAAACATGCACTGCACCTGATCCCAGCTGGGTGAAGGGTGGGTGGGTGTTGCCTCCTGCTCTATGCCTGATCCTGTCTGGGTGAAGGCAGGGGGTGAGCATTGCCACCTCATCTGTTCCTGATCCCTGCCTGGTGAGGCGGGGAGACATTGCCTACTGCTCCACGCTTGATCTTAGCCAGGTGAAGGTAAGGGCGAGCATTGCCACCTGCTCCACACCTGATCCTGCCTGGTGAAGGGGGGATGGACATTGCTTCATGCTCTGCTCCCAATCCCGGCTGGTGAAGGGCATTGCCACCTGCTCCCCTATTGATCGCAGTTGGGTAAAGGGGGGGCTGGCATTGCTGCCTGCTCCATGCTTGATCCCGTCTGGGTGAAGGGGGGCAGGCATTGCCACCTGCTATACACCTGATTATAGTGGGTTGAAGGGGGGGCAGGCATTGCCATCTGCTCCGCTCCTGATCCCAGCTGGGTGAAGGCAGGGGGCAGGCATCTCCACCTGTTCTGCACCTGATCCCAGCTGGGTGAAGCCAAAAACAGGCTTTAGGAGGAATGGAAGCATTAGAGACTTCTTGGTTAGAGCAGATACAGCTATTACAAAGGGGAGATGTAAGCCAAATAAATGAACAGGTCACTTTAAATGTGGTCAGGGCTGAGCTGCCTGTAAGTTGGTTGTAGAACTAAAAGAATATACACACCCTCAGAAGGGTATACCATCACATTAAAAGATTTCTCCAGTTGTGAATCTAAAAAAGTTGTATATTTAGCTTTCTGTCCATGTGGCCTCTATTATTTAGGCATGAGTACAAGGAAAATTAAGGATGTTGGAACATGCATCTAGGATCAAGAATCAAATTTTAGAGGCTCCTCTAGTGCAGCATTTTTTAGATAAACAACATGTCGCTGAAGACTTAAGATATTTTGTAATTTATAAACATGACCCTAATCCCTACAATCTAAAGGATATAAAAAAGACGTTATTACAAAAAGAAACACAGTACATATATGAATACAAGACCTTATGATCTCAATAATGAGGTAGATTATACTCCCTTCATTTAATGGTATCTGTTGCTTTAAGCAACAAGTGTAATTGATTAGAATGTGGATTTAACCATGACAATAGAGGCAAAGACATGCAGATTTCTGGAGCTAGGACTGGGCTGCATTGAAGGGAAGGGAGAGGTGGAACCTTCTAAAGTAGGAGCAAGCTCACAAGTCGTATGTTTATTGCATGTAGGGTGAGTTTATTATTGCAAAATAACTGTCATTTGATTGTATATCCGCCCGTACACGCCTTATTTTAATTTGTCAAGTATTGTAAGAGTAAACTTTGCATTGTTAATTGCCAGTTTACAGCACGGTGTTTATTGGTTTTCTCTGTATTCACACCGTGGTCCAGCTATATTCTTTTTTTGGGTGAAGGCGGATGGCTGGCATTGCCACTTGCTCTTCTTCTAATCCCAGCTGGGTGAAAGCGGGAGGAGGGCATTGCCACCTGCTCTGCTCTTGATCCCAGCTGGGTGAAAGGGGGGGGCGCTGGTATTGCTACCTGCTCCGCTTCTGATCCCAACTGGGTGAAGGTGGAGGGCGGGCATTGCTGCCTGCTGTGCACCTGATCCCAGCCTGGGTTTCCTGCTGCAGCATGCTTTCTGGAGGGACGGGCTGCCTCATCTGGGCTTTCTTTCATGGCAGCACCCTCTGATGATGTACCAGGGTAGGAAGTGAGCTGTCAGGATCATGCATACTCTTTTATGTAAAAGGATTTTGTGTGTGTGTGTGGCTGTGGCTGTGGCTTCTGTGCTAGATGAATTCAGTTCACCAATCTGTAGTTTTCTTTCTTTTTCTCTGTTGGGATCATGTTTTAGGTTATTAGCTTGGAAAAGTTAGAATTAGAATAGTTAGAATTAGATAGCATCTTAAAGAAGGACAAAAAAGCGACACAAGGGTAAGAAAGCATCCCAACAAGGAAATAGCAAAATATGCTTTGACTAGTGCCCCCACTCAGAGGGGTGAATAAAGCTAGTGTATTTTTTATCATCAGAATACAGTTGGGGAGCTGGGGCTGAGAGGATTCGCTTACCCAAGGCCACCTACTAAGCTCATGGTAGTAGTAGGATTTGAACCAGCAGCGTGCTGATTTACCATCTGACCACTTAACCACTATGCTACAGCAGCTATATCCATTTTTCTTAATGGATTTATGAATAATTCCAACAGGAATCTTGTGCTACTTAAAAGACTAGCAAGATTTTATTTCAGCTAATCTTTGGAAGGTTAGAGCCCACATTCTCCCTATGCTGCCATTTATGTTGGAGGTCTGAAAAAACAAAAACGGGGGCCAGCGGGCTGTAAAATGCAGGAAGTAAGTGGTGAAATATAATCATGAAAAATACAGAGACCATTCACTAGTTACTATACTACTTAGTACGTACAATGAGTGGGGAGTCCCACGCTTTTCTAAAATTGCTAACTGTTAATAGCAAGATAAAAATCCAGGGAGAGGGAGAAATAGTATGGAACTTGTTTAGCCTCCTCACCCCACCCTGGCAGCATTTCTCATTGGGGTTCAAAGAAATATCATTGCTGTTAGAAAGGTCAGGGCTGAAATATACTGTGGATTTAGTGTTATCTTTGTACTTGTTATCAGTAGGTGGTATTCTGATTCAACTAGTCTTGAGTCTAGTAATCCCCAGTGAACTGTGCATATCCTGTTACCTTGGGCTCTGCTGTATTTTATTTGTTGAAGACATAGTGCAGATGCCTTAAGACAGTTCTGGAAAAAACACCCATAGTTCAGACTGGAAGCTTTTTAATACAATCATAGTGAATTAAGCTATCTTAATATATTTTTTGTTAAAAGTAGCATTTTGAGTGTAGAGAGGACTCAAATTCCTGTTGATTCGTATACATGGGCTGTTTTAAGGTTTGTGTGTTTGTATTGTATCTTCTATTTATTGTGGAATTACTACTCTTCTCTGATATGAATACAAAGTGCTTTGCCATTTTTTCTTTTATCTCTAACTATTGATGATTGTTTATCTTTTACAGTAGAACATTGTGTTTGGGCCTCTTGCTTGTTCTATTCATATTATCTTTGATAATATATAATTTCTTTTAGGCTGCTTCTTAAGCTTTTAGGTCACAATACAGTAAAAGGCAAATATTACTTAACACTGTAAATCTGAAAATAGCCTTTTGTTTATATACATTTAAGTACCAAGCTAAATGTAACATTGGAGAATCATTAATTTAAACCCTGATTTGCCCAAATGAAGTATGGAGTGTGGAGTAATTGTTAGAGCAAAAGGCACATGCAGATAATAGAAGCTCAACCGCCTCACACTCTTGATTTATTCCTCCCAACTCTAATGCCCTTTCCAATTGATCTTGCTTCTGGAATTGGAGCTTAGCTGAGTACAGACTCTTCTGGAAACACAGACAATAAGGATGTAAGTTTTATGAAGGGAAGAATAACATCCCTCAGGTTCTCTTTTGGTTCTGCCAATCATATCCTGATGCCCACTTTATATATGATTTTGTTTAAACCTGAGCATGACACATAAGACTGCTTCTTTGGCCCTAGATTTCTTAGAATTAACAGCAGAAATCTCTGAGGAAACAGCTTTAGTGCTTCATCTATGTGTGGAAGACAAATGGTAGTGTCAATTGTGTCTACCATTTTGTAGATGAGATCTTCAAGATGTACGTCTTTATCAAGTTGGAGGTTTCAGTGAGCTGCTGCAAGTAAGCTAGACTTCTGTAACCCACAAAACTAGGCACAGTATACACATTGTGCAAATGTTGCTTATTTAATCAGTCATATTTACTAGATCAGGCCTTGACGAATTTTCTTTAGAGCTAGGATCCAATCTAAAGTGAGACGATAGACTCATTTGTTAGCTTTCAGGGTTTTGTATTTTAATGGCAATATTTTCTAATTATGCCACCACAAAATCTAATCCTGATTTTTTAATCGTTTCTTGTGGTTTTATTTAAACTATACCAAAAACATTGTAGTATATAAACGTACGGAAAAAACCCTGGTTGTCATCCCAACAAAAACCTAACCTCTAACCCTAATCTAATTTCTCATTTTCATTATTGTTTTAAAAAAGCTCCATTTAACTCAGTATTGGAGCAAGCATAGAAAGCAAGCATAGAAAGCAAATAATTGAATTTGTCTACAACCACTGAATGGTGTAAACTTAATACTCTTTAATTTTATTTTATTATTTTATTTCCTATCTTGCTCTTCAGAAGAACAGCCAAGGCTGTTAAAAAACATCAAATCCTAACACAATACAAACATAAATCATATAATGAAACAAATATCAGGCCTCATAACAATATATCAAATTACTGACTGGTAAAATCTCCCCATGCAAAAGGCAGCATCTCCTTAATGGGATGGCCTACCAATGGAGCTCTGGAGGGTTATTTTACTCATTACACACGTCATCGTTTCCCATGTGCAAGTGGGTCATCATGATCCCAGTTTTTAAGCATTTTTTATGAGACCTGTATTGGTCCATGTTTATTTTTCATGCAGGTTTTCTGCGCAATTATCCTACCATTTCAGTGCATGTGGAGGCTTTTTTGTGCTTCAGAAGATCCCTCCCACAAATCTCCAACCCCTGCTCTCGCCATTACCCTTCTTTTAAACATTACATATGCGTCTGGCTCACATGCGTGATCATATAAATCCCCCCTTTTAACTTTTTTAACGGTCCTTGCACTATTACGATATCTACGTATACGAAGGGAATCATACTGCAGTGCTTGCTACATTGAATCACTCAGCAATTGGACTGTCTAAGAACAACATTGAGAACGGAATGCCATTTCTGATTTTATTTTAAATATGGAATCGCGCGATTGTGCTCCTCTATTGTTTACATATTTATTAAACACTTTTGCATTTAAAACTTTGAGCGGGAAATCAGTGGTAGAGAACAAAGCACTACACGTGGACAGTTTCTATAGAAGCTGAAAGACAGGCCAATGGTATAGTGCAATCCCGCATGCACTAAAAAAAAAAAGAAAGTTGAGCAGGAATGCGCAAATGTAATTTGTGATGAGGTGCAGATAAAGAACATGTTTTCTTTTTTGGGACCTTTTTCCGCAACAAACACCCACAAAACACCCATAAGGACAATGCATGTGAGAGGTGAGTTCTCGAAGCGGATCAGGAAGATGCAGCTTTGGGACAGGGAAAATCTGAAAAAATTGGAACATGTGGAAGCGGCCCAGGTGGAAAAACTCACTCTAAATGGCAAAAGTTCCTCAGGCAAAAGGCAGCAATGCCATAAACATAAACCAGCAACAAGTACTTCTGCAACCCACAAAACCAAACTGGGTAAAGCATTTTATGTTATATAACAAAATGTATGCTGATGTGAAATAATAAATCATCCACTGAGGATTGCCAAGAGACACTAAAATAAAATCATTACCAAAACTTCTACATGCCACAATGAAATTTCTAGGCGCATGGTGACCTGGTGCCTGGGATTCATTGAGCCGTGTTTCAGATATTCTCTGTCTCTCATGAACAGAAACAGAAACTGCTTATTTGAAACACTATCACCCATGCTAAAAGAGCTCTTCTGCCCCAGTTACAAAGTAGAGTGTTAAGAGAAGTAAGGTAAAAGTAAATGCAGTCCCCTGTGCAAGCACCAAGTCATTACTGATCCATGGCGAGGGGACATTGCATAACAATGTTTTCTTGGTAGACTTTTTAAGGGGTGGTTTGCCATTACCTTCCCCAGTCATCTACACTTTACCCCCAGGAAACTGGGTACTCATTTTACCGACCTCAGAAGGATTGGAAGGCTGAGTCAACCTTGAGCCGTCTATTTGAACCCAGCTTCCGCCAGGATTGAACTCAGGTCGTAAGCAGAGCTTGGGCTGCAGTACTGCAGCTTTACCACTCTGTGCCCGGGGTCCTTGTTTGTCAAGAGAGAGGAACAATGTTAAGCCACAATGGGCTTAATATTGATGGGTAGTAGCAAGGGACAGAAAGCTGGTCTTCATGTGGAGAGTAAGGAAGTTGTGAAGAGTTGAAATAGTCTCTCTGTACATTCACTGGATCTCCTTTGCAGTGTCTGCTTAGCTCTAAAATAGTATGCATAACCCACATAGATGTGGGTTTTTTTATGGATATGATAGATACAGTCCTGAAAGTTGCGAACAGTTTAGTCAGAACAGAAAGAGCTAGTCATTAATGTTTAAGAATGCCAGGATGAATGTTGCTAAAACTACAAAATGCCTATAATTTCCATTTATATTTATTCTGTTTCTGTTGAGAACTATGTGAAATGGTCATATGGTTGACATTTCAGTAGTCTGAAGATGATGTAGAATGCTATCTGTAGTCTGACCAATAACCATCTATGTTCTGAAATGGTATTCCACAGTTTCAAAGTTGCCTAGTTTAGTTTATGTATTGTGGTGTGTGATGAACTGCACTTAATAACAGGTTTCTAAAGTACAGCAAAACCAGAGAGCTGGAAGGGAAGGATTAACTATTCCCGAGAATTGAGAGCTTGAGTGACAGGCTGCTCCCGCTGCTCTATCAGTTAGAACCAGTCTGCAGGGAGTCAGTTGGTTTCTGACAGGATTTGGAGTCAGGGAGTCTGACAAGAAAAGTTAGACAGGTTCACCTTTAGAGTGAAGAGAGAAGACTCCTTTGCCTTAACTGTAATATTACTGTCCAGAGGAAGAATTCTATCAAAGAATTCAAAGTGTAAGTATCAGCATAAGCTGAAGTATGCTTTACACAAACACCAGAGAACTGGGAGTGTTTTTGGTGATTTTTTTCAAATAATGGTGATAATTTTTAAAAAATTCTCAGAGTTTTGTACACAGCCTCAGCAGCCCAGTGAATTCTTTTTGTGATTTTTTTCAAAAAACAATTTTTGTATTCCCCCCAAAGCTGAAAGAATGTGACACTCAGTACAGCTACCTTTTAGGAAAATTTTATCAGTCAGTACACATCCCAGCCTCCCTTGCTTTTATAGTATTTTCTTATTATTCCCCCAACTTTTAAATGCCTCCTAGGACAGGGAAAGCAAGGGTCCATACCCAAATGGATCTCAGTTGTACAAATTAAGTGATGTAACTTTGCAGATAAGCCAAAGACAAGAAGCGTTTAAAGCTAATAAGGAAGAGATTCCAAGAAGACAGAGTTTTCGCTTTTACCAGGCAGCAAAATCCAACAGGTCTGCATTGTTATAGAGAATATGTATTTAGACATACTTTTGAGGAAGCAACTGTTTTTAAAAGTTATGAGGATAAATTTTTATACACTAATTTTATTTCTTCTAGTTTCCTAGTTATATAGTCTTTGTTGCTTCTTAATTAAAGAAAAATGAAATTAATCTCAAGAAGGGGGGTGATTATAAGACTTGTTTTCAATCTTCAACAATTTACTATTTTATTCTTTAACTTGCGTTGTATCAATTCCCTGCCCCCCTTTTTGAAATTTTTTGTAAATTTCAGAATGCTCTGGTAGTCATTTTTAGGTATCTTGTATTGAATGAGAAAGTGAAATAAACCTTTAGGGTAAAATTGACAAAATTACATCATCCCTTGTCTTTTTCCTTATATTTGCTGTTGGTCATGTTCTGTACGAACAGGAAACATTTAATGAAATGCAGATTATTTTTCTATGAAGCTGGCATTATGCCCAGTGAAACCCCCAAGTTTTTAAAAATCTATTTCTGGGATCTGTTTAGAAGTTTATTTGAATGAACACTGGATTAGTAAAGTAAATTTTTTTTTGTTCTGCCAAGGATTAAATGTTAAAACAAAGAACAAGCCATGATAGACTAAATAAATTGTAATGTCTCAGTCAAAGCTTATTAATGCAAATTAATAAGCTGCGACCGGAAGCTAGCAAATGATCCCATTTCATATCATATTCTTCATCCAGGCAGTTATTATTACTGAAGCTTGATCAAATACAACAAATCATTCAATATATTTCAAAAACCATCAGCAGCCATCCTCCATTTCAGGTGTGTGAAATGCCTGAGTTATTCTCATTAAGAATTATTACCACTGGATAAAAGAGTCTCCTATAATAGATGCAGAATTATTCTTATTGAACCACTACCAGACTTATTTGCACCGTCTAAAAAATAATTTGAATGTATGTAGTACTGTATATTATGGTTACTTGTTAAACACCTTTTGTTGTTAAAGATGGGCACTGGCACTTTGTTATTATATAGGAATATTATGTTTACTTGGCACTTGGCACTTTAACTATGTTTGTTAAAGTGATTTTGACTTTTGTGTAAGATGCTTTGCCTTCTATATGTAACCAAGTCCATGTATATATACTACTTGATATAAGATTTCCAATACTTAGGTCTTTTGTAATATATTTACAATAATAAGCTTTGACTGAGACATTACAATTTATTTAGTCAGTCTATCATGGCTTATTCTTTGTTTTGGCTTTTTACTGTGATACTCTTGTTTTTTTCTGAAGGATTAAGTGTTGTCTGCTGCCAGTTACATTCAATTCAAAGGTGAGTGTGGTCTTGGGAAGTTCATAAACTCACTTCCATCTTGTTTAAATTCATGATTCTTATGTCAAAAGTAGACACATAATTTTGAGGTACTTAGGTATAAAGGTACAGCAGGGCATTATTGTACCTAATTAAATAGTGGTTGGTTAAACAGTGGCAAAAAGTGTTGAAATCAAAGCTAGAGTAGATTTTGTTCTGCAGCTATGTTTTTTATAACTAGTCAGTTGACTCACTTGTAGCCATTAAACATTTCAGTGCTGCCAGTGTTTATTAAAATGTCCTGCTTAAGAGTTTTTCTATCTGGAAGACCAGGAAGCCCTTTAAGCCATTTTGTAAACATTGTCTGTTGCTTTAGTCTAGGGCAGTCATTTGTTAATTATCCATTAAGGCTGTGGCTCTGGTTCAGTGGTAGAGCACCTGATTTACATACTGAAGGTCCCAGATTCTGTCCCTAGCATCTCCAGTTAAAAAGATCAGGTGGTGGGGTATATGACCTCTGCTTGACATCAGAGAGCTGCTGCTAGTCTGAGTAGGCAATACCAACCTGAACTGCTTCCAGAAGGAGATTTTTGCCTGTTTCAGCCTTACTCATGCAAGTTTTTTTCTATTTCAAGATGACATTGTCCTGTATTTATGCACAAATCATGACTAGCTCATTCGTTCATTTAAAAAAAAATATTTTAAACCTATAGAAAACTGGTGTTTCCCTGGTAGGACACTTATCACTGCTAAGTTTCTTGTGTCTGAAAGGGAAACTACACTTTGTAGGAAACGCCCCCTCACTCCTTCCTTTCTCTACATTTTGTTGGTGAACTGCTCTGTATTTACTGGGAAATTCCCCTTCTGGCACTTCTGGAACTAATTTTTTTTTCATTGGGAGGTTCAGATCAGAGCAAGGACATAGAAGTGCAGTACAGTGCTACTGTTCAGATTCTCTGAAATCTGTATTCCCTCCCCCTGATCTTTCATGATTTGTCCTGTTTGGTGGGGTGGGGTGGATACTATAGAACGATGCACTGACACAATAAAATGGCAGGTTTTTCATCACTGCAGAAGAGGGTACCACTGCATTTTGCTATTACCAAAACCTTCAAATCTTTAAACAAAGGAAAAGTACTCAGGAATAGTTCAATTGAATTGAAGTACTTTGATGTGCTACCTACCTGATTTGCACTTTTTGTTGTGGGTTTCTTCAAGGAACTAGTCCTTTGCAACAGTTTCAGGCATTGGCATAACAGGAGAGAATCGTCCATACCTCAGCCTGTCTTAAACAGGGGTGAGAAGGTTTGTCCTGTGGTGCCTATGCAGATATGTGGATGTTTAAAACAAGGTTATAAACCTATGCAGCACAACCCATGCTCCTCAATATTTTTTAAAAAAAAAATTAAAACAGAGCAGGCAGAGAATCCTGATAGTCATGTTGTTACCACATGTGCTCCCTTTCACATGTTTCCTTGGACACCTGTGGACTCTATCTTGGATTTAGGACAGTCACCCAGAACCACAATCAATTTGGGGCAATTAAGCTCAGTGTCAAGGAGAAACTTCTTCCTGCTTCCACAGCCCAGAGAACTTAGAAATCTGATAACTTGCTAATTAGGAGGAGCAGAACATGTGATTTAGGGATCTTTCACCTGGATAATGGGCAGGCAAGCTCAAAGTGCCTCTAATAGGCTACCAGATCTTTTGCAAAGCA
Source organism: Eublepharis macularius (assembly GCF_028583425.1). Classification (NCBI taxonomy): domain Eukaryota; kingdom Metazoa; phylum Chordata; class Lepidosauria; order Squamata; family Eublepharidae; genus Eublepharis; species Eublepharis macularius. Next base: position 192,937,443 of record NC_072790.1, read on the forward strand.
AAGCAAAGTTTAGAATTTATTGAGGGAAATATAGGGGTATGGGAATTGAAAAGGTACTCAAGCATCAGAACAGAGCAATTGTTATGTTCAAATGGACATGCATAGGAAGGGTTACATGAGAGGAGAAAGAGTAAAAGAGGACCAAGCCTCTAGCTCAGAAGAATTCTACGTCTTGGAATGGCCACAAGGAAGAGAGACAGAGAGATTTAAAGGGAAGGGGAAGAGAGTTTCCAGAGGAAAGGCTGAGCTGAGTAGAGTACATTATCTGCTTTGATGGTCCAGAGATTGAGAAAGGAGGACCTCAGGCAGGACTTCTGAAGGTCTCAAGAAAACAGTTGACTGGTTCTAGAATAGTGGAGTGGGCAACCTCTGAGCCACTAGAGGGGACTAGGCTGTCTGCCTTTGACTAGCCAAAAAGCAACAGTTATAGGAGTCTGCAGAAAAGAATATTAAAGAAATAATTGTAATGTCCAGAAATTCAAAGAAAGCCCTGGGTGCAAATCTGTGCATTTCCTGAATTTGAATAAGCTAGGAATGAGCCAGAAATTTAACAAAAATGTAGGCAGAGCAGACAGAAAGGACAGGCAGAGTGCAAAAAGGTTGGTGCAAGCCCCTATGGCAATGGGTAGACATGCAGATGTCCTATCAGTAAATCAGTCTTCTGCACAAAGTTATAGCCATTCATTAACATAGTCTGAGGAGAGCCTTGGCCTTACCTTCTCTAAAGTATGGCATTGCTAGCTCCTTATTTAATTAATTAATTAATTAATTAATTTCTAGCCCACCCTCCCCGCGAACAAACTCAGGGCAGGTTACAATAGAATGCTCAATAGACATTAAAACATATAAATACCATTTAAAAATGGCTGCCAAAATGAATCTAGCCAAGATGAAGTTGGAGCAGACAGCAGATACCTGTGAAAGGGACCCTGGTAACAGCGGTGGATGAGCTTCAGAGCATATGGAGAAATAACCCTCTGCTATCTGGAATCACTGTTAATGGGCGATTTCATACACAATCACATCAGCAACCTGACCACCACAGAAAAAACCCCCACCCACTTTTTGTTAGGGTTGCCACGTGTCCAGTTTTCCACTGGGCAGTCTTTTTTGCCAGGCTCTCCAGGGGAAACAAAGTTGAAATACCAGACACTTGCATGCATGTCTGGGGCATGCCTGGGCAGGTGAGTTGGCTGGCCTGCCACACACCCAGGGAACAGCCAGCCCACTCGCCTTTCCAGGCTGCTGCATGATGCACACCCCTCCCCTCCATTTGTACAACTGCTCTGCTGCCCTGCTGTGCAGTGTACTCCCGGAGAGTCTGCCGGGCCCTTGGCGCTCCAGTGATGACATCATGGAGTGATGTCATCATACTGGGCCAGGAGTGTGTGAGTGCTTTGCGCATGCACTAAGGGAAAAATGGATAAGTGCCACGACCTCCATCTGGTTGGGGGGAAGCCATCTGGCAACTATGCTTGTTGTGGAAACAACCTTAAATGAACAGTCTGATTTAGTATAAGTCTGCTTTGTGTGTAACTGAAGTTACAAAAGATTGCTCTCACAGAAATGATTCAGTGATACAAATAAAGGTTAGCCTGTGGTGTTAGTTGTTTTTCTGTTCATTCTGCCTTGGCAGTTTTTTAGCTAATTTGTAAGAACTACCAGTTTCAGATTCAGCCTGGCTCTCCTAGGCCTTGTTCATCACAAACTCGTATCAGAAGCGGCTTAATGTATCAGAAGGAAATGTACATGTCATTTTAAAGCAAGATTCAGTACTTTAAGAGTCTGTAATGCAGAGCTGCAAGCACTTCTTAAAATCTTTGCTTAGTCTTAAAGCATTTTTCCATGTTCAAAGAAATCATTCTGATAAAAAGACATTGTAGTGAATTGTTTTAGAATTGTAAGGATGGATGGATAATGGGAGTTTGAAACAGAGAGACAGGTATGACTGTGTTTGTGCAAGTGAAGCTTTAGAAAACTTACAAAATACATGAGGCTTAAATTGTACAATGCCTCAGAGCTCTTTTTTCTTGCGTCTATCTTCATATCAGTTTGTCTTGAAGTAACTCTCAGTCTTGAGTCATCTGAGCTCTCTTACTAATTTTGCTTTTGACCTGTAGGCTCTGCACATTTTGGTTTCTGGTTTTAGTACAATTTCTCTCATATAGCGTTATATTCTATGGATCACAGAGAGAGAGCATTTCAAATGACTGACTCAGATAACCATTTACCCCTACATCTCTGTAAATTTCTTAGTTCCCTGTGACATTCTTATTTGTATTCCAGTTATGTTGAGAAGTTGGTTTGAAACTTCTTGCTGGCAAGGATAAGTTATTGTAAAATCAGGAGGCTACTCTATTTCATTGATATGCAGATTGTCATGCTGATTGTAATAGGAGCTGTCCACTTACAGCATGCAGAAGCTACACTGAGGAGTTAAAATTGGGCATGGTTGGTGATGATGAGTGGAGTGGCCTTCCCCATATTGTTTAGTGTTTGAGGGAATAGAAATCAGGGTTAGGGAATTATGAAAAAATGAAATTCGGCCCTCAAGTCAGAGTGGACTTATGGCAACCCCTGGTAGGGTTTTCATGGCAAGAAACTAACAGAGGTGGTTTGCTAAGCCTGCTTAGCTTCTGAGATCTGATGAGATCAGGCTCTCCTGGCCTATCCTAGTCAGGGAATTATCATAGGACAATACATACCGGCTACCTTTGATTTGCTTCTCCTTACCCACTAAGCTGTAGTGAAGTGCGTATCTTGGTTTAATACAGCTTTAAAGCAAGAGGAATTAAGAGGGAGTGGAGGGGGAAAGGAAATGATGCACATGCGTGTGTGTGTGTGTGTGAGTGAGAGAGAGAGAGAGAGAGAGAGAGAGAGAGTGAATTCAAAGAATGAAACACCCCACCCATCCAGATGAGGATGAAACATGCCTCTGAGAAGCATGGAATGCCAAAGACCATTGACAGTCACTTTAAAAGAGGAGGGAGAGGAAACTAGAAAGAAGTGGGGAAATCAGCCTGCCCAAGCCTGTGAGAACTTGTGCTATCCTGGAGGCAGACATTTAGATTGGAAAGGGGAGATTTCCTTTTTAAAAAAAATAAAAATAAAAGATTTTTTTTTAATTTGGTAGGTTGACATACATGTTCCAGAATACAGAATACATAATATACCTATATTTACCCCTTTATATATGTATATGTCCCCACCCCTTCCCCCACCCTTTTTTCTTTTAGACCCCCAACAGCACTATAACCTCTTTATTTCTTATCATTATCTCTATTCTAATATTTGTCCCTATTATCAAAGGTAAAGTTCATACATACTCTATAAATCTTAATAGCTGTCCAAAGACCACAGTTGTCCTTTCACATCCCAGTTATTTTCTAAATAGTACTTTCCCCAGTCATTTAAAAATTCACTTGGATTTTGTTCTTTCAACTTTCTTGTCATTTTATCCATCTCCGCCATGTACAACAGTTTTTGAATCCAATCTTCAATTTCCGGTATCGCTTCTTGCTTCCAATATTGTGCATATAGTAATCTTGCTGCCACCGTCATGTAAAATACCAGTGTCCTGTCCTTTACATTAATTTTTTCCATATTTAATCCTAACAGTAGCAGTTCAGGGCTTTTCAGCAAGTTGCTTTTCATAATTAATAACATTTCTGCATAGATGCTAGACCAAAAAAGCTTGGCTTTTTCACACGTCCACCACATATGATAGAAAGAACCCTCATGTTTTTTACATTTCCAACATTTGTTTGACATGGCATTACTTACATTTGCTAATTTTTTCAGTGTTAGATACCACCATTCAAAAAAATTTTATTGGATGGGTTAACAAACATAAACATGATAATCATTATCATTTTCCACCCCATTACGTTTTCCCCCATCCTTTCCCCCCTCCCTTATCTAGTGACTCCCGTTTTCCATACCCAACTTAACCTAAAGAATATATACTATAAATTCTTAAAATCTATAATAATAATATATATAATATATATCTATAAAACACATACTAATCTAATATGTTATTTGTATTAACTATCTTAATATAATACTTATCTATATTAAGAGTATAAAAAATATAAATACATATACTAACTAAAAGAGAAAAAAGATATATATATATATATATATATATATATATGTAATATACTAATCCTTAAATACCTATTATCTATATTATAAATCTATTACTTCTGTTACATCACTAAAATATCATATATACTCCCTATTACCTATACATTCTTATTATTCAACCTTATTACTTCCCATATAAATACGCTATCTTACTCTTAACTTTATAATAGCATAGTACCATAACTCTATACTAATCCCATGAATTATAATAAAATATACCCCCTTTTAACCTTAAGTTTCTATCTCCCCCTTTACAGCTCTCCAAAGACCACAATTTCCCCTTCATGTCCCACTTTTTCTCCACATATTTCTTGAATTTTTCCCAACTTAATGTATATTCCAATACTTCTTGCTCTTTCAGATTCCTCGTTAATTTGTCCATTTCTGCCATATTCAGAACTTTCAAAATCCAGTCTTCCATAGATGGTATCTCCTGAGTCTTCCACAACTGTGCATAACACATTCTGGCCGCAGTAATCATATAAAATACCATAACTCTGTCCGTTTTATCAAAGTCTTCTAAGTTCATGCATAATAACAACAATTCCGGGGTTTTAATTATATTTCTTTGTAAAATATCTGATATTACCCTTACTATATCCCCCCAGAACTGTTTTGCCTTGTCACAAGACCACCACATATGATAAAATGAACCTTCATGTTGTTTACATTTCCAACATTTATCAGACATCTGACTATTACCATTGGCCAACTTCTTTGGTGTTAAATACCATCTGTACATCATTTTATAAACATTTTCTCGCACCGTGGTACATGCTGAAATTTTAACTGTATTTTTCCATACCTTTTCCCAAGCTTCCATTGAAATTTCCCTATTGCAGTTTATTGCCCATTTAACCATCTGAACTTTAACAACCTCCTCCTCTGTAAACCATTTCAGTAATATCTTGTATATTTTAGAAATCATTTTCTTTCCCCCCTGAAGCAAGCAGTTCTCAATCTCAGAATTTTGTAGCCTAAAACCATTTTTCCTTTTGTCCTTCTCATACAAGTCTTTTATCTGCATATATTGAAACCATCCATATTGGAATGGCAATTCATCATTGTCTTTAAGCAAATAATTGTTCTGTTTTATCTCAAGAATATTTTTATATGTCAACCACTCTTCCCCTGCATATTCTGTTCTTGGATTTACTACTTCTGCAGGAATAATCCACATTGGTATAGTCTCTTCCATATATTTCTTATATTTGGTCCATACAGCAAACAAGCTTCTTCTGACATAATGACGTAAAAACATAGAGTCTGCTTTTACTTTGTCGTACCATAGATATGCATGCCATCCAAATAGTTTATTATATCCTTCCAGTGCTAACAACTTCAAATGCTTCAATGTCAACCATTCCTTTATCCAGCCCAAACATACCGCTTCATGGTATAATTTAAAGTTTGGTAGCTGTAAACCTCCTCTTTCTTTTGCATCATACAGTACCTTCATTTTAACTCTGGGTTTCTTTCCAGCCCAAACAAAGTTCAATATCATTCTCTGCCACTTTTCAAATTGTTTACTATCTTTAACAATAGGTATTGTCTGTAGTAAAAACATCATTCTTGGAAGGATATTCATCTTAATTACTGCAATACGACCTAGCCATGACAAATTCATTTTATTCCATTTAATCATATCTTTATCTATTTGTTGCCATAGCTTGTCATAATTATTCTTATATCGATCAATGTTTTTCGCTGTCACTTCCACTCCTAGATATTTAACTTTGTTCACTACTTCACATTCTACCATCTTCATCAATTCCTTTTGTTGTTGTTTAGTCATATTTTTGCACAGTATTTTGGACTTCACCTTATTTCTAACAAATCCAGCTAAATCTCCAAAGTCCTTCATTTTCTTCATCAATTTTGGCATGCACTCTGTTGGATCCTCCACTATCACCATTATATCATCAGCAAAAGCTCTAACTTCATATACAAATCCTTTTGTCTTCAGTCCTTATTAAATTGTCCTTATTAAATTTGCCTAAGTAAAATCTCCAATACCATTACAAACAGAAGTGGGGAAAGCGGACACCCTTGTCTTGTTCCTTTTCTTATTTCTAGCTGTTTTGTTACATCTGAATTTACAATTATATTTGCAGATTGGTTTTTATATATTGCCTTTATTGCTTGCATAAATTTCTCTCCCAACTGCATCTTCTCCATTGTTGCAAACATAAACTCCCAGTTCAAATTGTCAAAAGCTTTCTCCGCATCCACGAAAAAAACCCAACCTGCTTCCCTGGGTTTTTGTCGTAATACTCAATGGCATTCAGCAATACTCGTAAGTTATTTTTTATTTGCCTTTCCGGTAAAAAATCAGCTTGATCTTCATCTATACATTCCACTAACCACACCTTAAGTCTTTCCGCTATTATCTTAGCAAATATTTTATAGTCATTATTAGTTAGAGATATTGGTCTGTAATTCTTAACATTATTTAAATCTAATGTCTCCTTCGGTATCAATGTAATATTAGCCTCATTCCATGTATCTGGCATCTCTGCCCCCTCCAATATCTCATTCATCACTTTTTGCATCAATTGTTTTAAATCCTCTACCATCACTTTATAAAATTTTGCTGTAATTCCATCCGGTCCCGGAGCTTTACCAACTATAGTAGCTTGTATTGCTTGCACCACTTCCAATGTTGTTATTTCAGCACCAAGCTTCCTTTTCAGCATCTCCGGCACCTTAGGTAATTCCATCATGTCAAAATAGTCTCTTATCTTTTCATAGTCCGCTATCTTTTTCTGGTATAATTTTGCATAATATTTATAGAATGCTCTCTCAATCAGTCCTTGATCATATAAATCCTTCCCCTCTTCTGTAATTTTACTTATTGTTCTTTTTTCTCTCTTTTTCTTCAATTGCCATGCCAAATATCTCCCTGGTTTGTTAGCTCCTTCAAATGATTTTTGCTTCATTTTCTTCAGTTCCCACTCCACTTCCTTATTTTCCATAACCCTGATTTGTTTTTGCAATAACTTTATTTCATACAACAGTTTCTTTTTACCTGGCCTCTTTTTCAATTGCTGTTCTATTTGCATAATTTTTTCCTGAATCTCTTTTAACTTCATTTCTTTTTTCTTTTTGTCTCTACCATTTAAGTCCATCAACACACCTCTAATTACTGCTTTATATGCATCCCAAACCTTGTGTGTTGACACTCCTTTATCCACATTACATTGAATAAAAAAACTTTGTTTCTTTTTTAAGCACCTCCACACACTCTGGGTCTCCCAAAAGGTCCTCATTAATTCTCCATCTCCGTTTCTTGTTTCTCATTCCAAATCTCCACATCACAGGATTATGATCTGAGCTAATTTTTGGTAAAATATCAATCTCTTTAGTAAATACTGCCAGTTCTTTAGACGCCCAGATCATATCTATTCTAGAAAAGGATTGATGACTAGTTGAGAAAAAAGTATATTGCTTCGTTTTAGGGTTGTATTTTCTCCAAATATCTTCTAAATTTTCTTGTTCCTGAATTTCAAAAAATGACTTTGGTAATTTCCCTGCCCTTACTTTACTCGATGATGAGCTTTTATCCAACTGTACATCCACCACTCCATTCATATCTCCAGCTATAATTATATGATCATATGTCCATTGTTCCAATTGCTCTCTTAAGTCTTTAAAAAGTAAATCCTTAGAGCCATCCGGTGCATATACTCCAAGTATCAACATTTTTTTAGCATTACATAAAAATTCCACAGCCAGGTATCTTCCATTTTTATCAGAAACTATTAATTTGGGTTGCAATTCTTCCTTAATATATATAACAATTCCCCTCTTCTTTTGTTTTGTTGCCGAAACAAATTGTTTTCCTAACTTCTTGTTAAATAGATATTTAACACCTTGATCTCTTGTAGATTTGTCTCTTGTAGACAAATCATATTACTTCTTTGTTTGGATAGCCAATGTAACAGCTTTTCGTTTAGAGGGTGAATTCAGTCCATTAACATTCCATGAAATTAATTTGTACTCCATAATTATAATCTACTTGAACTAGGAAAGTCTTTTCCATTCTCCATCAGAAAGACGTCCATTGCATACTTTGACTTAATCACTTGTCTCCCTGATTGGAATTCAAAAGTCACTCCCTCCGGCAACTCCCATCTATATCTAATTTCAGCAGCCTTCACCTTTTGTATCAAATCTCTATATTTTTTCCGATCTTGGAGCACTTTTCGTGGTACTTCTTTCATAATTCGAATCCGTGTCCCAGCTATTTCCAGTGGAGTCTCAAAATGCCTTCTAATAATTTCCTCCTTCATTCTCCTCGTGGTCAATTGGACAATAATATCTCTTGGTAAATTCTTTTGTTCTGCATACTTTGAGTTGACTCTATACACGATATCCAAATGTGTCATCATTTCCTCCTCTGTTTGTCCTAGAAATTTTGCCAATATTTCAGCTCCTTGTTTCAGAGCAGATCCGCCCATTTTCTCCAGCACCGCCCTCATACGAATTTGCCTATCCATTGCTTTACATTCCATCATCACAATTCTTTCACCCATGCCCATAGTCTCTGTCTTTATAGCCTCTTTTTTTCTCCCCATCCTGCACCATCTGTTGTGTTTCTTGCACTTTTTGTTGGGTATTCTGTAAATCTGTTTTTATTGCCTCCATCTCCTTTTTAACCTCCGTTATTTCCGTCTTAATCACTTCTTTAATTTCCATCATTAAATTTTGCTGCAGTTGCTGTACCATCTCCCGAATCTCTTTATTTCCCTCCGTTATTTTTTTATCCAAATTCTCAATAGCAGCTTGCCAGTCCTTTTCTTTTTTTGAAGCCATCGGGCTTGCATTGGGCCCCCACGAATCTGCTCTCTTTCTTAACTCCGTCTTCTTTTTGATTCAAGTCTCTATTCTTATATATCAAAGTTTTAAACATCTGCCCTCAATTAAAATGGCGGTTAGGGCTTCCCTTACCCTTAAGATGTCGGGCGATGTTTTTCTATGGTGTAAAATGTTGGGCGATCTTTCTCTATGGTAATGATGTCAACACAATAATCTTCCCTTACTTTCAATGGAGAGCACTTTACTTCCTCTTCCTCTTCCCTTACTTTCACTGATAGGTGCTCCGCTCCCTCTTCCAACGTTGTTTTCCTTCCAGGTATTCCAGCTCTTCCTGACCTCTCCCTCAATGCTCTATCTCCTCTCCATCTATTGTAGTCTACTGTAGCCACTTCCTGCCTCGCATCCCTTCTTCCGCTTCCCACGATCCTCCCTCCGCGTTGCTATCTCCCCAACCGCAGGTATGCAAAACAGTATTCTTTCTTTGCTCTTTTTAGCTCTTTCTCACTCTCAAACTTCAAATTAAACAACTCAGTTCTTTGGTATGCCTCTTCCGCTTAGTATCTCAATTTTTCATTTTTATAAAATCGGTCTTTGTTCAGTAAAACAGTCCGTTCGGGGAGATAGTAATCTTTACTTAACACAAACTTCTTGGGTTGTACTCACTGCTTCAAACGTCCAATTCTGTCAAGTTCTGTTCCCGAGGCTTGGGGAACAACGAGTCTATGTCAATTTAATGACTCCAGAAGTTGCTGCAGAGATTTTACCCGCCCTTCTCCGAGGAGGATCTCAAGGCTTGGGAGGAAAGCCCTTAATTCAGAGCCTCCCACCCGCCGAGACCCTTCACTCTCTGGGCTTCAAGTGTTCCAGCCTGATTTCTGACTGAAATCAGGGGGCTGTGGGCGATCGATGCACCCCACCAGCACCCCACCAGCCAAAAACAGCACTTCGGATGGTCCGGAGCTCCGGATCACAACGGTCTCGCCATTACCCCAAACCAGAAGAGTGTGTTAGATACCACCTATACAACATCTTATACCCATTCTCTTTTAAATTTACACATGTAGATATTTTCATTGTATTTTTCCACAAATATTCCCATGCCTCCATTGTAATTTCTATATTGAAATTTACTGCCCACTTCACCATTTGCGTTTTGACCGTCTCATCCTCTGTATGCCATTTCAGTAGAAGTTTATACATCTTAGAAATCATTTTTATTCCCCCTCCAAATAAAAGCTCTTCTAATTCTGAATTTTTACTTCTAAAACCCACTTTTCTTTTATCAAATTCAAATATGTCTTTAATTTGTCGATACTGTAACCAACCGTACCTAAACGGTAAGTCTTCTTGGCCCTTCATTTTAAAAGAGTCTCTGTCCATCCACAATAGTTCTTTGTAAGTTATCCAATCTTCTCCCTTGTACTCAGTATATGGATTTACAACTTCTGCCAGAACAATCACATGGGCTTTTTCTCCCCCATAAACTTGTACTTCTGCCAAACCATAAAGACATTTCTTCTCACAAAATGATGTTGAAACATACCGTATATTTTATACTTATCATACCATAGATATGCATGCCAGCCAAAGTTAACAATTTATGACTAGATAATTTTGCCCAATCTCTCAACCATGTTAAACATATTGCCTCATGATACAATCTCAAATACGGTAATTGCAACCCACTCCTTTCTTTTACATCACACAACACCTTCATCTTGACTCTTGGCTTTTTCCCCGCCTACACAAATTCTGATATTTTCCTCTGCCATTTATCAAAATGTTTCTTGTCTTTTACAATTGGGATAGTTTGTAACAAGAACATCACTCTAGGTAACACATTCATTTTTACGACTGAAATACGCCCCAACAATGTGTTTCTCACCTTTGCGATTCTGTGCAGCCCCCAACTTGTAAGTAAAAAAAGCTAAAATGTTTTGCCATGTAGAGGTAGTTATTTTGTATGATTACAATAGGTAAATATTTCTTTTCTCTGTATACTTTCATGTTTGATTGTTGGTATAATCTTTAAATGTAGTATTTGGTGACAAGAAGACACTGTAGTGGGATCACTCACAGTAGATCCGTAGTGACAGCACCAATTTACTTCTTAAATGCTCCTTTGCTTTTTCACAAGTTTATTGGTGTCTTTTTGTTGGGCTGGTGCACACTTGGTGATTGATAGGTAGGAGGAATTTACACCTTTTGGTGTGGAGAGAAGCTCACAAATATCTCTTAAGGGTGTTTGTTTTGCTTGCTATGAGAGTCTGAAAGATCAAAAGGTAAGCTGTGGACATGACTATACTGAAGAGTGGCTTTGACCAAAAGAACTCAATAAGCTTGAGACCCAGCCAAATTAAATATAGTTCATATGTTTTGATAGCACTATATTTTCAGTCCTTTGTTTTTATTATTTACTTAATGCCTTACCCCACCTTTCCAAAAGAATTCAAGACAGCTTATGATCAATATTTTTAAAAAATTTAAAAGAATAACATTTCAAAATCTTTGTAACAGCAGCAGAGCTAAAAAGTCTCTGTTTATCTGTCTGGTACTGCTCATACAGCCATCATCATCACCACCACCACCACCTTTTATTGGCATATAAAAGAAGAAAAAATGAGACAAGTACAAGATTAATACCCAAGGGTAATAAAAAAAGATCAAAACCGGCCAAGAACCACAGTAATATAGGCAATACAATATGAAGAAGATATACAGTAAAATCTAAATTTTAAAAGCTCCTCCCCTAGCCTTGCATACATATGAAAGAAATTCAGCACAGAGGCAGTAATTTCGGGGGTCTTATCAGATAGCAAAAGAAACATTTCAATATCAATCGTGGATTTTGAAGCAATCAGGAAAGGACTGATCAAGTGACGGTGCATAGAAGAATAATGAGGACAACGAAGAAGGATATGCTGGACCGAATCAGGTTCATTGTATGAACAAGAGCAAACTCTTTCGTTATAAGGGATGCCTTTATATCTACCAATTAGGACAGCTGAGGGAGAGAGATTGAGCCTGGCTAACATAAAAGCTCTGCATTGAGAAGGAAGTACCAGATTAGAGAAATACTGGGCCATAGAGTCATATTTAAAGGTCACGCAAAAATAACGGGGAGAACAGACACCAAGGTAGCCAGCATTGATTACTTGGGCTACAATAAGAAAAACTTCTACAGATATGTGAGAAGCAAACGCAAGGTAAAAGAGGCAATTGGACCGCTGTTGGGAGTAGATGGAGAAACAATGATGCAGGACAGAGAAAAAGCAGACAGGCTTAATGACTTTTTTGCCTCTGTTTTCTCCCTGAAGAACTCAGGCACATCTAGAGATAGTAGAAAATGTGGCAGGACACCTGAGTGGCTGACATTGACAGAGAGGTAGTGGAGAGGCATCTGGCTGCACTGGATGAATACAAATCCCCTGGGCCGGATGGGGTGCACCCAAGAGTGCTGAAAGAACTTTCCAGAGAACTTGCAGAACCCCTGTCCATCATCTTCAAGGCCTCCTGGAGGACTGGGGATGTGCCACAAGATTGAAGACCGAATGTTATCCCAATCTTTAAGAAAGGGAAGAAGGATGACCCGGGAATCTACAGGCCGGTCAGTCTGACTTATGTTGCTGGGAAGATATTCGAGCAGATTTTAAAGGGATCAATCTGTAAGCATTTGAAGGACCGCTCAGTGATCCGGGGAAGTCAGCATGGTTTTGTTCCTAACAGATCTTGCCAGACCAACCTGGTTTCCTTCTTTGATCGAGTGACCAGCTTACTAGATCGGGGGAACTCCGTTGACGCGATTTATCTGGATTTCAGTAAAGCTTTTGATAAGGTCCCCCATGACATTCTGATGGGCATACTGGAAGACTGTGGACTGGACTATAGGACAGTTCGGTGGATAGGGAACTGGTTAGAGGACCGCACCCAAAGAGTGGTGGTCAACGGCGTTTCATCAAATTGGAGGGAGGTGTCCAGTGGGGTGCCGCAGGGCTCGGTTTTGGGCCCGGTACTTTTCAATACTTTTATCAATGATCTGGATGAAGGAGTGGAAGGGCTGCTCATTAAATTTGCTGATGATACCAAATTGGGAGTAGCAAACACCCAAGAAGATAGAATTAAAATTCAACAAGACTTGAATACTCTGGAGAAGCAGGCAGTTGTGAATAGGATGCAATTCAACAAAGACAAGTGCATGGTATTACATCTGGGCCACAAAAATAGGAAGCACAAATACTGGATGGGGGATACACTTCTGGGCAGTAGTACATGTGAAAGGGATCTTGGGTTAAGAGTGGACTGTAAACAAAATATGAGCAGTCAGTGTGATGCAGTGGCAAAAAAGGCTAATTCAATCCTGGGTTGTATCAAAGGGGCCATAGCATCGAAATCGCAGGAGGTCATAGCCCCTCCCTATACTGCCTTGGTCAGGCCACACCTGGAGTTTTGAGTGTAGTTCTGGAGGCCTCCCGTCAAAAAAGATGTGAGCAAAATCAAGAGGGTGCAGAGGAGAGCGACGAGGATGATCAGGGGTCTGGAGACTGAGCCCTACGAGGAAAGGCTGAGGACCTTGGGAATGTTTAGTTTGGAGAAGAGGAGATTGAATGGGGACATGATTGCTCTCTTTAAATATTTGAAAGGCTGTCATTTGGAGGAGGGCAAGGAGCTGTTCCAGTTGGCAGCAGAGGGTAGGACCTGAAGCAGTGGGCTTAAATTACATGCACAAAGGTACCGGCTGGATCTTAGGAAAAACTTTTTCATGGTCAGAGTAGTTCAAAAGTGGAATCAGCACCTAGGGAGGTGGTGAGCTCCCCCTCACTGGCAGTTTTCAAGAAGAGGCTGCATGAATACTTGACAGAGATGCTTTAGGCTGATCCTACACTGGGCAGGGGGTTGGACTAGATGGTCTGTATGGCCCCTTCCAACTCTATGGTTCTATGATCTCTCTATTTCTGTTTGCAAAAATAGAAGTGAAAAAAAGCTTCGCAAGCAGCTGCTGAAATATGGCAAGGTATTGGGAACCTTCTGTTTAATCCTTTTGCTATTAGAGTGCAGAAATGTTTTCATTTTTTGGTTTTATGGCCCAGATTAAACATTCTCATTCATTTTTCTGGACCTCAGACTTCTTATACTCCAATATTTTTTTATATTCTTTGTTCAACTTCAGAATACTTTTCAATATGTCTGTTCTGCTCAAATTTTAAAACTGTCTATAAAGGCTCCTAATTGATCTTTGCCTTGCAGTCAGAATCATACCAGTTGTTTCTATTGGGTATGCTGTGTCCCATAGACTTTGTTGTTATCAGGAAAGGCTTTAAAAAGTCAGTTATTTTAATAAGTAACTCCATATTTCCCCTATTCTTAGTTTCTTGGGAGCCTGTGTATCTAATTGTTATCAAATCCATTTGCACTTTAACTTTCTCTTCCATGGCTTCACACCATTAAGGTATTATATGTCTGAACTAAAGCTATGTTTGTTACCTGAGGGTAGAGGCAACAGATGTCTAGGCATAATCACAATTGCACTGGGTAGCAATCACTTCCCAAGTAATCCATTGCTTCCAAATTTCAACTCTTTTGAGTAGGTCAGCTGAAGCAACTAAATAATCTACTACACTTTATTATTATTATTTGTTATTTATACAAGTATCGTCTCCTTTTCCATCAAACTGACTTCATCCATTTAAAATCACCAAATCATTATTTGATAATAAGGATGCAAAATGTCTGCCAACTCTGTTAATTTTCCTATCTTTGGATCTTCTATAATTCGTAGTTGCATTGTCTCTTATCTGGGTTTTAAAGCATTTTAAGAAAAGATCCTGTGCAGGGTATCTTGCAGCATAAAATTCAGAGCAATAAAAAAAGGCCAGACATTGTTGGTGACCCAAGGTTTTCTTAGATAAATTACTTTTACCTGACTGACAAAAGCTAGAAGGTAGGTACAAAAGCAAAACCATTGACACAAAGTTCATTTCACAAATGCCAGGTCCCACTTCGAAGGCTCTGTTGATTTTGCCTTAATGAGGGCATATGCTGCGGGTCACTTTATAAAATTTTCAATAGATAGGTAGCTTTATATGCAGACAAGTGTTGTCAAAGTTATGCAGATCCGAAGCTGTGAAGGGCCTTGAAAATTAAAATCAACACGAATTGGGCTCAGAAACTATATATGCAGTTGCTGCATTATTCTCTGAATATGTTTATTTCTCCACACCTACCACAGTGTTCTGTAAAGTGGAGCCTTCTGTATCTTTTCCAAATGCCTTTGTATCACTACTGAATAACTGCAGTCTCCTGCCTCCTCCTACTCCTTAAGGTCCAGGATAAGGTTACTTCTGTGCAGACTTAGGAAGGATTTTCAACTATAAGGGGTAAGCCTGTAAAAGATTGTTTTATCCATGCCTCATTAAAGCTTCCAGACCCCAGTTCTGAGGTTTATATTCAATTCTGAACAGCTCTGAAGGCTTTAGATAATGAGACCTAAAAACAGGGATCCTGTTACTTAGTACAAGTAACTTGTATGGGTTCTTCTTGTTTTAACTCTTCCATCAAGGCATAAAGAGACTTCTATTAGAGTTTAACCTTTTTTCTTTATTGAAATAAACTCTAATCTTATTAATTAAGCAAGATAAACTATAAAGGATTATTAAAATGAGACCTATAGTTAATGAATGAGCACATGCAACAAGGATTAACTCTCCTAACATCTTTCAAATATATCTTAAGATTGATTTAAAATCAGATCTACTATGAAATGCATTGAATTTTCAGTAAGCACACAGATAAATGCTTCTCACTTAGATCTTCATAAGATACCCTTCATCAAAACCCTAATCTCTTATCTGGGTGGCATATTTTATACGAATTGGCATGTGCTGTCTACTAAATCTAAGCTATTTCACACAGGACAACAATATAAAAATATGATTGGTTTTAGATTTAACTGATTCTTCAGATTTTTCAATCATATAACATTCTACCAAGCCAAAAGTGATGCCATGGTGCAAGTGCAAGATAAGCTTCATAAATCTTTAAAAATTGACAAAGTTAAATTAGCAGGTTATGATTGTTCCAGTCTAGTAATTAAAGAATCATTTATCTACCACTGTCCACTACTTTTAATTGATTGTCAAAGATAAAAAGAACATTGTGTTGTTATACAATCTGTTAACAAACTACATTGAAGTTCATACATAGTTCACTAGAATACATGTGTATAATTAGAGTATACTGTGATTTAATCCATATTCCCATTACAAGACCACAAGACTCTCTTCTAGTTTTTCTCTGTTCCCCTTCCAGCCACTTAAAAAACAAAAGTGTTTTTTAAAAAACTGCCAACATGGAGGACTAAGACAGTTTCATTTTTAAAATACTGATTTTGATGTTTTATGAATAAATTAGAATATGCATAGAAGTTTAATAGAATCCTTCCTTTCCCAAACTCCTCTTCTCTATTTCCCATCCTTGAACACTTCTGCTGATGCCCTGCCTCGCTTCCTCACTTGAAGTGGACTGGTGATGAAAACAGACAATAGTAAATGCATCTAACTTCCCTTTATCGATTAATCTTTTTGGAGGAAAGTTCAGAGTGGGGAGCAGGAACCATCAGGAAATGTCAGCTTCTTTACATGCCTCAGTAACAGATGTGGTATATAGTTACTGTGGGTGAGTGTCACCATACTCTGAAGGCTCCAAATTAGAGGAAAATATATGCTATGTAGAAAAGATGGTGGCTCTCAGCTTTAGCTTTAAAAAAAAGTGAGGGGAGATTTGTTAGGAATAATGGAATCTTCCAGCAGCCAGTCAGCCACTACTAATGAGAGGTGGGAAGAAAACTAGAGTAACAATGAGAACAACAGCCAGGCTTGCTGTTTATGTGCCCCTGCCCTCAAGCTTGTGTCAAATATGCAAAGAACTGGCCCTGCCAAAACCTATCCTTTTTGTAAAGCCATTAGGTTATCCCCTTAGTTTTTACTTTGACTGAAGTGAAGTCTAAAGCTGTTATGTTTTGTCATCATAACTGGGAATGCTGACAGAAATTCAGATAGAATAATATAAATCAGAATTTTTGTAAGTAAATTTGAGTAATTTGAGAATATTTTTCTGCAACTTCAGTTCGTTGTAAACTTTGCTGCTTTGGTACTTGTTGGTACTTGTTCTTAAATCTGACACCCTAATATGACTTACTTGTGTAATTTTTTGAATTTATTTGGATATAGTTACTTAGTAATAGACTAGTTCTCTTGTGCACGATGATCAAGTGATTTTTGTCTAATTCAAAAATGTGTTTCTATGTCAATGACTTTTAGGTGGCTATTTTTCAAGACTTTGTTGCTTTAGATAAGCCATTTGAATAACGATTTCTTTCTCTGCCTCTTTTTTAAAACAGTTGTAGAATGGGGAGATAATATTAAATCCATATCAGAAGATGAAGCTGTGATGCTAGTGAACCATCAAGCAACTGGAGATGTTTGCGTTCTAATGATGTGCCTTCAGGACAAAGGCACGGTACGCTATTTTCGTATATGTATCATTATATAGTTTTAAACTGTCTCAGGAATGTGTAAGGAGGTACATAAAGGTCCTGTACAGAATCTTGAGGTGGGGTCCTTTACACACAAACCCATATCCACTCAGTGTTTTAACTACCTTCCTCCTTTACAGGTAATCCACATTTCCCAGAGGGCTAAGCCTAGAACTCAATCACAATTACTATAAACCGAAAGAGCCACGTATAAGATATAACTTTTAAATATATAACTGTAACCTTAGCTGCATCCACATGGTTCTCTGGGCCCTTTACTCCCATCAGTAGCATGGTGAGCCTGCAGCAAACCTATCCTCCAGTCCTTCTGGCAGCAGCTGTTTCAAGGTAGGAACCACCTGTCAACCATGAACCCCACTGGGGGGGCGTGGCTTTGATTCCCAAGGGAATGGAAGCATTTTAGGAGAGCTCTGTCCTCCTTAACCCTCAATCCCCTGAAAAATAAATACTCCTGTACTCAAAAAATTCTTAGTATGATAAAACACGCCTTTAAGAAAAAGAAGTCACAGTCTAAAATTGTTAAAGACTTAGAGCGCTGTTTTTCTGTCACGAGTGACTCCAAGCAGGTGAGGAACAACAGTGAAGAACTGCTTAAAATGGCTGCTGAGAGAACAGAGATCGATGAGGCGCAGGTAACTCCCTCAGAAATTACTCTCAAACCCAGTTGTAGTATTTGGAACAAAGATTACTCAATCAAATGGCCAAACTGTTACAGCCTCTAGCAAATCAATTATCAGAAATAAGATTAGAACTGAATAAAACAAACCAGAAATCAGAAACGGCTCTAAATTTGTGTCAGGAATCTCAAAGCGATATAAAAGATCTTCAGCACCTGACTGAGTCTCACTGGGAAAGAATTCTCAGTCTTGAGATAAAAGTTCGGCAGAGTAATTTAAAGATAAGGGGGGTGGAAGACTCATTTGCCCCCAGTGAAAATCTGAAGACAATGTGGCTAGTCAAACACTTCAAAATGGGAGAGGAGCCCCCCCCCCTTCATCAGCAAGGCCTACAGGGTTGGCTCAGAGAGGCTCTTCAGAAACAAGCCAGGCCCGAGGGACATTATAATCAAGATTACAGAGGAATCAGTGCGACTGAAAATACTGCAAGAAGCCAGAAGTAAGGGCTTTATCCCTCTTAAAGGAGCCTCGATACTCATTTTTGAAGACCTGCCTAAAGAAACCTTGACAAAACGAAAAGAACTGAAACCTATAACTGAAGCTCTTAGAAAATCTAACATACGCTACAAGTGGCTGAATTACTGCAAAGTGTTAGTGATTATTCAAGGCAAGCAATACACAGCATCGGATTTAGAAATGGGAGTGGAGCTTCTGACTGCATTGGGAATAGAAACACCCATGGAGGTCAGCAGAAACAGCAACAAGAGGAAGCAGCCGTTAACTCCGTCACCCCCACAAGGGAGCAAGATCCCAATAAGAGGCTTTTAAAGCAACATTTATATATAAAGAATGAGAGACTGATAGTTGTGATTTAATAGGAGTTGGGGTAGTCAGATATTGAAACGGGTATGATCACAGGGGTTTGGGGGAGGGAGGGTAGAGTTCTGCTAAGACAGCGCCGGTTTTTTTTTAACAGCTCAAGACTTGGGGACTTTTCCTCCTCCAAAGCTAGAGTCTAACTCTAGTTTAAGAGCTATTGCTGGGGAAACTGGGTAGTTTTTTGTTCTTAAAGTTATTAAAAGTTTTATTAAAAAATTTATAACTAAAGACCTCAAATTAATATAAAGGGGAGGGAGGGGGGGGGAATTAACATTTGCATCTTACAAGGCTTTGAATAAGTTTTCCAGGCTATACAGGTTTACAACTAAATAATTTTAATACTGTTCAATTGTTACTGATTGTTATTTGAGTAATTGCAGGATTTAATAATTTGATTAATAATTACATAACTATTGTCTTAAATACATTGATTAAGAAATTGATTAATATTTATATACCTATTAAATTAATTACAGTGAATAATTACTTGATTAATTGCTATATAACTGTTTGAGTAAATACAGAGTTATTTATATTACCAACGTTCATTTCTTCCATATTATAATATTATATTATATATAGATATATATTTTTAATATTTAAATAGTAACCAATCAATTTAACATACTATTTAATTGTAATATTGTTATCAATTGTTGTAATAGGAAACATTTTAAGGGTTGTTAACTACAAGTTAGGAGCTAATATTAAGTACTGAGGATATTCATACAGTTTATATACATAGTAAAACAGTCATACAGAGTATATACATAGTAAGACAGAAAAGATTCAGTGAAATACAAGAAGTACTGGGTTAAAGAGATTGTAAATATTTGTGTCAATAGTTTTATAACGGTGTTTGCAATATTGGCTTTAGGTATTCTATTTTTTGCTTAAACTCTAGCAGATATTTATTGGATTTGTGTTTATAACAAACAAGGTTAGCTTTGCTAATTTTTGACTTTATTATTAGAGGGGATCGTTTTTAAACAAGTTGGATTAGAGTAGTTAATTTGGACAAAGTAAGACAAAGCCATTGCCTCAGTTTACAATCATTAGGCTTGTAAAATAAGAAACAATTGTTATCACAGTTAGGTAGTTTCTCATTAGACAAATTTGAATAATTAAATAAATACATTAAGTACAATAATAAATAAATACAAAATAAGATCCCGTTGGTGGGTTAGAATAATTCTAGATCCTATCACTTTATAAGGGTATTTTAAAGCATAGTATACTCTGTTACAAGTACACTGGGAGTACTAAATAGAAAATTGTATAACTCTTTAAAAGAGGACAAGAGTGCATGATGTGCACCAATCTTAAAATAACATTTCTTAATGTTAGAGGATTGGGAAACCCCATTAAACGTAAGCGCATAATTTCCACTCACAAGAGTTTGCAAAAACAAACTCACAAGTCATTCTACTACAAGAAACTCATTTCAGACCAGGAAGTTCCAACGTATTAAAAGCCCATTGGATAGGTTCACAATTTCATGCAGAAGGATCATCCAAATCTAGAGGAGTTGCCATTCTAATAACTAAAAATCTACTTTTCCAAAAGAAAAAGCTCAAGGATCCCAAAGGGAGATATATTTTTGTTAAAGGTATAATAGAAGGGCAAGCATACACTTTTGCCTCAATATATGCACCAAACAACCAACAACTTGTCTTCATAGAGGAAACTCTTAATATCTTATCCTCCTTTCAGGAAGGTCAGCTGATAATAGGAGGAGACCTGAATTATATCATTAACCACTCTCTAGACAAAACAGTGCTCAATACCAAAACAGTTAAAAGCAAAAAGAAAAAACAAAAAAGGAAATCTATCACAAGGCTTGCCACATTGCTTCAGAATAACAATCTCCTAGACGCATGGAGGCACACTCATGTAGGAGAAAAAGACTTTTCATATTACTCCCCTAGACACAAAATTTATATGAGGATAGATTATATCCTTGTTTCTTCTTCTTTAGGTGATAAACTTTTAAATTCTGAAATTGGTAATATATTAATATCAGATCACGCATGGGTCAGCATAACGATTGAAAATAAGGGGAGCCAGAATAGGCAGCGGTGCTTTCCTAAAAAATTATTGTATAATCAACAAGGTTCAGCAGAAATAGAAAAAAATTTAGAGTCAATCATAGCAGAGAATAGTTCGCAAGAGGTAGACCCACACATTTTCTGGGATACTGTTAAAACAGTAGCTAGGGGACATACCATTTCACTAACTTCCAGAATTAATAAGGAAACAATAAAGCAAAAACAGGAACTCTTGGCCGAAATTAAACAGTTGGAAACAAACCATAAAAAACAGGTAATGAAAAAAACTATAGAAAACTGCTTAACAAACGTAAGGTTTTGGAAACATTAGAAACAAGGGATATTCACAAAAAATTGTTATATCTTAAACAGAAATACTGGTTCAACTTGCCTAAGGCCCTTTGTATGCTTTCTAACAGAATAAAAAAGAAAAGAGGGTCTACCATGATTAATAGTCTTAAGGCTAAAAAAGGAAATGTGCAAACTACTACTAAGGAAATCTTAAACATCTTCACTGATTTCTATTCTACTTTATACTCCTCAAAGGCCCCGGATGAGGTTAAAATTACCAACTTTCTAGGAAAGATTAGAAATTTTACTAAATTGACTATGGCAGATAGAGAATTTCTAGAAAGACCAATTGCCCAACAAGAAATTTTAGAAGCGATAAAAAATGCCAAAAATAATAAAATGACAGGTCCAGATGGGTTCCCTGTGGAATTTTATAAAAAATATGCAAAGTTACTAACCATTCATCTAACAAAGACATGCAACGCAATAGTAACATCAGGGAAAACACCACCTACTTGGGAAATGGCTACGATAATAATCATTCTAAAGCACGGTAAAGATCCATTAAATCCAGCTTCTTACAGGCCTATCTCAATACTTAATCATGACTACAAACTCCTTACTGCAATAATGACAAAATGTCTTAATACCTTTGTAGACAAATATATCCACTCAGATCAAGCAGGCTTCATCCCAAAATGTGACATAACTAATAACATTCATAGAACTTTAAATCTCCTGGCTCATTGTAAACTCAATAAAATAGAAGCAGCCTTTCTGTCCTTAGATGTGGAAAAGGCCTTTGATTCGGTTGAAATCAAATACCTAATTAAAACTATGCAAATGATGAACTTTGGCGATAACTTTCTATCTATAATCCAATCTATCTATAATCAACCAAAAGCAAATATCAAGGTAAATGGGCAGTTATCAAATTCAATCAACATTGGACGTGGAACTAGGCAGGGATGCCCGCTGTCACCTATACTGTTTGCCATTGCCCTTGAGCCGCTAGCGATAGCGATTAGAGAAAATGACTTCATAAATGGTATAGATATAGGGACATCCAAATATAAAATCAGCTTATTTGCTGACGATATGTTGCTCTATCTGAAAAACCCCAATCAGTCTTTAAAGCATTTACATCACCTTTTAGAAATCTTTGGTAGAATTTCAGGACTGATAGTAAATCAAGAAAAATCCCAAATTTTGTCAGTGAATTTGCCTAGTCACAAGATAAATCAGATAAAAAACTCATATAACTTCCAATGGACTAATAAACAGTTTTATCTAGGTATTAAAATATCAGTGGATGTTAATGAACTTATTAAACTTAATCATGATAAAATAATTTCAGACATAAAATCAGATATGCAAAATAAGAAAAAACTGAACCTTTCTTGGTGGGATAGATTCCACATAATTAAATCCTTCTATGTACCAAAACTTCTATTCCTATCTATTCCGGTGAAAATATCAACAACCCAATTGAAAAAATGGCAATAAATTCTGAATAGATTTTTGTGGCAAAACAAACCTCCACGGGTCTCTTTTAATATCCTTTCGTTGAAACATTCAAAAGGAGGTTTAAACTTTCCTGACTTGGCAATTTACCAAAAAGCAGTTAGTCTGTTTAACATTCTACAACTCTTATCAGCACCTGAACTCTCTAGTTGGAATATACCATTGTGTTCACTCCCAAAATCATTCTCACTTGGTGACTTGATTTGGAATCAAAGAAAGGATCGCCCTCCATTAAATAATAACATATTACTGTCAGCAGTACTATCAGAATGGGATTTAATAAGAAATAAAATAGTTCCTAAGATTTCAAGATTCTCTTCTTTTCACAATCAAACATGGTTTCCACCAGGAAAAACAGTAATTATAACTTGGTCCTCAAAGATATGCAACTCAATAGGCTTATAGACATAACTTCTGGGAAAGATATTATGTCAAAACAAGAACTGGAAAATAAAATGCAAAAGAAAATTCATTGGTATGTTTACATGCAGATTAAAAACATGACAGAGTATAAATCTTAAAAAAATTATGAGTACCCCTTTGACTTATTTTGAACAAATTTTAAACTATACACAGAGGGAGAAAAAGGGGGTGGTATCTAAAATATATGCTATTCTGCTCTCTTGTTTAAAAAGTACTGATTTACCTTGCCAATCCAAATGGCATCAGGATTGCAATATCGAAAAAACACAGGAAAAATGGGAGGAAATCTGGTCATCTTCAATATTTACATCAAAAGTAATTTCTGTAAGACTCCAATCGTTTAAAATTATTCTCAGGTGGCACTTGATGCCTAAAAGATTGTCTACAATGTCATCCTCTTGCTCTCCCCTGTGTTGGAAGGGTTGCAATGAGGTAGGATCCTTCTCTCATTGTTGGTGGAGTTGTTCACGGATAGCCACATTTTGGAAAGAAATATTGGAAGTAATAAAACAGATTACGAATTACGATATTCCATTATCACCTTCAATTATATTTCTAGACCAATGGAATGTTCCACAGATCCCAAAAGCTATCAGGAATCTTATAGCAATATTTTTAGTTGCAGCGAAATCAGCGATAGCTTCAGTCTGGAATCTGAAGAAAGTGCCAACTAAAGAGATGTGGCTCTCTAAGATATGGGACCATTTCATCCTGGATAAAATTAATGATAATATCCTCAATGCTGAACGCTTTCCCGCCAGTTCCAATTTCTATGAGAAATGGTTCCCTTTTCTTGAATTTATAGACATGCACGATTTACATCCCAAAATAAGAATTGCTCAGACGTTGACTCAGTTTTCTGATATTTGGTAATGTTATGTATGCTTTGTTTAAAAGTTATTGTAATGTTCATATTCTTCAAAACTTGTAAACTATTATTGATTAGTTGTTGTGTTACAGTTGATGTTCATTGTTGATTTCTATTTGTTGTATGTTATAAAGCTTAATTAAAAAGTAAATTAATAAAAAAAAATGAACCCCACTAGGCAACGGCCTTGCCTTCTTTCTTGGAACAGAGAGAGGGTGCCACATTGGGGAATGGTGCTCAGAAGAGCCACAGGTGACTCCTGAGCCAATGAGTAAATATCACTGCCTTAGAAGTAAAGAACAGAGCAAACAAGTCACATAAATATTATAGGTGTTTGCAGCCAGAAATTGTTTAAAATATTCTCTGTGACCAGGAAGTGGGCATTTGGAGACATCAAGCACTCTTTTGGGGCGGGGGTGGTGGTTTGTTTATGCACAAGATACAATGAAGTACATTAGATTAGCAACTCAAACGCTGGAAAAGGGATGCATTCAGACTATTTTAATTTAGGCTAACACACATACGGCAACATCTACACAGTTTTATATCTATCTGTGTTAACTAAGGCACAGGTACCTCTTAGATTACAGAACAAAATACCCTTTAGGGATCAAGCCATAGTTAAGTTTTTTAAATTACAGCCTGTAATTTTTAAACAAGAGTTTGTAATATTGTTTACAGCAAAAAAAGAGAAATACACTGTATGTTTAGAAGTACAATTCAATTTATCATTCATTGTAAAATTAGAAATTGGTGAACTCTTATCAGTTTAGAATTTGGCGTGGGAAAACTGACCTATTTGTTAGCAAATGAACTCACAGCTGTGTTTCTTTTGAGCACAATTTGGAGCTGAAAAAGTCTCTCCTCCTCCTCAATTGCATCTGTTTGCAGCCACTGGCCAAGCAGGTGGTGGCTGTCAGGTCCGCGTCCAGGCATAGCTGCACCTGACATACTAGCGCCTGTTGTGGGTCTTTGGGCGGCGCCTTTGTCCCACTTAGGCTGAGGCCTCTTGGCTCCTGCTGTCCCACCAGTTGTCAAAGGCTTATGGGCAGCGGCCTGCAGGCCCTATTTTGGCATTGGGTTTATGGCTGGAGCAGGTTGTACATCACCATCGCTCCCTCTTGTCCATTCCTCCGCCATGCCTGCCGCTGGCCAGCCCTCCAACTCCCTTCCTGGTCTGTCATACTCCCTCTCCTCCTCCTCTCTTTCACACTTGTACCAACTACTTCTCCATCTCTCTCTCACACCTAACTCCCCACCCTGTGGGAGAACCTTCCTTATATCCTTTCCTCCATTCCCGGCTCCACCTGCCAACCACACCCCCAACCCTCTAGCCAGGGCCCTGGCTGCTCTGGGCAGCCACACCTGTGCCTTCCTTGCTGGCTGCAGTGTTTTCTTTGCTGGTTGCCTTAGGCAGCCCCACCTGGGGTTGCTTTGCTCCCAGCCTTTCCTGATCCTTGCTAATCTCTTCTAGCCTGCCTGCCAGTTGGGGTGTGGCCCAGTGCTGCCTTGGTTGCCTTTCCTCCACTGCTGGTAAGTTTGTTGGCTGGTGTCTGGCTGTCCCTGCCTCTTGTGCTTTCTCCCTCTGGGCTAGTCCCCTCCTAGTTACCCTCACTCTCTCTGCCTGGGCTCCTAGCCTCCCACTGGAGGGTGAGGGTGGCTGGCCTCCACCTGCCCTGTTTGACTCTCTGAGGCTTGGGTGTCTCTTTACCTCCCTCTGTTGCTGGCAAGTTTGGGACCTGGTCTGTCGGGGCAGCTGAGTAGCTGCCTCCTGGCTGCCTCCCGCCTGTTCCTCTTGGCAAGTCCAGGGGCTGAGCCTCAGACCCCGGACAGTGGCTGCAAGACAAGTGATCAACTAGCTCACAAATGAATAGGTGGAAAGACAGTATCTCTCTGCTCTTACCTTCCCTGGCACCTCATACCCTGTTTTGTCTGCATTCTAATCACAATATCATAATTGATCTTGGTAAATGTAGCCCAGCCTTATAGTTCCTAACTATAGATATGCACAAACCAGGAAAATTCCAAACCGTGCGGTTTGTGGTTCATCGCGTTTCACGAACCATGAACTTTCACGAACTTGTCCTGGTTCGCGAACCAGTTTGTTAAGTTCGTGAAAACATCGCTTTTGGGTCAGCGGAAAGTCTGCAGAGAGCCCATCCCTCCCCTGTTGCCTAGGAAACTGATTGATCGGCACCAGGCTGTCTGCAGTGACAAACTGAAATACAAACCAAACAAACCGGACTAAAATTCGTCACAGTTCATGAGAAGTCAGCTCCCACGAACCGCTGGTTCACGAACCACGAACTTCAGTTTGTATTTTGGTTTGTTTCTGCCTCGATTCCTAATATCTTAATGTCAGCCATTCTGGGATGATGTCTCCTGTGTAAAACCCAAGCCATTAAGAAAGGCAGAGGACTGAAGATAGATTCTTTCTACCTATATAACACTCAGCTGACTGGTCACAGTTGATACTAGCTTATTCTAGCAATTGCTACAGCATAGGAAGCGCAGCATATGGGCAGTCTGAGTCCAAGAAGAATTCAGGGCTATAACTCTCATATTTGTATTTGAGGGTGAATATAGAGGCTGAAACTCATATTTTCAGGCAGAAGGAGTCTGAATTTAATGGTGTTTCTTGGTAAAAGATTAAATGTGAGCTCTGCCTTCCTATAATATCAGTTAAACAGAGGAGGTCTAAGGCGAAAACTTTTGGTGGCAGCTAAAACCATTTGAGAAAATCGGAGGCAGCAATATATAGGTCATACAAACACGTGTTCAAACCCCAAAAGGAAGGTGTTCTCTGGGTAAAGTACAGAATTGCTAAGCCCTGTGTGTGTGTGTGGAAATAAAAGGAATCTTGGTTGTGACCAGGGCACTTCTGAGGTAAAAGTTTAAGGTAACATAAGGAGTACCTGAATTAAAGGTCTACTGGCACCTTTAAAAGTTAAAAACAAAATAAAATTATTACACCGTAGAATCTCCTCTAGTTTCTGTTGACAGTTTCAGAAGATGATTGCTAATATACTGTTAATTGGTAGCTAGATTAAGGAAAAACTTGAATATCTTGTTTCATCTCCTTTCCCATATTCTACCCTCTCACACAAAAGAAATAGGCCTCAAGATAGTAATGGGTTTAACCAAATCAAATAAATATTCAGTTGAATATTGAAGAGAAAATAAAGGACTACTTGCTGTTATTGCTGTTAAAGTCCTTTAAAAAGCATGTTAGCATTGCCGATTAATTGAAAGTGAGTTTCTAATAAGTAAGAATTATCCAAGGAATTTACAACAATTGAAATCAAATCCATTGTTTTTGCTGTAAAATGAAATGAAGAGCTTGTTGAGAAATAGCATTGTTAGAGTTGGGTTGATTGTACATTAGTCCTTATTGAAAGTTTATAAGCTTTTAATGGTAACATTTCTACAGAGATGTTGCCACACATTTATATTTTTCCCCTGTTTAATAAGAAAAATGGATATATAATTACTTTCGCGTTCTGAGAAGGATTACTATACTTGATTTCATATACTAACATGTATGACTAAAACTGTCACTATGTTAATTTCAGTCTGCTCTCTTTTTTTCTTTTGCATGCAGAATGAACTAATTCTTGTATGACCTCTTCTAGGTTGTTCGTCAGATGATGTGGCTCATGGATCATATTTTTAAATATACGAACTTTGGAATTGTATCTCTACTTCATGGAGATTTCTTTATAAGACAGGTAATGCTTAAAAGTGTTTAAAAATAATATACTTTCTTAAGTATTTACTCACTGAGTCATAAGCTGTACTCAGTAGTCATGGTCTGGAAAGGTGAGAAGCTAGGGTGGCAGATTCAGCAAGATTTACAGTAGATGGCCAAGGGTAGAGCCCTGGTTAGTCCATGAACAGGAGACTACCAAGGAAGTCTAGTGTTGCCATGTGGAGGTAGGCAAACCACCTCTGAATGTCTCTTGCCTTGAAAACCCAATAAGGTGGCCATAAGTTGGCTGTGACTTGATGCCAAAAAAATGTTATGTATTCTCCGGTGTTCATTCAGTAATATAGTGAGGTGGCCTATAATAGCAGTATATGACTGTTTTGTTCAAATACTGATTGACCAATTAATTCTTCACAATGTCAAGTTTAGAAATATTTAAATATGATGGGACATTTCAGATTAAACTAATTGCTTCATTAACTGAGCCTCATTTCTGTGGGTACTATAGTGATAATTTCTGTACTTGTATTGAAGAAATTATCATTAAGTTAGAAATGTTACACAGAATCTGAACAGATGTCTAGCCTCTTATTCTCTGAACAAATCAGCAGTAGTTCTACTGTGTGTCAGATAGAGAGGTTAAAATGGCAAGATCACTTGCAGTGGCTGGGCAGTCTCTGGTAGCGTGTCTGTGTATATAATCTTTCCTTATATATATATATAAGGAAAGATTATATATATATAATATATATATATATATATATATATATATATATATATATATATTATATAAGCCACACACACCCTATATAAGCCACACACCCTAAATAAGCCATATAAATATATGGCCATATATATATAGGGTGTGTGTGGCTTATATCCCAGCCCACATATTTGGTAGGGGAGAAGCAAGAGCCCACATCTTCTTTAAATGAAATGGCACTAGAGGCTGTGTAAAGTTTAAAAGGAAACAGCAGGTTTATTAAACAGGCAGGGTTGGTAAATAGGTAGGCAGGGAAAGAAAATCTGAGGTAACTTTTGATTGTAGAACAGAATACTTCACAAGCATTAGGCACAATAATCTTCTTAAAGCTTAGTGTTAGTAGTTACAGATTTTAAACACTGGAGGCTGGTAGTTTCAAACCTAGGTTACTTTAACAAGGTTCATTCAAAGATTTCATTTTACAGCTTAGGTGTTCTGACTTCAGTACAGCACTCTTTTTATTTATTTTTATTTTTTATTTATTAAATTTATAGTCTGCTCTCCCTGCAAGCAGGTTCAGAGACGATCCCATCAGTTTAAAAGAAATCAAATAAAACAGATAAAACTGGTAGCATAAAAAGCAGATACATTTTACAGATTCACCCTCAGCAGCACCCTTTATATCAGACCTAGGGTCCTCCTCAGAGCCAAAATCCTCTTTGTAGACACTGGGCAGGAATTATTCTTCTCCAAAAGACATAACCCTAATCATTTTGCTGAAAGGGAGTCTCCTTTTACTACCTGCTTCCTCTTCCAACAACACCCCCCTCAAGTTTTATCTTCTTTGTGTAAATCAGTGCTGGCTTTCACACTTATGTACTTTAACTAAAGTTTTCTTTAAACCTAAAACTGTTCCAGTTGGGGCAAACATTTCCTTTTTCCTCAAGCAGCGGGTTACTAATCTGACCCTCTTTGTCAGACTCCAAACTTCAACTCCTCCAACAGTTCTATCAGCACGAATTGTTACCTTCTCACTGGCCAGTCTCAGAGACGGGGGAGCAGCCTGTCAATCATTCTTCCTTCAAGCAGTATTTTAACCCTTTCTTTTCCACTATCTGGGTGCTGCACTTAGTAAATCTTTCATTTAAAAGCCCCATCACAGAGGTCTTCCACAGCTCTGCTTCCCAAATCCTTTTAACTGAAGATGCCAAGGACTGAATCTGAGCCCTTCTGCATGTGCTCTGCTACTGACTTACGACCTCTTGCTGTTTCTCCAAACAATTTATCTTACTGTGTTTTGTTTTGCTCATTTCTTAATTTAATGTAGTGGTTAAGCATTGAGTGTATTATAAGGCAAAAGAAATAATTGTTAATTCCTTTTGACTTGGCTATAGAGCAATAGTAGTTCAGGAATAACTGGTTTAATTCACTGTTTCAGTATAACTTCTCTAAATTTGGGGTCCAAATTTAGAGAAGTTTTTTGAAAGGCTAAAAGTAGCTAAGGGGCATCCTATTCAAATCTAGACTATAGCACGGGTGTATGTATGAGAAATGTTTTCTCCATGTTGTTTTCCCAGTGCAAACTATCAACTCATTCACTGCACTCAGATATGCTATTCACCTCATTCAAGAAAATATGAATAGCAGCTCTATGAGGCAAAGGGGTGTTAATCTTCCACTCCTATATGAATCAGGAGGACCCTGTGCAGCTGTTTTTAGACTTTTAAAAAATCACAATGCTCTTGCATATTTCCTGGGTCACAGCTACTTTGGCCTCAACAAAAAGGTCCACAGGCATGCAACTCTTACTTGGATTGAGGATTCTGATCATACCCAACATAATTTCCAACCTCCGAGAACTAGATCTGCATACTGTGAACGTAATAGTTATGAAAGCCTCTGTAGAAAGTATGGTTTGAAAAGAGAAACATGTAAAGTGAAGGTGTTAGCCTGTTTCACTTCTAGAACTTACTTCCATTTTCTCATGTAAAGAGCTCTCAGGATTGCTTCTCAAGTTACAATATTGAGAGAGGAGGCTGCTTCCATTTCCTTAGTTAAAAAGTTAATGCATGGAAAGACTGTACATGTTGTATAATTCTCATTTAATGTCAGCTTAGCATTATACTATATAAGGGTGCTATTGTATCATGACCTTGTTGCTGACATGCCATGGTTGATACCAACAACAACTGACTTCAGGTCAGTAAGTACCAGCTGTTTGATAGGTATCTTAGCAACAGGTAATTTGGATAAAGTCACTGGGTCCTGGACTGTTGCAAATTTGCTTAAGGTAATGAGGTTTTAGTATGCATTTTATTACCTTTGAAACTAAACACTGCGTGTTTATGATATTGTGAGACCTATGTCTGTACAAAATAGCTGATGTTTACCTCTTCATTCCACAAAATAAAATTTGCTTAACAAACTAAACAACTTTATCTGTACTTTATGAAGCCTCCCAGAGGCAGCACGATGCCCTGCTTGATGATGTCACTTCCTGGAAGTGATGTCATCACACAAACTGGGAGCATACGTGCAAGCACTACTAGACAGGTAAGTGCCAGGTCTCTCTCCTCCCGCTGGGAGAGTAAGGGGACCTGGCAACCCTAGTGTGTACCCTTCCTTCTGTATGGAAGGAACCCTGTGTCTCTAAGTAAGGCATCTTGAATATCCTAGACATTAAGTAGATACTTTTCAATGGCTTTCCAGCAGTATATGGCTGATAATGCATAGATAATGCAAAGCGATCAGGCATATAACATTTGCTGAGGTTTGATCTTAAGCTAAAAGTTTTATATGGGAAGGAATCCTTAGCTGTCATGTGAGAATCCTCTAATGCAGAGAATCTACATAAAAATTGTAAAGATAATGTGGGCAGGGGTAATTTCATTCCCCTAAATTCAATGAGACAATATACTTCTCTCATGATGTCTCCTGCAGGACCTTGCGCTCAGTGGATAAGCAATTACTGGTGGTCCCCAGCCCGAGGGATCTTTGCCTGGCCTCGACCAGGGCCACAGCTTTTTTGGCTCTGGCTTTGGCATGGTGGAACACTTTCCCATTGGAGATCTGGACCCTGTAGGATCTGTTGCAGTTCTGCAGGGCCTGTAAAATTGAGATGTTCTGCCGGGCCTTTGGTTGAGGGGTTGGCGATGTGTCCTCGTTTGACTGCTGTGCCCCATTCTCCAGTCGCCCTGAGTGCTGTATCATGGCTGACACTGTAGCTTTTTTATAGTAGTCTTTGTATTGTTGATATATCAGACTGTTAGTTTTGACTCTGTAATTTTATGATGTTTTTAAACTTGTATTTTATTGTTGTTAGCCACCCGGAGCCCATTCACAGGAAGGACATGATATAAATATAATATAATAAAATAAATAAATAATTTGAGAATCTTCTACAAAAAACAAAGCATATAAAATATAAATATATATAAACCACATGTTATGATGTTATTATTGATGTTTTGAAAATTGAAAATTTTCTACAAGAGTACTTTTTTTTAAAGGGAAAAGCTTATCGTGACCAGCAGCTTGAACTTCTCCAGGACCATCTAGAAAAATATTATAGGAGCCGTGACCGAAAGTGGATTGTATTGTTTCCAGAAGGTGGCTTTCTTAGAAAAAGAAGAGAAACCAGTCAGGCATTTGCCAAGAAAAACAATTTACCATTTCTTACACATGTAACACTGCCAAGACTGGGGGCCACACAGGTCATACTGAAAAATCTGGTAGCACAACAAGAAAATGGAACTCTAGCAGGTGGAGATGCTACAGAAACAGGTAAGGAACACTTTAAAGGTTTATAAAATGAACTCCCAGCTGGTTATGATTGTTGAATCATATTTTATGTAATATTCCATATGCCTTGTTTAATAAGCCAAGTTTTGCAGATTTAAAAAATTGTGCCACTTGTATAAGCATGTTCAAAATCACTATGCTCTAACAAATTAATTTCAAGTGTTTATCAAATTTCCTTTTTGAAAAACCTTAAAATATGTTTTTTCTTTGAAAATTGAAACAGAAGCAGCTAAAAGTTCTGATACTATAGTGTACATGACACAGCTATATGTGTAGGAGGGAATATAGCGGGGGCAGGGGGAGAGTGAGAGAGAGTGAGAAAGCTTTCAATAGACAGTGATGTCTAAATTATTACTTCTATATCTTTGACATATTCCCTGTTGTTTGTCTATTACAAAACATATTGCTGGAAAGAGAATATATAGCTCTCTCATAGCTCACCTACAGTGTTTCAAAATTACAAGTTCTTTGTCATCAGCTCTCTTTAAAGCAGTTTTACTGCAGGCATTTCCTTTCCTTTAGTTTAGAGCAATAGTATCTACTGTAGAGGATTGTGGGCTGAAAAGTAAAATAGAAAATAAAAGTTTAAAAAGTTTTATGGACTAAAACAGCTTAATGACATGGACATGAGTTCTTGAAAATATTTGAATTCATTACTCTTGTAAAAGAGAGAAAAGTGAGATCTTTGTTTTTTCTTTGACTTTGTACAGTCTCTCTATTTTACTTAAGAACACTATTCATATAATCTGCCATTTGTGGGTTCTGAGTACAGGCTGTATGACAAACGCAGGCTGTTTAGAGCAGACGCAGGCCCCTCAAATACTGCTGACCATAATAATGGAAGGTACAGTTACAGGGAACAAAACATCAGAAATGTTATGAGTATACTAAAGGGCATATAGCATGTGCTCAGTTCTCTGAAGCTGGACTGTTGCTGGTTTTGATTTGAGTGTCACATTGATTCTCAGCATTGCTACCCATCAGTCATCTGTTTGCCTGCTGTTGCTTCCCCCTCCATTTTAATTGAACTATCCTTCTCATTTTCCTTGACTGAGAGGTAGTTGAATATCTCTTGCAAGGGAGGAAGCATCCAGAGGACAGCTACAACAGGGGGATATAGTGTTGGAGTGTACTCAGACTTTCTTGATTCTGACAATTTAACTTTACTATTTGTTGCTAGAGTTGCTGATGATAGGCACACCTGGGTTGTGCCAATAGTTCATTGGTGCAACCCAGGGTGAGAAACAAACCATTCTAGTAGTGTCTCAGATTTCATATGTGAGAAGAAGCTCCCCAAGGTATGCCAGACCTAGCTGCCGACTGGTAACTAATACAGCTAATCCAAAATAGATGTAGTATTCCCAGCAAGGCCAGCATCTATCTGCAGATAAGCAAGGTGTTTTTTTTTTAATCAGGTGAAGCTTCCATATTGTCATCAAGGAAATCCTCACACAGAATGAGGATTTTCAAACTGTAACCAATTTGTAAACCTGAAGAGTTTGTGTTGTATTGGGGTCAGTTTGTTTTTTTGAAAAGCCAAATATATATTTAATTGTTTTAAAAATTTCCGTTAATGGTACTGTGAAAACATTTCCTGGTAAGGGCTAAAGAAGTTGTAGGTTATCTAACCCTAAAATGGAAAAAAACTGGAACATGATCATAAAAGAACAAAGGATAGAAGAATATGGGACGAAATTAAGCAGCTGAAGAACAAATTGGATCTACTGGAGACAGAAGAAATTCAAAAAAAGTTGAAGTATTTAAAGCACAGACATTTTGAAGCTGCAAACAAGCCTGGAAGGTACTTAGCGTATTGTCTGAAGAAGGAGTCAGAGAAGAGAAGAATACCAGGAATTAGGGAAGGCAACCAGCTAATTTACAGAGATCAGAAAATGAAAGAACAAATTAGAGCTTTTTTCTCAAATCTCTACAAAGAAGAATCAATAAATGAAGAAGAAATGGAGAAATATTTATTGGAGACACCAATTAAAGAATTTTCTAATGCGCATAGAATTATTTTAATCAAGCAATAATAATACAAGAGATAAATTCTGCAATTAAAACTTTGAAGATTTCAAAAGCTCCAGGTCCGGATGGATTCATGGCTGCTTATTACAAATCTTTGGAGGATATATTGGTTATACTGTTGCAGAAGGTGATGAATGAGATACAAACTAAGAAGGTCTTACCTCCAACGTGACAAGAATCACGGTTCGTTAACGAAGATTGAAATAACAAAAGGAACACGGCAAGGTTGTCCAATTTCACCACTATTTATACTTGCTCTTGAAGTTTTGGCGGTGAGAATCAGAGAAGATAGTAGAATTGTTGGAATAAAGGAGGGGAACGAGATGTATAAGATAAAAAGTTATGCAGATGATGTGGTTATATGAGTGACAAATTCACATAGCTCCCTTCTTTATGTAATGGAGCAAATATCAAGACTCGGGCAGCATTCTGGATAGAAACTGAATAAGAAGAAAACAAAGATAATGTTACTCTCAACAATGAAAGAGGAATCTGAAAAGATCGAAAGCATAACCGACTGTACCATTACTACAAAGCCAATAAGATATTTAGGGATAAATGTATCTTCACAAAATGAGAACCTCTATAAAGATAATTGTCAAAAAGTTTGGATGGGAATTACTGAAGACTTGCAGAGATGGCAAAAATTAAATATTTCATGGTTAGGAAGAATTGCGGCTATCAAAATGAATATTTTACCTAAATTAAATTTCCTTTTTCAAATGATTCCAATTTACATTGAACAAAAGATTCGCAACAGATGGCAGAAAGCTATAAATGACTTTATATGGAAAGGGAAGAAGCCAAGGATAAGATTTAAAGTATTACAAGATAATAAAAATAGGGGAGGACTCGCCGTACCGAATATCCAATTGTATCATCAAGCAGCAGCGCTGGTTTGAGCCAAAAGAATTGGAATCAGAGATAGATGTAGTCTATAGGGTAAACTCAGCATATGCGAAGAAAAATAAAAGGCCCAGGGAAATCCATGTAAAATTTGTGAGACGCAGAATTAGAGATGAAGTTCTTAAAATAACACGAGAAAAGCCATTGAAATACCAAGAAGAAGAGGTGATTGTACTAAGAGACACTCCATGGGAGGTGAAAAGACGAGAATACAGACCCCTGACAGATCTACTACGCAAAAATGATATACAATATAGATGGCTGATACCAGAGGGAGTGTTCTTCAACTTCAATGGCCGAAGATACAACATTAACTCGATACATAAGGCCCAAGCATTTCTCCAAAAAAAACTACTGCCGGGACAGGACTCGGAGGAAAACAATGGGGAAGAAAGAGACACAGACTGATTGGCGGAATCAGAAAAAGAAGATGGTGCAACAGGAGGAGTGAAGACCAGAAAGCAAACGAAAGAAGAAAATAAACTAGTAAGAAAGACAAAAAATAATGGCCAGCAAACCTTTGGAAATACTTTCAGTGAATGTTAATGGATTGAACTCCCCCCAGAAAAGAAGAAAAACATTTGCATATTTGAAGAAATTCAAGGCAAAGATAATATGTCTCCAAGAAACACATATTAGAGATAAAGAAAGAAGATTGTTTAACTGTAAGAAATTGGGATCCATGTTTATTGCAGCAGATAAAGTAAAGAGGACTAGTAACATATATACAGGAAAGATTGAACCCAAAACTAGTATGTGCTTGTGATCAAGGAAGAATATTAATGACAGAATTCCAAAAAGCCCAAAAGAAAATTTTAGTTGTGAATATATATGCCCCAAATGAACAACAAGAGAAATTCTGCCAAAGCCTTTCAGAGCGCATCTCCAACTTGGACTATAGTGATATTTGCATTATAGGAGATTTTAATGCAGTAGTAGACAACAAGGTGAATAGAAAACACTCAAAAAATGGGGGGAAAGGGGGGGAAACCCTTCCCAAAAATTTTGTTGAATTGGCAGAGGAAATGGCTCTGGTAGATGTTTGGAGAACAAGAAATCTGAACTCTACCAACTATACTTTCTATTCTGACAGACATAAATCGTGGTCACGAATTGACGTGCTGGGCATCAGCATCATTGCTGGCAGAGATGGACGAAATAGAAATTTTACCTCAACTGAGTGGAGACCACAACCCCCTGATATTCCAGATAAAAGAGGAAAGAAGACAATTTAGATGGAGACTGAACACAGGCTTACTAAAAGACAATAATTTCAAAGAATTAGTCTCCAAAGAAATGGAATGGTTCTTTAAACAAAACCTAAATAATGAAACTAGTCTGGGGATAGTGTGGGATGCAAGTAAGGCTTTCTTCAGAGGATTAACAATTAGATATGTGGCAATGAAGAAGTAAGAGAGAAATAAAGATTATAAGAAATTGGAAAAGAATCTAAAAGAAGCAGAAGATAATTTAAAAGATGTTCCTGAAAACAGTAAAGCAAAATTGAAGATAAAAATACTCCAGCATAAACTGAATTTGATGCTGACGGAGGAGATGGAGAAAAAAATCAAGTATGCAAAATTGAATTACTTTGAAAATGCAAATAAACCTACAAGATGGTTGGCCTATAAATTAAGAAGGGAGAACCTTAAAAGACATATAGCATCCCTGAGAGACGAAAAAGGAGATGAGAAGACACTCCAGGAAGAACTGAAGAAAGTAGTAGAAACTTTCTATAAGAGACTATATGCGAAGAAGAATGTACAACCAGAGCAACAAGAACGCTATTTGAAGAAAATGAAATTTAAGATATTGGATGAAGACCAGAGGAAAATATTAAATGATCTGATTATTATGAATGAAATATCACAGGCATTTAAAAAGCAAAATAAGGGGAAATCACCAGGACCAGATGGCATTCCAGCTGAATATTACCAATGCTTTGAACAGATTTTAGCGGGACCATACAGGTGTTTGATGGAAAAAAATATGGGATACAGAGCCCTTACCAGAAACCTGGAAAGAAGCTACGATTTCACTAATACCAAAGGATGGAGCAGATTTGAAGGAAATTAAAAATTACAGACCAATCTCATTGTTGATTGTCAATTATAAAATCTTTGCTTCCATACTCTCAGGGAGAATGAGAAAGATTATGGATCAGATGATCCATCAAAATTAATTATCAAAAATCAAAGGTTCTAGTTTTTGGAAGCAAGTGGCGAACTTACCAGTGGAAGATAGACTCGGTGGATATTGAGCAAGTCCGTTGTTTTAAATATTTAGGAACTGCCTTTCAGGCTTCTGGCTCTAGAAAAGCTCATGTGGACCATGTTACAACAAGCGCAGCTAAAAGTGCGCGAGCAATTGAGAAATTTTATTGGTCTTCTGGGGGCCGGAATGTTGCAGCAGCAGTCAAGATTTTCAAGGCTAAGTCTCTTGCCCAATTACTTTATGCGGCGCCCTTGAGCATAACAACACATCAGTCTTATTGGCAGTCACTGGAAAAAGTGCAATCCAAGTTTTTAAGGCACATTTTGCAGGTTCCCTTTTGTGTCTCTAATGCACATATTCGTTTGGAATCCGGTATGGTCACTGTAAAAGCACGCCTGTGGATTGCTACCATTGTCTATTGGTTTAAGCTAATAACTAATCCCTCCGGTTTAACTGGTTTAATAGCATGGGATTCTAAAGCACCACTTTGGATCAAAGAAACAGAGCGCAAATTGGGTTATTATGGTCTTTCCAAACAGTTTCTGATGAATATGGAACATGACATGGTCAAACCCTTTGTGAAACAAAGAATCCTGGATATTGAAAGGCAGAACGACTTGAGTCAAGTCAAAGGGTACTTCCCGGGAATAGATAGCCTAAACCAAGTGATAATGATGCCTTACTTACAAAACTTGGATAAAGCAGATTATAGAAGAGCAGTTACCCTCCTCAGAATGGACACGTTACCATCAGCGGTCATGGAGGGCAGATATGCAAAACAACCACTCGAGAAAAGAGTATGTATATGTGGGGCTGGAAAGATAGAAACTAGGGGACATGTACTCTTCGAGTGTGAGCTTTATCAAAATATTAGGGCAATCTTCATAACTCCAATTTGTAATCGGTTCCCAGGTAGAAATGACAGATTCTATCTAGATAAGCTTTTAGCCGATAAGGACCATGAAATTACATTAAAGGTGGCAAATTTTGCTGTGCAAGCCATACGGATTAGGAAGTATTTTACAGGGGGAAATATTTAAATATTTTATAATGTTAAGGATTTTAATATTTAATAATTTGGTCTTAGGCACTCAGGTTTTAAGGTTTTAAATATTTAAGACTCTGTACCCTGAAATTTTAGTGAATAGATTTGTAAATAATATGACTTACCATGACTGGGTTGTATGCTATTATTGTGTGGTCTATGACCGTAATAAAGATTGACTGACTGGCTTTTTAATGGGGAGACAGACCAGCCACAACATAAGAAATTTTTTAAATATTCTGGAATATTACAAGGCACATCCAGAAAAACAACTAGCCCTAATGTTCTTAGATGCAGAGAAAGCCTTCGACAATCTTAACTGGCAGTTTATGTCTAGGCAACTTGGAGAGATCCAATGTGGGGGGAATTTCCTTAAAATAATTCAAAAAGTTTATGACAAGCAGAAAACCAGAATATTAGTAAATGGACAATTAAAGGAACCAGACAAGGCTGCCCATTATCCCCTCTTTTGTTTATATTAACATTGGAAATACTTTTGGAAAAGGCTCGAAATACAGATGAAATCAGAGGACTCAAAATTAGGAAACAGGAGTATAAAGTCCAAGCATTTGCAGATGACCTAGTATTCATTCTAGAAGATCCTTTAATATCAATACAGAGACTCTTACAAGAAATTGAGGACTATGGCGCTGTGGCTGGCCTAAAAATAAATATGCAAAAGACTAAGCTGATTACAAAAAACATCCAAAAGCAGCAGATGGAAGAATTAGCTCAAAACCACAAATCATAATTGATAAGAAGATAAAATACTTAGGAATTTGGATGACTAACAGATCCAGCTCTCTCTGTGATGACAATTATATAGCCCTATTGAAAGCAATAAAAAAAGACCTGGAAAGATGGAAGAATTTACAGATATCTTTATTGGGAAGAATCGCAGCGGTAAAGATGAATATCCTTCCAAGAGTTCTATTTCTGTTCCAATCTATACCAATAGGGGTCCCCCAAATATTCTTCAAAGAACTGAATAAAATAGTACAATCCTTCATTTGGCAGAATAAAAAACCACAAATTAAGCTGAAAGCTTTACAAGATACAAAAGAAAAAGCTGGCCTCTCCTTACCAGACTGGTTACTATACTATAAAGCCTGTGCATTGACTTGGTTGAAAGAGTGGATCACCCTGGAAAATGAAAGACTCTTAAATTTGCAAGGGCATGGCTTAATGCTGGGTTGGCATGGTTTTTTGTGGTATAAAAAATGGGAACAACATAAATACTTCAAAAATCACAGGGTAAGGAAAGCATTAATCTCTGTCTGGGAAAGAATAAGATATATTTTTAATGAGAAAATTCCATTATGGGTATCCCCAATTGAAGCATTTACTCAACCTACTTTGAAAAAAGAGGGGAAGGTTCCCACTTACAAGGTCTTGCTCAAACCAGGTGCTATATTAAAAAATACTAAAGAATTAGCAGAGCTAGATATAGAACTGGGTTGGTGGGGCTGGGCACAATTGGAATCCAGATATAAAAAAGATAAGACGATAGGTTTCTA
Organism: Eublepharis macularius; assembly: GCF_028583425.1. Classification (NCBI taxonomy): domain Eukaryota; kingdom Metazoa; phylum Chordata; class Lepidosauria; order Squamata; family Eublepharidae; genus Eublepharis; species Eublepharis macularius. The sequence continues at coordinate 192,977,531 of NC_072790.1, forward strand.
TGAGACAGAAGGGAAAATTGATATGATAATGTGTGGTACCAATGTTAAAATGATAAAGAAAATATAAGGTGAGCTTCTAAATGTAAAAATACAGGAGGAAGAAGTTAAAGATAAGATGATACAATGGGCAGAAAATGAGGGACATACAATTGATCTGGAGCAATGGTCCCAAATGTGGAAAGAAAATTTAAAGATGACAAAACCTGCTTCTTTAAAAGAAAACATTTATAAAATGTTTTATAGATGGCATTTGATGCCTATTAGAATAGCCAAAATGTCTCCAAATGGGTCAAATAAATGTTGGAAGTGTGAAACTAAGGTGGGTACTTATTATCATATGTGTTGGACTTGTAAAAAAGTGAGGGAATTTTGGAAAATGATTCATAGAATGATCTAGCAGATTCTCAAAATCTCTATACCACTGAATCCTGAACTTTTTTTGTTGAACCGTATTATGATCCAGGTGAATAAAAACCAAAAACATTTGATTTTGGATATAATTACTACAGCTAGAATTTTATATGCGAAATTCTGGAAAATGACAGATGTCCCAACACAAGAAAATTTGATTGAAAGAATACTCGACACAGCGGAAATGGATAAGCTATCTAGTTTACTGAAAGATAGAGATAATATGACATATGATGACATTTGGGACCCCTTCTACAATTGGATTTTAAAGTGCTTTCAAGAAACTTAATTCCTGGATAAGCTGAAGACTTTTATGGACAGTGCAAAAATAAATGGAAAGCTGTAACAATGAGCCGACCGATGGACTATAAAAAGGACAATGAGAAAACAGTTTTGATTGAACAGTGCAATGTATTTGAATGAACCAATATGTATTTCTTTCTCCTAACCCTACCCCTCTTACTCTATATTTTCCCAGCTATTAATAATAATAATAAAAATCACTTACAGGGAAAAAAAAGCAGCAGTGCTGGTTTGGATAACAGATTGGATTATGAATCCTAGCAACAGACTGATTAAATTGGAAACCAGATGCTAAGGAAGGTATCCATAATTATTTATGGATTAAGAAATCATGGAAATCTATTCGCAAACAAGATGGGACTCACATTGTAAGAGATGGTCTGCTTAAAATATAGTTTCGATGCAGAAATAGACTGAGCCCACCAATTTCCTCATTGGTGTCACCCATTAACACCCATTATGATGTAGCAGACAGGAACAAAATTCATCAACCAAGCTATGAATCACTGATAAAGAAGGAAAATAAAAACTTGGCAAGAAATACAGGCCCATGGCAAAAATATTCCGTGGCTGACTTATCACCAAATACTATCAAGATTAAAGGATCAAATTATCAAAGAAGGCAGCAGGCTGAGAGAAAAAAACAAAATATGAACTAGTAATATCTGGAGACTTGTCGCATCTCTTGGGGAAGATTTACAAAATATTACTGCAACACCACACAGAGACAGAACAAGTCAAAACTTGTATGATAAAATGGATACAAAATTTCGGGGAATCTATTCCAATGGATTTATGGGAACATTTATGGACTAAAGATATAAAATTTACAGGCTGCCGGGTACTGAGAGAAAACTGGTATAAAATATTTTTTAAATGGTACATTACTCCCAAAGATACTGCAAGGAGTAGTAACAGTTACAGTGGACATTGCTGGAAGTGTCAGAATATGGATGCAACATTTTACCATATAGGAAGCACGAAAATATTGGATAAAAATACATGAAGAGATGCAAAAGATCCTCAAACTCAGATATGAATTAAATCCGAAAAGTATGCTCTTAAATATTTTACCAACAAATCTGAGAAAAGAACAAGGAGATCTCTTCTGTTATATGGTGACAGCAACAAGAGTATTATTAGCAAGAAAATGGAAAACTGATGCTTGTCCTAGTCTCCCAGAGTGGAGAGATAAGGTTCACGAATATGCTTCAATGGCCAAACAGACTACCTACTTACAAAATAAGTTGATAACTGACTTCTGGAAAAAATGGAAGGATTTCTTTGATTATTTAGGTTAAACTAATTGATATAGTAGCTTAGAGGGAGAGAGGGAAGAAGAGATAAGGAGAAATGTCATGTAGCTAGGTTCAAGGAAGCTAAATACTTAATAATTACCTTTTTAGTTTAAAGAAACTTAAATGTTCTGCTTGTTTTATTCCTAAGATTTTTATATCTGCACTGTTTAGATTCTTATTGGTGGTATAAGATTGTATAATTTTCAATTTACTGTCTAAATTTTGCATAACTTTTATATTAATCACTTACTTTACTCTGTTTTTGTCTTTCATTTCTTTAAATAATGTTTAAAAAAATTTTTAAAAAAGTTGTAGGTGAACATAATGATATATTATGCAAGCTTCATTGTACAACTGGATCTTTTCATGAAAACAGAAATTTTATACTGCATGTTCTCTTGATGTGCCTCTGCTATTAGTGAATATTATTTGATTTAAGTATAGAAGATATTAAAATCAGCTCCTGTGTTTTTTTCCCTGCGGAAAGCTTTGTCCTTCCATTTGTATATGTAAAGCTGTACCATGTTCATTTTAAAGAGGGCAGGTTTGAGTTTTCTCTATACTTGTCTATAAATTATTTTTATTTGCTTATTTATTAATTCTGGAAGACTTTTTTGAATACTTTTGCTACACTTTTATTATCTCAGAGTTTAGATGTAATGCTGTTTTTTATGCATAATTCTTAAAAGTTTAAAACTTATTCCAAATTAAAATGAAAATATTAATATGAAAAAATGTAAATGCGGCAGGGTACAGCTAGATGCAGACAAAGAGCAATTTCCCACAGGATGGTGGGCAGGCCAGTCCACGCACTGCACATACATGCCCGCAGGGGGAAGCTCCCCAGCCCCATGGGGTTCTTCTCTTCACCAGTAAAAGTGGGGGGTCTGGACAGGTGACTATCTCCCATTCCCCCATTTAATCTGGGGTCGTTAAGCCAGAGTCTACCAAAGAAAAGGAAGAGGTGGAGGGAGGGCCGTGCCCCCCCCCCCGACTGGTGCTTTCATGTGGAATACTGGTCCGGGGAGATTGGAGCACATATGTGGTAGTACAAGCACACGTCAGCTCTTTTGTAGTACTCACCGAGTAAGGGAGTGGGTATTCCTTCAAGTATGCTGGTCCTAAACCAGATGTTAGGTTCCCAGGTCTCCTTACTCTCCCAGTTGGAGGGGGTACCTGGCACACCTTTTTTTACCTCCCAGCACAGCAATGTCACTCCTCTGAGTGACATCATTGGCAGGCCCCCTAGAATGCTCCTGTGTTTCACACCTGGCCAATTTGGAGCCCTGATTGGCCCAGTGCAAAGTGCAGAAGTGCACCTGGGGCCTACACGATGATGTTAGTTCCAGGAGTGATGTTGCCAGGAGTGCACCTGAGAAGCCTGCTCCCTCACCTTTTCCCCCTGCCAGCCAGGTGAGTGGTGCAAAAAATAGAGTATCACGACTGAATGCTAATAGAAAATCTCAATTGCAAAAACTAAGCAACCAAAATAAATAAGATGTAGAAGCTATTATTGAATAAAGTTTTTAAATATACGTGATGTAGAATTCATTCTTATTTGTATATGCATATATTACTACATTACAAATATCAGAGATCACACATTTCCACAAAGTTAATCATTTTAGCAAATCAGCCTCCAGTAGTGCTATCAAATAACTACCATGGAAAGAGTAATGTGTAACAATAAAATCCTAATGCCACCTAATTGCATACATATATTTCAGTAAATAAATATAGCACTAGCCCACACACTGTAACAAACAAAGGGTCTATAGCAGCATAACAATACAGTTTTTAAAGTGATATTGCTCATACAGTTCATTCATAAATATATTAAAAGTCCATCCAAAAATTCCAGTATTGCTTCAGAATCTCATGGTGATCTGTGCTTTTTCTTTGAAGAGGAAAAGTCAGATGTGACTAGTTTATGAGTAGTCCAGTGCATTTCCCCCCATTTCATAGTCTTTCTCAAAGTATTTTATTTTATTCAATTTATATTCCGCCCTCCCTGCAATAGCAGGCTCAGGGTGGATTACATACAATATAATACATTAAAATATATATACATTAAAATACAGACAAAACCACATAAATATTTTAAACAGTATAGCAGCACTTCAAGAAAATCCACTACCCAGTCATCTCCACAGATGTTTAACAGAAAGGCTGGGTGGTAGATACATCTGGCAGGGAGGGCACATTTTCCTCTATTCGGCCGTCGGTGAGGCCTTAGCCAGCGTCAGCCATATGCCTGTCTTGCAGGCCTGGCAGAAAGATAACAAATCCGGCCAGGCCCTGATCTTTTTAGACAGAGCATTCCACCAGGTTGGGGTCAGGACTGAAAAGGCCCTGGCTCTGGTCGACGCTAGGTGGGCCTCCCTGGGGCCAGGGATCGTTAACAGCTGTTTGTTGCTGGATTGAAGCGTCCTCCGGGGCTCATATAGGGAAAGGTAGTCCCATAGATACGTTGGTCTCAGTCTGCATAGGGCTTTATAGGTTAGTACCAAAACCTTGAATGTGATTCGGTACTCCACTGGCAACCAGTGCAGCTGGCGCAATACTGGTGTTATGTGTGCATTAGGAGGCACTCCAGTGATGACACACGCCGCTGCATTTTGGACCAGCTGTAACCGCTGGATCAGGTTAATTTAATTTAATTTATTATATTTATATTCCGCCCTCCCCGCTTTCGCAGGCTCAGGGCGGATAACAAATACAAACATCACCCAACCAGGTTCAACGGAAACCCTGCGTAAAGCATGTTACAGTAGTCTAGCCTAGAGGTGACCATTGCCTGGACCACTGTAGTTAAATCGCGGGCTGAAAGATAGGGAGCGAGCTGTCTGGTCTGTCGGAGATGGAAAATAGAGGACCTGGCAACCACTGCGACTTGGGCCTCCATTTTTAAGGAGGCATCCAGGATCACCCCCAGGCTCCTAACTCTCGGAGCTGGTGTAAGCACTGCCCCTTCAAAGGGCTCTCACCCTTTGCCCCCCCTGCCACTACTTACCTGGTCAGCGGAGGGGAAAGGTGGGGGAACAGGCCTCCCAGCCCCAGGGCAGCTTAACAGTGTCACTACCCAGAGTGACATTGAGCTGTCCCTGGAGCACTCCTGCACTTTGCAGCGGGCTGTTGAGGGCCAAATTGGCTTGCTGCAAAGCATGGGAGTGCTCCCAGGCCTGCACGATGATATCACTTCTTCCTATTGTTATCATCGTGCCCCTCTGGGAGCATGCATGTTCAAACAGATCGAGAAAAGTGAGTACTGGCTCCTCCCCTCCCACTAGGAGGGTAAGGGAACCTGGCAACCCTATGTAAGAGATGAACAGAAGTGATACAGTATAGAGTATTATGAAGATGAAATATGCTGTATAGAGAATGAAAGACCAGGGTTGCTATATCTAGGTTGCTTTTATATGGCTGTTTTGCTCTGTCCCAGCTCCAAAATTGGAATATTGGTTTTGGAGCATCCATGCTCATCCACTCTAGGCTTCCCCTTGCTTTGCTCTGGTTTGGTATTGTCATTCTGTAACTATCACAGACCAAGTGTGCTTGCACACAGTGTGTATGGAAATTTAACATTTAAAAGTCCCACCCATGTTGATGCCATTACTAACATCTCTAGTAAAAAACATCTGCATTACTCACTTTGGACTCTAGGCAGTAACCAGGAGCTACAACAGTGTCTTCTGGATTAAAGTAAGTAGTCATCTGTAGGTTTATTTATACTGAGATTTCTTTTCAAGATCTACAAATATGGCTTTAATGTTGACTGTTCTGGTTTTTAATGATAGATAAATATTGGAAAAGCTAGAGACTTGGTTTGCATTTATCTGATGATTATTCATTGCCTGCAAATGTTCTGATAAAATACTTCCATTGCATCTTCAATCTCAAGGTTTGTCTCTTGGTATGTATGGGAAGATAAATGGACTCATTTTAGAGTGTGGTGGTTGGTGCTTAATCAGTGAATTCCTTCTTTAACTGTATGGGTGAAAAGCTTACTCTCAATTATTTTGAGAATGTGAAGATATAATTTGTTTTTAGGGCAGTATTGTCTGTTAGGTTGCACCTACTTCTTTAAAGAGCTGTTCAAAAGGCTTTTAAGTGTTCTCGGTTACTGCTACTAACTAGTCCCACAAAACAGAAACAAAGAGCAAAGTGAGTCCATGCTTATTATTTTGGCCAACTGTTATTACAAATTTCTGACTCCCATCATGATGGAAATCCGTTAGGAAAGAAGTATTTAAGAACAGCATCTTGTTTCTAACAGTTACCAGCCAGATTTTTTTTCATTTACTTTTTTTATACCCAAAGCAGCTATGACGTTCCCTCGTTCTTAAACAGCAGAAATGGCACCAGAGGTGTTTTTAAAATTCAAAATTATCTAAATAGTTTATTTATTTGAGATGGGAAAGTTCAGGTGAAATCAGGTAATTCAACTGGGTCTCCCAGATCATAGTCCAACACTTTAATCACTACATCTGCCTTCAGGAAGCCTAGAAACAGGGCATGATGGCACTAGCTCTGTTGTTTTGTCAATGTGGCATCCACTGTCTGCATGCTTGTATAGGAATTCAAGGCAAACAATTAATTACGGTTTGGTTATTAGGTGACAGCCAAATTGTAATGGCTATTGTGAATGGGCTTTGGACTTCTCCCCCCCCCCCCCCCAGTTTACAAGGTGTTTCTAATTCTGGTTTCAAATCAAACTACATTTTTAGCAAACCGTAGTTTACTTGAGTCACATCACAATAAACTATGGTTTGCCCAGCCAGAAAGTGAGAGAGGGAATTGGAGTGTATGGAGAAGGTGGGAGTACATGAGCCCAAAGCCCATTCAAAATACTATTATGTATAAACTGAGCCAATGTATAGGCTACCCTGTAAGGCATTAACTTAGCCTCAAGGGACAAAATATTTATGTTGTTTTTAAACTAACGCTCTGTTTGCTTTTTCCACTCTGTATGTGCTCCTTGAGTCCCTAGTGATACAGGTATGCAATAGGGCCTAACTACATTACATTTGGCCACAAGTCAGATCAGGATTTCTCTGGCCTGACTTGCTTTCCTGTAGTCTTATGACAGCTGCAGGGAACTTACCTAACAGCCAAGAAGCCAAAATTGTATTGGGACCATGGCTCTGGAGAAGGGTCTCCAGTGCATTCTAGTCCAGTATCAGGCCCAGTATTCAGTATCACTCAATGGGGTAATGATGCCTGCTGGAATCATTTCAGCTTGGACAAGTGGTGTAGGGGGAAGAGTGGAGCCCCTACTCCCTCAGTCAACTTGTGGCCAAATGTATTGTGTGGTTTGGCCCTAATTTCTAGTTGTTTAACCTCCAAAGGGGAATGTACTTTTTTCCTCTTTACAACTTGATTCCTGGATAGATGTTGTGTAGCTTGAAACCTTACACTTGAATGGCTTAAAAAAGCCTTTCTTTTTTTTCTTTGATTGCTCTCAGAGATGTGAGAATTTATATTGGCACTGGATGAAAGCAGTCCTACTAAAAAGTACATTCATAGCTGTTAGGCTAAGCTTTTGCACTTGGCAGCCTTTGACTACAAGAGCCCCAGAGGGGGGGAAGTCAGCAAAGAGTAATAAATATATGTATCTTGCAGTCTGGAGGGTTTCCATAAAGGCCTCCATGGGCTAAGGAAAAGCAAAAACTAAGAGTATTCTCAAGAGGAGCAGCACTGAAGATAGTAAAATATTTTTAGATGCGCACTCTGAAGTATTTATAAACTAGGTTTTTTTTTTCATGTATCTCAACCAGGATTCTTTCACAGCTGTTAAACAAAGATATTCAGTATTTACTGTGGAATATATGCCTGCAAAATTGATGTAATATTGGGAGTCACTGTGGTATTACTGGATAGTGTGTTAGACTTGGCCTTGGGAGAGAAATTCAAATCCCCACTCAGCCATGAAAGCTCTCTGACCAAGCTCAGTATGACGAATCTTCAAGGTGGTTTGAGCATAAAAGAGCATCCTCAGCTCCTTGGAAGAGCTAGATACACAATCAGTTACACAGGTGAGGAACTTTCTGTAGAATAAGAGAGGTAAGAGATTTCCTATCTACCCACCCCTATCAAATTATTAGACTGGGAGGGGAGGACTTGGAAGGGGAAGGTTGACACCACATCTGAGAGATTTCAAGGTGTAGGGTCATTCCCAAACCCCTAGACTCCCAAGACTATGCATAGCCATAAGACAGAGGAGAAAATAGTCCTTGCATCCCAAAGTCTTAAAATGTCAGAAACCGCATTTCAGACGCAGAGCCTGCCAGTATTATATACAGAAAGTCAAACATTCCTTCAGACCTCCAAATGTCCTGTGAGAAATATTTGTGATTCCAAGGACTGTCACCCCACCTCAATTCTTCTGATCGGTTGCTATTGGAGGGCGAACTTCAGGAGCAGGAATCAGCCTTTGATGTGGAAACCCTGGCTGTCTGGACAGCAGAACATGGGTTTGAAGTAGTTCTGTTTAGGGATCCAACCCCAGTGAGGGAAACTTCAACTCGGGCTCGATATTTGACATTGAGAGTTTGCTCCCCGACTCCGAGCCTACGTAGCAAGCACAGATCTGAGATACATCACTCGTTGGAACCAAGATGCTCTTCTCAGCACCACATGGCATGCAGTATTCCACCACCATATCACTGCTATTGGCCGGGTGTCCCACTAGTCTTTGATGCCCTGGAACCGAAACCGTCAACTTTGTTGGAGAAGGCTTGGCTCCCCCTATCATCACCCATGCAACTTCAATAGCAGTATGATTCCGAGGAAGAGGACAAGGATCCGCCTGTGGCACCTGGTAACCTCAGATTCAAGACATCAGAACCATCTGATGAAAACATCAGCCCATCCTTGGGTTCCCTTTATGAGGATCTCCGACTATACGTGGAGCAGATGTCCAGGATGGCCCAGGCTCTGGACCTTGATATATCTTCCTCTGCCCTGAAAGCCTCCATAAAATTGCTGGGCAGGCTGTACAGTGATGCTCCAGCGTTAGTGGGTTTCCCAGTTGTGGAAGGTCTGGACAAAGTCATCTTAAAAGCATGGGAGAAACCAGCGGAGTTGCCTCCTACATCCAAAAGAGTGGAGGCAATGTATAAAATCAAGCAGAACACCTGGCCATCCCTCTTCAAACACCCTGTACCATCATCTTTGGTCACAGAGGAGTTTCAAAAACAATGTCCTGGGTCACGCTCTGCACCATCAGACAAGGAGGGCAGGAATTTGAATGGCTATGGCAGGCGCCAGTACTCTGTCTTGGTGCTTAACTTAAGAATCGGTAATTACCAGGTCATCATGGGAGGTTACCAGTTATATTTATGGGAGAAGCTCTTGGACTATGTCACTGCCCAAAGACAAGAAGATGATGTTTATGTTGCTACAGAATGAGGTCACTTGGGTAGCTAAACAGCAGATGAATGCAGGCCGACATGCTGTGGAGACCTCAGCCAAGGGAATTGCCAGTTTGATCCTGATAAGGCATCATTCCTGGTTAAGATCAACGGCCTTGCCACTGGAGACGAGAGCAACAGTGGAGGAGATGACCTTTGAAGGATCAACTCTGTTTGCTGCTGCTATAGATGACACTGGGACATAATTGGAGAATCACTCAGAGCGGTCCAAACAGACTTACATCACACTGCTGTTAGCCCCAGACATATCACATGGGAGAATCTGTTTCAACACAATCCCAACAGGTTACACCTCACTGCATGGTGCATTCACCCCAAGTAATGAGCGGCTCTCAAGAGGTACAGCGAGTAGATTCGTTTTCGTTTTCCCGGCCATGTCGGACGCTCCTCTCCGCAGGTCCAGGAGGAAGCAGCCGAGCAGCCTGACCGGGTGGTTGACCTGAGAGGGTTAACCCCCAGGACTCCCAGGTAGGGGGTCAGGGTCCGGAGTGCTGCGGGAAGAGCCCCCTGAAGTCGATCCAGGGGGTAAATAGCCCGTCTGCTTCTATGGAGGCCGGCAGACTTGCGCAGCACATCGCGTGCTGCTGGGCCATGGAGAACGGCAACATGCAGATTTAAGGTGAAAACCTGTAAGTAAGCGGATCCCTTCTGTTACTCTAAGTGTATGCGAAGGATTGGTGGGAGTTGAAGCTTAAGAAGGCTCGGATATCTTCCCCTTCATTGAGTTTTGGAACTTAGTTGGCGGACTCCCCCCCCCCCCAGATGGCGATGAAAAAGCAGAGCCCTGCTGTGGGCAAATCGGTTTCGGCTGTGTTGCAGGGGAAGGGAGAGACTCTTGAAGAGGTGGTTAAACGGTCGGTCGTTGAAGCTATGAAGCCCTTTGTTGATAAGCCAAATGAAATCGGACAAAGGGTTGGCTCAGTTGAAAATGAAGTGAAAACCATTAAAGATGTAGCGCTCGAGGCAGAGGAATCTGCTCGTGAAAATGCAACACTCATGAGAGCTACAAAGAAGTAAAGCTTTTGGAGAATCAATTGATAGGACTACAAGTGGATCGTGCTCAGATGGTATTGCGTTTACAGAATGTGAAGGAGGAGGAAAGTGAAAATTTAAAGGATTTGGTGTCGGAACTTTTGGCGTCATTCGCAAAGGCAACTAAAGAAGAGTTAAAAAGCGATATTCTGGAAGTCCGTCGGACATCTTCAAAATATGCAATGAAGCGTCAGCTGCCTCGCAAGATTATTATTGATTTTTCATCTAAGAAGACTCGGGACACCATTTTATACAATTCGACAACATGGACTTGGACTTTCTTGGCAACAAGGTTAAGATATTGAAGGACGTTCCATTTTTAGCTCGGAAAAGAAGGTTCAAATACAAAAGGTTCGCAGCTCTTCTGAGAAAGCGTGATATAAAATACAAATGGTTATTTCCGGAAGGCATCTGGTTTAGATATAAAGACCAAGCCTACAAGATAATATCAGAAGTACAGCTGAAGGATTTTGTGCTTAATCATCAAGAGTTCGAGCAAGAAGAAGATCCAGAATCTGAAGGGGGGAGTGGGGAGGGGGGAGTGAGCGCAGCTATTGTAGCTGTTCAAAGAGAACTGAGACCGAGACGCGGGGGGGGGGGGGGAAGAAGACCTGATCCTGACTGTAGTTTGTATCTTATAAGATCTACCAATCTAATAGCATATTAGAAAGTTTAACTTTAAATAATTGTATTATGAAGGGAATTCAATACTTGTAGTTGTAGTTTGTGTTCTTATGTTGTTTTTTCCCTCTCCCCTTGTTTCCTTTTTCCTTTTTCTGTTTGTAGTTTTGATGTTAGTAATTAGAAAATAAATTAAAAAAAAAAAAGAGGTACAGCGAGTACTTTTGAATGCCAGAAGGCCAACTATGACATGTTCTTATGCATCCAAATGGAAGAGATTCTCTTGCTGGGCCCAGGAAAAAGGGCTATCACCTAGCAGCTGCCCTTTATATGATATTTTAGACTACCTGTGTTATCTGAAGGCGCAAGGTTTGGCCACTTCATCTGTAAAAGTGGACTTAGCTGCTATTGCAGCCTCTCATGAGTTCTTGGAAGGAAAGACGGTGTTTTCTTACCAAATCTCCCAAAACTTCCTTAAAGGAATGTTGAACCTATAACCCCCCCTGTTGTACAGCTCATCCCCCAGTGGTCCCTATCGCTTGTGTTATCACAGCTTATGTTACCCCCATTTGAGCCCTTGGCAACATGTTCTTTGCAGTTGCTCTCATGGAAAGCGTACTTGTGAAAACATGGTTTGGTTCTGTATACTTTATGGAGGAAAAAACAGTTTCAGTTATCATTTAATTCAGCATTTCTTTAGGGGTAATAAAGAAATATTAAGTTTAAATGTATCGCAAGTTAATACATTTTTTCCTAAAGTATTGTAATAGTCACAGGGATCTTTGTCTCTTTGATATTACTTGAGAGATCATAAAGCACCATATTTACACAAAAGGGAGACAACCCTGAATATAAGACCACCCTGTTAAAAAGTTATACACAAGGTTTTTGTTACTGTATGTAATAACTAGTATGCAAATTTAAGATGCCCCCATCTTTTTCTTGATAGCATATGTAGGAGGAAAACTGTCTTCCTTTCAGGTAAATAGGGTACTTGAAGGGTTCAGCAGTATATCATATTATAGAAATATTATGTTGGCCTCTCTGCCCAGGGAGAAAATACTGTTATACAGAACATAGCACTTGGTTAAACATTAAAGGATTGAGTTAAGTATTTGCCTTGACTAGCATCTAGCTTACTTAGGGTGCAAGATAGTTAATGGTGTCTCTTCAACCTTTTTTTTTTCAAAATTATAACACACAGTTATATACTCAATTATTAAAGCCTTCTAAAGTTGTATAACAGAACAATTCTGCTAATACACATGGCCAAGGAAATGTATCAGATATAAACAATGCCCCCCCCCCACATATAACTTAAGCATTTGGATCAAACGTTTATCTAAAGCTATGTGGAGGCACTATTTATATTTGACATGTCAGTCTTGCCAGATGCCCCACCTTAGCTTGAAATCCCCTGCCCCCAGCCTCTGCCCTCCCACCACTCACCTGGGCAGCAGGGGGACAAGGTCCCTGGAAAGGCCATAAGCAGACCTGAGGTGCTGTGCCAAATGCATCCCCAGTAGTCGCATTGGGAAATGGCGTCATTTCTGGCATGATGTGGAAGTGATGGGTCACACTGGAAATGAGGTCATTTTCCCAGCAACATGAGAGTGTGCAGGGTAAGAACTCACTGCCCCCAATTTCCCTGGTTTGGCCACCAGGGGATCTGACAACCCTGACAACTCTTTTTACATAAGCAGCACCTAATTTTCCTTTGATTATGCTTGCTAAAGTTATATGAGGGGTACTCATTTTTTAAAATATTGATTTTAAGGGTGAGCAGGGCAACATTCTGTTAACTAGAATTGCATTGAATTTTTCCCCATGTGTGAAACTCTGATCAAGATTAATTATTTATGTAGATGGAAATTTGAAGTTTAAGGAGCATATTCTGTTCATATTCCAGTTTGAGAAAGAATTGTGAATGTCAAGTTGTATGCTTTGATATTTTGCATTATTGTGATATTTCTGCATCTCAATGATGTACATATTAAATTGTATTGGCAGAAAGAGAGTTCATAAATACAATATAAATCCATGAGTTAGAATTAAGGAACTGTAGCATTGAAGCAGAAACATGCTATATGTGATTTGAAAATCTTAATTTCTCTGTTTCTTCCCCCACTTCTGTAATCCCCTTTATTAGAAATCAAATTGAAAGGTCTTCAGTGGGTGATAGATACAACCATTGCATATCCCAAAGCTGAACCTCTAGACATTCAGACCTGGATCCTGGGCTACAGGCGACCAACAATTACCCATGTACATTACAGGTAGGAAATATGCATTGTTCATGGTTAATGTTAAATTTAGACTAAAATTCATTTCAGAATATAAGATACTTGACATAAAATCCTTAGAATACTTTACGCCCTGTTGAATAGGCAAATAATTTTTGGCGTGGAAATCCAAGAGGTTATAAAATGAGTTTGTTGCTGGAGAGATTTATGTCTTCCCTTTGCTATTAGGGCTATAGTGGTCTGGAGTTTTGTTCAGTGAGCTTTGTTGTGCACTAGTCACAATCATTTAATAGATGCTGCCTATGGTATCTGTGATAAGCTGTAACATCACTTCTCCAGAGCCTACACCATTTTCATTTCATTTATTAGATTTTGTGACTGTAACCCTGTTAAGCTTGCCAAGGATGTTTTGGCTCTGAAGCAAACCCCAGTTAATGGTAAAATCTGAAAAAGGGTTTTGTCAGTTTCACTTCTAGCAACACTGCCTTGAGTCTTTGCTTTGGGCCTTCAACTGGGTTTGCTACCACAGAGCAAGTAACAATGAACTTCTTTTGACTTTCAGACTGTGTGCTACTTCTTTCATGCACTGGTGCACACACTACCCAACATCTTATGATGAGGAGGGGATGCAACAAAGCTTTACTTCTTATTATAAAGCTTATCTCTACCCCCCCCATGACCCACTTAGGGCTGCACTGTTGAAGCTGCATGCTCTCCAGACACTTTTAATCCAGCTCCATAAGCGATATCTACATACATTATAGCATCAACAGACTTCATAAGTTATGATTAGTTGATACTAATACGACAGTAGTTCTATTCCTTTGGCCATAAAATATCATCTTGCAGTAACTGTAGTAGGCAGCTTGGATTATGCAATGTCTTCTGTTCATAACGCAGATCTTTAAAGTGTCTGAGATACAATTCCGCAAAAGTTGAACAGCTAAACATCCATTGGGTGACTGAAGCTTTATATTGTGTACTGCTTTTCCATTGATCTCAGTAGGACTTACGTCCAGTCATTGAAAAAAACAATTTTGCATCACCAGGCTCCACATTACAGTTGCAATGCATATAAAACTTGCATCTAAAACATTTTATTCTGGCTTTGTTATGTTGTTTCCCAGACTGGGTGACATAGACTGTTGTTCATTGCATGTTTTGGCTTTTTGGTGTTCTGGCTAAGCCTAGCTTCATATTGTGCATCTAGCGTATGTTTCCAGGCATGTTTCTCCTTTGTAGGAGCATTCATTGAAAGTCATGTGAAAATGCATTTGACACCCAAAATGTGAAGTTGTTCTTGGAGGATATATATGTTTTGTTGAAAGAGATTTGCCAGGAATATCATGTTGTAAAAAAGTTCTGTTGGCTTCAGAATTCATCAATGTTCAGACCTCTTCAAATGCAGGTGGAGAACAGTAGGCCAAGCCTCCCTCTCCAAAGTGATGTACTGCCAAGACTGGCCACTAATCTCTCTCATGTCTTCTGAGCGGCCTGAAAAAATTCAAGGTGTGATCAGAAAGATACATGCAAAACGTGTCCTGCATCACATTTTTCTTCTTTGGAACCTATAAACTAATTTGAGATTATGCAGAGGGAGATGAGATAAAGTTAGCAGAGGGTGTTTGGCCTATGGGCCACCAGTTGCATGCCTTTTATGAAGATGGACGTATGGTATCTGAAACAAGTGTTTCAAATATCATACAAGGCTTCTAAATACCATGGTTTGTTTGGAAATAAACAGTTTTGCTGCAGATGATGATTTATTTATTTACATAATTTATACTTTGCCTTTCTGCCTTCATCAGGGTCACCAAGCTAGCTAACAGATTAAAAACATGCATGATAAATATGAGAAACCATTAAAACAAAAACACATCATTCAAACAATTAAAACCATGTTAAAATATACATGCAATACAATAAAATACACACATATAAGAACAACAGTTAAAAACAGGACAGGAAGGAGGGATCACTGAGGGAATGCCAGACAAAATAAAACATCTTCACCCAGTGGTAAGAAAAAGAGACAGGCAAGTCTCTCTGGGGAGAGAGTTCTACATAGGGTGCCACTACCAAGAAGGCCCTCTTATAGGTTGCTACCAGCCTAATCTCAGAAGGTGGGGGCACCCAAAGTAGGCTTCAGGAGACGACTGTAGCAGTTTGGTAGGTTCATAAGGGAGTAGACAATGTTCTGGTATGCTGGACTCAAGCCATATAGGGCGTTAAAGGTTAACACTAGCACCTTGAACTGTGCCCAGAAACAGATTGGGAGCCGGTGCCGATGGGCCACTGGAGTGATATTGCCCCTACGACCCAATTCCAGTCAACATCCTGGCTGCAGCATTCTGCAAAATTGAAGGTTCTGAACACTTTTCATGGGCGGTCCCATGTAGAGCACATTGTAGTAATCTAGTCTAAATGTAACCAGGGCATTCACCACAGTGGCCATATCTGTTCTATCCAGGAACGGCCACAGCTAGCTAACCTGATTGAAGCTGGTTACAGCTGCCACCTGCTTTTTCTAGCAGTAGACCTGGGTCCAAGAGCACCCCAAGACTATGAACTTGTTCCTTCAAGGGCGGTGCGACCCCATCCAAACCTTCCTGGTTTCGACCACTCACTCACTAGTAGCATTTTCATCTTACCATGATTAAGCTTCATTTTATTAGCCTGCGTACACTCCATTATTTTTAAATTGCATTAAATGCTTTAATTGTTGTTTTTATGTCTTTGAATATTTAAAACTTCTGGTTATAACTGTTTTAATGATGTGTTTCTGTCAATTTTAATGGTTATATAATGTGACCTTAGTATGTATATTTTAATTTGTTAGCTGCCCTGATGTCCCTTATGAGGGCAGAAAGTCAGATACAAATTTTGTTAACTAAAAAATAAGAAATTATGCAAGAAAATCTGAGGAGGGCTGAGAGTCAAGACTTACTTAAGGGCTTAGAGCTGTGGGGTTGCTTTAGAGGCATCCTCACTGCATTCATTCCAAACATTCCTTTCCATAGTCAACCTTTAATAAGAAAAAAAGTGTGGCAGTGTTGCTGTAGGAGGACGTTGACAATCTGGAGTTCAGCCTTCCACAGGCCATCCATGAGCCTTCCAGCCCTACTTCTCCCTTCCAGCTTCCCTTGCCTAGCCTTGCTCTCTCCCTCCTTTGTACCTGCTGGGGTGCTACTATGGTAGTATCCCAAGTATCTGGAAAATGAGGTGTTCCAAGAGGCATGTGCTATCTGTCGCCATCAAAGACTGTAGAAATTATATGCCCCAGCAAGTGACAGGGAAGCAGGGATGCCTCCTTTTGCAGCATTCATAGCCACCAGGTGTGTAGGTGGGAGGAGCATTCCATCTCTGACCACAATCCAAGCCAGATTAGAGTTGAGCATAAAAACTGCTTTCATGTTTTGAAACCAAGAAAGCATGAGCTTTGGTTTCATTGCTATTTCATAACCCTGTTCAAACGCCTCCCAGGTCTCCCTTGAGAGTTTGTGTTGTATAAAACATTGCAAACTCAGCTGCAGTTTGTTCTGTTACCTGAAACCTTTCCAGACTAATGAATTATAGTTTAAATAGCACTGCAAAGTCCACTAAAGGTAATGAAACCATAACAACATGAGAAGGACAAATGAAAGGTGCAGCAGCAGACAAAATCCTATTGTGAAAGAATTTTTCGCTTCATACTGTCTTTTAGAGGCTAATCTCAGCTACTCATTTCATGCCTTTAACTGGAAGATCAATGCACAGCAACATTATATAAGAGAAAGCCAAGAGGCACTTAAATTAGAGAGTTCACTAATGAGAGTGAAGAGCAGTTACTTTCTTAAACTTTCAATATTTTGGGGGCTTACTGAGGCTAAAATGTAAAAAAGGGCTAAAAAATAAAGACAGCGGTGATGGATATAGTAGTTTGTGGAAAGCGTTGTTTTATCAACAAATAAGTTCAATTCACAGCTTGATGTTTTTCATGGATATGAAGTTCATATTGGGCATCTAGTTTAACTGGGAACATTCATTGGGAACATAGATTAAATAAATTAGCTTTTGTAATTTGGCAACAAAGCTGCACATGTAATAGGATAGCTAGTTATATAACAAATGCAGAGACATACTTCCTTTTGTTCTCTACAGAAGTTTTCCGGCAATAAGTAAAGAGAGTGATCCTATTATTTGCTGCATTGAATCCATCTACTATAGAACTCTATAATACAGCAGTAGAATAAAAGGATGGTCATAAGTGCTGCTGTTCAGGCATGAAGCAAAAATCCTACTTACTGCAAGAGTACTATGCAATTGTGTTGGGGTCATTCGGAAATGAGTAGTAAGGTGGTAGAACTATGGTGTGTTAGGGCTATGATCAAAATTCCAGTACATTTTCAGATACTAAATAGTAATTGGAGGGAACCTTAATTCAGAGTAAGCCCAGGAAATAAGTGGTTTTACACTTTTTCCTAACATTCTTTCCTTGACCTCAAATGGTTTCCAGAACTACGGCTTGCCTAGTTGGAGAATGTATTGCATCTTGCATGTTTTCCACAGTGAGACATCGAGCCCCTCAGGGCAGCCATTTCTGGTCAGGAAAAGACATAAGAGAAAGTATTCATCACCACCCCTATCCTGTTTAAGACAGTAAAAAAAATAAGGAAAATTGAAACCATCAACATTACAGTGAACAAGGGGAAATTCTTAGTTTATGGACTTGGAAACCATTTCCTATCCATATACCTAGCATTATCTAGAAAGAATACAAAAACTAGAACACCTGCTTATCCAAGGCAGTAGAAGGATTAAGTACAAGCCATAGGAAACAATCTCTCTTTCAGACTGTTTGTATGGCTCAAACTGCATGTTACATTTTCTACTGTGATCATTTAAAAAACTGTTGATCTCTTTCCAAATGCAAGCACTGGAGCAGTTCTTTCAATAGTGAGAACAACAGGGAGGGAGAAAGTCTCTGACCATTTTTTTTCCTACTGTTTTTATGCTGAGTTATATAGACTTTCCCAGTAAAGCTACAAGCAGTAGCTTGTGTGGGGAGGGGGAGGGGGGAGTATTTTTGATCACTGAAGAAAAAATAGCATGTAGTGGGAGGTAGGGATGTGCTCTAAAAACCTCCCCGCATGGTCCAGATTTTTGGAATGAAAAAAAAAAAATCGGTATCCTTGAAATCCAGGTGAGATTTTCTGATCGGAGTTAGGTACTCCCAGATTTAACTGGCCATTATTCCCTATGGGGCTGGGGACATTTTTAAAGCAAACTTCACCACATTTGCAAGGAACTTACTCCTGACTGTCTATTAACCCCCTCCCCCCTCCAAATTTCAGGGGAATTGAACCCTGGAGTCCAGTTCTGTGGATCCGTGAACAAGCTGCCTCCAGCCACTCTCTATAGTTTCCTATTGAGGAAACATTTACAGGCTTTTTAAACACTGCAGCTTGTCCTCTCCCCCCTTGCTTGGGATTCTCTGGTTTGACTTTAACATCCTTGCAGGCTTAACCAACAAAGCTCAACAGAACCAAACTCCAACAAAGGAACCAATGTAAAATCAGAAAATCCTAATGTCAAACCTGAGGATCCCTTTGCTTAAGCGGGGTGGAGGAGGTGGAGGCTGGGCTTGTGAAACCACAGAGTTTAAAAGGCAACTAGCATCAGTGGCTTAAAGGGCTTTTTTGGAGCTTGGGGAGATGCAGAATGGGATGGGATTCCACTCTGCCTGCTGCCTCTTCCCCTGCCTCGCTAGCCTTGTGCTGCTCTCCTGCAGTGGTATGGAATTTGGCTTCATCCACTTGCTCTGATCTGCTGTGGCTGCATCCAGCAGCTGTCTACAGTACGATAATCTAGCCCATCAAAGTCCAGCTATCCAGAACAGATCCAGGGTTCCTTCTGAGAAATCAATATAGCCGGATTATGCTGGATCAGCATAAATCCAGCTTTTTGCCAGTTTCCAGATCCAGATCGCACACCCCTAGTCAGAGATATTCTCTCTGGAAAAACTAGTTTGCCTTGGAAAAACTAGTTTGCCTCCAAACCTAAAAGATCAAATGGACTACCTGTAAATCTTGATACTGAGTTAATTTTTTAAACAATGAACTTTTAGTAATGTACCATAATTACAGATAACAACTGTATACAGAATTAGCCACATACTGTTTTAAAAAGCATGTTTCTATTTCTCAACATCGCTCTACTGTACAAACCAAAAATCCACAAAATTAAACCACCCAAGGGGTAGGTTAAGTGTTTTTAGAAACCTGAGAATCCCAAGGTTTTCAGGAAAATCTAAAAACTGATCGAGGGTAGGTTTACTTTTACCAAAAAGTAAAAATTGATGTCTATACAAGCACAGACATTATGAGGAGAGAAAAAGGATACTCAGGTACTGTAGCAAGATGCAACCCAAATTGCTTCCAGATTTGTGCAGTAAGTGAGGGTGGAAGCTGTTAGGGGGATGGGAGAGGTCATGAGGAACAATGCAAAGGGAATGGGGGATGGGAGGTAAAGCGGCTGGGGGGACCATGCAAAAAGTGTTTTTTAAGCTAGGGATTGGCAAAGATGAGGGAGAAGGAAAGTGCATGACTGGTAGGGCTGGTGGACAAAGGAGGAGGTGAAGAAGCAGGGACTAGTGGGATGGAGAGGGATTTCATCTCCCCCATGAATGTTTTGTTTCCCCAACCTATGAATAACATATCCTTCAAACTATTTCAAGTTTTTTTTTCTAATTAGAATAAATTTCTGAAAGATAAATACCTTCTGCTTCTGAATTTTCAGAGAACTGAAAATACACTCAGATTTGAAACCAAACTGCTTATTTTCTTTCATGTTAGCTTGTTTCGTGACTTGGTGTGGGTGTTTCCAAACATAGACCAGTATCCTTTATGTACTCCATGGGATGAAGGTATCTGAAGCAGGCAAGAGGATTCAAGAGTTATCTGTAGTGTTTAGGAATTGCAGTTAACAAACCCATAGATTAATATAGTTTTTAGAAAGTATTTTGAAGACATTTTTGAAGGCAAAATGTTTAAAAACTTGCATTGAAAAGCACTTTATTCATTCAAGAAGAGAGAATCTTTTATGAGAGC
Source organism: Eublepharis macularius (assembly GCF_028583425.1). Taxonomy (NCBI): domain Eukaryota; kingdom Metazoa; phylum Chordata; class Lepidosauria; order Squamata; family Eublepharidae; genus Eublepharis; species Eublepharis macularius. The sequence goes on from NC_072790.1 coordinate 192,997,960, forward strand.
AGTTTCTTTTTTATTTTATCCTCCCCATTTTTTTTTCACATTGAAAATTTTTTGAGAAGAAAATGTGTTTTCTTCTCCCAGTTTTCCTAGGTTTTTTCGGGGGGGGGGTGGCATTGCACAGGACTTCATAGCCCTACTGTGGAGATGTGATCATAGATCTAGCATCTTATCTAGTTTGCTTGTTTTATTTATTTATTTATTTATTTATTTCATTTATACCCGCCTTTCTCCCCAGTGGGGATCCAATGCAGCTTACATTGTTTTCCTCTGCTCTGTTTTATCTTAACAACTCTGTTGAGTAGATTAGGCTGAGAATGTATGACTGGCCCAAAGTCACCAAGCAAGTTTCCATGATAGAGTGGAGATTCAAAACTGAGGCCTGATTACACGTGCCCTAAACACATGTTTAATGGGGGGAAACCTCAACAGAACTTGCATTTTATGTGTGATTGCATTCACCTTCAAAATGGTTTGGGGCATGGGTAAGAATGGGCTGCAAGTGTATGGAGGAAGGATCATCGGTACCTGTTTTCTACCCAGACCACTTATGCAGATAAAAAAGAGCCGGGGTGTGTGTGTGTGTGTGTGCGTGTGCGTGTGCGTGCGTGCGCGCTGTTCGTCTTACTGCCAGAGATACATGTCTCCTGGGGAGACACATGAAAAAGGCATTAAGATGAACACACACACCCTCATTCTTCTGTATCTGCAAAAGTGCACTAAGTAGAAAGCAGGGACCAAGGATGCCTCCCTTTCCTCTGCAAGTATACTTGTGAGCCCATCACCCTCCCCCCAACCTTTTTATGGGTGAGTGTGATCATATGTAAAATGTGAGTTCAGTTGGGGTTTTGCCCCTATTAAACACGTTTTTAGCATATGTGTTATCAGGCATTTGAATCTCTCAAATCCTAGTTTGACATTCAGTCCTTTACAGTTTGGCCTTCTTTAAACACAGTGTTTGCTGGATAACATGTCTGAGTCTTGAGAACCAGCCTAAGAATTAAGAATACAAGACCCGGACGCAATACTGTCATGCTTAGAGGTATGATGCCCTAAAGTTTAAGCATAAGCCTCTGTAAAATTAAGTAGTAATCAGCAAAATGCAGCCAGAAAGTCAAACTAGTTCAGATTGTTCTAGGTCAAAAAAAAATTAAAGATTTGTTCTAGTTTTGAGCTGAGGTGTAGTTCAACACCAAACCTGAATTGAAAATCAGATGGAACTTTTTAATTTTTCCTCAGTGGGAGCAGACCATGAGGCATTATTTGAAGGTAAAAACCTGAACTGTTCTCTCTCCCTGCATGCAGCATGGCATAATGGAAATATTTAGGCACTTCCCTTTATTTACTCTTATAAATAAGACTTCTACCAAAGTAATGCGAGAACAGAAAAATTTTGCCAACCAATTTAGGATTTTTAATTTTGCCTGAGGGTAAACGCTCACAGGACTTTGGAAAATATTTATTTACTTAAAGTATTTTTTAGCTGCCTTTCTTCCATAGAATGACAGCTGGAGATTATGCTGGCTCCTACTCCAAGACTTCAAAGTGGAAGGATTCTTTCCAAACTTGAATTCAAAAGGGGATGCTATTTCATATGCCCAATTAATTGTTTGACCTTTATTTAAAACAGGATTTTTCCAATTAAAGATGTACCCTTAGAGCCTGAAGCCCTTACTGTTTGGTTATATCAAAGGTTCATTGAAAAGGAGGATCTCTTGTCACACTTTTACAAAACAGGTGAAATTTTCTATTTTAATGTTCAGTACTTTGAAAGCATGTTTCCATTTAATGTTACAGTTATTTCTAACTCCTTGTGCAAGGTTAAGCCATCTGCAATAGGCAGATTTGTGTGTCATAACTCCAAATGGATCGCTATGTTAATCTGTTGCAGTAAAAAAAAAGCAGGAATCTTGTGGCACCTTAAATACTAGCTAAACTTTATTTCAGCATAAACTTTCATGAGTCAGACCCTACTTCATCAGATGCGTATGGAGTATATAATCATTTTGCAGGCACACTGTGTGGGACTAACAGATTTAACCCTTATTCTGTTAAAAGGTAAAGTATTCGCTTTTCTCAACAGCAAAGAACTTTGATGTCATCTACTCCTTGGCAATTCTTGTATGAAAATTTAGTTTTACCTAATTACAACATATACCATTTAGAAGATATTTTATGTAAGTGTGACAAACACTTGTGCAATCATATGCCTATGAAGTAAATGAGTGTAATTTCACTTGACATTTGCCTATGAAAGGGTTTATGCATCTCTCTTAATTAAGCTAACTCTGACAGCTGAATGTAAGGTGAGACATATTTTATCGTGCATTTAGTTTCATAGATGTCTCTTTTCCAGTAGAGACAAAAAGGCTTTCTAGATCCTTTGGGATTGCTCTGTCTTTGGAGGAGGAGGAGGCAGCTTGCATGCATAGTCTGGCAAAGGGCTCCATCTCCCAGACCAGCCCTGCCTCTTGTCAGAGAAGCAGGGTTTGGGTTGCACTCCTTTAAGTTCTACCAGTAACTCGCTTGAAGTTTAGGAAGGTTTTTTTATTTAAACTTTTCTTCTTCTTTAGTTGCGATCCTCTTTTTTTTTTTATCCCTCCCCCAATCAACAGATTATAGTCAAATCACCACCTGAGTTGGGCAGGCAGGTGCAGGTCAAATGAGGCTGATGGGTGTTTCAGAATCACAAGAGGTGGGTATGCACCCCCTGCTGTGCCTCCTTGCCTGGATTTTTTTCCTGCCAGACTGGTGAGGGAAGAGAGGAGACACATGACCCAAAAGGTACCTTGGAGTGCCAACATCACACTGAGGGCACCCTGGCTAGCTTTACTGAGTACTCTATTTTGGGCTATGTTCCTCTTTCTCACTCTCCAGAGGAAGAAGAGGTGGCCAGACAGTACCCATAACAGCAATCTTGTCCATATTTGATAGAGAAGATACTTGAAGTGCTCATACAACCATACCCATTATCAGTAGAGAGCTCTGCCCATCTGTCCAGCCACTGCTCCTAGAGTCTTCTCTGCAGATTTCCTGTGTCCTCACCTGGATGACATACTAGTCAGATCCTGGATGAGGGATCCAAGCAGTAGAGGTGTACAGATTACTCTGAAGTCTGTGGTAAACCAGGAAAGCTCTATGTGGTTCAGTGAAGCGGTTAGATCATCTTGGAGTTTGTTCGGACACCAGTCTATATCACATGCCCCTGGGAAGTAGAAAAGTCATCAAACTAACTAGGGAAATCAGATTGTCAAGTCATGCAGATCTGATGACATTTGCACAGCTGTTAGGGATAATGTTGTCATGACTGGATTTGATGTCATGACTTTTATTTCAATCAGTTTTGGTGCAAACCATGGTTAAGGCATGAGAGTAGAATTCATTTTAGGGAGAGGAGGCATTGTAGAATTAATCCCATGATCAGCTTCAGATCTTCTAACAACCATTCAAAAGGAGTTAATGTCTGTGCCACCATGAATCCTTGTTACAACCACTATAAGTGTTTATTCTGAAAATTAAGCTTGACTGTGTAACTGACAAGTTTTTACTTTTCTTTCAGGAGCATTCCCTCCACTGTTGGGGCAGAAAGAAGCTGTTTCCCAGGAAATGAACATTAGCAATTTGTGGCTAGTTCTCATACAGTCCTTTGCATTTTTGTCAGGTGGTATGTGGTACTGCATTCTTCAGTATTTTTATCAATGTCTATTTTAAAATGGACCTGAGGACACAATGAGGAACCAGGTACTTTTACGGAGTACATCATGTTATGTGTGCAAATGTGAATGTACAAGGAAGGAACATCTGGATGGACTTTTTCCGTTTGTTTGGGAGATTTTAAACTTCACTAGAAGTGAGAATCAGTAACATAGTGACCTAATGATGTATTTTAAGAACTGTCCATCTTTTTAAATTGTGTGTGTCTGCCTCACACACATCCATCAACAAATTCGGCATTTGAATAGGAGATGCAGTTGTGCAACCACCATGGATGAACATCTGCAGCAAGAATGCTTTCACCACAGGTAGTGTCCAGCATTGTAGTTAACACTTGGGAGTTTTCAGCAACTTTCTCTTCAGTAGTCTGTACTGCAAGTCTTGTGATAGAGATTCCTCATCTGCACAAACTCAAATTGTATTGTGATTAATCATTCTGGATCAGTTTAACCTACTCTGCAAACTTGGTATGGTACTGTGACTGCCCCATGTTACCTATTTAGTAACAGCGTTTTTAAAAAACAATGTCTGGTATCCTGTATTGGAAACAAAAAAAGGAGAACTATTCTGCACAAAGACTTTGCAGTGTCATGAAGTATTGAAAAAATTGTGCATACCTCATAGAACCATTTATTTCTGCCCTTTTTTTCTGACTTGAAATCGCTTGCAAATATCCTTGTTGTAAAGGTGATTCAAAAATGGCACATCACAATCTATTTCCCATTTAGGTTTTAGAATGCATTTCATAAATTGATCATCATTTTTACAAAATGCACTTTTGAAAATGCAATACAGTGAAGGAAGTGCACATAGCTTGAAGGAAATTTAGTTGTTCCTAACAAATTGGATTTGTGAGGGCTGTTAGAAGTCATGAAAGGTCTGTGGGCTTTCAATGCTAAAGTGTACGAGTTGCCACACTCTAGCCAAAGTGGTGAGGTTTTTTTTAAACCTTCAAGAGGCCTTTATTTCCATTTGACTCAATAGCACTTGGAACATCTCTTAGAGGGTTTACATTCATAAATGCCAAGGACCTCAATACTTTGCAAATAGGAAAAAGAAAAGGAATTTAGCGTAGTTCCAAAACAGTATATCTAGTCACTGGGGTAAAATAATAGGAAGATATTTTGATATCCAGAGTTATGGTAAAAATTATCTGAACCATGAAGGGCATTATTAAGTCTGCCACTTTGTTGAAAAATGTCACAGAAAGGGAATTTTGCTTAAGAGGCAGATGTAGCATTAAAACAGGGTTTCAGTTGATAATGTAACAGTCCTTAATGGTCTTGGAGAAAAGCCTTCTCTTTGTGTTATCTATCAGTCTTGGAATATTTGGCATTATATCTGTGTGGCTACATAAAGTTATATATAAAAGAAACCATTCCTAGCAAACAGTTACAAATTTACACATACAGACTTGTAGAGTGAACTTTAATGACAGAATTTTGTTTTTTATGAACTGTATTATTTTCTAAGAGCAAAGCCAAGCCAACAGTAGTTGTCTGTGCTAAGTTTGCAATATATATTCTCCTGTTTTTTCCCCACATCACATAAGAACCAGTTTTGATGAGTAGTATATAAAATAAAGATATAAAACCGCAAGATCATATTTTTCTGTTGTTTGAAGGTGGGAGGGAGGGGAAATGAAAAGAGGTAAACTTCCCTTAGTTATACATGTAAAATTTCACTTAGATAAATATGCCAAATATTGATTTTTACTCATAACATTCATTACAGCATGAATTATACAGTGGTGCATTCTAGAAGATGCAGTGATATATACTGCAGTGATTGGTATGATACCATCATGGCTGACACCCAGAAAGCAGCATTAATGCCTATCATTTAAACCTGAAGATAAAATAGATGTTTTTAAAAGTTTGAGGGGGCACATGGACAACTAAATATCAGCAGAAGAATAAAATCCATTTTAAATAAGATATTTCTTGCAAAAAATATTTTTTTAACTTTTTTTTGCCTTGTTGAACTATAGCTGAAGTGCTTCAATTTGCCATATTGCAGGAAATTGTTAAGAAGTTCATTCCCACTCTCTTGATCTATGTGGCTATAAATCAGAATTCCACTCTGGGAGACAAATATCACAGACTAGGATGCAGAGCATCAGCTGTTGAAAGTATATCCTATTTTGGAAAGGACAAGCTTGTCCTAAAAAGGAAGGTATGTTTCTAAAAGTGGATAATACATGTCCAGTTATGCATTGTACTGGTTTCTGAAGGAACACCAGTGACGTGCAAGAATACAGGTTCTCCCCACCCTCCAGCTTATTTTTAACAGGTATTGTTCATAGTGGCTTGGGACAATACTTGGAAATATTGAGTTGCTGGCTAATGAAACCAAAGTGGATGGCCATATATGCTCAACATAACCAGATCTTCTACTTGAATTTGCATGTGGCAGAATGTCACTGTGTAGGGCACTGATAGAATTTGAATTTCCCTGATCCTAGTTGCATTTTGTGAAGACGTGTCCTGCTCTTTTTGTGAAACTCTCTACAAAGTAGCATGTTTGGATATAAGCTGCAGTGGATTGATTTATTTTTTTCCTGTATATACTAGAAAATGTGAAGAACATTAAGTCATAGTGTTGACTTTTGGGGTGAATCAGGATATTGCTATTAAGAATTCTTAAATAAAAAACACCATTAAATCCCACACTTGGACTACTATCTTCAGACTACCTACTTATTCCACAATAGCCCATAGAATTCAGCAGGACCAATCCAAAGTGTGTATATTTTAGGACTGCAGAATTATAAAAAGGTTGGTTAAGAAGAGGTACTTATATGTGTATACTATATACATATTTACACAAACATATGTCCTGATACATTAGTCTGGTTTCAAGCATTAAGTCAGTTTCAAGCATAGCTGTTCATTTGTTAACCCTCAGAGCTTCTATAGATTAATACTGGGCTAGGTTTATTGGCAACTAAGTGGCAACTATCAGTTCAGTCATCTAATATAGCTTCTCATGGTAAGAGGTGAGCTTTGTGCTAGATCTTGTTTCCTGTCAGTCATTTATGGTGATGTAAAGCAAGTACAGCTTGACACCTCTCCATTCTTTGCATTACCTAATACCACATATACAATATCAAAGTCGTGTACTTAATCCAGATGAGTGCCTCCCTGTTCCTTATTTACAAATGTTAACCAAGGGGTAGAATTCATGCTTTCTTATTAGCATGCACTGAATGGAAATACTACCTTGATTAGAAGTACTCAGAAAGCACTAAAAGGTTACTAATTTGTGTCCATTTACTTTGAGTACGCTCCCTTACATTCCTTCTGAATACACATGGTGTGGTGCCAGCTCCTGTCATGCTCCAGCCCACCAAAGCTATACATTCCAAAATGGAGATAGTAGCTGTGGGACATACTCATTTGATTTGCTCGGGATTGTCATACAAAACTTCTTCTGATATAATTCAAACATTATGGCCCACCCACACAGAGAAGCATGTTTCAGCAGCCTTACCATGGAAAGTTGCAGTGATAGAACTGGTCTTTGGATATCCATGTACCAGGGGTTTCATTGGCAAAGTCCTGAACAGGAAACAGGATAACCCATTTTGCTGTAGTTTGACTATGTTTTTTTTATGAGAACAGTTTATTTGGGAGAATAGTGTGCCCAGTAAAATATAAGTCTTATCAAATTTATGAGTCACATTTTAGTTTTCAATAGTATGAAAGAATATGTACAAAACAAAGACTAGTAATTCCTGTAGTAGAAATTAGCTGTAAAGTCTATAGAATTGCTTCTTTCCTGGCTCTGATGTCTGTTGGAAATTCACCCGCATTTGTCCTTTATAGTGTTGCAGTTTTATGTCAGTGTCTTAACTAGATAATGTAAAACATCAACTAAAGGATATCAACTTTAAAAATATTTTATGAATCATTTAACAAGAAACCATCAAGGTCTTAACAGTTTAGATTTACTGCCATTCAAGCAAAATGTGCCATTCACACATAGATTTTATTGTCCTCCCTGAGCTGACAATCTCTTTTCTACAGGTTTTCATGTAACTTTACACTCTGTAGTTTATTATAGGAAGTATTTCATCTTATGATTTTAGATCTTACTTAAAAGTTTTATGGAATTCAGGGGGCAAGATTGTTCTCTTTTTTGGAATCCATCAAAATAACTGCTGATTGGTTAATACCTGGTTGAGTCAGACTTGACTTTTCTTTACTTGCTTTAGTCAACAATCGATGACTTGTAGATGGATGTGTGAACTGTCTCCATGGAAAATTTCTGTGTTTTTGAGATGATTTTTTACTTGAATTGCTTTAGAATCAAATGCATATCGTGGTAAACATACATGTGTGAACTAGGCCAGTTTAAACACAATTATGCAAAAAAAAAAAAAGACTTAAATTCTGTTGCTGTATAGACACCAGTAATTTTAATGGGAACTTCCCAAATTATCCCACTGGGATGAGCGGCATTGTCTTTGTGCCCAAAAGTTGTTTTTCTTATTGCTGTGCAGTGAATTGTTTCACTATCTGTTTGCGATAGCAGTTAGACTTCATGGGTTGGATCCATCCCCTCAAAAAGAGCATGCAGAGGGCCATGGGACTTAACATGGACCAAAACCATGTGGGATGGGGATTGTGGTAAGGAGAGAAATTAACTGTGATTAAAATGGAAAAGCTGACTGGATCCAACCCTGTGAATTGTCTCTGGATAATCTGTTACACAATTGGGACCAAAACTGACAAAAACTTATAGCAGCATAAACTTCTGTGAGTCAGACATCACTACTTCAGATGAAGTGAGGTCTGACTCACAAAAGGTTATGCTGGAATAAATAATATTGAGAGAGATGTTTGGCTGGCTGGCTTTCCCCCCTTTTTCCTCCTCATCCTCCTCCCCTACCCCCAAACCGGACATAGTAAAGGAGGTTTATACCTAAAGTGCTATATGGAATTTAAAGAGCCATATGAAAGAAATTGTGTATGAAATGGCATGATTTGCCAAGTTATGCGTTTGAATATATAGGGTAAGTTGAAAAGGGGAAATAAAACTCAGTTTACAGAGTCATCAAATTATCATCAAATTATTGAACTGTTTTATTTCTATTACATAAAAGTTGTGGACTACTTGTTCTCAAAAATTCCTAAAGTGTGTATGACTATTTAAAGAGGGGTGGCTATGCATTTTATTGTTAAACTTTCCAAATTTTCACTACAATCTTGCAATGAATGGCTACTATTTTAAGTTACTTCCATGAAATTGGGTATACTGTTGGGCTTTTTGATGCTATATTGTTGAATATGATCCCCCCTCCACACTCTGTTGTATATCTGTATTATCTCTTTTCCCCTTTGTGCCACATATGATCAGAATGAATGCACACCATTATAGTGTGATTTTGTTAAAGGGCTGGTCACATTTGGATTTGTATTTGAATTGATTTAATTCCTTAGTTTTTTCTCATTAAATTCATTGAAAGATCAATATGCTTTTTATAGCTAGATACAGATACCAAAAGATTTTTTTTCTCAGCACAAAAATATGTCATTCTTGATTTTTTTTGTCCTATATGAAAAAAAAAACTTTTTTCAGTGTTTTGTATATTATAATTGTTTAAATGGATGCTTGATAAGGAAGGACAAACTTTTACCTACTTCATTTTACTTACCATACAACTTCAAATCACTGCTCATACTGCAAGTTTGTATATGGTTTATTAACAAAACAATTGAATAAATAGATCTTTTCTAGCTCTCAGGAATCCCACAGAGATTCATCTTTCAGTGCAAAATGGGACTGGATTTGAACTAAGAAATGCTGATGTGTAAGGCAGTGACAATTCTTCCGCCATTTTAACTCACATTTGCTGTTATGGCAGTGATAGTGCATTAATTTTTTGCAATGATCCAAAATACAATATAAAACTATAAACGTTTCATATTTGCTTGATAGACAATCCAGATTTCTGAGATAACTTTCCATATAGAAAAGTGGGACTTCGGGTCTTTTCCTATGGAGAATGATGCCCTTATATATTTTTTGTAATATGCAGCCGCCTAAATGTAAGGAATGTTTTGCTTTTTTAAAAAGCAATATTGGGAGTGCCATTCACTTTAGCTCTCTCAACTAAGGCCCAGTTCAGATTAACAGCATTCTCTCTCCAGAGGAGAACATTGGACTTGCTAGGCTTATGAGCCAGCAGAATGTGTGTGGAGGCACTGTTTATGAGAACCATGACTACAGTTCTGTGAGTTATCACAATTGTGTAATTTGCACTTGTCGTGGAAGCAGTTCCTGTTTGGGTTCGTCAGATCTCAAAAACAGTGCCTGAATGCTACCAAGCACAAATCTGGTAGTCATCCAGCACATTCTCAGGGCACTTGCATGGGAGCCACCGTTAGTCTGAACCTTTAGTCAACTGTTCTTTGTCTTGTTGTAATAAGTGACTGTAATTGGTTCATGGAAACAAATGGAACTTGTAGGAGCAGACCGAAGTACCTTGCGCAGTCCAGAGAAAGCTGTGCAATGGTTAATGCCTACCTCTTTGTTTCACTTTCAGATTTTGTTTGGCTATGGATCTATGTGTTTGTACTAATAATGAAAAGTGTTATTTGAAAAAAGTTTTTTAAAAATAAAAAGGACAGGAAGAACCTGAAAGCTGAAGCTTAAAGCACCAAAAGATCCAGTGCTGACCAGCCCTGTTATGCACATATTTGACAAAAGCCATTGGTTTTTAATTCTTAATATAAACAATGTTTGTTTGTAAAGTTCCTTCCTGCTGGAAAAAATATGTATTTTTAAAAGAAAAAAATCCCTCTTGGCTATAAAGAATGTCAGCTGTATGAAGGTGTGACCATATCATAACATGCTGATCCGATATAAATCAATAAAATTTATACCTCTCAGGTCTCTGATAATCTTTGCATTTGGTCTTTTGGATAATCTTTTGGCTTGAATGTGAATTTTGAAAAATACAAACTATCTCAGCTGATGCAGCAACAAATTGAAATTACTTGAATGACGTATACAATGAAGATACAGAGCAGTAACTTTGATAGGAAATTTATTTACTGAACCTAGACCCAGAAACAAACACCAAGAACTCTTCCAAATTGTACTGTTTTAGGAAACACCAAAGACCATGCTGGAATCCAGCTTGAGAGGTATTGTTAACTTTGCCCATCTTAATTGCAATGTGCATAAATTGCATAGCATTTCCCTGAAAGTGGTGGTGGTTAGTTCTTAGCTCTTATAGCTAAGAAAATCTGGAACAGAGTGGTTAGCAGCAGCACCGCCATATGGAAGTGTGTACTGAAGCTTTGCTAAGGTTATCTGATTGGCTGATTGAGTGCCAGTGAATACTATTCATTTTATTTATATCTTGTCTTTCTTCCACATCAAGGAACTTAAGGTAATTTACATAAGGTTCCCAGGTTTCCCTTCTAGGTATTGACCAGAACAAGTTGCTTAGTTTTGAACAAGGTTGCTGGATCAAGTGCCCAACCATACTCTAGGCCAGTGATGGTGAACCTTTTTGAGCCCGAGTGCCCAAACTGCAACACAAAATCAACTTATTTCAAAGTGCCAGCACTGCAATTAAACCTGAATACTGCTGAGGTTTTAGTTAAGAAAAAACAACTCATACAGTTGTCCCAACTAATTAACCTCTCTCTCTCTCTCTCTCTCTCTCTCTCTCTCTCTCTCTCTCTCTCTCTCTCTCTCTCACTCACTCACTCACCACGACTGAAAGTAAAGCAAGTTAAATCAAAGCAGTTTGCCCTTCTTTAGACCAGCAGCTTGCAAGCACTCTCTCTCTCTCCCTCTCTCTCTCACTCACACAAGAGCCACAACTAAAAGTAAAGCAAGTTAAATCAAAGCAGCTTACTCTTCTTTAGAAAGCCAGCCCGAGCAGCCCGGCTTCCTGCCACTAAAGAGACGGGCAGCAGGGAGGCAGCATTGAGGAAAAGGAATCACGTGGGCAGGGCCAAAACCCATGTGATCTCTGCTCAGAATGCCGTTCCGGGCATTTCCCCTCCAAACGAGCCCTGGAACTAGCGATCCGGCGACTTGGCTCGCGTGCTCACAGAGAGGGCTCTGCGTGCCAGCTGTGGCAGGCGTGCCATAGGTTCGCCATCACTGCTCTAGGCCTAGACTTAACTGTTTTTCTACTTTCTGCTTTACTGCCTCTTTTTAAAAAGCCAAGAGGTATGCATGAGCCATGGTAATGGTAGTTCAGTAAAACATGGTTTCTGGTCCCTTAATGGTGACTTACACATTGCTTCCTACATGTACCCAAAGCACAAATGGATTTTCATCAGCTGTGATGTGGCATGACTTTTTCTGTAAACTGAAGCTGAATGGCTGGCTTCACTCAAGCTTGAGGACTGCTTTCTTACTGTCTAGACCTGCCCACAGGGCTTGCAGTTGTGCTGCAACAGTAGCTAGTGAAGCGGACTGCTGCTCCTAGTCCATCTTCACTGTGCTGCTCAAAAGCCAGGCTAGTGGTCTTAATGACAGCATGGAGCACAGTTAATAAACCCAGTGAGGCTTCACTTGGGTGAGCAGCAACAGCTGCCATCCTAGCAGAGAACAGGAGTTACCAAGAAAGATGGAGTGAAGGTAAGCAACGGGTGCTTGACGTTGCTGAGGAATGGGTGTAGAGGATACCCCATCAAGTCCTGTCAAACGAGTAAAACGAGAATGGGAGAGGGTGTGTTTTAAAAATATTACCTAGTCTACCAAAATACCTTAAACCCACAAACATTAGTGGCATTAAACCAATAGTCTTGTCCAAAACACCAGGCTATATCTATGAGTGAGAGCAGATGTAAAGGATAGGCAGGAACATGTGTGGGAGGGAAGCATGCAACCACAGCAGATTCCTTATGGCTGCCCAGTTCTGCACATTTGGCCTACAGAACTCGAGACCATATGGATGCACATTTATCCCCATGTTATTGATGCTTGTCCACAGCCTCTGGAAGGGAGCTGGTGGGACACGTGAATAAAATGCTATTCCATAGACTACACAGGTTGATCATTCTTGCTGTGAACAAAATGTGGATGGGCTCAGCAGAATCTTACTTTGAAAGGTTAAAAGTCCTATTTCTGGTATCTGAATAATTATATTCATTGCCTTTGAGGAAGAACCTTCTTGCCCTTAGAGCTGACAGCTTTTTGGATCCTGTGCCTGCTGCTTTTTAATCTTCATTCTCTTGTTATGCCAGCTGGCTAACATGATTAATCTTGTTGCATCAGGTAGTTCTACTGTGTAATCTAAAGAATGTCAACAGGCTTTTAATTCTTTCTAGTGCCTTGTGGCAGCCAAAGGTCTCTCTACTAGTATCTGAAGTTTGTGTCAGATGTGTTTAAATTTGAATTTCTGAAATGTTTCCTAGAAAGGCCCGTCAGCCTGGATATCCCCAGAACAATAAATATTTTTGCCTATCGGAGGTATTACTGCTGCTGGCATGAGACTACTTTATGTATTGATAGGTGGGTAACGTGAGCAAATGGCATATGTAGGCGGTATCCTGTGGATACTCTTCTATCTTCCAATTTCTTGCTAAAAGTTACACCCTGCTGCGTACATTTTAGGTGTCTGTAAACAGCTATGATTTTCATTTTTGAAGCAAAGTCAACCCTATGGAGATCTGCATTATTGCTAGGAGGTCTTTGAGCTCTGCCCTTGGCCCTTTACAGTTCAGGCTGTATGTGTGTGTGCATCTGCACGTGCATGTTCTGCCAAGAAGCAGTTTTGTCCTGCTTTTTTTCAATCTGGATCAAAGTCATAGCATGTATTCTGCAGTTGCATAAAAGCACAGAATCTGGCAATGGCACAGAACTGCACTTCCAGAACAACACAGCTTTTATAGAGTTTCTAGCTGTGATGACTACAGTGATCCGCTTGAAAGGTAAATCTCAAAATTAAAGAGAATGGTTGATTCTAAGATTTGCAGAAGCTGGGGATGGGGTTTAATTGCACTGCATAGACTTCTGATCCTTTTCATATCAATTCCAAGCTGCACTCACATGTGTGATAGGGAATTCTGCTCAAAAATGTGTACATAGGTGATCTGTACTTTAAATCAGAGCAAATAACTGTCTGTAAGCTGCATGTTTGGGACAGGAGGGGACACTTGTATTCAGATCATTTCCCATCCACATTGTTTAGGATCTAACAATCAATAAACTAAAGAAGAGCTTGTACTTATACTTTTGTAGCTGGTTGATTCATTGAATCATTCTGTCAAAATCTAGGCAATGAGTGTATGCAATATAGCAGCTAGAACAGGGCAGAGTATTTGGAAATTATTTCATTAAACAGAGTCATTAACACTGCTTCAGTCATTAAGCAGTAGTAAGAATTCTGAAGGTCACTCCTGTAATTTCCCCCACAGCTTGGAGGTCAGCTATTTGCATCAGAAAAATGGCATAGGGGAAAGAATTGAGGCAGTCCGAATCACCCTCCATGGCACTCACTGGCACCTCTTCTGGTGCCCTCCAAGGGTTTTTGGAAAGTGGACAGAGCTAGGTGGGGCTGTTGTCCAGCAGGGCTTCTACTTGGTTATTGGAGATCTGATTGGCTATGAAGATTTTTAAAAACATTTATTTGGCAGCAGCTGCCACCACAACAGAAAGGTCTTCACTGCACAACTGAAGGTAAGCTGTGTGAATGCAAGAAAATATATTTAAACAGTATCTTCATTTAAAAAGGCACCTTGTTAAACAGTTTCTTCCTGAAATGTTGAAGAGTTACTATTAGTTATGAATAACCTTACTCCTTGACATTTTGCACTTGGATCCACATTCTGTAGCAGCTATTTTTTTTGTTGGCTCTGCCTGCTGTGGCAGCGATGTGGTTGTGCCTACGACCCTGTGTCAGAAATCCAAAAGTGCTCACAGGCTGAAAAAGATGGGGACCCCTGTTCTAGAGTATTAATACAACCAGGGAGATGTCTGCAAGGGAAGGTGGCAATAAGAGCCTAGATGGGGTCTGTGCTGATGTAAGGGATCCCAGATCCCCCAATGGGAGCGGGGATCCCCTATTTGTACTCCCCATCACCATTCACCTGGCCATCAGGGAGGGGGGAAAGCATGGGAATGGGCCTCCTGGGCAGTGTGACGTCACTCCCAGGAGTGATGTCATCATGCTTCCCCAAATCAGCCTGCTGTGAAGTGCAGGAGCACTTCTGGGGTGGCACGATGATGTCACTTCCTGAAAGTGATGTCATTGTGTGCCTGCCCTGGAGCACGTATGAAGACATCATCAAAGGTGAGTGCTGGGTCCCCTCTCCCACCAGGAGGGTAAGGGAACCTGGCAACCCTAGCTGATGCCAGCCTGGCTGAGGTTAAAAATGGGCAGAGCTAGGCTGTGGTGGGCGGGACAGCCTCCTTTCTCCCAGGATGGAACCTGATACAGGGACTAGTCCAGTTGGAAGAGGGAAGGAAGGACTGTAAGGAAATGAAGCTGCTAAGGGAAGACTTACATGCAGGCGGCTTGCTTGAGGAAGGAACAGAGATGGCTCCCAACAAGGGAGATGCTCTGGGTCTGGAGGCAAAGAGTAGCAGGCAACAGAGAGCAGCACCATGAACACCTGCTCCCTAGATGAGGTGGAACCAGTGCCAAACCTAGGGAACAGACTGAGGACTTGAATTAAAGAGATGATACTACTTCGCAGTGTGTAAAAGAGTAAATAAAGGGCTCACAGCAGCTTTTGATGAGGTGGTGAAAAGGGGGATATCGCGTGATAGGCCTCCTGAGGTGCCGTTGAGCACAAGTGTGATGATGCCCATCTTTCTTTTCCAGCCTTCCTATACCAGGCATGAGTGTAGTCTGTAGCCATGAGCATCTGCACCCCCAATCAGTTTTGGCTGATCTGTGAGAACAGTCATCCCAGGGCAACTAACATCAAAAGCTGACATGCCCTGTACTCTGGCAAGAACATGCAGCACTTAAAAATATGGATTCCAGATGGCTCAGGATATTGAAGATGACCTTTTATTTTCTGAAGATTAAAATGTTAATTTTAGGAAGCAGAAAATGTATTAGACATACATCCAGTGCTCTTTTTGACATTTTAGAAAGTTAAAGGGGTTGTTTTTAATTTTTTCTTAACAAAGAACCGTTTCCTTTTGTAATTAGGAGTAAGATAATAAAGTATGTGGAATTAGGAAACAGGTACATTTGGTGTATTATTCTTATGCCATCTATGCACTTGGCACTTTACAGAGTAACCAAGTTTAAAATTCCAGAGAGTTAGCCATAAAATACCCCTATGAGGAACCAGAGACATTCCTACAGTGTGGGAGGTTATAGGAAGACAACGGCAAAGTATATGGGGTGGATCTGAGAAAATACAGCTGCCCATGCTAGGGTTACTGACCCCCTGCTGGGGGCAGGGATCCCCTGTCCCTGCTCACCTGGCTGGGGGGATGGGCAAGGAGCCGACAGAACATGTGGTGAAATGTGTGCTATAGAAACCCTGATTACACACTTCTGGTTGAAAACTGGAAGTTGCAGGGTCTTAGCAGGGCCAAACAGCAAAAACGGAAAGCGTTTTCAACGGGAAGTGACAACATTGGAGCGGCCTGGAGTGTATGCGGATGAGACAGTAGGATTAGCCCCTCCCCCAGCTGCCTGGTGACCCACCCCCTGCTTTAGAGGTAAGGGGCTAGCAACCTTAGTTCATGCCTAGATATTGTGTCAGTTGACACAGGAAAGGAGAGTTTTAAAGGAGATGGAGCACCTCATAGAAGTTCTGGCAGCAGCAAGGAATAGTTACCTAATAAACATTTAATTTTTTAAAAGTGATCAATGTATCACTGTCACCTAGGGCTCCAGTAGTCTTGATCGCTACACTGGAGTAGTAGTTAGTGTGTTAGACTAGGCATGGGGAGATCTGGGCTCAAATCTCCACTCAAACCAGGATGGCCTTGGGTTAGTCTTCCTCACAGGGTTGTTGTGAGGATAAATGATAGAGGAAATATCCTCAGACACTGTTCTGTGATCCTAGAGCAAGGAGAGTAAAAATGAGATAGATAGGCCCGTGTCTGCTTACCTTTTGCAGTGCTGCAGCATCACACTGTTAAGACTCTTGAAAATGTAGGATTTCTGTTTTGGGCTTTGTTGTTCAACCCAGAAGCTTGTCTCTACTGTTAATCTGAACAAGAAAAAGAAACCAAATGAGCAAAGTACAAATTTACTATTGGCCTTCTAAATGTGATGTTTTTAAATATCACCATGTATAAGCGTGGCTGCGTGGAAGATGTTCTTTCTATCAACTTGTGCCTGAAGAAGGGAGCTCTGACTCCTGAAAGTCTAAACTCTGAAAATCTTGTTGGTTTCTAAGATGCCACTGGACTCAAATCCTGTTGTCTACCAATGTAGATAACTGCATGGAATGAAAAACTGTTACGGATTTATGTTGCATTCTGCAACCATAGAGCCTGTGGCATAATAGGTCCCTGCATTTAAAAAAAGAAAGCTGCCTTATGTAATGCATGAACTTACAAGGAGAAGAAACGATAGTATCAGAGGGAATTCTATACCAAAGTAGATGACGAGGGGAAAAATAAATGTGGTCAGGCCACATTTAAATCCCACCAATTTCCATCAGAGAGTGTTAAGCCTTCACTTAGTTTGTCCACTTCTGGGTTTGTTCTTTTAGAGTTAGTTTGCATTCTATAGAATATATTCTAACCTTGAATGCTCTGACCTCTCTATTACAAAGAAAAAAATAATTAAAGGGGCCATGCTGCATCTCTAGATAGCTACTAATTAAAGGAAATCTTCATTAATATGAAGCTTCACAGCTAATTTCATTACCTAATAGGGAGAAGTGGGGGGGGGGGAGCCTGTGATAGAGACACATCCTCTATCTTTTTTATGACACTTCAGCTCATACACAACTTCATTACCAGGAACTTTCTAATTTGTGTGGTAGAAGATGGTCCATGTATGCAAGGCTACTTCCACACTGCAGCAACTCTCCATTTAGCTTTTATTGTTACTGGAACCTCCGAGGCATCTGTTGTGGCAATGGAGCATCTTTGGAGCAGTTTTCCCTTCACATTCCTTGCCTCAGCCCCCTTGTGGTGTCCCCATCCACACTACCAGGGGGCTGGGGAGGGGTTCTTATTTTTAAACAATCAGCAATTGATATATTGCTATAGTATTATAAGGTTACAATGATCTATCTACTAAGTCCTTTGAATTCACAGCTTTTATTTTTCAAAAAAGGCAAGTTTCTAGTCCCTTTTGTTGCAGAAAATAAGCGGAAAGGCTTACTAGAGGCGTGCTTCTTTTTTAAAAAAATGAAAACTGAATTTGGAGGAACAAGAAGATAGAGCCTTATAACATTATGCTGATATGTCAATTGCTGACTTCTTAAAAAGTTTTAGTAAAACCTTCCAGTGGTGGAAGAAATGGCCATGGGGGCAGAAGAAGAACAATTATACTGAAGTGGGGAGACCTGCAAAAATGTGTACTTCCCATCCACGTGACATATGCTTTGATGGCAAGCTTTCAAAAATATTGTATCAGTCCAGGTTTGGGAACGATCATAGCAAAGCAGAGGGAAATACAGTGTCATGTGGATGCTCCAAAAATATCCTGCTGCAGTTTGGAAGCCAAACCTGTGCCAAACCTCTTGTGTAGAAGCAGCCCAATATTATATATACAAAAGCCATTCCCAGTGTTCCATCGGATTCCAACATGACCAAGAAACAGACCGAGGATGGCACTGTGCAGATAGGCTGGAGTCAGCCAAGGCTGTAAGGTGGAATTTCCATATTCATTCATATGGAGGAAGTTCTGTTCACGGAAGTTTGCTGTAAGGACAAATCTCTGTGGGTTCCCCACCGGGAGAAATTGGGGGCAGGGATGGTTCTATCGATGCTACCCCAATGTGTGATACCACTTCTAGCACAAACAGGAAGTGATGTCATCATCCCTAGATGAACACCCCAAAACAATAACATCACTTCCAGTTCTGTGCTGGAAATGACATTACACATCAGCATGATGCTGGTGAGCCTCCCAGATTTCCCCCCCACCAGCCCATCAGTGGACAAAAGGGAGGTGATGCTGGGAGGTCTTCCCACAAGTCCTCTGACACTAGATGGCCCAGCTTTCATTATTAGGGATCCTGTTTTGAGGTCAAAGTATGCCATCATAAAGAGTACACACAAACTCACTTCACTCTCCCCCACTCACCCAGGACTCTATGCAAAATGCAACCCCACTGTTCATACACACCACACATGTCATAATGAGAGGTATTTCGGTACTTTATTAGTTATACTTAGAGACACCAGAGACAGTCAACGCTAGCCTTGACTCTCATAAAAGTTCAGTAGGATGCTAGGAGAATTATCTTTGCAGTGATACAGAAAAAAATTAACAACACAGAACTGATAATACTTGTCTGTTCTGGTTATCTCAGTTCAGATTTCCAAAGGTCAAAACTTAATATACTGAGCCAACGCATGACTTGTACCTCTTGTTTATGGAGATAAATTTGGGTGGTAGCCAGAAGCCAATCACCTTTGTACTACTACTCATGCCACAGAGACCACACTCTCTGGTTCTCTCCCTGGAAGGATAGTAGGGTTTTTTTCCCTGAAAAGGCAAGATAACCAATCTTACATATGCTTATTGGAAAGTAAGTTCCATTGAACTCAGTGGGGCTTACTTTTGAGTAAATGTGCAAAGGATTGTGCAGCTGTTGACTGAAACTTCCTTTAACAGTCCAGCTCCATGTACCCCTACTCACAAAGAGGGCAGCCACTAAAAAACGTGTGCTCATCTGTTGTCATGCCTCACTAGTAGAATGCCATTCTGCTGGAAATCACGTTCATTAACCTTCAAGTGCCAAGAAAAAAAATGTTTTAATTTCCCCAGGTAAACAATTTCTTTCAGGGAGGAGGATTTCTCCTTTGAGATCAGCTTCAGTATTTTATAGCATTGGCTTCCTGCCAGTTGCAGCCGTAATATGAAGGTGTTTTAGTTCCCTTGTCACAGATGAAGTTTTGCTGCTAGTTTTAGTTTTTAGTTGTGTAAATTTCTAGCCTCTGTTTTATCCTATTTGTTTTATTATTTTGATGTGAAAATTTTCATTTAGTTTTAATGCTGGTTGTTATACTTTCATAAGCTTCTTTTATTTATTTAATTTTAATTGTTTCAAAATTGCCTTGACCTCGTTCTGGAGAAAGAACACAGAGCTGGCATTGATTCACTGCATCAGCATACCTTTTCGGTCCAAGAGGCAGGGAGGTTTAGGAACGTTCCTGTCACCAGCCAGGGAGCATAAGTTAGGAATAGGATCATAACACCAGACAAAATCAGGTAAGCCTTTTACGTGAACAAAAAACAAAGTTAAACTCAGAGTTCTAACAGAATCAGAAACAGCCCCGATTACTGGGGTTTTGTGCATTCATCTTTTCAATTAGGTCACTTGATTCAAAAGCTGTTCAGAAATGTAAAACTCAACTGCAAATTTCTTGTTCATCCCTAAGGAAGTATCCATATTGCACAATCTGGCAAAGAAGTTGCCTAGCTCTCTGGGATCCCCCTGGCACTGAATTCATAATGCTCATGAGGGTGGAAAGTCCCAAGCTGATAGGCTCTGCTAGCATTTGCTAATTAAATTTCCTCAGTGCTCTCCAAATCCTGCATACAATCTGCTAATCCTGATATCCTGAGAGGTCATGCAACTAATGTGCTTTTTTGCTAAAGGTGATGCTTAAATTAATTAGTCATACTCCATAGATTGTGGCACTGGCTGAAAAATGCATTAACCCAAAGTTGTAACACTGGCTTTTGGATAAGTTTTCATATGGCACAAAAGAAGCCAAATGGCCAAAACCAAAATGTGCCTGTAGCAGGTGAGCATATTCCAGGAATACGTAGCTGGCCTTGTTCTAGAAGCATGCAAGAAATAAATCCACATGCTCACCTTCTGGCCTCATCTGACTCCATGAATGTTGTCATTTGTAACTTAAGTCTTGTTAGAAAAGCAAGTGTAAAGTTCCTAAGACTAAGGGATTTTCCATACACTTAACTTATATCTGATTTTCTTAGCAGTTGATCACCAAGCACTAGAATCAGTTTGGGTACCATTCTTCCATCTGTCTGCCCTCCCTGTGCATTTTTACAGTTGTGGAGTCAGTTTATTTTATTCTGCACATACCTTAAATAATCAGGATTTTCAAGTGAGGATGCTGTCATTATCAGTGTCACCATTGGTGACATCATAAAACATATACCCTTTTCGTGCATCCTTATAATGTTGTATCTTTATAAAGCCTGACTGAAAATGAACATATGGGGAAGTCTTTGCATGGAGAAGCATAAAAGGTGAGTAGCTCCTCCACTCACACCTAATTCTCCTATCCCCCATGGTCCAAACTGCAGCGCACTGCCTGGACTGACCCACAGCTAGGGGATGGAGGCAGCACCAGTGGGACAAAACAAGCTTTGTTGGGATAGAGCTCAGAGCAGTAGTGGCTATGTGCTTCTCAAACTGCACTGCTTTTTCTGGTGCCAGAAATGGCCACCCCCTTCTCTGTAGCCCCAGGGCTTTTGCAATTTTTTAAATTGTCATTTTCATAGTGTTATATCGGATTACTATTATAACAATACATGTAACAGATTCTCTGAATTCTCAACTTTCATTTAAGTCTCTAGCTCCTTCCCTTGCAGAGATATAAGGGGAAAGACATTATCTCAGCAATGGAACAGCTAGAGACTTTTAAAAAATGAAAGCTGGGAATTCAGAGAATCTGTTGCATGTATTGTTAAAATGGTAGGTCATATAATACTATGAAAATGACAATTATAAAAAAAGAAACAATCAGGATGGGAGGAAAGGAAGGGGGGGCAGAGTAGTTTGATTATGATGAACATCCAATCATTGAAAAGACGGCTGGAGGTGAATAGGAGTGGGCAGGACAAACAAAACTGAAAGAAACACTACACATAAGGAAAATATCGACTCAAAATCAGCTTCCAGAAAAAGATCAAGGTAAAAGTAGTCTCCAAAGAACTAGAAAAAACTGGGAGAAAACGAATACACACACAAAACCCAAGGAGAAAACCAGAAGCAAAAAATGATGCGTAAATCTGGGTTAATCAAAGCAGTATGGGGACAAAACCAAGGAAAAAATCTCTAGAAAATCTCTGTGTTCAGTACAAAAATGGACATATGGACGTATTTTACTATTTTCGATTGAAGATTGCTGTTTTTCCTTCCTTTTTCCAGAGGTGCATCTTGAGACCAGCTTTACCTAGCACCACCTAAGCCGTTCAAGCCTGCCTAGCATTCTACATGGATAAGGGATGCAGATAAGAGATCTTAAAATGAAGGCCTGAAACATGTTTTTTCTCCCCCCCAATAGTTATCAGTCAGAATAGCCCCCATAACATTAGAAGGCTTATGGTTATGGATATGCCACGAACTCCTCTAAGTATGCTTCCAGTATTAAAACTACTGCCCAAGCCACCAGAAAACATGAAAGCTGCTGCCCAAGCAGGAAGCCAGATCCCGCCCGGGAGAAACAGGCAAGGCCAGCTTGTCCTTCTCCCTTGCCCCTGAGGTGCACTAAAGATCAATATATAATAGGGCCCTCCTGGAGTTCCTTAATTAATCAATGCATTCCACCCTAGCAATCTCATCTTAACCACTTTCTTATTCTTAAGCAATTTAGAGGACTGATAGCCTCACCCATGCACCTCATGAGTTGTCAAGCATAATCTGATAACTTTAGTTCCACCCAGGAATACTTTATCAAACCTTCCTAGTTCTTTGTTATACCCTGGAGATGGTTTACTGGCTTACTGTCCCACTTTGTCAGCTCTTTGTCTTGCCCCCAGAGACAATTTCACAATCCTTTGTCTCACCCCAGGACCAACCATTCAAGCCTTTGTTTTTGGGGTAGAAGATGCACTCTTGCCCCCAAGGTAGGATCCATGGTAACAGATTGCCCCTCAACCCCAAACTGTGTGCAAGCTTGGATCCAGCATTCCACCCTCGAACTCTGTTCGAGCCCTCCCACCTTGAAGTGCCAGCCACTCATTGCTCCTTCTCTCTCTCTCATACATCTGGATGGTAACTATCCCCCTGGCTTTTACTCTCTTTCCTAGTAGTCTTGAATGCATGTTGTGTGAATGTGTTGTGTGCTGCTGATTTTTTCAATAAAGATTTTCTTTTTGTTTGAAATACCTATCTGTTTATTGAAAGGAGTTCTCTAGCTGGGACAATCCCCATATACACAGACTAAAAGATCCCTAAGTTACCCATCCCCTTGCTAATTCTCTTTGCTGCTAATTCCCCCAACTCACAAGGAGACCCCTTTAGGTAATGCCATCGTTTTTAAAAATAATCCCGCCTATTGGAAATTATTGGAGAATTTAAAAACTTGTACCCTGTTTTATATTAGTCTAGTCAGTCCTAATAAAAATATGCTATGTTTTTTAGTTTTAGATTTTTAGGGCTTTTTTGTGGATCTGCTTACTGCTGGACACCTGCCTATTTTCATTACTTGTTTATAGACCAGCACAGTTACTTTGTTCTCTTTTTAACTGAGAGAACTATTCTGACACAGATTCAATTATATAAATGTCTATCTTCAAATCAGAAGTGTTAATGATGCTTTATGAGCAACTGATCTGACATCTCTTTACTCATAAAGGACAGCTAAAAATCCACTATGTTTATTTTTGTCAGAGATCTACATTTGACCATAATAACCAGATTCACTACCAGTCCTGTCCATGTTTGCTCAGCAGTAAAGGCCACTGTTCAATTGGCTTTATTCCCATGTAAGTGATACAACATTGCAACTGGTAACCAGGTAGCAATATGATAGGCAGAAAAGACGTTGACCAGATTATTAATATAAATCTTTCTCATGTTTGTTCATAACAGATTTTCTTCAGAATCAGCAAAGGAGACTTAAAGGAAATTTGTTGTCTCTATGTGCATGTCCTACTTTTCTTCACTTTGTAGCAGCACCACCACCCATTTTAACTCAGGAAGGTGCCGGGGAGGGAACAACTTAACTACGATCCTCTTAATGATTTCTCGTCACTACAGGCAACAGTGACGCGCCCCCCCCCCCCTTTATCAGCTGCCCTGGAAAAGTGGGTGGAGGTTCAGCCTTGTTTGATCCTCCATAGGACAAATAATTCAAGCCCTTTCCATCCCATTCTACCCCTCCCTTGACACTACCCAAAAAGGAAAGCATGATCTACCTGCTGCGCTCTCAGAATCCCCAGCTTTCCATTTTTAAAAAGTAAGCCTAGCCTCTTTTGTTATAGAGATAGAAGATAAAAGCTTTATCTTGGCAATGAAAAGAGCTAGAGGTATGTTTTTAACTGAAAGCTAGGAATTCAGGAGATCTAACGGAAAGATAATTATTATAATGCTATAGCACTCGTTATTATGATTTTTTTTAACTCCCAGTGACAAAGGGAAGAAATGGCAAATGTGGAAGAACATGGTAGGGAAAACAGTGCTGAAGTGGGTGGCATCTTTTGAAGTACAGCATACCTTTCACATGAAAGCCAAACACTCTTTGTTTGTGTATTGGCAGGAATGGTCAAGTCAAATGTGTATGAGAAAGCACAGGGAAAGCTGTGTAGTGCCTCTTTAAGAGGCTAATCCAGCTGGCCTTAGTGCAAGCAGGACAGTAGGAGGGATACAGTTTCACTTCCTTGCTATAACCTGTGGGAGACCTGGGCATACAAAAACTGTTCAGAATCAGGCCAGAACAGTCCTAGGCCTAGTGGACAAGAAACGTCTTTAAATATTTATATCTCCTGTCATGGATATGGTCACTATAGGGGAACAATTGCTGGATATGACGAAGAAAGTTGTTCAAGACACCTATGCACACAGAAACAGGGCTATCCCGACCCAATAACTAGATAGGCCACAAAGGGCCTAGAGGCCTAGAATAAAACAACCTTGGAGAAGGGCCTAAAACAATAGTGTTACACAGTTGTATTGCAATGTATAGATTATAATAATAATATTATAATAACATTTCATTTATATACTGCCCTTCAGGACAACTTAACACCCACTCAGAGAGGTTTACAAAGTATGTTATTATCTCCACAACAAACACCCTGTGAGGTGGGTGGGGCTGAGAGAGCTCCTAGAAGCTGTGACTGACCCAAGGTCACCCAGCTGGCTTCAAGTGGAGGAGTGGGGAATCAAACCCAGTTCTCCAGATTAGAGTCCCACCGCTCTTAACCACTACACCAAACTGGCCATCTAACTCATGCTAATGCATACAATGTTTAAGGTCCAGATGCAGGGAGTATCTGAGAATGGCAAGAATGTATAACTTCATAGAAGATGGCAACATTATTCAAGGACAGTTACACTGGTGGAGGGTCAAAAGATATTCAGATGTATGAGAAACTTATAATCACTCATTCTACCTAGACTTTGTTAACACAAAAAGTAGCAAGAATGAACTAGCTGGTTGTTGTGGGTTTTCCGGGCTGTATTGCCGTGGTCTTGGCATTGTAGTTCCTGACGTTTCGCCAGCAGCTGTGGCTGGCATCTTCAGAGGTGTAGCACCAAAAGACAAAGATCTCTCAGTGTCACAGTGTGGAAAAGATGTTGGCAGGTAATTTATATCTACTCAGGAGAGTGGGTTTGGGCTGAGTCATCCTGTAGGAGTTTCCTGGGGTGTGGAATGCTAATGGAGGGAGGCTTCACTGTATCCTGAGGAGGTTCTTTTGCATATGGATTGGTGCTTGTGCAAAAGAACCTCCTCAGGATACAGTGAAGCCTCCCACCATTAGCATTCCACACCCTGGGAAACTCTTACAGGATGACTCAGCTCAACCCCACCCCTCCTGAGTAGATATAAATGACCTGCCAACATCTTTTCCACACTGTGACAGAGAGATCTCTGTCTTTTGGTGCTACACCTCTGAAGAGGCCAGCCACAGCTGCTGGCGAAACGTCAGGAACTACAATGCCAAGACCACGGCAATACAGCCCAGAAAACCCACAACAACCATCGTTCTCCGGCTGTGAAAGCCTTCGACAATACAATGAACTAGCTATTGTTGTATGTTTCAAAAAGATGTTTCAAATGTTTAGATAATGTTAGCCAAGAATTTGAGTCTCTGAAGCAGCTATTAGGAAAAAGTTCTGAAACCCTATAAATATGACAAGCTAAACTAATTGTGGGCTTCTTTGGAGGGCTCCTTGCCTGTGATCTTCTTATCTTTGGGTAAGATGCTTTTTTGGACTCATGTAATTGTTCTCCTTTAATGCTGTGTAGTGATAACAGATGGTGTGATTTTCTATTAATTGAGTTGATATCAAGAATACTGAATAATTATTTTGTAATAATAAAAACTTAAAATGGAAACAGAGACTCCATAAGTGTATTACTTGTGTAGAATACCCAGTAATGAACTTAAAACATTATCTGTGGTATAACTCTTACCAGGAGTTAAATGATTTGATATAGGAAAGCTAACTAGATGCTCTGGGCTTCTTTTGAGCACATGTATCTGAATCAGGCCTGACCAAAGTCATCCAGAACACTCCTTTTAAAGGCAAGTTATCTGCCCTGAAATTTTGGTGTTAATAAATAAACCATTAAGTTAAAGGAAACTGGGTGTTTGTTGTTGCTACATATGCAATAGATAAGAGATGGGCAATATTGTGATGTGAAAAGTTTGCAAATAACCTGATTTCAAATTAGAGCAAAAAATCAGTAAGGAAGTCACAGTTGTCTGCCAGTTTATTTCTCAATTCAAGGCCCCTGAATGGCCTGGAGCTTTGCAACCTTCTTGCTGCTTTATTTTACTTAAAAATTTCTGTGCTGCCTTTCCACTCAAATAGAGTCCCTGAAGCAGCAAAGGCACAACATTAAACCATAATTTAAAATAATACATAAAATAATGTAATAAAAATATGTACACCAAACAAAACACGATAGCCAGCGGGAGGGCCAATGACAGTTATTAGAGATTTGCCAAACAAAACGAGTGTTTGTTGTTTAATGTTCCCTCACTAAAGCTGGTTCACCTGGCATCAACGAGAGCCTGAGCCTTTTCTATATTTTATTTATTTACTTCATTTATACCTTGCCTTTATACCTTGGGACCAAAGCAGCTTTCCTCCTTCTCGTTGTCTCCATTTTATTCTCACAACAACCCTGTAAGGAAGATTAGGCTGAGAGTTGTGCTTTGCCCAAGGTCACCTACCAAGATTCCATGGCAGAGTGGGGGAATAGGTGGGTCGTTTATGAGTGGGGGAGGGCATTGTCTTCCATTGCTATGGAACTGGATGCCATCGATATGCAGATAATACTCAGCTCTAGATCTTGCTATCCAAATCCCCTGGCGATGCAATAGAATTACTAAGTCATTGCTTGACAGCTGTTATCAATTGAATAAAAGCAAATAAATTGAAACTGAACCCAGACAAGATGGAAGTGATGCTGGTTAGAAAAGCAGAGATCCTGAAGGACATTGTGCTTCTGATCTTCGATAAGGTTCAGTTGACCCTGGATGACTTGGTCAAGAGCCTAGAGGTTATACTAGACTCAGATCTGCTGCTAAAGCAGCAAATAAATGCAGCCACCAAACAGACCTTTTTCCAACTCATACTAGCCTGGAAGATGGCCCCCAACCGTAACACAACCAATCTGGCCACCTGGATTCATGCCACAGTGACATTAAAAAATAGACTACTGTAATACACTCTACATAGGTCTCCCCTCAAAGCTGACTTGGAGATTCTAGCTGGTACAGAACGCTGCAGCTCATTTACTCTCAGGGACTATATGAAAACCTGCATATCATGACCATTTTACAGTCACTCCATTGGCTTCCCATCAGTTACTGGGCTCAATTAAAGGTAATGACTATCACATTCAAAGCCCTTCAGGGCCTTGACCCCTCAAATCTGTGCGAACACCACCACCCCTACGTTCTGCTATGGCAGCTTCACTCATCCTAACAGGGTCTTCTGCAGATGCCACCCTGCAGTTGGGCAAAATCAACAGCTACCACACACATGCTTTCTCTGTGGTAGCCCCCACCCTAGGGAAAAGCCTGTCTGAGGAAGTCAGGAAAGCCCCCACTCTCCCAGTTTCCTGCAAACTATGCAAAACTGAATTATTCAGGAGGACTTTCTACCCAGATTATAGGACTGTGCCTTAAGAAATAGCTAGGAGGGATGCTTTGACAGGGACAGGGACTATACACTATGCTATTGGAAACTGTATGCTGATGTAGATATGTGCCACTATGGAGTTTCCACATTGCTTAACACGCCATGTAAATTAGTTATGAGCAATTTCAGAGAGATTTCATCTCTATACTTTATGCTTATTCTCAGATTCTCTGCCACTATACACTATTGGACTGTACCTTACTGTATGTTCCATCTGTTGAATGTATTGTATTTCACTCGCACTGTATAATCTGCTATTGCTACCCTATGGAGTTTGATAAAGCAAGAAGTCCAGTGGCACTTTAAAGACTAACAACATTTATTTCTGGGTGAATATTTGTGAATCATAGCTCACTTCTTCAGATATGCGAAGGAGAGATCATACTGAAAATTTTTACAGGAAAGATCACAGTGAGGAGGAGCTGAAGCAGAGAGGTTTGATATGAATAAAACAAAATGTCAGGATGGAGAAAAGCTCACAAGAAGTATCTGCAGTATCAATGCTTGTATAGATTAATCAAATTGGATGACAGCAGAATGGCTTCCAACCCTTGCAAACATGTGAGTAGGTATAGCGCACATAGTATATAACTGCTGCAACAAACTTTTGGCAGCCTGGCTGTGAAGTTGCAACAATCAAGTTTCTAAGGCACTAGACCTATTTTCCTATCATAATTTCCTACCATAACTTCCACTGATGCCAATTAATTGATTTGTGTAGATTATAATCTGCCCGATCCTGGGGAAGAAGGAACATGACCATCTGAGCTCTTTAAGGGCAGGATGAACAGACAGCAGCCTTACCAACAAGGAGGATTTATTCATTCCCCAAAGGGGAATTGTAATGTAATGTGCTATAATTGTAATGAATATAGTATTACTACACAAGAAAGGAAGGAAGGAAGACTGGTATGGAGAAAAATGTAATCGCTTATAATGACAAAATTTCAAAAGCAGTAAGATATTGAGTTGCCACCTTGTACTGGCAGAGTTCCCATGTCACTTCAACAGGCACATGGCAGACAGAAAAGCCAGAGTTCTTCCCTGTTATTTCATTTCTGGAAGAAGCTGCAGTTGTTGAATTTGCCTGACATTCAGCTATGGCAGAGGGCAGGAGCCTTGCAAAACCCCATAATAATGTGGGTTTGTGTCCAGGCTGTGCTTATACTGAACTACACCTCTTTCTGTGATGGGGAGGACTTTAAGAAGCACCTTTGCCATCACAGAAATGTATGGACAAGTGGGAAGTTGTATGAAGAACAGTAGTTACAACTGGATCTTATGATGCCAGTCCTGGGAAACTAAAACTTCCCAGGTTGAGTCTCTAGTATCTCAACTGAAAGGACTGCATTAGTGGGGAACAGGGTTACAAACTCTAGGCTGAGAAATGCCTAGAGAGCCTGGGGAGAGGAGAGACCTCAGCAGGATATAATGCCATCCAAATGCCACCCTCCAAAGCAGCCACTTTCTCCAGGGGAACTGATCTCTGTAGTCTGGAGATCAGTTGTAATTCCAAAAGATTTTCAGCCCCACCTGTAAATTGGCAACTCTAGCTCGGAAAGAACTTTTTTCCTGCCCGAAAGGCCCTGTACAGCAACTGCCAGTCAGAGTCAAGAGCACTGAGCTAAATGGGTTAGTGGTCTGACTCTCTATAAGATAGCTTTCTATGCTCATCAATTCACAGATTGTACATGTTACTCTGGCTCCTGACTTCCCCATGTTCAACTGGATGTCAGTGTCAGATACACCCCAGTATATCTGCCATGACTGTGCCTATGCATAATGCTCTGTTCCTCTGAGAATGAATAAAGAGATCTTAATTGCTACTTGGCTGTTAACTGCTTATCTTGCAGGTGTTTTGCTTTCGTCTTCCCAGCCGGCTTGAGAACGTGGCCTTGGAGTGCCAGCTGGAGCCAGTCCTCCCTGAGAGCTGTTATGAACTCATTCCTCCCTGTTCCCTTCTTCCCTAGGCCTGGACACTTCATGCCAAAACCTTAACTGTCTCCCATTCCCAGGGGCAGGAATGTTCTGCTATAATTAACACTGTGCTTACCCACCTTTTGTCACTTCTGCCAATGATCCTGTCTGAGGACCTGAGTGTGAGAAGTGAAGCACTTGAGGACTTATCTGGCAAGACCTGACAGTCAGAATAAGAGCTGTATGCATGCAGGGCCTCTGAGCCACTAGGAACACTCCCTGCATGAGTAGAGTAGCATTTATGTAGCTTCTCTTCCGCTTCTGCCCTTCAAATGAGCAGAGTGAGGCTGAGGGAAAGGCCTCTGCATCTAAGGAAATAGATGTTATTGAAATAATCCTGTTGTTAGTTCTAAACAAGTCTTTGGTTGCAAAATCTTTTTTTTTTAAACTTACTCCACTGGCTTACATGAGATTGTTTTACTGTCTTATGTTACTTGGGAACCTTTGAACAGGGTCAGATTACTGTACTTGGAATCAATAAAGAGGATGAGAAGGAGTAAAAATGGCCAATAAACAAGCATACCAATACCATTCTGACACTCCAATTGTTAGAGAAATGCTTGCTTTTTTTGCCATTCTGGGCTTGATCTTTATCTTTTCATCAAGTTATTTCTAAATGCTGCTTTTGAGCATTTTATGTATTTCTGTTGCTCTTATTTCCTCCTTTATTAATTATAGTTTTTGACAAGCTTCAAAGAGCTGAAAATGAGACCCCTCAGATTATAAACTTCTTAATATTTATCCTAACCTATGAGACAAACCCCGCCCCCAGCACGCAATGCACCCATTGGCTTTATACATAAAGAAATTCCTACATCATATGGTACTTCTGGCCAGAAATGGTAGGTAGTTGCATTTGATTGTATTTGCATGTATTGCTCTGTATGTACTTTACTTCAATAGGCATGCCACTAAACACTAGGGCTGTGGGGGTCCTCAGGGGAATAGCCAATCCTGCTGTTATACCTTTAACTACTGCATGAGAAATGTCAGCCAATGACACTTTTCAAAGCATGGTGCTAAGCTAATGTCTGTGTATTCACCTGCTTTCCAAGGCATTGCTAGAGTGGCCATTCGAAAAGCTGGCAATTCTGCCAAGCACAAGTTCATCCTAAGAAAACAAGTTTAAAACTTATCCCAAAGTTAATCATTACTAGCTTTTGATGCTGACACTGCAGTGCAGAGGTTTAATTAGAAATGGAGATACACAGTTCAGAGGACTTAGTGACATCTGTCCCCTTTTTACAAGTTTAAAGTAACAATCCTAACCAAGCACACTTACTGGGCAGTAAATCAGTTAGGAGAACTCTGTTTTGCTTAATCGCTTTTAGGATTGTGCTGCATGGGGGAAGTTTGAAACCAAGATATTTGAAGTACAATAACAGTTTAAGGCAACTTGATACATTTTTTGTAATTTTATTGTCCTTGTTATTACCTATTTATGCTACTAATAATGTAAAACGATCCTTACTGTAAGATCATTATAACCAGAATTGCTGATGATTCGTTCAGTACTCTCTCTCTCATCCAGCTGCACCAAAAGTAACCAAAAAAAGGCCATTCTCTGCTTAATCATTCAGTTGCTCTTAACAGCTGCAGAGACAATATGAATGTCGTGCTGCTCTTTGTGATTTTATTTTTAGAGAGGCCAGAACAGATTGTGGTGGTGGTCATTCTACGTGCTGCTGTGCAATTACTGTTTCAACATGTCAGTCCTAAAGAGATTTTTTTTGGAAATAATTCTTTTTTTTCAAGAGAGAGTGCTTAGGATTTCTGCTCAGGTATGTGTAGGGTTGCCCTTCAGCTGTCCTTTTAATATCAAATTGATCTGCAATTGATTATCAGGTAACATTATTTACCTCCAAGCCATGAGAAGCTTTCACTGTCCATGCCTTCTCATTAAAAAAAAAAGTGGGTCAGGAACACAAGATTTTTTTCTCTAACCAGTTGGCAACCTTATATATGCATCCTCTAGTTTGACTGAAAGCTTATGAGCAATAGAATTAGAATACTAGGTCTAACATATTGATGTCGGTAGTTTTTAAAAAATATTAAGTTGACCCAAAATGGGATACAGAACTTCAGCATAATTGATCCACAAATGCCTCAATCTAGCATTTGAAAACTTGGCTTCCATGCAAGTATGTTTAGGATCACAATTCTGGGTAAAGAATATAGACAAATTGACAGCAGTCCTATGCATATTTGTTCAGAATATCCCAGTGTATTCAACAGAGTTCTGCCACATAGGTTGGTAGCTTTTTATGTGTAGTGGTTAAGAGCGGCAGGACTCTAAACCGGAGAACTAGGTTTGATGAACTATTCCTCTGCTTGAAGTCAGCTGGGTGACCTTTGGTCAGTTACAGCTTCTCGGAGCTCTCTCAGCCCCACCCACCTCACAGAGTGATTGTGTGAGAATAACACACTTTGTAAACTGCTCTGAGTGTGGCATTAAGTTGTCCTGAAGGGTGGTATATAAATTGAATGTTATTATTTTTGTTATAGCAAGTCTTCCCAGATCAAGAAAAAATGTTGCAATTCCCTATATTTAACATAAACCAAGCTGCAGTCTACTTACTATGCAGTTAGGCTTATTGAAGTCAACGGGGGCTTCAGATTCAGGGTTGAATGGGAAAGGAAGTTGTACATGAGAGGGGAGAAGAGAGTGCATGAGCCAAGGCTCTTCCAGACTAGGGTGTGTAGGATTTTATGAATGATGAGTTCGAGGTTACATTTTGCTAATATTTTCAGTTTCTGAGAAACCAGTCAATAAGAGACATGCAAACTTCACCCAGAATGGCAAAAAGATACACAGTCGGGACTGCCATCTACAACTTGGAAAATTCCTGGAAGCTTGGAGTCAGTGCCAGAGAAGGGTGGAGTTTGCGGAGGGAGCTCAGCAGGGATGTAATGCCAGAGAGTCCACCTTCCAAAGCTGCCATTTCATTCAGGAGATCTGATTCTCTGTAGTCTAGAAATCAACTAAAATCCTGGGAAAAAATCAAGATCCCTACCTTGAGGTTGGTAATTCTGCACACAGCAGCATTTCTTGACTAATTTCTCTTTCACCACACTCAAAACTTGTTAACTTGAAAATAGAATTAACAGAAGACATGAGAGAATATTTATTATGTGAAAAATGCATTTAAAAACCTGCTAACCATTATTAGTATGTATGTTTTGAACACTTATTTGCTCACAGGATATAAAAATATAATAAAAATGCATACAATTATAGTATGACAGGAGAATAACAGACAGTAGCTGTGCATTTCTTTCTTTCTAGATATTCTTTACTAACGGGGTTCCCAACTTTTAAACCAGTTCTTCTAGCTAGCCTTTTAATATTAGTTTGATCTACAAGCAGTTTCCAGGTGATGTTGTTTACCTTCATACCATGGAAGGTTCAACCACTTCCACTCATTAAATCTCTATTAAAGGGACAGGACATTTCCCTCTCTGTCCAGCTGGCAATTGCCTGTCCTGTTCATTATTTATTAACCACTGGTGTAGTGTTAAATTAACATTGGGAGGCTATAAAGATAGTGTTATATCACCCATGATTGCTGTTGCTAATGGGTTCTGTTATTTTGAATTTATTTATTTTTTAAAAAGTCTGTGTGTCCTCACACACAAGGGAAATCAATGAATGAATTTGAGTTTTATATCCAATATCATAGAACAACCATGCCTCTTACATTTGATGCTCTTTTGTTTATTCAATGTCCTTTTGTTTGTTTACAGTTATTTTCTCTCTACGCTTGTAAACATATATGCGCCATCTTCATACATCTGATCTAATGGACTCCAATTTACAAAAGTTTATACAATATAGGTTTCAATATTCAAAGTGCTACAAGACTTTGCTCTTTTTTTTGCCTAATGGAATCCAAGACATAGAGACAAACTGCCATCCAATGGACATTTTATAACACTGCAACCAACATTGTTTTTGTAACAAGTAAAATATGATATTTATAATCCAATCCACAAATCATTTAATCCCATGAAACTCAGATTTAATCACTTTGGTTTGATTGAAGTCAGTGGGGTAAAACTCTTTTACTACCCATCTAAACATGGAAGCGTCTTGTGAGTGGCTAATGGAATCTATTGATTCCTTCAGAATGATCATAGGAATTCATTGAGAGATCTTTAGGGACTGTCTCCAAATGGCAAAACAAAATGTCTTGGAAGACCATAATGTCCCGTCCCCCCTGCCCCATTCTAAATGTTCTTAAAATTTCCAGAGGGATTACCAACATAGACAACATTCAACACTATCATAGTTACAGAAATGAAAAATTACAATAAACAAATAGGATAACTGCAATCCAATTTGTATTCTCTTATCTGTACAACTGGTCCTATCACCTAACAGTGAGCGACAGCTCCTCATCAAATTACATTCACGTTTTGTCATTTAAACAAAAACTTCTAATGTGTTGGATTTACTAACTTTGTAATCCCCCAATCCATTCCATTTTAGAAATTTCTAAATAAAATCACTATGAGACTATTGCAAAAATTTAGCCTCTAGTTCACATGTTCTTAATATCTCAGTGGGGTATGATGCCATATAATTCACACCCCAAATAGTAAAAGATTTACTATTCTTTTAATGCTTTGAAATGGCCATATGGAAGCTTAATAAATTCCTTTAATCATTTGGAAGTAACCAGTAGATCACCACTCTTTGTCACTGGTTTGAGTCAAATTACAGTAAATAAGATCACTGCAAAAATGCATTATCTAATTCTTATTTTCTTCTTCCAACGTTAATAAAACTTCCACAGGGATCTGAAAAATGTTTTGTAATTTAAACAAAGTTATTTAAAAATAAATAAAACAATTCGTGCTCTGAGGACTTATGTAGAGGGCTAACAAATGTAAAAGAACTCAGAGCTAGTGGGATGGTGGGGGTGAAAATGGGGCTGGAGTAGCTCTAATGGATTTCAACAGCAATAATCATACAGTGAATAGGAAGACCCTAAGCTATTAGGGCTGAACGAAGTCAAGCAATTATGTACAGAGCAACAAAGCATTCTGGCATCTTCCTTTCAAGGTTGAGCAGGATTGATGCTGATGTGCTTTGGAGAGAATGGGAATGGCACATAAAATTATGCCTGTGTACTTCGACACAATTGGGCCTGGTAGGCAGAAAGCCTCTGTCTTGCTTGAAAGGTTCCCAGCTCAGAGATTTAAATCACCTCTCTCTTCCTGTTCTATGTGAGAAGATGAGGTCTATGGTTGTTTTCACACTGGGCTTTTAGTCCTGAATAGCAATCAGTTATCCATAGGGTTGCTACCTGCCTGCAGGAAAAAAGTGTCCTGTCCTTTTAATGACTTCAATAGGATGTTATTTACTTCCATGCCATTTCCACACATTAAACCTCTACTGTCTCTATATTTTTTCTCCTGGCAGTTGGCAACCCTACTTATCCACTCACTTTCAGCAATGAAAGTGAGAATCCCAATGTCATTGACAGCCTCCCTCTCAGAAAGAATAGCCTCCTTGTTCACTTCCCTCCCTGTCAGAAAGAACTTTCTGATCAACTGACAGTTAATCAGAGCTGGTAGGCCTGAGAGGAAGGACACTATGGGCCATGCCACTGACCAGAGGGTTTTTTAAATAAGGATTTTAAAAAGATTTTACTTGATCAGTTTGTAAGCCACATTGGGGGCCATCTAAATGAAAGGTGGTGTATAAATCCTTCAAATAATTAAAGGAGGGCACAATTGTAAGGCAGATGCTTCTTGGAGACATCTTCATGGAATACTCAAAAGCTCAGCCAAGAATGATCACACTAGGATCTGGGAGTCTCAGGTTCAAATCCCCAAATCCCCATTTTGTTGGGATAGCTTACTTAGTTTGGTCATTCTCTCTCAGCCTAATCTACCTTACAGGGCTATTCTGAGGAGCAGTACAGAACAATAGTGTAAGCTGCTTTGGGTCCCCATTTTATTTATTTATTTAATTTATAGTACACTCTCCCTGCAAGTGGGCCCAGAGTGGATTTGAGAGAAAAGGAGGATATCAATATCTAAACTGCAGCAGGAGGGGTAGGATCTCCCTGACTATCTGGTATGGACTATAGGTAAAAATATTGCTGGACAACCTGGTAAGTACTAGGCAAGGCTATTAAGTTGCCGATTAGCCTTGATTAGGTAAGTGGGAGAGGGGAGGTAGATGAAGGTGTTGATAAGATTAGGCAGGGAATTGTCTCAGGAAGCCTCCTTAGCTGTGCTGCTCTCTGGCATGGAGGGCTGTCAGTCAGACACCCCCCTCTCTGACTCATGGCTTGGTAACTTTCCAGTCTCCATGCAAGCTGGCACCCATTCACCTGGGGCCAGGCAATGTCTAGGACTTATGGCAAAGGGGTTTATGATATTCCATATCCACAAACTGCCCTTTTAGTATGGGAAGGGGTTCTGATTGCTAACACTGCAGGCAGCAGACTAGTGGAGTGGTTAATTCCTGCTGTTAAGGATTCCTCTTGCTAAAATCTGGCCTATTGCAAGTCACACTCTGAGATCCCCATCTGCTAAAAGCGGATAATAATACTGGCCTACTTTAGAAGGTTCCTGTAAGGATCTAAATAAGATCGTGTACAATAAGCTCTTCAAAGAATAAAAACACTGTATAAATGCACATGTTCCTGTCCACACAGCATACAAACTTGCTTTGATTGTGTGGTCTTTCCAAAAAGATTGTACCAAACAAAATTTGAGAAAGACTGGAGCAAAAGAAGGGAAAACAAGGAAAGTGGACAATTAGGGGACAATGCTCCCCCCCCCCAAACACTCCCAGTTGCATGCAAAACCTGTGGGGGGAAGCTGTCTTTTCTCTCATCCTTCACTGTCAGGCTGAAAGAGAGTGGTCATGCAGAAAGCTTCATGGCCAAGTCCTGTTGCACCACTGGCACTTGCTTCCCTTCCCTAGGGACTGGAGCCAGCCTTCCCTACTAGCCCAGGGCTGCTGTATTTCCAGAGGAGCCAAACCAAGCTGCTCGGTAAGGCGGCAGCCCTGCTAAAGTGAAAGACGCTAAGCGAGCGGTCGGTCAGTCCTCCACCATGCCATTCATCTCTTTTGTTGTTCGGTCCGAGCAAAAAAGCAACATTGTTGTGTCTGGATTTTTTTCAGGGACCAACAGCCCCTACAAATGTTGCTTACTTTCTTATAGTAACTCAGAGGGCAACCCAGGTAAAACCATTTACAGCGTGCACTCCAAGGCATGGAGATATCATCCAGATTTCCATGTCTGAGATGAGGGCGAAATAAAAAACATAGTGAGAGATTCTGATTCTCGATGAGCATTCTTCATCAAGGCTGAGACCTCCGTGCCAGCAGAGGGAGTCAGCTACAGCCCGCAACGAACAAGTCTTTTTCATTCCTTACAGCCTCGTCGGTGTGGTGGAAAGACACTGGGTTCTGTTTCCAAGTAATGGAAATAAATAAAAACCGATTTTGTTGCATAGTTGCTTCCTTCATTGTAACGCTCTCCGGCGTCCCAAACACTTGCCTCTAATTGGCCCTCGGTGCTGACTGGCTCTTTCCCACGCACCAGCATCCAATAATTTTGCTTAAAACAGCCCCAGAGTTACTCTAATGAAATAGCAAATTGCTACTGCAGCCTAACACGGCTAACTCCTCTGGAACTCTAATGAAAGCGCGGTTTGCAGAAACAAAATCTCAAAGTACAAAAAAACCCCACACCCCTGCCTAGGCGTGCCTGTTTTAAACGAAAGCTTGTCGTCTGCCTGTCTGCCAGTACGCGTGCGCACTCCTCGCTTTCACCTAGCGGAGCAGAACAGAGAGCCTTTAGTAATCCAACCTTACTTCTCCCTATGACGTACTATGAGTGGCAGCCCACGGTCCGCGCCCTGAGGGGCGTGGCGTTCGCGACTCCGCTGACTCGCGCCGCCTCAGGCGCCACGGTCGACAGTTGCCTGGCGGCCTGCTGAAGCAGCCGTTGCACGTCGTGTTGGACTTGTAACTGGGGGGCCAATCAGAAAGCGCACAGGTGTTTGTGGGCGAGGCCTAGACCTTTGGCCAATTAGCGGCAGGCGCGGCGCATTTAAACTTCAGCGCGGCGGGGAGGGAGGCACTTATTGCTTACTGAGGGGCTTTTTGCGCATCATTGGGGATGCCGAGCCGTCCCGAGGATTACGAGGTGCTCGTCACTATTGGTGCCGGTTCCTACGGCAGATGCCAGAAAGTGCGTCGGAAGGTGGATAGCAAGGTAAACGTGGCGGAAGGCTGCTAGGGCGCCCCCTGGGGCTTCTGGGCTGCTGTTGGAGCTGCGTGGGAAGCAGTGTCCCGAGGTCACACGTGCGAAGTCCCGAAACCTACCCCTGTATGGCTGGGCTGCATCGCACCCCCTTCTCCGCGCGTGCCCATAAAGGGTGTCTTAAGTGTTCTAGTGGATTAACCATATTCATCCGTGAAAACTACACGGGTCGCCTCTAGCACGGTAAAGGCAAACAGATTTTTATTCTAGCGTAAGCTGTTGTGAGTCAAAACCATGAGCACAGAGTGTTCACCCAAAACAGTCCTGTTTACACGTACCAATTAAGCGACATGTATAAGCTCAGGTGCATAAAACGGCCATCCAAAGTATGTGGCGAACTGAACTTTGACTCGTGAAAACTTATGGTAGGGTAAGTGGTATGTATGAGTCCAGCCCTAACCTGTAGACAACTACATGCAATTCGGTTCTGCTCCAGAGCCTGCCCTCCTTGCCACAGCCTGGCCTTGCAAGGAAAGTTGTGTGCTTCTCTGCTGGCCTGGTGTTCCGCCCCCCCCCCCCACCCGCGGCAAGCCCATCTGCTGCTTGTTTGAATGGGAAAGTGTATGAGTCTTGGGGCTTCTGTTTCAGTATATTTTGTTCTAACAGTCTGTTAAAGGATATATTACCCTTGTGGAGTAAAAACAGCTCATCAAATGAAAGGCTGTAAAAAGGCTATTCCTGCTCCTCGACCCCCCCCCCCCACTTGCTTACCAACTGCTGTTGTTGGTCCTGTTTCTACCTTACTCTCCACCTGCAGAGCTCATAAGATGAGACAGGTCTTGGTCCCTCAGATAGTGGGGGAGGTAGCCAAGTAGGTTTTAGTTTACTTGTTGTGTTGGTTCCTGTGCCAGCCGCTATGGGGTTTGCAACACTTTGTATTCTAGGTGGTGCATGAAACCCAGATTAATGTACTCTTAGAAGTTCTGTAGCTATACAGCGCAGCATCACCAGTTGAGAAACTCTTCTGTTTTAAAGGACTTCTGGGAATGGGCATTAAGCCCTCTGGTTCTGATACGTGATTGGGGGGATCTCCTGTCTCAGCAGGACTTTCTTCAACTTCTACAAGTATGTACCTGGTTGGTTGGATTTGGCATGGCAATCTCTGCCATGTTTGTCCCACTCAAAACCATTTTGGAATGGTAATATTGACTTGTCAGGTGGTAACAGATTGATGACTAAACCTTTTCTGAGAACATAAGAGCCCTTCTGTACTCGGCCAACAATCCATCTACTCCAGTGTCCTGTTTCCTGCTGTGATCAGTTGGATGTCCCTGGGAAACCCACCAGTGGGACATGAAGGCTCCAGCCGTTGTCTCCCTCAGCTATGAGTACTTAGTGGTACAGTGGCTCTGAACTTGAAGGTTCCATATAGCTACTGTGGTTAATAAATGCTGGTGGGCCTTTCCTGCAGGAATTTGACTAATTTCTTTTTTAAACCATCTAGGATCGCCAAGTCTTAGTTTATAGAATTAATTGCAAGATGTGACTGGCTGCACACTTAAGCCAATGAATTTCAAAGTTCCAGTGCAATTAAACAAAAGTTATACTTGAGATGGCTTTCTCAATTTTTTTCAGGTGTTAGTCTGGAAAGAACTTGACTATGGATCTATGACAGAATCAGAGAAACAAATGCTTGTTTCTGAAGTGAACTTGCTCCGTGAGCTTAAACACCCAAACATTGTCCGTTATTATGATCGTATAATTGACCGAACAAATACAACTCTTTATATAGTGATGGAATACTGCGAAGGAGGAGACTTGGCTACTCTGATAGCTAAATGTACCAAAGAAAGGCATGTAAAACAAACCTCTTTGAATTATTTTGCCATTGTTTGCAAAATTGCTTAAACTAAATGACGTCTTTTTCACTGAGATTCAAGGCAGGTTACAAGAGTTATAAAGACCATGTCATGCATATCATGAACAATACAGCAAAACTGGATTACACAATTTAAAGAACAACGAAACAGAAACAGTATAATACATCCTATAAACTGAATTTCACAATTACAGGATGTTGAACTTCAGACAGTATAATACATCCAGTAAACAATTCAGTACTAAGAGGGAGGAGGAAAAGGCTGCTTAAAATGCTTGTGCTGAAGGTGTTTTCTACTACTTTTAGAAGTCAGTTTCTATTGGTATCACCCAAGAATGTTATTTGGTACATACAGATTTTTGCCAAGTGATTATATATACACACTGGCAAGTTACACTGTGGCACTTCAAATGGTTGCTTATTGTGGTAGTTCCCACCAAGTAGTAATTGCTGTTGTGGCATTAGCAGCATGCAGGATTACAATGGAAGAGCCTCATGGATAGATATCGAAATCTACCTCCTGGATTTTCTTCTGCATGTAGATATTCTGTTGCACGAAGGACATAAATCTGTTTCTTCTTCTGTTTACTGACATTGTTGGAGGTATGCCTCCTCCCCTCCCCTCATTTGTGCCAATTTGTGCTGCTACATCATGACATCAGAAATATTGCCAAACAACAGGAAGAGAAATGCAGGTTTTTGCAATAGTGTGATAGCACCAATATAACTTTTTGGAGAAAATAGTGACTGCAGTGAGACTGTCCTTCTGTGATGCTGCCCAAAGGCACATTGTTCTGAGAACATGGTGATACAGTAGCACAATAGAGAGACTGTGCATAAAAAGCAAGAAAAAAAAAGTCCTGGAGAAAACTGAGCCAAGGTGGGGGGTGGGGAAATAAGACAGAGTATGGATGTCAAGTTTGTCTGGAGCCTCAGATTGCCCTAATTTTTCATACAGTAACTCACTGTGGTACATTTGCTTAGTGTAGAACTGCCCTTCATAAATGTATCTCCATATCTACATCCCTCAGGCTGAGGATATAGATTCACTCATTGCTAGGCTGTTCTAGCAAAACAATGTGATGGAGTGTAGCCCAGTAACAATAAAAGACCAAATCAACAGGCTTTTTTGCCTTGGATATTAAAAGTGCAGAAAACAATCTAGTCACTGCCATAGACAAGGAATGTCTCTCCTTAACTCTAGTAGTATTTAGCGAAACTCCACCTTAGTAATACTGCTTCTTGCTCAACTTTGATATTCTAGTCTTAAGCTTTTAAATTTAGAATTGTAAAATAGTCAAAGTGCTCTAGTTTTCAGCACTTGGCTTAATTATATCTAATTAAGCAATAATTCCTATGTTTTAGTATTACAGATCTCATTTATGAATTATGTCTAAGCAAGAATCTATTTGTTTAGGTATTGCACATCCCATTTATTCAATATATTTAAGTCTTGCAAGCAACTAGAAAACTTGACCCTTGATTGATCCTGCTAAGCTCAAACACCAAGCTTTCAGGAAAACTTATAATTAGGGCTCTAGAGACACTAGAGTGCAGTTAAACTTCAGTTACTGTTTTTAACTAGCAAAATGTTTGTAGATATGGCTTGATGGAGTGCTTGTGAATAGTAATGGCACCTATAGGGAACTTTATAACTTTGTGTGCTCTGCAGATAGACCTGCAAGCTGGCTATTCCAGCAGGATTCTTGTTGGTCTTGCCAGGTCTAATAAGGTGAGGGCAAGTTTTGCCTTACTGAAAAAATGTACCAGATTCAGTGCTTTGCTTTTCTCTATAGGAATGAATATCAACAGTTCTTTTTATGGAGAGATATTAAAAGAATGTACTTGGGAGGCGAGTGTCCAGCCACCCGTGGGGCCAAATCTGTCTCACAAACCATGCTTTCTGTGCCCCTGCCTTTAGAAGTGAGGCTACTGGCAACCCAAGACAGGGCTTTTCCAGTTGTGGCACCTCACTTATGAAATGCCCTCCCCACCCCCCCACCCCTAGAGACTCACCTGGCTCCTACTTTGCTTTCTTTTTGGTGTCAGGCCCAAACATTTCTATTCACACAGCTTTTTAATTAAGAGGGAGGTATTAACACTTTAATTAACGGGGTGGTATTAATACTTTAATCTGTCAGTGAGCTGTTTTTATGGTCGATGTTTTTAAGCTGGGGTGGGCTTTTAATGCTGGATTTTAATTGAGCTTTCAGTGTTTTGTTTGTATTATTTTTAGGCAGCTTAACATTTTTCTATATAAATAAAATCTCCCCGGTCCTGGTAAACCAATAATAGATGGCTTCTATATGCCTAGTCCCACACTTGATTCTGTTTTGTGTGTCACTTAAATAAAGGAAATTAGGGAAGTGGTTGGAATTCTACAAAACCGACTTTGACTTAAAAGTACTGAAAATAACCAGTCCTGTTCTCTTTTCTAAGACATTATTTAGATGAAACCTTTGTTCTTCGAGTTCTCACACAGTTGGCCTTGGCCTTGAAGGAGTGTCATAGGCGGAGTGATGGTGGTCATATTGTACTACATCGGGATCTAAAACCAGCAAATATCTTCCTTGATCATAAGAAAAATGTGAAACTTGGAGACTTTGGACTGGCCAGAATACTGCACCATGACACCAGTTTTGCAAAAACATTTGTTGGTACGCCCTATTATATGTCTCCAGTAAGTATCTGTCTTTATCAATTACACTTTATTTTACCTTTCTTCCAAGACAGTAGTGGTGTCATACATGGTGTTCTCTGTTATCCTTTCAAGAATCCCATGAGGTAGCTTAGGAGAAGACTTGTCCATGGGCACTCTGTAACCACATGTGCTCCTTTTCGCATGTATTCTTAGATGCTCGAATTTGGGATTGGGATAGTTATAGAAGCCAGAACAAAAGAATGTCAGTCAAATAATTGTAAAGTATAGGAGTTTGTATTGAGTCCAGGATGAGAATCTATGTATTTTCTGGAACTGACTGAGTTAATTGGGGGGGGGGGCTTCCCAGAAAGGTAATAAAAGATGATTGCAACTAGGCAGGGAAATATTCTTGGCTGGGTAAAAGGGCTAGCAGTGTGGAG
Source organism: Eublepharis macularius (assembly GCF_028583425.1). Classification (NCBI taxonomy): domain Eukaryota; kingdom Metazoa; phylum Chordata; class Lepidosauria; order Squamata; family Eublepharidae; genus Eublepharis; species Eublepharis macularius. Next base: position 193,041,045 of record NC_072790.1, read on the forward strand.
GCTTTACTCATGTCTGAGGCAGGCAGGTAGGAGACATTCAGGCAACATTGGTAAAAAGTAATCAAGCTCACCTGGCTGCTTGATAGCAATTAGATTGTCCACTCAGGAAGACTTGCATTTGCTGATGAAATTAAATTGCATTGCTAGACCGAGGTAGGTGTCTGGCTTTACATGCCCCTGTAGGCATGCTGATATCCTATCAGTGAATTGGTCTCCCACCCAAGATTTTGGCTACTCATTAGCATAGCCTGCCTAAAGAGAGCCTAGATGGAGCTGAGGAACTTTGAGGAAGAAGGTTTTTGGTAACAACTTAATGAGCTTCATGGCTGGGGATAGGGGATTATTTTAACCTGGTTCTTCCCAGTCCTACTCTAATAACTATACCACACTGGCTCTAATTGGGCCAGGTTTTTTTTAAGCATCTGCTGGGTTGTTTTAGAAATCTGACCAATGGTCGATGTCTTTTGTCTGCTCAGGGAAGCAAATTTTAACTCCTATTTTAGCAATCTGTACTGAGAGGCCACTGCAATGCTTACAGCTACAGTAGTAAGTTTTCTCTCCTTTAGTACTAGCAATGGCCAACCAAGGGCTCAAGAAGCAGCAATCCTTCTCTAATGTGGTGAGAAGCAAGCAAAGTTACCAAGGAATCCAACTGCACTTAAAAATGTTACTGTATGGCTTTTGATTGTTGAACTCACAAGCTCTTGTGAATAATTGAATAGTTCATCTGATTTCATACCACTAACCAATTCCTGTGGTGGGTTGTCTTGTCTAACTTGTATATTAATTAATGTGCATTTATTAGTAAGATTCTAAATCTAAGGTTTGTGTCTTACTTTTAGGAACAAATAAATCGCATGTCCTACAATGAGAAATCTGACATCTGGTCTCTAGGATGTTTGCTATATGAGTTGTGCGCACTTTCGTAAGTACAGTTCTCTAGGCAGGTACTTGAAGTTGTCAATAACAATATGTTTCTTTTCAGTATAGCCATGCTCTTGAAATCAGAGTTGGGAGCCATGATGTTCCAGAACTGAGCAGTATTTCTCTCAAGGGGTTGCTTGATGTGAAATTGAAAAGTACTTTTCACTTTGTCTAGGCCTCCATTTACAGCCTTCAACCAAAAAGAGTTGGCAGAAAAGATAAGGGAGGGAAAGTTCAGACGAATTCCGTACCGTTATTCAGATCAGCTGAATGAACTCATCACAAAGATGCTGAACTTAAAGGTAAAGGTGGCTTCTTAGAAACATAAAGCGTGCATTTAGGAAGATGCACATGGATTATCTATTCATACATGGGGCTCCCAAGCACCCCTCTTCACTTTCAGTTTATATGCAGGTTTTTTTGCTTGTAGGTCTCTCATAACCCCTTGTACATTAATTAAGAATGTCCAAGAACCTTCCAGAGCAATGTCTGATGACACACAAGTGGCTGCAGTTGGAGCAGAAAATCCACATAGTTCTGGAGTACACTGCATGAGCCCTGGTGTGTGTGTATAAAATAATAATTTGGGATTTCTTGTATCCCAAAATGTATGTCCTCAACCAGAATGATTTCCCCCTTTGTGTAAAAAGTTGAGCATTGCATATTCTGAGCTTTTCCTGCTTCAAGGACTGCAATCGGCCTTCAGTGGAAGAAATTCTGCAAAACCCAGTGATAGCAGACTTGATGTTAGAGGAGCAAGGGAAAAACTTGGAGAGAAGAGGGCGAAGATCGGGTGAGCAAGAAAAGGCAGAGAGACTACATCATTCAGGAACTCCATTGAATGAGCTGAAACTGAAAGAGCAGCAGCTGCAAGAGAAGGAGAGAGCAATCAAAGAGAGAGAACACAGACTGGAACGTAAGAGAACAAACACTGCCCCAGGATGTATGGGAGGATCCTGGGTCCAGAGATGGGATGTCCCTTGTGGATCCCTTCAGTTTTGTGAGCTTAAACTGTCCCAGGAAAAGCAGCACATCTCTTGATAACTTAGCTTGTATTGTCAAATAGGAAAACAAAGAATGAATTTATTTTATTTTACTTATGTCATTTATAGTCCGCCTTTCTCACTGAGACTCAGGGCAGATTAGGCAGTGTGAGAGTACCGTTTCAAGGTCATTTCCATAATCAGTGCCATAAGGTAAATAAGTGCAATTTTACAAAGACATAGCATTAGTAAGAATCCAATACAGAGTTGAAGAAATACTGGAACAGAACATAAGCAATTCTAAGCCAGGCCAAGGCCATGAAGACCTTTGTATGAGATAACCAATACCTTGAACTGGGCATGGTAACTGATAGGTAGCCAATGGAGTGATTGCAGAATGGGAGCGATATTTGTGGTACTGCTCACTCCTGATGTCACCCTGCAGCGTTTTGCACCAATTGGAGTCTCCTAGTTAATTTGGATCCATTTTAGCTTGGAGTTTCACAATAGTGATACCTAAATATTTTATGTTAAATCATCTCCCACTTACTCATTATAGCTAAACACAGATACAATACAAACATTACATGCCTCTGTGTTTTCTGCTAAGGACCTGTTTATCTAGTCTATTGTGTAATAGGCCTGTGTCAGTTTTGATGAGTGAGCACTGTCTGTAGCATCATAGGACTTCACTAGACACGTGCAATGTCTGCTGCATTTTTCCATGGGAAATGGAAGCATCGTAGTCAGCTATCTGCTCTGACCTGTACCTTTTAGTCCCTTTTGCTCAAGGAAAATGCTTCCTAGGATGCTAACATCAATCTGAATCTTCTTGTCTCCAACTTCCAGAGAGAGAGCGGGAGCTGTGTGTTCGGGAGAGACTTGCAGAAGATAAACTTTCTAGGTATATTCCTAAATGTCAAGTGCCTTGGTTGCAATGGAAACTTTTCTGTCACTGACTGACTCTATTCTAAACAGGGCTGAGAGTTTGATGAAGAATTACAACTTGTTGAAGGATCATCGACTTTGGCTGCCAACAAATAGCCCAGGTAGGAGAAGAAATTGGAGGCCACTGCTGGACTACTGAACCAGGAATGCAGAATCTTCCAGCTTTCATATAAATTCTGATCTTAGTGGTAACTGCCTCTGTGCTGGATATATCTCTACAGCCCTCCTGAATTTATGATCCCTTCATCCCCAAATCATTCCAGGATGTTAAAGACCAGAAGCATCCTTCCATGGGATTAATATATAGTGATATTATATTATATAGCTATGAAGGTGAAATACCTGCTGATGTCAGCATAAGATTGATAGTATGTCTGGGTCATAGTCCAGTGGTGAACACTGCCCTTCTCAGGGTCTTAAAAAGCCTCCCTGTTTGAGTACCAGACTGAACTGTGGGACAGAGGAGGCCTCTTGAAGGGCTGTATTCTGTGAATATAATCTTATGCAATTCCTCTGGCCTTGATCAAGAGTACACCTTGCTGACACTCTGGCAAACAAAGACTTGAACAACCTACACAGTCCAGCTTGGCTAATTATCTATATACTTGGCTTGTAAGTCCAGTTCTGATAACATTCTATCCAAGCTGTAGAAGGGGAACCTTGTATCATGCATGAACAGAGCCTGCTAATTAACTGGCCTTTTCTAGCTCTCAACCAGTGTATGCTAGTGTTAGTTTTTTCACTTTGGAGTAGACTACATTTTGACCTTTAAAGATGGTCCTTAATAAAATATATTTTATTTACCATTTAGTTCACAAATGCCTGCATAAACCTGACTTCTATGGACTAGAAGTCTCTTGAGAATGTTGGACTACAGTCTTTTGAAGGCCCTTTAGAATAAGAATTCTAGATGCAGTCAAACAATTAAATCGTTGCACTTTGACTGTTCATCTGCTGCATAAGCTGGGTTCCAAAGGACAAGGTCCATTGTTTACTTGATTTGAGGGGAGATACTTTCATCATCGGTTACAAAGTTGTCATTTAAGAGCTACTTTCCATCCAGCATGAGGGGATTGGAGCTCAAGGAACATGAGCCCAAAGTCTCCTCAAATATACCAAATTAATGGTTTGATTTTTCAGGTACGTGCCATGCCCAAACCTTTGTCAAGTTTTACTATGCTACTGTTGCATAATTAAAGGGCTCACTGAATCTATTCAGCTGGCTTGTGCAGCTCTCTAGCTTGCAGTTAAATAGAGTAGGCCCTATATTCACTGGTTGAAATTGCACAGTATACTACCCAAGACACTTTTCAGAAGAGAACTTCATACAAATCTGTGACTACCTTCTAATCAGTCTGGCTAAAATAAATCTTTGTAGAGAGGGTGCTTATAAGCCTAAATGGAACTAATCTGATGACCGATACCCAGTGTTTCAAGGACTCTGCTGCTTCATCAGGCAAATCCACATCAGCAGTGATGGTAACAGAGTGGCTGTATTGGCTCTTCTGTTCTAAAAGGACCCTGCATTGCCTGTTGTAGAAAAGTTTCATTTCTAAAGTATTGATTGTATTTGGATCTTTATACTGTGCTTTACTACTCCCTACCCTCACCCCCACGGAGACTCAAAGCTGCTTACAACATCATACTTCTCCATTCTATCTTTGCAATAAACTGCAGGCTAGTCTAGGCTGAGAGAGTATGATTAGCCCAAGGTCATCTGCTTAGATGGCAGAGAAGGGATTTAAAGCTGGGTCTCCAAGAGCCTAGCTCAACATTCTAACCTCTATACAACATTGCAGATGTACCTTATTAACAGCATGGGACACACTATGTGGCATTGGGATGTAATTGAGAACAATAGAGCAAGGGTTGGTTCCAGTAACACCTTAAAAACCAACAAGGTTTTCAGGGCATAAATTTTTGAGAGTCAATTTTTCCTTTGTAAGAAAAACATGTAACTGAGGTAGGCTTCCTAGTTTTCCTAAAATGGATAGGACCGGTAATGAGACATTCTCATGGGGCAGCTGTATTAGTCGGCAGTGTCTAAAAAGCCTTGAGGCATCTTAGACCAGTTGGTTCTATTATAGCTCAGAAGAGCTGATGCTGCAATAAACCTGTACTGAGAGTGGCCAGGTATTGGAAAAGGCAATCACATTTTCTGGCTGAAACTTCCAAGGTAGAACCAAAGTAGAAGCTAAAGACTCCCTAAAATTATTTTGTTGGACACGGATTTTTAGGTTTGTAACAGTGCATGCTAGGCTATTGACATGTTCTCCTACTGGCTTCTAAGGATTACTACTTCTGTAAGACTGAGTCCCTCTTTTTTTTCTTTCTTTTTTTGCATAATTTGACCTATGTACAGAGGAGAAGGGTGTTTTTCACAGATGTTAAATAAAACAAATGTGCAGTGGCACTTTAAAACTAACACCATTTACTAAAAATGAGATTTTGGGAGCCATAGCTAAGTCTGTCAACTTCCAGGTGGGGCCTGGAGGTTTCCCAGAATTACAGCTGATCTGTAGATCACAGTTCAGTTCCTCTGGAGCAAGTAGCTGCTTCAGAGTGTGGACCGTATGCCGTTATACTCCACAGAGAGACCTCCCCAAATCTGCGGGGATTTCCCAACCTGGAGGTGGCAAGCCTAGTTCACAGCTCATTTCAGATATGTGGAAATCCTTATATATTTCCTTAAGAGAATGAGCATGTAAATGACCTTCTGATAGTGTTAGTGGACAGTAGGTCCTAACAACATGTACATCCCTTTGGCATCTTAGGCAGGCTGTAGTCATCAAAAGCTTACACTAGGATAAAACTTGGCTGATTTTTAAAGTGTTCTTACAAGCGAGTGCAGTTCCAGAAAAACTGTACTATAGAATGTTGCACTCTAAATTGAATGATGCAAAATCTCCCTGCTTGTTTGTGCAGCTGCAACAACCTGGAGCTTTTTGACTAGGGATTGGGGGGTGAAATGCTGCCAAAGATCAGCAGAACATTAGTGTTCTATCTTAGCTAGCACCACTGCTTAGGTCTCATCACAATTTTTAAAAAATGAAGTGAAACTTTTGCTGCAGGATAGGCAAAGTAAAATCTCACAGGTTCTCTGCTAAAAGTGTAACAAAATACCTTGCGTTTCTGTTCTTCAGAAACAAGTTCTGTAACCACCACTGATGAGGAGTAATAGTGATCTCTAGGTGAATCTATGTGCAAAATCTAGATACAACCCCGTTATAGTAAACTACTGAGAGTTTGCATATTGTAGAGAAAGATACTATAAAAGTTTTCATATGTACCCCCCCTAGAATACAATTAAAGTACGACAACATTCGGGGGTAGAACCTTTTCACACTGCAAAATGCCATGGGTAACCACTGACTTCACAATGCTTTTGTCCCAAAATCTAATTTTCCCTTGCCCTGAATTGATAGCCATGATTTCATTCTTTTCAGCAGCACACTTTAGTGGGTAAGGCCTCATATTCCATAAGCATTTTGATAAAAGCTGTGCTAACATTTGTGTTGGTCAGTTTCTGGATTATCAGCGTCACCCAGCCCTTGCTCACAAGGGAACAGTACTATAAGCATAATAAATACATAATAAAGCTTTACAAACTCTAAAAAGAACATTGACTGACATTGTCACAGCAGTTAAAGCTATGAAATAGTTGTGTGGGTTTCCTGTTTATCAAGGCTTCCTCTACATTTTATACATTGAATGCAAGAAATAAAGCACAGCCTCTTCAGTAAACTCCTACAAGAATATCTGCTTGCCTTTGCTTATGCAAATGCAATGTGGAACAGAAGCTGTATGAAATAAGGAAATTAGGGTGTTTTTGTCAAGCCTATGTATGACCTTGCAAATTGCCTGATGTGGCTGTGTAAACTTCCGTTGCCAGCCAGCTATTCCCATGTAGCTGATTTTGAAAGGTTTCCCCTTCGAGGTGGTGCACAGAGGAAACCAAAGTTTAGGAAATTGGTTTTTCAGTCCTGACAAGTGTTTATCTCTTTTTAAGATGATATTGGTGCGTTGCCAAACTTCCCCACGAGAAAAAAGAAGGTTCAGTTTGGTGAGGAAAGTAAAGAAAATGCTCAGTTGAATGACAGCCTGGAGTATTTCCCCTCCGTACAAGACAAGTTCCCTAATCTGAAGAAGCGCCTCTACACTGCTAACCTGCGGGCCCAAGCACTGGGTGAACTGGAGAAACATTATCAGCTGAAGAGCCGGCAGCTCCTTGGGATGCGCTGAAACAGTGTCTTGTTCTGTTGTACAGAAATAAGATGTTTTATGGTATTTTAAATTAGTTTTTGCTGACAAACTGTGCAAGTTGTTTTTTAAAAAACGGGGAAAATAGTATTCTAACTGTAAAAAAAAAATCAGTAGATTTTATGAAGGTCTCCTGTTTTCATGTCAGTTTGCATTCTTATGTCCCCTGCTTACTGGTATTGCCTGAACAGAGCCATCTAGTCCTAACATTAAATTTTGGAGTAGACTAAATGTTGTGATTGGGATGTGATTTTAGCAATGAGCATGAAACAGGAATGGTTGAGGAAGCCATTCTGCTCAGCTGGAATGAAGCACTGAATGCAAAACATTTGCTCTTCAGCTCTGTCAAATATGTGTGTTCTGCTTGTTTAAGCCCACTGGGTATCTTCTCTAAGTGCTTTATCAGCAGAAAGCTGCAGTGAGCACAATGTCTGTTTCTTCCCTGTTACAGAGTTTTGGATTACTGCCATGATAGAGTTCTAGCGACACATTGCATAATGGAAAAACACCACAATTGCATGTTCCAAAAGAAGCTTGAGTTTTGTGTATCTAATTGTTGCTGTATAAGTACTGTTCACTCAGCCTCCCCTCCCAGGTTTACCAGCCATTTATTGTTAAAAGGCAGCTATCTCAAAAGTCCTTCTGCATAAATTAAATAGCTTTAAAAACAAAATAGGAAAAGAACTGTTTGTTGTATATATCCACTCACTTTGAAAATCTCCCTTCTGAAAAGCTGGCCAGATTCCAAGGACTGAAAGACACAAGATCTTTGGAGGTGGTAAAACATAATGGAAAGCAGAAATGTGGGCTGCCCTCTCTTATGCATGCTGCACAATATATGGAGCCACACTTTGAGTTTTATTTAGTAAATCTAGAGCTGTTCTTAACAGCTTTGGTTTGTAAAGCTGCTGTTTTCTTATGGCCTGCAGATGGTGCACCTGTTCTGTCAACCAGCACAAGGTGTTTGCATTTAGAACTGACTTCTTTCTCAGTTCCAAATGGTCAAGTATTTATCCTTCACCTATTTTTCTCTCCTGTATTCATAAAGAAAATGAATTCTGACACAGGGCGGTGAATATGACCACAAAAATGTCTGCTAGAGGATGGGGAGCCAACTACACAATGGAGTAAGGTTATGCATAACTTTAACTCTTCAGATTTCAGGCAGCAGCTCTCTTTAGCAGGACACCTTAAATTCTTTTACTGAGCACACACATAGCTTACCTTCAGTTATGCATTAAACATCTTTGTGTTGAAGTGGCAGCTGCTGCTGAAGCATGGCCAATCAGATTGCCAATGCCCCTTCTGGCCCCATCCATCCATACTCGGTGGGCACCTGGCAAGGTGTTGGTGGGTGTCCTGGTGCCCTCAGCCTCCACATTAGGGACCCCTGATGTATCCTTTGTATACAAAGAATAGCTGCTCTATGTAAATTAAAAAGTTATGAGAGAAGTAGCACTAGGCTGTACTGTTCTGAACCTGGCTTTCTGGTGTTTACCTTTATTAATTTTTTTAAAGGGACGTATGAGTTTTCCTGCACGCGAAAGTTTCAGAGGGAAGTACTCGGCCTTAATGATGGGACTGCGATTTACAGTGATTCAGAGGCAGTCTGTGACGAATTATTTTATTTGCACTCAGTCTGGAGATCTACACTGAATCCAGCTCTTGGAGAGTTAAAACTTCATTGGGCTGGATGCAACACCATGTATTCCAATTAGGTCTGCTAAGGCAAACTCTGAGAGCAAGATTCCCCTCTTGCAGCATGAAAGATCTGTTAGATCTTTTGCATACCTCTTTTCTGAGGAAAGAACTTAACAAACAAACAGGTGCACATTAACCCTATGAATACAGAAGAAATACATACTACCCCCATCCCAGACCTATAGACCCTTACATGGCACTTTTTATAGAGAAGGCAACAAGAACAAGAAAATCTAACGTGATTGTCCTCTAAAAATAATTACAATCTAAATTAATAGTACCAGGTGAACTTGGATACATCTTGATAGCTCATTAAAACTCTCAAAGCAAAGTTAAATGGCTGGTAATAGAACTGTTCATTATTATAAACAAATCTATTGCGTCCCCTACACTAACAAACTGTCTTTTTAAGTCAGTCCTGAACTTTTGGTACTATGCCTGACCAGCAGTTGAACCTTACAGGGGTTATGAAACTACATGAGAACGCATAAATTAACATGCATCCAAATGATTAAAATCTTGAATATGAGACATCTAAAAAGTCCCTGTCACAGCAGACTTTCCACATAATTTCCAGCATTTGACAAGAGGGATACTTTTGTGTACTTTGTAACTCATGTATTCTCACATCATTATTTCTCTGAACTTAGTATCATTCCATGATACCTGTAAGTTACGTGTTCTATCAGCTGATGTATTCATTTGCTCTGCAAGATACAGTAAAACTACAGCAGATTTTTTAAAATATAAAAGTTAACAGAATGTTTCAAATTTAACTTGTTATGGATGTGCCGCAACTCTCAATATAATAAACAACTTTTACTGAGGAAAGAAACTCAGTGCAGGACTGAATTTTGCAGACTAAATCAGCAGACAGAACAAGTTACAAGTGTCATGGAATAGTTGTAAGCAAGCAGCATGCTGGTTTGTTGCATCTGAGTGCATACATGCATGTGTCCTAAATAAGATTTGGGCTGCTTACTAAGTCATATCAAACCTGTGAGAGTTACATCTGAGCAAGCACGTTTAGGAGGTTTTCTTTTTTTCTTTTTTAATTATATACCACCTCTCCAGAGACCAGCCCAGGACAATTGACAAGGTCAAAAACAACACAATAATGTCATAAAACCAATACCATACAAACAAGCCAGGGCATAAAAATAGCACAAAACAATACTTAGTAGCATGAAATGATACTTATAAAACAGTCCGCAAGCTAGTAGTAGACCATAAATACTGCTTTTAAAAAACGGAACCCCTTAATTGAAGCTGCCTCCACACTTGATACCTGGGGAAAGGGTTCAGAACATCCTATCATGTAAACCTCCAATCATATTCTGAAATGGTACAGCCCAGCAGTCACAGGCTTACCATTTTAGCAAGACCTAGGCCTTAGAAGCACTTGATTTTTGCTGGATTATAACATGCCTTCACATTTGCACCTATATTGCTTGGCACACCTGTTTGCAAGCCCAAAGAGTAAAGAGCAAAGTGAATTGTAAAAACAGGAGTTGTGACAAACATATTCCAATGATGTTGTAATCACCTGTTTTCCACCTTGCAGTGTTTACAGATAAATGTCTGAAGCATGATCTAGCAACAATTAGTCATAACTAAAACCACAATCCTAAACACGCCTGCTTTTGCTTTGTAATGCTTACTTTTGAGTAAATGTGCATGAAGTTGAAATGCCTGTTCAAATTCCTTTCCATTTAACTTGCAGCCTGATCCTGTGCATGTTTATTCAGAAATTAGACCTATTGTGCTTCCAAGCAAGTATGCATTGGATTCTAGATTTATCATGATTAAACTTTGTTGGATGCCTCTCTGTGCTGCTCCCTTTTGTAGCCATCAGAATTACTGCACCCATCAGCATTAGGACTGCAGGACTTAGCCCCAGCTGGAATTTCTGGAAACGTTAGATCAAACACGTTTCCATGGGTAAAAAGATTCCCACCTACACAGCACAACTTTCTGACCTCTTTTCTCCCACTGCAGCTCAAAATGCACCCCACCCCCAATAGTAGGGAGAGGTAAATCCTCCCACCCACAAAACGCTGTGCTGAACCCAAGCCTTGACCTTGACAATATGTAGTAGTTAAGCTTGACTACTACATTGCTCATTGAAAGCAAAATAGAGAAATAGAAATACTGTTTCATTGAATCTCGTTAAGGTTGGTTCAGGTCATGTTAAAATCCTACCATATATTAATTATTAATTTTTACAGCAAGGAAATACCTGATAGGGTAACGTTAATGCTATTAATTGTTTCCACTGACTTTTCATGTGTTCTTCATTTCAACTAGGCAAGCAATGCTGAATATTTACTATGATAACTAGCAAAGATTTTCCTTTATCTAGCACGACAGAGTGCCAAAGGCTAAAGGGCACTGCTGAGAATTTCTGTGACCTAAACCTCAATATACTACCTGGAAAATCTGGTTCACATCATTAAACTATGGAACCAGATTTAAATAATCATGAAGCTGATCAAAGTACTTGGTGTGGCTTTTTGTGGTGGCTGTTTTTATACAGCTGACAAATGTACATCAAGCATCTTTTGTCTTTTGAAAATGATAGTGAATGAAAAGTGATTCACGTGGGGCTCAAATTGTTTTCCCAAGTTGCTTGCTGTTTATAAGCATGAAGTGATTAGCATGCAAGATTAATTTGCAGCCCTCAAGCCTTTTGCAAGTAGAAACCTGAGATTTCCCACTCCAGCATTGTTCGAGGAAATTAATTTTGATTGTTGCTGGGTTATATGACCCCAAGTAATTGATCCATTTGTCTGCTCATTCAATCTCACTTAAGAGGTAACCTGATTTTATGTCTATCTGTCTCATTTATTCTCTCAGTAATCTTTAAATGTTGGTTGGGAGCATAGTGACAGAATTAATAGTTTGCAGATATCCTAGGTTACCAACCTCCAGGTGAGGCCTGGCATTCTCCCAGAATTGCAACAGATCTCCAGACTACAGAGATCAGTTTCCTTGGAGAAAATCACAGCTTCAGAAGGTGGACTCCAGGGCATCATATCTCTGCTGAACTCCCTCCTGTCTTCAAACTTCTCCCTCCTCAGGCTCTGCCCTCCCAAATCTCCAGGAATTTCCCTACCCAGAGTTGGCAACCGTAAGACACCCCAGAATATAAGTGTTAAGGATCAGTTAATTTGTAGTGTTTTAAGGAAATGACACTTCACATGACCTTAGTTGGTTCTAGAACAAGTCTTCGATACTGCTGTATGTTTATATTGCTCTCTTTATATTCATATTCTTTTAAACCACTCCACCTCCAATAGCTTTATTCATGGACCCAGAATTACAACAAGAGGTCTGTTTCTGACTGCAGAAACTGTATTTTCTGCTACTTCACCTTCTCCTGACTATTTACGGTCAGATTTAGGCAGGAAGAAAGAGGTCTGGTCAATGTGTGCACAGCTTTCATGGATTTAGGGTATATACCTGCAATTTATTTCTGTGGACACAATCTGCTAATAGTTAAGCACACTTCAGCCCTACTGATTTCAGCTTGTTGAAACACAAGATATGTGCAGTCCCCCTTTTCAGAGCTCCATGATGGCAGGAGCAGTTTTCCAAGAGCTTTCACAGTTCTGTTACAGGAGACTTTTTGAGGAAGTTATGACAGAAATGACTCATTTCAAATTTCATCCTCTTTATCAAATGTTTCCACAACAATAAGTGATCAAGTGTATCACAAGTGGTAGACTGATTAGATTACTGTAACTTGCTCAATGCAGGGCTTCCCTTGGGTCTGGTCTGGAAATACCAGCAGTCATTCCCTTTGTCCAACTGCATATAAAGATTGTCCACCAGAACTACCTGGGCTGTGAGCCCCCCTATCAGGCCTGAAACTAGACTTAAAATAGTTCAGAAAAGCCTGGAGCTCCTTTTCCGCAATCTGCTCAACAGCGTTGCATAGAAATGGGAGATTAGAAATTGGCCTAAATTGGCTAAAATTTATTTTCCAAAAGAGACCTTTTAAAATAATGATCTTATCACAGCTGCCTTTAAAAGCTTGGGGAGAGGGGTGCCCTCAGCTAGTCTAATTTCATTTCAAGAAGAGGTCTCTAATCCAGGAAAGCTCATGCTGGAAGAAAATACTGCTAAGGTACCCCAGTGCTCCAGATCTTCATCAACATGACCCTCACCAATTCCTTGCATGATTTTAATAGCCAGAAGGGACGAACTACAGACCTTCACAGTCCCACGGGGGATCCTGTCTACATTGTTCAGGAAAGCTAAGATGAACGAGTCCATGACTGAGCTATTGATAAATTGAAATACATACACAGACTTTATCCACTTTTTAGATGTTTTAAAGGAATCCTTGTGCATTTTGCTTACTCCCTGTTTCTACTCCCCTCCCCAAAGAGGAACGATAACATTCAGGAGACTTACCAGATTTAATCATATGGTTAAGGGATTACCAAGAAAAGATCTCTTTCCTTTTTGTTTGCTTTTTTATTTACAGGATTTCAAGTTAACAAAAAATCAGAAAAGAGAGAAAACTCAGTATAATGAATTACTCCTATCTGTCATATATGCCTGTCTACATATCTGCCATGAATGTATTCTGTATTATGTGCTAGTCATCTGAGGGCATGAGAAGTTTCTTATTGATGTTAAAGCAGTAGGTTATCTCACAAGTATTTACTTTCTCTTTCCCCACTGCCTCCAGCAAGTGTCCTTGAAAGCTGGCTGTAGCCAGCTTGAAATGTATCATTCTTGGGAACTGAGATGATTTCATTCTTTGTTCTGTCTAGCCTCAACCTAGCTTCTCTCTTTCACGCCCCCTGGCTTCTTTGCATCCAAAGCTTTAACGGTCTCTATCCTGATGGCGGGAACCTTCCCTATAACTAACACTACCAACCCCATCTCCGTCACTTCTGCCAATCCAGTTGTCTGAGCACCTTGTACTTGATGGCTCTCTAATAAAGTTACTTCAACCAATACACCTGCGTGTTTGCGGTGGAGAACTTGGGGATTCTACCTGCCAAGGACTGACTTGAGAAGCAAGACTGGATGTCCTGTGTAGTCTCTTGAGAGCTGTTTATTAGAATTTGGGGGGGACAGAGAAGCTGAACTCCAACCATGCAGATTCTCTGAAGACAAGACAAATTAGATAACCTAGCAGGAGTGCCACTTCTTTGCTGTGGCAGAGTTCTCAGTTGTTCCACAGGTAGAATTTCAACAGGAGCAGATTCTCCTAGTGAGGATGACTTGGGATAACTTTAGCTGCTGACGTCCTGCCTGTCATGTAGCTATCAACTCATTATTATTTATATCATGCCATCAAGAGTTTATATTCTCAGCCATTATTTCTTTGTGCCAGAATGCTTTGGTGCAAACTGTAGCTTTTATGCAAGGCACAAGCAGCAGCTGGAATCTCTGTGTTAGATACTACCATGGCCTCTGATACCTTTTTTGATCTCCACTCTTATCTTTTTATCATGTATCTTGAGGAAGATTTTATGAAACTCAAAAGTTATGTTATTGCTTTTATGATTTTTCATAAAGTTCTAACAGGCCTGTTTATTTTTGGATCAGTGTTTGTGGCCCTAGCAAGAACAGATCCCTAACCCAAGGCGCTTACTTGTATAAATTAAAGGCATGGAAAAGCCTTCCAAGAAAGAGGTGGTAAACTCTATTATTCAGAAACTTTACAGATGTGACTGAATCAAAACCAAAACTAGCTCTTGCAATAGTTGGCTTCCTTCTATGCCCACCTGGAGATACATTACCTGATGGGTAATGAACAAGAACAAGTCCCTTTCCCAAGTGTAAAATACAGAAATATTGTACCAGTTAATACTCAACAAGTTTATAGTTCTTTCCTGTTTAGTATTCAAAAATAGATAGCATTACAGAGCAGCAGGTTGTGTTTCAAGGCAGTTTCTCAAGTGGCAAACTAGAATTTGCCTTGGCACCCAAAGGACCCTCCTCTCCCTGCTCCTCCTGTTCCCTCCCAGGCTTTCAATCCACCAGCTATAGAAATATGATCCAACGCTCAATTTTAGAAGCACAGCATGAAATTAGAATTGCTCTGATTCTTTACCGGGGAGGGGGGTCCGTACATCAATTTTGTTGTTGCTATGATAGTGTCCGTGAGAAATAATTAACTGTGTTAGTCCTGTGACATGACAGCCTTCGTTTTAGGAATATACTGGAAGCTGAGTTTTAAATGGTTCATCTTGTCTTTCCTTTTCAACCACACCTATATCTTGAGTCAAAAACAAACAGGAATCTTATGACACCTTGAAGACTAATAAAACTTTATTTCACAGGTTTACATAGGCTAGAGCCCATTTCTTCAGATACTATGATTCTCATTTGGCATTCATTGCTGGGGGCGGGGGGGGGGGATGATGAAATTAAATTTTAGGCAGCTTTTCCACATTTATACATGATACATATTGTTCTATTGCATCCTTCTCTAATTTTGTAATCTAACTTTATTGTATTGCTTATTGTATATATTGTGCAGTTTTACTGCACTGTTCTTCAGTCGTCTAATCATGTATATATATTATACTGTTTTAGTGAATTATTCACATATTTTGTAATCCAGGTTTATTGCGTTGTTGTATTATTATATTCTGTTATTAAAGCTTAGCTTTTAATTGTGTAATCTGCTCAGAGTCTCAACAAGAAAGGCAGGCTATAAATGAAATTAAGAAGGCAAGCAGGTCAGTCCCTATAAAAATAAATATAGACTCATTTGACAAACACACACAATTTTCAGAACATTTCTGTTTATGGGATGCTTTGTTTCTGACCTGAAAAAATCATATATCTTCAACAAAAAAACTTTAAAGGGAGAAGAGATCAACTGGGCTTTTTAAAAAACCTTTCATAGTAAAAGTTAGGATTTTCGTCTCATAATACGACCCTAATTTAACAAAACCTGTGACTCTCTACTTGCAGGTAGTGATTTTTTTCCTAGTTATATCTGAGTTTTACATAATTACATTTCACTGTGTACTTTGTGCACTTCATAACCTCTTGACCCTGTTGTTCACTTATGTTTTAAACATCCTATACACAATTAAACCAAGGATCCAAGATCAGCTTTAAAGTGCCTCAAAGACTCTGGTTTGTTTTTGCTGCAATAGACTAGCACTGCTACTCCTGAGGAATTATTATTTTCATGCTATTTTACTAGGAATTACTCTCCCTCTCTTCCTACTTTTTTCTCAACCCTGCCTCAAAGTATAGAGCCCTTTCCTCAACAATATACCAGCAATTCCCTTTTCGTCTACTCCAACTAAACATTCTTTTCCCACAGTCTAAATTATGCTGTTATGGGTAGAACTCTGGAACTTTGTTTCTGATGTGCATCGCCAGAATTTCAGATGGGCATCCATGTTGGTCTGCAGCAAAACTGCATGGTTTGAGTCCAGTGACACCTTAGAGACCAAAAAGTTTTTCAGGGTATGAGCTTTTGAAAGTCAAAGCTTCCATCTTCAGATACTCAAACCCTTCATATCCAGAACTGATTGCAACCTTTGTCTGGTAAATGTAGCTTCTCAGGATAGCTAAAATTTTTCATTCCCTGAGGATCAGTTTAACGCTGGATCTTCTCCTGCAGTATGTTAATTTACACACATAACATTCCACAAAACCATAAAAAAATAATCTCACAGAGCTTCCAGATGGTATGTAGTTTGCTTAAAAGAATGTTGGGGTACCAAATCTATAAGAAAGTAAGATAGTTTGAATAGTGTCAAGGAAAATCTTCCCATGTTCCATTAATAAGACGTGAACTAATCAGCAGTCTCTTGGTGGTAGCCAAAACAGTAATAGCTTCCAAATGGAAACAACAAGTTATTCCAACTATACACCATTGGTTAATTAAAGTTTGGGATCAATTTATCTTAGAGAAAATAACGTCTCATTTGCAAAAAGACAATACAGGCATGCTGACATCATTCTTCTATGAAAAATGATGGCCTTTCTTTGACTTTATAGCTGACAAAGACCTCTCTTCTCCAAATATTTCATATCAAACATTATTTGATAAATGACCTTTTTGGCATCTTGTATTGGTAATCAAAATGTTATTTGATATTTAGTATTTGTAATCAATGCTTCACGTGTTTATAGCCGTATTTCAGTCTTGGGTTTTTTGTGTGAATGTGTTACTGTTTATCCTTGTTGTTATCCAGTTGTTGTTATTAGTGTTGAATATCTTCTTAATGAAGCATAAATATTTTTTAAAAAATAGTGTCAAGGAAGTCAGAGTCACAATCGTATAATCTCCCAGATCAGGCTGGTGGTCCATCTAGTTGAGCATCCTGTCTTACACAGCAGCCAGCAAGTTAGTCTGGAGGGCCCGCAACAGGGCATTCATGGTGTATGCAGCTTAACTGCATTCAAGAGAAGACAACTGTAAAATTCTTAGAGCAGTGGAGTCACTCTGGAAACACTGAATCCAAACATAATTGTTCCTCTTCAAACTGTGAAAAATGGTTCTACTAGCTTGAAGAAATAGCCTGCAGTGCATAGCGTAGATTGGCTATCCCCATGTAATGTCACAAAGAAACCTCCCTTTGCAACCGCTAGAAAAGTTTTGTACTATCTTCCCCAATGTTTTCTGAACCAATGTGACATTTTTAACAATAAAAGCAGGGGGCCTACATGAAACATGAGGTGATGCATTGTGCATTCTCCTGATGCATTGTGTAAGTGGTGTCCTAAATATGTTAATAGTATGCCCAAGCATTTGGAGAATTTGGACACATTACAGCTAATTGCTGTTGAAAGAGATTCCGATTTGAATATAAACAAATCCATAAGAAGGACAGTAAATCATTATCCAAGAATGGTAGATAATTACAGACAATGACTTATGGGTGGTGAAATACAGATACATGAAAGGGAGATACTTGGATAATGAGTTTGGCAAGTATGTTGTGTCGAAACAAAAAATAGTAATGAGAGAGAAAAATATAGAGGTGACAATAGACAGTAATGATGGTATCCAGGAAGACCATACTGAAGCTCTTTAATGAAAGGTTCAGCCCAGCTTCTCGGTGACTGTTGCTATACGCACAGACACACTCAGAAAGTGAAAAGGTTATGGCCTTGTATGATGTAGGACAATAGTCATCAATGCTTGAAACAGGGTCCTCAGGTAGGTTGTGGAGTCCCTAGTAGGGCCCCTTCTTCCGGGGCCACTATGCCAACAGCAGCAGCAGGATTAAGTAGTAATGGAGAGGATTCCTTTTAAGCTCAAGAGTCTACAACAATACTGCAAAAGACTTCAGTGCATACCATATCCCTTTTCCTCCCCACCTGGACCTTAGTACCAAAGGAAGCTATTAGGGCTTCTGTTGTTTGGGAAGTGTGGGTCAGGTTCTCACTTTCCCTCTGAGAGAAAATTGGGCCATATATGAATATATGAAAAGCTTTATATATTTTCTCTTTCCATTGTTAACAGGAATCACTACAGGGGAATTTCAGGAAGAGTTCAATAAAGAAAAGTTATGATGCAGTATGTAAGTCCCTGCTCAAGAATATGACATTTATGAATATGAAGCTATGCCACTTTTCTTTTCCACTAATGGTCAGATGATCTAAAAGAAGGAAATCAGATCTCCCTAAAGGGTATGTTAATTAGAATATCATACGGCTTTTCATTAAAACATTAAAAGATGCATCTGTTTCCATACCATCTAGGTCATCTTCACCTATGACTCACCCCGACTGTACTTCATCCTCATTTTTTAATACTTGCGTATATGTTTAATGTGAACACCAAGGTTAGTCAGAGGTCAACACAGACCAAACCCAAGATTCAAACATTCAAGTTGACTGAGAAGAGCTGGATCATAAGCCAGATTGGAACTGGCATGTTTGTCAACAAATGGATAAATTCCTCTCAAACCAGCAATTTACGGAACAAGAGAAGGATTTCATGTTGGTGCAACTGTGTTACACCCTGACAGAAATGAAGAGTTACTCTGTTTTATCATGTAAGATCGGTTTAGCACTTCCCTTTTAGCAAAACAGAGAAGTTTATGCTGGATCTAACAGAAGCAAAATACAAAATTGCAGTTAGTAATGACTGATACATTATTTGGTGCTGCCAATTAGTCACTGAACAACATGTTTCTTCACATTTTAAAGCTTGTCTTTTCTTGCATGAGGATGATTTATTTTTTCAAATGAGCACTGGGGCACAGGCTTGAGTGTAGAATTGGCAATAGTATCTTAAATAAATAAAAATGCTGCCTGCCATCTTTAATTCTGTTCCTTCTAGTTTGTTGGTGTAAATTACTGAAGATGCTTACTGTGGCACAGAAGAAGACAATTTCCTTCTCTTGGCAGCCCCCGTATCTTCACCTTTCCCTGCTTTCTTTTCTCTTTCCCACTCACACACCAAACTTTTATCTGCCCTCCAACTTTAGCTATATTTATTTACTTCATTTATACCTTACCTTTCTCCTCAGTGGGGACCCAAAGCAGCTTACATTATTCTTTTCTCCTCACAACAACCCTGTGAGGTAGCTTAGGCTGAGTTACTGGCCCATTGTCATCCCATGTGCATCATGGCAGTGATAATTCAAAGCTGAGTCTCCCAGATCTTAGTCTGAAACTCTAACCACTACACTGCACCAGCTTTCATCGGATAGTTGCTTTTGTATAGTAGTAACCAGTTTGGCTTTAAGCCAAGTGGTACCAAGTAGCCAGGTGGCTGCTAGTGGGCCTGAGTCCTCCCTCAAAGGACAAAACAGCTCTGGAAAGGTCACTGCTCCCTCTCCTTGCCTTTTATTGACAGAACTTGAGGCCTGAAGGATGGCAATACTTTTGTGGATCCTAGCAGTGGCCACAGCTGTCACTGAGAGAGTGCTTATTTCTTAAAGCTATAGGGACTGCTTAAACCTGGAACTTTTCTCAGGTTTGTAGAAAGATCTGTCTTGTCTGTTCATAGAGCCATTTTCCACATTTAAGTATCCAGAAATGGGGCAATGTTGAGAATTAGATTTTTGAAAAACAAAGCTCAGATATAAATATAATAAAGCAAATGAAAAATAATGTGGGAGTTGGGAGATCTCAGAATTGGAATTCTATGAACCATTATTTAAAACTATTAAGCCCTATGAGTATAAGCCTCGAGCTACTGAATGATGCTGAAAATAGGATGATTAGTTTTAGAGATATTTAATGAAAAGCCAATTACACAGTTTTTGCCACTTACAGCATGCGAGAACAAATGTGGTCCAGCAGTTTGTGGCAATGGTCCAATAGGATCAGACATGTGTAACTCCAATGAAATCAATTGACTTAACTTTGTGTTGGACTGTGGTCTGAGCGTTTAACTTTACTGGGATGCAAGCTTTCAAGGTACTGTGTAGCATGCCACTTTCTTTCCCACTCAGTTCTGAAAAACAGGATGAAAAATTAGACTCAAAATTGTATTGAGCTGTTCATGATCTTCTTGTAAACAATAAGATTATTAGAATTAAGGGGTGTAACTACTTATAGCATCATTAATCTAGAATTTACTTAGCCAGGCTTCAAGACACGGCCATTCATCACCCAGTCTCTAATCTGCCTTTTCTGGGCAAAGTGATTGAGAGAGCAGTAGCTGATCAACTCCAGATCTTGGATAACTCTAGTGCTCTGGACTCTTTCCAGTCTAGCTTCAGACCAGGGCATTGAACAGAGACAGCACTAGTGGCATTAGTGGATGATCTCCGTCTGAATATAGTCAAAGGCCATACCTCCTTATTGCTCCTCTTGGATCTATCTGCAGCCTTTGACAAAGTAGACCATGCCATCCTGTTGAGGCATCTAGAGACAGAAGTGGGCATCAAAGGATGTGCCTTGGACTGGTTTAAATCATTTCTCGTGGAACGGAATCAAAGGATTGCCATCAGAGATCAGTTATCTACAGAATGGGAACTATCTTGCAGGGTTCCTCAGGGCGTAATTTATCTCCCATGTTATTCAACCTTTATGTAAAGCCTTTAGGAGAACTCATTCACAGCTATGGAGTTCAATGTCATCAACATGCAGATGACACCTAACTTTATATCTTCCTATCCAGGCCCCCACAGGATGCAGTAGAAACCCTGTGGAATGGCCTGCCACAGGAGGTCAGGAGAGCCCCCACTCTCCTGGTTTTCTGCAAACAATGCAAAACCGGATTATTCAAAAAGACTTTTTACTCAGATAGGGGAGGAAGGTCTCAGATGCTTCGTTAATGACGTCACCATAGACTTCACCACGATGTTGCCTTATGTATTATCTTGTTGCTTTAAATATGTGCTCCTACGTGCTACCTGTGCTTCATGTTGTCTAATGTCAGTCCTAGAATTGCTTATGTTCTGTTTCAGCATTTCTTCAACTCTGTACTGGATTCTCGCTAATGCTATGTCTTTGTAAACTTTATTTACCCTACAGCATTGTTTATGGAAATATCCTTGATATTGACTGTACTAATCTCACACAGTGTAATCCGTCTTGAGTCTCAGTGAGAAAGGTGGACTATAGATAGATAGATAGATAGATAGATAGATAGATAGATAGATAGATAGATAGATAGATAGATAGATAGATAGATAGATAGATAGATAGATAGATAGATAGATAAAGCATGTGCTTGTTCAGCTCAGTGCTCAATTAAGAACTGATATGGCTGCAATACAAGATACCACTGGGCAAGACACAGGTTGGAGTTCTTCATCTGCTGTACCTATGCCAAGTGCATGTAGTCAGTCTCCAAAATAAAAGGGGCTTCTCATAATTAATACCATAGTGTCTTCATGGCCCACTTGATGGCCAAGAGGTCTTGTTCAGCTACAGCATAAGCTCACTCCCGTTGGAGGAGCTTCAAGGCTGACGCAGAATACTGGGTATTCAGTCTTCCCCATCCCACAGTTGGGTAGCCACTGTGCCAAGCCTGGACCTCGTAGTCTGTTTCAGAAAAGAAATTAAAGAAGTGCCTTGTTGGATCTGACCAGTGATCTATGTTTGACATAGTGGCCAACCAGCTGCCCTGGAGGGTCAACAAACAGGGCATAGAGGCCGTTGCCTTCCCTGATGCTGCCCCCCAGCACTGGTATTCAGATATTTATTGGATGTGATAGACAAATATTATGCAATATGAAGCTGTCAGACCTTTGGTCTTTCAAGCCCAGGATTATGTATTCAAACTGGTAATGGCACTCCAAAGTCTCAAAGAGAGGCCTTTCATAGCCATTATACTCACATTCTTTAGATGTGGAGATTGTGTGGATTTATGGTTGCCAACTCCAGGTTGGGAAATTCTTTTAGTGGTGGGGGTATGGCCTATGAAGGGTGGAGTTGGGGTGTGTGTGAGGAAGGTCAGTAGGGATGTATGCCATAAAGTCCACCCTCCAAAGCAGCCAATTTCTCCAGAGGAATTGATCGCTGTAGTCTGGAGATATATTAGAATTCTGGAAGAACTACAGACCCCACCTGGAGGTTGGGAACTCTATGTGGATTACATCTGGGACTGTCTTTAGGAAAGTATGTGGTTTACCTTTCCCTTCTCTGCCCTTCAACATTAATATACAGTGTTTCTCTCCTTCTGACACAAAAAGCTGTGCTGTACTGTGCTGCCTACATCAAATTCCCTTCTCCTCTTGCTGTTGCGCTAGGGGAGGAAGCCCTGAGTAGCAAGCCATTTTGGTTATTATGATTATGAAGCTCCTCTGACCCTTAATAGAGGCTTTTTGATTTGTGCAGGGGCCTGCTTAGGGGTGGGGGGAGTGAAATGTGAGGAAGCTCAGCTTTCACAAGCTTCTTCCACTTGTAGATGGTGGAATCTAAACCAACATATTAAGATTTTTAACTTACTTTTCACCAAAGGCATAAGTCACATTTCCACTCTTAGTATTTAGAAGGCTCCTGGTTCTTGATTTCTCCATTTAAAAGGATCTCTGATCACAGTGTTAGGAAACATTTGTGTTTAAGATCCTGGAGTGTTACTGACTTAGCGCAGCTTTTTAATTAAGTTTCTTCAAGTCACTCTTGGACTCCCTCATGCAGTTTTCAAGGCAAGAAATGAGCAGAGGTGGTTTTGCTTATTGCTTTCCTCTGCATAGCATAGCAACCCACACAAGTGTCCTTTGGTAGTTTCCCATACAACTACTAACCGTGGCCAACCCTGTTAGTCTCCAGGCTCTGACAAGCTCAGACTAGTCAAGGCTAGTTTGGCTGCTATATCTTATCAGTTACTGGGCTCAATTTAAGGTGTTGACTATCACATACAAAGCCCTTCATGGCCGTGGTCCCTCATATCTAGAGGACCACCTTGCTCCCTATACTCCACCACAGCAGCTTCACTCATCTGAGCAGGACCACCTGCAGGTGTCACCCTGCAAATGGGCAAAATCAACAGCCTATATATGCACATTCTTAGTACTAGTCCCCATCTTATGGAACGGCCTGCCTGAAGAGGTCAGGAAAGCTCCCACTCTCCTAGCTTTCTGGAAAATATGCAAAACCAAATTATTCAGGAGGCTCTTTTACTCAGGCAATAGGGCTGAGAGATATGCTTCAATAAAAGGATAGGAACTATACTACCTAAGGATCCCATTCCCCTAGGGAGGGCAGAAGATCCCACACTCCCAGCCTCCACCTCCTGCCACTGCTTACCTGGCTGGGGGGCAGGGGAGGGTGTGGGTAATGAGCTGATTTTGAAGTCCCGTTTTGATCAAATCAGCCCCACATGGGGATCTTTACTTTGTTGTTGTGCCAGGAATGATGTCATTCCCCGCCCAACAATGAAGTCCTCCGGAGCCCAGTGCTTTGAATGTGCGAGGTAAGTTCCCCCCACGTGTGCCTCCCCATGCCCCCCCTAGTTTGGGCCCCAGGGGATTTGGCAACTACTCCTACCCTATTACTACCTATGTGCTATCTGTTACTGTTGTTAATTTTGTCATATCAAATTGTTTATATTTTGTTCAATATTGTTTCAGATTTATATGAGACTTCTGCTTGTTTTCAAATTTCTGCAATCTAAATCCTGTTGGATTGTTTAATGAATTCCCCAGCTGTTGGTTGTATTCAATTACACTGTGTAATCTGCCTTGAGTCTCAGTGAGAAAAGTGGACTATAAACTACATAGACAGACAGCCAAGGGTTGCCAGGCCCCCTCAATCTCCTGGTGGGGGACAGGGGCCTGGCACTTACCTTTGTGGAGAGGGGGGTGCGTGCAGCGGACCACGTGCGCGTGCACTCCCACAGGCACAATGATGTCACTTCGGAGGTGACGTCATCGTGCGGCCAGGTGCTGCAGAACGTGCCTGAAACGGGCCATTCTGCCGCAGATCGGTCCCGGTTTTGAGGCACTGCAGAGTGCAGGAGTGTTCCTGTGCTCCACAGCGCCTCAAAAATGGGCCCAATCTGCGCTGAAACGGGCCCATTTTGAGGTGCTGTGGAGCGCAGGAGCGCTCCTGCGCTCCGCAGCAGCCCCAATCCAGTCCAAAACGGGCCCAATCCTGGTGGCTGTGGCGCACAGGAGCATGCTGCGGGAGGAGCACGCAAGGAAGGTGCGCGCCCCCTGCTGCTCAGGTAAGTGGGGGCAGGGGTGTGGGGAGTGGTGGCGGGAGATTCCCCGCCCCCACCGGGGGTCTGGGATCCCTAAGACAGACAGACAAGCTCTGTAAAATATAAAATGTACCTACATAGAGATCTGTAGAGGTACTCTACAAATGGGCAAAATCAACAACTGCCCATACATGCACATTCTCAGTATGCAGCATCATCTGGCTCCTAAACCAACAAATTATTCTACAGGATGGAAAACATGCTCCTTGCCCATTCTAGAAATGGGATTTAAATGATCTCACAACTTTATAGATATAAACAAAACATCTAACTGAACTCCACATGTCTCACTGTTTCTGGCTTAGACAAAAGCAAGGCACTCAACAGCAAAAACAAATCTAAAAAAACCTCCAGCCCTGCCTGGGTTGTAGGAATTCTGTCAAAATAATAGAAACAAAAGAGACATGCAAGAAAAATGAAGCCATCTTTCATCCATATTGGCTGGTATGCTAAAAGTGGAAAGGTATGGCGGCTGCACCTTCCATGCTTAGGGCCCTGGCCTGGTCTCCTGGCAGCCTTGCTCAGCAACGTGACTCAGCAGAAATCAAGGATGATTTGCTCACCTTCAAAGAAACACATTTAAACGTCATTATTATTATTATTATTATTATTATTATTATTATTATTATTATTCAGATTGGGAAATGTAGGTATAATGATTTTCTTGTTTGCTTTCTTTTAAATCTTTGCCTTTGGAACTTTAATTCAGCTCCCCCTTATGTTTACCTTAAACATATACTCCTGGAGGGCTTTGGTCACAATGAACAATCCTTTGTATTTCCATACTGACTGTGCTTCAGGTGTTCTCTGCTTTACCCAGGATTTAACCTCAAGAACACCTTCCATTTTTTGTTTGTATGACCTTTATATTGTTCACTCTTTGACTCCGCCCCCCCGGCAACAAATGGTTTTCACTGCCACCAAAGGCTTTCACTTTACACGTCCTCAGTCGAACTGGTAATATAGGAAGACTTGTTATATATGGCAGTGTGGCAGAACAGTTAATGCATGGGGGTGGTTGTGAGGTTAAAAAAAGGAGATCTTTTTTGCTTAAACAAAAGTAGAATTTATTTATAAGTACATAAGTGTGATGGCTGCACAGTACTGCTAAGTGTATTGATTTCAGAATACTTCTTAAGCTTGGTAGTTTCAAAAATAATTATATCTTCTTATATTGGTCATGCAGACTAATTTTTCACACAGATCTTCACTAAACATCTCATCCACACAGACATCCTCATCCTCATCATCCTCATCCTCATCATCCTCATCATCATAACTGCACTTATATACCGCTTGTCTAGATAGATTAGTGCCTCACCCAGAGCAGTGAACGTTAGTGTTATTATTATCTCCAAAATACAGCTGGGGAGATGGGACTGAGAACAGTGGCTTACCCAAAGCCACCTACTGAGCTTATGGCAGTAGTGGGATTTGAACCAGTAGAGTGCTGATTTGCAGCTGAATCACTGTGTTACAGCAGCTCAAAGATAGACATAGACTTAGATTCACTAAGGCTTTTCACACAGCTTTCCTGACCTTAGGGCTACCAGTCCCCTGCTGGGGGCAGGGGATTCCCTGCTCCCACCCTTCACCTCTCCTTCTTGGCTGGCGGGGGGAAAGGCGGGGGAATGTGCCTCCCAGGGCATGCTCCAGGGCAGTGCGATGCACTCCGGCATTCTGCAGTAGGCCAATTTGGGGCCTCAAAAAGGCCCAATTTGGCCCCACATGGGCCGAAATTGGCCCGCTGCAGAGTGCAGGAGCACTCCAGGGCCTGTTGCACCACCCCAGCAGCACTCCGGCACTCCACAGGGAGCTGATTTTGGCTCCCAACAGGCCTGATTCAGCCCAATATGGGCCAAAATTGGCCCACTGCAGAGTGCAGGAGTGCTCCCAGGGTGGCACAAGGGTTGTGTGATGATGTCACTCTCCACACACACATGAAGACATCTAAACAGGTGAGTGCCAAGTCTTCCGCCTCCCACCCGGAGGGTAAGGGGACCTAGCAACCCTACCTGACCTAGATAGAATAATCCCTCTCAGATATACACAGACTGACCCAGGTGCACATGCAGTTCACCTGACTTAATTAGAATAAAACCTCTCTTGGGCTTCCGTGCAGTTTTCCTGTTTTGACCAGAATGAACACTTTTCTCTCAGGTCTCTATAGGGTTGCCAGCTCCAGGTCAGGAAATTCCTGGAGATCTGGAGGGTGAAACTGGGAGAAACCTGGAGAAAGTGGGGTTTGGGGAGGGAAAGGACCTTGACATGGCATAATTCCATAGATCTCACCCCCCAAAATAGCCATTTGCTCCAGGTGAACTGATCTCTGTGGCCTGGAGACCAGTTGTAATTCCAGGAGATCTCCAGCCACTACCTGGAGGCTGGCAACCCTGGGTCTCCAACTAGAAATGGCAGTTCACTCTGCTCGTTAGGGCACAGCTACCATCCAATCACAACAGACTCCATTCACGAATCCAGCCCCCACCCCGTCTTTCCTCAAAGGCCTTCATTAAAACCCACAGTAAAAACTATTACCCCTCCCTCTAGCAAGCAGATATAAAATCCAATTTAAATACACTATATGCAAAACATTACACTAGGATATATTTCTAACGAGCTATCCTGTATTTTCTTAAACTTTAATCCCTAGTCATGCTTTTACTTTGTTATGCAATTTTTTAAAAAGCAGTTCCAGACCAATTGCAGCTGCTAAATCACTGGTAAGCCCTTTTACAGCAAAAATAAACAAACAGCTTACCAGAAGATCTGTTCAGTTCCCTTTATCTAAAGCCCCTCTGCATAATATCCTCTCAGCTAACTCCTGTCAACTACTATGACTGGCTCTCTCTTTAGGATTTATCACTTTTCCTCTGCACCCTGCCTCTATATTCCTGGCCAGGTTCCTGGCTCTGTATACAATCCCTTCTACCTAATGCACATAGATGCCATGAAAAGACCTGGAGTTGCTCTCCAGAAAGCAGTATACCTGTCCTTTTCTTGATTGGGTTGTCTTCTTGCCAGGTTGCTGCTGTACTGGATGAGCAGCAGCATCACAGCTAGGCATTATACCAAACATCTCTGGCTTGGTTTTCTTAAACAGCTTTCCTCCATGTTGCATATGAAACTGCTTTTGAAAACGGGAATTGCAAGAGAAAGTTGCAATATGGTGCTCGGTCAGTCGATTAAAAACAGGAAAAAAATCCATAGGGTTATTAGAATCTCCTTGCATATCCCCAAGCAGTTCTTTAGACCTTGCCAACAGTGTTTTATTCTTATTAATCTTATTATTAATAGGTTGATTCAACATTGGCTGTCTTCTTTCTTTTTCAGCTTTTTTCTTTTATTTTTTTATTTTTAGCTTTCTTATTTTATCATATATGTTTTTCTTTTTCTATTCCTTTATGTTACTTTGCATGTGGTGTCTGTAGTCTATATGGTGTTTATGTTGTTGATATTTTAAAATTAAAATTAAAGAAATCTGACAGTTCAGTGCAATGAGAACTTCTGGGAATGTTACATTGTTTAAATAAAGGTTTCTAAAATGTAAAAAAGAAAAAAGAAACAAAGGAAATGGGAATTGCAAGAGCAAGTTGCAATATGGTGCTGGGTCAATCAATTAAAAAGAGGGGGAAATCCATAGGGTTAGTAGAATGTCCTTGTGTAACCCCTATGAGGTCATTGGTTTAGCCCAGTAGGGTGGAGTCAGTAGCTAGAGCCAGGCGGCTGAGGAAGAAGCTGGCTGCTGGGGAGCTTGATAACAATTAATGTGCTCTTATCACCTTGAATAAAGTAATCAGAAATGTTGTATGTGAACAATGACTAAAAGTGGCATTTGTGTATTGTGTTTGGTTGGTGTTACTGGGATTGTATTATTTTTGCAGGACTGTAATTTCCCAAGAAGAGGACAGAAGCCTGGGTTCCAGTTGCTTCAAATTGGAAAGATTGTGAAAAAGGACTCTACCACTTGGTGGGATCCGACAAATTGAACTGTTTACCTTTTCAAAGACATTGTTGGCTGAAAGTTTCTGTTTGGTTGCACTTATGAGTTTAGTTGAACTCATAAGTTGTATTGTATTTATTGTTAAAAGGTTTTTAATTTTTTCCTTAACTTATAATTGTGTGAAACTTTGCTTCCTAAGCCCCATAGAACCCATATAAAGAGAAGTTACACTTGCATATCCCCAAGCAGTTCTTTAGACTTTGCCTACAGTGTTTTATTCTTATTAATCTTATTATTAACACAGGAAATTATTAAAACAAATCAATATCCTAGTAAACCATCTTGTCTGCCTGCCTGCCTGTCTCTGGAGTGTTGCAGAGCTTTAAAGCCAAAGGCCCCAAGCCAGCTAATGTTAGTTGTGACTTCTGGGTCTCATTGGAAGAAGTTAGCACAACTCACTTCAGTACCATTTAGACACAATTAACGTTAGATGGATCCAAGCTATGAAGGGAGCTTCAACTCTTGAAAGCTCACTCCCTGGAAATCTAGTTGGTCTCTAAGGTGCTACTGGACCTGAATCTTGCTCACCCTACAGTCAGGCATATTTAGGCCCTTTGATTTCAGTGGTCTTAAAGTCATCTTTGTGATACAGTGTGGCTAAAGATTGCAGTGCTATGAACTGCTACCCCAAATAATTAGCATCTTTCCCCCCCCTACTCTAAGCCAGGGGCAACGTCTCTTTCATTGGTAAGATGATTCTTAACAGGAATGTCACTGTTTACTAATGTTTTTAACAATCTCACTGCATTATTTATATACTAACTAGGAATTATGTAGCAATCTCCTCCCCTCCCCTCTTTTAAGCATTCAACATATGGTTTGTTGTACTTCCTTTATTCCAGACCGTTGTTCGAGGTATGCCATCTGCTAACTTGTATATGTCTGTGGTACATATGCAAATTCTTGGCCTTGAAATGTTTCTTGATAGCCAGTTTCAAAGGAACATTAAAATGATGTGTGTGCGCTTCTGTGCGTGTGTGTGTGTGAGAGAACTATCTTTTCCCTGAAGCATATAGTGATTAAGAAAAAAAATATATCCAGTCCTTCTGGATTCTAAGGCAGTCCTCTGGATATACTTCTTAGAACCTCATGCATCCCTTACTAGAAGAATCTCAAATTCCATTGTTGTGATTTTTTAAAAAATTCTAAATCCAGATTTCTAGATTTTAATTCCTTGAGCCACTGATATCTGGCTGGATAGCAAAGTTGACCATGACATCACAGGGAACAAAAAGAGTGTAAAAATTGTAGATCTCTCTCTGTGTTGAATGTTTCATACTCAGGTTTTCCAATTAATTTTATGCTGGAAAAATGGGGTTGAATTACCATGGAGACCGATTTTTTTCTCCCTGACAAAACAGGTGATATGGAACAAAGCAACATAAGCTTTCCCGTGCTGATCTTACTGGTGATACTTTTTTAGATATTTGGAAACGGCCTTAGAGATCTGTCTTGCTCATCATACATTATGTCTCACAGTCTCTGCTTAAATTAGTTTTACAGTCTTAATGTTTCAAGTTATGCTGTGGAAAAGCTTAAAACTAGATATGTACATTCTGGCACAACCAGTGTAGGATTGTGCTAATATCCACCTTCCCTTCCAACTGAGATTACTGAGCACATTTACTGTGTGCAGCCTGTTGGCTTTCAGGGCTGTGTCAACCCAGGGCAACAGCCAGGAAACCTGGCCGAAGTTACCAAGGGGAACCTCAGGGATGTACAAGGCTGCTCACTTACCTGTGGCAGCAGCACTGAGATCCAGAGGAGGCAATCAAAAGAGAGAGGTTGAGCCAGGAAGAGTGTATGCGTGTGTGTTATGTGCCCTCAAGTTGCTTCCAATTTATGGCAGCTCTATAAATTAACAACCTCCTAAATGTCCTATTGTTAATAGCCTTGCTCAGGTCTTTCAAACTGGAGGCTGTGGTTTCCTTTATTGAATCAAGCCATCTCTTTGGGTCTTCTCAAAGGAACAGGAAAAGAGTTAAAACTCACCTTGGCCTCGATGTAAAGAGAGGAGCCAGCATAGGAAATTCACTGGTGGCATCTCATTGCAAAGGGCAGAGGAGAAGGGATGTAAGGTGGATCTGGCTAGCTCTGATGCCTGGGAAGGCACTCCAGAGCCAGGGGCATCCAGTGCAGCATTGTGGACCAATGGCATGGGAATGGGAAGGGATTAAGTTCCAGAACCTCTCTTTACAGAAAAAGATGTAATTCCCAGCACAAGGCCAAAGGGGACAATATCCAGGCAGTGTTAAGCCCCACCACCTCTCACTACAGAAAAACAAGGTCTTAAGGACGATCTAAATATATCTAAGTGAATCTGAGTCAAGAATAATACTTTCTTTGAGTACCATGACTGCACACTCTGTGCATTTTCAAAGTGCCTTTCCCTCACTACATGGTAGCTAGCCACACATGTGGTATTAAGGGGTGAGTTTCTAGGTTGGATGGAGTGATTTCCAAATGAATGCAACTCAAATATCCAATTTTATTAATCAAAGCTCTGGATAACAGCCACAATCACCCCCACCCCTACAGTCTTATACCCTAGCATCTCTTGAGAAAAGAATATACATAAATTGAATCAAGACTCATTGTATGATCATATACAAATCTCATTTCCCTGGATAGCGGATGGTGTGCCATATTGCAGATAGACTTCTTCTAAGACTGTATGTCTTAATTGTGATAATGGCACGTGGAAATTTGTGATTTATTATTTATTTCTTTATTTCATTTATACCCTGCCTTTCTCCCCAATGGTGGCTTATATCATTCTCCTCTCCTCTATTTTATTCTTCCTATGAGGTAGGTTAGGCTACTAGCAAGCTACTGTGGCAGAATCGGGATTCAAAGCCAGGCCTTCCAGATCCTTTCTAACCACTACACCACATTGGCTCTCTCCAAAGATGGGTGATGACACAAATAGCTCAATGACATCTTTAACAGGTTGTTAAATTTCATTTTATTTTAAAGTCTGATAAACAGTCCATCTATTCAGAGCCATAGGATTGCGACTACACACAGATACTAGGTGGTTCATTCCTAGTGTCCTGTAGATCATGTACTAGTATAAATACGCCTGTTCAATGTGACATCACCATGTCCCACCCCATGGCATCATTAGTGCCTTCCCAATGAATTTCAGTATTTGGGATCATCTGGCAACCTTAGCCCCCCTCCCCCCTTCTCACAGTAATCATGGCCCCTCATCATAAAAATTCTGGCTGTGGGTGTTATGGAAAGGAGGGATATAATCTGTACATAAATAAAATAAAATTGTAGTTGTGAAGAACTGTCTCATTCACTTCAAGCAAGGCCCTATGAGCTCTGATTTTTATTGTACCTGACATTTTCCATTTTATGCTGTATAATTAGTTCTCTACCTGCTGTGGGTTGATTCATGGGTTTGCAAATGAATAACTGGAGAGAACAACCATACACTGCTAAGTGAGAAGGGATAAAAGACATGGGCTAAATCAATGGTGTACAACTTGTGAATCACCAAGTAAAGGCAGCTCACCAGCATTGTATTGTAGCTTGACTCCCCTCTTTTTCTTGCATTTTCAGCAAGTACCACAACAGGAGTTTGTTTGGCTTTAGTGAACCACTATATCTTATAGGTAGGCTGTATCCGGGTCAGTGGATCACAAGCTGTGCATTTGTTCCTTAATATACTGCTTATGAGCAGTATATTATGGTTAAAAAGTGATACAAAGAAAGATTCCTGCCAGTCTTTTAATGCACAATTAAGATAGATAATCCAGTTAGAGATTTTTTGGGTGTAGGATCAACTGCTAGCAGTTACGATTAATTAATTTGTCCAGAATAAAAGGATGCATTGTTCTAATTGCACCTCAAATGAGAGATGTGGGGATTCTATCAGAAACTGATAAAATCACTACAGCATTAACTAACGAACTTCATTTATACCCCATCTTTCTCCCCAATGGGGACCCAATGTGGCTTACATTGCTCTCCTCTCCTCCATTTTTTCCATGATGGTGAATATGTCAATCATCAGTTTTAAACAAAACCCAACCCCTTGTGGTATGGCATGGAAAACAGCCATTGCAGGAGATCTGGGGCAGAGAAAATGCAGGCCAGTCCACCATGTGAAAGCCCCATTGCCACTGCACTGAATTGGCACTTCAAGCAGCAACAACAAAACCCTGAGGACTTACGGCCCTGTCTAAGTCATCTGTGAAGTTATGCTTCCACTGTAGCCCTTGAGCAGCATACAGTATACAGATAATATTTAAAAGGATAGCTCTTGCCTCTTTTTTACTCCGTTGAGTTTTTCTGCCTTACAGTCAAAAAGTGGCTTCATGCATTCATTCTCCTCAGGAACATGTGGCTCTAAGGTGGGAAGATGCGTTTATGTTATATGGTATATTGACTTATACCTTTCACGAGCGCCTGAGGACTGTAACTTTGCTTACAGAAGTTTTCAGCACACTTGGAATGTCTATACAGACTGAAACTATGTGTGCTTAAGGTTGCCAACTCCCTGTTGGGAAATTCCTAGAGATCTGGGGACAAAGCTTGAGGAGGGGCACAGTGTGGGAGTGGATGTGGGTCCCCCCATCCAAAGATGCCATTTTCTCCAGGGTGACTTATCTCTGTAGTCTGCAGATGAGTTGTCATTCTGGGAGAACTCTACGCTTCACCTGGAGGTTGGTAACCCTATGTGCACCCCATATCTTGCCAAAGATATCTGCAACCTCTGATATTACAGCTTGTTAGGTGTGCTCAGAAGTGATAAGTCTTCATTCTGTATTGTTTGAAGCTAAGGATTTCCCAATGAATGCTTCCATAAAGGAAGATCCTTTTTAAGGGACCAGGCAACTGGAATAATTGCCCTGGGTTTCACACATGGGCATAGCCACATCAACACTGACTTTTTCTTTCCAAGGCAATAATACAAGAACAGGTATATTTGGGGTATGTTGGGTTTCCTTATGTTCCATTGATCTCAGGGGAGGGATCTGCCCTTAATCTCCTGACAGATGTAAATTTAATCAACATGTAGCCAAATGCATCCCTTCCTTTTCTCCCCCACAGCCCCAGGCAGACCAATAGCTTGGCTAACATCTTGCCTAGAGGGTGACCTAAAGAACCACTAACCCCAGCTGATAACTAGAAAGAATACTTACTAACTCAGCTCAGATTCTTGATAGACAATAGCTAACTCCCCCATCCCCATCCCACAAGCTTTAAGTAACAAAATCACCAAACTGTTTGCAAAATGAGTGGTTTACTTTGATAAGGAATGCAATTGCAAGGTCATTTTCTTGTCTTCCACTTTTTAAGATATAAAATCTTAATATACTCCTGCATTAAATTCTTTTTTTTTTTGGTTAATAAATTTTTATTGGATGGGTCAATATATAATCAATTTCAAATATAAATACATTCCATTTCAATTCCCCTGTGTATATTTCTCCACCTCCTCCCCTCTCCACTTTTCAATAATGACTTCCAACAGAACTCCAACCCCCCGTTATCAATAATACCTTATTTCTATACTAAAGTTGTTCTTTTCTTATTATTAGTAAAGATCTTAATTATATCTTATCTTACTTAATTTCTTTAAAACCTCTCGAAAGACCATAATTGCCCCTTAACATCCCATTTCTTTTCCATGTATTTTTTCAACTTTTTCCAATCTTCCAAAAATACTTCTGGATCTTGCTCCTTCAAATTTCTTGTTAGTTTGTCCATTTCAGCCATGTACAACAATTTCCTTGTCCATTCTTCAATTTCAGGTATTTCTTCTCTCTTCCAATACTCAGCATATATTATTCTGGCTGCTGATATCATATAATATAACAATATCTTATCATTTCTATTAACATCTTCCACATGCAATGATAATAAC
Organism: Eublepharis macularius; assembly: GCF_028583425.1. NCBI lineage: Eukaryota > Metazoa > Chordata > Lepidosauria > Squamata > Eublepharidae > Eublepharis > Eublepharis macularius. The sequence goes on from NC_072790.1 coordinate 193,075,349, forward strand.
AACATTTCTGGATTTTTTGCAACATTATAACGAAGTATCAAAGACATCTCAGTACATATTTTGGTCCAAAAGTCTCTAGCCTTACGACAAATCCACCACATATGAAACAGAGAACCTTCATGCTCCTTACATTTCCAACACGTATTAGATAGCTGTTTGTTGGCTATGGCTAATTTTTTCAGTGTTAAGTACCATCTATATAACATTTTATAGCCATTCTCTCTAATACTGGTACATGTTGATATTTTTAAAGTATTTTTCCATAATTGTTCCCATGCTTCCATCATTATTTCATTATTACAATTTATAGCCCACTTTACCATTTGCACCTTGACTGTTTCATCTTCTGTAAACCACTTCAATAACAATTTGTACATTTTAGAAATTATTTTATTATTATCTCCCAACAGTAGTTCTTCTAACTCTGAGTTCTTGGTTCTAAGGCCTGTTTTTCTCTGGTCTGAATCAAATAAGTCTTTGATTTGTCTATATTGCAACCAACCATATTTGAAAGGCAACTCCTCATTTGGTTTAAGGTTCAACTCATTATCTGTTACTTCTGTTAAGTCTTTGAGAGTAAGCCATTCTTTTCCTTTATGTTCTAAGTTTGGGTTGATCACCTCAGCTGGTATAATCCAAAGTGGTTTCTTCTGGTCTATAAATTTTTTGTACTTTAGCCAAGTCAACAATAAGTTTCTTCTCAAATAGTGGTGCTGAAACATTGCGTCCATTTTATACTTATTGTACCACATATATGCCTGCCATCCAAATAGTTTATTATAACCTTCCAAAGTTAGTAGTTTGTGATTGGTTAAAGACACCCATTCTTTTAGCCAAACGAAACATATCGCTTCATGGTAAAGTCGAAAATCAGGTAACTGCATTCCACCCCTTTCCTTAGCATCACAAAGAACTTTCATCTTTACTCTTGGTTTCTTTCCTGCCCACTCAAACTCCGATATCTTCTTCTGCCATTTTTCAAATTGTTTTTTGTCTTTTACAATTAGTATTGTTTGCATTAGGAACACCATTCTAGGCAACACGTTCATTTTGACTGTGGCAATCCGACCTAACCACGACAAGTTTAGTTTATTCCATCATATCTCTTTCAATTTGTGTCCAGAGCTTTTCATAGTTATTCTTGAATAAATCAGTATTTTTAGCTGTCAGCTCTATTCCCAAATATTTAGTCTTGTGTACCACTTCACAGTTTGTTATTTCACTTAATTCCTGTTGTTTCTTCTTGGTCATGTTCTTGACTTCTTTTTATTTATATAGAAGCCTGCCAAATCTCCAAATTCCTTAATTTTTTCCAGTAGTCTTGGCAGAGTTTGTAGTGGATCATCTACTATAAACATCACATCATCTGCAAACGCTCTTAACTTATAGGAAGATCCCTTTATTTTTATTCCTCTTATGTCATCATCTTCTCTGATCTGCCTTAATAATATTTCTAAGACCATCACAAATAACAACGGTGATAGTGGACATCCTTGTCTTGTACCTTTTCTTATTTTAAACTTCTCTGTCAGGTCGTCATTGACACAGATTGTCGCTCTTTGTTCCTTATATATTGTTTTTACTGCTTCTATGAATTCTTTGCCTAGGTCCATCTTTTCCATTGATGCGAACATAAAGTCCCAGTTCAAGTTGTCAAAGGTCTTCTCTGCATCTGCAAAGAAAAAGCCAACTTCTTTGTCTGGTCGCTTATCAAAGTATTCAGTGGCATTTATAACCACTTTCAAGTTGTCCTTTAGTTGTCTGTTTGGTAGGAATCCAGCCTGGTCCTCTCCTATAAAGTCCATTAGCCATATTTTAAGCTTGTCTGCTAATATTCTTGCCATTATTTTATAGTCATTGTTTATAAACGAAATTGGTCTGTAATTTTTCACATCTGTCAAGTCTTGTAATTCTTTCGGGATCAAAGCAATACTCGTTTCATTCCATGTATCTGGAAGTCCTTTTCCTTGAAGTGTATCATTCATTATATTTTTTAATATCAGTACAAGGTCGTCCTTCATTACTTTGTAGAATTTAGCAGTGATCCCATCCGGTCCTGGTGCTTTTCCAATCTTTGCTGCTTCTATTGCTTGTACGATTTCTTCCTCTATTACTGGAGCATTCAGTCTCTGCTTCATTTCTTCTGTTATCTTTGGTAGATTTGTTTTGTGCAAATATCGGTCTATTTCTTCCAAATTTACTGCCTTCCTCTGGAATAATTTTGCGTAATATTTGTAGAAGGCACAAATATTAATTGTTTGATGATCCTTCAATTCCGTTCCTTCCTCCATTATCCTACTAATGATTTTCTTCTCTTTTTTCTTCTTCAGTTGCCAGGCTAGGTACTTTCCTGGTTTATTTGCTCCTTCAAATGACTTCTGTTTTAATACCTTTAAATTCCATTCTAATTCCTTGTTGCTAATGGCTCTTATTTGCTCCTGTAGTATTTTAATTTCTTGTCTTATAAATTTTTTCCCAGGTTTTTTCTTTAGTTCCTGTTCTTTTGTATGCAATTTCTCCTGAATTTCATGCCATTTCTCTTGTTTTCTTTTCTTGTCCTTGTTCTTTAATGAAATTAAATTTCCTCTTATAACTGCCTTGTATGTGTCCCATACCATTTGGATTGAAACTTCATTATTATTGTTTATTTGAAAAAAGTGTTTTGTCTCCTCTCTCAAATAGTTCAAGTTGTCCTGATTTTGTAATAAATCTTCATTTATTCTCCATTTTACTTTTCTCCGACCCATTACTGCCTTCCATAATATTGGATTATGATCTGAACTCACCCTTGGCAAAATTTCCACTTTTTTTGTACTTAAAGCTAATTCTTTTGATGTCCAAATCATGTCTATTCTTGAAAATGATGAATGCCTCGTGGAGTAGTATGTGAAGTCTTTGCCTTTAGGATTTTCTTTTCTCCATACATCCTCAAGTTGTTCTTGCTGGACTAATTCAAAAAATATTTTTGGTAACTTTCCAGATTTTTTGTTACTTCCCTTTATTTTCCTGTCTATTTGTAAATCCACAACACCATTGAAGTCTCCGGCCATTATCATCTGGTCATATGAGTCTTGATCCAATTTGTCTGTTATTTCTCTATAAAACTGGTCTTTTGCACCGTTGGGTGCATAGAGACCTATTATCAATGGTTTTTTGGTATTTACTCCTGCATTAAATTCTGAAATAAGACACAGATGGCTTTCAAAAAGATTATATGCATATCTGTTTTTTAAAAGGAGTAAAAACTGACATTGATATAGGGTGCAGGCATCTCAAAAGGGCCTATGTAAAGATCAGAGTAAATAATAATACAAGTCAGAAATCCATACTGCATCTAAAATAGGCTCTATTGAGTTAACAAAACCACTAAACTTAAGGGAATAACACAGCAAAGTTGATCAAAAATGATCAAGACAGAGATTAAAAGGAGGTCATTCTATGGAGAAATCAACATTGTTGAGAATAGGGCAAGATACTTGATAGTGAAGAGAATCAAAGAAGGGATGAAGAAATATATTACATAAGAAACATGTTACATGCCTGCACACATTTTTTGAGTGCAGAAATGTCCTCTGGCTAAATTGAAGAGCACAGTATTCCAAAAGTGTTTGTGAACATTAAGAATAATGAGGTGGGGAGGGGGAGGAGACAATATACTGGATGCAAATGAATCAACAGATTGATGCGTAATATCTGAACGGAAGAACAGATGCCAGCTGTGGAATGAGGCTGTAATCTGTTCTATTTATAAAAAAGGAGACACTTTTTGCAGACAGCATTTACAGAGACATCTTGTTGCTGGTAGCAATGTATAAACTCTTGTTGTTACAGATCACAATAAAAATATCATTACAGTAAAAGAAATCTGAAAATAACATCTTGGTATCTAACAAAATAATTAACAAATGGCATCTTTAAAAAATTAATATGTATCCTCCTATTTTGCATTCTTACTAAGTCCATTTAACTACTTCCACTACTTTCTAGAGTTTGCATAAAAATTCTAGTCTGGTTGACATTTGATAATATGTCAATCTGGAAGCAATCTCCTTTCCATTCCATTGTTCATGTACTCGCTGCTAATTGCAGATTACTAATGAAGATGAAGAACATATAATAATCAGCAAAGATCACAGAGTTTTGGAAGGTGCAGCTTTTGGTGATAGGGTGAGAAAATCTCTACTTGGTGAAATTCCTTGTTCTGTACAACTATTAACTGCTAAGGAGCCCTGTTCGCTGTTACCTTTGGTCAGCCTTGCAAAAGCTTAGGAAGGGGTACAGAGATACTGGCAGCTGGAACCTGGAAGTTGGGGATCTGAATTAACAATTTTGTTAACTTGTTTCACAGAAAGCTGCTGGGAGCTAACTCTGGCAATAATCACTACATATTGCTAGGAGGTAGTAATGGAATCCAGTACTGCATCATCTCAGGTTGCAGGTGAAGGGATCATAATTCTGAACACCCTGTTTCATAAAAAGCTCTTTGCATTTAGCAAACCAGCTTATCACTAAGCTTTGCTCCCTGATGTGCTGCTTTACTCAATACAGGGACAGTTTTTTTTAAATGTGCGAGAGCATCAGAAAACCCAATATCCTTCTGAATAGAATAGTACCATCCTGAATTCTCATCAAGTACAATGTGCAGGTGTGCTATTAGGCACATTTCGTATATATGATATGCATTGTATTATTGAGGTTGAATTGTCACTCCCCCCCACTTTCCCCTACTACAAGAGAAATGTCATAATTGCAGAATATGTGCAATATGTGGATTGCTATGTATATACTTACATATCTGAACTAATTTTTGTCTTTGTGAATCACTATCCAGGCAGACGGTTTGGATCATATAAAAAGGTGCTACTGGCCTCATGTAAGTAACCACTTGCAAATGACACAGTTTTGGAGAAAACATTTGGATTTCTACATACAATAATCTCTTCCTTTCACCTAAATGTCTACTGCTTCCAAGCAAGAGGGAGAAAAACAGAAGTCTACCCAAGCAAGAGTTGACTAAAATGCATTAGATTCACAAAGGAAGGGCTTATCCAAGGGAAAAGACCAATGTTAAGATGTATTCGGATTTTTTTCTCCGGGTTTTCATATTTATCTGAGCAGAAATACCTATAATGCTGAGTTTTGCTATTCGTTTGTCTGGTGTCATGTAGGTTGGGCAAGCTGCATATGAACTCTGGAGATAGTGATACGCCCCAAAGTCTTGCACATAAAGATATCCACTACAATGGAAAATTAGTAGTTGCTTCCTTCTTTAACCAACTGTGTCTAGAAGAGCTAAAGCAAACACTTGGTAGTATGGGTTTTGTTTTCTGACTTTGAGAACGGCAGCATTTCTTCTTCTTCTTGCTAGAAATAGCCCCCTTTCCAGACAGTATCCAAGATTTCATATGCAATCAAAACTCTTGCATCTTAGCTTGTACTCAAATAGGGCATGTGAATGACAGTGAATACTAATAAAGTACTTTTATAGTGCAATCCTATGGAGAGTTACTCCAGTCTAAGCCCATTGACTTCAATTGACTTAGACTGGAGTAACTCTGCATAGGATTGCACTGTTAGTGTGCCATGTCAGAAATGATGTGGTAGTATTATTATCATGGGTGTGTAAGTTTCATGAAATCAAAGGGTCAAAAGAGATGGCATGTACTCCTTATTAAACAGAAATCCTGGCCTAACTATAACCCATAATAATAGGTAAGCACCACATCACCATGTTGCATAAGCACAGGACAGTCAAGGAGCTTTACTGTACAGTCCTAAGCAGAGTTATAGCATTCTAAATCCACGCAAGTCAATGGACTTCAATGAATGTAAATCAGGATGTAACAATGTAATAATGGGTATTCTTCTGATTGCATCTATGCACTCCATTTTAAGTTTTCCTCTTGATCTGATGACCTCAGTTTTCCCTTGGTCAAACCCATCCTTTGTACCGTCTTATAAACATTAGAGGAGCCCCATGGTGCAGAGTGGTAAGCTGCAGGACTTCAGCCCAAACTCCGCTCATAACCTGAGTCTAATCCTGGCGGAAGCTGGGTTCAGGTAGCCAGCTCAAGGTTGACTCAGCCTTCCATCAGTAAAATGAGTACCCAGTTTCCTGGGGGTAAAGTGTAGATGACTGGGGAAGGCAATGGCAAACCACCCCGTAAAAAAAAGTCTGCCAAGAAAACGTCATGATGTGACATCCCCCTATGGGTCAGTAATGACTTGGTGCTTGCACAGGGGACTACCTTTACCTATAAATATGATTGTCATTCTGCTTTTCAGCCAGTCCAGGCAACATTGTAAATCGTTTTCAATGGATGTCACCCAATATGTACCCCTGAGGTTTTCAATTTTTACTTTCCTTCTCAGTAACATAACATTAGAAAGCCAGTTTGGTGTAGTAGTTAAGAGCAGCAGGATGGTAATCTGGAGAACTGAGTTTGATATCCCATTCCTCCACTTGAAGCCACTGGGTGACCTTGGGTCTTCTCAGAGCTCTCTCAGCCCCACCCACCTCATGAGTTGATGGTTATGAGGATAATAATAACATAGTTTGTAAACTGCTCTGAGTAGGTGTTAAGTTGTCCTGAAGAGCAGCATATAAATCACGTTATTATTATTATTCATATTGCTTTTGTTTATAATTTAATCACATCTTTCTTTTTGATGACTTCATATTCTGATCTATACTATCATTCTGCACATCTGATCCTTCCCGCCCAAATGTTATCAGCAGCCTGTTTTCACTGAACCACTATTTCAGTCAACTGCCTTAATTTAAACCAGGCCTTCTATAGGTTGTGGTCAAGTGACAGAGGGTGAACAAACTGAAGCTGAATCCTGACAAGACTGAGGTGATGCTGGTTGGGAAGCTGAGGTTTGGGGGTTATATCTGACCCTGCTGTGTTATTAGAAAAACAGGTAAATTCATCCCTGTAAAGTGCCACCTTCATCTAGTGAGGAAGCTGGCTCTCGACTGATTCCTTGGACCTGGCCATACTGATTCATGCCCCAATAACTTCGAGACTAGGCTATGGTAACACTTTCTATATGAAACCACCCTTGAAGACAATTCAGAACCGTCAGTTGGTTCAAAATGCTGCTGGACACTTATGGAAATTGCCATCTACTAACTCATTTGAAGTCCAACTATAGAAAAACCAACAAGAATAAAAGCAAGAAAATAATTTTAACATGGTATAGAGTACTGAGGTAAGTCTCTCTCACACACAGAGAGAAAGAAAGCACTGCAGAGAACATTTTAAAATGCAGTTTCATGCCTTGTATCTGGCTGTAGCTCTGGTGCTCAGAGTGTTTACTTTCCCGAGGTTGCCAAAATGATGCATTTTTAAAAAAAATTTAAGACAAAGCAGTAGTCAAGAGCTGACTTTTTAACTCTTGTTTTAAAATGTTTTAGAGAACTGGAATAACAAATTACTGTGGAATTACAATACCTGTTATCTAATCAGATGTCTAGGTGGTTGCAATTCTGTTCTTATGTTTAGAAGTGTTGCAGTGTTGGGAGTGTCACTGGAAGATCGTTGTGCTCCCAATGTGGAAATCCAGGAGGTCCTGTTTGAGTTAGGAAGAGGTTCCCCTCAGTAAGAGGCTGGAAAGTAGAATATGTAGAGGAGTAGGACAGCTAATTTTATTTATTTATTTTAGTCAGATCTTGGAAGCTAAGCAGGATCAGTACTTGGTGGGCAATTACCAAGGAAGACTCTGCCAAGGAAGGCACTGGCAAACCACCTCTGCTTCTCACTTGCCTTGAAAGGCCCTTGCTGGGGTCGCCATAAGCTGATCACGACTTGACTGCACATACACACACGCACATGCTGCCTTTCCATCCAAAATAGGGTCTCCAAAGCAGGGAACAACAGATAATTAAAACATTAAAATAACATTTAAAATGCATATATAAATACAATAAAAACATATCTATCTATCTATCTATCTATCTATCTATCTATCTATCTATCTATCTATCTATCTATCTATCTGTCTATCTGTCTATCTGTCTATCTGTCTATCTGTCTATCTATCTATCTATCTATCTATCTATCTATCTATCTATCTAAAGACAAGTGTCCTGACTCACTCTTCAATGCCCAGCCCAAACCCCTGGACCTATAAACATGAAATTTGGGGAGAACATTCCTTTCGTGATGTAAATACTTACTAAGAAGGGATTTTAAGAAATTTGCCCCCTAAGGGGGTCAAAAGGGGTCAAATGTGTTTTCCCAAAGGGGTACAGCTTCCCTGTGTGGCTGGCAGGCTGCTGCCTGCTTGCACCCCTGCCCACTGCCAGCTTGGCCACTCTTCCCTGATTGGACCAGCCTTTCAAGGTCATTTGCATACGTGGACTGATTGAGGCTCACAACATTACACACTTTATTCCCCCCCCCCGAGGCAGTTGGAACACAGGTCATTTACATACGTGGGCTGATTGGTCCTCACCCCCCACATTCTAAACAGTCTGCAGTTGCTGTTGGGAGTCATTGAACGTATCCTGAGGTAAAATGCACCTCCCAGTCTTCCCCTCAAAGTTCCCTGAGGTTGCCAATCTCCCTGTGGGGCCTGACTTTCCTGTGGGGCTAGCAGGCTTCTGCCTGCTTGCACCCCACCCCCCTCTGATTGGTCAGCTTTGGAACTCTGTGTTCTGAGGTAAAAATCAGGTCAAGGAAACTACAGACATTAACATGCTTCGCTTTATTCAAACACCTTTGTGAAGCTCAGGTACTATGCTATTATACTGCAAAACCAACTTAAAAAACAAACAAACAAACCAACAAATGTTACATACCCATAAGTATTTTAACTGGATTCAAAGTATTTAAATACTGTAGCAATGTATGGGTATCAAGCTAGTAGATATATATATACAAACACAACCAGAGAGAAGGGCAAATAAATGTTTACTAATGGTGCGGCAAATGAAACAAAAAAAGTCTTCATCAGCTGGTATAAAACAATGACAGAGGGAGACAGGCAAATTTCCCTGGGGAGGGAGTTCCAAAATGTGGTGCAGGGATTAGAACATTGAACTAAAACTGGGGAGGCTCACAGGTTCAAATCCCTACTCTGCCATGATCCTGGAGGACCTTGGACCAGTCATTCTTTCCCAGCGTAACCTACCTCACAGGACCTTTGTGAGGATAAATGGAGGAGGGGAGAACAATGGTCCTCTTAGCTTCTTGGAGGAAGTGCAGGATATAAAATGCACTGAATAAGTAAAGTAATAGAAAGAAAAGACATTATGATAATAGAATCATAGGGTTGGAAGGGACCTCTAGGTCATCTAGTTCAACCCCCTGCACAATGCAGGAAATTCACAAATACTCCCCCCCCTTACTCCATGCCCAGAAGATAGCAAAACACCATCAGAATCCCTAGCCAATTGGCCTGGGGAAAATTGCTACCTGACCCCAAGGTGGTGATTGGCCTTATCCTGGGCATGTAAGAAGGGGCCATGAGAACTAAGCACTGATGTAACCCTTCCTCTCAAATGGCTATCTACCCTCTTCTTAAAAACCTCCAAAGAAGGGTAGCTCACCATCTCCCGAGGAAGCCTGTTCCACTAAGGGACTGCTCTGTGAGGAAGTTCTTCCTAACGTTTAGCTGAATGATGCTTCATTAATTTTCTGCTAAATATTCAGGCAGGGATGTTGAATTATGTGGTTTAAAGGCCCACGTTCAGATGCCCTGGGGTATCATCCATCTTTTAAAACGGAAAAATCCATTGTTACGATGTGGGAAGCAGCCAGTAATAGAAATCCTTAATGTCTAAAAGAAAATACTCTGGCTGAAGTGAGAAATTTTACCATCTCCCACCATTGTTGAACATCATACCCTAAAGGTGTGACATTCAATCCTTGTGCTCCTTGCCCCCAAAGGGATAGAGGCTAGACAGTAATTCTGAGCCCAGAAGATCAAGACTGATCTCAGAGGGGGGTGGACTCCCAAAGGGAGATTATAAATTCTCTGGGCAAACCAGAGAAGGCCTCTGCTGCTGGACTCTTACTGGGAGTGTCCTCAAGCCATGAAGGTCTAGACCTTTACTTAGAGACTCCATCTTGTTCACATGTTGAGGCACAATGGGAGAAGTCCTATCTCTGAGAACTAAGGTAATGATGAACTTTTAGATGTTGCAACTTCTGTTGAGGCAGGCAGCAACTTGGTTCATATGAAAGGTGTTGGGCAGTACAGCACAACATGCAGACTTCTTTTAATTTGACAGTAATTTAGTTCTGAATAGCCAGAACTCTGGATTTGTCAGAGGAAACTACAAATTTTGTTTGGGCTCAATAACCTGCCACTGTTTCTAGTGACCAGCGAAGCTTCATTTTCTTGCTTCTTGCCCTGTGGAGGGAAAGTGTGTCCCTTTTGTACCTGCTCTGTATTGAGTTGATTTTACAAGGGAGAAGAAGCAGTTGGGATACTTGTGTTCAAAGTAACTATTCCAGTCCAAGTGCTACAACCTAGTTCAAGATGCATCCCAATTCCACTCTGAAAAAGGTGCTTTCTTACTCTGTTTCAGGTAGGTAGCTGTGTTGGGATGAAGGGAACTTTGATTCTCAAAAGCTCATACCTTGGAAATCTAGTTGGTCTTTACAGTACTGTTGGGCCTGGATCTCGCTCTTCCCTTTCTCTGTGTTTTTGAAAAGTTGTTACTTTTCTGGCAGATAATATTCTATCCTTTTGCTCCTGGTCATCAGAATTAGGTATCTATTTGCTTTGTGAACTTGTGACTGTAATGTGTGATCCCCTACTGTCTGTAACCTACTCCTCAAAATACTTCCTATACAAGAAAAATAATTGTATAGTACAGTTTCTTATTTTGTCACTCACAGGCCAATTATTCTAATGACAAGTGATGAAAAGACCTTTTTTCTTCCAAGAAATTCGTGGGTTTTTTAGAATGTTTCCTTCCGCTAAATCATTATCACTTGCTTTCCAAAGACAGATTATTATGTGGAAAGACAAAAATAAATCTGGTTTTGATGATACCCAAAGCCATTTTTCTCCTACTGTGAATAATCAACTAGATGCATTTTAGTTTAGATTTTTGAAATTTCTGCTACACCATATTTGTTCTATCAGAACATTTTTAAAGTTCAGAATAGATTATAAATTTGTCTTATGTACACTTTCACCCAATTCTCTCCCCCCCCCCACTGCCACCCAATTGCAGCCTGTTATGCCTTATGGCATTTTGTTCACAACCTTGTGTGACCATCCCATCAGCTTTTCTGAGATACCGAGAGATTACTATTAGAAGAGACTACTACGAGAAGGAGGAGGTGGGAAAGAATCATCTTCCACTAACAGTTCGTCACATCCAGCCTAATAAAATTAAACATAACTAGTGATAAAGGAGCATAAATGGAAAGAACAAAAATAGCAGTGGTGCCTAACAGAGGCAGGGCCGTAAATGACCATGAGATATTTCAAATACTGATTGCTCTGAACTAAGACTGCCCTTGCCTGGTGTGCGAAGGTGAGCAAATAATAGGGCAGGGCAAATCTCTTCCATAGCACTGCTATTGAAAATGCTGAATCTACCCACTGTATCTTACATTGGAGGAACATGCAGCAAAACCTGCAAGATACATGAAGCTGGCTTATATGGAGTCAGGCTATTGATCTATCAAGATCACTATTGTCTACTTTGACTGGCAGCAGCACTCCTGGGTCTTTAACATCACCTTCTACCTGATCCTTTTAACTGGAGATGCTGTGGATTGGACATGGGGCCTTCTGCTTGCAAAGCAGGTACTCTACCAATGAGCCATGGCTGCTTCCCTTCAAGTAACCTTGATGTACCTTGAATCTAGATTGTTTAGGGTTAACATTTTCAACTAGGCATAGAAAATTCAATAATGATAAAATAGTAATGAAGTTAAGTTCAGATGAAACTACAGATCCAATTAGAAAATAATAAATAAATCTGATTGGTTCATAAGAATGGCAGATGGTCTATAGGTGTTGTGTTCTGGCACATGCAACTTGATGAAGTGAAGGGTATGGACAAAAAAAACAGTATAAAACTATTATGAAGACAGGACAAGGGAAAATGTTATCTTTAGAATAAAACAAAATTGGAAAAAGTACATTTTTGGAATTAGAATGTCAAGTGAAGAAGGTAAGCATGGCTCCATTGCACATTGCATTGACTGAGAAATATTTTCTTACCTTATTGTTAATTTGTTTAAGTGAAAATGTTGCTTCTATTTCCAGTTCTAAGATTTATGATACATATTAAAATACAAATAACTAAACAGTGTTTTGTTGACATTGTTTCCTACTATATTATGTACCTTCCTTATAAATGCTCCGAGCTGTACTCTCATTCACCACAGATCTAATAGGGCCAAATTTGTCTGTACAATTCTTAAAATTATCTTACTGAAATAGATGAGAATCCTACCTAATAGAGCAATATCAGTCTTCAAAGTTTATACATAAACATATAAAGCTGTCTTATACTACCTCCCTGAGATCTTTTTTAATGGAGATGGTGGAGAATGAACCTGGGACTTTTTTATATACAAGGTAGATGCTCTACCTCTGAGCCACAGCGCTTTCCCAGTAGAGTGCATAAATGAAGTAATGCCTACCAAACAGCATTGTCTCAGAAGTAACGTCAGGGCTTGTGCCCATGAAGAAAATAACCGGTTAGGTGTATAATTTCAGCTACTTTGTCAAGGTTTGGATGGATCACACCCAGGCAAAGGAATGAAGAAGTTTTGAAACAGTTAGCATAGACAGAACATCTGCCTGCCTCTGAGGTCAGTGGTGACAAAGAATGTACAGAGTGTCTTCTAGCCTAAACTGCCATACTTCCTACAGCCTAATCCCCTGATTCAACAAGGGTGCTAACACCTTATTTAGCTGCTGCCATCACAGTTGTTCACTAGGTCAGTGGGGATGTTCTATTTACTTGCTTGTTAAAAAAGCCAAATAATTATCTGTGGAGGTAACCTCATAAGATTTCCAAAGCAGAACATGGATAGGTGGGATATCAAAGTTCCCTAAGGCACAGTAGTATATACTTTTTTTTGCTTTACATCCCTCCTTTTTACATAAAAGTACTCTGGGCTACTTGTAAAAAGAATTTTAAAAATCAACTGCATAATAGCTATTAGTGTTGCTACAATAAATATAGGCTTTTAAAATCATAAGCATATAAATAAATATTCTCACGCTGTTTCTGTACATGCATTTCAACTTTCCACTAGTCATTACACTGTCTCAGGCTTTGGGAAAGTTTTCTGATTTTATATAAAGACTAGTACTTTTGTTTGAGATATTCAGTTCTCTGGGGCTGTGCCTGCCTGCTAGATGGTGAGGCCTCATTTGGAGTACTGTGTACAGTTCTGGTCGCCACACCTTAAAAAAGATATCATAGCACTGGAAAAAGTACAGAGAAGGGCAACTAAAATGATTAAAGGGTTGGAACACTTTCCCTATGAGGAAAGATTGAGGCGCTTGGGGCTCTTTAGCCTGGAGAAAAGACGACTGAGGGGAGACATGATAGAGGTTTACAAGATAATGCACGGGTTAGAGAAGGTCGAGAAAGATGTGTTTTTCTCCCTTTCTCACAATACAAGAACTCGTGGGCACTCTATGAAATTATTGAGCAGTCGGGTTAGAACAGATAGAAGAAAATACTACTTTACACAAAGGGTGATAAACACATGGAATTCGTTGCCACAGGAGGTGGTGGCAGCTACAAGCATTGCCAGCTTCAAGAGGGGACTGGACAAATATATGGAGCAGAGGTCCATCAGTGGCTATTAGCCACAGGAGATAGATGGTATTCTCTTTGTGGGGAGGTGGTGCTCTGTGTCTTGGTGCTGGAAGGAAGGCAGTGGGAGGGCTTCTGGTGTCCTGGCCTCACTGACAGTCCTTTAGATGGCACTGGATTTCTAGCCACTGTGTGTGACAGAATGTTGGACTGGATGGGCCACTGGCCTGATCCAACATGGCTTTGCTTATGTTCTTATGTTCTTATGAAAGGCAAGAGTGAAACTTTGCTTGTTCCCGCAGGTAGACAAGCAGGACTGCATGAATGAGAAGGACATAAAGGCAAAGTCATGCCCTCATGGCTAAATCCCTTTCCTCCCCACTATAGACAGACTTCTAGTATATTGGCATGAAAGAGAAGTAAATTATTGTGCAGGCAGGGCTGGCACACTGCATATGAAGAGGAGTTCTGGCAAGTGCTTTCCCTCCTCAATGAAAGGCAAGGCCAATTGAGAGGGGACATGACAGATCTATGGTAAAGAAAAACTTCTGAGTTCTATCTCTGTGCAAAAGGTTATGAGGACCAAACTTCTGAGCTCTCAGTCTCCATATCTTTAATTTAATGTACAGGAACTAAAGCATACAATTGCATCATTCTCCTGTGCAGATTTCCTCCTTCAAGCTGCAGTTAGCACTTGTAGAAGAAAAAGACAGGCAAGTTCTTATGAAAAAATGGATGGGGAGACTATTTTTAATAGGAAAAAAATAGGGTTCACAGAGCAGCTACATCCTGTATCATCCTGTGCCTGATAAGAGTGCTCGCAACTATTTCCTCTCAGCCCAGCTGACTTCCAGTATCAGAGCTGGGCTGGCACAAAAATTCTGAAGCACAGCAAGGTAAGGCAAAAGGGCTCAGGATTTAGTTCCTGTCTCTTGCATGATCTACTTTAAAAAATAAAAATAGACTCATCTGTTGAGCATCCTGAGAATGTAGGGAACACTTAACATTGTCATACCTTCCTGTTCTTGCTCAGCAAGGGAGAATTTTAATTGCCTCCAAATGGGGACATTTTCAGTTATATTACTACAGTTCAGTAAGAAAGATAACTTTGGTGAAATAAATACCACTTGAAATCTACATCCCAGTTGCATTGGGTGGCAGGGTGATGGAGGTTACACATAGAAATATGCTTTCCATTGAAATTAATGGAAATTACCCGTGGATTTATTTAACTAATAGGATTCACTTTAATTCTGATATTAAAAAAATGTAAGCAAGTTTAAAAATAAAAGACAAAAGAACAAACTCTGAATTTGTTTCTTTTTGGCATACATGTAATTGAAATTAATAAAATAAGGCTTTCTTCATGCCCAAGTACTACATCTTAAGCCCAGACACAAAGGTTAGTTTAATTACGATCAAAATGGAGTCATTCCATAAGAGCAAAGAGACCAGCAAAAATCAAGAGCTTCTTAATCTTAGCTCAAGTATACAACTTCTGGATAAAGGGCTACTCAAAGCAACACCTTTGAATCCCACAGGCTACTGCCCAGCATGAAGTAAAAGGTGATTTCTATCAATAAACATTAAAGTCTAGCCAGTCAAACAAGGATCTGAAACCTGATATGAAGGCGACTTTGAATCAAGCATCTGTGAAAAGCTGAGTCATAAGCTACTTGAGGCATCTTCTGTGATGCTTTGTCAGGCAGAAATTCCTCTGAAATATTTCCAGCACTCATTCTGATTTGGAGGCTTCTGTTGTATATGACAAACCACAGTAATTCCACATTCATATATCAGAAAAATGGAAGTGGGTGAGTTTGGCGTTCTCCTTGCTTGCTGTGCAAATTTTAAAATTTAGCTCATAGAATATTTCATATGATGAAAGCCCTGACAGAGGGAGGGGAAGATAACAGACTATCAGGTTGTGTTTGGAGAATCTACAACCTTTCATTTGGCAGAAGGCCTCCTAAACGAGTTTTGTGAAGAAGACCACAACAAAGTCGTATGTAGGTATGTGTGTAGGTTTAAATGTCTTTGGGAAATCAACCAGAAAGGCATTCCTTAACAACTATTTACAATTGTATAGGAATGTGGACAATGCCATAGGCTTGAACTATCATTGAGTGCGATAGGAAGGGAAGAACGGAAGGAAACAGAACTGAGGTAACAAGGCGTATAGTGTAGTAGACAGAAGCAAATATGTATGGGCATTGAAGAAACAGGTGACCTATGAAATGAAAGTTTAAAAAATAAAGGAGGAAGGTCAATTTAGAGCCCAGGAAAGAGGTGTTAGAAGTCTGAATACATAAAGCAGCACAGACAAATGGGCTAAAGAAATGAAAAACCAGGTGGCTTAGGGAAAGGGGGGGGAGCAGAGATTATGGAGATTTGAGGCAAATGGGGAATTCAGTAGCAAACAGGCTAAGCCACTACTGAGGAAACCTGTGATACGGAAGAGACCAAGAGAAGTGAGGCAAAGTATGCTGGTAACAGGGAAAGGAGGCTGGGGCTTGCCCTCATATTCTAAATTTCTTATAACTTTCTTTTGGGCCATGTTTTCATACCATGTGTTGGACATCTCAGTAGTGAAAATTTCTGCATGTAACAAGTTAGTTATCTGATGGGCCACTTTCCTGGACTGAAGTGGCCTTGGGAAGTTGGTATTGGTTCTGTTGGATAAAGTTGCATGTAGCCCATCAGTACATGTAAGTTTCCCCAGTGGGGCAAACAGTAGCTCCCTGTAGCTATTTCAGGTCAGGAGGAAAAGAGTATGCGGCAAAGGCTTAAGCCTTCTCTCAACTCACACTACTGCTCTGATAAGAATTGGGCCTCTGTGTGGCAATTAGGTTTGCCAATCTCTAGATGGGGCCGGGAGTTCTCCCAGGATTTCTGTTGATGTCCAGATCAGCTCCCCTGGAGGAAATGGCAGCTTCAGAGGAGAGAGTTATGGCATCCCATTTCCATTGAGCTCCCTCCTTAAAGTCTGCCCTCCCCAAGTGCCACACCCAAATCTCCAGGAATTTCCCAAGCTGGGGCTGGCAACTCTAGACTGTGCCTGGGAAATCAGTTTCAAGCATGGAAGTCCCATGGCATGTCTGGTCAACAGGACCTGGGGCAGACTTGGGTAAACAGACACACAAGGGAAGGTGTATTCCCTTCCCAATTGCTTTCAGAAGCCTCTTCTTCACTGCATCGTGCACTAATGAAACAGCTCTCCTTGAAGATAGATCAAGGTGGGTAGCCATGTTAGTCTGTCTGTAGCAGTAGAAAAGAGCAAGAGTCCAGTAGCACTTATAAAACTAACAAAATTTGTGCTAGGGTATGAGCTTTCATGAGCCACACTTTAGGAGACCATTTGTAGAAATAATCTGAGAGAGCATGTGAGATGCTTTGTGTGTGTGTGCGCGTGTGCGTACACATACACGTGCCCATGTATAACGTGCTGTCAAGTCGCAGCCATCTTCTGGCAACCCCATAGAGGTTTCAAGGTAATGTGAGATATTGGTGGTAGAAAGTACTGTCAAGTCATAGCTGATTTATGGCAAATCATACTGGGGTTTTCAAGGCAAGAGACTAACAGAATTGGTTTGCCATTACCTGCTTCTACATAACATCCCTTGTCTTCCTTCAAGGTATCCCATCCAAGTACTAAGAAGGATGATCCTGCTTAGTTTCTGAGCTCTGATGAATAACAACAACAACAACATTCAATTTATATACCGCCCTTCAGGACAACTTAATGCCTGCGGTTTACCAAGTATGTAATTATTATCCCCACAACAGGGATATCATCCCCACAACAGAGATAATGAGAGTGGACTTTCCTGGGCTATCCAGGTCAGGGCAATGTGAGATATTATCTATGCCATATATGTGAGATAACCATATTATTAAGTAATATGGGAAAATCTGTACCAAAACAAAGTAGAAAACAATTTCAAATGGAGGATTTGTTGGCCAAAAATATGAAAGTCCTATGATGCCATAAGTTAATGTAGGAAATTATGCAATGTCATGATGACCAAGTATAAATTTAGTACTATTGTTAAGCTATGTACAGGTAGAAAAAAAGAGTAACAATTTTATTTAGGGAGCAACTAAGGAAATGTGCTGTGTTTGAGTAAAAAAAATCCCAGGGAAATGGATGCACTTAGCTACTGTCAATGTTATAAGTTAGTTTAGCATGAGCCTTAATGTATTCATATACTTCTCTGGTCAGTTTAGTTTCAAATATCTGTTTGTACTTGATTTTTTTATTTTTCACAAAAGCATAAATTAGTTTATGTGAAAATAACTATTTCTATATTATTCATTTATATTAAATTACAATGCTTTTTATTTATATTTATTTATGAATTTGGTATATGTAAAAGGTGGTAAGCTGCAGTACTGCAGCCCCAGCTCTGCTCACGATCTGAGTTCAATCCTGGTGAAAGCCGGGTTCAGGTAGCCAGTTCAAGGTTGACTCAGCCTTCCATCCTTCCAAGATCAGTAAAATGAGTACCCAGTTTCCTGGGGGTAAAGTGTAGATGACTGGGGAAGGCAATGGCAAACCACCCCATAACAGAAGTCTGCCAAGAAAATGTGATGCAATATCCCCCCATGTACAGGGGATTACCTTTACCTTTATAAGGTGTATTGTAAATTTGTAATAAAATAATAAAAAGAAAAAGAAAGCAGTTACACTAAGTCTAGAATACTTTGTTATAGAACTAGTATCAGGAGTGAGAGAGGGGTGGGGCTGTGAACTGGGAAATCCCTTGTTCAAGTATCACCATAGCTTACCTATAGCATATAACGTCTTGAGGATTTTAAGCCGATAAGTATTTTCTCAGCTTCTACAAAGTTTAACAATACTAGACAAGCCACAGAACTGTTGTAAGGATTACTTAGCTAATGTATGTAAAGCACGTCGAATATTTATTATAAATGTGTTCACATGCATGGGCACCTCTGAGAAACTGGAGAAGAGAGAACTGGTTCGTACCTTCCCACCCCACAACATCTCCCACCCTCATATTCTCTCTCAGAGGTTTGAGCAGGCTGATTCCCCCTGCTCCCTATTTTCTTTTTTACTAACACTCTTCTGCTCTAAATATTTCATCTCTTTTGGACATAATTAATTCTCATTAGGGATTTTGAGATTCCTTTCCTTTTTCTTTTGGTGAATTAACTAAACCACGTTTTCTGCATACTTGGGGCTTATAGAGACCCCTACATTTTCTGTGGGTGGCTCCATTGTGTGGCTTTCCTTATTAGCATAGGAATCAACCAGTTTATTATTAGATATATGGATAGTATAATCATACTTGGTATTATAAATGTTCAAAACATCATATACATTCCATGTACAATATGTGGGAGTATGAGACAGAGGCATTATAAGGAATATCTAAATATATAATGTAGATATTTTCACAAGTACATATTTTGCTATTATAATTGTTTTAAAATTCAGAAAAAATGAAGGTTTCTTTCCTAAAAAAAAATAAAGAACAGAATATTTGATATATTTCTATGGAAAATAAGGACAGATAAATACAAAGAACAAAATAAAAAAGCCAAATACAAACAAGGGATATTGTTTGCTTCCCAGCTAACCCTCATTTGTAACTAAGGCCTGATTACTGAGAAGAAAACCCCTGTATTTAATCCCTAGTGAAATCCTACAGTAACTGAGTAAGTACTGTTTATGACTTCATGTCCCACTTCTTCTTTCTCTTTCCTTTACTGTCCCCCTATAGTAATTTTTGTTGCTTAATTCTCAGTTCCTCTTTTCAAAAACTGGTCCCTACCTCCAGCAGAATAGGAATTTGTAATGGCTGTGAAACATTTTGGCTAATTTGTCTTCAGGTGCAGAGGGTGGGAACTGGCATGAGCATGCTGGTCCTATCCTCCAGCATCTGTGATACTGCTGGCTCATAAACATAACACCCATGGGTGGAGGAAGTATCCACGTGTATGCTGCCTCCCCATGATTGGGAATGTTGGTTTCTGGATGTTCTTAGTCATTGGGAGGAAACATAGCTATATGGGCACTTCCCCTGCATTTAGGTGCCACGGATGCAAGTTGGCAATCTTCGGGGGGTGGGGCCAGCACACTCATGCTCACCCCCGCTCTCCAGGTCTTCAGCCAGTGCACTGAGGTGTCATGCATACGGGACTAGTAATAAGATGTTTTAAGAACTGTAGTCATTGCAATGTCATTTTCCTCTTAACTGCTGCCTTTTAAAACCAAGTGGCTGGATGACTTTTTCTGTTACCCTCCCCATATGGATGGAATAAGATCCCTTGGGTAGTCGCTGTTCCTGTGTGCCTTCTACAAAGGATAGTCTAAACAGAAAATTAAGTGTTAGCTTCACTCTTGTTACCAGGCAACTCAGGACCTCTGGTGGCAGAATTTGGTATTTCTGGTACAAAGCTTTATTTGGTATATACCAGAAAGCTTTGGTATTTCTGGTATAAAGCTATATTTGGTATAAAGCTTTTGTCTTTGGCCTTTGCTTAAAACAGTACACCTGAACATAGAACCATTAGTTCAGATGGTGAGCCCAGATATCTCAAGCTTTCTTATGAGGACTGAATTTTTAAAGCTACCTAAACTACTACATTTCTGCCTGTGCAGGGTGAAAAGGTACATATATAGCCAGAAATTCCAGTGACTTGGCTCTGACAATGTGGTGGTTATTGGTTGAAGGATTCACAGTGTCATGAAACATAAGTTCCTGCTTTGTATTGTTGGCAAGAGGTTGATGTTATGTGGTTATACAGAGCTCCTGATGGATAGATGTGTGTGTTATGTGCTGTCAAGTCACCTCCAACCTATGGTGATGCTATGAATGAAAGACATCCAAAATGTCCTATCATTAACAGACTTGCTCAAATCCTGCAAACTGGAGGATGTGGCTTTTTTATTGAGTCAAGCCATCTTGTTTTAGGTCTTCCTCTTTTCCTACTGCCTTCTACTTTTCCTAGCATTATTGACTTTTCCAGGGAATCTTGTCTTCTTATAATGTGACCAAAGTACAATAGCCTCAGTTTTGTCATGTTAGCTTCTAGGGAGAATTCATGTTTGATTTGATCTAGTACCCACTTATTTGTCTGTTTGGCTGTCCATGGTATCTGCAAAACTCTCCTCCAGCACCACGTTCCAAATAAATCATTTTCTTCCTGTCAGCTTTTTTCACTGTCCAACTTTCACAACCATACATCGTAATGGGGAATACCATTGTTTGAATTATCTTGGTTTCTTGATCTTGCAACATCTTTATCTTTAAGGATCTTATCTAGCTATAGGTGACTGCAAACTTTAATCTGTGCGGTAAGGTCTTGACATTGTCCTTTGCTTGTGTCAGGATGGCTGAGATTCAACAATTGAAGTTCCCAAGCAAGGAAAAGCTGTCTTTGTTATACAGTAGGTGGGAACGGGAGATCTCCTGGAATTATGACAGATCTTCAGACTATGGAGATCAGTTACCCTAAAGAAAACAGCTGTTTCGGAAGTTTGTGCCACAACCCCCCTCCCAAGTCCCTCTGACTTCTCTAACTCTACCCTTCCCACTGCCAAATCTCCAAGAATTAATCTCCTCCCAGTGTTGGCAAAGGTATTAAAACCACTGCAGCCTGCTGAAAAATAAAGATAGTGACCTTATTTTTCAGTTGCTTGAATTTTTGCAGTCTGGGTAACTCATTATAGAAAATAAGTTCCTTTTTGAGAGAGGACAAAATCACAAATATCTATTTGTTATTGGGTAGGTCCCTTGTCACCCCAGCATAGTTATCATTATGGGATGATATTATTCATGGATTGTGTGTGTTGTTTTTGCCTTGTTGATGGGACTGCTATATTGTTCTTACATTTTGCAACATGTTTTTACTTTGTTAATTGATTTGAGTCGAAGGTGGGTTATCAATAGCTATTTTAAACTTTCAGTCCCAGAGTTTCTGAGCTGGTTAAGGCAAAGGCTCCTTAAACGATAACCAACTTGTGAAAATATTGTTTCTTTTTTTGCGGCAACTGAGTAGCACAGAACGCACGTAGACAAACACTGATTTATTTCCTACACAGATGAAAGCACCACGCACCACGGGAATCAATGGATAAGCAGCAGCTGCGAGTCGAGTGACAGGTTTGCACATGCTCGTCGCCCTTCCCCATTCTCGGGGCACGGCGGGGGAGCATGCCAGTGTCTCTGATGCGAAAGAGGAAGCGCGGGTCGGGTGTAAAACCATCGCTGCGATAGGAAGATGCCGCTTCCCCTGACGGGCCGTGTGGAAAAGCCGGGGCAAAGGGGGAGGAGGAAGCCCTGCTCAGCTCCCTCAGCGCCAGGCAACCAACCACCTTTTGCACCAGTCTCGCAAAAAATGACTCTGTCGGAGGCGGGGTTTCAGCAAGTGGGGGGAACCGTCACCTTGTGACGCGCTTTCCTCCAACCGCAATCCCCGCCACGCCTCTCAGACCACGCCTCCATGAGCCGGAGGGAACCCGGCCGCTAAGGAAAGCGGTCTGTGGGCGTGGCCTGCGCCTGGCGGCAAGCATCCCCGGGGACCAATCATGCGGGGAGGTGTGCTCCATAGCCGCCCAGTTGCCGGGGGCACAGCCAATGAGGGGCTCCTAGGTGGGCGGGCCGTGCGCGAGTGGGCGGATGGGCGGTGCAGGGGTTCCGTGTGGAAAGGAGTGCGAGGGGGTTCGGGTGCAAAGTTTAGTTTCAAACCGTCTGCAAAGAGCGGCTGTGCTGCCGCTGCCTGGCACTCGGCTCTGGCGCGGAA
This sequence comes from Eublepharis macularius, assembly GCF_028583425.1. Classification (NCBI taxonomy): domain Eukaryota; kingdom Metazoa; phylum Chordata; class Lepidosauria; order Squamata; family Eublepharidae; genus Eublepharis; species Eublepharis macularius. The sequence continues at coordinate 193,097,871 of NC_072790.1, forward strand.
GGCGGCAGGGAGACATCCGAAGCCGGGCACGGAGGAGCCGGATCCCTCGCACCGCCGCGGCGGATCGGCTGGCCCCGCTCTCGCTTCCTTCGCCGCCAGTGCCGAACGCCCCTCGCCGGGATGGGCGTGGAGGCGCCGGGAGAGCCGCCGGCCGCGGGCCGCCGCCGCCGCGAGTGCCGGCGGGTGCGGCTGCTGTGCATGTTGGCGCTGACCTTCCTGTTCTTCGTGCTGGAGGTGGTGGTGAGCCGCCTGACGGCCTCTCTGGCCATGCTCTCCGACTCCTTCCACATGCTGTCGGACGTGATGGCGCTGGTGGTGGCGCTGGTGGCCGTGCGCTTCGCTCAGCGCACCCGCGCCACCAAGAAGAACACCTTCGGCTGGGTGCGGGCCGAGGTGATGGGCGCGCTGGTCAACGCCGTCTTCCTTACCGCCCTCTGCTTCACCATCCTGCTGGAGGCCATCGAGCGCTTCACCGAGCCCCACGAGATCCAGCAGCCCATGGTGGTCATCGTCGTCGGGGTGGCCGGGCTGCTGGTCAACCTCCTGGGGCTCTGCCTCTTCCACCAGCACGGCGGCGGCCACGGGCACTCGCACGGGGGAGGAAGCAGCCGCCGGGGCAAGGGGGAGCGGCCGGCCGGAGACCTGCTCAAGGAGGAGGAGACCAACACGCTGGTGGAGAACTGCAGCAGCTCCAATGGGCTCAGCCTGGAGAAGCTAGGTGAGCTCGGGGGGGCGGGGTGGGGGACCGGGATCCAGCCTTTCAGCCCAGGCTGGCCTTTCCAAGGAAGAGATGCGGGCGCTGAAGGCCAGCTGGGAGCGCTCCTTTCTGAGGTTCGGTGGGAGTTGGGAGGTTGGAAGGGGTTCATTGTGGGTATTGCCCGTTGAGGGAAATATGCTGGTGTCCCGCACTTCATGATCTCGGCCCCATGCTAGAGAGTCAAAAAGAGTCCAGTAGCACCTTTAAGACTAACCAATTTTATTGTAGCATAAGCTTTCGAGAATCAAGTTCTCTTCGTCAGATGCATGTTACAGAAAGAGAACTTGGTTCTCGAAAGCTTATGCTACAATAAAATTGGTTAGTCTTAAACGTGCTACTGGACTCTTTTTGATTTTGCTACCACAGACTAACACGGCTAACTCCTCTGCATGCTAGAGAGTGGATTTATTTACCTAGCACGGGTTTGTCCCACCCTGTCTTTAAGGAGCAAAGAGCCCAGTATGTTGTTCCTCCTTGCTGCCTCACCTTCAAGACAGCCTTGTGAAGTAGGCTTGGCTGAGAGTTCAGGGTCGCCCAGAGAACTTTGGGGTGGAATGGGGATTTGAACCCGGGTCTCAGCCTGACACTCTAACCTACCAATATACCCCATAAATAGAAGCAGTGAGGGAATTCTAGAAGTCACATTCTCCTCTTGCTGTGCTGTTGGTTCTTGAGAATTACTTGGTACTGGACAGATTCTGTTGATCAAATTTTATGGAATCATTGACCTGGAATTTTTCTAGGCTGCCAATTACTTTATTTTTTCACAATCCATCTTGAGAATGTGGCTGCCTTGTTTTTGTGTTCTAGTACATTCTTCAAAATCTCTCTGGGGAATTGCCACTCCATCCGTTAGTATGATGTGTTTTTCATTACACTGTCTTGTTTGTATATTTCCCTATGAACCAAGCATTATTACAAGAGTTCCTTCTCCAGGTTTTGAAGAAAAGAAGGCTGTCATAGTGTGCTGGTTGTCCTGTGTTCCAGACAGCACTGGCGTTCTTCAGAAGTGTATTGGGGTTCTCTGATGACAAGAACAGTCATCTTTCCCTGGAAAAACAACTTGCCCGCTGCTACTCATTCTTCTCCCCCTCCTCTTCATAACACACCACTGTAGGGTTATTAGATGTGCTGTAGGTCACATTTCCAGTTCAAGTGAGGCAACCAACATGCCCAGCAGGCCTGGCCAGTACTCAGTGAGCTGGCTGTATGTTCTGAATCATGCAGGAGAATCTGTGGGGAGGCTTGTGGCAGATGCTGTGAAGAGGGTGGCCTTAGTCTGAAGGCTGTTGCTGCTGCACTTTTCTGTACATTATCAGTGGCAGCAAGTTCTGCTGAAGGTTTCTGATGATGAGGCATTGATCTCTGTAAGGGAAATCTTCATCAGTGCACTTTCCTTAGTAGAGCTTTCTCTAGGAAGTTATAGGTTCTTAGCCAGATAGGTAATTTCAGTCTTTATGGACACAATAGGAACACTTCTGTGTAACTCAATAAAGCTACTAATAGCACCTGCAGCTTTTCTGTTTGGAAACGCCTTTCAGCCGCCTTTGCTTTCTGAACATAATGAATCATTTGACGTTCCTGCTTTACTTTCAAAGTCTTCATATAACATTGGTTCTTTTTGCTTGAAGCACTTTCTTTGTTAGCGTGACTTCAAGTGGAACCAAGTTATAATGGAAGCTGTAGATGAGAAAACTGTCTCAGAATTGCATCTTGGATAGAGCGCACTGTGGAACGGCCAGTTTGGCTTCCCTTTTATCTTTTGAACACGTGCACTACTGTCATTTCCATTGAATTGATTAGATTACCTACTTCTGTAGACTTTAAAATATTGGGGAGCCATTTGTACACCACTATACTTGGGTAACTTTATATCAACATAAGTTGGATGATATAAATGTTGAGATTTTGCTGCTGAGATTGCTTCATTCTGTTTCTGTGTCCTTGCTTGACTACATTGTCATTAGAGCTCTTATCAGTAGGTGTTGGTGATGTTTTCATAAAGGGCAAAGTTACTTATGCAACCACCTAGATTTCAGGCCACTGCTACATAACATAATTGGCACTTTGAGAACTTGGATGAAGAACTTGCTGTCCACTATAGAAATCGGTGGACATCCATAGCAATATTCTATATTTTAACTTTAAATAGGGAATAAGAGTTATAGGATAAAGTTTGGGTTGAGATGAAGTCCTGTTATGGCAGCAACTGGAATTCTAGTCACCAGTCTGCTCTATGGCAGAGTCACATGTAGAAAGGATGCCAGATGGTGAACTAATTCTTCTTCCTCAATCTGACAGCACACACCAGTGCCAGAGAGCCTCTAGTTCCTTCTTGCACTGTTTGATTTCTGTGTTGGCAACTGGCTAACAAAGTGTTGCTTCTTCAGAGTCATGTTTAGCCTTGGGGCTTCCACTTGCTAATCTATGCAGTAAAATAATAGCTGCTGCCACCAGCCTAGGGGGGCTATATTTCCCTTTTTGCTAAAAGTATTTAGGCCTTGGCTGCAGGTTTTCAACACGTTTTCTCAAAGAACTCTCAAATAGCTTGAACGTGCAGGCCTGGCCAGACACAACCAAAACGAAGAACAGATTCTAGATTACTCTAAACACATGTTTCTGATAAAAATTCATGCTTCCCAAGCTTAAGTAAGAATCCATCCCTAATGTTTCGATACATAATGTTATCAAAAAGCATCCCCAAATGCATTACACTATCATTTGAAATGTTTTTTAAAATATTCACATTTTATTACTTAACCTTGATTACTTTAATTTCCATTCTGCAGAGTATAAAGGAAGCACAGGTTGCTGGCCTGGCAGTAGTTGGTACTGATAATTATTAGGCCTGGTTGCTGCCAGCAGCGTAGTTACCCAGGCCCTCGTAGACTACCCAGCAATTTCTTAGTGTAAAACAGAGGCTCCTAGGGAATCTGCAGTGGCTCTCAAGACCTGAAAGCTTTGCTTTCAAATGTGTTTGTATTAAGTGCCCAAATACATCTTAAGTATGTGGCTGTCAAAATCCTTCTGCTACTTTTTAAAAATAAAAAACAAAAGTTCTTTAAAAATAAAAATATAAGCTTAGCTTTTATCGTCTTTACTGAAGGGTTATAGACTTTGAGGATGCTACCACTAAGACTTGTTAAATTCATTATATAGGTGGAGTTTAACTTGGTGAAACAAGTGTGGGAGTCATGATTGTTTCAAGTTCTACCGGTTATATTGGTAAAACTACTGGGCAAGTAGAATTTTCCTCACTGTGAATACAATAAAATGTCCCCAATTCTCTTTGTAGTTTACAGAAGTCTGTCTTGATGCCGGAAAGAAAATTCCTTTTTGTACAGTATTTTGATGCAAGAATGATTTCTCATTTCAAAAATTTAGCTGGCTGTTTCCAAAAACCCTCAATATGTAGAGGGGTCATACTTCTTCTGGATCAAAATCGGTAGCACACTTGTAAAGGTGTGTGTGACACATGCATATTTAATAAAATGCAGTGATGGAATACCATCTGACTCAAGTTAATACTAGTATAGTAGAGATTGTGGTAATTGCACTTAACTTCATATAATGCTAAGGCTCCTGTCACACTTTTCAAAAACGTCCATGCTGCTTCTTTGCTGTGTCGTCAAGGAGTGTGCACGTTTGCTTTTGCTATGATCTATACAGGAACATATTTTGATAGTTACTTGTGCAAGTAAAACTGTCCTTTAAACCTATTCAAAATGTCCCAGGTGTTTCTCTACCTTAAAAGACACACAAGCTGGATATACCCCTTTTCCTCATCTGTAGTTATAACTATCATTGCATTATTTATCTCATTAAAATACTGAAAAGAATTCCCGCCATTGAGAGCTAGTATAGCGTAATAATTAAGACTAGCTGTGGACCAGGAAGTTCCAAGCTCAAATTTTCCTCTGTTACAAACAAACTGGATGACTTTTGGTAAATCACTCTTTCAGCCTCACCATCCACAATACAGAGATCATAATGATCTACTGTACTGCACAGGCTTATTGGAAATAATGCCGAGAATGTTCAAACATTGTGATACATTGTTCATTACAAGTATCACAGGAACCACAAAGTGGGTTGTGAGCTGAACCTAAGGTAAGACATGCGAGTAGCAGCTCAACAGCTGCTGTGTGTTGCCTTTTTAGATTTATTTTTCCAGAAGTAAGATTGGGGAGGAGTGGACAATTGCATCCAATATTATAGATTAGTATTAGATGGGCAATAGGGAGTTAAAGGTTACAGATTACTGGCATAAAATACAAAGTGTTGCTACTATAGATGTTAAGTATTGCTACTTTCCCTACCTTAGCTTTTGGGAGTTAGATGTAAGAAATAATTATTCTGTGATGTATGTGTAGTTTATATGCTAGTGATTCCTTAGTTCTGTGAAGGGCATTGCTTCCCCTAACTTGACCTGCCTCAAATGTTGATTTTGTCCAAATATTCCTATCAGTGTGCTGGTCTACTTGAAAGGCTGACAGGAAATTAGGAGAACTATAATAATATTACTCGTCTCATTACAGGTGATATGGCGAAAGAGAGTCAAGTGGAACTTCACCCAAACGGGAACGTTAGTCATCGCTCTCTTGATATGGATGTTGAAATGGACCATAGTGCCCAGCTCAACATGCGTGGAGTATTTTTGCATGTTCTTGGAGATGCCTTGGGATCTGTTATTGTTGTGGTGAACGCCTTAGTATTTTATGCTTACTGGAGTCCCTGCCCCGAGGATGGGCTTTGTGTTAACCCATGTATCCATGACCATTGCACAGAAAACTTTACTCAGTTTTCTGGCGAGATGAATGTGAATGCAACTGATTTAGAGAGAATTCATGAAGCTGGGCCCTGCTGGGTTCTATATTTGGATCCCTCCCTGTGTCTGATAATGGTTTGCATCCTGCTTTACACAACATATCCACTGCTTAAAGAATCAGCCCTTATCCTTTTGCAAACTGTTCCCAAGCAAATTGATATTCGTTCTTTAAATGAGAAACTCCGTAAACTTGATGGAGTTGAAGCTGTGCATGAACTTCACGTTTGGCAACTGGCTGGAAGCAGAATTATCGGCACTGCTCATATAAAATGTCAGGATCCAGAATCGTACATGAAAGTGGCGAAGCAAATTAAGGAGATCTTTCACGATGAAGGGATACATGCAACAACTGTTCAGCCTGAATTTCCCATTGTCGGCTCTGAAGTGGGTGTAGGCAAATGTGAACTTCCCTGCAGAACCCAATGTGCTTTGAAGCAGTGTTGTGGGGCTATAGAAAAATCTGCTCAAAAGAAGACAGAAAAATCTCCTACTATAAGTATTTCTTGCTCTGAAATAGTAATTGACTCGCCGCACCACAAAACCCGGAGGACTAAATCTGAGTGTATACCTTCTGTAAAGTTAGAGGCTGAGCCTGACCCTAACAAACAATTTGAATCATCTTTATAGCTTACAAAATTGTCGTGAGTGAAATCTGGATTCAACCACAGGTTGATTGTGAGAAGTGAGACTGTCATTGAAAAGACAAGTTGCAAAGTAATGTAATTGCTGAAGTCCCTGTTCTTGTCACAATGCTTAAATCTAGGCTGGCTGTTTGGAAGAATGTCATGGTGCCATCCTGACATAATGTGTTCATGTTCACTTTTAGACTGGCACAAAAATTCACCAATGCTGCAATGACTCTGGAGAACCATTCTCAACACTTCAGCCAAGATGCATTTTGTTGAGTTAACATTAAAATGCGTGTGCACACCCCAGTCCTAAAAAGTGGAATTTGTATTGGGCTTCTTGTTGAGGTTGGACCTGTGGACCTACGCATTCACCCCAATGGAAGGTGCCCTGGGTGAAAGTTTGGATGTTAGTGGAACAGGTCCAATCCATAATTTTTGTGTGTATATTTTACAGACCTTAAGGAGAGAAACCAAAGGCAAAAACTATATAACTTTTTTAAAAAGTAGAACATGTGGGGAAATCTTAGACCTTCGTTCATTAAATGAAAAAGTGAACATTATCCCAAGCAGGCCTACTGCACTGCGTTAGTTGTAGTGTCTTAAAAGCATATCCAGTGCTTGTTGACAAAATCTCTTTTCTATACCGAGCCAGTAGAAGTAACAAAGCTGGCACAACTGAAAATTATATATATATTTTTTTTTTCTGTTGTGTTTATTTTGAGTACCCCTGAAACGTAAGGTTAACTATTCAGACTGCATTTGAATATATCCTTTTAGAGGCTTGGCCATTGCTTCCCCTTCCCCCTTCTCATTGCTGTGTTTTATTTAAAAAAAAACTTCATTAGATTGTGTAGGTTTTAGAATTTAATAGAACTTTCTAAACTCAAAGGGAGATCCAGAGCTGGTCTCTGTTTTAGTAGTGTCACCCGAGGTTTGCTGAAGTGGAAGGGGTTTGTCTGTTATGGGCTGGTTTTACATCTGGTTTTCTGGGTTTTGAAGAATAATTCTTATTAAAAAGCCTCAGAAAGAAATTTAGAAGATAAAACTAAGGAGTGCATATTAAACACTAATATATTTTTCAAATTATCCTATTTTGTCCATTAAACTAAAGTTAATATGCCACTGAAATACTTCATTATAACAAAATACAGGGTAGATACCTCTGAAGAAACAGTTGTATGTGCTATTGATTTTTACCCACAGCAGTTTATATGTAGTGAAGGCCTGCGGCGAAGAACTATATCCCAGTTCAGTCTTAACACCCTTCTGACCTAATGCTCTTCGGCAAATCAGAGAAATGGCTTTTGCCAGTCATTTTTTATTTGAGCAAGCGGGTTGAGTACAATCCACAGACCTCTTAAAGTAAAACCATTTCTGTCCTGTTGAATATATACAGCGCTGAGTGTAAGGATATCATCTAAAATATTCCTGGATCACACAGCCATCCATTCTCCCTCACCTTACTTTTCCATTCTATTAAAAACAAGGATAATTCCTCCCTCACAGAAATGGTGGTAATGTTAGTTTTTAAAGCATTTTGAGTTCTTAGTGAAAGGCATTGTAGAATTGGCAAATTTTTTCTCTATTCACTTATTTGAATGGTGGTTCTGTGAACAATCACTATAGTACCAGTGCTGCAAAGTGAATACATTTTGGCCCTTACTCTTATTTGCTACAGTACTTTTAAAAATTCTGCAGTGTATAGGTACAGGCTTTATTGCATATATGATACATGATTTGGTGGTAAAAATGTTGTTTTGTTTGCTTAGTTATAAAGAACCTCATTAATTTGCACTGTTGATTAGCATTTTTTAAGTGGTAGTCTCCATCCCCTGCTGCTCAGTAGAGTTGAAATCAAGCTTTACTGGGTCGGGGGCCGGGGGGGGGGGAGCTATGCCACAACACTGGAAAGTGTTAAAGACTGTACTTGTAAAAACAATCAAGTACACTTAGCAATGCCTTCTGTGTTCCTTTGGTTGTACGTGCCACCTGTCAGTTAATCTCTCTTTGTGTCTCACTCATTACTTCAAGTATGCAATAACCATTTTGCCTGTTTCTCATGGAACTGGGTGCATGCCACACAGTGGTACTGAAAGTCATCTAGTGCTGACCATGGCTACAGTGGCATAGTTGTTTCACTGTAAATATTGTTTGATTGGCAGACAAAGCCACAATAATGTAAACTTTAGGTCTCACAGCTAAAGCTCCTAATCTTTTCTGTGTTACAAGAATTGGCTAGCTTGTTTCCCACAGTCTCGGAATCAAGTATAAGTTCCAGATCAAGATACTTATGTTTTAACTCTGACTTTGGTGTCGTGACGTGAGCCTAACTCTTGATCTTTGCTAGATGATGTATTTTTTGGTAATAACAAGTAGCTTTTTTTCTTTAAAAAAGCCCTGCTGCATCTCTCCAAAGCACAAACTTTGACTCTTGTATATTAAGGGAGGAAAGCAACTAAAGCTATACTAGGTGCAATTCTGATTTTTTTTACAAAAAGAATTATGCAACAGCTTGTTTAGTTCTTTTTTGCTTTTGCAAGTAAGATTTTTGGAAACATCACTAACGTAATTTTGTACAGTCTTTGAAACAAAATTGAACTCTTTAAACAATTCCAACTATGGGAGGCATCCGTTGTACTTGATTATATGTGAGGCAATTGGAACACCTTCTTGCAAACTACTCTGTAAGTTCATACTTTCTCCGGAATTCTGGGGTAATGAACATTCTGTGCTCAATAATGCATTTGTAGTGAACCATTGGAATGTACAAGGTAACTATGCACATTTATTTCACTGCATGTTCACAGTAAAATGCCAGTGTGTCTATCTGAGATGTGTTGCAGTGAATGCATAGCCAAATGTATGTATTCTCCTTAGACACTACATGTTTCAGTGTGAAAGCAGACTATAGAGCACATGTTTATATTCGCTAGTTACTTATGAAGTAGTTTCAAAGGACTGGCTACTTCTTGCATTACTAAGTGTTTGCAGATGAGACCTTTGCAAAATGGAATGTTTAAAAGTGGTATCTATATTTTGCTGAATGTATTAATCATTTACAATTCTGAAAGTAAGCAGTGCTCAAGATTTCCCCTTGTTTATGCTATAAGGTCTATTTTTTCTTGCTATATGCAAATGAAATTCTGGTTCAGTTGTTCTTAAGATCAAGCCATTGGTGACAGAGTAGGCATGGACTCCACTGGGTTAATGGGAATCTGTTTCTGAATAGAATGCACTTTGACTTCTCATTTGCGGGGAGGGAACTACCTTCACACTGCAGCTCTCCTCCCCCATTCCCCTGTGGTGTTTAAGTTTCTTGTGAACAAAGTATTAATATTTAAGGTATTAACTACAATATTTAACTATACTGCTTTAATTTCATAACAGCATCAGTGTAGCCTTCTGGGACTCTGGCTTTTATGTTTACAGAACAATAATTAAATATTACAATAAATGTTTTATTTTTTGTTCTTACTCGCACCGTCACTTCATCTCTTGGTGGACTGGAAGGTACTAATGCTTTGTGTGCCTGAGATAAGAACATTCTTGAAATTTTTTTTGTAAGCCAAATACAGCCTTACTTTATAACAAGAGCTTTGATTCCTCTGTGTGATTTTTGGTTTGTGTCATTAAACTGCCTGTGTGATGAACACTTCCATGTCTTATAAATTTGTGAGCCTTGGTTTTTTACCTCTTGCTGTATGTGTATTTAAGTGTTCTTGAACTGTAGTTTCTAAACCCATATGCCTTGTGGTAGCTAGAGAGGCATGTCCTCTTGCATTATATGGGTTCTGTTTGAAACAACTTTTGGGAAGACATAATCGGCATGTCTGTGTCTGGCTACATCTTATCAGTGATGACGGGATTCTGTTAAACTAGTGATGCTGCTGTGTTTCTTTGCATAAACTCAAGACTGAGAATGAAATAAATATGGCTATATAAAATATGAAACTTGGGATACCTTTTTTCCCTCCTTTAATGACCCCCTCACTTGGCAAAAAAGTTCTTGAGCACTTAGACATTCAGGTAGTTGGAAGCTCAGGAAAGTGTAATTAGTTCACAAGGAGAATAATGTAGGATAAGTTTTGAGCAATTGAGAATTTTCTGCGCTGCCTCCCCAGTCCAGGTAGAAAGCTACACATCTGGAAGCAACTGCATGCACAGTTCATGACCTGCTTGCCTAGTGTTGTGGGTACAAGAAAGTAGCAGAAGTTTGATTGTGTTCTCTCCTGGCCTGAACAACTGGTCAGCCTCACCAGTGATAGACTGTGCTATCCATCTTGCTCTGTGCGCATAAAGAGGGGTTGAAGCTCAGTGGAAGAGCAGCTGCTTTGCTAACATCTCCAGTTAGAAGATGGGGCTAGATAAAGCAATGGCCTAACTAGGTGAAATATATAACTTGATCAGGACAAATGTTTGTAAGTCCTTAAAAGGTTAAGAGATTGATAACTACAGAAGTGAAGTAACTTGCGCAAATATTTATGAGATCAAGCCTTGTACTGATGTTGCAAGTAAAGTTTTCTTACAATTTACTCAGCTTAAGGGAAAAGCAAAATCTTGCATTTTGCTGCAAAACTTCTTATGGCTCATGAAAAAGATCAAGTTGCTCAAAGGGCATGTGAAAGGGAAGTTGTTTCAGCTCAATTTTGCTGTATTAAAAAAAAATGAATATTCTAGTAAATCAGAAGCAAAAATGCAACAGCTCTTTTGACACACTGTTGCCTCCACAAAAGAGTAAAGAATGACCTACATAATAGGCTGGAAGAGAGAATAATCAAAATATGCAATCTGGGCCAAGGTGACTTGTCATTCCCCTAACTCTGTGTTATTACTGTAATGGTGATTCAAGATGGCTGACATCGTGCTTAGGCTTACATTAAGTCAGTATTGTGTAGTGGTCACATTACTAAGAATGTAACTATTTTGCCGAAAATGGTAGGATAATTCTTCCTTGTTACTCAAGTGCTTCTTTAACTTCAAGGCTACATACTAGAAGTAGAAAATGAGATCTTACAAATATGCTCTACCCTGACCTTGTGCAGCATGTTCATCTGCATATAGTTGGTTGACAAAGGACTTGACTTGATCCTGCCTTGAAGTGCAGTGACATGTTTCAATTAATTCTTTATGCTGCCTGCTTTTGTATAGAATTAAGCACTTGCAGATAAGCAGCTGCTCAGGCAGCCTATATTGCACACTCCTGTCTAAATGTAGATGCATACATTGATGTTAACTGGGGCAGTTTTGAATATATGCTGAAGTAGAATGATAGAGGTTTTTATAGCACAGAACAAAAAAGTCTTGTGACACCTTAAAGACTGAATGGATTTATTGTGCCATAAGCTTTTATGGACTTCTTGTAGTCTGCTTCATCAAATGCATGAAGTATGTATATGTTTGGCAGATATATGTGTCTGGATATAGAAAAAAGTATGAACAGTGAGGTCACCAAGCAATGAAATACAAGGAGTACAGCCTGATTTCTTGTATTTTGCCTATGACCTGACAGTTCATGACTCTTTCTCCTCATGTGTATGAATGTGTTTTGGTCCTTTCTGAGGATGCGCTATATGTCGCAGGGATCCCTAACCTTTGTAAGCTTGCAGGCACCTTTGGAATTCTGACACAGGATAGTGGGTGAAATCATCAAATGGCTGCCACAGGAGGTGGGGCCAACCCCACATTTCAAGGAGTGAGGTTATGCATAACTAATAGTAACTTAAACACTAGGCAGAAGTTCTGTTTAACAGGATGCCTTTTAAAATTAACCTATTATTTTAAAATATTTTCTTGCATATACGCAGCTTACCTTCAGTCATGCAGTGAAGATCCTTGCGCTGTGGGGGCAACTGCTCCTGAAGCAACATTTTTAACTATCTGCATAGCCGACCAGAAACCCTGCTGGGCAAAAGTTCCACAGGGCCAAGCCCATTTTCCTAAACACAAACGATGGGTGTAGGGAAAGGAGTTGACAGGTGCCATGGTGTCCTTGGACACCACATTGAGGACCCCTGATGTATCTGATGAAATGGGCTCTAGCCTATGCAGTTCATGCCTTAATTGACAGTTTTTAAGAGTCTGAAAGCCTCTTTTTTCCCCTCCTGTAATTGGCTAACGGGGCTACCACTGTGGATTTTGCCGTACTTTTTCCTGTTTAAAGTATTGTAGGTTCTACTGTAAGCAATACCGTTTTGGGAAAAAGAGGATACTGTGATAATTTGTGTGCAGAACAATTAAACAATCTCATACATTAGTACTCCAGTGGGGCTAGTACTGAAACTTTGTTCCTTGATAACAGGATAAAAGAGGATAAAAGAGTTGAAAGTGAGGGCAGTTGCCAAAGGATGTATTTTTCTATATCGAAGATGGATATAGAAAAATATACAATGTAACACAAATATTGTCAAATGCACAGAAAAGACTCCTCAACTCATCCCATTAGTCATCAAAAACTCAAACATATATGCTTAGAAATTAATGAAACCTTCTGAAAGTCAGAACAAAGAGTATAATATCCTCATGAGAATAGTAGAAAGTAAAAGGGAACCATTGCCTGCCAAAGATCTTCTCAGAATGTTTTTCCCATCCCAAAAGTGTACAAGAAAAGTTTGCTCATAATATAAAATAGCATGTAAGCTTTTGAGTTCTCTAGAACTCTTCAGCAGGCTGGGTTTTAGAGGGGGAAAGGTGTAAGGCTTCAAGATCAGGGTCTGAAAAACCTCCCCACCCCCATTTTATATCCAGCTTGATGAAAGACTTGGAACCGAAGACTTGTACAATAGTTTGGGTTGGTTCTAATAAAAGGTATTACATAGATTTTGTTTTTGAATTATTCTTTGGACTGGCTCCCAATAGTTACATTAACATTGGGTTTCAAATTCTCTGTATCCAAACATCTGTAACAAGGATTCTCTTGTTTCCCAAACCCGGCAACTAAATCCTTGCTGAAACTAGGAGCCAGATTGTGAGATAACTCTGTTCCTTCTTTACTGACCTTAGATAACCAGGAAGGATCACCTTTGGTTAATAATTAACTGAGTACCTGATAATTCTGCATGTAGCTTGATGCACATGCCATTGAAAATGAAAGAAAGTTCAACTATCAGGCTTTGACCTCCAGTATAATGTATTTTATAATATTCTCAGACCTGCATCACTTGGCGATCTAAGCCTATGGATGTGTAATTCTACAGGGATTCAGATAACCGTATCTTGTCCTCATGTTTTTTGGTCCAATCCCTATCCCAATAACACTACCTGTATTGTAAACAGAAAGCCACATAGTTAGCAAACAGTTGTTTACAAACTTAACTTTCTGTAAAGGATGAAGATATGCAAAATCTGTAGGATAAACTGCACCACAGTTTAAGGATATCAATTTGGAACATATCCAAAGGAGGGCTACAGAGATGGTGAAGGGTCTAGAAACCAAATCCTATGAGGTTGAAGAAGTTGGGTATGTTTAGCCTGGAGAGGAGATGACTGACAGGTGATAGGATAGCTATCTTCAAATGTTTGAAGATCTGTCACAGAGTATGGAGCAGAGTTGTTTTCTCCAGAGGGCTGGACCAGAACCAGTGGGTAAAAATTAAGAGTTTTCAGCTGAACATTAGGAAGAACTTCCGGATGTTTAGAACAGTTATTCAATGGAACAGGTTTCCTTAGGATGTGGTGGGCTCTCTCTTAGAAGTTTTAAAGCAGAGGTTAGATGGCCTTCTGTCAGCAGTGCTGATTCCGTGACTCAGTATGCACTTAGGCAGATCGTGAGAGGGAGGGAAGGAGAGATGAGCCAGTGCTCAGCCCTCGTGTCTCTTCTGAGCCCAGGGTAATGCTGATCACCATTGTGGGGCCAAGAAGGAATTTTCCTCCAGGTCACATTGGTTTTTTGCCTTCCTGTGGGCACTGAGCAGGGGTTGCTGAGGGAGAGGGGGGGTGGAGGCTGTGAATTTCCTGTATTGTGCAGGTGGGTGGACTAGATGATCTTTGGGTACACTTCCAGATCTAGTAGGATTTTAGTCCAGTGGCATCTTAGAGACCAAGATTTTTAGAGAGTAAGCTTTCAAGAGTCAGAGCTCCTTTCTTCAAACAAGGGAGCTCTGACTCTCAAAAGCTTACACTCTGAAAAACTTCTTAGAGCCAAGCTACAAGTGACGCCTGACACAGGTTGGACGCTTGTCAGCTTCCCTCAAGTTTTGATGGGAAATATAGGCATCCTGGTTTTACAGCTTGGCTCTCCATTACAGCTGCAAGACCAGGATGCCTACATTTCCCATCAAAACTTGAGGGAAGCTGACAAGCGTCCAACCTGTGTCAGGCGTCACTTGTAGCTTGGCTCTCAGTCTATAAGATGCTACTGGACTGCATGCTCTTCAGAACTGTTCCATCAGGCTGAACGTTACATTCTTGTTAACAGAAGGGAACAACTGTTCTAATGAATATAATCAAGTTGTGCCTGGAAAGGTAAGGTGTTTTTTTTTTTAAATCACTAAAACACCACCTAACCAGATTCAAATTTTTGATATGTTGGCCCTGGAGCTGCAATAATTCCACTAAAATTCAACCTTGATTTCTTCATATAATAAACCCACTAAAATGCTTATGTCCCATTCTCTTGAACTAATTCCTGCTCTAGTTAATTGCAGTAATACATAATTTGGACAGAAGGGAAGAAAACAGTGACAGTGGCTTATTTTTTTATATAAAAAAGCTAAGAGCAGTAGACCATCTAGGTGCCAGCCCTTTGCAGCCAAAACCTCAGATAAGAGCATGAGCCAGGTTCCTGTGGTCACACTATTAACAGGATTGTACTAATACTCCAAGTGGTTTTGATGCTAGTGCCAGTGAACTGAAGACTGCTGTCTATATGTGATATGTAGTGAGGACTTAAGCAATCAATGGAGTACCTCTTGGCATTCTAGATGCTGTAATACCAGGCCAAATGCTCTGAAGCAGGTAAAGAGAGCAGTCTTGTTCACTCCCTCTGGGGAATGTGGGGAGAGACCCAGCTGAAGCAATTTCAAATGAATTCAAGTGAATATAGACCGCTTATATAGCCAAGTACAGACTGGTAGTGGCCATGGGCAGACTGGCCATGTTGGCTGTAAGGGCTTCTGGTGAGCCAATGGGCTGCTTCCCTGGTCCAGCCCAGCAGGGAGAAAGGAAGTGACCATCTCAAAAAAAGGTATGCAGCTTGAGAATGATGCTCTGCCAAACTCAACACAGCGTAGGGAAGGTGCTGTCAGGTTGGCTGAGCAAAACAACCAAAAGGAAGCGTCACGGTATATAACTATTGCCAAAACTAAGAGCCCCAAGCCCTCTGTGACAAAGAAGTTATACAATGGATAAATAACCACTAATAAATATTATAAATGAGCAGACAGACTGGTTCTTTCTCCCTCCTTTGTGGGGGGAGCAGGGCCCTTTTCTTCTCAGGGTGCTGCTGACAGTAGCTTTCCTGGGATCTCAAGTAGGGGTCTTTCCCAGCACCACCTGCTGAGATCTCTTAAACTGTAGATACCTAGGATTAAACCTGGGGTCTCTCATGCACAGAATATGTCTGTGTTACTAAAAACTAAATGTTTTACATGTAAAATGTAAGGGATAGCAAGGTATAGGCTTAAGTCACACAAGTTCATTTGTACTGGAAGAGTACTGTATATAGGTTCATGCAGACTCCATTGCACTCAAATGAAGTCACCAACCGATAGTGGAGAAAGGGAGGGGTATTATTACAGGTAGCATCTGATAGGTGTTCTAACACCCAAGTTACTTCATCTTTAAATAGGATGTGCTATTTGGAGGGGATTCCCGAAGACATGATGGAGATTCACAATCAGCATGTCCAGTTTCTTTTTTTTAAAGTTCAAAATATTCAGTGGGGGAAACAAGACTGGGGGAAGAGCTCACCAGAAAAATACAACAGATGCTACTGTCAGGGCTTGCCGCGGCTGCCGCTGGGCGTGGCACTGGGCGGTCTGCTCCTGACGTCACAGGGGGGCCAGGGACTCTGCAGGACCCTGCTCTGTGGAAGGAGGGGCGGTATACCTCACCCAGACTCCCTCTCAGTCCACTCGCTGGCCTGCTCAACCTGGCCTGCTTACCCTCTGTGTCCTCCATCTCCTCCTTCCAGAACTCTCCTCCAAGCCTCCACCCTTGCATCCTACTGCTCTCACTCCACATCATCACTCCTCACTCACACCCACCACCCCAGAGCTCTTCCCAGCCACCCTTTATAGGGTTTCCTTTCTCCACCCCGCCCTCCTTCCAGGCTTGTTCCCTCTCCTGACTGGGCCCAGCTGTGCATTCCTCCAGGTGTTTCCCTCCAACCACTAATCCCTCCTGGGCCCTTTTGCCATGCTGGCAGGGTGGGGTTGAGTGCGAGCCATCCCCAGCTGAGGGCTCCTTGGCCTTGCTCACGAGGAGCTGCCCCAGCCAGCCCTTGTGCTATTGAGCTTGCCTGGCCTTGCTCACGAGGAGCTGCCCCAGCCAGCCTCTGAGCTACTGAGCTTGCCTGGCCCTGCTCACGAGGAGCTGCCCCAGCCAGCCCTTGTGCTATTGAGCTTGCCTGGCCTTGCTCACGAGGAGCTGCCCCAGCCAGCCTCTGTGCTATTGGGCTTGCCTGGCCCTGCTCACGAGGAGCTGCCTTAGCCAGCTTCTGCGCTGCCTGCTCAGCAATGCTGGGCGGGGTTACCCATCTCCTCCCCCAGAATGCCTGTGGCAGCCCCCCCTGGAGAGGCTTGGCTTCTAGCAACTCCTGAGCCAGGCTGCTGTCTTCTAGCCATGGTGTGGCTCTGGGCTGCAGCGGCGGCGTCCTCTCCCTGCCAGGTAAGGGCTCTGCTTGGGTTGCTGCTGCTGGACCCACCTTCTCCCTGCTGTGTCCCTTTCCCTCCGGCCTGCTTAGTCCCCTCTCTTCCCCCTGGAGGGTGGGGCTGGCTGGTTTCTCCTTGCCCCCTCCACCCCTCTGAGGTACTGGCCTTTTGCCCCTTCCCCATGGAGTAGGTAGGTTCTGGCCCTGGTTGCCGGCTTGGGGGGTGGAGTTGCTGCCACCCTTTTGTCCCCTGCTGTTCCCTCTTGTCAAGTCTGGGGGCTGGGGCTCAGACCCCGGACAGCTACGTTCAGCAAAAGACAGTAGAGACCCCCTCACCTCTGCAGGAGTATACCGTATACCCTGCAGCTGTGGACAAGTTTACATCAGGACCACAAAGCGTAGCATCCAGACAAGAATAAAAGAACATGAAAGACACTGCAGACTTGGCCATCCTGAAAAATCAGCAGTGGCTGAACATGGCCTAACTCAAACAGGACACAGTATCCTATTCCAGGACACTAAAATACTTGACAACACTTCCAACTACTTTGTCATATTGCACAGGAAAGCCATTGAAATTCATAAGCATAAACACAATTTCAATAGGAAAGAAGAGACTTTAAGAATGAATAGAGCATGGCTTCCCGCCTTGCAAAACACCAGGCTAATGAAATACTCCACATCCCACAATAGTCCTGCAGAGAAGATTAGCATATCAAACACCAATCCATATGCAAAAGAACCTCCTCAGGATACAGTGAAGCCTCCCTCCATTAGCATTCCACACCCCGGGAAACTCCTACAGGATGACTCAGCCCAAACCCACTTTCCTGAGTAGATATAAATGACCTGCCAACATCTTCTCCACACTGTGACACTGAGAGATCTCTGTCTTTTGGTGCTACACCTCTGAAGATGCCAGCCACAGCTGCTGGCGAAACATCAGGAACTACAATGCCAAGATCACGGCTATACAGCCCGGAAAGTCCACAACAACCATCGTTCTCCGGCCGTGAAAGCCTTTGACAATATAACCTACTGTACCTTTTGGAATGCATGCAGTTCACCATTCTTTGCTTACACTTTCCCTATAGTGTTTTTATTAATCTTTGCCTTACTAACCATTCCTTTGATGCTGTATATTATTTTGACTAAGCCTCATGTTAAATCTTAAGAGGTCTCTGTTTGTTGTAGTATAGTTTTTGGTTATTGCTTTTATTATTATCCTTAAAGACCAACTAGATTTCCAAGGTATGAGCTTTTGAGAGTCAAAGCCCCCTTCAACTCTTGAAAGCTCATACCTCTAGTTGGTCTTTAAGGTGCTATTGGACCTGGATCTTGCTTTTTGACTGCAGACCACAGCTACCCTCCTGAAACTATTATTATTCCTGTATATGTTTATCTCAAGTTAGTAAACATTTTATACCAAAAGTGTATATGAGCTGTCTAAATGGTTCTTTTGAAGTTGGTCAGATGACGTGAATTCCCCAATAGAAAGTTGTCTCTCCTAGATAAGTATTGTGTTACTCCTGGCAACTAGGGATAACCTTTTTACTGGGTCCCGATATACACAGGAAACATCCCAGTATAATCCAGTGGTGTTGTGCTGGTTTGCACTTTGGACTCACTCAGAGGGAGGCCTCTAGAGGCCAGGGGACAAATGTCGGTAGCCACATTTGTGTAACAGAAGGCTCCTTGGAGGATGGCTGACTGGATGGATCCACCTCAGCATCTGAATAATCTGTACAACAGCCCTGTAAGATACATCATCATTATTATTATCCCTACACCACAGATTGTAGGAGGGTGCTGAGGCTAAAAGAGAGGTGCTTGCCTACTGAAATCCATGTGAAGGTCGTAACAACCAAGTACATCTTGGTCCACAGTTCTTCAACACCATAATGCACTAATCTCAGAGGTTAATAAAGTTCATTTTTGTCTTTATTTTTTAAAAATTATATTCTGCCTTTCCCTGTGTTACAAGGCAACTTACAATACATAATTTTATAGCATGAACTTTTGTAGGCAAATCTCAGTTTCATAAGATTCATGTTGGAAGTATGCATCAGACACATCTGATGAAATTGCCTCTTGTCTATGTGAGCGTACGGCAAAGCCCCGTAGTTTTAATAATAATAAAAATATTCAACCTTTAAAAAACTTCTATCTGTAAAAGCTTAGTTTGCTCAAGTATGAAATACTGCCATTTGCATGCTCAGAAAATGTGACATCTCCACAATAAGAGTAGCTTCGAGGCAAGATGTTTTGGGCTTGCCCACAAGGAATGGGTGACTCCAATAGCATAGCTGATGTGCTAAAAATAGATTATTTGGAAAGCCCCTGAATCTGTCAGTATGCTAGTGGTGTTGAGTGAGCGGGTGAAGAAGCAATAAACTTAGAGCAGCAGAAACATTTCAATGGAACTCAAAGAATGATGCATGATTTCAAACTACTTTGCAGTTTCTTTGTCTATCCCCAGGTCCTGATAGATGCTGAATGTGCAGGTACAAGGTCTAAAGGCTAGGCTACATGCCAGGTTCAGCATTTCACCTCCAAAGTCTGTGTCAGCCTTTGTCAATATTGCACAGAATGACTCAAGCAGCGAAGCAAAGCAGGACCAGAAGCAGTGCTTTTCACATAGCCCATACACGTAATGTTCAGATGTGCTAGCAGAGCAAGTGGAGTGTGACAAACAAAAAGAACATTTGTATTACTTTGAAATGACTTCAGCAGCAGCGTTATTCCTTGCCAAAGGTAGAAGGTGGTGGGACATTTAAATAAGCAAGCTGAAAGCAACCCTTTGTGGTGACAAAAGTGACAAACATTGGGTGAGGAAATATTCTCCAGTCATTTCACGTGCAGTATTTATGCATCCAGGTTACCTACAACAATTACAAGTCATGACAACTCCATCCCCCCCCCCAGCACAATGTGATCTGTAGGGTTTGGGCAAAGTAGGCAGATAAGCTTCCAGCATGCCTTTACTGCTAGCAGCAGAATGGCACTGGCTGTGTGATGTAGTGATTAGCAAGTTGGGTTAAGACTGTGGAGACCCAAATTCGAATCCCCACTCAGCCATGAAGCTCCTTAGATGACCTTCAGCCAGTTACTTTTTGCCCCAGCCTAACCCAACTCACAGGGTTGTTTTGAGATTAAAATTGGGAGGGGGCGAGCCATGCGTGTTTCTTGGCTTTAATGGATTTGGAAGGGTGTATCCCTACTTAGGATGGTACTCTTAGTCTTTTAACTGGATCTTGTCTTCTTCTGTGCTCTGTAATGTAACTCAACTATGCAGTGCTATCTACACAACAATAGTCACGCAAACTGATTAAAAGTCAAGAAAGTTTATTTAGGAACGAACATACTTGACAGAGAAGAGGAGACATAGAGGTAGACTTCTAGCTATTCAGCTGTCTGAGAGAGAGTGGTTCCGAGAAAGAGGATATTGCCCCTGAGAGCACAAATCCGGAGACAAGGAAATGACACTCATTAGAAAAAAGGTGCTGACCTCACATTCCTATCTAACTAGTCCTTGCTGCCCCTGTAGAGTCTTCTTCTCTTCCTCTTTGTACGCCAGACATTGCTTCCTCCAACAATGCTGAGCCTTTTGGCTATCCCTGTTTGCATCTTTGTGCTTGTGCACATAGGAATATATATATCAGAGTTTGACAAATCCCAGGCCACCCTAGTCCCTAAAAATGTCATTGTGGCATGAAGTATTCAGCAATGATTTATTTCCTGGTGAACTTCCATACAAGTACAAAGCTTATTTATCATTTCATATCAAAATGTTCTGTTGTATGACAGAAATGCATGTACATGAAGTTCTTGCAATTGTTTGTTTGTATGTTAACTTTACACCATTCAGTGGTGGTAGCAAAAATAATTTCTTAACCTCTTGCTTTCTAGGCTGTCTCCAATATTCAATTAAATGGAGGTCTTTAAAGAAATAATGAAATTATGAGAAATTGGAGGGGTTAGGATTTAGGGCTGCCAGGCTGTCTACTATGTTACCGAAATGGGTCTCCTTGTGAGTTGGGGGAACTAGCAAACAAGCAGAAAGCTGTGAGAGGCGATGAGATCCTCCACCAATTTTTACCAGGTCTCCTTGCAAGTTTCCCCCAAGGAAACTAACGAGATGGGTGTTTTCCAAAACAAAGTATTTTTATTTAAAGGGGAAATTCAACCACACAGCAAGAGGCAAATATAAAAATCACAGTCGTACAAGAGTCCTAGGAAAGGCAGTGAGAAAATGGAAAATAGTTGTAGGATTCAGGTAATAGTTACCTATCAGAGGAGTAGAGAGGTTTGCAAAGGAAGAGAGGCTCAGGTGGCCAGCATGCCTTACCAGAGACTCAGAGGGATTCTGAGGGTACAGCACTTGGATCCAGGTGAGTACACACACTTTGGCTGGGGCAAAGCCAGAGTAATTATAGGGCAAAATGGGCCCTGAGGCAGGAGAGTGACTTCAGCCCTTGAAAAAAAGTCCTAAGTGGTTGTCTCCT
Organism: Eublepharis macularius; assembly: GCF_028583425.1. NCBI lineage: Eukaryota > Metazoa > Chordata > Lepidosauria > Squamata > Eublepharidae > Eublepharis > Eublepharis macularius. The sequence goes on from NC_072790.1 coordinate 193,119,397, forward strand.
GGGATGGACAAAAGACTTGAATAAATTTGATTGGCCGGCCAGGGTGGGACAAAGGAGTTAGTTTGCCTACTCCCGGTACCTGACAAAGAAATTGTTAATTTAATTAAGTGTCTCTAGAGCTGGCTGATGAATTTAGAGTTTTTGATTAAATGTTCCCAGGAAGAACTTAAACTTTTCAGAGCTAGTTGATGGCCCTAGATTGAGGGATAGGACTTTAGCTGGGGTTACAATCAATTGGAGAAAGGAGATTGGAATGTCTAAGGGGAGTTGTTAGGATAAATCCTCAAGTGCCTTTCTTGTCAAAGAGCTGGGCATTCCAGGGCTTGGGTGGGTCAGAGTCAATGGCACCTAATCACTTGGCATTCTATGCACATGGCATGTACATTCCAGACTCCCAATTGGGAGTAGGCAACATTTTCCCCTGCTGAGCAGCTTGCTTACTGTGGCATGAAGCACATTAGTTAAGGCCTTATGAGGACTTTTTCAATTTTTCCAACAGAAAAATTAGGAAGTTTCGAGGAACACTGGGAAAAAATGATCCACCCCCCTTGGGGGAATCAATGAAATGCTTTGTAAAACAAGGGTTTTTTTACTCACTGAAAAAGTATAGCATGAAAAATTTTGTGTGAGTCAGCATTAGATAATGACAAGAGGTGAACCCACGAGACTCCCATTCCCCCCATTTCTCCTTCCTGCTCATGCTGGCCACTTTGCTGGCAGTGCCACTGCCCCTCCCCCACTTAACTGTGTCTATGTGGAGGTGGGAATGGCTCCTGCTCCTTGTTCTCTGCCTGCAGAGGAAAGGCAGCGGTGGAGGGGTTGGCAACAGCAGATATGTTGATAGAGAGGTGAGAATTTCCAACATCACCCACTGCATGCTGCCATTTTGTCAGCTGGTGGGAGAAAAATAAATTTTAAAATGTCCTTTGAAAACCCAGAACTGATATTACGGCACTATAGGAATAGCTGGAAACTATGGTTTTCACCAAAGTGATGTAATGCCCTCATGCTTATGGCACCCACATATCCTTCCCACTGGCCGGCAACACTAGGTGAACAGTGGTGGGTCTGTGTCCTTCTCTCCTGTCCACCTCCCCACCACCTGCCAATTTGGGTGTGGCAAGGGGCAGGGCAGTTCCAGCTACTTCTCCATTTGCAGAGGAGAAATGGCAGTTACAGGGTTGGTGTTGGCAGCCTTGGAGGCGGAGGAGCCTGTTCGCCCACCTGCCTGCCTGCCAAGGAAAGGTTGCAGTGCTGGCGGCAGTCTCTCCAGTGGCTCCATTCAGCTGTATCCTTGCTTTCCTACTCACGGTTGGTTTATTTTGCCTGTGCACATGTTCCTCTCTTTTGGGAAGTTACATTTTTCTGTAAATTTGAGATCCCCCAGGTATGCAGAAGAATGCCCTCTGAAGCTAGCGCTGTTGCTTTGCATGGGAGACCGTTCCATTGGGGTTGGAATCAGCTGCACAATCTTGCCCCTTGACTGTTCCAGCCTGAGAAGGAGCTGCTCCCTGGGCTGCTGCATGCCAGGAGAGGCTGTTCCATCAGGGGCTAAGCTCCTCCAGCTGCTTAGCCCCACCTTTCAGACAGACAAATTACCCCATTGGAAAGATGGATACTAAACAAGACATGTATACTTTTAAATTCCATAAATATTCAAATAGGATATTTCTATATTTTAAGATGTAAAATATGCCCTTAAAACAGTAAAATATATTTAGGTTTATTGGGAAGTAAGTGCTGCATATATATTCAATTATCCCCCAACATTTCCATTCCATTTTTTCCTGTGGAAAAAACCTTGGGGGAAACACCTTTCCTCCCATGGTTTCTGGAATTCTACATTTCTAGGACTAATTAGGAAATATGTCATTAAATACTTAACCCTAAAGGCTGAAATGGATCCTAAATTTTTGAGATGGCTTCTAGGGCCAAAGAAAATTTGGCAAGTTTTGATGTATAGAATCCACCAACTGCATATAATACTTCATATATCTGACAAAGTGGGTTCTTGAATAATCCTACATATTTCTGGGTGTAAAGGATTAAGATCCTGAATACCCTTTTGTGTTTTGTGGACAAGAGGTGTCAAATGCAGCTTTGTAAGCATGAGAGAACGAATGTATGTGTTTGTGTGTATAGCAGTATTCTTTCAATCTGATGACTTAATCGTAATTATACTTGTGAAATGGTTAACTATAGCTCTTTCAAAAGTATATTATCTATCTTTACATGATCATGTGAGTTTACTTGGTACTTCAAAGGCCTTGGAAACATTAAATGCACAGTAATATACACAGATTCCCTCTGAAATAGGAATTGCTTGTAACCCTCCAGCCTAGAGCCCAATCATACCTTCAGAATCCCACACCTTCAAATGTTAGCCCCTTTCCTCAAAAGTAATGAGGGGCTGCATGCTTAGTGTGTTAAACAAACCTGGCTATTCATTAATGAAACAGACTGGCTTCCTCTTTTCCTGGAATAAGTTGTGTTTCTTTATGGGAATGTACTGTTCTTCTCTTTTCATACCAGTAGCTACTGCTGCCTATAATTACAGTTGGAGGAAACACCTGAAAACTATGAAGCCTTGGCTGACCTCTAGGGCCAAGCAATACAACCAGGAGTTCCATGACTGATTTCTTAATTTATTAGTTTTTTTAAACTAAATACAGTTGCAAAGGGGAGCATTGCTAATTTGGTTGCTTAATTGGCAAGGGTGACAGCGTATTTAGCTCTTCACCTGCTACTATTTTCAAGGTCTAAATTTTCTTCTTCAATGGGGAACAAAATTTAGATTCTGTACAATTCCTGTATGCCCTAAGAAAAACATAGCTTGAGTGGGGGCAACTGAGCTATAAGAAAGGTGGGTTATAAATATTTGAATAAATAATAAATAAGAAGAGGGAAAGGCATGAGGAAAATGGTTAAATATCCCCACCTACCATGTTGCTTTTCTCAGCAAATTAGCAGCTGCTTCATGTAGAAAAAAAATCACAGCTTTCCCAGCATTACTTATTCATTCACTATTGTTTATATCTCAGCCTTTTACTAGGGATGCCAGGTTCCCCTACCCTCCCAGCGAGAGGGCGGGGGACCTTGTGCTTACCTTTTTGGTGTTCCCAGGTGTTTCTCATGCTCATGCAATGATGTCACATCCAGGAAGTGACATAATCATGCAGGGAACATGTGGGTTTCTCAGTGGAGATGATGTTGTCGCGCCACTCCAGGAGCATGCCTGGGGTGGTGTTCTCTCACCTTTCCTCCTCCACCAGACAGGTGAGTAGAGGGGTGGTGAGTGGAGGGTGGGAGTAGGGGATCCCCCCGTCCCCAGCAGGGGAATGGCATCCCTAGCCTTTTACTGAGGTACCAGGACAGTGTACAAATTTAAAGGCAATAAATTTAGGTCTACACTTTTAAACCATAGCAGCAACCACAGAAACAACAAAACTCCAGTTGAAAATACACAAAAGCAATAAAATAACAACAACAAATAAGATCAAAATATTAAAACCAAAGGACAACAGCCAAAAGGTTTGAACAATAGTTGCCAAAAGCAACAATAGTGTGGTTTGGCCTCTCACCCTAACAAATTTTTCAACTGTAAGGTTTTTATAAATTGACAATTACAGTTATAGGGAGTATTTTCTCCCATATGGTTGTCAGGGCTGGCGGCAGCAGCTGCTGGGCAGGGTGCCAGGCAGTCTGCTCCTGACATCAAAGGGGCACCAGGGATGCTGCAGGACCCTGCTCTGTGGAAGGAGGGGCAGTTTACATCACCCAGACTCCCTCTCAATCCACTCACTGGTCTGCTCAACCTGCACCACTCACCCCCTTTGATCTCCGCCTTCTCCTCCTCCATCCACTCTCCTCCTTGCCTCCTCTCCATTACTCCTACTCAAACCCACCACCTCAGTGCTCTTCCGAGCCATCCTTTATAGGGCTTTCTCTCTCTGCCCCACCCTGCTTGCAGGCTCCACCTGCCAGGTCACACCCCTCCTTGGCCTCCCAGCATTGTTCTGGGCTGCCTCAAGCCGTTGCATCTCGGGTAGCTGGTTTGGCTGCATAGGTCAGCAACAGCTGTGTCTCATTGGTTGGCTGCCAGGCCTCTCTGGCTGAGCTGGCTGCTGAAGGCAGGCCCAGCTGTGCCTCCTTGGCTGGCTGCCCAGCTTTTCCAGCAGAGTGCCTCCAGCAGCTCCACCTGGAGGGGCTTTGCTCTTGGCATCTCCTGAGTCAGGTTACTGTCTTCTAGTGGAAGTGTAGGCTGGGGCATAGCTCTGAGCTGTTGTGGCTGCTTCTCCTCCTTGGCTGGTAAGGGCTTTGTTTGGGCAGCTGCTGGGTCCCTATTCTCCCTGCCTTTGCCCTCTCCCTCTGCTCTGCTTAGCCCCCTACCCTCCCCCTGGAGGGTGGGGCGAGCTGGCCTCTCCCTGTCCCTCCTAGCCCTCTGAGGCTTTGGACCTTTGCCCCTTTCCCCTGGTGTAGGCAGGTTCTGTCCCTGGTTGCCAGCTGGGACAGCAGGACAGCTGTCTCCTGGCTGCCTCCCATTGCTTCCTCCCGGTGAGGCCAGGGGCTGTGCCTCAGACCCCAGACAATGGTAAACTTATCTTCCATGCAGACATACGTAATTTTAGTATCATTGTGGAAGCACAATCCCACCCCAAGTCTCTCTGGTGCTGAAGGAGCTGTGCTCAGTGCTGATGGTGACTCTTCCAACTATTTATGTTTAAATAAATCAATTTGTGTTTAAGTAAATTGAGCACCAAATAAATGTTTGATCAATTAAGCATGTAACATGTGAAGTGCAGGATGGACATTTACATGAATTGACAAATACAATTAAATAATTCCAAATGATCAGATAATTCTAAGGTTGTAAGCATTCAGGTGAGGGCTGGAGGTCTCCTGGAATTACAACTGATCTCCAGTCGACAGAGATCAGTTCTCATGCAGAAAATGGCTGCTTTGCGGGGTGGACTCTATGGCATTATACCCCACTGAAGTCTCTCCTTTCCCCAAGTCCCGCCTGCCACAGGCTCCACCACCAAAGCTCCAGGTATTTCCCACGAGTGAGTTGGCAACCCTAGCTGTAATCCTAAGTGTGACCAGCTTTTTGGATACGGAGTAATGGAATACAGATAATTCGCATATATGCATTTGATTTACAGCTTGCACTTCATTTTAAAGAGCATGCATTGCTTGTCATGCGAATACTCTTCTGTTGCAATTCTCCAGTAATAACCATGTAAAGCAGCCTTTGCAAAAACAGATCCTGATCATCTGTACGCAGATCTTGTGTCTGAGCCGTAGCATCTTTTTGCTGTTGCAGTTACCTTTGCAACAACCACAATGATTGTAAACATGATTTACAAGGGAACAAATTAGAATTTAGCTAGAAGACCTGGGCTACACAGAGCAGCAAGGCATAACTAAATGGAACTGAAGGGAGAAGAGGGTGATTTAAACTGTGAACGGACCACCCCACGATGGAAAACTAAAAGAAATGGGCATCTTTTTCTAAGAACACTGCCTGTGTAATTGGACGTTTGCTCAATACCATTTTGCAATAACAGTCATTTTTCTATGAACAGGCATGCTGTGCATATTCCCATGCCTGTAGCATTTGCTTCTCAATTAAAAAGAGTGACCATTGACCTTTCAAGGAACAAGCTGACTGGGAAGCATAATTAGGCTCTTGCTCCCCAAATGCCATTGTAAAGTGAGGCTACGGCTACAGCACCTGCTACTGTCCCCTATGGGCATCTTCAGTACATGTAAAATGTTCCTTACCCAGGGGTCATTTTGTAGAAAAAGAGCTGGAGGAACTCACTAGCATAACTCATTAGCATATGCCATGCCCCTTGACATCGCCAGAAGTGTGTCATTAGCATAACTGATTAGCATATGCCACACCCCCTGGCATCACCTATCCTGGCTCTTTTGGACCCAATCCTGGCCATTCAGGGCCGAAATTGGGCCCAAAATGGCAAAAAGGGGCTGAAAATGGCCGAAAAGGGGCCCAAAAAGGTCAGGATTGGGCTGCTGCTGAGCGAGAGAGTGATCTACCTCCCGTCAGAGGCCGAGTCCGGGCCATTTTGGCCCCAATCCAGGCTGAAATGGGCCCAAATGGCTGAGAGTCAGGTGGGCGGGGCCACCTGACATGTGACCTCTTTGGGGAACTGCTGGAACTGCGTTCCTGCACATTCCGCCTCAAAATGAGCCCTGCCCTTACCTATCACTCCTCCTCTACTTTTTTAAAGAAAAATGGTCAAATGAGGTATTAAAACTGGATTTAAAGTAGTTAAATACCGTAGCGAAGCATGGGAATCAAGCTAGTCTCTATATATAAAGACAAGTGTCCTGACTGACGCATCAACGTCCAGCCCAAACCCCTGGACCTAGAAACGTGAAATTTGGGCAGGACGTTCCTTTTGTGATATAGGGGCTCACTAAGAAGGGATTTTAAGAAATTTGTCCACTAAGGGGGTAAAAAGGGGTAAAATGTGTTTCCCTATAGGGATACAGCTTCCCTGTGTGGCTGGTAGGTTGCTCATCCCCCCCCCCCCCGTCCCACCAACTGCCAATTCAGCCACTCTGCCCTGAGGTCATTTGCATATGCGGCCTGATTGGTGGAACTCTGTGTTCTGAGGTAAAAATCAGGTAAAGGAAACTGCAGACAGTTGAGGAAAGATAGTACAAGACTCCTGAATAGGGATTTTACATAAAAGTCAGTATGGCAACTGAGTTTTTAAATGTTCATGGGGAGATGGTACACGACCTTTCTAGGGGGCATTTCAATGCGAACCTCTCACATGAACCTGCTGAAGTGCCCACTACACCACCCCTCCCTCAGTCCAACTCCACCTCACACCTCTTGCAGCCATCACCTCTTACTGCCACCAAGAAGCCTTCTGGCAGATGTTGTGCAAAATACACCAATGCTAAAAAGAGTAAGCAACTTAGAGATGCTGCAAGGAAATATGCACGTACTGCTCCTGTGGTGCACCAAGCAGCAGTGGCCAAGTACCAGCAAGATCAGCCCGAGGTGCACAGAGTGGCAGAGTTCTCTCTATGAGCAAAGCAATCCTGGAAGACAAGTAGAGAGGCGCTCACTTCCATGGAAGGTCAAGGCTTACTCAGGCATGGCATATGATCCTTCACTACCTTCAAGCTGCCTCTTAACCTCATCCATGCAGAAACATCCCTGTTCAGCATCTCAGAACAAAGCAACATGGCCCAAGTGCTGTGAAACTGTAAGCTCTTTGTTTGGGATGAGAACACCATGGCACTTAAGGGGTGTTTTGAGGCAATGAGCATAACCCTCAAAGATGTCAGGGGCAATGAGAGAGCGATGGGAGGAGTCACAGTGCTGCTGGCTGGAGACTTCTGATGAACAATGAGGGCAATTATGGGTTGAAACTGACCTACAAGTATTTATTGGGGTTATTGAGCATTTGCCAACATGATGGATTTGTACTATTTGTGTAAATGATATGCCAGTTATGAATTTGCACTTAGTATATTTGCACTAGCACTTTAATTAGAATTGTCAATAATAATTGTATAAGTGTGTATCATAGTATTGTGTTCATTACAGGAATTAGTTTTTTTGTAGGTCAGGCTGAAGACTTCTGGCAGATTCTGCCAGTAGTCCCAAGGGGAACTCGAGCTGACGAGGTTACCGTGTGTGTCAAGGTGTCGTATCTGTGGCCCCTCATCAGGAAACTCTCACTAAGAAAGAACATGAGGGTCTACTTGTGAGGCGAGGTATCTGCTGAGGAATTTTCTGAACTCCTACTAAAAATAGGGGATGGAGCATGTCCCGAGTCCAAAGGAAAGGTGACCATTCCTGCAGGCCTGGGCACAGTATTGATGACCCTAGCTGACCTAACAGCCACAATATACCCTGATATTGTCACTATCACATAGAAGTCCATGGACTTGCTGTGCAAGCATGCCATTCTGACCCCCAAGATCAACAAGGCTGCCATCATTAATGAAACACAACTTAACTCACTCAAAATGGAGTACAGATCTGTGGACTCAGTGGTGCAAATGGATAATGTGGTCCACTGTCCTGTGGAGTTCCTCAATATGCTCACCCTCCTGGCTTCCCAGCCCACAAGCTTCTGCTCAAAGTAGGGGCTCCAGTGATGCTGCTCCAGAATCTCAGCTCACCCACACTCTGCAATGGCACCAGACTACGAGTGAAAGCCTCCACAGGAACATCATCTAGGCCACATTGTTCACCGGCAGTGCTTGCGGGGGGAGGGAGTCAGTGTTCATACCACGTATACCACTCATACCATCAGAGAACCCCTTCAAATTCAAGAGACTGCAGTCCCCCCTCAAGGCCTGCTTTGCTATGACCAGGGCTCATTTTGAGGGAGAACGTGCATGAACGCAGTTCCGGCAGTGCCCCAAAGAGGTCACATGACAGGTGGCCCCGCCCACCTGAGTCAGCCATTTTGGGCCCGTTTTGGCCTGGATTGGGCCTCTGAAGGGTGGTGGATCACTCTCCTGTTCTGCAGCAGCCCGATCCTGACCATTTTGGGCCCCTTTTCAGCCCTGAATGGCCAGGATTGGGTTCAAAATAGCCAGGATAGGGTCCAAAACAGTCAGGATAGGTGATGTTAGGGGGTGTGGCATATGCAAATCAGTTATGATGACACACTTCCGGTGATGGCAAGGGGGCATGGCTTATGTTAATGAGTGATGCTAATGAGTTCCTCCAGCTCATTTTCTACAAAATAACCCCTGGCTATGACGATGAACAAGTCCCAGGGGCAGATACTGAAGGTGACAAGAATTGACTTGAGGGAGGACTGCTTCTCACATGGGCAGTTCTACGTGGCCTGCTCCAGAGTGAGCTCACTCAGCAGCCTGGTGATCCTAGCACCTGAGGGGAAAACCACCATTGAGGTCTACAAAGAGGTCCTTCAGTAGGAAAAAAAAGGTTGTACATATTTTTCACTTTATTTATTGCACTACAATTTTTTCTTTTTAAAATCTCTTCAATAAATGTTACATTTCGAAATTCACTTCATCAATTTTCGGCATCAACACACTCTGCTTTATTCAAACACCTTTGTGAAGCTCAGGTACTATGCTATTATATTACAAAACCAACTAAAAAAACCCCTCTCAAACCAAAAAATGTTACATACCCATAAGTATTATAACTGGATTTAAAGTAGTTAAATACCGTAGCAAAGCACAGGCATCAAGCTAGTTAGTAATAAAACCATTCAACCTGACAGCAAAAAAGAATAATGTAATGGGGCTGAGTATTGAAGAATCGTTGTCTAATCAGCGCAGGAAAAGTGTATTCCTTAGAAAAGTCACCTCCTGAGCTAACCTGTTATGCTATAGTTCCGTTCCTTTTATAGGAATGTCCTGCTGAATGCATTCTGTGAAATGATAGAAGTGTGGGGCTCTTCCTAACAGTTTCAGTTAGGCTGTTGGCTGGCTACCCCCTGAACTTGGTGGCAGAGTGGGGATTTCCCCAGGCCTTGTCCAACTGTCTACTATATCACACTTGTTTTTAAAAATACACCCCAAAATGAAAGTCAGAAGTCAAAGAATAGTACTTATTCTGGTGACAGACACAGTGACATCTTAAAGGCTTGACCATGTATTGTGCTATATCAAGTGCCACATTATGCTTCAATAATTTTGCTTGTATTAAACAAAACATGTTTAATTTTAGAACCACATGTACGGTAGAGGGGACTGGCTGGTAGCTACTGTCACTTGACTCCCTGAGATGGATGTGGTTGGAAGTAGGGCTGCCAGACCCCCAGTGGGGGTGGGGAATCCCCCGCCCCCACCCTCCCACCCCCACCCCTACTTACCTGGCCAGCGGGGGGGCGCACATTCCATGCGCTCCCCCTGCGGTAATGCGTGCCCCCACGCACAGCAGCTGCCAGGATCAGGCCTGTTTTGGCCTGGATCAGGGCCCCTGTGGAGTGCAGGAGCATTCCTGCGCTCCGCAGGGGCCCATAATGGACTCGATCCGCGTCAAAACGGGCTCAATCCACGCCAAAAAGGGCGTGGATCGGGCCCGTTTTTGGCGCAGACTGGGCCCGTTGAGGGCCCCTGCGGAGCGCAGGAATGCTCCTGCGCTCCACAGGGGCCCAAAACGGGCCCGATCCGTGTCAAAACGGGCTCAATCCGTGCCAAAACAGGCGCGGATTGGGCCCATTTTGGTGCGGATCGGGCCCGTTGTGGGCCCCTGCAGAGCGCAGGAATGCTCCTGCACTCTGAAGGAGCCCAAAACGGGTCCGACCTGCGCCAAAATGGGCCCAATCCACGCCCGTTTTGGCATGGATCGGGCCCGTTTTGGGCTGCTGCGAAGTGCAGGAGCGTTCCTGCACTCCGCAGCAGCCCCCAATGGCGCAATCCAGGGGCTGCGTGATGACGTCACTTCACAGAAGTGACGTCATCACGCTTGCAGGAGCGCGCATGCACCCTGCCCCCCCAGGTAAGAGCCAGGCCCGAATCTCCCGCTGGGAGATTGAGGGAGCCTGGCAACCCTACTTGGAAGTGTTTCGTGTTCTTATGACAACAGGAGCTGGAATGTGGATTATGGTAGTTGGTCTGATATAGTTATTCCAGCACTGATGATAAACCCAAATTTCTCACAAATATTAATTGGCTTGAGGGATAAATATGTGGCAAAACATCAAAACTATTCATTTATGGGCAATGCCTAGAGGCAGGTTGGTGTAAATATCCTATACAAGTCATACAACCAAGTAATCAAGCCGAGTCCTTGATTTTCATCAAGGAGACAAGCCAGAGCTCAGCAGTGGAATACAGACTCTTCATGTATAAGGAATCAGTCTCTAAAGGAATTTGTCTCTAAAAAGGCATCTAGTTTGGCCCTGAGACATCATCTCCAGGAAAAGGATGTCTCAGGGCCAAACCAGATGCCCTTTTAGAGACACATTCAGCTATTTAAAAATGCTATGAGGGCCTCATCCTGATCAGGCCTGTGGCACATTTTTAAACAGCTGAATTTGTCTCTAAAATGGCATCGGCAGCCATGGGTAGGTTCCATTGCTTCTGTAATGTCTAGTCTGGCCCTTAGGTAGCAGAGCTCTGTGTGAGGCTCTGAAGAGCTCCTGCTGATTAATGCAGACAGTATTGGATGACACGGACCAATGGTCTGAGTGTTGGCAGCTCCCTCTGTTCAACTTGCAGCGAACGCTGGTGTTGTCAACTTAAGTGGTCAAGCCCATCACTTCACCTGCCTGAGCGGTCTGGATTATGCTTTCAGTTCAAACATTTCACTGGGTGTGTTAATCCTAGGCTATTTCCTTCATAACACTTTAATTGCTACATGTGTTGCTTTAGAAACAGTCTTTGGTATTTCCTGTTCTTCAGATGGAATTTCTGTTTATGCATTTCCTGCCTTTTTTACATTAAGGAAAGTCAGTATTTTATCCTACTAAAGGGATCACTGTTTGGATCAAAATTCTATCCTTGTGGTACATTTCCTCTGTCTTTTCTCCTTGCTAGATTTTTACATACACACAATACTTTCTCCCTACCTTTAATTTAAAGACATGCTTCTCAGCAGACTACAACTGAGAATGTCTGCCTTGAATGCTGGACTGGACAAGTGCACAATCTAACATGACAATGGACTGATAAAATCAAAATCTTTCAATTTCCATTCATATGCTATAACTAAATCACTAATGAAAAAAGGGAAGTTTGTGGTAGCAATTATTTCAAAATTCCCATAACTTGTACTCACATGATTTTTTTAAAACTGCAATTCCTCTTTTGGTTCAATTAACTGGCAGCTGTGTTTGTTTTACGAAATACAGGTTGTTTTGTGCAGGTAGTTGGCTGATGCTTGAAAGTTGCAAGAAGTGCGCTTCAGTGTTTCACAAACTTCTGATTTTCCCCCTGAGTTTAATTTGGAAGCACAGTTCACTTACTCCTGCAAAGATTTACTTGCCCTCAGAGGTGTCCACTCCCAGTGTTTCTCTGTCTGATCCGATTGAAAGGCAGCAAGCCCAGACTTTGAAGAGCTGTGCAGAGAGACAACAGGCAGCTTCCATGAGCTTCTGCCCAGGTTTTTGAGCAACAGTGGAAATTTGCAATAGGAAAAGGAGGCGACACTGGCTACTACTGACAGGTACTTTGCCGCACTTCTGCTTTGGGTGGTGTTCGAAGAATCCAGTAACACCCAATCTAGTAATATGGCAGAATTACCCCCCAGCAGAGACAGATTAGAATGAAGTAAAGCAAAAACAGTAATTCATACTGAAATGCAGTGGGCAGCCTCATCTATGGGAAGGTAGCTTTTGCTAATTTAAATAATCATTTTACTAATTTCATCTATCTCACAGCACACAGTTTTTTTGTGAATGAAGAGTATAAATCCAGAAAAAGACAGTTAAAAATTCATAGAGCACTGCTTCTGCCCCAATATTTCATTAATAGAAAGCACCATCAGACATTAGGCTGGAAGATTGATCTTTTATTATGCTCAGGGGGATATAGTGGAGCAGCAACAGGAGAGCCACTCAGAGACTTTTTTCATAGCTAGAGCAATGAGGTCATCTGCCACAGCTCTTGATAGGGAGAAATTATTGCTTAAAAGCAACGTGTGCTTTCACAGACAGGATGGAGTAACTCCATCTTGTGACTTTCAGTAGATGGGTAATCAGTGGACAGTCTTAATCAGGAATTGAAAATAACACTGGCCTAGGATTTGCTTTCCCTTCTGCACCCTCTTTGCATGAGAAAGGGTGAAACAGACAGGATAATTGCTGTCAGACTTTAAAAAGCCTCTCCAAATTCTTGAAAGAACCCACAGATCTTCCTTGATCAACAAAAACGCAAAGATGCTCATTTGCTTCTTTCCTTTCATCACCTTCCGTCTTGAAACCACCTCCTCTGTCTTCCAGGTAGGAAAAGTTCTTCATCTACATTATCTTGCAGGTGTCCTGATTTTTTTAGTTATAGAAACCTGCAAGCAGGAGATGGAGGTGGTTAATAAAGAGAGAGAATAAGTCAGCGACTCACTTAAGGGCTCGGGGACTAAGGATGAGTTTAAGACTCATCTTAAGGAGGTCGAGAAATCAGTCAATGAATTTGAACAGAAACTCTGGGAGACTAAGATTAAGAAGTTTAAGAGAGACACGCAACTATTCTACAGGGAGAGTTTACACGTGGTGGGACCTACCCAACACGAGCTCCTGCAAAACAGTGTCTTGGGCTCGACTTTTAGAACAGGTGTCGGACCTTGATACCATAGAACCACCCAACGTAAATACGTCTGAGGATGAGGCCACTAGCTCTAAGCACCTTAGAAATAGAACAGTAAATACAGGATATAGGATGCCTTTTTTAGGCAGAGGCACAAATCATCCGTTCTGCTGCGGCAAATGGAAGACATAGTTTTTAATCTTTTGTCTCACCCTTTAAGTGCCATAGAGACTACTGTATTAAATAAAGGATTAAGTTTTGTACTGACTCCGCCCTATAGATCTTTTCAATCCCAAGCAGATCTGTTCAAACTAATAAGATGAATAAAACTTTAAAAATTATTTTGTGACCATTCTATACAGCCCTGGGAGGAGGGTAGAATTAAGATCAAGTCTACTTTTACCCCAAACTTGTCTGCCCCCAGAACAGACACATTCAAACATATTGTCTATAAGGATTTAACAAAGTTGAAACAAAATAAGATACATACCTGGCATAATCAATCAAGAAAGGAACGGGAAACCCTACAATCATTAGATCAGGATCCAGCCATTATTATCAAACCCACCGACAAGGGCAGTGGGATTGTAGTTATGGATGCCAAAACATACTTGGCAGAAGTAAACAAATAATTATCAGATAGATCTAGTTACATGCTATTTATGCAGGATCCCCCATCACATATTGCTTTGTTAATTAGTTCTGGACCAAGCAGTAATGGCCAGTGAAATTTCTGAAAACATCCACCGTGCCCTCATTAATTCCACACCTAGGGTCCCTATGTTTTACACTCTGCCCAAGGTACCTAAGAACATCCTACCTTCTCTGGGCAGACTGATCAACTCAAGATCAAGCTCAGTGTTGGAGCTGCAGGTGGTCTTTCTCGATACATTCTTACAACCAGCGGTTACAAAGTGTCCCTCCTATATTAAGGACACATGAGCTTTCATTGAATGGGTGGAGGGCACATCTAGTGGCTCTGAGCACGTTTTCATTTCACTTGATGTGTCTTCCCTTTATACATCTATCCCACACAAGGGAGCAAGATCAACTGTGGAAACCATTCTTTATGCCTGTGAATCGATACACAAACACCACCTACACCTTTCTTATTGCAATTGCTGGACTTAGTGTTAGAAAAAAACTATTTTAGGCTTAAGTCCCAATTTTACTACCAAATTAAAGGTATCAAGTGTTGCCAATTTATATATGGTGCAATTAGAGAGCAAATCTATATATGGTCTGATGAACAACCCATTTTTTGATAAGATCCACTTCTATTGCAGGTATATAGATGATTTGTTTGTTATACTCTGGGGTACAGACTTGGTAGATTCCTTTGGTGAGTGGCTTAACTCTTTAGACATCAATATTAAATACACATGGCACACTGATGCCAATTTTGTCAATTTTTGGACATCATAGTATACTGTACCCATACCAATAAAATAGGGGTTAGACACTTTAATAAAATCACTGACAGGAACTCATATCTTGAATATAGATCTTTCCACCCAAAACACCTGAAGAATAATATATCTTATGGTCAATTTCTCAGGCTTAAGCACAATTTGTCTGAGAATGGAGATTACACCAGAGCTAGGGATACCTTATGTTCAGCTTTTTTGAACAGAGATTATCCTTCTAACATTTTAGACAGGCCCATACATAGGGCAGACTTAGTTTCTAGATCAGATTTCCTGTTTCTTTCTTGACAGATTAGTTTCTAGATCAGATCAGGCAACTTGCCTGTTGCCTCCGATGACCTACTGTGTACCTGCAAAAGAAAGGACATTACTATGAAGTATATTGAAAAAGTGGCTTGTTTTTTTGCCATCCAGCAAACTGATTCAAAGCAATGACTGTTCAATCAACTTCCTGATGCAGATACATTTGAGTAGTGTTTGGGTTTCATACCAGCACTTTGCTTCTGAAGGGAGAGATGTTGAGCTTCCCAGAGGAGATCTCTCTGGGACATACCCTAATTCCAAGGAACTGTCTTTAATGGAAGAAATCTATTTCTATAGCAGTAGAAAAGAGCAACAGTCCAGTAGCACCTGTAAGACTAACAAAATTTGCTTCTGATACAACTAGATTGCTGGATTTTGTTAGTGAGTGTATTTTGCCCTTGAATGCCTTACCAGTCACAAAGAAGACCAGAATGTTGCCTGAGAAATTCAAATTGGCTGTTGATACAGGATTCACAAAGAACCAGGGATGATTTACTGATTCTCAGCTTCACCAAACCACTTCACCAGCTGGCAAATTATACTTCAAAGAGACATGCTAACATTGCTGTTGTTCTCATTTTACGTGGAGTGGAGGCGGGGGGCGGGGACAGGCACACCTAAAGGCAAAGGTCTGGTTTTTTTACAAATTAAAAGCCAGATTTCCTCTTGGATTGTGCCACTTCAAATGGCAGGTGGATGCTCACATGATGGAATGTTACCTTTGTACTTAAAAACTAGACCCTAGGAAGAAGGATTCTAGCAGGAGGGTTCTAATGTGCCAGGTCGACCTTTTATCGCATTGCCCCACTCTTTAATCTGCAATATTTGGTCTTTTCAGAGAATAATGGTCTGCACACACGTTCTGATTGCTAACGCTGTTTGGAATATGGTAGTGCAAGTGTGTTGGGCACTTATTGGACAGTCTCTGTGACACCACAAGTTATGAGCATAACATATCATCCCCATATCTATGACATGGTGTAAACATCTAAAATGTTGTATTTATTATTTTACTTATTTATTTATCTAGGATCTTAGATTTTTTCACAGAAACACTCAAATATAGAAATATTCATGAAACCATAAAAAAATGACAATGCCCAGCAATGTTACCCTCTCCCTTTGTAGCTATATCCCACCATCCATATTCAAGTTGCTTTAAAAATGTTTGTATACCTCTCCCATATTAAGATACATCTCTCCTCCTACCTAATTAGGATGCTCCTTGACTGTGTGTCAAGTGTCAAGTGATGAACTGGGAGCCTGAGATACTCATAGGCACTATAGGTAACTTTGGTTTTCATTGCAAGATAGTCACATGCATAAGCACCTTGGTTTTGCTTGTCTAACTTCTCAGAAGCAAAAAAAGGTTTCTCACTACAAGGAGAATATGAAACCACAAAGATTAATGAGGCACATTCTGTGTGTACAACGATAGCTGTGTGTAAAAGCAAGGCTGACTGAGGACAGAAGGACTGACACCAGTACAAATGTCTGAATGCACAAGCTGAGCAACCAGAATATTAACTACTTTGTTGTGTCCAGGAGAAGATTAAAATTCAGCCCTCACCTTGAAGGAGAAGAGTGCTGCTTTCAGATAGGAAATTCCTAAATGGGATCAGAATCTAAAATTGAATGAATCTTTGGAGTTTTATTTTCCACTACACTGGCTGAAGCTCCGTTTTATCATCCTCTTCTTGAATCAATAGCAGTTTGCTTTTGCAATGTTATTGCTTTATGGCACTAAGGCAGTGTAAATTAAGAGGGGCCACTGTTTTATACCACAGACCTAAATCTTGCAGCAGTTTTTTAATTGTCCCTGTGTTCTTCCTCTGCCCTCTCAAGAAAGCAAAGGGTGGCAGAGGGCCTCTTCCTCTCTCTTCACTTTGTTTTCATGAACAAGCAGCAGTGGTTCATAGCGTGTCTCTAGAGAAACAGGAAGTTTTGCTGGATAAGTCAAGTCTGCAGTCTTCTAGGCCTCTCTTTCAGAGTACTCCTTCCTGTGTCATGGTTCCCATCAAGACATGAAGGAAAGGCTATTGTATAAACTATAGTGCACATAAAAGAGGCAATACTTCATACTGTGGGCTTGATTTGTGACACAGTTGCCAAAAGGGATTGGAAGATTCTCTTGGTTATAAGAAGCATTGAGATTAATAATCTCTGGGGGAAATTAAATATTACAGAAATCTTTTTGGGCATCAGTTATTCTAAATGAGTGGCTGTCAATCCAGTCCAGTGGTACAGTAGGGCTTTGCCCTTGTGGAAAAGCTGTTTCATGCAAAAAAAGAAAAAGGCTCTACAGAAACAAAGAAGATAAATGCAAAGATTTATTCTCTGTTCCTAGAGACTGGTACTGGATACTGATGTGCACAGATAAAGTGCACCATAGGAGCCACTGAGAATTCACCAAGGCACACCCATCTGCATGCACATCCATCTTGTTCGTCATAATGTAAACAAAAGCTGCATGGCTAGGGATTCGCTCATTGGTCGATCAAGGTGCATCCCCATTTGACAACAGGTGCCCCTGCAAGTATTTTTCCTGCATGTGATTCAACACAGTGTTATTTTGCTTGTCACTATCTCTGAACCAGGCCTTTAACTCTAGCAACTTTAATTAAATTTCAACGCTGACAATAAAAAAAATTCAAAACCCAAGCTTGTAAAATGCATTGGTCTTAATAAGAGGCATTACATAGATTTTGGTTTTGGATTTTTTTAGTTACAGTTCATAAATGACTTGTTAATAAAGAAGAACAAAAAAGAAACTTGTGAAAAAGAAAATTGAATCTTGATTCAAAAGGAGCAGCTTAAAAATTACATACATACTAAAGTGGAAATAAAAAATTGAGGGAAGTTCTACATTCTTGAAATACATGTGAAATAATGGTTCTTTTAAAAAATGGTGTTCTTTCATTAAAAATAATTAAAAGAAGATTGTGTTACATTAGCATATTCCTCCCTGCAGGCTTTATAAGATTTATAAAAAGTATGGAAGAAAACATTGCAAATACATTGATATGAAAAGCGTTTTATCACATGGTTTCCCAGCCATCAGATGATGGGAAATGGTCTCTGAAATAATTAATGAAACAGCTGGATAATTTGTTATATTCTACAATATTGCTGTTAAATCATTTGGAAGATTGTAAACCAGTATGTAAAATTAAGTCTCTACCTGTTCTTACATGGGTGATGAAAATAACAATGTTAATACATTACTGATGCACATCTTGTCATGGATCTGTCCCCCTCCTGGCATTTTGGGGTTGGAAAATTCCTGGAGAGTTGGGAGTGGACCCTGAAGAGGGCAGGGTTTAGGAAGAGGAGGGACCTCAATAGGGTATAATCCTATAGAGTCCACACTCCAAATCAGCCATTTTTCCAGGGTTATTGGTTTCTGTATCCAGGAGATCAGTTGTAATTCCAGGAGACCTCCAGGCCTTACCTGGAGAATAGCTGTCACTTGGCGCTTGAGCTACAGCACTTGGTGGGGTGGGGTGGGATTTGTGGGGAAAACTTTATCCAGGCTTGGGCTCCTCTTGCCTCAACCAGGTAAGAACCAAGAGCATTTTCCAACCAGAGAAGCCCCAGTAAAAGGAACTTTCCCCCAAAAGAGTAGAGCTGGAAGAAATAGTCTTTGATGCATCTCTTTATGCTGCCTGTTTGTCAAAGGAGCTTGACTTACTTATTCCCAGCTGATGGCTCTCTGCCTCTCTGCCGGGTTTCCCCTCTCAACTAAAGACAGAGCAGTCTTCCCTACAACTGTCAATGTTTTTAACATGACCAAGTTTGGGGCCAGTAGAACCTTAGAGACCAACTAGATTTCCATGGTACAAGCTTTCGAGAGTCAGGTATCTGACGAAGGGAGCTTTGACTCTTGAAAGCTCATTCATCTGACATCTAGTCAGTTTCTAAGGTGCTGCTAGACTCAGACCTTGCACTTCTACTACAGACCAACACAGCTACCCACCTGAAAATGTCTGTAACATGACTCGAGCAGTTTATGGGCTTACACAGGCTGGAGTCATTCATGGAAAGAAGTCTCCCTCCCTAACAGTCAAACTCTTTGGGTTCTAAAAACATTTTATTCCACTAAAAGCATAATTTAATCTGGAAGCACAGAATAGGCAAAACACACAGCAGGACTGGCTAATGAAACAAACAAAAAATGCTAGCTAAAGTTAACTTACACTCTGTATAGTATCCCTGGAATTTAATGGAATCTTGCACACAAATTTGTGCTCATTGTGAGCATTGTATGTGGCCCTCCATGAGCTTCCCTTTTGAACCAAATCAAAGGGAAATCAGTTTTGATTTGTCTCAGATAAGAAACTATGGGGTAGCTGTGGATGTGGATGGCCTGTCTATGGCCAGTACAGGGAGGGGTCAGAGCTAGCTCCATCTTCTAGATGGAAGAGTGAGAGCAGAACCACAAGTGACAAAAGGCACAGATTGGACACTTGTCTGCTTCCCTCAAGTTTTGATGGGAAATGTAGGCATCCTGGTCTTGCAGCTTCGCTCTCTGACTGCTGACCAATGGACTTTTCAACTGTCATTTGTCCAACATTCCGCCAAGCTGCCTACATTTCCCATCAAAACTTGAGGGAAGCAGACAAGTGTCCAATCTGTGCCTTTTGTCACTTGTGGTTCTGCTCTGAGACACATGGACCAATCCAGAACAAGCTTTTTTTATCATTTAGGCTTGTTGTGGTATTGGTTTGTAGTCACAAAGTATATATGAGAGGGCCCAAGTCTCTAAACCTTCTTCAGGAACAACAGGGGATAGGTATGGGCAATGGTGGTCTTTGCATTTGGTCAGCATGTTGATGCCTGTGGATTGGATTCTGTTAAGTCCACTTAAGCAAGAGGCCTCTGTATGACATAAATAATTGGACTTCTCCCGTTACCTGGTCAACAGATTAGTACCTTCTGCTTGCTGCATTTTAGGCTCTAGCTTAAACCACTGATCTCTAGGACCTCAAATTGGAGAACATTACACATGGGACCAAATAATGTCCTTCGGGGCAATTTCAGTTTGGGAAAACAGCACAAAAATAGGGAGGAAGGCATGTAAGATGGCTTTGTTTAGGAGGGAAGAAGGATAAGGCTTTGGTATATTTGGCTACTTTTTAAACTTGTGTGTGCTTCTACTCACATGATGTTTCTAGCTGGTTAATTGGCTGCTGTGTATTTTGGACTGTGTGTCCTTGAGGTTGGTTGTTGGTTTATAAGTTGCCTTGAGCCTATGGAGATAAGGTGGGGGACAAATATTTCTCAAAAATAAATAACTATCCCTCAACATGGAACAATTCTTGCCTAACCCTATTTGAAAACACATTTTAACTGCATAATTATAAAAATTGTTGCACAAACCTACATTTAGCCTAAGATGTTGATGTTAATGCTATGCCTTGCACTAGTATAAGTATGTCATTGGATAAAATGAGGTTTTATTTGCACAGTAGCTTACCACAGCTTTTTTTAAAACCTACTCTCAATAATGTAATGACCTTTATGTTAGTGCAAATGGACTGTAGGATACATATTAATGAGGGAAGAGTTTAGGACTCCCAATCTATTTAGACTCCACAACTCATAGGTTTGAACTGGAATTTAACTGGATAAGAAATAGCCGATGAGGCCCACACAATTATTCTCTGGAGAATTTGATCCAGAATCAGTGGTTTAGCTGTGTATCCTTTGGCTATATTTTTTACTACTATTGCTTATGAGTTAAACAATAATAAAACAAATATTGTGAAGACACCATCCAGGACTCTTTTTTCCAAAGGAAAGAAAACACAGTGGATTAGTGGCATTATCCCTTGACTTCTTCTCACTCTTTGGATGTGGAGGGAGTGCTTAACAATGGTTTCAGAGAAGGTAGTGATTTTTAGGAGAACAGCCCTAAACTAGTGAGTGAGCCAAGGGGGAGTTCTCCTGATTAGACATCAAAGCCTGGCAAAGAATGGAGGAATTAACATCAGCACATCTTTGAGGAAACAGAGCCTCCACTGATGGCAAGCCCAGCTGCAGGACACGCAGTGATGAAGTCCATGAAGTAGTTAAGCAGCTGACAAGTGCTGTGGTCAGTAGCTAAGCGTCAAGAGACTGTCTGCAACCAGGAAGAGCTGCTCCAGAGCCCAGGAAAATAATGGGAAGAGAAAATGCAGGTGGAAATTCAAAAGAGTCGGCCTGTGCTGTCAGGAGGAGGGCAGTGGCGGTCTGTAGCCATGTGCCAGAAGAAAACCTGCAGTTTTTATGTTCACTGATACCTTGTAAAGGTTTGACTATGCAAAGCAATAAGCTATACTGAATGTGCCATCCCTGCCAGAGTGACAGAATATATCCCTCAAAGTACCCCTAGAAAGCCAGAGTGGTACAGTGGTTAGAGTGTCAGCCTAGGATCTGGGAGAACCAGGTTTGCTGGGCCGTGGTCCTTGCTGGGCTATGGAAGCTTGCTGGGTGACCTTGGGCCAGTCACACACTCTCAGCCTAACCTACCTCACAGGGTTATTGAGAGGATAAACTGGAGGAGGGGAGAGTGATATAAGCTGCTGTGGCTCAACCATTGGGGAGAGTAGTATAACTAGCTAGTATAACTAGAGAATAGTATAACTAGCTAAATAAACACTTCTTGCAGATTAGGCCAAAGCATGAGTTAGAGTGGGCCAGGGTGGAACCAGTGCATGGATGGCAAAAAGTGGAAATGGTAGCATTGGCAGCAGTGGAAGGAATTTGTGGGCCTGCATACCATGATGCTGACAAGAAAAGGCAGCAGACCTTGGCAACGGATCACTTCACTGAAAGACAATTTGATTGGAACTTCCATGTGATCTTCATGGAGTGATGCCCAGAGATTCTTTGTCAAGCAGAGAGAATTGCTACAGAAATGGTATCCTTCCACACTGCTTTTGTAGCCCACCAGCAGAACAGATATTGTTGAGGGTGAATTCAACAACAAAAAAATGATTTGGAATGTTACAGTTTATCTAGATGCTTGACATTTCAGACCAGTTAGAATTTCTTGAAGGGACAGAAAGTAAGCTGGAGTGAATTGACAGCAGCAAAATATTTATAGGGGACTGGCAACAAGTACAGCTAGTCCCCTGTACAAAAAAGATTGCTGTCATTCTTTTGATGGAAGGTAAGGGCCGGCTGTTTGGATTCCTTTCTCTGCAGCAGAGACTGATTGATATTTGGAACACTGGGGGAGTCCTAACTGCAAGATTTGTGGATTTATGGGACAGCAGGAAACCTGGTTTAGCTATTAATGGGCTGTGACAGCTCTGATTATTGGGAAAGAAACCTGTTTCAGATGTTGATGCACAGATAGGCAGTCTTGATGAAGTGTAATGGCACACTGAATTCATCTGCCTCACTCGACCCATCATAAGACACTCCATTCATCTAAAAAAAATCGACTAAGTGTGGGGGATGGGGGATGGTTGTCAAGAGGGGGGGGGGTACCCAAGAGATATCTGCCTTAATGTAAACAAATGTGTTACTGAGATTGGGAGAGTGGCTTGAAGTAAAGGCGGAAATCTCTTTTGGTTTTGCTAATACTCTGAATGGGGGCGGGTTGTTTTCTCTTTTATGGTGATGGAGATACTGATTATTTATTCTGATTACTTGTTACTGAGGCAAGGAAAGTACATTTTAAAATGAAAAATGGTTAGGTATATAGTATAGTCTTAACTTCTTGTTCATTTACCTTATTTACCCCTCTCTTCCCCTTATGGTTGGCAGGGAAGGGTGGGTTGAATCCTGTCCTGGGATGTTAGGAACATGGTTGATTTTTATGCTGCTAAATCTGGCTTTTATTATTATTCAATGTACTGTTTTATTAATGTGTTTTTATATGTTGTAATCTGCCCTGAGCCCATTTGTGGGGAGGGTGGACTATAAATTTAATAAATAATAATATTAATAATAATATTGTCAAAATAACCTGGAGGCTCACCATAATTTGTCCAGAGACCAGAACTTCTTCCTGAAAGGGAAGCGGCAGCATTATACATGTTGGCTGGTTATCTTTTCTTAAACTGTTCATTAATAGCCAGATATTGTATTTCCTGGAAGGAAGCTAGGAAATGTTTCTGAAAGACATGTATTAATAAACAGACAACTTATTTGCAGTACTGGGTCTGAGAACTACTGATCTAAGGCTGTCTGTATGTGGGGGGGAAAAGCAGAACCAGTAGACGTGTTCACATGTTACAGTTAATGCACATACATCCTGCCTGTATGCTAGTATGAATATGTGATATGCAAAGAGGCACAGAGCAGTGTGTTCAAAGCAGGGAGGTGGGCTGTACTGGAGGTCTGCGTTGTTGCATTCAGAAACTGATGCAGGAGTAGGAGTTGTGCTGCTGCTGCCTACTGCAGGAGTTTGCTTCCACTATACTATTGTAAATAAGTCTCTCTAGTGCTTACCTAATAGATGTTTAATCCTTTAACACTACCATTACACTCCTTGTCTCTTGGGGGAAGCAGGGAAAACTTAAATAATATATTAAAAATTGTATGCACTGGTTCTTAATATTACAATCTTGCACTCTTGATTCTTTTAAGGAAGGCTAGGAGGAGGGGGGAAACCTTAGAAAAAAAATGAAGAGATGATCCAGTCCCTTGCTGCCTTCTAGGAGCGCTGCTTTTCATATGACGTTTCTCTGCCATTGATCCTTGTCAGCCCCCTTATCATGTGTACATTTATATACAGGTATTGCTGTACAGAGAAGATGGACAGGATCATTCCCAAAGGAATGCATCTTTGTTTTTTGCAAGGCTTTCCATGAAAAGAAATAATAAGTTGGGGAAAACAGAAAAATATATTATGAAATATTTTCTCTTTCAAATAGATCTCTGGAAAATTTAAAAGGAATATTTTGAAACTAGAAACAAAGCCAGTTGTGGGGGAAAATACAACGGGCTCTCGAAAGGGGAGAGGGGGCAGGCAGGCATTCCTTCCTCCTCCATCACTGATCCCGGACGGTGAAGGAGTGGGGTCGGCATTGCCACCTGCTCAACTCCTGATCCCAGCTGGGTGAAGGGAAAATGGGCATTGCCTTCTGCTCTGTGCCTGATTACGGCTAGGTGAAGGGGGGCAGGCATTGCTGTCTGCTCCAAGCCTGATCCCAGCTGGGTGAAGGGGGGTGGGCATTGCCATCTGTTCCTTGCTGGTTGAAAGGAAAAGAGAGCACTACCTTCTGCTCCTCGCCTGATCCTAACATATGAAGGCAGGCGGTGGGCTTTGCTACATGCTCCGTTCCTCATCCCGACTGGGTGAAGGGAATGTGGGCATTCCCACCTTCTCTGCTCCTGATTCCAGCAGGTTGAAGGGGGGCAGAGATTGCTGCCTGCTTGGCTCTTGATTCTGACAGGGTGAAGATGGGGTAGGCATTGCTGCCTGCTCAGTGCCTTATTCCAGTCGGTTGAAGGGGGCAGGCATTTGCACCTGCTAGACTTGGTGTCCCAGCTGGGTGAATGGAAGAAGAGAATTGTCTCCTGGTCTGTGCTGATCCCACCCAGGTGAAGGCACTGGATGGGCATTGGCACCTGCTCCACTCCTGATCCCAGCTGGGTGAAGGGGGGTGGGCATTGCCACCTGCTCTGCTCTTAATACCAGCTGGGTTAAGGCAGAGAGTGGGCATAGCCACCTGCTCCGCTCCTGATCCCAGTTGGGTGAAGGGGGGTGGGCATTGCCACCTGCTCAGCTCACACCCCGTTTTTGTGATCCACCTACTTACGAGGAAACCTACGGAAATATCTATCTTCTTCCATCCTCCACGGCGCTTCTAATTTCGTCCTGTCAGGAGTCTGCCGCTTCACCTGGTTTTTCTCCTGGTTTCTTTAGGATTTTCATCAATTCCATAGACTAGACTTGGTTGATTTTGTTTCCTGCTTTCACCTGGCAGTCTGCAGTTTGCACAGGCAGAAACTGACACTGGAGAGGACTTGCTTCTGCAGTACTTCCCTAGGAGATTGTGGAAGTCTGCAGTTTGCTTAATCAGAAACTGACTCTGGAGAGAACTTGCTTCTGCAGTACTTCCCTAGGAGATTGTGGAAGTCTGCAGTTTGCTTAATCAGAAACTGACTCTGGAGAGAACTTGCTTCTGCAGTACTTCCCTAAGTGACTGTGGTCGTTATATTTATTGTATTCACCTTTGTATTTATTTGTTTAGGTGTAAGAGGTTTGTCATTTGTTTATGATATAGATTTAAGATAAGAAACAATTTTCATATTGAGCCTTTGGGCTGTTTAAATACACATAATTTTTGTATTCATTTATTTGTGTTTCTCTTGCAGATGCTCTTATAGGTTCCACTCCTGATCCCAGCTGGGTGAAGGGGGGTGGGCATTGCCACCTGCTCAGCTCCTAATACCAGCTGGGTTACAGCGGGGGGTGGGCATTGCCACTTGCTCCGCTCCTAATACCAGCTGGGTTACAGCGGGGGGTGGGCATTGCCACTTGCTCCGCTCCTAATACCAGTTGAGTTAAGGTGGGGTGTGTGCATTGCCACTTGCTCCACTCCTAATACCAGCTGGGTTAAGGTAAGGGTGGGCATTGCCACCTGCTCCGCTCCTGATCCCAACTGGCTTAAGGGGGTGGGCATTGCCACTCCTTCGAGGTTTTTAATTTAATTGAGAGTGTTGTACACTCAGAGGGCCCTTCTTATTTGGCTATTGGGTGAAGGGGGCAGGCATTGCCATCTGCTCTGCTCCTGATGCCACCTGGGTGAAGGGGGGTGGGCACTGCCACCTGCTCTGCTCCTGTTCCCTGCCTGGGCTTCCCACCATGGCGTTTTCTGGAGTGACATGTTGAGTTACCTGGGCTTTCATTGCAGCAGCACCCTCTGGTGGTGCACCAGGGTATAAAGTGAGTTGTCTGAAACATGCTTACTCAATTATATGGTAAGATAATCTTATTGCTTCTTATCTTTGAAATATTATCAAACACATTTTCCTATAATTAATACTAATTAAATGTGAATGTTGTTTATGTTTACCTCCCTCAACCCTACAGTTTTAGTAACAGAGTTGCTTATATTGGTTTGTTTAATTGTTCCGTTTTCAGTTGTCCATGAGGCTGCAGATGAATGTCCAATAACACTTCAACCAGCAAAATGATCAACAACCGACCATACTTTCCAAACTAGACTCCACATTAGAGTAGCAGTTCATCCTACCAGCTCATGCATCTTAACATATGAAGTCAATTCCACCATCTTTCTTTTTCTCATTTCTACCATTGATTTTCTGAATGTGGCCTATTACCTGTTTAACATAATAATCTTTTTTGGTCTGTATCCAACCATATAGTTCCTCATGGTGCTTCTCTCTGCAGAAAAAGAGGCAGTAATTTTCTCTAACTGCTTCTTACCACTGCAGACCCCTGTTGTGCTCCCAGTGCTGTTCCTAAAAGTCCATTGAGCAAACAACAGTTCTAGGGGCTCAGTAAGAGGGGGAGGGGAGAAAATCCCATGATGCAAAATCTGTGGGTGGCAAACCACTGAGCATAGCAACCTTTTCCTATGGTTGGATAAGTTGACTTTCAGACTCTTCCAGTCCTACAGGCAGATGCAGATTGTGAAACAGTCTCTACCAGGAATCAGTTCATCACATCCTTTCTGACTGTCACCATTGAAGAATATAGGATAGGCACTAGGGATGATGATGTTGCTGGGTTCTTGGGATCTGGGTCATTGGCACCAAGCCCTGATGATATCTGGGCTGGACTTAAAACACCTGAAGAGGAAATGGAGAAATTGTAAGTGGGAGTCATGCTACTGATACTTTTGTATATATTGTTGAACACATATACCTTGAGATTCCTTAGGCATTTCTGTTTGAATTAGTAGAAGAAGAGGCCAGCTGAGCAGGCAAGTAAAGAAGAGGACCTAGTAACTCTCACCGAAATCTGCTACTGATAGCCATAAAACTGGTACTGGTACTGGTACTGGTACTGGTACTGGTACTGGTACTGGTACTGGTACTGGTAGACATGAAACCTCACTTGTTTAAAATTTCATCGTTCATTGTTTCCAATGTGACTGTGTTTAGCATTAACTACCAGCATTTTCTCTGAGCTTCAGCTACACTTTTTTTTAAAAAAGTACAAATTTCGTATCTGTATTAATCTGACCTCTGACCCAGTAAAAGAGTGGTTTTGTTATGGCAACTCTGGAATTTGTTCTGTAATGCTGGAAGAATTTTAAACAACCAAATATGTCTTTATTCAATTCATTCAGGTGACCAGGTTCATATGATAAAGAGAGTGCTTCAGCATAAGGGTGAGCAGTGTGGTCTCATGATATAAAATTAAACATCATTCCCAAGAGCTGAAGAACAGCAGTACTGTGTACTGTCCACCCCCCGCCCCCCGAAATAAGGCCTTGTTTGCTGTATCAGAAGTGGGCTCCAATCTGAAATTGCAGGGAATTTTTGTTGTGAAAACAACTAGTTCTGTAAGGACTGTGTGGGACCTTTCTCAACTGAGCTAAATCAGTTATTTTTAAAATCAGTACCATCCTTGGCTACTTCCACACATACCTAACAGGAACAGGTTTTATTGGAGCATCTAACGAATGTTGTCCCCTAATTGTCCACTTTCAGGTTTCCTCCTGCTTTGCTCTGATTTTTCCCCAAACCTGGTTTAGTACAATCAGGGCTTTTTCCAGGGGGCACATGCTGGTAGGGAGTACTGGTGTCTCTTGTGCATTCAGGACTTGGGCTGAGAGAGGAGAACAGCATGAGTACCAGCACCTAGATACAATAATTTTGGATAGACCACTGTCAAACATATTTATGTGCTGTGTAGACAGTACCATTTTCCTTGCCAGAGCTTTCTGTGGTTGCAATTTCCTCCATGTCAGCAGAGGGCTTTTGTAGGCTTTTTAAAAAATTGGTAATTCCTAGGTGACTATAGTATCATAGTCATAGTGATCCAGAGGAGTTAGCCGTGTTAGCCTGTAGTAGCAAAACAGAAAAGAGTTCAGTAGCACCTTTAAAACTAACCAACTTTACTGTAGCATAAGCTTTCGAGAATCACAGTTATCTTCTTCCGATGCATCTGATGAAGAGAACTGTGATTCTTGAAAGTTTATGCTATGGTAAAGTTGGTTAGTCTTAAAGGTGCTACTGGACTCTTTTCGATAGTGTTATAATGATTTATTGCCTTGGTCTACTAGTTCCTATGGATTCCCAGCTTTCCTTTTAAAAATAAGTCTCCAGCCCTTTTCTTTGAGGAGACATGACCGCTTATATGACAACTCCATGCAAAATAGTCACAGTAAGAAAGCGCAACCCTTATCTTTTCCATTAAGAGACAATAAGGTATGTATTATGTACATATTTTTGCATTTTTATTTATATTCCATCTTTATGGCCACTAAGACACTCACAGTAGTTAACAATTGGTAATCTACAAGCATCAGTAAAAACTGAAATACATATATTTAAAATCTCTGTAGCTATCTATGGAATTTTTATCCCACCCTTCCGCCAGCATATATGGTTCTCTCCTCCGTATTTTATCTTGGCAACATTTCAGTGAGGTAGGTTAGGCTGAATGAGGGTGACTAGTCAAAGGCATCCTCAGGTCTTCCCAGTCTTAGTTTGACTGATGCTGTAACCAGTACACCACACTGGCTGTATCAAAATACCCATCCCCGTAGCAGCACAACATTAATTTTGTCATCAGAATAAGTCAGTGTTAGTTACATTATTTTTGTGTCTTAAATTTATTTATTTATATTTAAATAAATAAATCAGCAGGCTCAGGGCAGATCACAACCAAGTTTAAAAACATATTTCATCATATATACAATTTAAAATCATAAAACATTCTAATACATAGATTAAAATACATGTAAACATATTTACACACATACACACACAAACATATATGTGTATATGTATGTATGTAAACACAGCGGCACATAATCCAGACAACCCCCTGTTTAGCCATCTCCAGAGTATTTTGCCAGGGATGTATGAGAGATGGAGGTGTCAGTAGTAGGGAGGGCATATACCGTGCTCCCCCGGCTAGGGGGCACTGCCCAGCATCAACCATATGCCTGGAGGAACAGCTCCATCTTACAGGCCCAGCGAAATGCTAATAAATCTTGCTGGGCCCTGGTCTCATTGGACAGAGTGTTCCACTAGGCTGGGGCCAGGACTGAAAAAGCCCTGGCCCTGGTCGATGCCAGGGCTTCTGAAATATAAAGCTTCTGAAATACAAATTCGTTTGTTTGCTTTCTCATTGTTAACAAAGAATGAGCCTGGGAGGCTTTGCTGGGAACATAATTCCATAAGAGGAGTAGCAGCAGCCCCAGAAAGGCCTGTTCTTGATAACCATGACCTGAGGCAGAAGGCAAAGTATCTGAAGCAGGGCTTCAACCGATTATGTCAGCACATAGAAGGGAAGTTCACATGAAAAAAGATCCTGGAGCTTTGTGTCTCCTCTCCAGTAGTTGTACCAAAAATTGGAGGTAGCACTGGCAAGGGCTCTATTCCAGGAAGACACTGCAATGCTCATCAGTTAGGAGGAGGAATCCATTGTGTTCGAAAGTACTGTCATAATTAGTAGACATCCCTTAAAACATAGAAACTGCTTTCTGAAAATAAAATCCCAGACATATTTCTCTTCTACTGTTATAATGGTAAGAGATTTTGACATGCTTACAGTTGAGGATAATTTGTGGCATTTTTTCTCATCTTTTCTATGGGATAGGCCTTTTACCTTGGAGTTATCTTCATATTTAACAGAACAGGAATGGCCACAGTTTCAATAGTTAAAGTACTTGGAATAAAGTCTCGTCTGATAATGCATAAGTCGGACAGTTCATATGGAAGGAGGTTCTGATGGTAAGAAGACACCTATGATTGTAACTTCTTTACTTCCTGGATTTAAAAGAGGATTTTATGAAAAGGGAGGGATTTAAGTAACTGAAATCTGGACAGGCATAGGATATTTTTAATCAGCGACAAGAGGGGAAATCCCCTTCAGTGTGTACAGAACATAGAGACAGAGACAAAGAAAGTGCAAAACAAATGATCTTCTGCAATGTTATGCACACATTGTGAAACTAAGAAGCTGTATAAAACTACTGAAGACATTGCAAAATGGGTGTGGTCACAAATCAAAGATTTTCATTTCCTTGTTGATGTCTCCATATTATGTCAGTTTATAGTTGACAGAATTGATAAAACAGACTTCAGCAATCTAATAGTATGCTATTTTGACTGGGTTTAGAGAAGTCTTGTTAATAAAGCAGCATACCGATGAAATATATACAGATGAAATATATAGCTTGGTTGGCTCTGGGGATGAATCTGCTGGAACTTAACCCTCGGCTCATGTGGAGCTGCAGAGACCAGAAGTAGCCTCTGGAGTTAAAACATCACTCCTCCTACATACAGTGACACACAACAGTAACCCACAGTGCGAGGGTGACCCACACTGTATGAAAGTGAGAGGGAACGAGGAAGAATATTTGCATATCAGGTCCATATGTCGCCTTCAATATGAAATCCTCTCCAGAGGCGCTTCTGTTCGTAAGTGCTTTATTTACTTTTTAAATAGGCTTTCAGTCAGGCTCATAGTCTTGCCTTTTGCTCCGCCTAGCCCCTGACATAGGCCTCCTGTCCTACTAGCCCATCCTTAGTGCCTTATGACTACACAGAGCTTGAGTCCAGTTCTTGTTGTTCCAGATAGGTTTGCCAGGTCTCCTTACCCTCCCAGCGGGAAGGTGGGAGACCTGGCTCTTACCTCCTGCTTCTCCTTTCCTATCATTGTACACACAGAATGCACCTCATTAATCTTTGTGGTTTCATATTCTCCTCCTTATGCACTGTGTGCACATAAACCTGGTCTGAAACCTTTCAAGGATAAAAGCAGTTAGGGGGACATTTCAAAGCAAAAGCAACTGGCAACAGAAGGGTTAAGAATCCTCATTGACTCCTCTTGAAGGCACTTTGCAAGGAAAGAAGGGGAATAATTGAGTCTTCATCATATATTTGTCATTCAGGGAGAAGAATTTGTCTCTTTGTACCCTTCTTGGTCTGTTTCTAGTTCAGTGATGCTCAATGTAGTGCCCGTGGGCACCATGCTGCTCAGTGATAGGTTTCTTCCCTAAAGCAAAGAACCAATTCTGTCTTTTCCCCACCTCACTGGAGGAGGAGATGCTTCAGGGGAGATGCTAGAGGGCATCATCCTTGGGTCTGCAGGGAGTATCCTCAGATATAGACATCCCATTCATAGGAGGATTCTTGGCTTGAACTTCCAAACGTTTTCGGATTGCCCTCCCAAGGCAGTAATTTTCCGATTCATCCCATCTCCGATGATACTCATTTTGTGGTGGTGCCCACTGCCTGTTTTTGAAATTTCCAAACTTTCCACAGGCTCAATATTAGGGTTACCAGACAAGGACAGGGAACCCCTAGAAACTTTGGGGGAAGGGGTTAAGTACCACGTTACGGTATGAGATGCTGCAACATCACTTCTGGCCATGTAACTGTAAGTGATATCACACAACACTGTAATACTCTAGTAATCCTTCTGAATCTCTGGTAAAGTCATAAAGTTTTTTGGAATTGCTAGAGTGTTGCCATAATTTGTGGTCACAGTAGGGTCGCCATCCTCCAGGTGGTTCTTGGAGATCTCCCAGAATTACAACTGATGTCCAGATGATGGCGATAAGTTCTCTTGGAGAAAATGGCTTCTGATAGTAGATTCTATGGCATTATACCACCCCCAAATCTCCAGGAATTTCCCATTGCTGCAGTAGCATTCCCCCTTCTCTTAGTCCGAAGCTGCACCAGGTAGAAGCAGGTAGCCAGAGGCAGGAGGGCAGGACCTTTGTTTTAGCTCTTCCAGACAGGCAAATCATCCTGCTTGTTTACCATCTCCCAGTGGCCTAGATCCTCGTTCTTCTGAACCCCATTCAGTGCTACTTGCATGTGTTGCAAGTACTTGCCATGTTGCTGTGCAACAACAGAACTAGAAGCCCGGCTTTTCCCTTCCCTAAAGCTTCAAGACCACATTTAGTCCCTGGGGTGATTTGTCAGTTCCAGACCAGAGTATCTACATGGAGGTGTGGCATTTTAAACCTTGCCATTGCAGTTGTTTTCTCTATAGCCTCCCTTCCTGTTATCTGAGGGAGGGCACTGCTGGCCTCCTTGGACTAGGGTTGTGTCAGTCCCCTGCTGGGGGTGGGGAATTTCCTGCCCCCAGCTGCTGCCAGCCATCACCTCTGTTCACCGAGCTGGCAGGGCTGGGGGCGTGAGGAACCAGCTGACTGCATGCACTCTGTCTGGGAGGCACCTAGCCAAAATGGGTATGCACATTGCTCTGCATAGCCAGAAAATGACCATTTCTAGCATAATTTGGAAGCAATGGGTCATGCCAGGGGCTGATTTTTAGAGAATCAGCCCTGGTGCCACCCATCACTTCTGCATCACACCAGAAATGATGTAATTTTTCTGGTGACACCAGAGTATGAAGGATAAGTATCCCTCCACTCCTGTCCCCTAGCCTGGTTGCCAGGGGACCCTGGCAATGCTGCTCTAGATGGAGATCCACAGGAACCAGCAGTTGACAGCACCCTGGTATATTTATGGAGCTATATGCTTGTTGCCAGTGTTAAGTCTCTTATCCTTCTGTAATAGATCTGCCAGCTCCAGGTTGGGAATTTCTTGGAGAATTCTTTGGGGAAGGGAGAGACCTCATTGGTGCGTAATGCCACAGAGATCACCTTTCAAAGCAGCCATTTTCTCCAGAGGAACTGATCTCTGTAGTTTGGAGATTAACTGTAATTCCAGGAGATCTCCAGACCCCACCTGGAGGTTGGCAAGCCTATTCTCCAAACTTCCCTTACGGAGGCAAGCAGCATTCCAAAATGCTTGTGTCACCTTCCTTTGCACTGAGAAGGCTTTAGTTCCACTGCACCTAGCCAGGATTATAAGCACAATCATACCTTGGCTGTGTTGGCACCAGCTTTTCACATCCTGTCCATCACTCCATGGCAATGATTATCCAAGTCCCAAGTTATAAATAGATATATGCCTGTTTAGTTGCTGAGTTAGTGGTAGCTGAACGAGATACCTGAAGTAGGTTAAGAAAATATATTTAATTCAGTGTCAAACAAGTAAAATGATTGCCTATAGCTGCTTACTTATCACTCAGCAAAACTCAGTTCTATTGAGCCACTGAGAAATTTCCATATTGCTGTCTCCACTCAGCAAGTAAAACAATTGGCATTAATTGCATAAGATTTCTCCTTATTAATAACCATTTTTAAAAATAAATGTTGATAAGAGACTATTTAGAATCCAAAGGATAGGCGCAGGGATAGTTTGTGGGCTTCCCCCACCCCTGCAAATATTTTTAAGGATGTAAGAAAGGAAATAGCAGTTGTTTGTGTATTGGCTGAAACGAAGACAAGAAGAACGAATACTGAAAGGAATTTATTTATCTTTGCATTTATTTATTTATTTGCTTCATTTATACCACACTTTCCTGCCCAATGGAGTCTGACCATGGGCATATTATTTTCCTCTGTTCCCTTTTATTCTTGAAGCAACCCTGTGAGGTAGGTTAGGCTGAGAGCGTGTGACTGGCCCAAGGTCACCCATAAAGCTTCTGTGGCAGAGTGGGGATTGCAACCTGGGCAGTTCCTAGGGCAACATTCTAACCACTACACCATGCTGGATCTTGTGGTATAGTCATATCATCATATCATCTAGACTCAGATGAGAGACGCTGCTTCTTAACTGTGATTCAGCAATGGATTTGGCTGCCTAAAGAGAATGTGGAATCACTTTCACAGGATGTGTTCAAGAAGAGGTATTCAAGGCAGAAACAGAAAGCTGGATTATTGTCTAGATGGTCTACAGGGTTCCATTCATATTTACAATTCTATATTATAAAAACAGCCTTTCCCCCTAATATAGTTTTAAATGAAAAGGCTTATCAGTTCAAGTAACCAATTCACACAAGATTCATTCTCATATTTTGGAAACTGGAGACACTGGCTGAATCTTGCATAAAGCTCTTTCCCCAAAGATTGGGGTGATTTTCATCCTACTTGGTTCCTGAGGGTCTTCTCTCCCAAGAGATGAATTTCAGGAATTCTCCCAGCTAGCAGCAGGAGAGGGGATGCAAGAAATTTCTGTTCTATTAGCAGAGCATCCGAATGATACTTTGAATCTAATGTGTTAAATGTGGAATAAGAAAATAGTCCTCTCTTTTAAGCAAAATATCCCAAATCGCAGGCCCTCCAAAGGACATGGAGAAAGTTTATGAATGATAATAATAATGCATGTCATTTGTAACCCATGATGTTAACCTGTCACAATATTATGATTCAAGAGCACTACATTCTTATTTAGATATATTTGCATGACTTGTTGCTGTTCAGAATCTCTGTTCATTCCCACTAGCAAGGCAGATGGACCATTCCACCCAATGTTTTTGTAATGAATTCATTGGTGTCATAGACCAGACTGAGAGGGGATGTTTCCAGCTGGACATGCAGTAAAATTGCAATGCCCAAAGTGTGAATTTTCTGATATCAGCTATGCATACCCTGGTAGCAATCAGGGCTGCTGGAGATGGGGAAGTTCATGATAAAAAGTTTGAGTGTCTGGGTTTCTCTGGGGTCAGGAAAAAGGACAGTGACAGCATACCTATTCTAATCAAGCACCTTGCTTATATTCTTTTGAGTGTGAGGGGGCCCAGAGGGAATTCTTGTATGGGGTCCATAATGGCTTCTAGCAATTCTGACCGAATTCAGTCCCAACCAGACAAGATGCTAGGAAATCTGTGAATGGATCTCCCAAGTGTTTGTCATTGGTAAATAGCAGCTATGCAGAGCCTCGGTTCAGCATGAGGCCACAATATGTGCGTCAGTGATAACTCTTCACCCAGCACCTTTCCCTACTTACTTCAAATAGCCCACTGGAGGAAAAATACTGGCAACATAGCCGTCCACAACCCTCATCACTGCTATTCTAAAACCGCTCTTTATCAATACAAAAACGGAGAGATCCATTCAGAAATATCCTGGCATCTCTTATCTTGTTCAGCAATAAACAAAGAGCACAAAGATTATGGAAGGAAGCTCTTATGTTAATAGCCACAAACAAACCACAACACAAAAGGAAGAGACACATTAATTTTCAATCCTATGCATATGTAGCTGCCAACTCAGCACTGGAAACGGAAACGTAACATTAGTCCATGGGTGGAATAATACATTGTGCTAAGAAGCGATGGGCTTTTTCAACTGTGCTTTCTGGAAAGAGTTCAGAATATTGGTAATCAACAGTCCCAATTCTCTGATAGACATTTAATGATGTGATGAGAAGAGTGGGGGATCTTATCCCTTCCCTCTACAGTTAACGTATTAATATTTTTCTTTTTGTTTAGACTCCAAACACAAAAGATACAATACATGCAATGATTTATGCCTGTATATCCCGGCAAAAATGCTAACAGGCAGGGGAGTCTGACTGAGACGGAGTGACTTGTCATATTTGAAACCAGGTCCCTCTCTGAAACTCCAACCATTACACAAGAGTGTAGGAATCCCTCTGTATGTAAGAGAATTGTGAAGCATTTTACTGCTGGAAAAGCCAAGTTTTCGGCTCCTCCATTCCATATTCCAAGTTTTTATTTTTTAATTTTATTTTGGATAATTTTATGCCATCTTTTCAGTGTCCTGCTCAAGTGTGTGTGTTATGTGCCATCAAATTGCCTCTGACCTAACAACAACAACAACAACAACATTTGATTTATATACCGCCCTTCAGGATGACTTAACACCCACTCAGAGTGGTTTACACAGTATGTTACTATTATCCCCACAACAAACACCCTCTGAGGTGGGTGGGGCTGAGAGAGCTCCAGAGAGCCATGACTAGCCCAAGGTCACCCAGCTGGCTTCAAGTGGAGGAGTGAGGAATCAAACCCGGTTCTCCAGATTAGAGTCCTGCACTCTTAACCACTACACCAAACTGGCAGGGCTATGAAGGAAAGACCTCCAAAATGTCCTATCATTCACATAGTGTCATCTGCATATCTCAAAGTGTAAATGTTCCTTCCACCAATTTTCACTCCACCATCTTCTAGATCTAATCCAGCTTTCCTTATGATATTCTCTGCATAGAGGTTAAACAGGTAGGGAGATAATATGCATCCTTGTCTGACACCCTTGTCAATTGGAAAACATTCTATTTCCCCATATTCTGTCCTAACAGTAGCCTCTTGTCCAGAGTACAGGTTGCACATCACAACAATCAGATGTTGTGGCACCCCCATTTCTTTTAAGACTCTCCCTAGCGTTTTATGATTCACAGTCAAAAGCTTCGCTGTAATCTATAAAACACAGACTGATTTTCTTCTGAAATTCCCTAATATGTTCCATTAGCCATTGTAAATTTGCAATGTTATCTTTGGTGCCTCTTCCTTTTCTGAATCCAGCTTGAACATCTGGCATTTCTTGTTCCATATATGGTAAGAGTCTTTGCTGTAGAATTTTGAGCATCACTTTGCTTGCATGGGAAATTAACGTAATTGTCCGATAGTTGCTGCACTCCTTGGCATCCCCTTTTTTGGAACTGGAATGTAGACTGAGCGTTTCCAGTCCATGGGCCATTGTTTTGTTTTCCATATTTGTTGACAGATTCTTGTTAAAATTCTGATGGACTCAATTTCTGTAGCTTGAAATAGCTCTATTGGTATTCTGTCTACTCCTGGTGCTTTGTTTCTCCCAATTGCAGCTTTTACTTCACTTGGTCAAAGAATTCTTCGACGAAAGGAATCTGTCATCTTTCCATCTCATTTGTATAGTTCTTTGGTGTATTGTTTCCATCTTTCCTTTATTTTGTCCTGATCAGATACTTCCATGTTGATCTTTCAGCATCCCAAACCGTGGCTTGAATTTCCCTTTGATTTCTTAGATCTTTTGGAACAGATCCCTTGTTGTTCTTTTGTTGTTGTTGTCTTCTATTTCTTTGCACTGGTTATTATAATAAATTTCTTTCTCTCATTGTGCAAGTCACTGAAAAGCTGCATTTAGCATTTTGACCCTATTTTTGTCACCTTTTGCTTTTGCTTCTCATCTATTTTTAGC
Source organism: Eublepharis macularius (assembly GCF_028583425.1). Taxonomy (NCBI): domain Eukaryota; kingdom Metazoa; phylum Chordata; class Lepidosauria; order Squamata; family Eublepharidae; genus Eublepharis; species Eublepharis macularius. The sequence continues at coordinate 193,156,490 of NC_072790.1, forward strand.
AATTTCAAGAGTTTCCTTAGTCATCCATTTAGTCTTCTTTCTTTTGACTACAAGAATAGTCTTTGCACATTCTTCCTTGATAATATTTCTGGTTTCAGCCCATAGTTCCTCTGGCTCACGATCAATTAAACTTAGTATTGCAAATCTGTTCCTTACTTGGTCTTTAAATTCTTCAGAGATATTATTTAGATAGTATTTTGGCACTATGATTCTTTTAGTGTTTCTCTTCAGCTTTATTCTGATTTTTGATATTAGCAACTTATGATCTGTATTAAAATCAGCTCCTGGTCTTGTTTTAGCAGAGAGAATAAAGCTTCTCCATCTTCTGCTTCCAATTATGTAATCTATTTGGTTCCTATATCAGTCATCTGGTGATTTCCACATATACAGTCGTCTTTTTGGTTGCCTGAAGCATGTATTAGCAATGAACAGGTTGTTGGCTTCATAAAATTCTATGAGTTGCTCTCCTGAGTCATGTTGTGATCCTAGTCCAAATTTTCCAACTATGTTTGATTCTGCTTTATCTCCTACTTTTGCATTCCATTTACCTATGATTATCAACATATCTTGTTTAGGTGTACGATCAATTTCTTCTTGGACACTTGCATAAAAGTTTTTGATTTCTTCCTCCTGTAGTTGGAACATAAACTTGAATGATGGTTATAGTAACAGGCTTTCCCTCTTACCTTGAAAGCCATATAACAAGCCTGTCCTGCTCAAGGTGTGTTACAATTTTTAAAAATCACAATATTTTAACAAGACTATTAAAAACAAGCCATTGGATAGCATAAAATTTATCCAAAAAAACAGTAACAGACCATTAAAAACTGGTAAGATAAATTTCCTCATTAAAAATCTTGGGTAAAAAGATGTATTTTGTCCCAGTGACTAAAAGAAGGTAAAGTAGTTGCCAGGTGAGCCTCAAGAGGGAGGATGTTCCACAGGCAAGGTGCCATCACAGAAAATACCGTTTGTTGAACTTGATGTGTACTACTGCTGAAATCCTGGGTTCTTGCTGCTCAGCTTCAGGATCCTATCTCAGATCCTATTGAGCAAAAACAATAAGAATAAAAAATAGACTTCTGCTGGCCGGTCAGCAACAGCTGTCCCAATCACATGCCTCTAGTGTCCTCCTCTTGCGTCAGTAGAATTCAATGGTTGATTGTGCTTTGGGTAAAAGGCCATTGAAACTGTACAGTAGTGGAACTCTGCCAAACATGCAGCCCACATACTATGCTTCTGAACATGATCTTTACCAATTTTGAGACTCCTGCTCATATTGTTCCCTGGGTATTTGTTTATTTTATTTTTAGTTATTTATACCTTGATTTTCTTTCCAATGGAGACCCAAAGTGGCTTATGACATTGTTCTTCCCTTCTCCATTTCATCCTCTTTACAATAATCCTATGAGGTAAGTAAAGCCAAGAGAGAATGTTTTGTCCACCATTGCCCACCAAGTGTCCATGGCAGAGTAGAGATTTGAACCTGGGTCTCCCAAATCCTAGTCCATCACTCTAACTACTACACCATGCTAGTAAAGGCCCCTGTCTCCTCAACCTTCATTATGCTACCCCAGACTGCTGTTGTAATGAGTACCCTCACTAAAATTTGGACCCTTCACTAAAAAGGTGCCCAAGAAAACTTTCAGTGCCCACAAGCAGTCAGTCTTCGAGGCCAATGTGAATGAATTTGTAGCTGACATAGGGGGACGGGGGGGGGGGGTGTCATCAGAGGAGAGAGACTCACTACTGTATCTTGGCCTCCTATGTTCCATGACAATCTGTTCTTGGAATGCATTGTGAGCCTCAAAAGAAAGGCCTTTGTTTTCATTCAAGCCTTTAAGTGGTGCCAAGTACCTTTCTGATTGAAATCCAATATTTAGCCAGTGTTTCTCTGCTGGGTTTCTGGAGGTATGCCCAGTATGTGTGTGCTTAGGGAGAATAGCCCTCAAGGTGTAGATCAATGGCAGATTTCCCAAAAGAGACGGAAGCATCTCAAGCAAAGAGGCAGAAGTCTTTTTATTCTCAGTAACACCTTGAAGTCTGAAATTCATCTGGGTGTGTTTGTCTTCTTGTCACACTCGCTACTGCCTTGGGCAATTTCACTTTATGCAACAGCTGTTTGCTCAGTAGACCAAAAGCTCAAGTGTAACAAATCTTGGCACACACTAACTATAAAATCATCTTTTGAAATCTTCATCATTCAAGCCAAGCCAGTTTTTTCCTGTTGTCATGGACTTTAAGGATACAATTACTTTCAAATGCTATGATACTAAATTTAGTGGTCTATCTACAAAGGAGCTGAATTGATGAATGAACTATTTAGGCTACTTAGACATCACTGAACTGATATAATTAAGTGGAGGATTGCACTTCCTTCCTGATTTCTGGGAAGAGTCAGGGAAGCAACCCGGGTGTATATGATTTACAGTAAATGATTTAAAGCAGAACTTCCTTCTAAGGTCACCTTTGGTGCCACTGTGTTGTAGTTATCAGAGTGTCAGACTAGGATCTGGGAGACCAAGATTCAAATTTCCACTCTCCAATAGAAGCTTGCTGGGTGATCTTGGATCAGTCACACAGTGTGAGCCTAATCTACCTCACAGGGGTGCTGTGAAGATAAAATAGAGAACTATGTAAGCCCTGTGGAGTTCCCATTGGAGAGAAAAATTAAGTATAAATGAAGTAAATAAAGAGATGGACAACTCCTGAATAAACATGTATAGGATGCATATTTTACTAGATCTTCCACTCTATCTTACCAAAATTCAAATTCTGTTGTATTTACAATGTCCAGTTTGGCCACAATACAACAGAGATATAGCATGCATCCACTTAGTGAACATTGCTCATTTTGCATTCACTGCAAATGCAGAGGCATTTGCTCTGGCAGTGGAATGTCCACACATAACTTTTCTGCAGTTACGTTCACCACTATTTAACCTTTACCATTGCACCACTGCAGGGCTTTTAAGAAAATCAATAATTGCTATACCATCGTAGCAACTACCATCCCCTTCAAAAACACCTCCAAAATCCTTCCAGTAGCATAGCATTGAAAATGGCAGCCATGAAAGGTTGTCAGAAGGAAAGCAGCACCAATGTAAGTGGGACCTTCGAAAAGATGAATGTTTCCATCCAGAGAGCAGGCTAGCACACACGTTGGCCCTTTCCCCTCATCTCAAACACTCACAGAATGCTGGCGGCTTCTTCTTGCAATTTCTGACGTCACCATTTCCGAAACGGAGGCAGGCAGGCAGTTATGATTCCATTTTTGTGGCGCTACAAAAATGGAATCATAACTGCCTGCCTCTGTTTTGGAAATGGTGATGTCAGAAATCACGCAAAGAAGCTGCCAGCCTTCCATGAGTTGGGCACTATTTTTAGAGCATGGGGAAATGGCCATTCTTTCCAAAAAGATTGGAGTAAAATAGGGGAAAATCTGGAAAAGGACTATTAGAGCATGACAAGTGGAGTTCTGCAAGGAGTTGTGGGGGATATGTCATTTCCCACTCCCCCACTATGTTCTCTTTCCCTTCCCTGCTTCCTTCCCCCCCTCCCAGGGTTGCCAGGTCCTCTTAGCCCCCTGGTGGGAGATGTGCTACCTGGCTCCTACCTTATAGTTTTTCCTCCTAGCTTGCATGATGACGTTACTTCCAAGAAGTGACATCATTATGTGGGTCACAGGCCACCCTGGGAGCGCTCCCACACTCCCTAGGGGGATGAATTGGGCCCAAATCGGGCTGAATCAGGCTACTGCAGAGCACAGCAGTGCTCCTGCACTATGCAGCTGCTCGATTCAGCTGAATTTGACCTGAATCTGGCCGCTGTGGCATGTGGGAGAGTGCCCTGGGAGGCGCGCCACTCGCTGACCAGGTAAGTGGGGTGGGGGTGGAAGGTGGGAGCGGGGGATCCCCCACCCCTGGTGGGGACTAGCATCCCTACCCCCTCTCATCTACTCCTCCCAGTCTTCACCATGCCTCCTTCCTCTGGCAGCCTCTCCTCTATGGCCTGTTTGCATGGTGCTAGCTGAGCCGTGCCCAGTTCCATGATGGGGAACTTGCAAGGACTTGTGGGGAGTACTTCAGCTTCTCCTGTATCCCCTTCCCCTCACTACTTCCTCTTTCCCTCCACCTGGTAGCCTCCGTATGCTCACCTTTCCCCATGTCCTTTTCTCCTTCAAACCCAGTAAACAACTTACCTTTTATCTGCTCCACATCTTCATCTATATTTATTAATTTACTTCATTTATATACTGCCTTTCTTCATACTGAGGATCCGAAGCAGCTTTCATCATTCTCCCTGCCTCTATATTAACTTCACAACAACCTCATTAAGCTGTGATTGGATTAAAGTCACCCAGTGAGCCTCCACAGCAGAATGTTGATTTGAACCCAGCTCACCCACATCCTACTCTGAAACTCTGACTACTACACTCCTCTGGCTTTGGGGGGAGGCTGCTGTTGAACAGTACCGAGCGGCTGGGCCTGGGTGAGTCATGCAAGTCATGTAGGGTTGCCAATTCCCTTTTAGGAGTGGGGGATCCTCCACTCTGAGCCTCCTCCCAACACCACTCACCTGGCCAGTGGGGGGAAAGGCATGGGAATGGGCTTCCCATGGTGCGCTCCTGGCACAATACAACAGTGTCACTCCCATAAGTGATGTCATTGCACAAGCCCCCAGAGTGGTCTTGGGCTTCCCCTCCCCACCCGCCCACACTGTGAGAGTGGGCGGCAGCAGCAGCAGAGAGAGAGCAAGCGGCAGCAAGAGCAGGCTGCTCTCACTGCTGCCGCTGCAGCCACCGCGGCCCGCTATCTCACCACCTCCTCTGTCCCTGCCAGCGCCAGCTGCACAGGGGTGGTGGCAGCAGGCTCACTCTCTCGCCGCTGCTGCCGCCGCCCCTGTGCAGCCAGCAGTGCAGGGACAAGGGGCACGGCGGCAGCGGCGGCGAGAGAGAGAGAGAGAGAGAGAGAGAGAGAGAGAGAGAGAGAGAGAGAGAGAGAGAGAGTGAGCTGCCCGCTCTCTCTGCCCCTCCCCGGTGCATGTGACATCATCACGTGGGGTGCCCTTTGACCCTGCGTGATGATGTCACTCCCGGAAGTGATATCATCACACATGCCAGGAGTGTGTGTGTGTTCACAACAGCAAGAGTGGTGATAGGGTAGGAGCTGGCGTCCCAGTTTCCCGCTGGGAGATTTGAGGGACCTGGCAACCCTAGTTTTATCCATTCACAGCTCCAGCTATTAGTATATAGGATGCCATATGAATGCTAAAAAAAGAAAGCACTCCCTTTGGCAAGCAAAGGCAGAAAAAAATTCTGTGAGGATACAGCCACAAATGCATTGAAATCAATGGGCTTAAGTGCATTTGACTCTTGGTTAGGTTGTGGTGAAATGATTAATCATTTCACAAGCACCCTTTTGAGGCTGGTTGCTAATATAGGGTTGGAGCAGAATGGTTGGAGTAGGGTTGTCAGCTCACCCAAACAACATCTCAGCCTGGTCTGTTCTCCTGGGTCTAAAGCAGTCTGATGCGCAGAAATTGCCAAGTGAATCTTTTCATGGCATGCAGATATGAGCATGCCAGATATGAGCATGCAGATATTGCCACTGCCTGCCTATCAATGTGTTGTTCCAAGCACAACTATGGCAGCAGTACAGTTGCTAGTGATCCAGAAGGGTGGGTGGCTGGAGTTACTATCAGCCTGCTAATACTTTCTTGGAAGTGTGACCATATGAGTACCAGAATCACAGGGCTGCATTTACAGGGCTGCACTCTCGGAAAACTACGGAAGAGAATTGCTTGTGTTGTTTTTTATTTCCACAATTATGCAAGCCACCACCCTTGCAATATGGCCTATATATACAGCACCTGCCAAATGTTTTGGTTACTCACACAGGTGTAACAATCTCATTCCACTGGGCTGGGGAAGCGATTCCTTCATTTTTCTATGGCTAATGGGGCATCACTGAGAAAACAATTAGCATTTAGATTAGCAATGATGTGTAATATGGCACAATTTAAATCCATGCAAAAGGGCAAACCATTTAGGAGGAGCAACTCATTTTTTGAAGACAGAGGAGGATTACGTAGAGTTGCTGGAAATTTAGCAGGTGAAGCATTCCATGCCTCTTAACTCCAGATCAAGTTGCCCTTGATCCCCCCCCCTTAGCATACTTGATGATGTGGGTGGTTGTAGCACCAAAACTGGCTCTCTCCCCCCAGGAGAACTTGTCTGTCCCTTTCTGTTGTCATCTTCCACCAAAGGATGAAGACTTTTTTCTTTCATTTGGCATTCCCTCAATGATCTCTCTGTCCTGCCTATTGTTTTAATTATTGTTCGTATGTTTTTGTGTATCTTAGCTCTGGCTTTAACTGTTTTTATGATGTGTTGTTTGTTTTAATTGTTTTTAAGATGTGATGTATGTTTTTAATCTGTTAGCCAACTTGGTCGTCCCTGTGAGGGCAGAAAAGTAGGATATAAATTTCATAACATAAATAAAGCATGAGCGATGCTGGATGTTGAACCTTCACAGGCAATTTTCACCAGTTCTGGCCCCATACCATTTTGGGTTTTCTTCACCTCTGCCCTCTGTCCTGCCTTTCTCCCTTGCTCTGAAGGCCACTTCTTGCTGATTAGCCTCTCCATCTTCCTCTCAAATTCTCCCTCCCCCTTTCTCCCTCTTCCTTCCCCTCCTCCCATCCTTTCCCAAGACAAACTTTTTCTAAAAAGTAAAAAGTCCAGTAGCACCTTTAAGACTAACCCACTTTATTGAGGCATAAGCTTTCAAGAACCACAGTTCTCTTCATCAGTTGCATCATTTTCTAAAAAGAAAACTAAATGACATTATAACATAATGTAGGTGTTATGGCATTGTGTTGGTTTGTGATGCTAGTGCTGGCCTCTGCCTCTCAGCTCTGGGTAAGAGCTGGGGCTCTCCATTTTGGATCACAGGCAGGTGGGGGTCATGATAAAGCATAAACAAAATGACAGTGACACCAATGACGACATCCATGCCTCACCACATAATCCTCTTCATTTCATGGTGGTGTGGACACCCCACCTCCTGCACATGGCACAACACAGCGCACACACTGGGGTTAAAAGCTGAGTGTGGAAAGGTAGCTGGCCAATAAGAATTCTATCCCTGAGGAGTGAATACTCAAAAGAGAACAGTAAACAGCCCTTATGAAAGACGCCTTGGTTAAGCAGTGGAGTTTCCTCCTTTGGAAAAGTTCCCAGACCCTTTGTGCACTTGTACATTCCAGCCTTTACCACTAGATGTCACTACTGCTTATTCTAAAAATACAATAGGTTGGAGCTGGCTAATTTCCCCTCATCATCATATTTATTAACAATGAAAATAAATACTTAGCAATTATTTAGTGCTTTTAAAAAAAAGTATTTAGAAATAGAAGTTAAAAAAGCAATAGCAATAGAAAGTGCATAGAACCTTATGCAGAATACATTAAGCTATAATAGAAAAAATATATAAAATAGAATTGAGTTGCATAAGAGATATAAACACAATATATAACAAAACTGAATATCATACTTTTACACCTCTACTTAAACATTTTATATTCAGTATTATATTCAACCTATGAAAATAAATACACACCTATGGTGTGTTAATTTATTAGTTTGTTTAGTTTGTTAGTTTAACTGTTTTAATTTTAACGAATCTATTTAATTAATCTATATAACTATTATATATATGAGAACATTTCATCCAAACATACAAAAGGAAAGGACACACAGAAGAGCAATAATAAAAGGAATAAGGCTGAGAGAACCAATTGATAAATGTCACAATGGTTAAAGATACCAGAATGTATAAACTTCAAAGTAAATTGTCCCCTCTATCACCCCTATAATGCTTCTAAATAAAGTTTAATATCCTAGCTTATTAATTTAACTGTTTTATTTAACTGTTAGACTATGGAATAAAATAAACTGTTAGTCTATTTTAGTTTTGATTATACTATAACAAAATATATAGGCCTTAAAATGAATCTCTTCCTCAATCTCCATTTGTGTTCATTATTTCATTATCAACATCCAAAAACCCTTATAATCATTTAAAGCAATATAATAATCCAATTAATATCTAATTGTATAAATCACCATACTTAGAGAGATCAAAATATATAAACTTCAAGGTAAGTTTACCTCTCCATCACCATTCTAATGCTTCTGAATAAGATAATTAATCATCATCATCATAGAAGACCCCTGAACACTTTATTTCCAATGTTTTGCTCAGCCTGTTAATTTTACTCTATTATAAATCTCCTCCTCAGTCTCAATTTCTATTCCTTTTCTTCATATTTCCTTCTAAGTTATATGCCTAATTTGATTGCAGAGTTTGATCAGCTTCCACAGAGCCATATAATCATTGGATTGTCTCGTCAGAACAGGCCTCCTGGATCAAAGTCCCCATGAGCAATTATTTAGTGCTTCTTGAGAGTTGTTACAATAATGCTGACCAGAAAGTCAGTATTATTCCCATAATGCAAAAGTGACACTGCAGTAAGAGCAGCATTCTAATTTGTGGCTAGGGTAAAATTTGAATTTAGCAGCTTATATGCTTAAGGTTTCTTCACACACAAGTCTTATGGCACCATTAAACTCCTCTTGCTCTGGTTATTTGAAGGTGTGACTATTGTCAGCACAGAAGAAAATGAAGAGAAGAAACATGTGTAATATGAAGCAGAGCCAGACATACTAGATGGGGGTGGGGGGAGGAGAGACGGGACTGGGTATTCATGTGTAATACACGTTTGCTAGTTCTCCTGTAAAGCAGGCTAAGGTGTAAGGTCTATTGATACTGAAAATGGAGTATTAGGGGAGCAAAATACTTCCTCATCCCACCTGCAGAGTTGCATTGAATCCCTGCCTGCCATTTCTGTTTGGACTGCTCCATGAGTCTCTGACCCTTCAAGGCAAAAAGCATCATGAGCAACCAGTAGTAGCAGTAGACTGGCAGATAGTCTCCCAGAAATGTGATTGTGTTCCCTGCTTCTCCCACTTGCACATGGGGTTACACTGGCCTGACATTGTGCCAACATCATGATGTCATTCTTCCCTCTTTCCACACTGTGTATATGCTAGCAGCTCTCGGAGGGGGGGAGGGGGGAGAACTGTTGAGACAATATGTAGCAGGTACATGTTGCGTGTGGGAGAATTTGTGGCAGTCAGAGTTGGAGGCAGAGTGTCTCTCTTCCTTGTTGATTTGTGCGGGGTGCATTGCCCTTGCATACTGTTTGATACTGCTGCCACCACCCAGGGCTATCTTAAGAAATACAGGGGACACTGTCAAGCTGTCCCAGAATTTGTGTGTCTGTCAACTTCCACATCTATGTGATGCAAGCCTCCCTCTCCTCTTTGAGTAGCACACATCTCTAGAGGGGAGGAGGAGATTAATGAAGGAACACCTAAGAGTGTTTTGTCCATCCTTGTTTGGAGGCATAATATTGTATTATCAGTTTTAATATTTGTATTTATATTATTTTAATAGTGTTTTTGTGTGTATTCTGTAAACTGCCTCAAGCACTAAATATGGGGGAGACGTGGTATATAGGTTAAATAAATAAATACTTCATATAGGTACGCTCAACAGAGAGATGGGCCTGGCTGCAGGTCCCTGGCCTATAGGAAAGAGGTTGTAATCCAGTCATACACTGTTTGCATGCTGGAGATACTAGGTTCAATGTTCAGCTTCTCCTGCTAAAAAGATCTTACTCAGGGTTAAGGCTAGGTCACATAATGTCCCCAAACACTCAGTTCCACATACTGCACAGTTTCTCATGGAAGGTGCTCATGTGTAAGCAGTTCATTTGAACCTCCTGTACTCAGGGGTAGCCAATGGGTAACAGGGGCACTTGCCCTGGGCCCTGGACTTGGTGATGGGCAATCACCCATGGCCCTGACCCCCAAAGGAAGGGGGAAAGAAGAAGAAGAAGAGCAGGCTCCTGTGGCCTGTCGCACCTGCCCATCTGGGGCTCAGCAGCTGATTTCCGGCAGCAGTGGTGGCTCCAGCCCACCTTGCACAGGTGACCACCCCTTGCTTGGACCTGGCGGGGTAGTGGTGGTGGCTGGGAATGGTGGTGGCTGGGTCTTTTCCCCACAGCCCCAGAATCACTAAGATCGCCCTAGCATGTAAGCATTGTAGCACATGGTTTTACATATGAATACGCAAGTGTGAACTGGCCCATTAAATACTTCACTGGCATGCTACGAACAGGAGAAGAAAAACATTGCTGGGTCAGGTTATTTATTTAGCACATTTATATTCCCCACCATCCAGAGGAGCTTGGGCTGGTTTATATCCTTTTCCTGTCTTCCACATATCCTCACAACAGCAACCCTTTGCAGTAGGCTAGGCTGAGAGAGAAAGTGACTGGCCCAGGATCATCCAGTGAGTTGCATGGCAGAGCTGGGGTTTGAACCTGGGGCTCCCAGACTCTGGTCTGTCACTGGCTTCTGAGATAACCCTGAAAGCAAATCAGGAGAACGTCCTGCCCCCTCCTCAGCAGCTACAATGTAGGGTATCCCTTCCTGTGCACCACCTGTCTCTGGTAAAGTTGCTGATCAAGGGGGTGAAGACCATGTGATTCAATATCCAGGAGGGAATGAGATACCCCCCAACCTCCCAATCCCAGAAGGCTTAGCACCCTGAAAATCGCACGTCTCTCTTGTCCTGCGGGTGTACTACACCTGTTACGCAGGCACGAGCTGACATCTTAGCACCAGTGGAGGTTGTGAGTCAAGAGTTAAGGATACTTGTAACTACTCATGATGGTTCCTCAATCATTGTTAACGTGTTGGGGCCATTGTGTCAGCATTGCTTTCTGTTTTGTATTAAGGTGATTATGCATGCCAATGACACAGATTAGGTGACCGACATCCATAATGATGCCAACATATGACTGTATGTTTGTACATTTAGATTCAAACTGTTTATAAAGCTGTGATGCTTTGCTGCTGGTACTCACTGGTTCATGATCTGGGATTAGAGAACCTGCAACCTGCAAAGCACAAATCAGACATAAAATCTAACTTCCTTCAATAAAGCCAAGATTTACATTTAAAAAATAAAGAAAAAGAACTCTTGAAGCGACTGCAAATTCGCCACTACTGCAGGTATCATGCAGGGGTGTCTTCCCATCTTTGATAGAAATGCAGGGCTGAAAGAGTGAGAGTTAATGTAGCTATTTGACTTACGCTCTTCAGCATAATCAGTCTGCCTACACAGACACAGCAATGCACGTGTGCTTGCCTGGGTCCCTGCTGTTGCCTCCATCTCTCCAGCTTCTTTGTGCTGACATTAAGTTTGACTTTTTTCCACCTGACAAAGTAGCTAAGATTTTTCATGATAACTGAAAGTCTGTAGACTTAAAGCAAAGGGGCCATGACGACTCACTGGCAGAGCATCGATTCGGCATGTGTTCCAGGTTCAATCCCCAGCATTTCTAGTTCAAAGGATCAAGTTTGGAGGTGATGTGAAAGACCTCCACTAGAGACCCTGGAGAGCTGCTGCCAGCCTGACCTTGATGGAACAATGGTCTGATTCAGTGTAAGACGACTTCATGTATGAGAAGAGAACTGGCTTCTGAAAACTGAACAAGATATGCTTGGTCACGCTGTTTTCATAACTGATCTTGTGCAATGCAGGAGTGTCAGCCACAGGCGGGGAGGGTTTGCACAGCAGTGGTCCAGGTCCTGCAGGTAGCAGGTGTCGGGGAAATCCTTTTGCTGCTGAAGAGCTGCAGCCCATCAGAATTGTCAGTACTGAGCTACATGAAACAATGACTTGACTTGTTATAAATTCAGGGTTTTTTGCATCTTATGTGCCCATTTCCAGATTTTCTGCCAAGACTGCCAACTTTTTTTAATGGAAAGAGGCTCTGTACTTTTAATATTGGCATTACAGGCATATTAATGCCTATTGGCATTTTGTTAGCTGCTTGACATCCAGGTTAGAGATATTTTGATAACTCAAACCAAGAAGAATAGATGGAGAGATTAATAAGGAAACTAGTTTGGGAAGGGTTCTGGAGCAGGAAACGGTAGATGGAGTGGAAGAGTGAAGGACTGTATCAACACATTCTGGGATATTGTGCTATCGTTGTAAAATAGAGATCATTTGCAACTAGATTGTCCACACAGAAAATCCAGTTCTGAGTGATTACAATAGTACAATGATAGCACAACATCCACGAGTGCAAGAAGTCCTGGCTATTTTTATGAGTCCTTCATGTGATTTCCTTGCACGGTGCATCTTCTCTACGGTATATACAAGCAAGGTGAATAAAGCGATGAAAGGCTGGTTTCTCCCCTCAACCCAGAGATTGCCAATAGGTACATATGGGTGAAATGGGGATCCAGGTACATAATTCAAGAGGGTTAGAATCTTGCTAATTTTTAAAGCACTGATTCACTGGTTATTCTTGATTTGGTGCTGAACAACGGTACACCATTGTTCAGCAGAAGGACCCCCCCCCAAAACCTCTGACTCTCTTCAAAGTGCTCCATTCTCTCTTCCTGAGGCATATTCTTTTGCTCTTTCACAGTAGTATATATTTGCATTTGTGTTTGATTGTTCTCAGTGGGAGGACAAGTGTAGGACTGTAGGAAGATATGAAGCAAAAAAAACAACCCCAGCACAAGTTAAAAATGGTGCTATTAAAATTTTTCATAAATGATCTATCAGGATAAGCAATAAAGTAGTGAAATTTTCAGATGGTTCAAGAAGACCAAACTACAAGCTTGGTTTTTTAATATGGCGTACATTGTGTACGTAGAATCACACAAACAGGGAGACACCTCTCCCCTATGTTCCTCTGCACAGGGAAGGCAGGGGTGAGGATAAAGGCAGGGGCCCTTCCTCTCCCCACAGCACTGTTCTGAGCCCATTTGGGCTCTCCTTTATCTTTTAAAAAGCCATTTCATGCAGCCGCTATGTGGCAGCAGGGAATGAAGTTGTGTCCTCAGAACCTGGAGCTCCTGGGGAGAGTGGCACAGCAGCTAAAAACCAAAGCATTCCTTGGCAGACTGTGGGTTAGCCAGAGGGAAGTCACTATCTCTCAGAATTATTATCCCTATGTGGCAAGTACTAAGTATGATAATTACAATTGTACTTATTTCCTTTATATCCAGCCCTTTTCTCCAATGTAGACCCAAAGCTGCTCAAATCATTCTCCTTTCCTCTATTTTATCCTTACAGCAACCCTGTGAGGTAGATTAGGGTGAGAAGGTGTGACTTGCCTAAGTTCCCGCGGCAGAATAGGGTTTGAACCTGGGCCTCCCAGATCCTTTTCCAACACTCTAATCACTATACTTCATTGCTGTCCCAAAACACTGCTTGAGTTGCTTGAACAATACAATCTATAACTGAGGATTTTCATCCCAGGTTGTTTGATGATTAGCCGGGGTGGTTAAACTCTTGAAGCCCTGCTATGCTTTTGAGTGTGTACCATTTTAGGCTTCACAATGAGTGCATGGATGACCTTCCCTTTTGTTAAGAATGGAAGAGTTCTGTATTGATCTCAAGATCTCTGTTGGAACTAGTCATTCTTTATTTATTCAGTGGTCAACCTGCCCACCAAATGGCAGCCAGGCTCTGGCTAGCTGAACAAGCCTCTCCTCCTCTTCTCCAGCAACTCTTCCTGCTGCTTCCCTTGCTCTCACTATCCTTTCATCCTCCTGATACTGCACATGTACATGTTTATACACATGTGCAATATGAAACAGAATTGCCAGGACCAGAGTCACACTACCTGTTCGTAGCAGCAGGAACACAGTGACAAATCAAGAGGTAGGCTGATCTGTCAAGAAATTTGAATAACACCGTCCTAAAAGTCAGTGTAACTGCCTAAGTCTACTGCCACCTGCTTCCTTTTCGAGTTCAGGACTTCACCGGCAGTTCAGGGTAGTCATAATATGCCACCCATCTAGTCCCTACTTATCAGGCAAAGAGCCTTGGCCCTCTTCCCAGGAATTCCTCCAGACAGGCATCCTGTTCCCTCTGTTCCTTACCCCTCACCCAGCTGAATGCCCAGGACTATTGGAGTTAGGGAACTCAGTATTTCTCTCCCTTATATGCAGCCACCATTAAGATGAGATAATTAGGGTTGCCAACCCTCAGGTGGAGTCTGGAGATCTCCCAGAATTACAACTGATCTCCAGGTGACAGAGATCAGTTCCCCTGGAGAAGAACTGATCCTGAACTCCCTTCCCTCCTCCAACCCTGCCCTCCACAGCTCCACCGCCCCAAATCTCCAGGAATTTCCTAATCTGGAGTTGGCAACCATAGATATATTGGCTGTGGCCAGAAAGGTTTGTGTGTGTATGTGTTTTAATTTTCCTGAGACCCTAGACATCCAGTCACCAAGATTTAAACAGAAAAAGGTAATTTAAAACTTCCACAACTCAAAAACAGAGATACATTGTTTCTATTATTTGAACTTTCGATCCCAGTTAATTCCAGCTGTTAATGGACACAAAGTGTCAGTTCTCAGAAGTCAGCTCTATTTAGGCTGCTCCCTTCATAAATGCAGATTATCCTCCCTTCAGACAGCCTCCTCCCTCCTAACTGCTGTAAGGGAGCTCACCAGTCCCAGCATTCCCTTAGCTCTGATTAGCTGGTCACCTGGAGAGGCGGAGCTGGAACTATTCCTGTCTGTTACAGTCAGTGTGCCTCATTTGTCCTCAGGATAACCTTGTGATGGCGGTCACAAATGGGGACCCAAAGCCTTGGGATATCAGTTTTTCAGGGCCAACCTGTTCCTTAGGTGCACTTAGGTGATCCCCTAGGAGCCAGAGGTGGAGGGGCACCAGATCTGGCATAGCTGCCACCCTGCCCAACCATAGCATTAGAGTCTGCTATGGCAAGCAGGGCAGCAGCACCCCTGGCCCCAGTGAGTGGCCTGCAGAGAGCCACCCAATATTCTTCCCTCCCTCCTATGTCAGGGGAGCAGGGCCCTTTTCCAGGGCTGTCCTTGCCTCCCAATCCTCCTGTTAGAAAGCCATGTCCCTGGTCCGAGGGGTGCCAACTCCACCTTGGGAAATTCCTGGAGATTTGAGGGTGGAGCCTAGAAATAGTCAAGTTTGCAGAGAGGGAGCTCAGCAGGGATGTGATTCCTCTGAAACTGCCATTTCTGGCAAGGGAACTGATTGCTGAGGTCTGGAGTCAGTTGTAAATCTGAGAAAGTTCTAGGCCCCACCTGGAGAACAGCAATCCTATTGGTCCCAGTGAGATGCCCAGTTTGTGGGAGACATCTTCATGGAGGGGGTGCATGTGTACAAAGTTCACCTAGGTGTCAAAAATTCTTGGACCAGCCCTGCAGTTTGCACACAGCCATCCAGAGAACACATAACTGAAGTATAGGTTGGACTTGGTTCTAGATCCAGGATCTTGTCCATGGACTTCTTCTCAGAAGAGTAGGAGAGCTATTCTATAGTTCATAGTTGCTGTAGAAAATAGTGCAAAGACTGTCCCATGGAGCTGCTGCATTTCTCGAGAAATAAGTATTTCCAAACAGATATTGCAATACAGAGATCCTCCTATTTTTTGTAATAATGCCATATGGGTAGCCATCGATAGGCTGGAGTAACAAAATAAAACTGTTGTCAAGTAGTACCTTAAAGATTAACAAAATTAATCCCTGAATAAGCTTTTGTGGCTTCACTCTAATGGTGAAGCTGATGCAGTGAAAATATTAATAATAACAACATTTGATTTATATACCGCCCTTCAGGACAACTCAGAGTGGTTTACAAAGTATGTTATTATTATCCCCACAACAAGAAACATACTGTGAGGTGGGTGGGGCTGAGAGAGCTAGAAGCTGTGACTGACCCAAGGTCACCCAGCTGGCTTCAAGCAGAGGAGTGGGGAATCAAACCAGATGAGAGTCCAGCGTTCTTAACCACTACACCAAACTGGCTCTCTATTGTTAGTCTTTAAGGTGCTAGTATGAATCTAGCAATTGTGGCCTGGATATGATTTCTGAAAACATCCCTTTTAGCTTAAACCTCATACACAAACTACCTGAGAAAGTGATAATGTGTCTTTAAGAAATGACACCTGATTTGCTTCCCAAAAACAAACAAACACACCCAGAAAGCCAACAGTTCCAAGAGTGGACAACAAATCAAAGGACTGTATAGTTAAACAGATACAAGGCCAGGCGAGCACATTTTGCATGCTCTGTTAGATGGAGGCGAACTGATGAAAGAGAGCACCTAACAAGATTAGAGGGGATCAAAGGATACCCAAGGCAACACAGTGTGCTTGTTTTGCAGCCACTGCACTGTACAGCGTAGAACCATCATCCAGGGATTAATGAGCAATCACTATAAGAATATTGTCTAAAAGGTCAGGTCTCACCATTGACCTTCTCCAGACTAGAAAGATATTCTGAAAGATGCTGCAAGATCGTTCTAGATGGACTGAGCTGTAATGGCAACGGTAAACAGGTAGGAGGTTGTTTCAATTCTGCTACTGCAGATTAATTTCCCTGTGTATTTTATTTATGGATTTTGTTTAATTTTCTTTTAATGTTGCTACCCACTCTGAACTGTGGTTATGAGGCAGGCTAGAAATCCAAATAAAATAATAATCAGGTTCCAAGTCAAGTGCTATTCTGAAGTTTATTATTTTACATTCTTTGGGCTGAATTTTTAAGGTTCTTGGTTTGGGCTTCCTTAGAGAGAGAAGAGACCATGAACAAACCAATCTAAGTCCAGGAATTAACAGTCAGATAAATTAAAGAGAGTCGGATCAAATCCTTTAAGATCCAATGCTTTATCATACTAACAAGAGTATTGGTGGGCAGCTACAGATAGCAGTCCAAGTGAAGCAGAATAAATCTTGATAATTGCTGTAACTGCCATGCCCCAAGAGTCAGTGTAAAATACACTCCCCCCCTGTCTCTGCTCACCAGCAGGCAGCCCAGGGAATTCAGGGCAGCCCGAAGATGATGTTGATGGAAGCAATTGGACCACTCCTTTCTGAGCAAGCTGGTGTAAAGCCTGCTAAGCGGGAATTACTGTATTCCAGCCATGTGGTTGTGGGGCCTGTGTTTCTGTTGCGGGAGGTCTTCCAGGGACAGCTAAGACTGATTCTTGTGCACAAAAAAAAGAAGAAAAAAAAGCAAGAGCTGGAAATAAAGCTGGCTTTGAATGATGTCACTGATACACCATTTCCCACAGAAAATTAAAAATCCACTTTTACTTTTTTAAAGGCACTTTTAAAAGACCCATTATTTATTTATTTACTTTACTTATATCCTGTCTCTCTCCCCATTGGGGACCCAAACCAGCTTACTTCGTTTTCCTCTCCTCCCCTTTATCCTTACCTGTGAGGTAGGTTAGGCTGAGAGGACGTGACTGGCCTAAAGTGAGCTTTCACGGCAGACTGGGAGTTTGGTCTCCCAGGTCTCCCAGATCCTGTTTTAACACTAACCACTACAGCACTCTGGCATTGCCAACTTCTGCCTGCAAAATTCCTGGAAATTTGGGGGCAATGCCTTTGGAGGCGGGGATTTGAGGAGGGATTTCATCTAGAATGTATGGCCTACTATACAGTCTACCCTGTGAAGCTGCCGTTTTCTCCAGGAAAACTGATCTCTGTAGTCTGGAGATCAGTTTTGGGAGAACTCCAGACCCCAGCTGGAGGTTGGCAATCTTAATTCCCATTTATGTTTTACCATTCATTAGCACGGCTTCTTATGTGTTCTCATATTGTGGGCATTCACTGTTCATATTAATACATTTCTGTATGTCAGTTTTCCGTGTCACCAATATGTTAACAATCAGGATGTTTAGGGGGAAAAAACATAGAAGATACCACTTGCAGCCCCCGATGGTTCCTCTTTTGGGGCTTCCTTTCTCTTCCACCTCCCTGCTTCAGTTCTGCCTCCCTCCCTGCACGTGCCACACTCCTTCCAGCCCTTCCTTCCTTGCAGCTTCTCCCCTTTTCCTATTTCCTTCCCTCCCTCAAACCCACCCTTTTGCTCCATTTTTCTTTTCTCCCCACTCCACTGGGAACTTGGCAACCCTGAGCTGATGCCTCCTGGTTTTGTCCAAGAAGCAAATGGATACCAAGAAACCTGTAGTTGAGCACCATGGTACCCACAAGTGCCACATTGGGGACCACTGACCTGGGCAACCACAGACAACTAAGCCTATCGTAGCTATATTGAAATGTTTTCATTTTTTGCATAAATTGATTGAAATTGCTGGCAGGTCATGTGAAAGCCCTTTGGCAGAGTATGGAGTGCCATTAGGCTTGTGATTGTGTTGTACCAATGTGGAAGTGATAGTAAAATCAAGGCTTTTTTTCAGCAGGAATGCAGTGGAACAGAGTTCCGGAACCTCTTGAAAATGGTCACATGACTGGTGGTCCCACCCCCTGATCTCCAGACAGAGGGGAGTTTAGATTGCCCTCCGAGCTGGTGCGGAGGGCAATCTAAACTCTCCTCTGTCTGAAGATCAGGAGGCGGGGCCACCAGTCATGTGACCATTTTCAAGAGGTTCTGGAACTCCGTTCCACTGCGTTCCTGCTGAAAAAAAGCCCTGAGTAAAATGAATATGTGCCTGCCCGTGAGGGCTCTATCTTCTGCCATTCTTGTCATTACAATTTTCTGTTTTCATTTATATCAACAGCATCTTCATGCATATGTGGTACAGCAACGAGCTTTCTTGTGGCCTGCACGTACTCAATATTTGTGGGTATGAAACAGCATTACATTAATTTAAAAGCCTTTTTGACAAGATACCTTTGGGGAAATGCTACTTTGGTATGTTGTTTTAGTTTCCAAGATATTTTCACAGCTGCCAACAGTTTTTAAACAGTATGTTGTAGAAGTACAGATAGAAAAAGAAACTAACTTTTAAACAACAGCAGGAGACATGCATGCACACCTGTACTCAACAACTGTAAAACAACTTTTAAACAGCAGTAGGAGATATGTATGCACATTTGCATGCACACACACACAAATGTAACATTTCTCTGTTCTACCTCTGCTAAACATGCCACATTATCCAACTCTTGGATACAGCTAAATTAGTTAAGTAGCTATTATTCTACTAAGAGAGCTGCTGCTAAAAATGAAACATAAAATTAGGCTACGATTTTTCTGTCGCTCTTGAGATATTAAAACATCATTTTCATAAAGTTCTTCATTTCCATTAAAATGCCTTCCTGACAAATAAATAGCATCCTACAGTTTGCTAAGAGGTCCCAAACAGCAGGTTCCTGTTTATGGTCTTTTTCCTGTACTTTACAGAAAGACAGACTCTCTTGATGTCAAGACATGTTCCACTTTCCCAACCTGGACCACAGTTTACCTCATAAATTCAGGTATGGAATGCAACTAGGCTTACGAGTAGCCCATTGGTGGTGAGCAATCTCCCAGAGATTTGCCTGGTTGCCTGCCAATCGCTTGTGATTGGTGGGAGGTAGCAACTGCCCACCCCCCCAGTGATCGGCCACCACCAGCAGGCAAGTGTGCACCAGGAAGGTGTGCATTAGGCATGCTCCCAGCAGGGCGTGACAATGTCACTTCCTAAAGAGATGTCGTCGCACCAGACATGGGTATCCTGCCATGCTTCACTAGGTACAATTTTAGCTCCAAATGGACCAGAATTAGCCCCACACAAAGCACAGGAGCATGCGCATGGCCAGCATGGTGACATCACTTCCCAGAAGTGATGTTATCATGCTTCTCTAGGAGCATGGTGTTTGGGGGGGGGCAATTAGTGGGAGGGCTTCTAGTGTCCCTTCCCCACTGGCAGACCTCCTGATGACACCTGTTTTTTTTGGCCACTGTGTGACACAGAGTGTTGGACTGGATGGGCCGTTGGCCTGATCCAGCATGGCTTCTCTTATGTTCTTATGTATGTCAAGAAACTTCCTCAGATTAGTCCCGGGTCCCCTCCCTCCCACTGGGAGGGCATAGGGAACTGGGAACCCTAAATGCAACAGTAGAAGGAGCTGGGCCACGAAAACTACTCATGGGACAGGGTGCTTAGCTCTCTTTTGGTCCCAATGGGCACCCAAAGCAGATTACATTGTTCACCTCTCCTCCATTTCACAACAACCCTGGGAGGTAGGTTAGGCTGAGAGTGAATGACATGTCCAAGGTCACCCAGCAAGAACTGGGCTTTGGAGTAGGAAGGAGCATAGATCCACCTGGAGGGCAGAGTTCCCTGACTGTGGGGGTGTATGATATCTGGTGGTCTAAGCCTAGGGCTGCCAGGTCCCCTGCTCCCAGCCTCAGCCCCCACCCCGATACCAGTCTCCTGGCCGGGGAGGGGGGTGAAAATGCCCAGGGAATGGGCTTGGAAGGTAAAAAGCCTCCCAGGCCAGCATGCAGTGGGTGCACTTCTGTCAGACACGATGATGTAACTTCCTCAAGTGAAGTCATCATGCCTGGCAGCAGGTGCTTCTGCACTTCACAGGGGCCCGTTCCCACCAGGAGGGTAACAGGACCCGGCAACCCTATTGTGCTGAACCTAGTTTTGGGGTGTAAGCATCATGAAGTCACTCCAGTTCTTTATTCACATGTCTTCTCAATACAAGCTTCTCCAAGGCAGCCCAAATAGGAGCTTTTTGCTTCAGAATCAGTCTTTGGATTGGGACCAGCACATGTCTTCTTGTAGGGGACAGTCTCTGGAGTGCAGAGATGTGTAATTTGGGTATAATCCAAAGATTGTTTGGAGGTGCAGCTTACCCTGCTTTCTGCCTGTGCATTCCTCCTGGGATCACCCTACTTTGTAGCAGTTGACACAAAAACTAGGCTTTGGGGAAGGACCCCATATAGGTCTACTTAGAGGGCAGAGGCCCCTGGACATGGAAGTATATGATATGTGCTCCTCCAAACTTTATTTTGGGGTGCAGAGCTTGTCAATTTCACCCAGTATTTATGTTTGGATTTACAAATAAGGAACTAGGAACTGTGAATAAAGAATTGGGAACCAACTTCAGCTTCATTGTATAATGACTTAATTCTTTTGTTGTTCTTCACTGTTTGGTGAGGTTCAGCTCCTATGCAAGCCCCTCTTTTTGTTACTGTTGTTGAAAAGCAGTAAGGAACATGTAAATAAACATATTCCTTCTAGGGATGTTTTTAAAATGTAGACAAAGCCCATTTTCCATTAATACCAGAGGTGTCTTTACCATTAATATCAGTTAAAAACCAGCTGCTTCAGCTGGCAATAGTCAGGTACAAGTCTGGGCCTGTTAAGGCACAGGTGTTTCCCTAGGGTTGGGAGTCAAGATAAAAATTGTTATTAGAAGAAGCTCATCTTAAAGGAACATAACACACTGTGATTGCAAAGATAAGGTTGTGTGTCATAAGGTTGTGTGTCATTGGTGAAGCCTGGAGATCTCCCACAATTACAGCTGATCTCTAGATGACAGAGATCGGGGCCCCTGGAGAAAACGGCTGCTTTGGAGGACGGACAATATGGCATTATACTCCACTGAAGTCCTTCCCTTCCCTAAACCCCACCCTCTCTAGGTTCCACCTCAAATGTCCAGGGATTTCCCAACCTGGAGTTGGCAACCCTAAAAATGATAGCCCACTCACTCCACGTATGTGAACCTGTCCCACACCTTGTCTCACAAAGCGTGAAAGAAAGATGACTATAGTAGCTACTGATAAGGCTATTCTCCATTGATCTGTTTAATCCCCTATAGCCCCCCCCCTCCTTTCCTATTTCATTCTCGCTTTCTTATCCACCAGCCAACCTAACTTGCTGGTTGCTGGACCCAGTTGTGCACTGGGGAATCTGCACATTTTACTTCCCCTGTATGCCCCTTCCCTATGGTATTTCCTCTCTCTCTCTCTTCCTGGCAATCCTCATAGGCTCTTCACTTTCACTGCTTCCTTCTTTCATTCCTACCCACCAACAGACCTACCTTTTATCTTCCCCCTTCTTTAGCTATATTAATTTTTTATTTCATTAATACCATGTCTTTCTCTACAAGGAGGGCCCAAAACAACGTACATCATTCTCCTCTCTTCCATTTTCTCCTTACAACACCCTAGTGAGTAGGATTACCAACCTCCAGGTGGTGGCTGGAGAACTCCCAGAATTACGACTGATCTCTGGGCTACTGAGATCAGTTCTCCTGGAGAAAACGGCTGTTTTGGAAGATAGGCTGTATGCAGGGGTGGTGCGCTCATTGAGGCCAGTTAGGCGGTGGCCTCAGGGCGTGGGGTGCCGGAGGGGGTGCCATGGAGCTGCAGCCACCTATCCCTCCCGCGCTGCCACCACCACCACCAGCACACACACCCCGGCCGGGCACTGCAGCCGCGGGCAGGTGTCTGCGGCAGCGCAGGGCAACCGAGCAGGAGAGCTTGGAGGCCACCCGCGCCCCATCCCAGTCTCCTGCTGCAGCTATCAGGCTGGCAGCGTACACACTCCCGTGATGATGTCGTACTCGACGTCATCACGCAGGCCGGTGTATGTGTGCGTGTGCACGCGCAGGGGCACCTGGCCCGCTGGCCAGCTGCGAGTGCTGAAAACCCTGGCGCCACTGCTGACTGTATGAAATTATACCGCTCTGTGGTCCTTCACCTCCCCAAAATCCACACTCCTGAGGTTTCACCCCCCAAATTTCCAGGAATTTCCCAATCTTGGACTGGCAACCCAACCAGTGAGATAGGTTAGACTGAGAGTATGTGACTGACCCAAGGTTACCCAGCAAGCTTCTACATCAGAGTGGGGATTCAAAGCTGGGCCTCCCAGATTGTTGGCTGAATTCTAACTACTACACCACACCGGCTTTCATGAGTTCACCACTGTTGAACAGTAGCAAGCAGCTGGGCTTGCATCAGTCAAGCAAGTTGGGTTGTAGTAAGTCAACCAGTAATTGCTGTTAGGCCTGGTTCCAATTAATCCTCCTGTAAAGGTCAAAACAGTCCTAGAAGGTGCCCTGCCCCCTCCATTTCCCTTTTACTTGCATGCTTGAAGGCTGTCAATACTGTTGTGGTTGCCTAGTACTCCACAACAGCCACTGAAAAGGCTTTTTTTTCCTTAAGGCTACAGGTGCTACTTCTATTGTTGGGGGAGATAGCCCCCCCCCTCAGTTTTTTTTAAGTTTTCCTATTTTTCTGCAAGCCTAGGCTTTTCCTCCAGTTTATAAAAAAATCTGTCTTGCCTGTTCATGGCCTCAGTCTCCAGATTTAAGCATCCACAGATGGGGTTGTGATGAGAATTAAATATACTGATGATATTTTAATGTATTTAATGTCCTTTTTCTTTTACTATTTTCTGCAAGATCAAGTGCTAGGTTTAGATAACGTAGAAATTCCCAGAGTTTTTTCTAAAAAGTGAAAGCTGGAAATTCAGAGAATGTGATATAAACATTGTTATAATTTTATAACAATATAATGCTATTAAACTGCTAATTAAAAAAACAAAACAAAAAAGCCCTCCACTGGCCCAGGGAAAAATTGCCTCTGCAGGGGATGGGATAGAGAAAATGGCACTGATGAGTGTAGGACAGGGAAGATTTGGACTTTGCTGTCTATATGGGTGCCACTTGGGCTTTGTTGTGATCTCTCTTAAAACATTGCAGAAAAACGTGTTGAGGAAAGAACTCAGGAAAGACAGGAAGAACCCAGGTGGTACATGGAGGCACCACAAGGCTGTGGGGATCATTGGGGGTGAGGGATGCTTCCCCATTGCATCCAAGCTACGACAAGCGAACCGTGTGTAGGGGACCTTCGTAGATAGACCTCACTAGGTTTCAAACAGAAAAGATAGGGGCTGTGATAAATCCTCCTAAAGGAAGGACTACAAGAACATTTCTATACATAAATATATTGCCTAGCAATTGTTTGTGCCTTTATAGCAAGGACCACACCAACACACTGGACTCTTTCTCTTTCAAAACTAGGGTTGCCAATAAGCCTGAAGAAAAAAATATCGTATCCCTTTAAAAGAGGCTTAATGTCTAGAAGTGGCAGATGGAAATGTTTATGGCATGGAGATAAATAACATCTCATGCTTGCTAATATCATCCCATGAAGCCTCTAATAAAGGGACAGGGCATTTTTTCTCCTGGCAATAGACAACTGTGCTCAAAACATTAGAGCTCTGGTCACATCATTAAGGATTGTTTCAATGGCAAACAAAAGGAAGCAAAATTAATCCATGGAGTTTGTCTCAAGATGTGGGAAGCTTCTAGCTTAAATGGCTTTTTAAAAAGTATAGGCATAGGCAGCTTCACAACAGAGAAGAGATACATCAATGAGTGTTAACCATGACAGCTAAAGATGGATATATGTTCTGGTACAAACTCATTAGGTTTCATTAGAAAATAGGCTCATCAAGCCATTTTCCTCTCTGCTTCGGGCCAATATCTGTATTATGTGAATAATATATGTGAAGCATCCAGTCAATCTCAGGTTTTATTTTAAAGAAAATGTACAACTCTTGACCATATGATTTGTAAAGGTAAGCTTTAAAACATCGGAGTCTATGTTATTGATCTCATTTCATGTATGTTTCAAATCCATTTTCTCAGAACCTTATGGGAGGTGTAGTTTGGCTCTCCAGACCGACCAGGCATTAGCATTAACTGCTGTGAAATAATTATTTTTCTTTTTTCAAAACTTGCAAACTTCACACCTCAGTAAAGAGGAGACTGTCAACTTTATTACTTTATAGTGATGGATTCTCTGAGACAGCAAGCATCTGTTATGCACTCACATTAATCTCTTGCAACTCTTGTCTCTTGCTCTGCTTCCTGGCTCTATCTTTTTGCACTTCCAACTGCCAAAATTTAGATTGTAAGTTCATTAGGGGCAGAAGCCTGTCTTGGCTTTTGCTTATGAAGTTCTATAAAATGCCATGTACATTGATGGTACTGCTAACAAGATGATGATGAAGAGGAAAATTTGAAATACCCCACAGGGTGATGAAATTCTTATCAGGCTGTGAAGAAATGCCAACCCCCCCCCCCCCCAAGAATTCACCTCAATATTTTCAATTATTGTGACTACTCCTTGTCCATGTACAGGAGCCCTGCTGCAGAATTATAGAAAGGAGGAGGTTGAAGAAAGTGCCGTCATGGTCCCATCACAGAGTTCTTGGTTGCGCTAGTGGGTCTGGCCAAAGCAGGACAATTGCTTACTACATCACACTCTGCTGCCAGGTCACACCCCAAAGGGGT
Source organism: Eublepharis macularius (assembly GCF_028583425.1). Taxonomy (NCBI): domain Eukaryota; kingdom Metazoa; phylum Chordata; class Lepidosauria; order Squamata; family Eublepharidae; genus Eublepharis; species Eublepharis macularius. Next base: position 193,181,689 of record NC_072790.1, read on the forward strand.
AGAGCCTGTTAAGAGACAAATGCCTAGAAAGAAAACCCTTCCTTTGGGACAGGAAGGTCATACCAAGGGGGTGGGGAGAAAGACAGAGGCTATTTAAAATCATGATGTGAAAAGAAGCTCTCTTCCATGGCTTCTGATCAAGGAACCACGTGCTGTTGCAGGATTAAGCTCATACTTAGGGACTCCATCTTGCCTAGGCAGTAAAGGATAATGGAGAGAAGTCCCAGCCAGGAAATCTGATGATGAACGACTGTAATTTCAAATAAAGCTAGCCTGTTTTATGTAAACATTATTTAGGAGTTATCTAATGTAAAGTGTTTATTCCTGTGCTCAGCCTGAAATGTTTGAACAGAATATGTGTAGTACTATCATTCATTTATTATTTTTTTAATCTTTTAAATGTTCAAAGTCTGACCGTGCCTGTTCAGTCTTGCTATCAGAAGTGTGGTCATGAGGAGGGGCAGTGGAGAAAGTGTGTGATCTCTGGGGCACAACAGCTCATCATTGCAGAGATGTGATAGATCTTCCCTGTATTAGCTTGTGGAGTGAAGCGTACAGATACAGCAACTAGCTGGAGCCTTTAAATGGCAACATAGAGTCTCTCTAGACAAGACATCTTACATGAGTAGGATCAAGTGAAAGATCTTACACTTGTTCTCCTATTGTGGATGCACATGCACTGCTAGGGAGACAGAGTGCACCTGAATATAAGACCACCCAGAAAGTAAGTCACTTGAGCATCCCTGTGTAAGATGTCTTGTGTAGAGAGACTCAGTTACAGATCGCTAGACACACAACTCTATTTAGGAGGTACTCTCAGGATTGTTACTGACAATGGGTGGATATCAGTTTGTTTTAGGCCCTGCTGGGGAGCAAGGGAAAGGGCTGTCACCAAGCAGAGACTTGAGACAGCCTCCTGTTCTTGTTGTTTTTTAATCTCCGGGGAGCCAGCCAGAAGGAACAGGAGGGGCTTGTGAGTCCACTACACACAGGCATTTTAATGTACATTTGTTCATATTTTCTAAAATAAAAACTTCCTGCAAAAAGCAAGCAAATTTCTTCTGTTTGTTCTTTAAGTGTTTTACCTAACACTGAATTCTAGAATCAGCATTCCATGGCATTTGCTAATTGACACAGAGTGAGGAACTCTATATGATGTTAGCTATTTGAGAGGTAAAGAGCCCTTAACCTATCAGGAACTCTTTATATCTGAAGTCACCGTGGGTGAGGTATCTTCACAGAACATACTCTTCTCATGCAAGTGCTTAGGCAAATACACCTGAATCCTAATGGATTCCCATTGAATAACAGTCCCAAATTGTTCTCATGAACCTTTGTAATTCTCTGCAGGATATTCCTTTTTTTTTTTTAAGGCTAATTTACCAGGCGCTTACAGTCTTTCAAGCTTCTCAGAATTTGTTCTGAGTTTGTCAGGTTTGAGATAATAACTTCTGATGGGATGGCAGTTTATAGGGCTTGAGTCATCTATCTCCAAGTTAGCTTTTAATTAAAATCTAGCAAGTCTTTGAGAGACTGTCAGGTGGCTAGTGGCTAATATTACAAATTGCCGTGTCCACAGCAGCAGGGGAAAATTGCAGGGCTAGAGATGAGACTTAAAACAGACACATAATCCTCTGTGGTTAATTAGAAGCAGGTTAATTTCTAAGTTAGTCTGGTTGAACTTTTGACACAAATATTTAAAAAGCACATGGGCAAAACATATTGATCCATGTTCAATTTTAAATGTGCAAGCCAGTTTCAATTATGAGGACAAACTGAAAAATACAGACCACTCAACTCAAAGTGCAATCCTAAATCAAATTATTTCAATGCATTTAGAAGGATGTGACTTTACTTAGGATAGGACTGCCAGTCTCTTAAATCTCTCCGCTCATTATATAAAAAATTTGCAGATACAGCTCTACAAAGGACTCAAAGTTTTGCCAATATATATATGTTTAGTGAACTGTAGAGTCTGCCTCCCTCAGCAGTTGATCTTGTGCTTTGTACCATAGGGTTAGCAAGGGTGGCCTCCCTCACCAAGAACAAGTTCTCAACATTTTATCGGTTTGGAGAGCCAGTTTGGTGTAGTGGTTAAGAGCAGCAGGACTCTAATCTGGAGAGCCGGGTTTGATTCCCCACTCCTCCACTTGAAGCCAGCTGGGTGACCTTGGGCTAGTCACAGTTCTCTGGAGCTCTCTCAGCCCCACCCACCTCACAGGGTGTTTTGTTGTGGGGATAATAATGACATGCTTTGTAAACCGCTCTGAGTGGGCATTAAGTTGTCCTGTAGGGCGGTATATAAACCAAATGTTGTTGTTGTTATTATCATCATCACATGTGGTGGACATGTAAGAAAACAAGAAAATACTGGATAGAAGTACATGAAGAAATGCAAAATATATTAAAATTTAAGTTTGTGATGAATCCCAAAAATATGTTGCTAAATATTTTACCAAGTAATATTACAAAAATGTACAGTGAATTATTTAAGTATATGGTGATGGCAGCAAGAGTAGTATTTGGAACAAAATGGAAGGCAGAATGCTGCCCTGATCTGAAGGAATGGAAGAACAAGCTATATGAATATGCAACAATGGCAAAATTAACATCTTATATACATAATAGGGCAATTTCAGAATTTCAAGAAAAATTAAAAATATTTTTGATTATGTAGCTCAAATTAAGAATAAATAAGAACAATAGTTATTAGGTAAGAAAATAGATAGAAAGATATTTGAATAGAAGTTAAAAATTATGAACATACAGAAGCAAGTTTCATACAGCTATATAATGTATTACATTTCTTTTTTATACATGATTTGGACCATGTGATTAGGTTTTGTGTAGGATCTAGATGATTATCGATGATTGCAGTTGTGGATGATGCCAGAGATATGATCTGGATGATTGTTTGATTGTATTTTATTTTGTGTTGTAGTTATCAATTGAAATAAACATTTAATTATAAAAAAGAGCAGGTGTTCTACTAAAAAGCATACTTTCTCCATAGATTTGCTCTTACCATTTTCCTTTGTTGCAGCTTTGTTTAACAATATGATGGGTATTTGTGTGCACGTACCTATGTGGGAATCTTTTTCTTGGCGACCTTATTTCAAATTTAATTTCAGCCATAGATTCACTCAAGAAATACCAATGTTAAGCCAGGCTTAGGAAATGGTTTTAAAGTAGATTACATGATTCCATTGTTGAAATCAAGTTGGTCTAGCCCTGTAGGTTGCCTGGGTGGAAGCTTTAAAAGCAGAATATAACTGTATATTTTATGTCCTTTTCTGGACTTTATTACTCTGCCCATAATCTACTTGTTACGTTTTCTGCAAATGCCAAAATATTTATGTGGACTTGCAAAAGTCACATATAAATGTGTTTCTGAATGCTTGCATCACTTCGGATCAAAGTGAACGAGGATTGGCTGCCTTTCCTTGCTGTGCGCGCACAACAGCATATATATGTTTGCTGCTACATAATATATGAAGAGCAAGAGTCAAGTCTAGTAGCACATTAAAAACCAATAAGATTTCCAGGGCATAAGCTTTTGAGAGTCAAAACTCCCATCATCAGATACAAGTAGGATGAAGGGAGCTTGACTCTTGAAAACTTATACACTGGAAATCTTGTCAGTCTTTAGGTGCTATCAGACTTGAATCTTCCTCTTCTAACTGGAGACTAACATGGCCACCTGAAACTATCTTCATAATGTATAAAGAGTTCTTAAAATGGAAATAACAGTGACATTTTACAGGGTGAAGGTAAAAGCAAGTTACATCAAGAAATGTTACTAAGACTTGATACAGAGTGGGCCACAAATACATATAGATAAATAAAGTTAAGAGAACTAGTGTGGTCCAATGGACAAGGATGAAGTTCAGTTCTGGGGATCTGATTTCAAGTCTCTTTCCACAGGTTCATACCATATTTTTGTTCCACTCTTCCTCTAAGGAATGATGGTATGAGGGGGTGTAGTGTAGCAATTAGACCTGTAAGATCTTCTCAGCCATGAAGCTAACCTTGGTTCGATCTTATCACAGCTTAACTAACCTCACAGAGTTGTTGTCACACTGTTGTGAGGACAAAACCCTGCCCAGAGCTCCTCCGTGGAAGGGCAGGATACAAATGTACAGCTAGATTAGGGTGAGTTTTTGTGAACCCTCCCCAGTTATATTCCAACGCCCCCACCCACTACATTATATTGGTTTTTAAAGTCTCCGCATGATCACTCTGCTTTGGCTTTCTCCCTTTTGAATTCTTAAGGTCACCGAATTCCTTTGAGAATATCTCAATAAAACGTCGGAGTTTTACAGTGTTTACCAACTTCTTTGCAGTTCTGTGGACGATTTTTTTTGTCCCCACCGCACCACTCCTGGATTTCTACAAGGCGTAAAGTAGCTCCCGCGCTTTGCCCTTAATGGGCAACCAGCGGCATTCTCTGCACCCCCTAGATATTCCCTTCCCAAAGGATGTCCTCGCGCCTTCAGCCCGCTCACCAAATCCCCTCCCGCCACAGATAAAGAGGCTTAGGGGAATCACCATAGCAACTGCCAATCAGGAGCCAGAAAGGTGTGGGGGAGAAGGGGGGGGGGCATCAGAGAATGCATTTCGGTACGGCCAGAGCGACTAGGTAGGCAACAAGTAGCGCAGTCGAGGCAGAGCCCGCTTATCTACTGTGTGCAGCCGGGGGCTGAGGGGGGTTAAAGAGGCAGCGGCGGCTGAGGCTGGGGAAGGATTTCCTCCTCGTCGTGACAAAAAGGCACCTCCGTGTCTCGCCTCTTCACTTCCCCAAGTTGGTCTCGAGGTCCTTCTCCACGGCTTACGGACACCAAGTAAGAAAGGGTGCGCCAGTAGCTTATCGAAGGCAGCGCAAAGTTGGGGAAAGGGGCGGAAAGCGTTCCCCAGGCAGGGTGTGGGGGGGCTGTTTTCCTTTGGCACCGCCTCTGGATGCTCGCGTTGTATTTGGCACTCATGGAGAGGGAGCCGAGCTCCACATTGTTGCAGTCCTGGTGTATGGTTTTTTCGTTTATCTTGTTAGGGATGCAATACTTAGAATACTTATTGGTGAAGCAGTTTAATTCCGAATACACGTTCGGATTAAGGGGTGTGAGTGTGGGACGAAACCAGGAAAGGGAATATAAAACAGCCTGAATTGAAGACAGCATTCGCTGTGGCAGCCAGAAACATGACCCGTGCTTGCAAAAGTGAGTATATAAAATATGAACACACTGACATTATATATATGCCCAGCGATTACAGCAAGTACCCCTTTCCCTAACTGGAGGTTGGTTGGGGAGGGTCCTGCATCCCTGTGTTTCTTTGATCTCTGGTACCCTCTGCTGGAATAGTGGGTGGATGCTGCTATGAGGGAGAGTTGCAGATTTATACCCTTACCCCCACCCCATCCACTAAACTAAGGCTTGTTTCAGGAATCAGAAGAGATGTGACAGTAGGGAGTCAGTAGCCGTGGACCTCCTCAGAAGCCATGGGTCCTGGCTGCTGCCCCACTTTGCTGTGTGCTGACTCTGTCCCTGCACTTAACATTAAAAGTAAATCTATGTAACATGCTGAGCTTTCCACTTCTTGTGGGAGTGCCTTAATGATTTTGATAAGTAAATGAGCTGCAGAGTCAGTGAGATCCAAGTGTCTGTACTATAGGCTGGGGAGCTGAGAACACTGCTTTGTATGCCAGGATCATCAATGAATACTCAGAACATGGGAACAGTTAGCTGTGCACGCTAGACTATATCCTTTGCATACTTGTGAGCATGGAATCCAGGGAAAGGAAGAACCTTCATCTTGCACCTTAATACACGCTTGGTACTTACTGCCTGCTTTGATGGTCTGCGACCTGTTTGGGAGGGGAAACTGATGCCATCTGTGTCCTTTCCGCTGACCTCTCTGAACAAGTAATTAGCGCTGCTAAAGTCCACGGGCTGATCCTCTATTCAGTGGAGTAAATGATCTGTACAAGAGTGTGCACAAATGATTACATCTCATACTTCTTCCCAACATTTCAGTGCAAGTTTCTGTTGTTTGCATCCGAAAGAATTCACCCAGGGTTATGTGATGGAGATTATGGTGCAACTAGGACTTAATTGCTGGGCCAAAGTTCAGTGTTATTCAAAGTATTATACCATTTTTGTTTGCTTGTTTGTATGCATTGAATTTAAATCATATATGCCTAGTCTCCTGAGATCTGTTAAACAGGATTATTGCTTAATGAATGTATAGTGAATTCCCTTCAACTTTTATGAACCTAAAAGGTTGTGTATAATGTGTGTATGAAAAAGTCATTACTTCTTGAATTTAGTAACCACGAACTTAAAATGGAGATTTTGGACAGAAATCATGGCAGTTTCTCCTTGGAAAAGGTAGTTCTGATAAGCATACTGTAAGTCTATTTATAGGTATCTCTCAGCTCCACCAATGCCTTTTTGACAATGTTGCAAACTAGAAATGATTGTTCATGTTGTCACAAAACCCAGCTCACTTGTTGCATGGTGTCAATATGTTGCCTGCTTTGAGAAACTGTCATATTTATTTAAATATCAGTCAATCAATGAAAAACTAAAGCTTTTATCATAAAAGTTGTGCTGGGTTGAAATCCCTGCTTTAATTTTTTTGAAAGGAAGCAATTGGTTTAAATTAATAGCAGAACAGTTCTGATTATTCTGTGACAGACAGGTATTGTATCCAAAACAGCAGCAAGAGGTCATGGAATGCATTTAGTAGAATAATGGTAGGCATGGATAAGTGTACGTGTGTGTGTGTTTGCTCTGAATAATGCAGCTGATGGAAAGCAGAATAAATTAGGCTTGACAAAACACACAACAAGACCTAAAGGGTAATTTGGGCTTAGCTCATAAGGACTGTTTAGTAATTCATTGATTCAGAGTGATAGAATTTCTTTGTAGATAAAGACAGGGCACATCCAGCCACAGTTACACATTTTTTAGTTCTATTGAGTACAGTGAGAGACTGTTCAGTGCACTGTATGTGTGTGTGCATGCACCTGGCATCATTACCCTTTAGTTCTTTAGGGGTACATGTAATTTGAGCTGGGAGCTGCTTTCCTGCGATTTCTTGTGTAGCTCCAGAGTAGTGTTGATGACAAACCATGTGATCAGGATGAATAAAATGATTATACAAAAATCTCTTATTTGCTGTAGCCACATGACCATGTCTATCTGGAGAAGTGGTTCTTGACTGTGCAGTAGCACTGGAATTGTCCCTCTAATAGCTGCTCCAGTTGCATCTTGTTTTGTTGAACATTCACTCCTATCCACTAAGGTGAGCGGAGCTGGGCAAATTAGCAGCATTGGCTGTGGATGGTTGATATGGGAGATACGTATATATGATCAGTGAGGGAACCTGTTGACTTGTACCAAGGGCAGCCATTTTACCTTTGGATAGACACCTGCATGTGTTTAAAGCAATGGAAGAAGTAGAGGTTTCCTTGAAGGCGAGAAGGAAGCAGCTGGTATTACCCTGTTCTGCTTACATAGGATCTTGAACTGAGATGCACTAGGATCTTGAACATGTTGCACTAAAGGGGTCTTCTTAAACTTAAAAGAGTTTTGGAAGCTGTGTTTTTGAATGAAGAAGAGGAGCGAGGAGTGGTGCTTAACTCCCCCCCCCCCCCCCGTATTCTCAAATCATCTTCTAGATGCTTCCTTCTTTCAGAATTCCAAATGTGTATTTCAGGTCTGAAATCTTGCAATGGTAAAAGCAACTGAGGCAGGTAATTTGCAGTAGGGGGAGAGGGTAAAGGGATAACGCCCTAAACCATGTTTTTGTTTTCGCTGCAAATTCAAAACTGCTTTTGCCCCTTTTTATTTCTCTTAATTGCTTTCTTCTCCCTTGTCCCTGAATTCATCAAATTCTAGTCTTACTGAACCTGCATACCTCTCTTGTGGCCCCATCTCATGCAATAACCATTCTTTAGATAACTATATGACCTTTTCCATCCTATGAAAAGAAATACGTTTTCTCTTTGTCTGGGAGAAGAAATGCATTTTCTGTTTGATGTTCCTTTTTTCTTCTCTGAGTCCCCCCCCCTGCTGTACTGGCTTTACTGTTTTTTTTAAACCTTTTGCTTCTTCAAGTGCCTTCAAGTTGCAGCCAATTTATGGCGACCCCATAGAGTTTTCAAGGCAAGACACAAACAGGGATGGGTTGCCATCACCTGCCTCTGCGTAGTAACCCTGGACTTCCTTGGTGGTCTTCCATCCCTCACACTAATCAAGGCTGATCTGGCTTAGCTTTCAAGCTCTGATGAGATCAGGCTAGCCTGGGCTAACCTGGGCTAGCCTGCTTCTTTTAGTCCTTTGTAATTAGCATATTGTTTTATTCTTTTCCTTTTATGTCCCCTCTGTTTTTCTTGTATCCTTTTTATTGTGATCCTGCAGGCAAATACCTTATTTTATTTCTGAATAGTGCCCAGTATGTATTACATAAGAAATAAATAATAGCAGTAACTAACAGCAACATTTGGGGCATCATTACATGTAATGTGTAGTTTGCCCTTCAGTTGCAGGAATTGAGGGCAATACATCTGCTGCTGCGGCTTAAATACTTTTATCAGAGAATCCAGGCATTTGTAATCTGTTACGTTTCAGTGGAACATGGTTAAGCTTATGATTCAGTGGAATCTTGTCCCTAAGGCTATGATCAACAACACAGTGAAGCTAGATTGTACAGACTGAGAATTAGTTAGTTTTTAGATTACCCAGCCCATCATATCCCATGAACTTGAGAGCTAAGCTGATTTAGTTTTATTGACTGAAAATAGATTAAATCAGTTTAAATCAATGTACTTTAGCATAACTGCGTCATGATGGAAACGACTGAAGATCATGTGGGTACATCTGAGAGTGCTTTGTTTTAATTTTAAAATATAATCAGTGTGCAAGTAAGCTGTCCAAAAACAGAATTTAATTTTGTGGCACGGAACAACATTTTCAATTTGTTGGTCCTGTGTCAGCTATATTAAAATGCACAAAAGTGGAGTTTTATCATGGATTATGTCCTGCCTTTTTGGACTTCAATTTGCTAATGATTAGTAGTAAGGTCAGCTTCATGATTTTGCCATAAGGCTGGGGTCTGGCTTTTGGAGGGGGAGAACCCATTAGATTGGTTTATCCTTGGAGACTAAATGCTCTAAATGAATTCTTGAGAGTGTTCCGGGAAAGTCATGGCTGGCAGTCCTGCTGAAGCCCTCATCAATCTCGGGAATATGGGAATGACTTGGGTAGTTGGCTCTCAGGAACTGTATCATATTTCCTCAGAAGCTTCAGTAGCTTTCTGTGACAAGTTTGCAAGGCATTTAGCAGATAAAATGGGTCACATCCATGTTACCATCGATGCTACAGTTGTGACAGTTCCTTCTCAGAAAGCTATACTGCAAAGCCCTGTCAGGTTTTGTTGGATGATACTCAATGTGGCCTGAGAATGTTGGTAGGCTTGACTGGAGAGGTGCAGCCAATTACTACTTCCCTCATCTCTTTGCTCTTAGTTTATACCAAGAATGTATGGTACTTAAGGCAGCTTTGAAAGGAGTGATATCTAGGATGCTTAAGGAGGCAATGGTTCATCTGCTATTAGAAAAAAGTTTCTCTTGTTAGATCCAGGGAGTCCAAATAATCACTAGCTGACTGCTAATATCCTTGTGTTTTGGGCAGGGTGTTCAAGTGGGTAGTGGCTGTCCAACATCAAGCAGTTTTGAGTGAAACAATATATAGACCCATTTCAGTGAGGTTTAGGGCCAGTTTTGGAACAGAACTCACATTGGTCTCTCTGATAATCTGTCCCAGGTATGGGACAAGGGGAGTCTCCCTCACAACCAGTTCTGCTATGCCTTTCAGGGGATACTATGGTATCCTTTTGAACCACTTGGCTGGGATTGAGATTGGAGGACACCATTCTGTGGTGTTAGCATTGGGTCAGCATTTCCAGAATGCTAGAAATGTTCTCTGGTGATCTACTGCCACTGTGGCCATAATACGTAACACCAGCCATGGTGTCCCACTGTGGCCTGTCATGGAGTGTTTTCTTGTCAGTATCAGCTGCTTTATGGAAGGGGCAGTATTGGTGGGGAAACACTGCTGGGGGAAAAGATGACACAATGTCTGGCACTTCACATTATAGGCATGGTGATGGGAAAGCACTGTGAGGAACCTGTCTTCAGCTGTTCCTGTATGACGTTCATAATGTGTGCTCAATAGCTGAGTACCGGCTCCTTGTCTGTTCTATCAGATATACTACACAGAGTGGTAAGCGGCAGTACTGCAGCCCAAGCTCTGCTCACGACCTGAGTTCAATCCTGGTGGAAGCCACGTTCAGGTAGCCGGCTCAAGGTTGACTCGGCCTTCCATCCTTCCGAGGTTGGTAACATGACTACCCAGTTTCCCGGGAGTAAAGTGTAGATGACTGGGGAAGGCAATGGCAAACCACCCCATAACAAAAGTCTGCCAAGAAAATGTCGTGATGCGATGTCTCCCCCACCCATGGGTCAGTAATGACTTGGTGCTTGCACATGGGACTACCTTTATCTTTTACTTTATATAGCACTTTCAGCGTGCAAGGCACTTTACAAAGTAATAGTGAGAAGTTGGGCCCTCACCAAGAGGGGCTTACAAATCTAAAATTTGACTTGGGAAATAATGAAGATGGAAATGAGAGTAATGGAAGATTAGTGGAAGAATGTGTATTCAGTTCAGTTACACGTACATGATGAAGAGGTGTGGGTAACAACACCTAGCATTCTCCTTTCTGAACATGTAGAAAATGTAATTGGAACAATTATGTATATTTTGTATGATGGAGGCATTTTTGTTTTTTATGAACAGGTCTTTAGTCAGCTTTAACAGCTGACAATTAAAAGAAATTCATTGTAGCACTGACAGCTCTCCAAGGGTATGCCTGACTCTGGACAGATGTGACTATCTTTGCTGTCACTTCAGATAAATGGGGCAATCTAAGAAGTAAAAGCATTTGACCTGCATATTGTATAACTGGCTATATATCTTTCTTGACTTAGGTATTGTCATCAGTCATTTCTATAAAATATCAGCAATCATTTTAAAAAGAAGCATGGAATGTATAATACAAGAAAAGTGTTGTATACATTAGTCAAAACAAAATATGCTGTTTTCAAATATCATAAATATTTTTTTAAAGGCATGTAATACAAAAGATCTAGAGTTAAATTTGAAGCATTGAGTCACTACTTTGGAACTAGGGATTATAAATACTGAGTTGTAATCCTCAATTAGTGCGAGTCAACAATTTATCTTTAGGTTTTACTCCCATGCCCTGATCCTTATATCAGCACAGCATTTTGTGATGTAACCAATCCTAACAATAAAGAAGAGTAGAATGTTAGTTTTGAATTCCTTCACGTTTCTGCCACATCGAAAAGCTTGTTAAAATGTCAAGGATTAAAAAAAAAAACAATCTCGTTTTCCAACATAATCATACTTGGTGTTTAGTTAGCATGTTTAAAAGTATATCAAGTACTTTACCTTGGTAATCTTTACAACAACCTTATGAGGTATAATAGAATGACTGGTCCCATATTGAAGATGAGATGAGAGCATAAAGGGTTACCTCGTGAGATCATGACTGAAATGAGATTCTGAAGTGAGAATTCCTGATGTGCTTGCACACACAGTCCGTCTGAGCTTTAGGGCATTGGTGCCCAACATTTTCAAGTATGAGGAACCCTTTTGAACATCAAAAATGTTTGTGGACCTGCCACATGATAGTAGTTAAACTATTTGTATCTATTGATTGACATTGACAAAAAAGATCAAAATGATAATGCTTAGTTTGCTTATGGTCCCCTTGCAGTAACCGGGCTCTAAGTTGGGAACGACTGCTTTAGGGCATCAGACTCTCACTGAAAGAGAAAACATTTGGGCTGAAAACTTTATTACATCAACTGTTGAGAAGTTACCTGTTTGTATCACACATTCAGGTGTCTATGCATTGAATGTAACATGAGAATGATTCAATGCACATATAAAGAAAATCACATGTACATTGTACAAGGATCATATATGCATTCACTGTAACTTGTGAACAATGTTTGTGTAGTGGGAAAATTAGTGTTGGAAGGGGCGAGATGGTGCTTAGCTCTTTCCCTGCTCATCACTTCCCAGCACTTCCCCCCTTGTGCAAAGCTGCCTTTCTCTAAGAAAAGTGTCAATTTTCATATAGTTTAGAGTTATAATCTCACAATGCAATCCTAAACAGAATTATTCCAGTCTAAGCCCATTGATTTCAGTGGTCTTAGACTGGAGTAATTCTTTTTAGGACTGCATTGTCAGAGTAAGTTTTAAAGTATAAGTAACTCATTATGTAACTCTGCATGAATAACAGGGGAAACTTCCCTCCAAATTAATGTGCAAATTAGTGGGGAGAAATCTGCAAGTCTGTCTCCTCAAACTGTACTGAAGGTAGGGAATATCTGCAGCTGTATGAGCAGGCCTTGTGAATACACACGTGATGCTTGAGGGTGCTCTTGGACCAGGCCTACTGCAAGATAAGCAGGGGGAAGCTGTAGATAGGAGAGCCTTTTACTAGCTTCAACTGGCTAGCAGATGAGGCCTTGCCTGGACAGAAAAGATATGGCCACTGTGGTGCGTGATCTAGACTAGATTACTGCAATGGGTGACGATTTCTGTTTGGTCTGATGTTCCCTCTGTGATCCCTCCTTCTTGCCCTATGTTTTAATTGTTGTTTTTGTGTATGTGTATTTTAGCATGGCTATAATTGTTTTGATGTGTTTTTGTTTGGTTTTAATGGTTTTGGTTTTTATGATGTATGTTAGCTAACTTGGTAGCCCTGATCAAGTCAGAAAAGTGGGGTATAAATTTTCTAAATAAATAATACATAAAGCTGCCATAGTACTGAGTCAGACTATAAGTCTATCCAGGTAAGGCATTGTCTTCTCTGATTAGCAGCGGCTCTCAAAGTCTCAGGCAGAGATCTTTCACATAAACTACTACATGATTCTTTTAAACTGCAAATGCCAGATGCAGAACCTAGACAGGTCCACCTGAATGATATGTGTCTACAAATGTATGTCTGTTGAAATCATACTTTATATTTTAAGTGTACAGTAAAATATTTTAAATGCATGCTTTTGGTGCATATTTTAAATGTAAAGGTGCTCTAAGGCCCTGTCTCCGCAACTTGGAAATTGAAAATGGGTGAGTATTTGTTTTGGTCTTGTAACACATAAAGAGGCTATCAGTGAAATCCTAAGCAGAGTTCCTCCAGTCTAAGCCAATTGAAATCAATGTGCTTAGATTGGTATAACTCTGCTTAGGATTTCCCTGTATATTTCAGATAGGTAGCCATGTTGGTCTGCAGTAGAGAGCCAATTTGGTGCAGTGGTTAAGAGTGGCAGGACTCTAATCTGGAGAGCCGGGTTTGGTTCCTCTGCTTGAAGCCAGCTGGGTGACTTTGGGTCAGAGCTCTCTCCGCCCCACCCACCTCACAAGGTGATTGTTGTGAGGATAACAACAACACACTTTGTAAACCGCTCTGAGTGTGTGTTAAGTTGTCCTGAAGGGTGGTATTTAAATCAAATGCTATTATTATTGTTATTGTTATTATTATTATAGAACAGCAAGATTGGAGTCCAGTGGCACTTTAGAGACCAACAAGTTTTTCAGGGTGAAGTTTTCAAGAGTCAAAGCTCTCTTCTTCAGATACCAAGGAAACTATGGCTGAATCCACATTCTCCCATTACCCGCTTATAAATCGCTTTTCTTTCGGTTTCCTCCAACCCGCAACTTTTCCTTCTCCGTTCACATTCAGGCTCCCCATCCGGCTTTCTCGCGCGAGCCTCCGGTCACACGTCCGCTCGCCAACCGCTTTTGTGGGCGGTACCTTTTTTTCCCTCCCTTTTTTTTTATTTTTTTTGAAAACACTTTTCCGTTATTTCGTTTTATCGATATGAGGAAACATCAACAAAGCGACAAATCACGTGAACATCTCGATAGCCACTGGTTAACTTTTTTGGGCGGGCGATTCGAATGGTCTATAAAAGGGAAGGTTCTCGGCAAAATCTATTTGTGGGTGTGAGCGGATGGTTGGTGTGCTTGGTGTCGTTGTGGTTACTGTTGCCGATTCGGTTGTGGGTATGGATCCTATAGTCGCCCTCATCGGACAGCTGATGTTTACGTTGCTGGCTTGCCAGACGCAGCTGCTTCTTGCTTACCGGCGCTATTCAGCCCAACGCCGCAGAGCTGCAGCCAGGATTCTGTTCCAGGATTCAGTCTCCACCGTCGCCTGGACGCGCTCCAGAATACGGCGCCGGCAGCGCTTCCAACATTGGTTCCTGCTTGCGCAGATGGAGGAGCCACGGCAGCACTGGGTATACCCGAGAAGCACCGACTGGTGGGAGAATATCGTGTTGGTGCACTGGGATGACCGTCGGTGGATGCGCCGCTTCCGGATGTCCAAGAGGACCTTCATCGACTTGGTGGAAGCCCTGCGTCCAAGGCTGCAGCGTCAAAACACCTCCCTTCGCTCTGCAATATCGGTGGAGAGACGAGTCGCGGTTGCAATTTGGTGGCTGGCCAGCGGAACAAGCTACCAGGTGGCGAGCGATCTGTTCGGGATTGGGAAGTCAACGGTAGCCTCCGCGGTGGTCGAGTTCTGCCTCGCGGTCGAGGTGGAACTTCTATCGAAGACTGTCTCCTTCGGAAGAGCGATTGGACAGGTAATTTTTATTTTGAAATATCAAAATTTCGCTATTACAATTTATCGTTTAAAAAAAAATTGTGACATTAACGGAACGACCAGTACACAACACTCTGGTGTGTACATCATCCCCCTCCCCCAGTCATTTTAAAGGTAATTTTGAAACCCTCTCAAAATCTACAACCCTATGTGTTTGTTTGAGTGTGAGTGAACATTGCCCACAGACACCTTAAGCATGCAATGGCATTCAACCCTCATAGTGTGTTCTTCCACCACACAAATCCCTTTTTTTTTAAGAAAAAGAGGGGCAACAACTGACACACACACACACCCCTCGCCGTGTGATCTGAAGCAGTTAACAAAATGAATTGTCGTGGAGAGGGATTGCCTTTTTTGCCTCTGTGATATAAACATTTGGTTTACATAGGTGGGGTGGTGTGCAGGAATGCAGTTTGGTCTTTCCCCCTACTGTGTGACCCAAATCGTTACACAGTTGTCGAACACCTTCTCCTAACCCTCCTTTGTCAAACCTCCAAATTTAGGAATACTTTGAAATATGGGGATACAAGTTTACCCCCCCTCCCATCCAATTCTCCACGAATCCTCCTAAAATCTCCATGGTTTTCTATGGGGAGAAACGTCTCCCTTCATGGTGGCTCTGGGTGGCATTGTGAAAGCAAAGTAAACACAACGTGCAAGGCACCTTATCCGACCTGTTATCCCACTCTCCAACAATTTCTAGTTAATTTGTTACCTGGGGGGATGTTTTGGTTTACCCCGAAAAACAGTGCCTCATACACCGCCAAACACCTGTCTCCAGGGTTAGAAAAAATAGAGGCCTCTGTGGCCCGGGGTGGAATTTTGAGTCCAGAATGGACCCAATTGTCATGGGCCCGTCTCACACCCGTTCTCGTTCCCTCTAGCAAGGCACAAGACGATCCCAATTTGGTGGGCCAGTTAGTGGCCTCAAAAAGATGCTGATTTTTAAACCACCAACGGTCACCTTTATTGCCAAAGGGTGAGAAGAGAGAGACTTGTGTGGATATGTGGATCATTCAATTTAAATTACACCAAACATAAGAGAACCTCCACCCAACATTTCAGAATGCAAAAAAATCCTAAATTCAATTTACAAAAATAACCCTTTCAGGGTGTTTAAGAACTAGACATCGCTGAGTGATGATGATTCTTTAAAGCACAGTTTGCCTGATAGCACTATGACTTTTTTTTTCCTTTCTTTTTTCTTTCTCCCAGATAATGGACGGTTTCCGTAGAATGGGTTTCCCGCACTGTGTGGGAGCTATTGATGGAACGCATATCCCAATCTGCGCTCCTGGAGGCCGCCCAGATCAGTACGGCAACCGCAAGAACTATTCCTCGATTCTGCTCCAAGGCACAGTTGATCACCGGGGAAGATTTGTGGACGCCGAGGTGGGGTGGAGTGGGAAGAACCACGATGCCTTCGTGTTCGCCCACTCCGCCTTCTGTGTTGCCATGGATAGTGGCTCACTAATTCCGGGAAACCCTTTCATGGTGGTGGACGGTGTAAGAATACCCCCGGTGGTCATTGCCGATGGAGCCTACCCCATGCGTAGGTGGCTTATGAAGCCCTACGGGAGAACGGCAACCACACAAGCTCAGAAAATGTTTGACACCCGCCTATCGCGAGCCAGGAACGTGGTGGAATGTTGTTTCGGAAGACTGAAGGCCAGGTGGAGGTGTCTGTCACACCGCCTCCAAGTTAGGGAGCACAACGTCATCGCTGTGGTGACAGCATGTGTTGTTTTGCACAACCTCTGTGAAAGCCGGGGACATCCCATCACTGGCCGCGGAGCAGCCCCAGAGACAATACTTGTTTCTCATGGAGAGGGACAAGAGTTGACCACCCATCACAGGCATCTTGCCGAAGGAAAGGTGGTTAGGGATGCCCTGGCCAAGTATATGGGCCTAGATTCGACAAGTTGATGTTGCCTCCCTCAGTGCGGCAAGTGATGGACATCGGCTAACCTGCTTCAAAAAGCTGCTAAACCAAGGGGAACATAAATGGTCTCAACCAGCAACTCTAATCTGTGTAAATAAAAAAAAAATTTGGTTAACTGAACTCAAAAGACTATTGATTATTGGGGTGCTGTCAGACAAGCGGTGGATGTGAATTCAAGTCCTGGCACATGCAGACAATACATTCCCACACAGCTGAGTGGTCCCCCGCATACATCGTTCACAGTTGGTCATGGTATTTTTGGCCAAGTCTGGAATAGGGCCCCCCCCCCAAATTTCCAATTTGGACTGCAAGTGCTCCTCCCAAAAATATAACTTAGCCGCATGTTGCAATCAAGGGGGGGGGAAGCGCCACTCAATTGGTGACTGCTGTGTTTCACTTTTTGCAGGAAGGCTGTTTAGAATGGTCACTACATGAGTGATGCCACTTACACAAAGAAACACAAATGTGATTCTTACTGTAATTTCATTGTCTTGTCTGATGTTAAATATTCCTAAACTTTGGGGATTGCGTTGAAAAAAAAAAGGGAGTCAACATTGGAAACGATTGGCCATCATCTTATACCTTGATGATTCCATTTGATCCCAGAAAGTTAAGAATTTTAAAACAGACATACATGACTGGGGCGACAACTCCTTAACACACATTTATTTCAAATACAATAGATAAAGACCATTAAGGGGTCACCAGTGCAATGGAATCTGTCAAATGAACTTTGCTGCCAAAAACCATGATATGTGGCAAATAAGGAGGGCAACGCAGAACATAGCTCCTCAAAGCGTCAGCCTCTCCCTGGCTTTGCCAACACAGGAACGCCTCGCTGCTGCCTTCTTCGGGGTGGCCTGTGAGGCAGGTAGGGCGGTTTGCCCATAATCGTGTGTTGGGGGGATGATTTGACGCTGTTGGGCGAGCATCTGTCCCAATGACTTCAAAGTGTTCACAGCATCAGACATCACCGAAATGTTCTGTTTCCAGGCCTCGGCAAACTTCTCACTCTCCATTTTAGTGTGATCCAAGAATTCCCTCTGAATCTTGTTCTCATCAGCCTTCCAACTGCACAGCATCTCTCTGTCCGTTCGCCATTGGGAAACCTGGACATTGTGCTCCTCTCGAGAACGGCGCATCATATCATCGGCTACTCCATAGAGTGCTGCGTTTCTGCGTCTCCTGTTTCTTAGTTGGAATAGTCTTGTTCCCGGTGAAACTTCTGCTAGGCATCTGTTATCTGCCCCGTCTGCTGTGGATGTAAGTCAGAGCAACAGATCAATAAATTGTTAACATCTCAGACATTATTCAGAAATCTAAGCCTGCAGAAAAGGATGCAACATGTTTTTTGGTTGGCCAGCAGCAGGCTTCATAGTTTGGGCACTTCCCCATGACTTCCAAAACCCACATAACAGATTTCGGCCTAGTTCATCCCGTTGCCCCCGCCGAGGCCAATGTGTTCCACATCTTTTGATAACCATGCATGCACAAGCATCAAGGTTTTTCCATAACTGGAAGGCTTTTACAATGCCACTTGCCATATGGGTTGTACAGAAATAACATGGAGGACATACTGGCAGCAGTCAAAGCTATTATGTTTAAAACTGCGTTAGTGAGAGAGACCAATTTATCTGCTTTAGATAGCGAGGAGACGTGCTGTGTCCTGATCTGCCTTTTACACCAATGCTGACCAACGTTGCTCTTGCAATGTGCCACAGTGAGCACATTCTGACCATTTTCAATGTTATGCCAAATCAAGAATTTCCTTGAAATCCTGACAACATCAGAACATATATGGTGGGAGCAACCATTAAAGAGGATAGGTGATCCAAGACGGTGTCTGGGTGTCCCTCAGAATTAATTTTTGGAACTGTGATTCATGTCAGTGCAGATCACATCAACAGTGTTGGCATTATCAATTGAGGGGTGCAAGGTGCAGTTCAATGCGCGCTGCAGATCTGAGAAACCAGCCAACAAATGCGAGAAAAAATACATTGACAAAAATCTTACATGATAAATGGGAAATTTCAGCTACCAGTGGGAGAACACTACACTCTTCTGGGAAAATCCAATGCAGACTGTAAGGTAGCCGTAGTTTGTCCCAATTTTTTTTTTTTCTAACCTATGCACCCTGCGTGGCCGATGAATTACAACACACATGAAAATTTCATCCGTTCCATTTGGTTCAGAATGGGGACTATGCATGCTGTTCACAGTGAAACAGGTGACAGATTTTATTGCACCAGGTGGGGTCTGGGTGAGCTCGGTGACACCTGGCGTGGGCTTCTGGGAACAAAATTTTTTTTTTTTAATTCATCTTGCGGGTAGGTCTGTGTCTATAGGAGGGTCACACGCCAAGGGGATATTATGGTCTTGCTGTTGGGCTTACAGAAACTAACAGGGCAACTGCCTTGGAGGCCAACAGTCGCACACAAAGAATGGAGATTTTGGACATGTGACATAAAAGGAACGATTGTGAGGCACCCTCCGGCCTCCCAAGATGACTCAGCTCTCTCCTCCACTTCTCTCCCCCCCTCTATATTTGACCATGCTCTGTTTCATATGTCAGACAAAGATAACGTGATTCAGGAGAGCTTATGCCACTCTGCAATTGTCTCTTCTCAAAGGTGCAACTGGACTCTTTTAGATTCTGCAGATCAACTAAGCTTACCCGTGTTATAGCGTGAACGATGCCCCAGGGGAAGGTCTGAATCACTGTCGTCGTCCTCTACTGCGTTTGCACCTGTAGTGTCGTTTTCTGAAAATTGATAGGTTTTAAATGTGATTTGTTTGAAAAACACGGGGATTTGATATAGATAAATACAATTCAAACATTCACTTCGCAGGCACTGTCTTCTGCGTTGTCCTCTTTTCTTATTTGTATCTGTGCCACTAGCAATATATAAGAGATGATAGGAGCTGTAATGGGACGTCTGACATTTTTTTTTGCACCACTATAACGACAAAGAGGTGGCCCTGAAAACCTGAAACAGATTTTGAATGTGCCCTCTGTCATCTACCCCTTATTCAGCCTTTTAGTGGACCGGAATGTCTCACACAGAAAATTGCACCAGTCCGTGCACCCGTCCACGGTCTCATATTCCTGTGTTCATCTGTCCCTGAAGCTGGGCACTGGGTTTATATGCTTCGAGTGTAGAGATTGGAGTTCAAGTCAGGCATCCATTAATGAAAAGGAGACTGATCAAAAATATATTTGAATCCAAAGCCAACTCCATCCATGCATTTTGGTAAATATAGAACGGATAAACCGTGGTGTTGCTTGCATGGATGGCCTGGGCAGGAGTGGACAGTTGACGATTGGAAACCATAAGTCTAAGACAACCTCCACGGTGTGGCCAATGATGTCACATCATCCCCATAAATGAAAGACCTCCAAACCATCCCATCACTGACAGACTTTCCCATATCTTGCAAACCTGAGGTCGTGCCCTTTTTTTCCCCTAAAACAAGCACTCTCATCTTGGCGTTCCCACTTTCGAGATGTCTTCAGCCTTTCCAGGGACTGTTTTTGGGTGGGCCACCATTGGAGCAACCTGTCAAAACAATGCTCACCCTTGTCAGCAAGTCCATCTATGGTGCGGTCAAGATCCTCTTCACTGGCATCGGTGGATGATGACGTGTTCTGCGCTATAAACGTGAAATCAATAAAGGTGTTACGATTTCATAGACAGGGAAATGTGAAAAGGAAGAAAAATCATAGCTCTGAACTAGAATAATCAACGCTCCATCACTCACGTGCTGCCATGGGATTTGGAGAAGAGCACCACAGCGGTGCAGCATCTATCGTCTGCATGTCGTGCGAGAAGAGTTCCTCCGATCCCTCCATCACTTCCCTGGGGGCGCTTATCTGCGGGGGTCCTTGGGCAAAAGAAATGCTTCGCGCTATCCGTTTAGGTTTTACACTTGCGTCCCCTCTTAGAATACTGTCCAGCTCACGAAAAAAAGGACATGTAATGGGGCCGTTTCCAGAGGTGGAATTGTGTGCTATGACGCGCTTGTACTCCAACCGCATACTTTTTGTTTTGTTCCTGCATTCCAATGCAGTGCGCCGATGACCACGTGAGGACATCATTTTGGAAATTTTTTCAAAGTTGTCTAAGTTCCTGTGGGAGCTTCTAAGGGCGTCCTGTATCTTGTCCTCCCCCCAGAAAGAAAGGAGGTCCAATACCTCTTTTTCCCTCCATGTCGCTGATCGTGGAGCCGCAGGAGCAGTGGCCGACATTTTCAAAAAACAATTGTTTATGATGGTGTCCGCAGATCAGAGTGTCGGTTGCTCTTCTCTCCCCACGTCTGCAAGAAAGCAAATGGAGGGCAGTCCACTGCACTGTGATCCGTCGACCAAGCACTGTTCTCCCGCCGGAAATCCAAGCCGTTAATTGCGCATGCGCTGCAGCCACCACCCGTTCCTTTGCCTAATTAATTTTAATGTGACAAAATAACGCTATGACGAATTTTCGATGAAGCATTGGCGCGCCAGGAAAATGTATCGTGAAAAGAACTGTAATGCGATGTGAAAATTGAACCAATTTGTTGATAAGAAATCAACCCCTGTTCTTGTTAAAAATGCTTTCTCGTGCTTCACTGGACCTCAAGTAGCAGAAATAAAAATTATTGGCCTGAAAGGGCCTTCCCATGAGTGTGGGAGAACATAGTGTTCATTCAACAGCATTTGGCGCCGAAATCAAATCCTTAACACCGATTGGTCATCCTGTTTAAGCGCGTCCAATCAGCAGCCTTTTTTTCCGCGCCTTTATGGAGCCGTTATGAAGGCATGCTTATTTATGCAACAGCACATTTTCGGTATTTCGTTTAGGAACAAGTATGGCAGCAGCGGCAAAAGGAGTCTTCTGGCGGGATGAAGAGGTGGAGACCCTGCTGGACCTCGTTGCACGCTCCGGAAAAGCGGCGCGTGTAATGAGGAGCACACATCTGCCCACGAAGCTTATATTTCACAAGCTGTCGAGGCAGATGTGTGCCCGTGGTCACAGCAGGACCCCCGAACAGTGCAGATCGAAGTTCAAGAGGGTGAAGGGGGACTTCTACGGGGCGCTGGAAGCCTGGCAGGGGATCCCTCGCCAGAGTGGAAAGCCCCCGTACTTTGCGTCCATGATGAACCTCTGGGATCTCGCCGGAAGGCCAAGCTGGCAATCCCGTCATCATGCTGGTAAGAACCTCTTAAAAGCATTTAATTTTAAATTAACAACGCAGTTAAGTGCACGTCAATGTGGAGAAACCAGGCAAAAAGTTAGATGGTGGGGGGAGAGCTGAGATTCCATTCCCCCCCCCCCCGTAATCGTCGCACAACGCCGTTTTATTGCAATAGCGGATTTTTTTTCTCCTACAAAGAAACCTTTTTTTTTTATGCTCGGCGTGAGGGACCCCAAGTTTGGGAATGTGGCATGTGTCGAGCCGCTGTGTTCATCACGGTGCACAGTTGCTGGTGTTATCTTTGTTGCACCTTTTTGTCATGAATGTTCCGATTGCAATGGTTTGATGGAGTGTGCCAACATTTCTTCTTCACTTTGCAGCCCTTCTCCGTGGTAGAGCTCCCACCGCTGCCGTGGGGGAGGCAAGAGCAGACGAGGAGCAGGAGGCGCTTGAGGTGGCTGGGGAGCAAGCTTCCTCTGAGGACCCTGCACAGGGATCAGAACAGGCACCCCCTGGTAAGCATGTATTTGCCTAATATATTCTTCCCCACCTAAAATCAGGCAGACCAGCAACTGATGCTTTCCCACACCGTGCACTTGACCATCAACCTTCATAGAATGTGTCCATGGATGAGTGGGACCACATTCGCTTCCACACTTCCATGGATGGAGGGGAAGTTGTATATGACAGCGGTGCCCCAAGCACGGAGCATCACCACCCACCGGCCTTTTCCACGATTTCAAAAGTGTGCTGTGAAAAAAAATAATTGTCAGCCTTTTTTTATCTCCTTTGTAACAGCAAGAAAAAAAAATTAATGCTTTCCGATGTTTTATTTGCTGGTGCTATAACAGAGTTCCCATTTTTCTGTAATCATTGAAATGAAATCAGAGAATCTGGAGGTTGATGCCACAGTGGATCAGCCATGATGTTATAACTGCTGTGGCCAAACCGTTTTACAAGACTTTGATTTCTTCCTTTCATTTCTGAAGCTAGTGCACAGGAAAGCCAACTGGAACGGTCGGAGGAGGGTCCCTCAACCAGCAGAAGGTCTGCTCCCCCTGGAAGAGCCCAACGCAGAGGGATAGGAGATCTGTTCACGGCCATGGAGAGGATGGAGGAGAGGCTAGGATCATCCAGTAAGTTTTTGCTCTGAATGGTGCTGTCACCCTTTTTTTGGGTGCCGTCTCTCAAAAACACTTTTCTTTCCCAAATTCAGTCTCAAATGTGCAAGAGAGGTTGAGCAGCGTGGAGGACCGACTAGCACGCCTAGGGCGGCGAGTAAATGTGATGGAGCGCCGTGAGAGAAGGAGACATCGTCCCTCTGCCTCTGGGGATGCACCCTGATTGTTCTCACCACTGTATATAGTTACCCAAGTTTTCTTCCCCTTCCCCCACAGTTTATTGTTGAGCTGTTCATTTAAAAAAAAAAATTTTTTTGTGGTTCTCTTTTGCTGAATTTTTTCCTTAAATTAAAAAAATATTTTCCATGATGTCACAGTGATATTTTCTCTGTACGTGGTCCATGTCTATGCATCCATAAGATAGGTGTAATGGCTGTCTGGACTGTCCACTAGATTTCCCAAATTACAATCAATGCCCACCCCTTGTTGGTACAATGTCCCACATCATCATAGGTTTTCTCTGCACCCCCTTTTTTCTAATTTCCCGCATCCCCGGCAAACACGTGAAGTGTTTGTATTTATCGTGACCTCGAACTTCATTAGCCTTACCTGCCAAAGTTTAGTCTCATGTGTCAAATTCTGATTGCCACAGTTGACTTGACACAATTGTAGGTTTTTTGGGACATGTTATATAAGTGGCAAATGGTGGATTACACTGTTCCACAAGCACCTCACAAGCATCCCCCCTGTCATCATGTCACCAGACTCAGTTTTCCAGACGAGGGAAGCACTGACAATTTAAGGATCATCACCCCAATGGCATCATTGGGCTCTAAATTGCTGATGTTGAGAAATAATGTGATATGACCTGTAGTTTAAATGGCCCAAGAAACTGGTTGTTCCGCCACAGCACATGGAGACATCAAGCTGAAATTTGTTGGCACAGCGTAATACAAAAACACCAATTCTGATTCGTCTGGAATGTGCCGCTCCTGGTGTTACCCGTTCTTCCCTCTCAAAAGCACAGTCCATTAATGTGGGAGATGAAATCAATGGGTGAAACTGGCATTGAATGCATGATTTTCTGAATGGAGTGCTGAATCAATCAGTCCCCAGTGTCTTAGATTGGGTGTGATGGAAATGAACTACACGTGACGCCAATTAACAGAATTTACAGGCGGGCCCCTATCTGTGCTGGATATCCAGATGTGTTTTTTCTTCTACTGGCGTGGAACAAAAGGAGCTGTTTAAAAGTGGAGGATGCCGAAGGACACTTTGAATATGATGTCCAGAATGATTCTGCTGATATCCTAGGTTTCCCATTCATCACTCCAATCGGGGGGCCAAACGTCGTAGTCTCCAGCCTGGTTGGCACACAGGTTTGAGACAGGTGCCAAACACGAAGAACCACAAAGAACCCACAGAACGCCACATCACAACTTTAAATTTAGCATTCTGTCTGTATTCACTGTATCTTCAGAATGCTTTCTCCATTGTGTCCCCAGGCATAACACCAAATTTTACAGCAAAACAGGAATGGAAATACAGATAAGATTTCAAGGGAATCTATTTTAAGTTCATGGATGTCAATGTGGAACTAAAAAATTGGGTCACCAGAAATAAGAAGCGTTTCTTTAAGAGCAACAGAAAGGTGTTCGATGTTCAAAATGTTTTCTGCATGTTTTTGGACAGCATTTCCCCTGTTAATCCAAGATTGACAAACTTTCTTTATCTACTAATATTTTTGCAAGGAACACAATTGATTCCTATTCTGTCTGTGCGGCACGTAAATCTTCCCTCGATTCTCTGATCCTTTTTTTTCTAATTTTTTTTTTTAATGAATCTTTGGAATAGCGATATTTTGTTATGTGGGAATAAAAAAAGTATTGCGCCCAGAAAAGGCACCCTAGCCAAGTGTCCCCGTGGTGCTCAACCTTCGGTCGTGACAAGCGCCAGCCACGAGACACACCCTGACCAAACGATTTAATAACATTCCAACAAAATAATTCCGGGTTGGACATTCAAAGCTTTTTATTTTGATCTATCGTCACTGCGTCACGATGTCTTAAGTTTTAAAAAAGCCAAAAAAATTAAAAGAGACATTTCTCAAGGAACAAGAAACACAACAGATTTTAAAAACTTGTTTGTGGTATCATTCAAGAGCACTGTATACATGGGCCGAGGCAGGAGGCGTTAGGACGGCGGTTAAATGTGATCTTTGTTGCGCTGGAACACACTACGAAATTTCGCTATGACAGATCTATTTAAAAAAAAAAATTAAAAGAGGAGGGGGGGGGAAGAGGATATTCGGGTGGTTGGGCCACTAAAAAGATGTTAATGAGAAAAAAGTTTGGCTTTTGAGAAATCGGATGTTGCTGAACCAAGCAACGAAAGCAAATAAAGGGGAAATATAGGAGAAATCGCTTATGAGCCATCTCTGGTGGAATCGGCCAATGGGAACGCAAGGAAAGGAAGGGGAGACTTGATTGACGGCTGTTTAAAAAAGGAGCGCGAAAATTGCGCTCGCAAGCGTTCACGTCCATCGTGAAACTCCCGCAAGAAAACCGCTACTAGCAATCCGATGGAAATCCGAGAGAGATGCGTGTAGAGGATTGGGTAATGTGACCGGCACTCTGAAATGCGGATTTCATGTGGAGAACAACCGGGAAAAAAGAGGTAATGTGGATTCGACCTATGTATTCACTATGCTGTGGGGACAGTGACTGACCTCTGCCTTTATGCCCTGTTTGTTTGGCTCTCCAGGGCAACTGGTTGGATGCTGTGTGAAGCAGTATAATGGACTGGATGGATCTGATCCAGCAGGCTTTGCTTATGTTCTTGTGACCCTGGGACCTTCGTGTGTGTTTCTGCAGTATACAGAATAGTGAAGCAACCCACACAGACACGTGTTACAGAGCAGAAGAGGGTACGTTTTGAACATGCATCTTGTATGATAGGAGCCTTCTAAGTGCGTATGAATGTCACTTTAAAGGAGCTGCATAGTATCTGAAAAGCATCTGCTTTGAGGAATTGCTATTTACTTATTTATTAACCCTCCCCACTGAGCGGGCTCAGGGCAGAGCACATTTTAATTTACATAAAAACATATAAAAGCAGATAAAACATTACAATAAAATTTAAAACACTACATACAATAAAAACTTCTCCTCAGATGGTGATGGAAGAGTTACTTCATTTCAGACATGGCCCATATATCCATATCTATAGATCCATACAGGGTGGTGGACAGATTTTTTCAAGTCAAGTCAAGTATGGCATATTATATAACCTTGTGATTAAAGCATACAGCTGGAATTCTGTTGGGGAAGAAAGTGGTGCGAGTGAGAACAGTTGCATGGGAAAAGTGGATGGGCTAAAGAATTGGTGCCACACCTTCTGCCTGTTACTTCTCCCCCCCTAAAAGGCATACGTCACAGGCACTGCTTTGTACTGGAGAAATGGCACCTGGGGTCTGGAAGCTTCTAAGCCACATCTGATGAAGTGAGCTCTGATGCATGAAAACTGATACTAGATAAGATTCCACTGGATTCCTGCTTTTGTATCCTGAGCCATAGAGGGGGCAGCTCCTGCCTTACTTGCTTTTATGTTTGGCTGGCATCATTATTAGTCTGTTTAATATGCATGGGCTGATAAGATAGTCATAAAGAGCACCAAGGATCATGCTGTGTTGTCCCTTAAGCTTCAAAACATGCACTTGCTCACTGACACGCATCCCACCACTCCTCATTCAAAGCTATTGTTCTTCTCCTGGTCGTGGATGTTGCAAGTCTTTTGTTCTGTGACAGATCTCTAAGAGCCAGCATAGTAACACAGAGAAGTTTGGAATGACATCTGAATACATTTAGAATGCCAATAAAAGGCTTTTATTAGATACTCTGACTCATCTTTCAAGATATCAAAAATGCTGTAGAACCCTCACAATGACATCCCAAGCTGCTGTGAGAACACACTATATGATGCTCGATCTATAGTTGTAGGATTGGGGAAAAAAGGGTTGCCCAGTTCAGTTCATTCTCTGTGGATGAATCCATTCATTTAGCATCTGATATTTACATGACATGACAGCTCCTTCGGATTAATTGCTGTCAACCAAACTATAGGCAGCAATGTGCAAGGAACCCAATGTAAAAGATGACTGCACAGTATAACAACAGTTGTATGTATCTCTCTCTCTCTTCTAGACAGATTAGTGCCACTCGGGTGAACAAAATCACTCTTCTTGTTATCCCCACAATACAGTTGGGGAGCTGGGGCTGAGAGGAATGGCTTACCCAAGACCACCTAGTGAGCTCATAGTAGTAGTGGGTTCCAAACCAGCAGAGTGCTAATTTGCAACTCAACCACTTAACCACTATGCTACTATTCAGATAGTTCAAGCAAGTGAGCCATGCTAAGAGAGAACTGAAGAAAGTAATCTCCTAAATTGCCATTTTGAGCGACAAAAGTATTACTGAAATTATGTATGACTAGCAACAGAGCTTGTTTTTTAAAAAATGGACCGTAGAAAATGGAGTGTAGGAACAGATGGATGGGCAGGCTCGCCTGGCTGTCCTGCCACAGCAGTGGCCTCTGGAGGCATGGGCCAGCTTGATTGGCCTTCCCTTGGTGGCAGCCTCCAGAGGAGGAGGCCGGTTTGCCTGGCCTTCCCACTGTGGCGGCGCTCTCTGGAGGCTGTACTGGCAACGATTCAGGTTTTATCCTGGTGCTCCTGTGCTGGTGCACCAGGATAAAAAGTGCATCATTGCCAATATGGCTTGCCTTTTATATAGAAAGGTGATTAAACACTCAACACAAAGTAAAGCCCTACGAATGAGGCTGTCCAGGAGAAAATGTTCTTGGTGGTTCCTTAACCAAATAAGAAGTGTACTTCATTCTTCTCGAGGGTTGAAGAGACCCCAAAGACAATAATGAAAATTAAAATCTTGGCAATTTTACTCAACATGACACCAAAGAATTGTTTTACTCCTTGGCAGTAAAGGAGTAGAAAATAACAATGTATAAAAACATGTTTTGTTGGTTTTACTCTGTTTTTTACCCCAGTTCCCAAGAATGGGGAGCAATGTCCCAGACCTCATCAGACTGCACACTGCAACTTATTTAAAGGAAAGGGGGTGGGGAGGACACACCAGAGGCAGTTGGCCTAATTAAAGTTGAAAACACATTGGATTGAAATAGGTTCTAGCAGGCTCGGGTCCAAATCTCCATTCTGTCCTGAAGCTTGGGTAACTTTGGGCCAGTTACTGTCTCTGAACATCTTGAAGGAAGGGCAGGTTAAAATGTACTACGTACAGGGAATGTTGAAAACAAAGTGTAGTATCACCCTCCCCTCCCCCTGGCCACCTTCCCTGGCTCATTTTGACTGTGCTGTCCAATTGAGGCTACATATAATCTATCCAGTACTTGTCCAATGCATCCAGTCAGTATCTAATAACTTGTTTATAGAAGTATGCATGTATTACAAGTGAGCTGCCTAACAGGTAACATGGTTTTTGAGAATCATACGTATCTGATGACTTTAAGAGACATGTCTTCCAGATAGGGCTTTTGTCCATATGAAACCATATTTACTTAATTGAAATTTGTATGGATTACAAAATCTGTAGGTACAGTCTAAGAAAAATTAGTCACAACTAAATCCCCAGGCAACTATGGACAGGTACTTGATTATGATTTCAGTTGTACCCTTGTCAATTCAGTGGTACACTTGTATTATCTTTCTCAGTACATTTTGAAGGTATGTATAGTGAAATACAGTAAACCATAAGTAACTCCAGTGTGACAGTAGTCAGAACACTGTACTCACTGTGGATCAGTCTTCCAAGGAAGATACTGGAGCCTTGATAGACTTGAGTCTCAGATATTCTTAGATCCAGAGGAGTTAGCTGTGTTAGACTGTAGTAGCAAAATAGTAGAGTCCAGTAGCACCATTAAGACTAACCAACTTTATTGTAGCATAAGCTTTTGAGAACCACAACTCTCTTCGTCAGATGTATCCGTTCCAACTTTAGACATGTATATAAAACTCCCTATATGAATTTCTGAAGGGAAATGTGTCATGTGAGGAATTCTATGACAAAGGTAGCAAAAAACAGTTGCACTCCTGCTTTTTCAGCATATTTTGGCCTCTGCTGTGTATAGAATTATTCTAAGTGCAATAGATTTGAATCACATGCCCTGCTGTTAGGATGATTAGATACTAGGATTAAACAAGAATCCCCATATGCAGCTGCTGTATGGTAAGGCTTTCTCTGTGTCCTAATAGAGATTTATGGTCAAATATTATTAAGGTGTTTGTTTAATGTATTTCTTTTTTTAACCATTTCTTTTTTGATATTGCTTAACATAGACACAAAAAAGAGGGGGGGACCCAACACCCCCAAATCTATGTATAAAATAACCACAAGTAGCCATCACAAGTCTGACTTACATGGATAAAATTGCAAAGCCACTAAAGTGTTTATTAAACTGTAGTTTCAGCATATACTTAGACCAGGAACCTTCTACTTAATTTCTTTGAATATGGTTAATAAAGGTTGACTGCAATAATTCACATTGTGATATTTTATTCCTCTCTGTAAATAAGTTAATTTTATCATAGTATAAGTTTCTTTAATCTTTTCCAGCTGTAAATAAATAGGTGGGATAACCTTCTTCCAGTATCTTGCAGTTTATTCTGGCTGTTGTTATAGAACATAGGAGAATGTCATGGTATTTCCTTGGGATGGTCATAAGGTTATTTAGCAGGATTATGTCAGGTATTACTGGGATGTTCAAAAAGAGCTAAGTTCAACTTTCAAACTATGTTCTGCCAGTATTCGGAAACCTGAGGACAGTTCCACCACGTAAGGGTCCCCCTCTGGGTGCTTACAATGCTAACAATAACTTTTTGCCAACTTTTTAGGAGTTAAATATCATTGATGTATCATTTTGAACATATTTTCTTTTAGTTGTACACAAATAGAAAAAAGATAAACCACAAGACAAAATATAATTCCATACTTCATTGTGCAGCTCACCTCCTAATGCTGCATTCCACTTTACCTGAAAAGGTGTTGATTTACAAATTTATTTTAACATAATATCATATAAATGAGAAAAAGGTGTTTACCACCTTTAAACTTGAACTGCTCAAACTCAGCGAGTTCTCTTAAATCTAAACCACCATGTAATTTATTTAACAAAAAGTTCGTAATCTGCAAATACTCAAAGGCACCAACCTGACCATTACTTTCTTCCCAGACCTGATCAAATGATATCCCATTATTACCATTAAGTAAAAATCTGTAAGTGTCCTGACCTAATGTTTCCCAATTAGAAAGAGAACTTAGCTGGCAAGTCTGAAGCTTATGCAGCTCTCTAACTGCTGATGAAAAAAGTGATATGTTAAGTGATAATCTGCTTTATATATATCCCAACAAGTTAATAAAATACTGAAAGTTAAAAATAACAAGAAACAAATATTGAAATTTCTGTCTCTGAAGACCCTTCCCCTCCAGTGATGCTAGACACCTGCCTCTACAACATGTTGGCCTTCCTGGGTCAGGAGGGATGAAATGGTGGGGAGGAGCAGCACTCCTCATTTCTTCTGATCATTCACTT
Organism: Eublepharis macularius; assembly: GCF_028583425.1. NCBI lineage: Eukaryota > Metazoa > Chordata > Lepidosauria > Squamata > Eublepharidae > Eublepharis > Eublepharis macularius. Next base: position 193,212,310 of record NC_072790.1, read on the forward strand.
TTTTCAGAGTATGGACTTCGCTCCATATTCTTGGTGGAAACAGTATTTGGCCTCAAATCTATGCAAGCCCAGAATCTAATCTGGAAGATGTCCCCTTACCTCGACACGGCTGATTTGGCCACCTGTATTCATCCCGTTGTAGCAATGAGACTAGACTACTGTAATTTACTGTACATAGGCCTCCCCTTAAAATCAACTCAAACTCCAGCTGATGCAAAAACACTGCAGCCCATTTACTTTCAGGAGCTAGATGGAGCATGCATATCTCCTGGCTTTCCACAAACATTGCAAGAGTAAACAATTCTGGAGGGCTTTCTGCTCAGATTATAGGGCCATGTCATAAGTAATAGCTCAGAGAGATACTTTGGTAAGGGACATGGACTGTAGACTAGGCTATTGGGTACTGTCAACTGATGTAGATACTTTCCTTCTGGGTAATTTGACATTGCTAAATAGGTCATGTTAATTACACTTAAATTCAGAAAGTTTGTGTTTGGCTTTCTGCTAGATTTTCATTTTTGCAGCTACTGTACTGTTTTCATTCAAAGTCCTGTTGTATTTTGCTCTGTGAATGTCCTAGCTATTGATTATATTGTATTCACTTCCAATACTGTAATTCACCTTGGATCTCAGCAAGAAAGGTGGACTATAAATAAACAACAATAATAATCTGATTCACTTTTCTAACTGAAAATATGAACAAGTTGTAACTTTCAGTTTGCTTTTTTACAGAGACCATGTCACTGGCTTCTTGGTTCAGGTGGAATGAGCCCCCGAGACGAATGTCCCAAAGGAGCCCCACAGAAATGGTGATAGAAACCCTTATGATGGAGCTGGGCTGGCAAATCAAGGAAGCTGAGAAACAGCAGCGGGAGAGAGAGAATGAGTACCGCAAGATAAAGACAGGTGTGGACTATAGCTGGCTGATTAGCTACCAAAAGCACAGCTATGATATCACTCCAGGGGAGCGTCTTCAACTGGAGGACTTGTGTTCTAAAATACACCCCTCTTACTGTGGACCTGTCGTAATCAGGTATGGTGAACACTTTGATGATTAAGAACTTCTCTGTGTATGCCCTGAAAATTCAGGACCATGACACCCTAAGAGAGAAACCAAGATCTAATAGCTGGCTGTTAAAATGTTACAAGTGGGGGACATGCAAGGACTTGGGGGGGGAATCTCATTTCTGCAATATTCTTTCTCTTCCCCGAGAGCCCCCATAGCCCTTTCTTGTCTCCTTTTTTCCTATCTACCCACCAGCCAACCAACCTTTATCTGCCCCTCCCTTCAGCCTTCCCTTTCTCTCCCCCGGCAGCCTCTCCCTGGAAAAACTGTGCAGTACTGGTGCCAGGCTGGACTTAGTTGCACACACAAGGACTTGTGGGTGGTACCTCATTACCCCCTGTATCCCTTTCCCCACACTATTTCCTCTTTCCCTCCTCCTGGCACTCCCATATCCTCCCCTCCTCTGCATCCTTTTCTCCTTCGCACCTACCAACATTTATCTACCTCCCCATCTTATTATTTACTTCATTTATGTCCCACCTTTCTCCACAATGGGGATACAAAGCAGGTCATCCAGTTCTCTCCTGCATTTTATCATTACAACAACCCTGTGAGGTAGGTTAGGCCAAAAGTCACCCAGTGAGCTTCCATGGCAGTGTGGTGATTCAGACCCGGGTCTCCTAGGTCCTGCTCCTTGCCTTTTACTGACAGAAAACAAGGCTGGAGGGTTGGCATATTGTTGTGGTTGCCTAGCAATGGCTACTGAAAGTGTTTGTTTTTTAAAGCTACACATTCTTCTATTATTTGGGCTTCCCCCCTCAGTTTGTAGAAAGATCTTTCTTGGCTCCAGTCTCTGGATTGAAGTATTCACAGATTTTGCCATGCTGAGAATTAGATTCATTTATTACCAGGAGGAGATAACAAAATCAGTTTAAAATTAACCTGGAGCATTCATTCATTCTTTTGCATGTTCAGCAGAATTGATCTGCAGTTCTGAAGAAGCTGTTCTTGGCATTGATTTATTGATTTAGAATGCAATGCTAGAATCAGTTTAATTCATTGGACTTCTTCAAAGTCTTTGTCCTAAATACTGAGGAGTGTTTGTAGCTTCCATCTACTTCTGTGAAATTTTTAGCACCATTCATGATTTAGCCATCACTGCTAGCATACTCCTTCTGTTGTCCCACTACCCCCATCTTCTGGCAGCTCAGTGTTTAGAATTCCTGAACGTAAGTAGTAACTATCTTTTCTAGATGCCATATGATTGCTAATAGAGCTAGAAGAGACCCTCCAATATTTTCTTTTGTCAAGTTTTAAGTAGCATCAGTCTGTTATCTATTTATCAATTTTGTTCTAATTTCTATTATCTAGTATTTCTTAAGAAAGGATGAGAAAAGAGGAAGTATTCTGTCAGTGAAGAGGTTCTGAAAGACTAATCTTGCAGGTTTACTGAAAGTTTTGGAGCACTGGAGCTAGCATAGAAACAAAACCACAAAATCATAGATATGAAAATGCAGGGTCTTGCAAGCACATATAGTACCTGGGTCTCCAAGCAACTGGTTCTATTCCTTTCCCTTGCCCCAAGGATATTTCTTTTTTAATCCAGTTATGGCCCTTAGGCTTGATAGTGTGAACAATTCTTGATGAAATCTCAGAAGCCAGATGGAGGACCTTGGTAGAGTTTCCAGTGGTTGGGGAAGGGGTTTAAATATCCTGTTTAGGTAGGTACTTCTATCCTTAACTAGAAGAATTGGAATAACTAATGCAAAATAAGCATTTTTTTCTGGACTGAAGGGGGATACCGTTATATACCCTCCTTTAAAACAAGTTTGAGCAGATGGCACCACCATCCCAAGCTGTGTGTAAATTGCTGTCAAGTCACAGCCAATTTATGGTGACCCTCTAGGGTTTTCAAGGCAGGAGAGAAATAGGTGCCATTGCCTGGCTCTGCATAGCATCCCTGGATCTTCTTGGTGGTCTCTCATCCGGATATGAACCAGGGCTCACTCTGCTTAATTTTTGTGATCAGGTAAGATTGGGCTAGGCTGGGCCATTCAAGTCAGGGTGCCATTCCAAATTAACCCCTCCCAAATTACCCATGAAGAATTATCTGACATTATGTTCATTAGAGAGGCGGTTTGGTGTAGTGGTTATGAGCAGCGGGACTCTAATCTGGAGAACCGGGTTCGATTCCCCACTCCTCCACTTGTAGCCAGCTGGATGACCTTGGATCAGGCACAGCCCTCGAGCTCTCTCAGCCCCACCCACCTTACAGGGTGATTGTTGTGGGGATAATAACACACTTTTTAAACCGCTCTGAGTGGGTGTTAAGTTATCCTGAAGGGCGGTATATAAATCGAATGTTGAATGCAGTCTTAGCATCTGTGAGCTACTGTGGGAGTTTCATACAGAAGTGCATAGCAAAATCTTCTTTGTTGTATGCTTTTCATACAAAAGTTTGTGACTATCACATAAAAACATAAGAGCTCTGTGGGATCAGGCCAGTGGTCCATCTAGTCCAGCATTTGTGTCTCACACAGTGGCCAGCTAGCTAGCCTGGAGGTCCAACAAAGCAGTTTCCAGGCTTTTCCTTGGTGTTGCTTCCTGATACTGGTATTCAAAGGTTTACTGCCTCTGAATATGGAGGTTCCCCTTAGTAGCCACAGATAGATCTATCCTCAATGAATCTGTTTAAGCCCCTTTTAAAGCTGTCTATGCCTGTGGCCATCATTACATCCTCTAGCAGTGAATTCTACATCTTAATCACTTGCATAAAGAAGTATTTCCTTTTGTCCATCTTGAACTTACTGCCCATTAACTTCATTGGATGCCCTCAAGTTCCAGTATTTTGGGAAAGGGAGAAAAGGTTCTATGTCCACTTTCTACACCTTGCATAATTTATAAACCTCTGTCATGTCCTCCCTCAGTAATCTCTTCTCTATACTAAAAAGTTCCAGACACTTCAGATTTCCTCATAGAATAAGTGCCCCTACCTTGTAATCATTTTGGTTGCCCTCTTCTGTAGTATTTTCAGCTGCAGAACTGCACATAGTATTCCAGATGGGGCCACACCACAGATATATACAGAGGCATTATAGTATTGTGTGTTTTATTTTCAGTCCCTTTCCTAATTATTCCCAGCATAGAGTTTGCCTTTTTCACTATTGCAACACACTGGATCAACATTTTCATTGAACCCTATGGCCCCAGGGTTTCTTCCCCTCTCAGTCTCAGTGAATTCAGACACCATTAGCATATATGTGAAATTCAGATTTTTTGTTCCCGTGTGCATCACATTACACTTACTGCAAGATAAAGGCTGGCAAAATGTGGATTGGCTTAGTAGTTCTCTGCTATCCTTGGAAGGAAGCTAATGTATTCCCATATTATAAAAAGAACTACCCTCCACGTCCTTCTTAAGAGGAATCTAAATTTGTTATAAGCTGTGGTTTAAAAGCACATACATCAGTACCTTCCGTCCATCCCGACACCATAAACTAGCTGCCTTTTATCCTCTCTCAGATTCCGGCAACTCATTGCTGAATATGAACCAGAAGCACCAGAAGTATCTCGGCTCTTTCGTTCTGCTCTACATGATGCTCTTGAGAAGATGAAAGAGGAAGAAGAGGCAAAGAAGCTTGCTAGGCAGTGGAACACAAAGCACAAAACCAGCCTCTCCCTCACAACATTCAAATCCCGTTCCAGGATTTCACCATTCAGCAGTGACATCAAGACCATTTCAGAAGATGTTGAGAGAGGCACTGATCCAACCAGGAGAGTATGGAGCATGCCAGAGTTCAGAAGTACCAGGGATTATTGACTTTATTTGTTTAAAACAGTAAGATTTTAGAGACAGACCATTGTATTTATTTATTTATTACCCAATTTTGGGGTGTGTCATTTGTCTTTTACCCAGTTGATCCTTTTTGCCCTTTCCTGTGGCTGAATTCGCATGAACGCTTTTGGGGCTTCTTTTAATCCATGCAGCTGGGGTTTCATTGTGTTGCCACTGAATGTGCACGAGTGAATCATGCATATGGATTGGCCTCCTCAAATACAGATCGACAGCTTTGTGTGCTGTGGTGTGGGTAAAGAATTCTGTAGAGTTTAGCTTAATGGTCTTGTTTTCCAATGATTGAAAAAGAAGTCTTGAGAAGTGGTTATGAGAATCCGCCCCATATGTCTATCTATCTTTTGTACGGATGTGTCCCTCTCTTGTTGTGACCATAGAAACTGGAGCTGATGCACGTTTATAGATCACTTCTTCCCTGCCAGTAATTAATTAGCACATCCAGGGGCCAATAAATAACAGTTGCACAGTGATCCAGAATTGATTTCTGGTGACCAGTAGAGAAGTCTTCTAATAAACTCCACTCCCATAAGCAATTTTTTTTTTATAAAGCTGGGAGAGGCAATGTGTGCCTCTTTCTAAACAGTGCCAGTCTGTGTCTTCTGTTAGAATATTATCAACATCAATATTAGGGACTGGATTGGAGGGACTATACCGCACATGCCAGCTGCTGGTTGTCCCCTATAAAATCCCCTTTCTGGATGGCAGGAACAAGAGAGTTACATGCTTACTTTGCCCCTGTGAAAAAGGAAGCATACATTTCACTGGTTATTTAAAAAAAAGTGATTGGAGACCATGGCCAGTTAAAATTTGTGGACCCTTTAAGCATACTATTTGTCAGTCTATTTCTAATATTTGTTTTGTTTTGGGTATTTTTCCTTTTTTAGAAACCAAGTTACATTATCCCAACCCAACATGCTCTGGCTTTTAATCAGCCTCTTTCCTGTGTGGAATGTCTTCTGGTAAAGATGAGTCCTGAGGAACATATGCCCCCCCCTCCCCGATACGCAGTTCTGTGAAACACATGGCTGTGCTGTGGAGGCCTTCAGAAGGCCCTCTCTGTCCTGTTTCTGGTTCTTGACAAGAGGGAGGAAGAGTAGTGCACGGTTTCTGTGGTGCGGCTCTAAGGAAGTTGCAGTGGCACTTGCATCCCTTCCTTGAGATACATGAGGACTTCCTATACTTTTCTTCTAGAAGAAATAAAGCTGTTTCTGAACACCAGTGATATGCATGGAAGCTGCTCATTCGTGTGCATTGATGGTACACAAAATGTAACCCTAGTTCAAATGGATATCTGAACAGGAGTTTATTTTAATTTAGTTACACTTGTTGGAAGGAAAACCTTAAGTAAAGCCTGGGCTTTACTTTAGAACAGGCTCTTTATAGCAGGTTATTTGCATTGCCTGCATTTGCACATAGAGGGCACAATCCAGGCCAATGTAGGGGTGATCAGATCTCTTAGGCCTGCAGCTGACCCTTGAAGGTTAAAGTGCTTCAAACAGTAACAATTGTGTGCCATCGAGCTGCAACCACCCATGGCAACCCCAAGACCATGGGGTTTTTAAGGCAAGAGATAAACAGAGGTGGTTTGTCATTGCTTTCCTCTGCATAATCACCCCAGTCTTCCTGGTGATCTCTCATCCAAGTACTAACCAGGGCTGGCCCTGCTTAGCTTCCAAGCACTGATGAGATCAGGCTAGGCTGAATGGTTAGGCAGCTGCTAAAATTTTTTTTAGAATAATTTTGCTAGATATAGGTTGTACCTCTATAGGCAAAACAGGACAGTGTGGATGCACTGCACTTTTTTTTAAAAAAAAAATCTTGTTACACACAAAAGGCTTTCTTTCAAAACACTAGCAAACTGCATTATTTTTTTAAAAAAAAAACCCAGCTCAGGGCTTCCATGTGTTACATCCCATCTGACCCAGACAGTTTAAACTCAGGTGAACAGAAAGAGATTCAAATATACTGACAATCATACAATTGCTATGCTGTTTTCTATGCCTCTGAGTATTTCTTCGAAGCACTTCTATAAAGCTTTTCCTAAGCTCAGTGGTTTACATACAGATCTGTACAACTATAATTAGGAGCTGATGGCTGCATGGCTTAGGATTCTCCTCTCTTACCTTTCACCAACAGGACACAGAAGTGGACACTGAGAAGGTGGGAGAGGGCTGCCTCAGCTGAATCTTTTAGGCTATTCATGGCCTATCCTTGAAAGGACACGATTCTTGTGGTAGAACCGGCATCTTTACTGTCTAGTGTTTGTGCACTTTGTTGTGTCCCCCGTTGTGTTTAGAGGCTATATCACAAAGAAACTGAGACAAGCATGAAAAGCCATTTTCTAACAAGACACATGACCAACTTTTGTATCTATATGTGAAGTGTATTGTATTAAATTCTGAAACAATCTTTTAATTTTGAATGGCCTTGGCATTGATTTATATACACTACTCTGTTTGTCAGCACCTTCAATATTTCTTCTTCGCAGAATAATTTTTACTATTAAACAATATAAAATATAAAAAGCATATATTGCAAATTACCAAACAAATAAAAGAAAAAAGGAATATACAACTAAAAACAAAAGCTAAAAAAATACATTATTTCACAATCCTAATTCTATAGCTCTCAAAATTCAACCAATACTTCTAAATAAAAATTTCAATTAGTCTTATTATTGCTCCATTTACATTAAGTTACACAACTTCTGCTGTAATTCTTTTAAACTTCTTCCACAGCTTATCTTATGCATGTATTATGCATAATACTTTCCCCTTTCTTGAAATTCTGATACGGGTTTTTTATTGTTAGTTTGTAAATTTAATGGGATTTGTCTATAAAGTTTCCCCAAAATTCTGCATCCACTTGATCATATATGGTTTTACTTGTTCTTCTTCTGTATCAAATTGCAATAATATTTTATAAATTCATCCCAACAGATGAATTCAATATTGCTTCTGATGTTGCCATAATTTATTGAAACTCTGAGAACTAATTAAAACAAGGGAGGCTTCTTAACACAATCTCACATTGCAACATATTAAAAAGACATGCAAAGTGCTTAGGAGATGCAGTAACACCGTCTTAAACCATCAGCAATTTTAAATTGTGTTGGACAAGGATCTGGGAGACCAAGGTTCAAATACCTACTCTGTCATGGAAGTTTGCTCAGATTACCCAATTCATCTCCTTATTACAGCCCATGTCAGCTACTTAATTTGGAGGAAGGCTTCCTAAGCAGCTGTTACATTGGAGGAAGAGCCACTTTAGCTTGAGGAAAGCTCTTCAGGTTGGAGGAAAGTTTCAGCTTTGCTCAGTGGAATGGAAAGATTCACTCTTCTGTTTACATAAATCTATTTGGGCCTTATAGAGCCAGTTTGGTGTAGTGGTTAAGAGCGCGGGACTCCAATCTGAAGAGCCAGGTTTGATTCCCCATTCCTCCACTTGAAGTCAGCTGGGTGACCTTGGGCTAGTCACAGCTTTCTGGAGCTCTCTCAGCCCCATCCACCTCACACGGTGTTTTGTTGTGGGGATAACAACAACATACTTTGTAAACCGCCCTGAAGGGTGGTATATAAATCGAATGTTGTTATTATGTTGTTATAGTAGGGGAAGGCGCTATATAAACAATACTACACACCAGATAGAACAGCAAGGTTTGATACTCTCATAGTTCAAAATACTCAGATACCTGAAGATAGGGTATTAGAACATGAAGTAGTAGAGGCCAGTACAGCTATGGAGGCCACTGAAACCATCTCCCCTTAATATATTTGAACCAGCTGTGGGAGATTAGAAATTTGACAGACCAAAGCAAGCTATAAGAGTAGCATTGAGTTACTTGACTTGGCTATCAAAAACTTTCCCTCCTTTGCAAATGGGAATTATTGCCGTTTCTACTGTTTTCTGTTTTGCACTAATAAAATTATTATTTTTTTTTTAAAAGTTATTGCCATTATAATATTTCCACATAGATTCATTTAGGGGATAGGTAAATCCATATTGGGGACAGGTAGTTTTAACTACTGCTGGTTTTCAGAACTGGATGCATTACTGCAGTCTATCAAATGTAAAACAAGAACCAAATTTGCCAGCTAGTATAAGACAAAAGGAGACCATAGAACCAGCGCATCAAACTATACAAGCCCTTGAGCAGTAAAGCCTGTGATTGACTGCCACACACACCCCTCTGAAACATGCAATAGGCACTTGCATCAAAAAAAATCAAATTCTGTCATGCAGGTCATTTGTTGTCACCAGCAATTTTGAACAAAGTAATTTCAAGTCAATTGCAGTCATTGATCATTTTGCTATAATAAGTTTAATTGCTGCTATTTTTGATCAATTCATTCTCGAAAGGCCATGTTCTTAGATTAAATAAGTGACCAAGCAAGAAACCGTGACTTTTAAAAAAATCACAATCCAACATCTTAAGTTTCTGTATCAAACCTGTAACAAACCCTGCAGATGACTTTTAAGAAGTTTGGTTCTAAGTATATAGAACCAAACTTCTTATAGCAATGTTACGTTTGCTAACTGTAACTTCTTTTGGTGCCAAACTTGCTAGTGAAATTGACAGCTGGTACACAACTTAGACCCAAGAGACATAAAGAAAGAAATGTGAAGAAAATGATAGAGTGGTCTAACCTCTTTATTCCCCAGAAGACAAAGAGACCCTACATGACAAAAAGCAGTTTCAGTCTCCATTTTGTGATAGTAGTTGTTACCTAGCTCAGTATGTGAAGAATTTGGCCAAATAAGCAAAGAGTATGTCTTCATATTTGTGTAGCAAGCAGTAAGAGTTGGGATTCATCAAAATTATACTTGGGTAGGAATAAAATTAATCTCAGGTTGTGATAACAATATAGAAGACAGCACATAAGTGTGCTCCCCTCTAAAGGAAATTCCATTTATGAAAGATTTCCATAATTTCTCTTGGACGGGATGGACTGTGGCTCAGACGTAAACATATACTTTATATGCAAAATGTCCAGTTTCTGGCATCTCCAGTAGCAAATGAGGAGAACATCTTAACCTGTAAAACTACTGCCCCTCACAATAGAGAAATACTAAGCCAGCTGGATTAGTGGTTTAACTCGCTATAACGGCAACTTCAGTGACAAAGAAAAATGAACAGTGCACCTATATTTTATTTACATTTACAGGTAGCGGGTGCCCTCTTCTGTCAAAACTTTAACTTTTTCACCAAATGAAAGTTATGAAAATGTACAGTATAGCATTTTAAAATATACTATCCATATGGCTCATTAAACCTACGTGGAGTTGGGAAACAGCAATGATTTCGGGATAGGTCTCATCTGAATACCCTCAGCCCCTTCTGCTTCATACTACGTAGTACTCCAACATTTATCTGCTTCAGGTCTTCAAGATCACAAACAAGGCAAGACTAAAGTGGGGGAGGGGGAGAGGAGAGGTGACATTACATATTTTCCTTACTTACATGGGAGCTGTTCTGGGTGGCAAACCAGTGACCAAGATCGCATTTAGTTCTACTCTAGACTTCTATTAATCTCAGGTACATTAGAATTTTTCTTTCAGGTTACTTGTGCTTAGTACAGAGAAACTTTAAAAATAACAGTGAATTTCCAGTAAATTCAGGAGCAATGGGTTTTATCTGTATTTTTTTCTAAAACAGAAGACATGAGGTCATGTCACACGTCCAGTCCACTGCTCAAGTCTGTCACACAGTGCAACTCTGCTGAATTTGAAGGCCCACTGGGATTTTTGTACTATGTATCTATACAGACAACTCTGCTTAAGAGAGGCTACAACACAGTCTATGACAATCAGACCAAAACACAATCACAGCTGTCGGTATAAACCCCTCCCCCCAAAGATTCACATAATCTGAAACCCTAGCATGTAGTTAAAGATCAGCCACAAGGTTGATACCAGCAGTGAAGGAACACACACAGCCCTGCAAAACAATGATTTAAGAAGTACTGTTGTATTAATTTCTCTAGAGCAGATACACAGAAAGATGCTTTGTTGTTTACAACAAATATACTTAATACTAACACTTCTATACACAGATAGCCTTCTTTTTAAACAGCTTATTTGCAACATCTCAGCTTTAACTTGAAAAATAACAAAGGACAACTGATGGTAAAATTGTATATGCTGTTTGGGATAAGCACAGCATGCCAAAATACAACCATGTCCTCTCACTTCAGAGAATTTTCAATATCATACAATTTTTAAGCAGTCTCCAGAGAGACTGTTCTTTAGGGCCTCACAAGTAGCAATATGGCTCTTGTCAAATTCTTTACTTCACCTGTTGTAAAGGATGTAGCAATTATCTTCCCAGCAAGACAGTTTCAGCTTGTCACATATTGGGGTTCTTCCACTCCGCACTCTGAGCTTGTATTTGGTGCTTTGGAAAGCAGATCACCAAATGAGTTGAGAGACTTACTGGTCCTTGCTTAGTAGCATATTCACTACAAAGCAGAGTTCAAGAAATCAAGGAGTTCAGCACGGTTTCGGTCACGCTACAAATCAGAAAGCCACTCATTAAAAGGCTTAAATACAAAACGTACATTAAAAAATGATATATACAGGATTCAAAACCCAGTTTGCAGCTTGGTTCTACATTCAGAGTGCCCTAGTGATTTTCAGACTTACTTCCAAACAAGTGTTATATAAGACAGCAATCATGCAGCTTGGCCCTATTATTCCCACTAAATGCAGTGAGAGTTAATCCAAAGTGTACACAGAATGCCATAAAAACCTACATAAGCAATGGAGAGAAACCCCCCAGAATAATTTCTTAACAGTGATCGTTATCTTCTTTTAAAAACTTGTGCTTTTAAGATCTTGGAAGTATTTCTATTGATTTCTGCAGATAATATGTATTTATACCTGTAAATTTGGGTTTAGATATTCATGCGATGCTTACATAATATTCAAGAGCTAAGGCTGCAGTCCTGTGTGCAATTATCTCAAACCCTGCTGAATTCATAAAGATTTCTGAGTAAACATGCACAGATTTCGACTGTAACACTGTACACAGTGTTAAGTAAATTTAGTATCTTTAACACTGGAACCAAAAGATCTACACATCAATAAATACAGATATTATTTCTTATCAGTAACATAAAACTCTTTTTAAAATATTACCTCTTTATCCTTTTTACTCTTCTTTATTTTCATCTTAATTTTCTTTCCTGTGATCATACTGTAGTTTTGATTCTTCTTTTTATCTCTCAAGTACTAGAAAAATAGTAAGAGTGCATCATTGTAAATTGCAATATAATTACTCTGCTTTCCAAAAACGCTTCTATTTATACTGCAGTTGTATCTGTAAATTGCTTAGAATGACAAACGAGCCCTATGGCAGCATAATACAGAGTTATGGTGGAGGAGAGCCATGCTGAGTCTGTGCAGGTTACAGGCAAGAAACAGGCATCTGCCCTGGTCATCTCCATTCCAGGTTCACAATCAGGTTCATGTTTGCTTACCTTTAGCTGTTTTACAGCATCAAGCGTTCCTGGATTGTTCAGCGGGCTCCTGTTAAAAACTCTAGCAAGTTTAATATTTTCTAAAATACGACTGTAGTTTCAGAGCATTTCAAACACACAGTAAAAAAGGAGTGTTCATTCTTAGTTACATTGGCTGTTTAATTTTTTCTTCTCTGAAATTTGCTTAGTGAGAGGAAGCTATCACAATGTTTTTACAGGGTAGTACTTAAAAATCTTCCCTTTTTTGTCAAGCTGTTTCCATGGAAACAGTATTTCTATGGCCAACTTAAATCAGCATAGTTTCTGATTTTCTGTTCTTTTCGACTCAGTTTCATTAATTATACATTCACCTATGCGGATGTCTTCTATAACATTAACAACTCAATCTTAAGCTCCATTTTGAAAACATAACGATCAGTATCTAACACCTTTGGGTTTAGACTGCAGTAACTTTGCGCAAGATTGCACTGTTAGACAAATCAATGGAGGACAGGGTTATCAATAGCTATTAACCACAATGGCTAAACAGAACCTCTACATTCAGAGACAACAACCCTCTAAATACCAGTGACCAGGTGGCAGAAGGGAGAGGTTCTGATCTCTGTGCCCTGCTTGCAGGCCTTTTGGGGAGATCTGTTTGGCTGCTGGGTGAGACAGGACAATGGACTAGATGGGAGTATTGGTATACTTAATCACTGCTGCTCTTACATTTTTATGGGAACCTCTGTGTTAAGAGTTGAATAAGCATAATACAGTGTGTGTATATTTTAAAAAGAAAAAAGTGAGCAGCCTAAGCAGAAGAGTCAACAATTTAGTAATATTGACAACTCTTAATGGTTTTATATCATAAAATGGTATAATTAAAAACAAAATCTATACAACAGGATTATATTTCATCTCAATATAATAAAAAATCAAGGATCACGGCAAGTACTTTGGTAACAACTGCAGACATGTGATGCTCTGAAGCTTTACACTGCAAGGACATGTAAATTCTTGCAATCTTCAATTCCATAAAGGACTTAAGAATTTTAAGTGTCAATGACTATAAATATCATCAATCTCAGCAAGATCATACTGAAAGCACAAACTGATTTTGCAAGAGAGTTTCTCCCTCTTGAAGCTCATTCTGAGTGATTACCCAACTGCACAATGTACTGTATGATAGCCTCCTAGATTAAATGAATGCAAAGCGAGGAGCCACTCATAACCTCTGAAGAAGTGGAACATAGTCCACAAAAGTTTATATATTACCTTATATAAACACTGTGATAGCTTCCTCTCGCTAAGCAAATTTCAGAGAAAAATTAAAAGGCAAATGTAATTGAGAACGAATGTTCCTTTCCTACTTTGTGTTCGAAATGCTTCAGAACTACAGTCACATTTTAGAAGATACTGAACTTGCTAAGGTTTTTAGTAACAGCCCACTGAACAGTACAGAAGCACTTGATGTTGCAGACATTTGCATTAGCCTTTAACATGCCAGACAACTCCTGTTTGTGTAAGAAAACAAAGCCATCCCACGCCTCTTTAGCCATACATGCATTTCATGTCATACACAACTTACAAGGACTTGTCCAGTTCTGTGAAGGAGAGGGCTGAAAGCATTGCTATCTGTTTCAACAGACCCACCTTAGAAAGCTGTACGGGGCCTGACTTTTCTTTCTTTTTTTTCTTTTCCTTCTTTTTCTTCAACTTATCTTTTTTTCTCTTCTAAAAACATATTAAAGGTAACAAAGATAAGTTCTTTAAAAGAATATTTATATACTTTTCTATTTTAAGATAAATACGGTAGCTTGGAAATCATTTAAAAAGCTACACAAAATCAATATAAGCAAACAACAATCAGCAACCACTAAAACATTTAAAGGTACAAAATAATATTTAGCCAAAAAGAATTTTTGGAATAAGTTTTCAACTGATGACAAAAGGCCTTTGAGGAAGGATCCATCCACAGCAAAGGGGAGACAGTGCTGCACAATACAGGAGTGGCTGCTGAGAAATTCCTCATACAGGTTCTTACCTATAGGATTTCCACAACCAGGTTCCTACAATAAAGTTTCCTTGGCTGACTTCAGAGTTCAAAGTCATATGTACACGGGGTGACGGTCTGTCAGGCACCCTGAATTCAGGCCATTTAGGGCTTTAAAGGTTATCACTAGCATTTTGTATAGGATTGGGAAGTACACTCACAGCCAATATAATTTGCACAAGATAGGAGTGAGGACTTTACTTTGGCGAGCCCCTATAAAAATCCAGGCTGCAGCATTTGGGATGTAACATTCTCACTCAATCAGATGAGGTTTTCAAGCAATCTTCAAAGGCAGCTGAAAAGGATCCACTGAAATCTGACTAACAGAAGCCTCAGAAACATTCAGAAGTTCTGTAGATAATGCAGTAAATTGGACTGCATGCAAATGATTTTGTCGAAGCGTTTAGTAAACAGATCAGTCAGATTTGGAAACATTCACTGTTCGGTTCTGGAGTCCTAGATGCAACAACTTTGAACAATATTGCCACTGAACACTGCACAGATATATCTTGGCATCCAAGGAAAGACAGGTTACATCAGCATCACAGAACAGGCCTTAGAATGTGTTCGGTTGGGACTGGCTCGAGTCTTCTTCCACCACTGGTCTAGCTGTTGTCCCAACTGCTTCACAGTCTTTGGTGTCCCCAAGAACCAGGATGCTTGCAGAACTTTACCTCTTATTCTGTATTGTTTCCCAAACCCACTGTAAACAATCTTGTGACCCACTCACATTTCCATAGTTGAGTAGCTCTTTAACTCTATCTCTAATGGGCTGAATGAATAACGAGTCATACATTTCAGGTCATCAGCAAATCAGCAGCTCTCACATGACACTCTAGCTCATAAGAATCATTGGGAAAGTTTTAAAAAACAGAAACTATCCCATGGGAGACTGTCATATGACTACAACAGAGTGAAGTTGCTAAGAGGAAGTTTGTCTGGGTGCCACTATAACTGTCTTGCTCTCATATTGTGACGGAAACCATGAATAAAAAGACCAAAATATCCCTCTTGGTCTCATAGTATGCAGTAAAAGATACATAATTGTCTTTTATTTATAAACAATATAGTATATATACACACATTGATTTTCACTTGGTTCCTTTAGATTTACCTTTTTGTTATGTTTTTCCTTTTTTCTCTTCTTTGATTTTGATTTAGGAGAATCTAAAGTTTTGAAAAAGTATATGTTAGGGTGTTCCCAATAAGAATTTGTTTACAAAGGCCAAAGTTCACAATCAGATCCAAGGAAGGACCATGTTATAAAGCGAACACACACACTTGTAGTATTTTAAATATCAGCATCCACTTAATTGCAGTTGTGAATAGTCATTGTGCTTATCCTATATACATTTGCGCATCACAAAGAAATGTCACAAAACCTACCTCGTGTGATCATAACCTTTCGGTTTCACAGTTTACCTACCCTCCCCTATATACTATGTGCTTGCCTGCCTGCGCCTGCCTGCCAGCCAGCCAACTGGAGATAAACTTCAGGCACTGACAGTCTGTGTGGGATGGTGGTGAATGTATATCTTTACCCTCAAACACAAGGCCATATCATAATGTATGATGTATGCATTCTGTGCCCAATTTTTCTGCTACTTCTTAAAGGAAAAACAATTCTGTAAACCAGATCATGACATATATGAAGCTCTGTGCAAAGGCTCATGCTACATTATGTGCATGAAGGAGGGTTGGGCTGCACACCAGGTACTTCACAAGAGTGTCACCACCGGGTTAAGGGCCAGGCCCAAGCCTAAAGCTCTGTAAAAACCAATCATAGCCCTCTTGTTATTCACAGGACTGATTAGTCTGTGATTAAAGATATTTAGGATATTGAATCAGGAAGATGGAGACTGTGGCTCCAAGACAATAGGCAGCTTTAAACAAAAGATTCCACAGTATATAAATTTGGATAGACATAAATAATAACCTCACATAACTTCAGAACTGGAACATATGTCTGTTTAGCCCAATCCAGCTGTTCCTTGAGCATGTGAAAACTCTACATGTTCACTGAAGACCTTGCATAAGATAAAGCTCCAGCACACATTTCAACAAGTTAGCTCCATGCAAGCAGCTGCATTGTACATGTGGAACATCTTGAAACACTGAACAGGACGAGCACACAACTTGCTAGCAATCCAAGTAACTGTTTATACTCAGTTTGGACATTGTATTTGCTAAAGTGGTGGTGGAGATTGCCATCAAATCATAGCTGATTTATAGCGACTCCTGGTGGGGTTTTCATGGCAAGAGACTAATAGAAGTGGCTTACCATTGCCTGCCTCTGCAACCCTGGACTTCCTTTGAGGTCCCCCATCCAATTACTAACCAAGACCGACCCTGTTTAGCTTCCAAGAGCTTGCCTGGGCTATCCAGGTACAGGGTATTTGCTAAAGTACTGTATGTGTAATACACTTACAAAAAAGAGTAGTTCAACACAGCACAGGCTTACCTCTACTACTAGAACTGCTTCTGCTATGTGAAGCAGAGGATCTTGAAGAACCTGAAGAGGAAGATGTAGAACTGGACGACGTTGTGGAAGAAATGGATGATGACCTACTTCTGCTGCGTTTTCGTTTCCTTTTCTCTCTCTCTGAAAAAATAAATAAGGGATGAAGGATTAGGATTTGGATCATGTTTTTTAGTTTCAGCTGTTTCCTTTAAAACTGTTTTGTTGCAATTTTTATGATGGCTAACTACTCTGAGAAAGTGGAGTTATTAATTAACTAAATATTCAATTAAAAATATTAAATAATTTCTGCTGTTTCTTCATCATTTCTCTGTTGCTAACGAAATTCCAAACAATGAGCTCAATTCATGTGACAGTTTGTTATATGCTGGAAACAATGCAAGTTGACATTTCAATGATCAGATCATGTCAAACCACTCGTGAGCACTTTCAAGGTAAATTGCAACTCAAAATGCTCTCAAAAATCTTTACAAGGACTCTATGAGAATGTGTATTCTAAACATTCAGAACTATCTTAAAGAGTAATTTCACCCACACAAATTCATTCATTTCATATTAATGAGCCTTAGCCTGAACTGTAGCCAAATCAAAATGCTACTTACAGAGCAGAACCATCAAACTGCAGTATGCTCTCTAGAAGCTATTACAACTTTGGTGGTTGATCTTACCTCTGACTTTTGTCTTCTCTTGTGAGGTTGCACATAGCGTTCCACATTTCTCTTCATGCCTGTCATCCATATCTATGAAACACATGAAGACCAACAACACTGTCAAAAACATTTTCCATGGAAGACAAGGAAATTACCTGGATACCACCAGTACTTTTCAGTTACAAGCAGTTGAAATGAGAGTATAATCTAAACCTGATAATGACAAAAAATTGTACTCAGCAACACCAACAAATGTAAATAGTTACTAAATACAGTTTCTAAAATAACATTTTGTAGCTACAGAATAATTTCAGACGCATTTCCAAGGCCTTAAGTATATCAGAACTCTTCTAACAGGTCAATCCAGGTAGCTTGTTCATAGCTACTAGGCCCAACTCTCTAGTACCTTAACCGTGCTTCTGTCTGTGTGCAAATCTACCCAAGCAACAACCCTCCTAAACCAAAGGAACACTTTATCACAGCATTTAAGAAATGCAAGTTTGTTCACTGAACCTTTAAATTCTCCACTACATAAGCACTAGCTAACAAGCCAGAATAGTCACTGCAACCCCCTCTCCCATTTTTCTTCATGGACATCTGAAAGTTTTCCTTCAGAAACAAAAATTAATTTCTTTGAGTATCCGTACTATACGTTATACCCCCCACTATATCATTATGTGGAGATGTGACATGAAATAGCTGCCGGCTTTCACCACTCTTGCAGGAAAATTAAAAGGGACTCCCACCCCCTTTCCCTTACACGCTTAATGTTATGTACTGCAATCTTCGCAACGGGGCAAAGCAGGGTGGCTGCTACTCCGGATTAACGTGCCCTTCTGTACGAGGCTCCTGACTGCAAAGCATAAACCTACGGGGCAGCCCCCTTGTTTGCGCCCCGAGTCAGGTCACGGAAATTCCCTGTTGGCGCAAAACCGTAACGTGAAATCCAGGCTTCCCTCCCGCCCGGTTCCCGAGGCTCAAGCACCTCTCACAGCCTCTCCTGCGCCGCGACTCTCCTCGCTTGTTTCCGCCAAGAAGGCGACGTTTTGTGAGGGCTGTTTCTGACGCGCCCGAAGAAGCAGGTCCGGAGGGACATGGGCTTGCCCGGCAAGGCCGGCGGGATCAGCGGAGGGGGCGCCAATCGGCCCCGGCACCGCGCTTAACGGCCGCGACCCAGACCAGCGAGCAGCCGCCGCCGAGGCTCCCTGGGAACCCGGAAACACAACGCCGAGAGGCGCCGCCTGCCGGGAGAGGGCCGGAGCCGACATCCGGGAAACGGCGGGAGGCTGCCCTCCAGAGGGCCGCCGCCTCTCGCTTCAGGGCGTCCTCTGAGGCGCCGCCACGGCCAGCGGCGCCGCTTTCCTGCGGGAAAGCCCCGTTCGACCAATCTGTTTAGGATGGCCCGCAGCTTGGAAGCCTTTTGGCTGACCTTCCAGCGGGCGGCCACCTGCTGTGAGCATCAGCAATGCATTGTTTGAATTTTTGGCCTCATTTAAGATAGAATTAATTTAATAATGAATACCGTTTTTGTTTTCATCACGGTTCTATTGTAAAAATTTTAAAAATACTATTAACCAAAATGGTAATACCCCACCCACCCCGCATGGCTATCGTACTTGTTGGGGCACCGCAACATAACCCACCGGTCCGTTTCTTGAACTTCCAGCCTCAGTACCTTCCTCCGCCTTTTTTGCTCGTTTATGTGTTTCTGCCAGTCTTCATGTAAACGATGGTGTGACTTTTGGTAGCCCAAAGTCTAGGATTAATAGTTTGAAGATTAACGAATTGCTGCATAAGCACTTCAGAGCCCAAAGTGGGGAGATTATAAGTGAATCCTCCAAATTACAGTGTTTAGAAATGGGGTTACTACTTCCAAAAGATTGAGGACTACCGACATAGTAATGCTATCTAGTGTAGAGATCAAAAGCCTGTTTCCTATATGATCTCCCAAACAGAGCTCCGACCTGCGCGGCAGCCACAAGTCAATCATCATCTCTCTAGATAGGGTTCTTTAACCCTTTCGTCCTCAGGGGGTTTCCTCAGCTGGCCACTGTTTTCTCCCTGCTTCTCGATGCAAAGGCATAGGAAGAAAGCAACTGAAGTGCATAAACGGAAAAGTCTTTTGTTGCTCACATTGGGGACGGGCACACAAAATACAGGCTGCTTTCTCCAGTATGAATCTATCTGACAACTGAGGTCATCTGTTGATAGATATTTTGCTGTGTGCTGTCAAAGGTTCGACAGGTGGCAAAATCTGAAGTTTTCAGTGGCAGCAGAGAGATTATGACAAACCCTCCCCACTATGAGGCACAACTAACACCTTGGCAGCATAAGAAAGCACTAAAAACATCTATCAAGGTTTTCTGTTGATTTTGATTGACTGTTGGATAATTCAAATCTTTATCTAGAGACTGATTAGTTTTTTATAATCATTTTAGATGCTTCAAGGGAATCTGTTGTTTGTAGATTTTAATTCTATGTTTGTCTGTTGTATTGGTTGGGGGCAACCATGTGCTAAAAAGGATGGTGGAAGTATTTTGATAAATAAATGAAGCTATCAAATAAATGAAGGTGAACAAGTCAGTAAATCAGGTTTGTTTAACCAACTAGAGCTTGCACATCTTTTTGTAGCACATACTATATGAAAAGTGTATTTTGGATAGGTAGTTTTTGTTTAAGGAGAGTCCATTTCTGGATGTCAGAATCAGAATGGTAGCTAGATTTTCTTTCTATCCTTCGAGAGACCCCACTCTTGGTTCCAAGATCTCAGAGCACAGATGCTTATTTTAGTGCAGATACAACATCTGGCACAGCAACTTTCCGGTTATAAAAGAAACATCAACCCAGGAATCTTTGGAGTGTTTGTGTATGAACCTTAACTTTTCACCCTGCTCACCTGCTCTGCTACATCTAAAGAAAGCAAGGAAATACATCTATGGAAAGCAAGAAGGGTAGCAGAAATCAGTGGTTTAAGACAGTTCAGTAGTTCAAGATCACTACTGCACGGAATTATTGCAAATTCTGTATTATTTTTAATATTCTTTATTGAAAACTTAAAAGCACTGATAACAAAGTGTTAAAAACTACAGCAATAAACACAAACTTCTGTGTAAAGCTCATCTCACAAATTCATGCACACTTTAGAAGACAGAATTAGATGAAGCTATCAATAGCACGCCATTCTCTGTACTGCAAATACAGGTAATTTTCATTCTGTGATAGGAGGCAATTCCAAGCTCCAAATAGGTAAGACATTTTTGAAATAAATAAAACGTGGTCATCTTTACAAAAACTAGGTCGACTCCTTAGAAACCAGGCAATGGTATAAAAGTTAAAAGGTTGGCACACCACAACCTAAAAACTGCCAGTCACTTTTGGTTGTGGGAGGTCATCAGGAATGTACAGCTGCACCTCCTATCTTGGTGCTCCAACGGCCTCCTTGCCTACCATTCTCTCCTGTAGTCAGCAAAAGAGAATGGGAGTAAGGTCTACTGAAGTACCGAGAGAGAAGACACACAGCATACTCTCTTCCATGTTCCAAGCTCTCAGAGGTTGGCAGAGTTTCTGGATTGGGATCTTGCATCCCTGAAAAAAATAGTTTTCAAAGTTTTCTTTATTCTTTAACATGCCTTAACTATTTATTTACTCTTGTAAAAAAAGTAATCAGTGCAGATGGCAGTTCAGTCTAAGAAAAAATTATCATACTTTCAAAACTGATACAAAAATACATAGAAGAAACATTATTAAAATAACAGTCTTTCATGTTAAAAATGGTCCATTGAAGCAACACAACAACAAACTTTACAGTAAAGGAAATGTCATCCATCAGCTGGAAAAAGGGGGTAGAGAAAATTAAGCAATATAAATTCCAATGAGCCCTTTCCAGGATGTCAGTTTTCTTACATTTCCCAATCCTTCCCCTACTACAACATACATAATAATAACATACTTTGTAAACCGCTCTAAGTGGGTGTTAAGTCGTACTGAATAGCGGTATATAAATCTAATATTATTATTACAAAAGTTCATTTTCTTTAGTTTTTATATGAGATGTAATGCCTGCTGACTTGTCCTGAAAAATCATATGGGTTAGTAATTCCCTGTGTGTATAGAACTAATACTCACTAAAGCAGAACATTGCAGACAACCTACTTAGGTAGGTTTTAATGCTTCAGAAGGATGCAATACAGAAAGTAAAACAAATCTATACAAGCTTATCGCTAATACCGTAAGGCAATAACTATTGCTTATGTATCATTAATACTGAAGTATGTCCTGTGTATTCTATACAGGACTAAGCCAGAAACAGCTTCTCAAGACCTTCTCATGCTTATACTGTATAACAGTAAGACCAAAGAGTTTTGATAAACTGATCAACCTCCCTTTATGACATGAAAAATGTTCACATTCATTCCACAGATAATATGATCAGTTGTGGATGCTAAATTCTATAATATTCAACTCATGCCCACCCCACAATGGGAATTAAAGAAGTAATCTAAAACTTCGACTGATCAAACTATAAAATACACCCACTTACTTACAGAGTCACAATACTATCACTTTCAAGAAACTAATTACTCCAGAATCATTTTCTAGTGATTTTCCTACCATCTTTGTATTCTACAATCTTTCTTGTATCTTTGTATTCAAAAGATTTTGAGACCTTATGTTTTGTTATATTCTGCAATTCTGTTCTATTCTGCAATAGTATTTCATTCCAGTTGCAATCTTACACACACTCCTGAGACAGTGAACCAGTTAAGAATTTTCAAACATGTTAAAACCTTCTCATAGTACTTAGATTTGCTACATGCTTAAAATCCATCTCATTATACTTAACTAGTTAATGCAATTTTGAAAAAGTACAGAAAGTAGTCATTAAGCTATCAAAACGTAAAAATTGGTCAGTAGACTGAGAGTACCTTTTCTCTGATGACTGAAAGAATCCAGTGAACACCAAACTACACTTGAATTTTCAAGTGATTCTTTTGATGTACATATCATAATTCCTCAAGGTCAGTCAAATCCACCACTACTTTTAGGAAGAAAGTGTCATCTTTGATGTAAGCATTTCTTGCATTTTCCAGCACAGTGTGTGCCACAAACCGAGGGCACCCAGAGGCAATGTTCATCTCTCCTTCTGGCCTTTTGAAGCTATTGCTGTTGGGGATAGCCTTAAAGGTTTCAACAATGTGATTTTTCTTCCCACTTTGGTCCAAAAGCATAAGTGTAACCTTTTGCTTGAAAGGCCACAGTAACAGTGAGTCAAACTCCCCTCTCATCACTACGAAGTACAGGGAAACGTGTGTTCCCTTTCCTGAACCATCACCATTGAGATACGCTCTGGCACATAATCTGTACCCACAGCGACTGGTGTAAAAAGGTTGACTGAATATAGAGACAGTGTGGCCTTCCATAGCCTCTTTTTTCTTTATTTTGTAGTCTACAATTTTCCAAATCAGTTTTCCATTATAGCTTGTCCCTTCCAAAAGCTTAAACCGTTCTTCATTTTTGTTAAGTTGTGCTCTGTGCATACCAAGATGGACATCATGTTGGTTGGACAAGTCTTCCAGAAAAACTGGATAAAAAAGGACACAACAAATTCAGGGAGAGGGCGTGGGAAGTTAAATACGGACTTGTAAAAATGCATTGCATAGGCACAACACACATAACTAGTGTCTAAACTGATTGTTCTGACCTTGATGACCTTTTTGTAAAGGACTGTTCCATTCTTTCCTGATTTCCAACAGGAGACTGCACAATACAATGGGTTGTATAGATACTGAATGCCTCGATTTAAAATAATGAAATGTACTTATACTATGGCATAACCTTCATCGAAATGTACTTAGGAATGTGACTTTAAAATGACCTCTCACCTTTCTTCCCTTCTTTCAACCCTCAATTTTATTTTCTCAATATATTATGAATTTCCCTTTGACTGTTAAATATTTGTACAGAACAGCCAAAGCATTGCTGTTTCTGCTTCCTAATGTGTGCGCACGCACGCACGCACACACACACACACAGAGTTCCAGTTGCATATGTCTGGCAAATTTAAGTTCTTCTTCTAACCGCAACTCAGGATTTCTCTTTGAAATATGCCACACAGTCAAACAAAATGACTCTACAGAGAATCCTGACTGTGCACAGTTGCTTAAAGAGTGGTGGGACCACCGCATTTATAATACATGTAAATTATTTTTAATATGCATCTCTGAGAAGAGTCTTCTCTGAGATAATAATGGATTGGAAAAAGAAGCTGGCCAAGGAAATTTCATCTTGCACAAGCCAAAGAACAACCACCTCTCCAACTTCAAAATTAATATTAAACATTTGATTACTGGGGGAAAACTGGAACACAGTTTTGCCAAGGAGGTGCTTTTGCCATGGAACACCCTGACTTCCAAAAGAGCCACATACAGCATCAGAACCTCAACCCCCCTTTTTTTTCTTCTACAGGGACATGAATAGGAGTGGAAACTCCCAGAAATACAGTTGTATTTCCTTTTAACTAAAAATGTAAGTTCTCTTATATCTAAATGTAAAAATACAGACCTGGAATCTTGGAAACCTAAATATTCTGGAAATTCCTCTTTTTGTAAACCTAAGAAACTAGCCTTCAGGGTGAACTATTTTGTATCTTTTAAGCAACTGCTCAGTGGGGAACTCACAAAATAAATATGGATTGGGTAGACTCAAGGAAACACAAGATGTGTACTTAGGCCCTAAATTTGTTTTGAAACTTTAAGATGGCTTCTGACAAATCCTGAAAGACAAGAACATTTTAGTAAGAACCAAAATACCTAAACGTTGTTCAAATGACTCCAAAAAAGCAACTTTTTGCTTTATGTTTTCAATTGTCTCCAATAGTGATCTCAGATCAAATTTACTTTGCTGTTGGTTTGACATTTGTACCAGCTGTTTCACTTGTGTTTCCAGGCAGGCAGATTTATCAACATGAATAGCCAGAGTCTTCAAGTAGAAGGAGGAGAGAAGGCATTAAAAAACCCTCAAAGTGCTTAATATTAAAATACATTTATTAAACCTTCAAACCACATATTTTATTTCAATTAGCATGCTAATCATTCATGTCAAGTTTCTAGTTTAATCATCAGTCTCAATGATCTCCAATTACTTCTATGGATTTTGCAATTCATAATTTATCACATCCTGGAAACATTAGTTTTAATGTAGAGGTAATTCAGTATTATAAAAATTAGCAAAGTAATAACAGTTCAACACCAAAAATACTGTGTATTGGTCTCTGGACTATGCTACAGGTCCACTGCTTCTAGGCTGCCTTCATGAACAAGGAAGTTATTGTAGATCTATGGATCCTCTCTCTGCTAAACAAGAACACAAAAAGTGCTCAAGGAAATTACATATATGCACTTTCAGGAAAAAAATGGAAAAACCACTTTGCTGGATGCACTCTGCATAGTAGCTGCAGCAATTTCTACCTGTAGCAAGATAGGCAGTGAAATCCTAAGCAGAATAATATTCTTCTAAGTCTACTGAAGTGAACAGGCTTGCAAGGGTGCAATTCTGTTTAGGATAGGGGAACAATCCTATACAAATCTGTTCAGAAGTAAGTTCCATGTTATGCAGAGGGGCTTATTTCCAGCAAAGTATTCTTAGGATTTTTGAAGCCTGCAATGGTTTGATAGCACTATGCAGGGCCACAGAGTTGCATCTTGGCATAACTCTTTCTAGAGACTGAAGAAAACAGTTGATATCTAACCCCCCCCCATCAATATTCTCCACAATTAAAATCGAAATTATAAACTCCTTGGGGGAAGGAGGGTGTTCTTTTTTTAATGAAAGGTAAGTCTATGTAGATAGATTTTTATCCTGGACATGCTAAACCCAATTTTCTATCCCAAGGAGGTATTCCACTTACTTGATTATGACTTAGTATATGTGGGTATAGCAAAAATATAAACACACATGAAATACAGATGTTCAGGAAGACTCAGGTGATAAAATTACTATTGACTAAAATTCAACTCCTCACCTTTTTACAGTAAACAAAAGGATTATGAAAAAAGAGAAATTAAATCCAGCCTAAATAAAACTAGAAAATCCCAGTTAACCAGAAACTATGGTTGTCTTTAGATGGCTAGTATCTAAATATATGGCTAGTATATAGCCATCCTTCCATTTTACTGAGGCAGTGAAGGAGTTAAGGAAGATGAGGTGGTGAAGGAGTTAAGGAAGAATGAGTTGTCTTACCTGAGTGCTTGCCAGCAAGTTACTATTTTTACCATACAGCTGTGTGAACTGCCTGAATTCTTTTTCACACTTTTTAACTGTGTCAGCTAGTTGCTGGATTTTCAACTCTTTATATTCAAGGTTTTTATAAAGGTCAGAGATCTGCAAGACAAGAGATCTATTTATTTATTTTTATTAGAAGTGTTACTAAACCCACCTTTCTCCCAACAAAGTTAATACACTCAAAATTAATAATAAAGAAAATTAACAATAACTAAACAACTAAAATGAAAAAGCTCCAAAGCCATCCCTGAGACTTCAGTAGTGCAGCCACTCTGGAATGCTATCAGGATGAGAGCTTTTGTGTTCTCTTCTGGGAGGCCATTCCATAAAACAGGGTCAGCAACTAAAAATGTCTGTGAACAGGTTGCAGCTGAATGTGTGGAGGACACAACAAAAAGATGTTGCGGTAATGGAATGCTTGTCTCATTAAGGTTTTCAACTGTTCAGATTAAAGATTTTATCTTAAATTCTGAGCAGCATCCAGACCTTGAAGTGAGACCTGAAAACAACTTTCGCTCCTTTTAGAGAAACTGTCAGTACAAAATAATTTATAGGGGTCTTCTGGCAATACTCCCCACACTAAGACACAGACACTCTTCTTAAGAGTTTAACGATTTATTTAATTAAAATAAACTCTAGTCTTTTTAATAAAGCAAGATATCAGAATATAAATGGTTATTAAGATGAAACCTACAAAGATGGAACAGATAAAGGCAACAAGAATTAACTCTCCTAACATTTCTCAATTAAATCTAAGTTTAAATCAATCAGATTTAATATGAAATGCAGTGAAGTTCCCATAGCACACATTATAAGGGCAACTTTCTCAACTTGATCTTCATCATGAGATTTCTTTCAGTCAAAACCCTGATTTGATATCCGGATTAACACTTTTTACATATTATCTTATGCAGAAATCTAAGATCTTTTTTATGTGATAACACTGTTACCAGGAGGTCCCGGTAACAGATTATGACTGGTATGAAGAATTAATTATTCATATTTTCAATCACATGACATTCTACCTAGCCCAAAAGTGACACTTTTGTCCAGATGCAGGATAAGATATATAAATCAGTAAAGATGACAGGAAAAGTTAAGTGAGCAGATCATCCTTGGTCCATTCTAAAATTAGAAAACATTTATCTGATACCGTCCACTGTTTTTAATTGGCTGTCAAAGATGAAGGGGAATCTGTATAGTTATACAATATGCTAGAAAAAAACGACAGTAAAGTTCATACAGAATTCCCTAGAATACATATGTATCACTAAGTATAATGTGCTCTAATCCATATTTCCATGATATTCCTAAGCCAAATGTAGCTGATGCATCGATTCTTATCAAGAGGGACGTTCCTCTGGGTACATGAGCTGCAGGTCATGAAGAGTTTTAAAGGTAAGCACCAGTACCTTGAACTGATCCCCAAAACAAACTGGCAGCCAACAAATAGTTTGCAAAATGAGAGTACCATGCTCAAAGGCATCAGCCCTCTGATAACAATCATGCTGCTGCATTCTGTGCCAACTGTAGTCTCCAAGTAGTCTTCAAGGGCAGCTCCACATAGACCACCTTACAAGGTTATGCTAGAATAGATCAGTGTGACCAGGTCAATAGTCTCTCTATATGGGGAAAGCTGCTGGGCTAAATGCAGTAAGTTAAAGGCACTCTTAGCTACCACAGAAGACTGCTTCTCTAGTAACAGAGTGGAGGTTTAACAGGGCCCCATGCCTCTTAATAGTGATCTATGGAAATAGTAAATGGGCTGCATTCAGCTTGGGAGGTCATACTTTGTGCAAGTCAGCTTTCTATCATTTTCTTGCAGTTAACTTCCCAGTGGTACAGCAGTCTTCTGAACATATCCTCACCTAACAAGACTATTTTTAGCCTCATCCTGGAAAACATAAGTGAATGAACCTGCATTTATAAAACTGTATAGATGGGTGCAAACAGATGCAAACCAAAACCCTGGCAACCAGTAAACAGTAATAGGTAATGCCTAACAACAATGCCATAAGGTAAGTAATGCAGGAGCCATGTGCATCTCCCGGAGTTCCAAAGGTTGGAAGCCACCACCAAAAAATGAGGCAGTGGATGCCAGACCAGTTTACTGATTTCACTAGGATGGTTCAGATCACATAAGATACTATAAGTCAGGGGTGGCCAAACTGTGGCTCGGGAGCTGCATGAGGCTCTTCTATACCTATCACGCGGCTCTCGGAGTTCTCTGAGCAGTTTATTTCCCCTTTCTTTCTTTCTTTCTTTCTTTCTTTCTTTCTTTCTTTCTTTCTTTCTTTCTTTCTTTCTTTCTTTCTTTCTTTCTTTCTTTCTTTCTTTCTTTCTTTCTTTCTTTCTTTCTTTCTTTCTTTCTTTCTTTCCCCTCCCTCCCTCCCTTTCCATGCCTTTTATATTTTCAATAAAAACAATGGGGGTGTCTGGTCCGACTTGAAAAATATCTGTAGACTTTGAGGGTGGAGCCTGGAGACATTGGGGGTGGTGTGTAACAAGGATGTGACATCACTTTTGTGCTGGCACTTTCAGGTCAAAGGTCAGGTGATGGCTCTTCCCAAGCCCCACCCCTTCCAATGATGTCACTTCTCACATACTGCATCCAAACCCCACCCCTTCCTGTGATGTCACTTTCAGGACACTCCCCCAAACCCGCCTTTCTCTACAGTAACTTCAACGCATCATATCTTGCAGCTCTCAAACATCTAGGTAACAGAAGCAAGAAAGTCCTGACGAAGGTTAGCAAACAAGGAATTCAAGACCACCTAATGACAACCACTTCAATTATAAACATTCATATAATGGTATAAAAAGGCGAAAGATTTATGCGATCTGAAGAGAAACCAGAGTATCAAAGATGGTATATATACACTGCGACATTTCCTTCATCCACTTTAGACTTGCACTTAAACCATCAATTGCATAATGTCAGATGCTGAATCGAGTGAAGGCTGCAAATGATGATTTAAGTGCAAGTCTAAAGTGGATGAAGGAAACGTCGGAGTGTATATATACCATCTTTGAGAAAGGGATTCCAGAAAGGGATTCCAGAAACAGGATTCTTCACCGGTTTTCCCATCAGATGGATATTGTTTTCTACATTATTCATGACCTATAGTGCTTCCCTGTCCATTCATACTGATGTATTGAATTGTATCAGATTGAATCATCCTGTTTACGGACTTATGATTGGAAGCTATATGGCTGTGGACAATTAACTAGTTGTTTCACTAGCACTGAGCACTTTATGGGTCTTGCAATGAAGACTGTATAAATGTATTGATACATTGAATTATGAATGGATATTGAATATTGTATGAACTGCACATATATTGGCAATTTGTCATTACTGTATTGATTATATGAATGTTTACAATTTACGTGCTTGTTGTTAGGTGGTCTTGAATTCCTTGTTTGCTCTCAAACAGCTGACATTTATTCTATGTGGCTCTTACATTAACCAAGTTTGGCCACCCCTGCTATAAGACATATATCAACATCTGTGTTATATTTATATCAAGATCCCTTGATTATTTATGAAAATCTTGTCCAGAGTTCGAACTTCCTACTGGTCTATGAGGCTGGTTCATGTACCAAGAAAGCAGTAAGACACTAAAAGCCATAGTTTGATAAAGAATGTATTGATGCCAAAAAGGACCTAAGCTCAGCTTATTATACCTATAAAAATGCATCTGAAAAGGACAGTCAAGTAGCACATCAAAATCTTCCTACCCAAAAGAAATTCTATAAACGACTGATCGCACAAACGAAGAAAGAGGAGATAAGAGCCACATGGAAGCTCCTTATCCAAGCAGGCAATGGAAAAAACTCCACACTTTTCTGAAGGATGATCTAAAACCACATAACTAAGGATTCACCTCTTACGGACACATATTTCGTCTGACATCTGAGAAGCATACTTTCAGAAGATACATGAAGATCCCTCATATGATCTGCCTCCACAAATTCTAAAGGATTTACTTACCTGACCTCTGGTCCCTAAAAAGGAAGTAGAATCACTTATAAATCATCCGAGAAGAGGAAAAGCACCAGGCATAGACTGTATTCTCCCTGAGTTTATAAAGAACAATATAGAGTGGTGGGCTCCACCTTTGGCATCACTCTTTACCCTTTATTGATTCATCTGGTCATATTCCCAAAGATTGGGGGTTGGCAATTATAGTTCCATTCTTTAAGAAAGGATGGAGGGTGGACCCAGCAAACTACAAGCCAATTAATTTACTCAGTGTTATTGGCAAATTTTATACTAGTCACCTCTCAGAAAAATTTAAAACCTGGCTAGAGCAGGAAGATCAAACAGCAGAAGAGCAAGCTGGTTTTAGGGAGGGTAGAGCCACCACAGACCATTGTTTGATTCTACAACATCTAATTGAAAAATATTCAACAAAAAGTCTGACCTCACTTGATGCTGCCTTCATAGATCTGAAGGCGGCTTTTGATTCGATTTCAAGAACCAAATTGTGGGAAAAATTTAAGAGGACTTCAGTTGATCATAGGCTTTTATACCTACTCCGTGCTTTATATAAATAATATCACCCTTGAAGTCAGTTGCAACAGGAATGGGCATCTTTCAAATTTAATAGATACCACTAAGGGAGTTAAACAATGCTGTAATTTGGCCCCTTTACTTTTAATCTTTTATATTAATAACATGGTCAGCTAAGTGATCCAGATTTCCATCCCTCTAAATTATTGGATCGTGAAATCCCGGTTCTATTATATGGAGATAATGCAGTAATTTTATCAAGGACCCCAACAGGTTTGAAAAGGGCACTGGAAGCTTATGCCCAATACTGCTGCAGCAGAGATCATTTGATAATAAATTATCAAAAAACCAAAATTATGGCATTTGGGAGGAGACCCAAAACTCAGGCATAGAATATAAACGGCCACAGGATAGAACAGATGGTCAGTTTTAAGTATCTAGGGTTAGTATTCCAAGCCTCTGGTTTGAGGAAGGCATACTACAATTATGTAGCTGATGACGGACAAAAGTCAGCCCACACTATTAATTAAATTTTTGCGTATCAGGGGAGGCCATTATATTCTAGCAGCCTTCAAACTGTTTCAGGTTAAAACTCTGGCACAGCTATTATATGGGACTGAGTTAGGGCCACCCTCTTTGTACTATGTACCTCTGGCGCGGGTGCAAACTAAATTTTTGAGAGCTGCCCTTCAATTGCCCTGTTGTGTCCCAAATGCCAACCTACATCTGGAAATTGGCATGGTAAAAGTAGAGGATTGGGTGCGCCTAGCCTCATTCAGTCTTTGGCTAAAGTTAAATTTAAATCCTTGGAGTTTAACTCCTTTGATCCTTAAAGACAGCTATGAGTCTGTATGGCTAAAGGCAGTCAAAAATAAGTTGCAGAATTTGGGTTTTTCTCCTCATTCTTTGTTGGAATTGGGATATGAACAGGAAAAACAAACCCTAAAACTAAGGATGTTGGATATTGAGCGGCAGATGGACTTAGAAAGGTCACCGACCTTCTTATCTGCAGATAGCTCTAGATATGTAGATGTAGATCTAGATAGCTCTAGATATGTAGTTTCCCCGGCTGCCTATTTATTTCAACTGGAAATACCCAGGCATAGGAAGGCATTTTCATTGGCAAGAAATCAAGCCCTCCCCTCAGCAGTTTTAGAGGAGTGTTATAAAAAGATTCGGGTAGAAGATAAGCTCTCTTCTTGTGGTACAGGGGAGATGGAATCTATAGAACATGTTTTATTACATTGCCCCTTTTACCAAGAAATCTGCCACAAGTTTATCTTCTCTATAATTACAAGGTACCCTGGTGGCTCGGAATTAGTGTATACTAGAATATTATTACTGGGTGAACTCAGTGGTTACAGCATGCAGTATGAAGTTTTTTGCAGCACCCCATAAAATTCACCAGTTAAGGAAAGTATAAAAATAACTGATGAAATGCTGACATGTATTTTTTAGCCTGGTAAATTATAATAATTTTTACTTTTGAGCTCCTGAATTTTAGGACTGTTGCTATGTTTTATGCTGATCTAGGACTGTTTTAATAATGATTGATTGACATCTGTGTTAAAAGATTTTGGAAGAAAGTATCATGAATATTGTGCTAAACCTGATCTTCCAGCTTTGAATTCTTGTCCAGGATCCATAGCATATGTTCTCTCAAAGAAATATTCTCATGTTCTGAAAGTTTTCCTCTTTTAATCTAGAAACGGAATATAGGCAAGAAGTAAAAACAAAACAAGCACAAAGCTTTTTAACCCAAATTTGTTAATAAAAATGTCTCTTTTCCCAAAGTTTTATAATAACATAGCTGAAGCTGGTTGGGGGATGGATCTTCAAAGGTTTATTCTAATCTAATACAAAAATAAGCCAGAAGAGAACAGAGAAGTTTCTGGTTAGCAGTGTTTTGGAGAGTCAGCTTCTAGCTAGGAATAAGATTGGAGTGTCAGCCTCTATCTAGGGATAAGTTTGCATAGTAATACTATACCTTTGTTGGACAGCCATACAGTTTATATGGGCAATCGATTTCCATCTCAGGACATACTGAAACATGACTTTCTACCTGCAAATATTAACACATTGGAAGTCAAACATTAATTAAGCAGGTGGCAGGGAGAGATTGCTTGATAATCCCTCCTCCCTCCCCAATGTTTTTAACTGCAGTTTTTATATTTTATATTTATTTTCAATTTCTTAAATTGCTTTAAGATATTGGCAGGTATGTTGGCTTTTCATAGCTTTTAAAGATGAGATTTTAATTTGTATGTTTTTAAGTTGTTACCTGCCTTGGTCACCATATGAGGGCAGAAAGGCAGAATAAAAATTTTGTTAATATAATAAATAAACCTATAAAAGTTATATGAAAAGAAACAAGGTGATGCAAGGATCAATAGGAGAATGTCTGCTCATTGTAAACAATTACAATGGGTTCGCTGTTATTGGTTGTGCTTTTACAATAGGTCTGGATGGCAAGTTGATATCATTGCTATTATGAACAAAGTAAAGAAAAACAAACTTCTAATGCTAAATGCAGGCAGGGCTGGCCCGGCAGCTGCTGCCACCACCTCCAGCCAGGAGTGTGTGCTGGCGGCGGCAGCGTGGGGCAGCTGAGCAGGCAGCCTCTCATTCAGTTGCTCTGCGGGCCAGGCACAGCCGGCGGCCAGAACAGCCGGCTGCACCTGGCCCGCAGAGCAACTGAACAGGAGGGCTGGAAGGCCCTCCGTGCGCGCACCCAGCCCCGCGTGATGACATCACACGCAGTGATGTCATCACGCAGTCCGGTGCGCATGCATGCTGAGGCAGCCTTTAAACTGCCTCAGGTGCCAGCGACGCTGGAGCTGGCCCTGGATGCAGGATAACAATATACTGTTCTCTTCACAAAACTGTGCGAGCTCTTAATAAACCAAAAACACTCCTGTACCTCTTTTGTCAGAATTATCTGTTTGCAGCCATGAGGACAAATTAAGGGATAATAAGGACAATCAGTTTTCTCATGGACCTGAAAATAATAGCGGAAGATTTGTTATTCAAAGAAATAAAAAAACATTGCCATATATCTTTAATTCTATTCTATTAACTCAAACAGTAGAAGAGAACACGGCTCAATCTACTTGGGATCTCCTGTGCCACAATGAAATTTTAACAGGAGCAGCACAAGAGGTCAATAATTCTTTTGCATGGTCTGTGCTCCTGTACCATTCCTATCAAGCCAATGGGACTAATGAAAGCAACCCCCCTCCCCAAGGGAACTGTGCACCGTTTATATAATGTAGATGTATCTTTATGTTGAATTTTGAACAATGGTTCTAGAGTGTGAATCAAAAAATCCAGACAATGGGACCATGCATAGATACAAAGGATTTTTCTACGCAGCTGGGGGGATTCTCAGATGTGCAGAATGATCCCAAAACAGGGAACTCCAGCAGGAATGTAGGAGTGTGGCAGCGGAGGCATGGCAAGGAGGAGAAAGAAGTGGGGAAAGGACTGGGAAGGAAGGGGGGAAGTTGGGGGGATTTCTTTCCTCAACAAGTTCCAATTTGTAATTTATAATTTGCTGTATATTACAATTTATTTATTTATTTAAAACTTTTATATGCCATCTTTCCACCCAAAAAGGATCCTCAAGGCAGCAGACTTAAGGCATTAAAAACATTAAAACACACACACACACACATACACAATTTTAAACAATACAATCAAAACCATGGAGGAAGGGCCAATAAGAGTTCTTTTCAGGGAGTCCCTGATATCTCTGACTTCTTATCCCTTCATCTTCTGCAGAAGAAAGAAAGTGATCTACATTTGGAAATCTGGACAGAAAATATCAACAATATAAAAAAATATTAAACTTCTTCCAGTTCTCATCAATTACAGAAGATAAAGCAGTAGGAGGGGGATACACCGAGACCACAATACATGCAAACTTTTAAAAATGTAACAACATGGCAATAGCAAATGAACTGCATTTTAGAATTTCTAGCTGAGATAACATCAAGCCTAGCAGATACCAAGCATGCGACCCCTAAACTCCATCTTTCTCCTTTATCTCCCCTGGATGCTGGTAATATAAATATCTTAAATCCTTGAATAAATATGGTATCAGATGTCCATGTCTCCTGTAACAATATAATATCAAAAGTAGATAGAAATTTCTGTATCTCATGAGTTGAAATTTTAGAGTACCCATCAGCCATATTCCATGACAGAATGCTTATTAAAAACCATAATTTTAGAGTATCCACTTTAATTGGTAAATCATTCTGTTGTGGGTCTTCACAGTCAGATTTTCTAACTAGATAGGGAATAATCCCACCTCTATTACTATGGTTCACCATAATCATCCTCTTAGATTTTTCAGCAGGAATGAGCTCATGGGACTTAAAGTTAAAATTTATTTGACCAAAGGAAGATTGGCTCATTGTTTCACAATCAATTAAGAGTTCTTAAATGGCCTTTTGAAATATCAACAAGAGTAAGCTGTAATTCTTGAATCCTATTAAGAATATTATTTTGATCTAATTGTGGCAATGTTTTGAAGGAAGTTAGAAGTCTTTCTTCCACTTCATCTGTTTCCATTGGAGTATGGAGACCCTGCTCCATAAAAGGTTTGGCTAAAGATGTTAGATCTGTATTAATATTTTTCCTTGCAATTTTCTTAGGAGATGCTGTAAAGTCAATTAAGTCTTCGTCTGGCTTGTTGAAATTTTGTTCTTCAGCTTTAAAGTTTTGAGGGTACCTTAAAGTATTCTTAATGGGTAATAATGAAGTTCGCTTAGTACTTTTAAAAGATCTTCATGCAACAATACATATTTCTTTAATCATCCTTGCATTGCCAATATTAAGAATGGAAATCTAGTGCTATGGAAAAAGAGAACTAATTTAGTCATTTTGGCAGGGCTTGAAATTCTATTGATATAACACAGATCAATTGTCGTAGGATGCCTATTTAGCAGTACTCCTAGACGTTTCTTCACTGTCTGTTTATTGTCCCAGTTAATAATACACCCTTGAAAAGGATAAATATTCAGCACAACGCTATGGTAGGTATAAATGGATTCATTCCTCTTGTCTTATGTATACCATATTTCCCAGCTCTGGACTTCTTTCGACTTTGTTTTCCAGGGAAATAGTTCCTTTAGATTTATTTGGCAAACAGTAGAAAAGAGTTTCAACTGCACAAATGGCACACATTTTCATTTGCTATAATTATTTCAGAAAAACAGTGAAGAATTCACTTTCACCACATCTAACCTTTCTGGGTCTTTAATGAGAGTGGTTCCCTCCCAGCCTAAATCTTTTATCCATTACAGTGCATTTGGGGTGAGTGAACAGAGAAGAGACTGGGAGCTAACATCTTATGAGCCTGCTATGAAGTTTTCATTTATACTACTTCTGGCTCTCTCTAATTATAGAACAACAGCACTCTTGGTTTGGTGGCCATTTGTAACCTTTGGACCTCAAACTTTGTTGATTGTTAATGCTTCCTGTACTTCATTCAAATCAACTACTGGAAAATTTCAATATATAAATGACTTCTCAGAATTACAGGCCCAAACTTTAGAATGTGGACAACATTACCAACAGGGCACTCTTGATTATCTTCATAATAGAATACAAGAGAGGAAATGATCGCTCGACTATGTATAGCCCAAGCCACTTTGCATTTTCTACAGCAATTTGCAGGCAAAATTTTTCGAACTGATCAAAGATGCTTTATTGCAATCTTACCTTTAAATTAATTAAAATTATAGGCTGATTACAATATTGACACAGTTTCTTTCGATAGTTGCACTGCAAGTCTAGGTGTTCTTTCAAGTCCTTTTGAAGAACGTTTTCACAGCACCCCTCATTAATACACTGTATACTTTCAAACAAACACTGTTGTAGGTGATCCTATAAAACATGATAATATGCTATCAATATAATATTCATATTGTAAAGCTTGCTGAAATATGCATAGATACAGGAAACAGTTATTTGGAGAATTTATTTATAGTCTGCCAATCTTGTTTGAGACTCAAGTCTTTCCAGAAGCTATGCAAAACTGAATTCTTCAAGAGGTCTTTTTACTCAGATAGGAGGGCTATACTGTAAGGGTGTCAAAGAGCTACCTCAGCAAAGAGATAGGGAGGGTCTATAAACTTTACTACTATGTACTCTGTTGCTGTATGTATGGTCCTACTGGGCGGGGGGGGCGGGTAGTTTCTATGTTAATATGCCAGTGTTAGAATTGCCTATTCTCTGTTTCAGCATTTCTTAAACTCTGTGTTGGATTTCTGCTGGTTTTAAATCCTTGCAAATTTGCATTTTTAAATTATTTAGTTATTGTCTGCCTTTCTCACTGACATTCAAGACAGATTACACAGTGCAAGTGAAAATACAATGTAAACAAAGGACATTCACTGAGCAAAGTACAATAATGAACAACAGGACATTCTGGGAAACAATACTCTATCATATTGTTTATTGAAAAAGTCTTTGAAATTGACAGTACTGACTCAGACTGTGTAATCTGCCTTAAGTTTCAGTGAGAAAGGCAGGCTAAATGACATAAATAAATAAATAAATAAAAGGTAGATTATAACTGAAAACAATGTATTACCAACAGTGTAATACACAGAACTAACAATATTTAAACATACTTTTCTTACTACAGACTAGAGGGCTTTTATAGAGATTTTTCACAACTGTGCTGGTTTTCTAAATAGCCTCATCCTTTCATCACTCCCAGTTTTTCCATATATATTGAGAAGAAGGAACTCTGAAGATAATGTGTGTTTTGTCCCTCAGGAACACAGGAAACCTCACAGACCCTTTGTGTTTGGGTTTTGAAAGATGTTGGCTTCGATTCAGGATCCATGAACAGAAACAGGTTTCCATACACAGGCCATTTTTCTAATGAAACATGCTTCTGGGCACAGGGAACAATTACTCACATGCACAATTTTTTTTCTGGGAAAAGAGGTGGCGGAACTCTCAAGAGGGAAATGAGGAAGAAACACATGGAATTCTTTGAAATCATATTATTTTCAAGCACTATTGCTGAATATTTTCAAGAGGTGCTGGAACTCCATTCCCCCGCGATCCCCCTGAAAAAAAGCCCTACTCACATGCAACCTTTCTGGTCAGATACCTGACCCAGGATTCAAGGTGCATGGCATAAAACTATTCTGTCGAGTCTTTATCCTCCCTTACTATCTGCAGAGTACATGAAGACTGTGAATACTCTTGCCTTGTTCTCTGCCCCCCAATACTATTTGGAAGAGAAAAGGGCCAACTGACTGTGTTTGTAAGTGTCTTCCCACAACTCTTTCCCACCATCAAGCTGCTGCTGACTTGTGGCAACCCCATAGGGTTTTCAAGACAACAGACACTCAGAGAAGGTTTGCCATTGCCTGCCTTAGTGTAGTAACTCCAGACTTCCTTGGTGGTCTCCCAGCCAAGTACTAACCAGGGCTCACCCTGCTTAGCTTCCTAGATCTGACAAGATTGGGCTAGTCTGGGCTCCGCAGGTCAGCTTCCTGACAGATACAGGGGCTAAAATAAAGGTTTCAAGTACTAAAACAAACAGGGTCTTCACTGGAATATCAATTCTTTTATTTACAGTGCATGCTCACTACACAGATTGCCAACCTCCTACTCATAATGAAAAAAGGAGAAGCTTTAATGTTAGTCAGTTTGCTGCTTTGACCAGAAAACACCAGAAATGTAACATTTGACCGACACTAGAATATGGGAATGCATACTTGATATCGACCCAGAGATGTTTTTGCATCACAGGCTGGAGAATTTCTGCAAAATACTTGCAAATTGAGAACTTCTCTTTTACAGCAATTGTCTTTGAAGACCTAAATAAACAGTACAAAAGCTTGGGTGAAGGAGAATAGTTCGATCACAGTTTTTTAATAGTTTGATGATTTCTTTTGAGTGTGTGTACCACCTTGGCAAACAACACTGGACAAAGGCAGGCAAAATATATTATTGGAGTTTATTAAAGAAAGATCACAGGACTGTGTGCAAGGCAGAAACCGCTCTTAAGCATTTAGGCAAGACGGAAAACAAATAACAGCTTGCTGATCTAAATATATTCTAACTAGCTAAAATACTACTGGCTATCTGACTAAGCATTCTCTGAGTTGGTTCCAAAGCTGATTGATCTTACCGAAGTCCATCCATGCCAGCTTTTTCTAGGCATCCTGGAGGTGTCATAGAGCTGAGAAGCTCTCTCTCTCACACATTGCAGGTGGTTGGCAATGGCTGCAAAGTAGCAAGACTGATAAACTGCCTCGAGACAAAAAGGCTTCTTGAAATCTAGGGGGCAACTGCCCACTCTCAGGAACCAATCAGGGCTCGGTTACTTAATTGAACATTACAGCACTGTGAAAGTTTAGGGAGTACAGTTATAGCTGATCAGCACCAGGCTCTCGCCTTCTCCAAGGCCATTCTCTCACGGGAAGAAAGCAGCCCAGGTGCAGTTAATTAACAGAGCTTGGACTTTCCCAGTAAACAGGCCTAGTAGAAATCTGCAGGACATGAGGCCTGAAAAACAGGGTTTCTCACCTGTAACTGTTGATCGTCGAGTCTCTTCTGTGCAGACACACATTGGGACTGCGCAGGCGCAGGCCAGCCGCGGAGAAGATTCTTTTAGCTTCTAGAAATGTGACGGGGACGTTCGGGCCCACCGCGCATGCGCGCCGGTGTTCCCGCCAATTTTGAAGTACAAGTACCCGAACGTCCCCGGCATTCCCTCAGTTCACCTGAGCCGCCTGAGAAACAATGGAGAAACCAAGCACTCACAGCGGGGCAGGTGGGAGGGAATGTGTGTCTGCACAGAAGAGACTCGACGATCAACAGTTACAGGTGAGAAACCCTGTTTATCGTCGTCGTCCTTCTGTGCAGCCCCACATTGGGAGAATAGCTAGCATCTCACCAATGGGGGCGGGTGTGAGTGTCTATGAGAACAGAGAGTGCAGAACAGCCGTGCCAACAGCGGATTCACGGCGTGCATTCACGTCTATGGAATAATGTTTAATGAAAGTGTCAGCGGTAGACCACGTTGCAGCTTGGCAGACGTCTTGGAGTGGCACTCCTCGCAGGAAGGCAGCAGAGGCAGCTTGTGCTCGAGTAGAATGAGCAGTAATCGACAACGGGCACCGAACTCCAGCTTGCTGATAACAAAGTTTAATTGCAGACACAATCCAGCGAGAAATGGACTGGGCAGAAGCTGGCGAGCCCTTGCGAGGGCCAGAGTAACATAAAAACAAGGCAGGAGACTTCCTGAAACACTTGGTGCGATGTAAATAAAACAATAAAGCACGTTTCACATCCAATGTGTGTAGAGTACGTTCCTCTGGGGAAGAGGGTGTAGGAAAAAAGGAAGGAAGGACCACCTTTTGGCGCAGGTGAAATTTTGAAACCACCTTGGGCAGGAACTGCATACTAGTGTGGAGCATGACCGTACCGGGGAAAAATTGCAGGAAGGGGGGGGTCACACCTCAGAGCAGACAACTCCCCAACCCGCCTGGAGGAAGTGACTGCAACCAAAAAGGCCACCTTCTGTGTGAGCAGAGGCAAGGGACAGGTAGACAGGGGCTCAAAAGGGGAGAGCATCAGACGGGAGAGCACCAGGGTCAGGCTCCACTGAGGAATAGGATGGGCCCTAGGAGGAAAGGACCTTAGTAGGCCCTTCAGGAACTGTTTGGACAGCCAATGTGCAAACACAGTCCTCCCATCAATCTGCTCATGGAAGGCAGAGATAGCAGCCATGTGCACCTTAACACTGGAGAATGCCAGGCCTTGGGAGCACAGGTCCAGGAGGTAGTCCAGAATGACAGGCAGCGGGCAAGTGAAAGGGGAAACCCCTTTGGGGGCTAACCACCTAGAGAAACGTGACCACTTCCTCTGGTAGGACAACCTGGTAGACGGTTTTCGGGCATTCAGAATCACATTAAGCACCCTAGTAGAGAGGCCTAGTCTGGGGCGCAGAGGAGCCAGGCAGTCAGATTTAGCACTGCCACATCGTGATGCCACACTCCGTCCCTGAGTAGCAGGTCTGGGGCGTGTGGCAGCGGGAGACACCGCCCCTGTGACAGGGAAAGTAAAAGGGGGAACCAATCCTGGCGAGGCCACCGAGGGGCAATCAGGATACAGTGGGTTCGGAAGGCCCTGATCCTGGAGAGGACCTTGTGAAGGAGCGGGAAGGGCGGGAAGGCGTAAAAGAGCCCTGGAGACCAGGGTATCTGGAAGGCATCCCCCAGTGAACGATGGCCAATCCCGGCCCGGGAGCAAAACAGCGGGGCTTGTCTGTTGTGGGCTGTGGCAAAGAGGTCGACCAAAGGCGTGCCCCATGTGCGAAAAACCTTGTGGAGATAAACCGTGTTGAGGGACCACTCGTGCTGGGGCAAAAACACCCTGCTCAGCGTGTCTGCTGCTGTGTTGTTCTCCCCCGCAATATGAATGGCCCTGGGCAGGACGTTGTTGGCAATGGCCCAAGTCCAGAGTGCAGTCGCCTCCTTGCAGAGCTTGAGCGAGACCGTTCCTCCCTGCTTGTTGAGGTAATAGCAGGCTGTGGTATTGTCCGACAGGACCTGAACCCTCCTGTTCCGAATGACATCTGCAAAAGAAGCAAGGGAGTAACGGATCGCTCTAAGCTCTAACAGGTTAATGTGCATGCCCATTTCAAGGGAGGACCAAACACCTTGAGCAGACAGGTGTCCACAACGCCCTCCCCAGCCTAGATTGGAAGCGTCCGTG
This sequence comes from Eublepharis macularius, assembly GCF_028583425.1. Classification (NCBI taxonomy): domain Eukaryota; kingdom Metazoa; phylum Chordata; class Lepidosauria; order Squamata; family Eublepharidae; genus Eublepharis; species Eublepharis macularius. Next base: position 193,253,356 of record NC_072790.1, read on the forward strand.
AAGACGGTGACCTCCGGCAGGAAGGGACCAAAAGGACAACCCTTGGACAAATTCTCAGGGTCAGTCCACCACACCAATGTCCGCTGTATCACCCTCGGGACGGAAAACCCACGGTGTTGACTCATAGTGAGGGGGTTGAAAACCCGAACAAACCAATTTTGCAGAGGCCTCATGCGCAGGCGTGCAAAACACACCACCCCTGTGGAGGAGGCCATAAGACCTAACAACGTTTGAATCAGGAGGGCAGTTTGGAACCGGTTATGCACGAAGTGGCGGGCCAGGCAGGACAGCCTGCTCAAGCGGTCCGGGGGTAGATAAGCCCGGCCCAGCAGAGAGTCAAAGTGGACCCCAATGAATCTAATGCTCGTACCAGGGGACAGGACCGACTTCCCCAAATTGACCACTAGCCCCAGACAGTCTAGGACGGACAAGGTGAGGGCGATAGAAGCCCGGAGGGAGTCAGAGGAGGGACCCACCAGGAGCCAATCATCCAAATAGGGATAAACAAAACAGCCACTAGACCGTAGATGTGCCACCACGGTGGCCATACATTTAGTGAACACCCTGGGCGCCGAGGCCAGGCCAAAGGGCAAGGCCGTGTACTCATAGACAGCGCCTCCACAGGTAAAACGGAGATATTTCCTGTGGCCCTCAAAGATGGAAATGTGGAAGTAGGCGTCTTTGAGATCCAAAATGGCCATCCAGACGCCTGACTCTAAGAGTTCCAACACCCGGGACAGGGTAAGCATCCTAAACTTCTCCACCTTCAAGTAGGTATTAAGGGCCCGAAGGTCCAAAATGGGACGAGACCCCCCATCTTTCTTATCCACAAGAAAGTATCTTGAGTAAAACCCCCAAGGGGAAGTAGAGACATTGACCACCCGGACAGCACCTTTGGCAACCAACTCCAAAACATTATTTTGTAACACAACATTACAACAAGAAGCACAACGGGGTGGGTGCGAAAGAGGGGGTGCAGTGGTAAACGACAACTTATAACCACGGGCCACAACAGAGAGGACCCAGGTATCCGTAGTAATGAGTTGCCAACGGGGCAAGAAAGGCCGTAGCCTGTCCAAGAACAGGACATTAACAGCGTCCTTGGAGACCAACTGGGAAGCGTCCTGGTCTAGTCAGAAGACCGTGGGCTTCTGCGCTGAAGTCGAGGGCTTGGGCGAAGGAGGCTGCTGTCGTCCCTTGGACCGGCCGGAGCGTCTCGAAGAGTGGCGCTGCTGGCCAGAGTAGGAACGGTGGCCATAGGATTGACCGGAGGGGAACCGTCCTTGGCGCTGGTGGAACTGCTGGTAGGGGGACTGATAGGACCGGAACCTGCCGTACCGATATCTCGGACCCGTCTGCGGAACCGAAGGCGCAACCCCGAGCGACTTGGCCGTCTGCTGGTTCTTCTTCATAAGAGAAAGGGACTCATCCGTTTTCTCTGAGAAGAGCTGAGGACCTTCAAACGGAAAATCCTCGACCTTGGCCTTCTTCTCGGGGGGCAGGGCAGTAGATCGAAGCCAGGCGTGCCGACGCAGGAGCACTGAGGATGCCATCGCACGCGCCGCGGAGTCGGCAGCGTCCTTGCCAGCCGTCATCTGTTGCTTCGACAAACGGAAAGCCTCAGCCTGGAGAGCCTTGACCAAGTGACGGCGATCGTCGGGGAGGTCAGAGAGGTAGGACGACAGACGCTTCCACAAGAAAAGATTGTAAGAGCCCATTATTACTTGGAAATGGGCGATCCGGAACCCCAGGGAAGCCGAAGAATACACCTTCCGACCAATTCCATCCAGCTTTCTCCCCTCCCGATCCGATGGAGCCGAAGAGGAGCCCCGTCGGAACCGAGCCTGACCCTCCTCGGCCACGATGGAAGAGGGCTTCGGATGGGCAAAGAGGTAAGGGCAATCTTCCTGTTTGAGGCGATAATATTTCTCAACCTTCTTGGCCGTAGGCGGTACAGAAGCAGGGGTCTGCCAGAGTGCCAGGGCATTGTCGACGAGATCCTCGACAGGAGGAAACGCCACCGAGGCAGGAGAGCCCGAATACAACGGCTCCAACAGCTTACTCTTGGGCTTGGAGGTCGTGGAGGCGACGTCGAGCTCCAGTGCTGCGGCCATTCGGACCATCTGCTCTGCAAACACCCTGTAATCGTCATTAGGGGACGATGAGCGGAGCTCCCCAACAGCATCATCAGGGGAAGGGTCAGAGGCCGCGTCCGACGAGTACTCAGACGGAGACGCCAAGCCCTCATCATCCTCGGAGTCGGAGAAAGCTGCTGGGGTCTGCGTCGGAACCGACGGGCGGTCAGCCGGAACCGAGGTAGAAGGCTGGGGTGCCGAAAGATGGCGACGCGGCTGAGTGGCAGGCGGAGCTGGAGGCAGAGTGGAGGGCGCCGGAACCGTGGCCAGGGGCACCGAAGGACCAGGCAGAAAGGGAGCGGACTGCTGAATCCAAGCCACAAAATCCTGCCAGGAGGCCACGTTCCCTAGGCCCGGGACAGGCTGCCAAGGAGGCAGAGCAGCAGGCAACGGAACGGACCGGTGAAACGGCGCTGGAACCGAGAAAACTGGCTGCGATGGAACGGAGACCTCCGCCGGAACCGGAGCACACGGCAGAGAGCGCTCAAACTCCTGGAACGCGTCCGAAAATCCACGGATCGACTCACAGTCGTCGGGAATCACCGGAGGAGGTGTGTGAGGAGGCGACGGGGTATGGAGGAGACTCCGGACGTCCTCAGGAGGAGGGGCCGGTCCAGGAGAGGAACCAGCCAACGAGGCCGGGGCCGGCGACAGAGCACGGCGCTTGGCCTTTGACTTGGCCTTTGCCTTCTTCGGCGGGGGCTCCGAAGAAGCCTCGGTGGCCACAGGTTTCGAAGAAGGCTTCGAAGAAGCACGTTTCTTCGCCTTTCGACTGGACGGAGCACTCACGGAACCGGAGGCGATCGAACCGTCCGGAGCGGACGCCTCCGTCGGAGCCGAGACGAGCGGTTCCGACGAGTGATGAGGAGCCGGCGAGGGGGCGACAGAGCTGGGCTTGCTCCCGGACGACCCAGAGGCTTTGGGCGGTAGAAGGTTGGCGTCCCAAAGAAAGGCCCGGAGCCTGGCCTTGCGGTCGTTCCGCGCTTTCGGAGTGAAGGCCATGCAAAACTTACAGCGCTCCACGACGTGCCCCTCGCCCAAACAGATGAGGCAGAGGTCATGACCATCAGAGTGGGTCATTTTAGTGCCACACTGTTGGCATTTTTTAAATAAAGCGGAATGGGACATAGTGGAGGCGTTTCCCAGTCAGAAGGAAACGGCAACTCACAGCTAGAAGAAAGTCGGAAGACACAAGCGACAGCTGAAGAACCTTTTCGAACGGCGGCGAAAAAGGAACTGAGGGAATGCCGGGGACGTTCGGGTACTTGTACTTCAAAATTGGCGGGAACACCGGCGCGCATGCGCGGTGGGCCCGAACGTCCCCGTCACATTTCTAGAAGCTAAAAGAATCTTCTCCGCGGCTGGCCTGCGCCTGCGCAGTCCCAATGTGGGGCTGCACAGAAGGACGACGACGATCCAAAGTTTCAAACTTAGCATTCTGTATTACGTAGTACAAGACCTGATCCTTACAATATTATCTTGTCAGGTCAAGCCACAAATGTCCAACAGAACTCCAAAGTCAAGGTACAAAAGGGCTTAGAGCTGACACCTAAACCGGTGGCCAGCTCCAAAGCTCAAGATGGCTTGTAAGCAGTACTGAACAAAGTGAAGTTCTTTGCTTGTTGCCAGGCTGCCCACAGCATGGCCTGATCCTGCCTGGCCAATCAGTGGTGTTACTAAGACCTGTGCCCACTTTTTTCTGCAGGTGAAAAGTGTTTGCAATCAGAACAACTTGTCCTTACCAGGGTTCCTTGCACTAGTGAGATGGAATACAAATGGAGAGCCCCTCTTCTTGACTCTTCTGATCTCTCATGATCTCATCTGCACCTGTGTGCCTCAGTTTCATCTCCTTATTTTTCTGGGAAATGTTAACTTAAAGCTTTAGTAAGTTTCCAAAGGTTTCTCTTCTGTGGCCTGACTAGGCCCAAAAGCCTTAACCAAAGTTTTAAAAAGCTAAGAAATGGACTAACAAAGGCCAGTTTTTTGACATATACCGCCAACATGTATGAATGAAGTTCGCCTCTAATGTGTCACCAAACAAACAGGTACTTGAACAAGATTTAGAAATTTTTGCAGTGATTTTTGGAGTAATGTAAAGCTGATGTATCATATGGCCAAGTTCTTTCTGAAAGCAAGACATAACTTGAAACATGACCCATAAAAACATACTTCCAGATCTGATAATAAAATTCATATCCCAGATCTGTTTTTTCTTCAGATACTCTGGTTTTTCTTCAGATCATATACATTTTTTCCAGATCATGCTTTTGAGGAACAGCTGTAGCTAGCAATCAGCCATACCTGATAAAAGGCTTTTTGTTATCTAACTGGTCATTCTTCTACACGCTCCTGGTATGCTGTGCACAGACTAGGAGGAGCAAATAACCAGAAAACTGTACATGTATAGTGAACACGGTTCTATGATGGATAATTTGATTCTTAATTTAAATAAATATAACTCGCCTTTCCTCCCTGCTTACAACTAGTATGAATATATTTTTTAAAAAATTTAAAGTTATATATAAATATAAATATATTTACAATTGCATAATCCCCAAATCTTCTACAATGAATGCCCACTACAATCAACAAAAACATTCTCTAGAACAAAATTGTCTCATGGTGCCTTTTGAAAATTGTCTCACAACACTTGCCTCGCCTCTTCCTGGAGGCCATTCCAGAGAGATAGAACCACAGCAGAAGTGCCCAGATGGCATCACACTTTCATAGATTCTTTACCTTGCTCTACAACCCAGCAAGTCATCATATAAACTGAAATTTTTTCTTACCTCCTCAAGCTTTATTATTTCTTTATCTACAGGACAAGTGGGTACTGTGTTCAATTCTCTAAAGAGATATACAGGCACAAAGGTTATTTCACATTATATTTGGTAAAATGTCATAATTCCTACAGGGAAAAGTTGAAATTATTTGCTGATTTAGACCAATGTAATATTCTTTTAACTCCCAAATTTATTTATGGAGAAGCATTTTTAAGGATATCCATGACTATTAAACTTTAGAATCAAGTACAATCTCCAGATACTGCTATTTATACTTGCAGCATCTCTTTAAATAGGAACTCAGCTGTCATGTTGCCAAACCAACAGAGGTAGCTAAAGGGAAACTGTCAAAGGGAATAAAATTAGTAAAACTCAGAGAAAAGGCTAACAACCTAGCAAGCAGTTTAATTGTTTTTAAGTATTAACTTTCACCATTTAGAAGGCCAACTACAAACACTATGAACAGTGGCATCAGGGGGAAAAGCCAAACCTGAAATCGTGTGAAATATTACTTCTAAATCATGCTAATCACAGAATAAAATAAAGGAGGCAAGTAAAGTAATTAATCCACGGCTGCTTCTTATGTTCCTTTCTAATCAATATGAATAGTAAAATCAACTTAATGTCACTTTGGAAGGGCACCTACATGTCAGGTTCATTCTGGAGACTCAAGTGAAACTCCCTCAACTGGCATTTTAGGAAGGAAACAAAGATGCATCTAATCAAATCTACATGAAACTCACATGAGTCATAAGTCATAGGGTGCTTTCAGGAGAGAACCGAGTTTCATTTTTATATGTACAATGAAGTCACAATTATGCACATTCAATTATTTTTTTAATCCTCAAAATCTCACCACTGTCATTTCAAGCAATCATACCCTAACAGTGAAATCCTAAGCAGTTACTTCAGTCTAAGCCCATTGAAATCAATAGGCTTAGAATAGAGTAACTCTGTTTAAGATTGCACTACTGATCTACATTTCTCTCCAGCAAAAGAACTACTTGCAACTGTTAATGTAAAAGAACTACTTGCAATATGTTCACATTAGCAGGCAAAATAACCTCAAAAAATGAACACAATCCTGTTACAGTTAAACATATCCAACTCCCATTTATTTAAATGGAGGATTAAAAGAAATCCAAATTAGGAATGTAGGAATGGGTCCCACCAGCTGCTGTAGCATAGTGGTTAACTGGTTGGACTGCAAATCAGCATTCTGCTGGTTCCACTACTGCCATGAGCCCATTAGTTGACCTTGGCTAAGCCACTCCTCTCAGCCCCAGCTGTATTGTGGGGATAATAACAACACTGACTTTGTTCTCCACTCTAGTGGGGTACTTATCTGTCTAGAAGAGTAGTATAGAAGCTCAGTTATTATTGTTGTTGTTATTTTATGCTGGGGAAAGAGAGGACAGGCTCCCTAGCAAGCATAAAAAAGGCTATGCTTGGGAATGTGGAGATTGCATGAACAAAAGCCCTGTGATATCAGGACTGTAGTGAGGAAGGGAATCAGGTGAAATCAAGAGGAAAAGCTAGGAGGACTCAACCCACAGAAGTGTGTTCTTCCCATTACTTGTAAAGGTGTCCCCAGGACTTTAGTACTATGCAATAGCCTCTGGAGAATACAAAGCTGAATGGAACCAGTGCTACGTTTACCTTAATGCCCCTTCACAAATCAATGCCACACCTCGGGGGGGGGGGGCGCATAAAGAAAGAATAGAGATGAACAAATGTAAGTTTAGAAAAAGAATTCTTACTTCAAAGAGATAATGCAGTGCTGGCAAAATCTGTGCCCACATCCTGTCTGGTGAGGATTATGAAGGACTAGATGGCAGTGGCCACATTTATATCTTTCCTCTAGGTTTTCTACGAACTGATAGTCTACATCAGGCTCAAAGTCCAGAGAAATAGCACTGTAAGAATTCTGGCGGGTGTATTGGTTCAGTAAGTGGCCAGCAAGGTCTTCAGAGGCCATGGACACTCAGCTATAAAATAAAAGCACAGGGAGATACTCATTGGGTACAAATGCATCCAAGTACCATATTCAGTATAATTTAAAATGCTGAGATACATTTGAATTTTTTCACCGAAAGCTTCAGCACAGATTTCTTATGCAAATACAGTTTCAGTGATTGAAGAACAGCAAAGTTATCATCAAGGGACTATGATGAATGTTTAATTAGCAGAACACTTAAAAACACACTTTCAGCTCTGCTGATTCTATAATAAAAGACAATTTCCCCAGTAGAAAGAATTCATCGTAGTTTCTAAAGCAATATCCTTCAATACTGTAATGTGTCTATGTTTTTTAAACCTGTCTTGGATGTTTAATTTAGCTCCTCTACATTACCTTAAACTTTTACCTCAGGAGAAACTACACAAGATGCCCAACACGTGTTCTTCATGTGTCAATTTCCCACAAGTTTCCATGGGGAGTGTAGTCAGAAAGAATAGCCACTCAATGCGATTCTCCACAAGGGAGAAGAGAGAGAGAATCCCTCCCACTGCTTTGCTGGTGCTATTGAAGTCAAGGACTATATTGAGGAGGGCAGCCCAGGAAGCCAACAGCCAGCCCTCCACATGCCTGCTTTGCCATGCAGCGGTGGTGCCCAGCACTCCCTCCTTCCCCCTCCCAGCCAGGAGTGCTTGCAGCAGCCCCTGCCACCAGATCCTGCTCAGGGACCAAGTGAATGCTGCGCGTGCTCTGCTGCCTCCCTAGGACTAAGGGCTGAAGCATAGTCTGCTCAGCACCCTCTGGCTGCCGTGCACTGCTCTCTCTGGCCAGTGGCAGCGCATTCCCTCCTTGCAGAACATGGAGTGCATTTAGAGGCATGTGTGTTGAGGCTGAGATGAACTCTGCGCACGTTCTGCCACCTCCCTAAGACTGAGGGCTGGAGAATAGTCCACTTAGCTTTCTCTGGCTGCCACTGGTGTGTCAACAACTAGCTATTATCTCTGCTACTCCTCAGCAGCCCCAAAACCTTTTCTCCCCCTCACTAACTGCCTTAATGGATTCCAACTGTCCCTACCCCCACCATTCTGCCAACTCTCATTGGCTGTTCCTCAGGAGAGGCTGAGCTGAAAACAGCCCTGTCCTTTGCACCACCTTCCCGTTACTTCTCTTTCAACTCACTCCCTTTAGTTTGTATTGGTCCAGTAGGGAGCTGGGTTCCTAGACCAAAATTTCTGCTATACACCCATTTCCACTAATCCTAAGTATCTTGGTATAGTTCAGGGTGACCACGTTTCTCAAACAGCCATGACTCGGTGACCCAAGTTCCAAGTATTTCTTTCCCACACAATAATTATTCAGCATTTCATATCAAGCCCTCTGTATTCTAACAAGCTGAAAATTCTTCCTTTGGAAAACAGTTCTTGTAGGACACTAGCTCACTGAATTTAGTTAAATTACTATATTGCCCTAAAACTTTCCAAAATAAGTACAGGTACAATGTAACTATATAAGTGTATCAATCAAATATTAGTTATGAGCAACAAATTGCCTTGTTAACTGCTACAGCTGCATATATCTTAAAATTAATACATATTTCCTTGTTAATTTCCTTTGGTTATCATTTGAAGGACGTAGAGTTGAAATACATGACACAGGAAGTGCACACTGTTCTTTTGTACCACTATGTTTCCTGCTTCAAACCCAAGCCATACCATGTGACATTTACTTTTGTACAGTAACAATGCACCTTTTTTACAGTACTTTTCACTGTCTTGGTAAAATGTCAAGGTTGACATTGAGAACTCAGACACTATTTAGTTGGGCAGGGATGGCACACCTCAGACCAAAAAAGATGATTTTATTCCTGGATGACTGTTACTGCTTCCTTCGCAAAACAGTAACAGCAGACAAGCAGCACATTAAATATCAGTTTTATTCCTGCATAAGCTGTCATGAATTAGGCCTTACTACATTAGATGCATATGGAGTGAAAAAATAATTTTACAGACATTTATAATGTCTGTAAAATTTATCACAGAAGTGGTGGGGGAGCTGGGGCAGAAAGAGACCTGTGACTGAGATTAGAAATCAGGTGTTGGTCCCTGTGTAAGAGACAGGACTCTGAGCCTGCTTGCGTGGTGAGCAGTCTTACAAATATAAATGATGATGATGATGATGATGATGATGATGATGATTGGTGAGAGGATCCAGCCTTTCATGGGGTACAGATACAGAAAGAAAGAAGAGGGACAGAGTGGGATAGACAAAGTCTAATAAAGGAATCTGATGAAGAGAGGTCTAATTCATAAAAGCTTATGCTTGAACAAGCTTTGTTAGTCTTTAAGGTACCATTTGACATGTTTTATTTTGCTGTGACAGACGAACACATCTACACCTCTGATATAGTTTCCTTAACCTTAGCAGACTTTTTACTATCCCTCACTATGATAAGTGAGGGACGCATGTGTGGAGCAAGGGCTTCAACATCAAAAGGAGAAAACATGGAGAAAATAGAGAATAGGAAAATGTAGTAAGACACTTCGGATCCTCTTTGGGGAGAAAAGCAGGGTATAAATATAAACATAAACAAACATAAATGTGCTGCCAATCACTTAGCTTCCTTGGTAGAGCATTTGTCTTCTCTTGTCAATATCCTTTGGCATAATTTTTTCCTCACTGCCTTTCAGTTACAGAGGCAAGAAGCGGGGCTGAGCAAGTTCAAGTCACTCAGCTCTCAGTGAGGCAGTTTGTTGCTGGCAGTTTGCGCGGCTATCTTTGAAATGCTCTTCCCCTCCCCTGCCTCCCCGCTGTTTTCAACTAAAGTCTCTGACATGTTACAAAACACATATCTGGCATGACTTGTAGCTTAGCTCAGAGAGCACTTTAACACAAACTGGAGAACTGGGGGAAAGCTGGCAAGGAAGTTTGGGAAGTAGGCTCAGACTCCCATTTCGGCCAAAGAAAGAGAATAGATCTTCTAGTAAGAGAAGAATTTCCCTACCCAGTCAAACAGGGAGTTAGTTCTGAGGCGTGAGGAGATCCCTGGTGTGGTGTGATTAGAAACTGCCTTTGGAGACCTTAAAAGTCAGTTAAAAACTGAAGACAAGTACTGGTGTTCCAAGAGAAGGGGTTTGGGTATTGGAAAAAGGGTATCAACCTTCTTAAAACCAAAAGTGTAAAAGAATATTCAAAGAAAGTGTACTAGAGTGATTGGAAAAAACCTCAAAAATTTTCAACCCCTGAATTCACCATCTATGTTAAATAAAATATTTTGGGTTTTTTAAAAAGATCTTAAAATGCTTCTAGTGCCAATTTAATTTTTTTCAGTCAAAACGGGGGGGGGGTGTCATACCATGTCATGTCACATGGTGCCTATTTGTAGACATAATGTCAAAGAGATGGTATCTTGTTACAAAGAAGGACCTGGAGCACAGAAAAGTTAACATCTATACTAGCTGTCAGTAACCTTTCCAGTAGCCCATCAAGCTTATTCAAAGAATATTCCTCCTTGGTTCTAAAAATGCTGTGGCTTATCTGAGAAAGTGAGCCTTTCCTCTGCAAACTTCTGTCTTGTGAAGAAAGTTTGGGTGACTTTTTTAGGGTAAGGAACATGGCACCATATGGGAGGGACTTTCTTCTTCATATAATGCTCAAAGGCATTTTGAGTGAAATCTTTCCAAAAAGATTATATCAAACCTGCTTTTGAAAAGATTGTACCCACAGGAAACGATTCCACAGGAATGAAATCCGAAGAGCAATCAAACCCAGGATGAATCAAAACAACCAAGGAAAAACAGTCTCCCACAGGAAAAGTGTTTTTGCCATATATCAAAGGAATTACTGATCAGATGGGAAAGCTTATGAAAAAGCATAACCTTCAAGCAGTATTCAGACCCACCCGAAAAATACAACAGATGCTACGATCAGCAAAAGACAGTAGAGACCCCCTCACCTCTGTAGGAGTATACTGTATACCCTGCAGCTGTGGACAAGTTTACATCGGGACCACAAAGCGTAGCATCCAGACAAGAATAAAAGAACATGAAAGACACTGCAGACTTGGACAACCTGAAAAATCAGCAGTGGCTGAACATAGCCTAACTCAAACAGGGCACAGTATCTTATTCCAGGACACCAAAATACTGGACAACACTTCCAACTACTTTGTCAGACTGCACAGGGAAGCCATTGAAATTCACAAGCATAAGCAAAACTTCAACAGGAAAGAAGAAACCTTAAGAATGAACAGAGCATGGTTTCCAGTTCTGAAAAACACCAGGCTAACAAAACACTCTATACTCGACAATAGCCCTGCAGAGAAGATTAGCACATCAAGCACCAATCCATATGCAAAAGAACCTCCTCAGGATACAGTGAAGCCTCCCGCCATTAGCATTCCACACCCTGGGAAACTCTTACAGGATGACTCAGCTCAACCCTACCCCTCCTGAGTAGATACAAATGATCTGCCAACATCTTTTCCACACTGTGACACTGAGAGATCTCTGTCTTTTGGTGCTACACCTCTGAAGATGCCAGCCACAGCTGCTGGCGAAACGTCAGGAACTACAATGCCAAGACCACGGCAATACAGCCCGGAAAACCCACAACAACCATCGTTCTCCGGCCGTGAAAGCCTTCGACAATACACAGTTGGTTTTGATCAGCAATCTACCTAGGGATCCAGATGAGCAGTAATAAGAAGTCATAAAAATTTAAGAGTACAATTAGTGAATTTCCTAGGGTGAATTCAAATGTTTTTACTATTTTACAGGAAAAAATAGTATTGATAATCATCACTTTGAAAGCTAGATCTCATTAAAACTTCAGACTAATTGTATTTCCCAACATAAATTAAAATCATGTACTACAGTGAAGATGCACAATAACTAATGCTTCAGACTTTCTTCACAGTATAATCTGTTTTAATATAATAGCTTGATTTAAAATACCATTTAAACATATTAAAAAGGAACAAAGTATGTTTTGAGCTGCACTCTTGTGACCTTTTCCTGCTTAATATACTTATTCATTTGCACTGCTTTCTGAATTATTAATACTAATTAGTGCATTTTCCCTATTACATTTCATGTTTACACCTGTGATCATTTCTGCATCATTAGAAAATAAGACTCATATTACTTGAAAGTCCGCCAAAGATAAAATTCTAACACACTGACTTATGTGTATTTACAGACATAGCAATGAAGCTGCCACAGCTCCCAATGAAACACTTAATGCTGGAACTACATTTTTAAATTTAATAACAGCTCCTCATTAAAGCTTTCCCACGGTAGTTTGTGCTGTGTTCAGCATTTATTTAAATTCAAAGAACACACTAATGTAAAAACATTTTCTTCCTCAAGTTATTAGTAATCATTGCTTTTATGCAGACTTTTCAATTACTGAAGCTGTATATGGAAATTTGTTTCTTTTTTGTTAAACATAATTTAATATAAAACCTTTTAAAGAAATTTAAAGATCATCTATTGCTTATACTTGTTTTCTGGGGAATGAAAACATGTAGCATTAAAACTCCAAAGCTTACATTAGCAGATGAACACACTTACAATATAAAGACACTTAGGAATAATGCACTTTTAAGAGTATTGAAAATGTTGCAATACTTTTATTAAAGGACAAGATATCCTTCCTGACTATCAAGGTGCTATTCAGATGTCAAAGTTTGTTCTAAAGGGCACAAATCTAGTTTGTAGTCTTGCTTGCTCCTTCTTGCACAAACGGTTTGATGGAAGATTTCCTGATTACTCTTTGAATACTATTTTGCTGTGATGTCCACTTAGCATGAACAAATGTAGTTTATTTCTTCCCTACAAGCCAGGATTCTAAACCAGGATTAAACAAACTGTAATAATGTTTGACTGAAAATTTCTGAAATGAGGAAGTCTTCAGTTGCACTCCACATGCAACAGAGAAGGGAACACATGAAAATGACAATAGTCCACAAGTGTCATAAAAAATTAATGTTTGTGGTGCCTACATACTGTCTTGGAGTTCTCTCTGTCCATTGTCTCCAGACCATACATACTTTAATAAATCTCTATTGTTTTCCTCCTTCATAAGCTTTTCTATAAACTAAAAAAGCTCCAAATGCCATAGACTTTCCCTGTAGTGAAGGTGCACCAATCCCTTGATTATTTTAGTTGTTCTCTGCCACATATTTTCCAGTGCTATAGTCTTTTTGAGGCAGAACATCCAGAAGGGGATACAGTATTCCAAATATGGCCACACTAGATCTATTACATTACTGGTGGTTTTATTTTCAGTCCCTTCCCCTAGCATAGAAAAGCCTTTTTACCACCACTGCACCATGAGTCAACATTCTCTTTGACTTATCCACCACAAACTCGGAGATTCCAGTTGGCGCAGAACGCTCAAACTTGATTATTATCAGGAGCGAGGCAAAGCATTCATATTACTCCCATTCTGCAATCACTCCATTAGTTGCCCATCAGTTATTGGGCTCAATTCAACATTTTATCTTTTCCATACAAAGCCCTTCATGGTCTTGGCCACTTATATCTGCAGGGCCACTTCTCTCTCTCTCTGTTTCACCACAGCTGCTTTGCTTATCTGAAGATAAAGCTTGCTATACATGCACATTCTCTGTGGTGGCCCCCACATTATGGCATGGCCTGCCTGAAGAGGTCAGGAAAGCCCGCACTCTCTTGGCTTTCCACAGATTATGCAAAACAGAATTATTCAGGGTTGTTTGGGTTTTTTTTACTCAGGTAATAAGGCTGTGCTGTATGAAGAAATGGCTCCAAGAAATGCACTGGTAAATGGATAGGGACTGTAGACTATACTATTAGGTACTGTCTATTGTGGTAGATATTCTCCCACTAGGAGTTTCTGCAATGTTTAATGTGTCATAACAAATTATTGTGTTTTGTTTCGGGAATTGTTTAATCTCTGTTTTTGGATGTATGCCTGCTTTTAAATTGCTGTAAACCATACCTTATTGTATCGTTTATGGAATGTCCAAGATGTTGACCATATTGGCCAATACTGTGTAATCTACTTTGAATTTCAGTGAGAAAGAGGGACTATAAATTACTTAAGTAAAAAAATAAACAAAATAAAAAACAAGATAATAAAAACAAATTAAAAATATAAAAACCTCTGAACATCACTTGCTTCGGAAACACCACCATAAATCAGTGGCTATTTGACCGCACAGAGTCACACAGGTGGAGCATGCATATTACTCCCTTTTTTCAGTCACTCCATTGGCTACCTATCAGTAATCGCACTCAATTAACTCACATACAAAGCCCTTCATGGTCGTGGTCCCTCATATCTACAGGAGCACCTCTCTCCCTATACTCCACCACAGCAGCTTTACTCATCTGAGCAGGACCACCTGCAGGTGTCACCCTGCAAATGGGCAAAATCAACAACTGCCGGATTATTTGCATTCTGGAACCCCCCTTGTGAAATGGACTGCCCCATTAGGTTAGGTGGGCTCCCACTTGCCTGGTTTTCTGCAAACTGTGCAAAACTGAATTATTCAGAAGGGCTTTTTTACACAGAGAGGAAGGCTGTACTGTAAGGAAATGGTTCAGAGGCTGTACTATACTACTGTGCTTAAGGGACAGGGGCTATGTACATACTACTATGTAGCTTCTGCATAATCTAATAAGTCTTGTCTAATTGCTTATGTCTTGTTTTATCAGTGTTTCACCTCTGTATAGGATTTCTATTGGTATTCAAATTTCTGCAATCTGTATCTTATCGCATAGTTATCGAATGTCCAAGCCATTGATCGTATTGACTCACACTATGTAATCCATCTTGAGTCTCAGTGAGAAAGGAGGATTATAAAAAGGTAAATAATTAAATATCACTTTCTTGGTCAGTCACTGCCACCTACCCAATTTGGAGAGATCCTCTTGAGGTTTTCACAATATATTTTATTTTTCACCACCCTGAACAATTAGATGTCATGCACAAATGTGGCCACTTCATAGCTCACCAGCAATTCCAGTTTATTTATGAATTAACTGAAAAGCACTGATCCCAACACAGATCCATGAGAAAATCCACTGCTTACTTCTCTTCACTATAAAAACTGCCCACTTACTCCTGCCTTCTACTTTCTGTCATTTAACCAGTTACTATCCCATGAGAGGAGCTGTCATTTTATCCCATGACTGTGTCAAGTATCTTCAGAAGTCTGCTGTCTCTCCCTTAACAATGTGTTTGTTAACACTTCTTCTAAGTAACTCCAAGATGAGCGAGATGGGACTCCCCTTTGCAGATTCTCCATGTAGAGCAAGAAGCTAACATTTTTCAGCACCTTCATCACTGAGCGGCAATAACCTGTTGCAGAATGAAACTTTTTTAAAAAAATAATTAATAGTTTCTTGGGACATTTGACATTTGTATTACAGCCAATTATGGAACACCTGGAATTGCATCAAAAGATAAGAAAGAAAAGATCAAAATTTGAGATAAAACTATATAAAAATGATTAATATGTTATTGCTTGAATGTATAAACTTGCTGAAATTTGAGCCAGAGGAAGAGCAAGTGAAAGAATCAGTGATGGGCAGCGCAATCCTAAGCCCTGAGTCAGAGCCCCTGCCTGCATGTTGATATAAAAGTGGTGCTGCTCCCTATGGACTTTTGCAGGAGAACCATTCAGGCACGAGAGCAAGGTGAGGCACGGCTGCCGCCAAGAGCACCCACTCGCTGTTCCCCTGACAACCCCGCCCACACCAGTGAATGGCCGCACTGTTCCCCTGACAGGCGGATAAGAGGCATAGCCAATGGGGTGGCCATGATCCCTGCTGCCCACCAACACCCTCCCATCAGGGAGCAGGCATCCTTGCAGGGGCGGGGAGGCAGAAGTAACACTGAAGTTGCAGATCGGGCACCCAGCCTCTCACCCGTTCAACCCCCATTTTCGATGAGGGCTAGGCCGGTGGCTGCAACTCTGTGCACATGCAAATCTCCCTGCTGCCACCATGAGAAACAGGTTCCCGATCCCTGAAAAGTGGGACCAGAAAGGCGGCAGGAACTGGCGAGGGTCGCATTTGCAGCCTGCAGCACTTGGGATCAGCCCCCAGGTTCCGAAGAGGCGGGGGGGGGTGTGTGTGTGCTCTTCAATGAGTGGCAGGAATAACTATTGGAAACCATGCGAGAGGCCAGAAGGCCCATTGGAGGTGATGGGAGTGAAAAGTGCCCACAGACTTGTGGCAGTGCCACTTGAACATATCACCGCATCAAGATGCGAGAACGCGAGTTGGACCACGAGAGCCATTCTCCAGTCCTGGGGTGACAGCCTCCCAGAGTGGACTGACAGCTTGTGGGCTAAACTGCTCTGTGGGCTATCGTCCACCCCCTCCCCGTGCCAGATTTCCCAAGCCCATCCCTGCCTCTGCAAACAGTGAAAAGGAGCGTGGTTCATACTCTCGGAAGAGGAGTCCTGGAGATTCCAAGATTTTACTCCACATCCTCCACCTCCCGGCAGCTACCATTCCGCTTCCCCCACATGCAGCGGTCATCTGCCTGGCTTACCAGATGCCAGCAGCTGTGCCTGTCAGAGAATGAAAGTCCTCTGCGGTGCCTCACCCCCAGCCAGACATTCATGGGCCACACTTCAATTCCCACCCCACTGCCTGAAATTACATTGGGGGGGAGGGGGCAGGGAAGCTGGATGAGGCCCCAAGGTACCACTTGACACCTGCTCCTTCTGGCAGCAGAGCCCACCCCATCCATCCCAGCCCTGAGCCAGGAAACATTTGTGGGGATGTGAGAAAAGACATCCCAATGGGGAGTTGCTCACCCCAGAAGCACACACTGATTGGTCCTCATAGTAGTTGCCATCCTGTGCCCTGTTCGGGCCATGTGGGCAGGGCTCGGTGCCAGGAGGATGGCCCGAGTTTTCCCGTTCAATGAGTGTCTATGGGCTACGCCTCCATTTTTTGTGGTGTAACTTTCCGCCGCTGTAGGGGGCGTTCCTGGGCCTGGAGAGGCTTTGGAAGCCAACTAACTTGAGGCTCGCCCCCTCCCAGCCCCCTCCACCACCGGCGCAGGACTTTCACAGAATCAGAGTTGGAAGGGGCCATACAGACCTTCTAGTCCAACTCTCTGTCCAATGCAGGATGAGCCTAAAGCATCCCTGACAAATATTCAGCCTCTTCTTGAAAACTGCCAGTGAAGGGGAGCTCACCACCTCCCTAGGCCGCTGATTCTACCTTTGAACTACTCTGACTGTGGAAAAGTTTTTCCTAAGATCCAGCCAGTACCTTTCTGCGTGTAATTTAAGCCCGTTGATTCGAGTCCTATCCTCTGTTGCCAACTGGAACAGCTCCTTGCCCTCCTCCAAATGACAGCCTTTCAAATATTTAAAAAGAGCAACCATGTCCCCCTTCAATCTCCTCTTCTCCAAACTAAACATTCCCAAGGCCTTCAGCCTTTCCTCATAGGGCTCTGTCTCCAGACCCCTGATCATTCTCGTCGCTCTCTTCTGCACCCTCTCAATTTTGTCCACGTCTTTTTTGAAGTGAGGACTTCAGAACTGTACTCAGTACTCCAGGTGTAGCCTGACCAAGGCAGTATAGAGAGGGGCTATGACCTCCTGCAATTTCAGTTCAATGGCCCTTTTGATACAACCCAAGATCGAGTTTGCCTTTTTTGCCACCACACCACACTGACTGCTCATATATAGTTTACAGTCCACTCTTACTCCAAGATCTCTTTCGCATACACTGCTACCCAGAAGTGTATCCCCTATCCTGTATTTGTGCTTCCCATTTTTGTGACCTAGATGTAATACTGTGCACTTATCTGCGTTGAATTGCATCCTCTTCACAGCCGTCCACTTCTCTAGTATTCAGGTCTTGTTGAATTTTAACTTCAACTTTAACTAATTTTATCTACTTGGGTGTTTGCCACTCCTCCCAATTTGGTATCATCAGCAAATTTAATGAGTAGCCCGTTCATAGAATCATAGAATAGAATCATAGAGTTGGAAGGGGCCATACAGACCATCTAATCCAACCCCCTGCCCAGTGCAGGATCAGCCTAAAGCATCTCTGACAAGTATTCATCCAGCCTCTTCTTGAAAACTGCTAGTGAGG
Source organism: Eublepharis macularius (assembly GCF_028583425.1). Taxonomy (NCBI): domain Eukaryota; kingdom Metazoa; phylum Chordata; class Lepidosauria; order Squamata; family Eublepharidae; genus Eublepharis; species Eublepharis macularius. The sequence continues at coordinate 193,271,339 of NC_072790.1, forward strand.
GGGAGCTCACCACCTCCCTAGGCAGCTGATTCCACTTTTGAACTACTCTGACCGTAAAAAAGTTTTTCCTAATATCCAGTCGGTACCTTTGTGCATGTAGTTTTAGCCCATTGCTTCACGTCCTACCCTCTGCTGCCAACTGGAACAGCTCTTTGCCCTCCTCCAAATGACAGCCTTTCAAATATTTAAAGAGAGCAATCATGTCCCCCCTCAACCTCCTCTTCTCCAAACTAAACATTCCCAAGGCCCTCAGCCTTTCCTCGTAGGGCTCAGTCTCCAGACACCTGATCATCCTCGTCGCTCTCCTCTGCACCCTCTCGATTTTGTCCACATCCTTTTTGAAGTGAGGCCTCCAGAACTGCACACAATACTCCAGGTGTGGCCTGACCAAGGCAGTATAGAGAGGGGCTATGACCTCCTGCGATTTCGATGCTATGGCCCCTTTGATACAACCCAGGACTGAATTAGCCTTTTTTGCCACTGCATCACACTGACTGCTCATATTCAGTTTACAGTCCACTCTTACCCCAAGATCCCTTTCACATATACTACTGCCCAGAAGTGTATCCCCCATCCAGTATTTGCGCTTCTCATTTTTGTGGCCCAGATGTAATACTGTGCACTTGTCTTTGTTGAATTGCATCCTATTCACAGCTGCCCACTTTTCCAGAGTATTCAGGTCTTGTTGAATTTTAATTCTATCTTCTTGGGTGTTTGCTACCCCTCCCAATTTGGTATCATCAGCAAATTTAATGAGCAGCCCTTCCACTCCTTCATCCAGATCATTGATAAAAATATTGAAAAGTACCGGGCCCAAAACTGAGCCCTGCGGCACCCCACTGGACACCTCCCTCCAATCTGATGAAACGCTGTTGACCACCACTCTTTGAGTGCGGTCCTCCAACCAGTTCCCTATCCACCGAACTGTCCTATAGTCTACTCCACAGTCTTCCAGTTTACCCATTAGAATGTCATGGGGAACCTTATCAAAAGCTTTACTGAAATCCAGGTAAATCACATTGACAGAGTTCCCACGATCCAGTAAGCTTGTCACTTGATCAAAGAAGGAAACCAGGTTGGTCTGAAGATCTGTTGGGGACAAAACCATGTTGACTTCCCTGGATCACTAAGCAGTCCTTCAGATGCTCACAGATCGATCCCTTTAAAATCAGCTCTAATATCTTCCCAACAACAGAAGTCAGATTGATCGGCCTGTAGTTTCCTGGGTCATCCTTCTTCGTTTTCTTAAAGACTGGGATAACATTCACTCTTCTCCAATCTTGTGGCACATTCCCAGTCCTCCAGGAGGCCTTGAAGATGATGGACAGAGGCTCTACAAGTTCTCTAGAAAGTTCTTTGAGCACTCTTGGGTGCACACCATCTGGCCCAGCGGATTTGTATTCATCTAGACCTTGCGCTGCACTTACGCCTCCACCCAGCCGCCAAGCGTGCCCGCTGGTGGCAACCTGTCTGCGGTAGTGCACCTTGGGCGGCCACCAGCAAAGAAGGGGTTATGTCCATGTAAGTGCCATTTATGCCTGCACAAGCCTTAGTTCTGTCCCTATGCACTTTCCACACCTCCTCTTAGGATTGCACAGTAAATGTGCTAAAAACTTTGGATATATGACTGGAACAATGAGAAAATATGTGGTTAAAAGTGCTGAAATTTATGATAAGCTCTAGTCTAGGACCCATGGGATAGGGAAAATGCCCTTCACACAGACACCCCCACCCAAGCTTCTGCTCATCCAAACAGTATTCTCTCCCCAAAAGCAGATGAGAGGGGGAGGCAAGACACAGCCAGCTCCAGATCTGCCTTCTCTGGGTAACAGTCACCACCTTTTAGCACAGCATTTGAGTTGTCATGACAACTCAGAAAACTGTGTAAACTCCACAAGATTTTTTTTAAATATGATGTCTGAACATGTACATATATTATTCAACATTTTAAAGGGGCTGTTAACCTCCAATTTTATTTAACAAATCAGTTTTTTCTGTAGAACTCTAAACTGTAGCCAGGGCTGGCTCTGTTGTACTGAGATTTTGATCTGTTTGAGAACCAGCCCTTGGTTATTAGATATAAACATACCTCTCTTTAAAGGACAACTCTTCTTGTGGCAATGTGTTATCTTCTACAAAAATGGCACTTGTTCACATAGGTCGATAAAAGATGAAATCCCATCTGATCACCTAAAGATGTAAAGACCCAGAAAAATTCAGGGGGGTCATCTGTCCCCTGAACTTTCAGATGGGACGTTTTAGGAAGTAGGGAACAAAAAATCTCATGTGAAATATTTTCTCCTTTGGAATGAGTGAAAATGTTTTTTGAGACAAAATTTTACTCTCTCAATATGTAAAACAATAATATATAAAATAATCTACAGCATTCAAAAATAGTAATTCCTGTAAATATTGTAGACATATACAGCATATTGGAGGATATTTTTACAGGTTAAAATATGACTAATTTTGTTGACAATCACTTTGCTATAAAGTGTATGATGATACTATACTATTGAAGAATTAACGGTTTTATATGTATGGTGTTTAACTCTATATCCAAATACACCTCTAATCCTGTGACTGTAGGAGACTGTTTCTATCCAGATAATACTTCTTGGCATTTATACTTCTTCAGATAGTAAATTATATACACATTTGTATTTTTTTGCAGTTGTGACAGTTAGAATAATTATCTTTACTATACATTGCACTAAACTCTGGCTCCTATGACCAGAGTCATTATCCTAGTCGATTTTACTTCTGGAAGGATATTTCAAAAAGCGCATGAAAAAATGCTTCTTGTTCAAGAAAATTTAGGGTGGGGGGGGGATCCGGACAACTAAAAAATAGCCGATGCGTAAATGAATTGCTCACTTGCTATCAGCGTCTTGCAGAAAGGAAACAGGAAGGAAACTAGATAAAATTTGGTTTGTATCAGAGAGGGAACAGACTGTGTCAATGTGGATGAAAATGGACAAAAATTACTGCCATAAGCGGCTAAGAAAATCTCATATAGTGTGAACATAACTAAGATTCTCATGGCACCTTGAAGACAAATTTATTGCAGCATAAAATTGTGGGTCACAGACCACCCCACCAGAAGTTGCATTCAGTAGGCAGAGATATATAGAGAAAGCTTCAAAGAGCAGAAAGTATGGAGGGCGTGTTAACTACAAAAAGACTCTAGAAGACAGACAGTCCAATCCTAAATAAAGTTACTGCAGGCTAAGACCAGCGATTTCCATGGGCTTGGATTGGAGTAACTCTGTTTAGGATTGCACTGTGAGTTTCCCCAAGGCACAACTTATTATGCTACATTGCAAACCACAGATAAAACAAGCTCTAAGAGTAAAGACTCATTCAAGAGGGTATGAATCTCTCCCACCCTTGATAAGTTTGCAAAGTAGAATGATTCTCAACAGCACATCTAAATCTATAAAGGAGGAACAATTACTTTTTGTAGCTCAACAGAATTTTAAGGTGTCACATATTTTGACTAGCATGGCTATTCCTCTGGATACAGTTATGGACATATCAAACAATATTTTCTAATGTTTTCCACAGTCAGATTGGAGCTTCCATTTATCTTTTCAAAATCATGATATTAAAATAGTGTTAGATGTAGTATGATAAAGGAAAGGTAGAGTCCATGTAAGCAACAACGTTAAATCACATATTCATTAAATATACCCTAGTTTGGAGGAACCAAACAGCAGTTTTACTAAGCTGCTTTTCACAAGATGGGAAATATGAAAGTGGAACAGTCCATTCATAAACCTAGCACTGTATTTCTTGGTCCAAATTGTGCTTTTCAGTTCCAAAAACCAATGATCCACCATGTGGGTATTTACTGTACCAATCTGCATCCCACTGATATCAATATGAACTGTTGACTGGGCCGCAAATCTTTGCTTGACCTTTAAAAATAATTTCTGTATTCTCTCCATGTGCGTACATATCCAACACATTTGTTATCCGTCTTATGAAACAAATGCTTTGCTACAAAAGTTCAAAGTAATTCACTGTAGCACCCGTTCTTTCAAATGGCAATATGAAATGTGTCATAACTGTTCGTTTGATAAAGTCAAAATCACAAACACAAGCTCCTTGAATGTCTTAATCCTGAATAAACATTTATGTGGATAAACAGGCTCGCAAACCTGTCCTTGTTCCTTCTCACTGGACCCCTGGGAGGCAAGAATAATCTTGTGGCTGGCCCAAGTCACTCCCTCTTCGCCTTGCTCCCCAAGGATGCCAATAACAACCTGGATAACTACCAACTGCCACTATGCCTCTGAGAAGTATCTCCTGTCAGACAGAGTCATATGCACTGCTGTTTAGAGTTCCCATACTTGCATGGTCCACTTCCATTTCCCAGCATCATGAGGAACACCTAGAGGGCCATTTTTTTTCTATTATGTTAAAGATTTGAGGGCAAGATTATGTTGATTTGGGAGGGCTTCCAGTGGGTTTAGTTTATCTGCCTACAGACTAGCTCATCTTCTCAGGAGATGAATTATGTCCAATAACTGATATTTTAGCACAAGGATTTGCTTTCCTCAAGATGTTACGGTCAATGTATTACATCATCGGAAGAAATCACTATAAATATTCCTACCCTGCAAGCAGTGACTCTAACCCAAACAGCAGCACTTTAAAACTTAGGCACACAGTGATATCCGCAGCCAAATCTTGAGTCTGATAGTTGGGCAGGCATAAAGTTCAGCTGTTCCAATTGCACAGCTATACAGCTGCCTACTGTACTCCAACTGGAAATCTTTTGTTCCTTCCTGCAAGGAATCCACAGGCTAGGCCAGGATGGATCACTTATATAATCCTTGTGCATTATGCATAAGAACCAGCTGAAGCCCAGCCAATACTTCGCGGAAGGGAATCATACTAGTGGAACATTTGTTAATATGTTAACAGACTAGGTTTAATTTCAGAAATGGACCAGATAGATGGATCATGCAGGGGCCATCAGGGGGCTTGTAGCTGCACACTTGTTGCAGGATACAGGGTGGACAATATGTAGTCTCTATGAGTCCACACCCCTTTTGAAAGCCATCAGTAGTGGCAGTTTCCATTCAATGAAGGGTTAGAACCATGACTCTGAGAAATTAAGAATTTCTACCAGTTATACCTATGTAATGAAATCAGTTACAGAGGCAAGGAAGATAGTCTTGTTCATTTTCCAAAGAAACCACACAACTTCCCTTTTAAAATGAGATTTTAACTAGGAAATGAAATGGGATGAAGGTGCTTCTGAAGGGTAATTATTTTACTGTTGTAATTATTGATGTTTTAATCAAGTAATTGCATTAACTACGTAATGTCACCCCATTGTATTTATTGATCTTCTTACTTGCTACTTGATGGAGGCAGAATACAAATTCTCTAATAAATTATAAAAAAAGAAACATAAGGCATTGAGAGCCTTGTGTACCTTAAAACAAACAAACAAAAAAGAAATACACAGCCACTAATAGTATGTTTAAAAACCACAAGTGGTGTTTCTTCCCCTTAAAAAATAGAATAAATGATTTGGAACTGTCCGGGGTCTGGGTCCCAGGCCCCAGACTTGCCAGGAGGAAGCAGTGGGAGGCAACCGGGAGGCAGTGGCCCTACCACCCCAGCCAGCAACCAGGTCCAGAACCTGCCCACTCCAGGGGGAAGAGGCAAAAGGCCCAAGCCTCAGAGGGCTGGGGGGAGCAGGGGGAGACCAGCCAGTCCCATCCTCCAGGGGGAAGAAAGGGGGCTAAGCAGGACAGAGGCAAAGGGCCAAGGCAGGGGGAACAGGGACCCAGCAACAGCCCAAACAGAGCCCTTACCTGCCAAGGAGGAGAAACAGCCACTACAGCCCAGAGCCACACCCTGGCTAGAGGACAGCAGCCTGGCTCAGGAGGTGATAGGAGCCAAGCCCCTCCAGGTGGAGCTGCCACAGGCATTCTGGGGGAGGGGATGGGTAGCCCCGCCCGGCATCAATGAGCAGACAGCCCAGAAGCTGGCCAGGGCAGCTCCTCGCAAGCAAGGCCAGGCATGCTCAGCAGCACAGAAGCTGGCTGGGGCAGCTCCTTGCGAGCAAGGCCAGGCATGCTCAGCAGCACAGAAGCCGGCTGGGGCAGCTCCTCATGAGCAAGGCCAAGGAGACCTCAGCTGGGGATGGCTCGCATTCAACCCCACCCTGCCAGCAAGGCAAGGAAATCCGTCAATGTCCGTATATGTTCCACAATGGGAGATCCAAGGATGGGGAGGTGGAGATCCAAAATGGAGAATAAATATTGCCAATAATGGTTTCATCATGCATGGACTATGACTTTTAAGTTAAATTATTTACGTACTACCCCGGATATTTATTCTCCATTTTGGATCTCTACCTCCCCATCCTTGGATCTCCCATTGTGGAACATATACGGACATTGACGGATTTGTATTGTATTGTAAATGTTACATACACTGTTTACGCTGTATTTGCACTTGCTATTTGCACTTTAATACAATAGATATATATTACTATATTCCCGGCAAGGTGTTGGTTGTTTATCTTACTAACCGGGCTGTCTCCCTGATTTTTGTTAAGCAAGGCAAGGAAGCCAAGAAGGGATTAGTGGTAGGAGGGAAACACCTGAGGGAAGGCACAGCTGGGCCAAGTCAGGAGAGGGAACAAGCCTAGAAGGAGGGCGGGGCGGATAAAGGAAACCCTATATAAGGTGGCTAGGAAGAGCTCTGAGGTGGTGGGTGTGAGTAAGGAGTGATGGTGTGGAGTGAGAGCAGAGCAGTGTGAGAGTGGAGGCTTGGAGGAGAGTTCTGGGAGGAGGAGATGATGGAGGACGCGGAGGGTAAGCAGGCCAGGTTGAGCAGGCCAGCAAGTGGACTGAGAGGGAGTCTGGGTGATGTATACCGCCCCTCCTTCCACAGAGCAGGGTCCTGCAGTATCCCTGGTGCCCCTCTGATGTCAGGGCTGGCCCAGCTGGGGCTCTGCCCAGCGGCGGCAGCGACAAGCCCTGACAGGAACCATCTAAAAAAATAGATCCAGAGGAGTTAGCCACGTTAGTCTGTAGTGGCAAAAAGAGTCCAGTAGCACCTCCAAGACCAACCAATTCCACTGCAGCACAAGCCTTCGAGAATCACAGCTCTCCCCACCAGATCTGTGAGAGGTGCTACTGGACTCTTTTTGATTTTGCTACTACAGACTAACACTTCTAACTCCTCTGAACCTTTACAGAAGCAGCAAACTGATCTCCATATCAGAAGGAGCTGTTTGCATCTAACCCGCCCTCCCCTCTCCTCCTCTATATCTGACCAGTTTCTTTTGGCCCTCCATGCATCTGATGAAGAGAACTGTGATTCTCGAAAGCTTATGCTACAATAAAATTGGTTAGTCTTAAAGGATCTAAAAAAAATAGAGTCTCTTCCTAGTTTGTGCATCTCCCACTATCTTTCTAAAAGCAAAGGCAGGGGCATTCTATTGCAACCTCACACTTTAGAGCTATCATACTCCAGGGATGGAGATCTTGTCTGTTTCCCTTCCCCAGTAGCACACTTCAGATCGCTAGACTGAATAGGTGTGGTAAGTATCCAGAGATCAGACTCGGAGAGTTCAAAATATAAGAAAGTTAAATAAATGAATAGAACAATACACATCTTCTGTTCAAACTTTTGGACTTAACAAGGGAACAAACAAAAGATGAAAAGATGCAGACTTCTGTCCTTTCTCTAAGTACTTCTCTTAAAAGATGTTTGACTTAGGACAGGTGAGCTACAGTTGAAGTTGCAGTAAGTTAGATCCCCAGGTTGGGATTTCTCTCCAATGTCCTTTGCCTGGTCTAGGTGGAGCCCCTAGGTGAAAGCTCTGTCCTTCATGGCTTGTGTGTAAGACTTTAGTCTTCCTGGCTTTATGGCTCTAAGTGCAATTTACTAGCAGGAGATGGAGTAGTAAGCCATTAGCATAACTAAGATCACGAGTGCTTTGTGCTGGAAGCGTCACTGCTCCTATCTCTAACCCCCCTCCCATGTCAGCTATCGTTATTCAGCAGGGCTCTTGTCCACAGACAGAGAGCAGTAAGTGAAACATTGGGGAGAATTCTTGGGTGGAGGGTGTTTCTCCATAGTATATTTTAAATAAACTCCTAACATTGTGTTTCAAAATTGGAGGAATACCAATAGCTTGGTTGATAGCCTGGCTTGGATGTTGAGGCTGGAGTTAGCAGCATGGAATATTTAGTGGTTCAGTTCAGGTTCCTGATGGGCAATCCCCCCCGCCCCATCTCCACCCACAAGTCCACTAACTTTATGTAAAAAAACCCACTAAACATGGCAGGATCTTATCTGCACTAGTGCAGTACTTGGTTACAGAATCCAATAGGGTTTTTTTTTGCTTTTCTGTTTCTGAGACATTAACATTTAATGTTCTATTGTATTAAATCAAGAAGTCAAACATAAGTTTTTAAAGAAAATATATACAACTGAGAAAAACTAACATTGGCTTGGATTCAATCTAGAACTCTTGTGAGCGGCAGGGGGCATTTCAAGGTACCACAGGAGGAGGAGCACTCCATATGAGGATATCTTTGCATCTTTTGGGAACGCTAGTCTTGATTCATGCCACTGACACAGGGTACAGTGAGAAGGGGTGCCTCAATGGAAAATTTAGCCCCTGGGCCTCTCAGAGTTCAGTATCTCCTACTGAAAATAGTCTGCCTAATAAGGAATCACAGCATTGCATGTGAAGAAGTGGTCTCCAGTTCATGAAAGGCTATGCTAGAATAAAGTGTTGTTTTTAAAGTGTTGCACAACTCCCATTTACTCTTTTTAAAAAAGAACCTCCCTCTGTGGCATGTCACAATTTAACTTCAGTATGCAACTGTTTACAAATTTTCTGTTGGTTTTGCTTGAAACTATCAGGCAGGAGCACAACGCATCTTCCAAGAAGATTTTCATCACTCTCCATTACTAATTTTAGAGCACTTTCCTGCAGGTCCATAGTTTCATCTTGAGTATTTGGCACAGAAATTGTGAGGGTTTTATTTTTCAATGCTCATTCTTTACAGGAATTCTGGCTAGAACAATCAGTACACATTATAAAGAGAGTATAATGAAAAATTATAAAACGGTAGGTTTAAATATGCAGAACGTTGATAATAGTAATGAACTGATAAAGATCTAATAAAATACTCAGATGCAAAAGGCAGCCAATGCACAGCAGAATTGTGGATGAAGGCAATTCTTGCAACACTTCAAATGTCACCATTACCCAAATGATGCTTCCATTGGCTTAAGTAATTTTAAAATATTCTACTTAGAAGAGTCAACATTCAATGAGATGCTCTTTCCTCAGTTTCCAAAGCCTGTTCACATAATCAAATTGCTGACAGCCCGAGTGTATTGCAAAATCAAAAGTATTACACACCAGGATTAAAGGTGGATGCTGATGCTCAATACTGGATTATTGTATTTAGAAGATTTCTACCCTGTCTATTGGACTTCAAGATGGTTTACATACAAATATTAAAATAATTTTGAATAATACCAAGCAAAGATTTTAAAACTGTTTTCAAAAACAGATTATACTGATACAGGAAACTCTGCAGTTTTATCTGTAAATCATGACTGCTGTGGACTGAAACGTTATCATAGATTATTCACATGAGCACAATTTCATTGTAACAGTCTATAACTAACTTGCAGCACTACAATCGGCATGAACAACTGCCTATTAGTAATAACATTTAATAACAATAACATTTGATTTATATACTTCCCTTCAGGATGACTTAACACCCACTCAGAGTGGTTTACAAAGTATGTTATCATTATCCCTACAACAAAACACCCTGTGAGGTGGGTGGGGCTGAGAGAGCTAGAAGCTGTGACTGACCCAAGGTCACCTAGCTGGCTTCAAGCGGAGGAGTGAGGATTAGAGAGCTTCTCCTACAAATGCAGCAAAAAAAAAGGGACTCAAACAAGCGCAGGATATACTTTTATTACACTACCATTCAACAAATCTGAAAACACTCTGAGCTAAAACAGCACTACCAGAAAAATGCTAAGTTGATTCATAAGCCCCATTAACATGCTCCAAAAAGTGCTGAATGCATCTGTTTCCTGTAGGAAGTAACATTGCTCTCCTGGGATTAATAATGGGTGCTAATATTTAATAATTTATTTTTCCTCCTCTGTGTGGCCTGGAAAAACTCATATGCATATGAAGCGCCTTGTGTACACTGCTTCAGTACATAAGTCAAGATGTACAAATAAAATTACATAGTTTCCCTTACATCATAATCTATTTTGGGCATGTATTATTTATGGCTCGTGCATTTCCAGAGCAACTGCATTCCTTCTTGTGCTCTCTGTCTCTATAATGTAACGGCTGCTAGTTAATAAATATCAGTTTTGATCTTCTGGCAGAAAGATACAACAAAGACATGGAATGATGACCAATATATATTTTAATACTTTCTGAATATATCCATAATCAAATCCCTGGCAGATTTCTCATTTTTAAAAGTACAAACCCCCTGCAACATAACAGTTCCAGATTTTGTCTTGCTTACACCATGAGTTTCATTTGTTATTAAGAAAACAAATGAATTTTCCTCCTACTTGTTGATTTGTCTCATTTCCCTCATTAACATTTGGGAAACAGCAAGACCCACTAACCTCATAAGGTTGTCTGAGGTAAGGGTGGGGGGGAATCATGTATGCCATACTGAGCACCTCAGAGCTGCAAAAAATATAAAGAGGATGCCATTGGTCCTATTCTAGTATAGCCTCACAAAGTCCCATGGAAGCTTGGCCTTGATTCCATTAGAGTTCTTTCTGGTAGCTTTAATTGCAGATAATTGTCAAAATAATATGTCAGAAACACCTACTTAACATACACAGGATAGCATAGTTGAGTTTTTTGGAGCAGGAGAAAGCCAAGATGCAAATTTTTAAAAATGGAAGCATAGCATTAGCTGGAAGCCCACACCTAATTTGGATGTTCAGCTCTGCATATAATATGAATCTAGAGCATGTATTTTTCTTGTTACTGTTGAATTTACTTTTTTGTTTTGCTTTGTTTATGAGCATTTTCCACAGTGCTAATACATACAAAAGTGCGTGGAAGAAAATCCTTTAAAAATAGTGATACTCTATCTGCTTACACATACCTATGTTTGTCATAGTCATATCACCAGTTTTGCAAAGTTGCATGCAAGGTCACCTGGAGATAATTCTCAATTTCTACAAGTACAAGCCTGCTCAACTAAATGCTGCACATGGTATTTCAACTTTTGATATAGTGAGAAATGCAACAATAAAACTTCCATCCAAGCCTGAGGATCCAATAATATTAACCTCACATTTGCAAAATAGCAATTGGTTGTGTCTGCTCAGCATAGGGTAAAAAAAAAGTGATAGGTCTAATGATCAAACTTCACAAGTGACCCACACAGAATTTATGTGGTTTATACAGAATCTGTTGGGGGGGGGGGGATATCACCCACACACCCAGTTGAGGATTAGTCTTTTACTGCATTTCTTACTTTCCTCCACACAAATATGACAGCTGAAGTGATGCATTCCCCCCACCCTGTTTATTTTACAAGAGTCCCTCGGAAGCATATGAACCCAGAACAGGGCACACTCTTCATCAAAAGAGTAGTAGTTTACTCTCACTCACTTCAGCAACAGACCTCTTCAATTCTATGCTGTTGCTCACAGTGCAAGGGGGAAAGGGGAATATTGGCTGGGCATTGAGCACTTGCACTGGAGGGAGGAGCATGAAGGACACTCTCTTAACCCAACAATTTCTGTCAGATCAACAGCATTAATGACCCTTGTACCCCTAGTCTATTTCTTCCAAGCATCCTGCAAATTGCCTCCAGGATTTCTGCTAGTCCTTCAGCACCTACCCATCACCAGACAAAAGTGCTACGCCCAGACACAGCAACAAGGCGGGACATAGGTTGCCAACCTCCAGATGGGGCCTGGATTCTCCTGGAATCACAGTTCCTCTCCAGAGCACCGAGAACCATTTCCCTGGAGAAAATGGCAACTCTAGAGGACTGACTCGACGGCATCACACTCCTGCTGCGCTCGTAAGATGACCTCCCTCAAAAACTCTGCCCTCCTCAGGCCCCACCCCCACAGCTCCAGGAATTTCCCGACCTGGAGTCGACAACCCTAGCCGCGTCCCAACCTACCTAACTTGTGATGCTCCGCAAGTCCTCCTTCCGACATTCAAACCCTGCGCTGCCTCCCGTCAGGCGCTCGACAGCAGCAGCCGGGCTTCTTCTGAGGCGGCCGAGGCAGAAGTTCTTCCCCCGCACCCCGAGCGCGGAAAAAAGCCACCGGCAACCGTGGAAGACCGAGGCACACGTGGGGAACTGCTGGGAGGGCCATCGGGCGGGGCCGAGGAATGACGTCGCCTGCCGTTGCCACCAACCGACGGGTGGGCGTGCGAGGCGGCTTTTCCCCGACCGGGCATCCGACAGACGGGTTGGCGTCAGGCTCTTTGTTCTGGGCGCTGCTTCCTTACAAGCGTGGGCGCTCGCGCGGCGGCACAGCGCGCTCTGGGCTGGCCCGTCGCTCAGTCTCAGGCGTGTTTACCCAGAAGTGCGTAACTTACTCTCCGGTAAACACGCAGAGCCTGCCTCCGGTTCTAAGCTGGATGGAGCGCTGAGGTGCCACGAGGAGCCGCTTTTTCTGCGGGCGGCTTTGGCTTCTGGAGGGAACCGGCTTTCTCAACCAGCCACCCCCTTCTCGCCTTCAGTTTCGTGGCAACTGAGAGTCACGCTGCCTCCGGGGAAACCAAGGCGCGTCCCAGTGGACCCCGAGGGCAGCCTGGCTTGTCTTCATCCGTCAGGCGTCTTCTTGCAGACCAGTCCTCTGCGCCTTCTCTCTGGAATGTAGCCCGTTGCCCCCTGAGTTTGTTAGCAAAGTATTTTACTAGGACTTGAGCTGCTAATCTAAGCAGAAAGCCAGGCCTATGCATGTTTTAAATTAAATATAAACAAAGTCTTCAGTGTTGGGATTTAAGACTGCCAAGATTTAAAGGCTGTGGCTATGAAAGGAGAAAACAAGACTTAGGTGAATGTAAGCGCTCTCCTGTGACGATTTAAACTGTTATTTATAGAGGACTAGCAACAAAGCCAGTTGTGGGGGCTCTAGAAAGGGGAGGGCAGGCAGGCAGGCATTCCCTCTTCCTCCTCACTGATCCCAGCTGGATGAAGGCAGGGGGGCAGACATGGCCACCTCCTTTGCACCTGATCCCGGCTGGGTGAATGGGGGAGGGCATTGCCTCCTGCTTCACACCTGATCCCAGCTTGGTGAGGAAGGGGGTGGGCATTGCTACCTGCTCCACTCCTGATCCCAGCTGGGTGAATGTGGGGAGTGGGCATTGCCACCTGCTTCCCGCCACTCAGCTTGGTGATTGGGGGGGGGGTCAGGCATTACCACCTGCTCCGCTCCCGATTCCTGCTGGGTGAAAGCAAGGGATGGGCATTGCCACCTGCTCCACTCCTGATCCTGGCCTGGGCTTCCCACCATGGCTTGCTCTCTGGAGGTATGGCTGTCTCATCTGGGCTTCCCTCCACAGCAGCACCCTCTGGAGGCACACCAGGGTAATAAGTGAGTTACCTTGAGTACGCTTAGCCTTTTATATAGTAGGATGCTCACTTATACTTTGACAGCGCGAATATGGCCCTCTACATATTAAAAAACCCTCCACCAAGGCACTTCTATATAGCATTCATATAGAAAATAGAGCATGGGACCTCTTTCTAAGTGTATTCAGGAGCCACATCAAAAGCACAATACATGCGTGCATAAATAAGTTATGAAGGACCCATACATGTATAAATTGTAGCTTTTCCTTTCAGAATATTTAGAAGTTACCTAAACATTGGGCTAGGAAGGCTGCTGCACCTGTATATGGTGAACAATGACTGAGAATATGAGTGATTCCGCATACGTTGGATAATGCATTTCCAATCCTCTTTATAGATCATTTGGAACGGATTTTTTTGTGTGCGGAACAAAAAATCCACCTCAAACGATTGATAAAGTGCATTGAAAGTGCATTATCCAACGTGTGCGGAATCAGCCTATATCAGCTTCCTACAGCAGAGAACAACAGATGCCCATCTTTAAACACATTGGCTTAAAATACACCCGCTACTGAACTACGCTTCTTTCTGTGATAATGAAAATTTGGTAGGTGATAGTGGAATACGTAGTGAGTACACTACGCTGTATCCATTAAATCAGAGGAAAAGCAAGGTAAGTTAACTCAAAGTTTTCAAATGAACGTGGCTGATTCCGCACACGTTAGATAATGCACTTTCAATGCACTTTAGCAATCGTTTGGAAGTGGATTTTTTGTTTCACACATGAAAAATTCAGTTCCAAATTATCTCTAAAGAGGATTGGAAGTGCATTATCCAACGTGTGCAGAATCAGCCCATGAATGCTCTTAAATGATGGCACTGCAAAGATAGAAACTAGAACCACACCTGCTACTGCAGCTTGTCTCAATCAACTGAGTGACAATTCACTTCCTGGACACCACTGTACAACTACATAATGGACGAATAAATACCACCTTATACCAGAAACCAACAGACCGATACTCATATCTATTTTTTTTTATAAAATTTTTTATTGGATTAGAAATCAATATTATACTCATTACAATCAATTTCCTTTAAATATTCCAGTTCTAACCCCCTCCCTTTCCCCCCCTTTTGTTGACTTCCAACAGTTTTCCAACCCCTTCTCTATTTTCCCCCCTACTCATTTCAACCACCGATACTCATATCTACATGCCTCCAGCTACCACCCTAAACATACCACTCGGTCTATTGTCTACAGCCAAGCCTTACGTTACAACCGTATCTGCTCCAATGCTCTCGACCAAGACTCACACTTAAGAGATTTACAACAAGCATTTTTGAGACTACAGTACCCACCAAATGAAGTGAAGAAACAAATCAACAGGGCCAGACTAGTACCCAGAAACAGTCTGCTCCAGGACAAACCTAAAGGAACTAACAACAGAACACCACTGGTTGTCGCCTATAGCTCCCAGCTTAAACCCATCCAATGTATCATCAGTGAGCTACAACCCATCCTGGAAAATGATACCTCTCTCGAAGCCCTGGGTGGAAGACCTTTCCTTGCCTACAAACAGCCCCCCAACCTTAAACGACTTCTCACCCACAATCATGAATCGGCCAGCAGAGTCACCAGCACAGATACCAGGCCCTGCAACAGACCCAGATGCCAGCTCTGCCCCTCTATGTACCCAGGGAATACAATTACAGGACCCAATGGCATCAACTACACTGTCTCTGGCTCTTACAGCTGCTCATCCTCCAATCTGATATATGCCCTCATGTGCCAACAATGTCCTTCTGCTCTGTACATTGGACAAACCAGCCAACCTCTACGCAAAAGAATAAATGGACACAAATCTGACATTAGAAATGGAAACATCCAAAAACCAGTGGGAGAACACTTCAATCTACCAGGACATTCCATCAAAGACTTAAAGGTCGCTGTAGTTCAACAGAAACCTTTCAAAAACAAAATCCAACGGGAGGCTGCTGAATTGGAATTCATATGCAAATTTGACTCCGTCAAGCTAGGACTGAATAGGGACTATGAATGGTTATCACATTATCACAGGTAACAGATTTCCTTTATAGAGGCGGGGTCTGGGGGAGCCCAGTGGCGCCTGGCGTGGGCTTTTGGGGACCACAGTTCTCTTTGTCAGATGCATCTGGCGGGGAGAGCTGTGGTTATCGAAGGCTTAAACTACATAGGAATTGGATGGTCTAGCTGTTTTACTGCTGCAAACTAACAGGGCAAACTCCCTTGAAGCCTCACTCAAGCCAACTGACCCCAAAAGGACACCAAAAGGAGATGTTTACATTTACTAGCAAAGGAATGTTTTGATTGCACCCTCCCTCTCTCCCCCCCTAACTGCATCTTCTCTCTCCTCCCCTCCTCTTCTATATTTAACCAGTTTCTGTACCATGCATCTGATGAAGAGAACTTGATTCTCGAAAGCTTATGCTACAATAAAATTGGTTAGTCTTAAAGGTGCTACTGGACTCTTTTTGATTTTGCTACTACAGACTAACACGGCTCCTCTGGATAATTCACAATGTAAGGTTTCAGAGGTGCAGGGAATAAGCTCAGGGAAATATAACCAGAAGACTAATTCAGATAACAATGTCAAAAACTAAAAGGGCTTAGGAAGTGAGAAAGAACCTGATCTAGGGGAAAATCCCTTTCTGGTCCCTCCTGTCAGTAGCAGACTGATTAAGAGTGAAAGCAGTATCAAGTCCCAGACATAAGTTTTGGGAAAAATAAATTTGCTGTCCAAAATTTAGTCAAGTTAACTAAGCCTTTGACAAAATATTGTACCATTTGGCTGTAGGAGATGCACATGGCCTTGACTTCAGTCTGGGGCTTTGGGCTGGTTTGCATATTATGCCTTTAACAGATAAGCACATCTAAGCTTCTCACACACCTTGCATCCTGGAGGAGACTGGGAAAAGCTTTAAGTTCTTGCCAGCCTTCTCTTTTCTCTTGCACTGCTTTTAAGGGGAGAGTGAAGGACCGTCACTGTCACCTGATTACATGTAAAGTAGTAGCTGCCCACTGATTAACCATTACGGTATAAAGTAACTTTTGCTAGGGCCAAGAGGACAAGGCAGTCCTCTTTTTACCTATAGCAAGGTGGCAGAGCAACTGAGGAGCGGTCCACTCTTCACTTTGATCTGTAGAGTATAGCTGGATATGGAGGAGTTCCTTACATAATTCCAGGGAGAGGCACAGGAGGATCTTGGGAACACACCAACCAGCTGAATAAGAGCTAGGCTGAGCCTGCCATCTACCCCTTTCGTAACAGATATTTAAACCTGGGTGAGACTAGAAGCACAAGCCTTTCGGCAAGAGCCCCGACCGTAATCCATACCAGTGGATCCAGAACCAGTTGAGAAATTGGTACCTTTTTTGGTTGGCTTGTCTAAATTATTTTCAGCATTTCCTTGTAAAGCCCAAGAACAAAGGCAGGATAGAAATACTTTTGACTTGATAGAACAATGGTTTGATTTGGTACAGGGCAGCTTCTTGTGTCTACTGAAGATTCCACAAGGCAGCCAGCCAGCCAATACACTAACTAATCAGGTAAACAGACGTGTGCTGCTTCACAGTTAAAATGACATGACTGTGGGTGGCAAAATCAGATCCTTACCTTCTTTGCAGTGCTGTTTTTGGTGGGAATGTTTAAAGTGGCTGTTTGCCTAGATTGCTATTGCATGTGTCAGATTACTTACATGAGGATTCTCCTTTCTCCAGCATCAAATTGTTTTTAAAAAGATAAACAAGTCCTCCTTGCAAAACACAAGACCCAGGTAGCTGCTAAAGTTTATTATCAACTACTGTGTACTCATGTAGCACATGGGCTTAAATCCCCTGGAGGATTCTACAAATAGATTTCTCTCCATAGAGTGAGACTTTCTTGCCTGACCCTCCTGTTAGGTTGCCAACTACTTGAAGGAAAAAAAGGAAGCTTAATAGGTTATTTACCAAGAGATATAATTTTCCTCCAAGCCAAGAAAAAGTGTCAGCTGCCCATTTCCACACACTGAGCTTCTATGAAATGGACAGGACATTTTCTCTAGATCACGAGCAACTATAGCTGCATTCCAAAATGCTCCTTTCCCAATACTGTCCCATCCTCCTGGAAAAGCATTTCAAGGAGCATTTAGGGATGCAGTGTGAGGTAAGGAAGACATGCTCACTGGACAAAAATATTTTCAATGGATCCAGCCTATTATCTTTTTCTGTTTGTTTTAATCAAACAAGCAAGGGGCAAGATGCCACTGGTTTGTGTAATACATAAAGTAAAAAAGAAGGTTAGTATGTCCAGAATTACTGAAGTTGTATTAATCTAGTATCACTGCTGAAGCTAAGTAGGTGTGGCTGCGATCTGTGCAGGACCTTTGGAAATTTTAATGTAAACGTAGATTTCACAAATGCGATAAAGGCAGAATATAAATATAATCAAACGAATAAATTAACAAGCCTTGGTCATAACCACCTTTCCACCTTGAGTCAATTCTTCCTGCCTGTTAAATACTTTGTGCAAATATACACCTAGGCCTTTAAAATATCTATCCATTTAAAATTTTTATATTTTTTATTGTAACTGAAAAACTGTACATAAAAAGGAGGTGTGAAGTTACATTTGTCAAAACCAATGTAAGAAATATTTTATCTGCCCAACTTAAAGGGAGTGCAAACATTTTACATTTCATAAAGTGACAAAAAGTAAACCTAAAATGAATAGTTTTTGTTTTGTAGCAACAGTACATAGTCAAGCTGGGTTTTTTTAAAATATGGCAACAAAGAAAACCCCTTTCAAATGAAAAATCATATAGTTTTATTTCTAATTTTTAAAAAAATATAAATGAATTTAGAAGAGAATCACAGTATAAGGGCCCTAAACATTTTAAACCATTACAAGGTACATAAAAATAGACACAGATTCCTTGGAAACTTTAATTTTTTGATTAAGCAGCAAGCATATCACTCTTCCAGGCAAAAACACTGCTTAACACAACCCCCTACCCAAAACAGGACGTGCAAGCTGTATGCACATAATCTGGAAAGCACACAATTTTAAAAAGGACAACATTTTGCTATGTACATGTTCAGTACTACAAATGCTAGACATTTCATTACTGTGTGGTATAGTGTGTGTAAAGCAGTATTACACTACATACCTATTTCACTCAAAATGCACAAGTGCCCAGTTACAGCTTCGATAGTCTAAACTGCCATCTGCATGGCACAACCTGACCTTCAGTATACTGACGTTCTAGCAACAATCGACAACACAAAAAATCAGCAAAAAAGAACAAGAAAGTCACTGGGAGACCTGATATAAATATTTAAATACTGAAAAATCATTGTTTTGGTATTTATGCCCAAATGTACACACAAGGGTTTGATAGTTGGAAGAACCTCAGATTGAGGGTTAACATTCCAATATCACAAAGTACCAAGAATTCTGGAAATTGGAAAGCTGGTATTTAAAACCCAGCAGTGTGGCTGGGAGTACAGATATATAGGATGGACTTAATATACTACAAATAAAAGGAAAATATATTTAAATAAGTCTTAGAAAAACTGAGAAAACAAAGCGAATGAATACATCTAAAAGTTTTGACACGAGCTGTAATATGCTGTATGTAAGAGGCTGGTACAACTTTTCTGCACAGATATTATCTTAAACCTTCTTAAACTTGGAACATTAAATACCATTGTTTCAGTGAGAAGTGGGGAAAGTCAGGTGGGACAGTTAAGAAAAAATGCAAACCAGAAGACTTCACTTGCTCAATGTTTCTTGCCTAAAAATATTAGAAGCAAATCAACACAGAGCTGCACTATCCTTACCCAATGAATTAGTAAAGCATGATTTAGTATCTGCTTTAATATCAAGTTAAAATGAAAAAAAATGCATTGGCAAGAACTACAAAAAACAGACATGGGTAGTCTGAGAAGGAAGCAGTGGTAGGTACAGATATTTTTAATGTTTAATTGTTTCATACTGCCCCAGTACCTATGCATTTCGGGAGGGCACTCTTTATTAACTTACTGCCAAAGCGTAGACAATGGGATAAAATCTCAGGTAAAAAGCAGTACTACAAAGATAATTTTAAAAAGACAACAACTTTAGTAGCCACATGGCAACAGCAGCTGTTAATTGTGTTAATTTTCTATTTTTAATGTAAAGCAAAAAAGCTGGCTCATCCACTGCCTACCACAGAATTTGAACTAGCAAGTCATACTTCAGTATCAAAAGACCACACAGTTAGGTTTAACTTATTTTGTACCTTAAGCTTTGCAAACCTTCAAGACAACTTTTCCAACAGGCACACTGTAAACTTTTTCTGCAGAAAAGCATTTTTAAAGAAATCTAGAAAAGACTAAAAACATATGGTGGCTGTGTATCTGTCAAAGTCTAAATGGTAGGCTTTTTCTTAATGCTTGTGCTCCTAACATAGGAAAATGTAAAAAGGAATTCCCCAAATACATCAGGTTTACCACCAGCTTCACAGCAGTAGTTGAAACTCCTACACTAGTCAGATACTTTGTTTCCATGTACTAATGCGGTTGAATATAAAGATTTTCATAAAATAAATAGAGTAAAAACCAGTTGAGGTCCTAGTGCTTTGAACTTCTTCTTTTAAAGAAGTTAGCTGTGTAAGAAGACTGATTTCATAGACACTGTCTTGCTGTAACAATCTACTGCAATGAAGTTTCTCTTATACAGATGGATACTCACATATTTCTGCTGCTTGCCTTTTTGCATAAGACTGCTTCAATATTGTGGAAAGTTCTCTTCCCCCTTCTCTATCTGAGAAAAATAGACACTGATACAATTTTATTTGTTAGTTACCATAGTTCGGCCCTATTTTAATGCAGTGGGGACTGTGATTCTGTCTGGATTCCAATAAGTGATGGTGGCTGTGGGCCGCCAGTTGAGGATAATGCTGGTCTCGGGTTTAGACGAGGAGGCATTGAATTAGCTGGGCGGATGAGTGGTGGAGGGGGCTGGTTCAAGGTTGGCCTTGGCTGAATAAATCGAGCCTGCTGCTGAAGTGGTGGAGGCTGACGATGGAGAGCAGGAGCAGCCGGAAGGGTTGGACGAAGTAATGGAGGAGGCTGGTTCAGAGTTGTTATGGGGGTTGCTGGTGCTGGAGTAGATGCCTGGGCAGGTGGAGAAGACCCTACACATTGAGTGGTCTGTGGGATCTGGGCCTATGAACAAAGTGATAGAGATAAGTAAAAGCAGCCATTCTGTTATACATGCAGTTTAGGTTGCCACTGTCTCCAGAATATGGGTAACACAATTAGTTTATTCATTCTGGTAACTATGGAACCTTGCTTTGAACTTAACGATTTCTAAGCAATTTAACAGTAAAAGAGACCAAATTTTAAGGGAAAAAACCTCTTAAAATTCAAGATTAGTCGGCTATACATCTTTCCATAATAGCACAATTACAAAAAGGTTGGGAAGAGAGACAGGTAGCCTAGTTCGTTAATTGTTCTGTTAACAAAAGTCCCACTGAATTGAATGGGGTCTGACCTATAGACTGCTCTAACTATCAGGATGTGATGGCTTTCACAAATGGTGGTTCAGCATTCCACTTCAAGCTAAATATTACATTTTATAACATGAAGTTTAATGCTATTCCTATACTCATGCTTATTTAAGATCCGGTACACAAAAACACACCTCATCTTCTTCATCAGTGCTCTTTCCTGACGGCACATTAGTATTTTTTGTGTCCTCCCCTAAAGCAGAAGCATCACCATTAGAAGCCAGGGTTCCTTGTTCTGCTTCCCACTCCTGCAATACCTCCTCTAAGTTAAACCGACGCCTGTAGTTTACAAAGAAGTTCTTCACTTGACCAACAGTCTTGTTGCCAATTACATCAGCAATAGCTTGAAAATCTTTACCATACTTGCGGACACCTAAAAAAGGCAAAGTAAATACACCTAAGATGGTTCAAGGTGATAAGCAAAGCCTGTATGATGTATATATGCAGAAAAGTCCCCTTCGGATTACACAGACTAATTCTGAAAAATACCAAGTAGTGATTAAGTAAGCTAATAAGAAGACCACTGCATGGTTAGCAACTGTTACTGGTTGGTGTTTCAATATCATGGTTATTAGTAATTTATTAACTATGGCCCAGAGTGAGAGAACCATGTAACTAGTTTGATATGCTCAACAGAGCTTTAGTATATTGAACAGCATTCCATGTCACAAGGCAAACAACCTTTGAAACAGAGGGAACTAACAAATATGACATGTTTGTGATATGGCGAGGAATGTCTGCTGTTAAAAAAAATGTCAAACATTCTACTGTGAGCATTCAACACTTGTTCCTAAAGTAACAAGCTGGATCCTGATATATATTTTTATATATTAACATTGGAGTGTATCCTACCACTCATTCAGCCTAAGGTAAGATACAGGCCTCTGTTTTTCTAGTTGACAGCTACATTAAGCAAACAAATATAAGTAAAATAAATGTTTCTATTTAATATTTTTCTATTTTTCTATATTTTACTACTACTACTACTGCTGCTGCTGCTGCTGCTGCTGCTGCTGCTACTACTACTAGGCCTGAAACACCATGACTCCATAGTCTATCTTCACTGATTTAAACAGAGAGTAGGTTTTGTGACTGGCAACACCTACCAATTTTAGCATCTGTAAGCAACTTCTCAACTAACAATTTACAGAACAGCCAAGAATTTGGCACATTATTTGGGTAACAGGCCAGCCAATATGACTGTGAATTGGAATTTCAGGTATGATAGTTGGGGGTAACAATAACTTTAAAAATCTGAGCTCTCTGAAAGGCAAAACAATGAAGCATGAAAGGACTCTATTGTTGCAGAAACCAGTTTGTTAATTGTTTAAATATTATTATGCAGCTTCTGAATCTATTTTCTTTGGATTGTATTCAACCAACTGTAGATGGAAGGTACTTGGCTTTCCCCCACATTCTGTTACCCACCCCTTCAGGCTCTTCTGATCTCTGAAAAAATTATTCCTGGGATTGCCAGACCCCTGCTGACAAATAGCTACAGGATATGAGTGTGCAGAGCAGGAGAAAAGGGGTGAAATCCTCCCCTCCTCCATCTTCAGTGATGAAGAAAGAAGCCAGGGAAAATTAGACTTTCAAGGAATGTTGGCTGGATGCACACTTTAGCCTCTAATTTCAGATTGTCAATAATTTGTTTTATTTGAGGTGCACTCAAAATACTGTTCCTGAGCTCCAAATTTTCAATTCTAGTTCACTTAGAAAATGATAATGTATTCATTAATTAGAAATTATTATACAAACCAGAAATATTAGAATTAAGCCGTTTCTTTGGGTACAGAATATATGAACATTTCCAAAGTGCCCAGAAACAGCTTAAACAGGAAATTCATAACATTTAAATATCCAGCAATTTCTCTGCTTACTTAGAAGTAAATTCCTAATATTTACTGATTAAAATATATATATATGCCACTTTCCCCATGAAATTATCTACAAGGCTTCAATTGGGGTTAGTCTCAGTTAAGTGTGTATACACAATAGAAGCTTGAATCAGAATCTCCAAGTGGCAGACTTGGATCTGTATGTGATAGAAAATGCAATGGCTAGCTCATTTTCAAGAGAATGGGAGTCTCTAAACTCATCTTTAAAGTACCCTATAAAATTCTTCCTTTTTTACCCCTAATAGGACAATGCTCATTTTCAGAAATACAAATGAATCTGTGTTGTGGTTTACTAATACATTTTCAGAGAGTATTATGTCCACATGACAATGCCTTATACTAGTCAGACCAAGATAATGCTTTTGCTCTTGTTTGCACTGAAGATGTACTAAATTCTATAGCAGCATCAAATTATTAAATGTAAGGATCTAAAGAAGGACGCTTTAGTTCAAATGCAGGACATATAAACTGTAGCTTTTAATTTCACAAAATACTATTTTATTTAATTGCTACATCCTAGCTCATCTTAAAATAAAAGACTGTAGTGCAACCATAGATTTAGTCTGAATATGCTGCCAAAATTATTGTAAATTTTAGCTGTTCGGGGGGGGGGGGGGGACATGCTGATAGTCTTGATGGTGGTACACTTGCACCCAACAGCTGGGCAAAAAAAAAAATTGTGGGCACAGTGCACACCACAAAAGAGGTATGATAGTAAGCTTCTTTACCGATGTGAAAAAAATTAGGATTGAAGGAACAAATCTCAGTAGAATAGTTTGCTAGATACAGGTTGCAATACTATGCATTTACTTGGGAGTAAGCCCTACTGAATAAAGCAGTACTTATTTCTGAGTAAATAGGCATAGGATTGCTCTGCAAGCCTATAGGGTAAAAATATGACCTGTTTTCTGTAAGAAATTATATGTGCAGTGACCGTTAATGCCATTGTTTTTCTTCTATGCGTGCCAACTTATTTTTAAAATCATTTCTGCTAATTAACAGGACAAAACCTCTTTTATCACACTGTAAAGCTTTCATACCACTCACTGCACATATATTCTTCCAAAGGGAGAGAAGCTACATATTAGAGAGGCCTTTTCCAGGACAAAAGAAAAATCAGTAAAGAAAAGACAGCAGTAACACTAACATACCTTGTACTGCAAGGAGTTGCTCTTCTGTTGTCCAACGGGCATTAATTTTTTGATTTGACTGTTACAGAGAGAGAAATTATACAAGTCAAAACAGCTACAGCACATTCAAAAAGCATAAAACTAACAGCAGCTACAAACACCCTTCTTCACACAATAAACCATTGTTTAGTCACTCCAGTTGACAGAGGCTCTATAAGAGTTCTCAGAGTCCAATACATGCAGTCCTTTTCAAATACAGGAGTACAGCTCTATATGTACATTTCAGATTCAAGTTTGATGCATCCCACATCTGAGGCAAATAAGACAGCTCCTTTATCACAGAGATCTGCACGTGTACTGGAGACCATGGAACTCTGACTCGCAGCTAGTTCCTGTAATCCAAAGCAGAATAATTTGGAGCAAATCCCTTTGAAATAGTCCTGAAGCATCCCTCTACTGTAATGTTAGCTTGTGTGACACCAAGACGTGCTTTTGAGTTTCTCTCACTACCTGGAGCCATGTGTGAAAGAATGTCTGCAAGAGCAATGTATCAGTAAAAAATGCCTTCGAGTCCACAAAGGTTCCACATTAACCTAACTGACCATTTAAACAAAAACTGATCTAAATATCACGTGAAAATATTCTTGAAATGTATGCAAATGGTATAAGCCACAAGTTATTCAGTTAACAAAGCAACGATGCAGCATTGAACATTCATCTGCATTTCATAATGACTCACCTCAGGAGGTTTGAATTCTTCTATTCCACCTTCAATTTTCTGCTTAAGTGCACTGTTTACTTGCTTGGCATTCTGAACCTTTTCCAACAAAGAACAAAACCAGGAATGGAAATTAGTTTACACAAAATGAGATGCATACTTGTTGCTAAGTGACAAGGACAGCTGGGGTCGTCAAGCTCACTGAGCAGACAAGAGACCTATTTGTGAGCACTGAACTCTCTTATGTTCCCACAGGCAGGCACAATCATAGTTGGTGACAGGTGACTTTGACTCTGGATCAGGAACTGAAAGCAGCACCTCATTCTGCTCATATGCAGCTGAGACCCTGAGCAACCTGCCTAGACTGGTAAGGCTGCGTAAGAGCCAGGAAAACAGGATCTCCTTCCTCCATTGCTTTGCGATGATTTATTTAATTTATATTTATTTTACTTTATTTACATCTTGCCTTTCTCCCCAATGGGACCCAAAGCAGCTTACATCATTATTTTTCTCCATTTTCCCCCCTTGTAACAACCCCTTGAGTTAGGTTAGGCTGAGAGTATGTGACCGGCCCAAGTTCACCCAGCTAGCTTCCATGGCAGGCTGGTAATCAATCCTGGGTTGCCAAGATCCTAGTCTGTCACCCTAGCCTCTACAACACACTGCCTCTTTTGGCATGCCTCTGCCATCTTGACCAACCTACAATGTTAACAGTTAATAAAAATTCTGAAACATGGCCTGAATTGAAAAATACACAGTAGAATTGCTCTTTATGTCAGAGAAGGCATACAGTCCAATACACTAAGACAGGAAGAGACTCCAGCACAGAATCTCTGGGGTAGAAATACCAACCCTGAAAGAAAGCTTAATATTAGAGACACATGACAGCCCACCTGACTCAAACTCTGAGAAAGATCTTGAGATAAACAAAGGAATATGGAAGACAATCAGAGGTGAAAGCTATGCAATAAGTGAATTCAGCTACATTCACAATGATTAGGCAGATGTGTGCTGAGCTCATGAAAAAGAAACATTTCTAGATACCACAAATTACTGTGCTTTTGAGCAATTGGTCATTGAGGGGAGGCAACCTGGGACTTGGTTATGAGTGATGTTGAGGATCTGCTGCAAGATTTCAGTTTTAATGCACTGACCAGGAACAGTTATCACAGTATTATTAGGTTTAGCATTTATGTGAAAGTAACCACTAAACCTAAGAGGATGCCAGTATAGTTAACAAGCAATCTCACAGACACTCTAAAAGGCAAAAAGCCTTCCTTTAAAAAGTGGATGTCTTGCCCAAAAAAACATGAACAAGAAGCAGTATAGATTCTGGGAAAACAAATGTACATTGACAGTAGGGCATCATGGTGGATAGCTTTATCAATGGTTAATAGCCACACTGATTCAATGTTCTGAAGCAAGATCCTCTGAATACCAGAGCTAGAGGGAGATAGCAAAAAGAGGAGGCTTGTAGGCTTTCCAAGGACACCTGGTTGGCTGTTGTATGAATCACAATTCTAAATTAGATGAACAATTGATCTGACACAGCATGGCTGCATTTATATCCTTAACTTTCCACACAGAAAGTGGTAGAAATATAGAAATAAGAGTAGTTTACAGTTAGTGCCATTCAAGCCCAAAATAAATACATTAACGGTTGGATCTAAACTTCTGCAATCTAAATCAGTTTGTGGAAGTGGATTTTCTTCACCTTCCAGCAGACCACTGAACCCCACCCCAAATCCATCTTCTGAGGGTCAAGGGCTCCTCTGAGCAAAATACTATAAAAATAGCATGGAAGGGGTAGAATTTGCAGGAAGAAAGGGAATTCACTGAAATTACCCATCCTCCTTCTTGTACAAGCAAAGCAAGCTTGTGTAACTTGTGTCTAATAGATGATTCCATTAGATTACCACTTTCTGCAGCTCCTCCCCCCCAGGATGCTGCATGGTATTTTGTTCAAGAGGGGCCTTCAACTCTTAGCAGTGGTTTGCAGGGGACCGCTGTAGGGACAGAAACAGCTGCTTCTGCAAACTCCTGTTCACAAAACTTTGACTCCAATGTTGTCTTTATATAGGACACTTTTTCCATAGTTTAAATGAGCCAGAAATTATCCTATCAAACATCAATTAGCCTATCATGTGAACAAGTACAGCTGATACGCTACCTGGAAAACTAACCAATCTGTCAGAACACAAACTCTGGACTTTCCAGAAGGCATAGCTCACAGCCAGGATTAAGTCCGTAAATAATAAATATAATCTAAAATCTCACTTTAATGGGAATCTCTTTGTTAAACAGCATTATCTGCCCAAACACTCAAAATGCGACTGTCCTTTTCTGGTGCGCTGAATCTATGCATTAAAGAGTGGTTCTCCGTCGACAGTTGGGACTACACACCAGGGTCGTTTCCACACCGTCCCTGAGGAAGCGGTCATCTTGAAACAAGCTGTTTAATCTGGACGCTTGTAGGGCGGTGCAGCCATCAACCCAATGTGACTGGATTCCCCATAGGGTACTTCACATCTACAGTGCGACCCACCCCAACTCGGAGTTTTTCTTGGGGACCCTCAATGCTTTGCCATCTGTGGCTAGATACTCCAGTGAACTAGGGGAATGCACCTGGAATGTACTGCATGAAAAATCATTTACAAGTGCTGTTCACTGGTGGAACTCATTGAGGGTTTATGGTCTATTGTGAAGCAATTAGTCACATTGTTAAGAATGTTTGATTGTACTGTCATTTTTGTATGAACATACTTTATTATTGTACATAGTATACACGACTAAATTGATTTGTACTTTGTTATACATTTCATTGTGGCTCCTTATTGCTGGTTTGTCAAACACTAAAAAAATGGCAAAAGCGATTCAAATAATAAAAAAATAAGTAAAATGTGCTGCAGATTACCTGTCGCTTCAGCGAGATCAGCTCCATATCCAACTGCCTAAGAAGTGTATTGGCTGCATTGGGGCTACAGGAAACCGCTACTACATCTTCTTGAGTTAAGTACATGCCTTTAGGAGGACGGCATTTGGAACGCTGGGAGTGGTGACGATGTTGTAAACTTTGATATTCTCTTCTACCCAATCCTATTTTGCTGGACTGAACAGGCTGCTCATTATTTCCCTTTAATATTCAAAAAGTTAAAAAATTAAATGCCACACAGACTTTATTCACTTTCCGTTTTTCTACCTTCTTGAATAGGTTCTAAAGCCAGAAAAGTGGCAGGACAAAATTTCATGCAACATATAGTTGCCTCAAAGTTCCTCCTGATTTATTCTCCACTACGACAACACTTGTCAAAACCTCACATGCAAGACAAGTACATCCAAATACATTTTTTGCATTTTATTAGGCTCAAAGAATGCATGTGGTTTGACACTGAATTTACAGTGCAATCCTTTGCAGAATTATTGCAATTTAAGTACAATGACTTTGGTTAGCTTAGCCTGGAATAACTACATAGGATCGCACTTTTAGTGGCCTAAATGGTATGTAGCCAAACCCATACTTTCTTACTTAGTGGTTTATCCTGGATGCAGCAGTAACCACTGTGCACGGATATGGGATACCTGGGTTCAAATTCCTTTGTAGCCACAATGCTTGGGGGGGGAGTTGCTTAGCTAATCTAAATTGTAAAGGATTTTATTAATTCAGAAATGCAACAAAAAGCTGCTCAACTGTCTAGTCTGCACACTATACAGTACTGTCTCAATTCTCTCAAGTTTTTTCTCCTTTTTCATTTACTTGCCAGCCAACAATTTCTACATTTTACTTAGGAAGAAGAGGAAATGGGGAAGAGCCTGCTAGATGCCTAGCAGCAGCTGCCTAACATACAGCTGACTCAGTTCTCCTCTTGCTCTACAGGTAGTTAAGCTGCCAGAGGCTGAGACAAAGGGAATTTTGTCCTTTGGCTCTTAGCCTGAGGTTTTCAGCCTTAAGCTAGCAGGAAGGTCTGTCAGAGACCTGCTCTTTACACCTTTCTTTTACTTCTACTGTATTTTCTCTTTTGAATTTTGTGTCACTTTGCATTCCTGCTGGAGAGAAAAGTGAGATACAAATAATTACATAAATAAGCAAACACCTCCTTAATCTATCAATAAGTTAATTGGGAGGGAGAGAATGAATAAGACCTGTCTGCACCACAATATAGGTGAAAACAAGGTGCAGAGGCACAACTATACAGTGAGCAGGTAGACAGGCTATCTCTGGTAGCCCCATGCAGCTTCCAGAAGGGAATGACAACTCAAGGACCCCTTGCCACCCAGCAGGGCACCTAGAAGCCAGGCCCTACTCCTCTTCCACACATGCACTTGGATCCAACAGAGCACTGTCACAGAAAGAAAGATTTTCATCCTTTCTCACTTCCTGCTGCAGCCCCAAATAACCTCCACCCCAAATGCTTCTTTGTGGAAATGCTGTTGGATCCAACCCAAGTCTACACATTGAAACCTAGCTAATATGGTACACCTGTAAAAACCATGGTAGCTAATTAAGTCCAAAGAAGGTCATTCACTTACGGGGAACTACACAGCAGCAGCTGGGAACCCTGCAGTGGTCCCAGAATCATTATGGCTTGATAGTTTATGGCCACAATGACTGCTGAAGCTACTGTAGCTTGCTCTGTGGATCACAATAATCATTTCATGGTGTTTCATCCCCATTCACACCTTAGGATGACTGAAGGGCCTTCCCTACAACACCTTTGAATTACTGTAAGACATCTCCAGGCACAGGGTGCAACTGTCCTAGTGTGCACCTTGTTCCATGAGGGAAAGTAAGACTGTGGCCTAACTTTCTCCCTAATTTTACAGGCAATGCTAAAATTTCCAATTGATGCAAGTACCTTCAGCCAAAGCAACTGTACATTAGTGGTAGAAAAATTCCAATTACTTGCTAGCAAATGATAAAAGTAGGGTTGCCAGCTCTGGGTTGAGATATTCCTGGAGATTCTGGGAATGGAGCATGGAGAGAGCAGGGTTTGGGGCGACCTTAATGGGATATGACACCATATATCACCATAAAGTTCACCCTCCAAAGCAGCCATTTTCTCCAGGATAACTGATCTCTCATCTGGAGATCAGTTGTAATTCCAGATCTCCAGCCACCTCCAGGAGGCTGGCAACCCTAGATAAAAGTAAAAGGTATCACCAGTGCTGGTTTAGTGTTGACCAGTACCAAGTTGCATAACCATGATTATGCTTTATGTAAGTAGTATAGTTAATATTTTAAAAATATAAAAAATAAAAGTTTATTACCTCTTTTTTAGTTTCTTTTTTGGGATCATAATCACTATCATTCCCATCCATTGGGTGAGTTTCTTCCACATCATCATCACTGAGAACAGAAATACATTAGTAAACTTCCTTCCTTGTCTCTCTCTTCTATTTTGCACTATATGCAAAGGTTGTTTTTTGTAGATATTTGTATTTTACATACTTAAAAGTCACATAGCTACAACGTAATAGCTTTATTAAACAGAACTGCTCAATCTAAACTAATCAGGTATTTTATGTCTTTACAGAGATTTGTAATTAAAATGTCTGTTCTGTAATCATGAACTTTAGGTGGGCACCTAGCCCTTTCCTATTGTCCCACTCAATGGAATACATAGTCTTGTATGAAACCAGAGTCAGCTCAAGAGAATAAAAGGGCTTGTGGGGGTGGGGAAGATCATGGCAAACTCTCCTTATTCTATACAAATGAATATACTATTTCTACAAGAAAAGATACAACCAAAAACTCTGATAGGGTTGGGATGCTTGCCTCTGCCACTACTGCACAGAAAACGGACCTTTGGACACTTACCGTGAAGGGTCCTTCTCCTCTGAGGAAAGGAGGACATCTTGGGTGATTCCCACCATCCAATCAAGGAGGCAGGAACTAACTTTCTTCCTCTTCCTGTCTAGCCTGTGGGACCACCCTCTCTTCAGTTCAGGTGACTCCACAAAGCAGTAACATTGAATTTATCATTCAGCAACTGTTAATACTGAGAGAAAAAACACCTGTTGCATTAACATGTACTGTAAATAAAGCATAAGCCGGAGGAGGTAGAAGAATGAGGCAGCAGGGTAGAGAAGGACGGAGACCCGGGGAGGGCAAGATGTCCTCCTTTCCTCAGAGGAGAAGGACCCTTCACGGTAAGTGTCCAAAGGTCCGTTCTCCCTCTGAGGCGGAGGACATCTTGGGTGCTCCCAAAGCAGTTTCCAGTTTCTGGGTGGGATGTGGTCTTCGTCCATGATCATGCACTGCAGTACTTTTCTACTACAGTCAGTGTCTGCTGAATCATATAGATTCGATTTGTAGCATCTTAATAAGGTCAAGACTGACAAACTTGCAGCCTTCTTCTTCAAAAGTGTTCCTGTGTAACGCTGCACTGGTAGTAGCATTCCTCAGAGTGAGCTGGTATTCCACAAGGAACCTCTGCAAGGAGAGTTTTTAGGAGTTTCGATAGTGTATGTTTTGCTATTGGCACCTACTGCTGCTGAAGACATTTTCTTCCCTAAACTGAGATGAGATATATTTAAGAACAGTAAGACTGACTTTCTAATTTGCACTATTCGGAGCAGAGGCCTTAAGCCTCCTTCTGACATCTAGGTTGTGTCAGAGCCTCTCCCTCGTCTATTTAGGGTACAGGTATAAATACGGTAGCCTTCTCTCTTGCAAACTATGCAGTCTGGAATACAGTTTTGGAAGACAGTACGAGGCATCACCTTACTATTGGGAAAGATACAGAGTTCAGGTCTGACTAAATCTTCTGGCAGACGCGAACGTAATAAGGAAGATAGTCTTCATTCTCGGCCTTCTCAGGGGAACATCCTTGGCTGGTTCAAATGGATGCTTGGGTCAGGGCTGTGTAAAATGTCTACTGAGTGAGGGCTTCCCAATAAGAGTTGTAAATTCTGAGCATAAACTGTTTTCTGAATGCTAGGAGAGTGTTGGCCACCTCTCAGAAATATCCCCATCTTAGGGAGGTGTTCCTTTCTATTTCAACACAGTTAAGCAGAGTAAGTCTAAATGAGGGAGCCAAATTGGTCCCTGCTGTTACTTGACCGGAGAGGTCAGTAGGGTGAAAGGTGGAAATATCACCATCTGTTGGAGGATGGAAAGGCATGGTCTGTTACTGGTAAGGGTAGTAATACATAGAGGAGGCCTAATGGCCACTGCAATGTCAGGGCATCTGCTTGTGAGTAGAACAAATCTTGTCATGTACCCTGGTAGTTGATGGCTGTGTTGGGGCGCACACAGGTTCATGAGGTGTTGTGAAGTGCAGTATTATGAGATGTTTCTTAAGGGACTAATCCCGTTGTCCCCTCAGCCAGTCTGCCTGGGCATTGGATATGCCTTTGACGTGTACAGTTCTGATTGAAGCTAGGTGACCATCCTCCCAGGTAAGTATCCTTGCTGCCACCTGTGTCACTTCAAGGTCTTGAATCCCCCCTGCTTGTTTATATATATTTTGTCTGCAACCTTGTCCATACAGAGCTCTGAACTGGAACAGGGCCAGACAAATTGCTCCCCTTTCTACGTCATTGATAGGAAGACATGCCTAACCTGATTCTTACACCTGTAAATATTTGTTGTTCTCGAGGGATCATGAATCTTTTGCTTTGCATTGGGTTGGTGACCTTAGCTCAGATGGGTTTTGATCTGAAGTGGTATCTGAATGGGAAGATCTGTCTTCTCCATGATCTGTTGTTAATGAGATCTAAGAAAGGTCTGAAGTGGTCTTGCCTATAGACGACCCCAAAGGTATTGCATTGTAGGTAGCAACTAGCAAACCCATCAGTTTCAGTAGTGTTGTGAGAAGTGATTTTGCACTCTGATGACAGTCTCAGTCAGCGGTTTGGTCTTCCTGACCTTTTCTTTGGTGAGGGATAGGAAAAAAAACCTTTTGGTGACTGTGATCTAACCCAGGTGTTCAAGCTTGTAGGAACTGAATGGTGAATTGAGTGTTGTGGTGAGATTTTCTCTTGAACCAATCAGGAGATCATCTGGGTACAAGTGAACATGAATACCCCGTCTCTGAAACGTATGATGGGGTTGATCATGAATTTTGTGAATACTCTTGATGTGATAGACAGGCCAAAACAGGATGGCTCAGAACTGGCAATTTTTAATTTTTTAATTTTTTTTTTAAACATAAAATCTTAGATAATTTTGATGGGCTGTCAGAATTGGTACATGGAGGTATGTCTCTGTGAGATCTGTAGATGTCATGTGTTCTTCTGATTGATTAGTCACTGCGACTGAGCACAGAGTCTCCATTCAGAAGTGATATAATTTGATAAACTTGTTCAAAAAACTTGAGGTCTAATAACACCCTTCAGTCCCTATTCTTTTTAGGGACTGAGAAGATTGAGTAGACCCCTTTCTGGAGGGCAGCTTTCAAATTGTATGGAATAGCCTTGTGAGACTATGTGTAAGGCCTGCCTGCTTGTCAACCTAAGCTTGATGTTAAAGAGTAGTTGGCCTCTCACGGGACAGCTAGCAAGTTCTGTCTTAGAGATCTGGGTATTAAGGTTGATCTCTTTCCCCGTGTGAAGAACTGTCTGTTTGATCTTGGGAAAAGGTAAGCATTAGCCCCATAATACAGCTGGAGAGCTGGGACTGAGAGGACTGGTTTACCCAAGGCCATGTGGCAAGTTCATGGCAGCAGTGAGAATTGAACCTGCAGAGTACTGCATCACTGTTCAGTTATTTAACCACTATACTACAAGTGCGGTCTTGAAAAGACCCCCCTTATTAAAGGGCTGCCTAGATTAACCTCAGGATGGCCATTTGGAATCTTGTCTGGACCTTAGTAGTGTGTGTTGTGAATAAAAGGCTGAGGGCCAATGGATCTCCTCTCAGATTGTTTGAGTGTTTTTGGCAACACATTCTTCTGTCCTAGGTCTCAATCTAGATCTTTCCCAGGGCACCCCCAAATAGCTTGTCTCTCTGAAAGAGGTAAGCCAGGATGATATTTTTAGAGTTTGAATCTGCTGGCCATGCTCTTACTCAAGCGTGCCAGCTTGTCACTGCTGTCAAGACCATAATCCTAGAAGAAAAAGGTAAATGTATCCAGGATGATGTCTGTCTTGAAGATATTGGCCCTTACATTTCTGTTTGCCCCTTCAATGGGGGCAGCTATTGTTGTACAGGAGGAGTTGGATCAGCTTCCAGATCCATACTCCTGACACTCTTGAGGCAATAGAGACAATAGCTGTAGCCTTAATAGCCATGGTCATGGCCTCGTGAGCTCTTGTTAGCATGGCCTTTCTCCTCTTGTCTAAGTGGTCTCTGACTGATCCTTACCCATCTTCTGACCAGAGCCCAGATGACTGAAGAGTAGCCACTGGAGGTTCCATCGCAGGTACCTGCAACAACTCATAACAAAGAAAGGTAGTGAGTATAGGGGGTTTTTTGGGGGGGGGGGCCATGTTTGGGGATTATTAATTGGCTTATGGTTTAGAACACTCAGCCTTGAACCTTCTCCACAAATATTCTGGAAATGGGAGGACCTTTTCTGAGGAACCTTCACTAGGAAGCGACTCGTTTCCCTGGGTTGGATTTGGTATTCCCAGTCTAAGGGTCCTACTCCCCCAAGGCTAATTT
The DNA here is from genome assembly GCF_028583425.1 of Eublepharis macularius. Taxonomy (NCBI): domain Eukaryota; kingdom Metazoa; phylum Chordata; class Lepidosauria; order Squamata; family Eublepharidae; genus Eublepharis; species Eublepharis macularius. The sequence goes on from NC_072790.1 coordinate 193,305,862, forward strand.
TTACAGCTCTAAGGCTGAGAATGTCTTAGGTGTAAATACTGGTAGACCTCAGATTCTGACAGCTGGACTGACTGTTCTGGTAGGGATATTTCTTCCTTTTCCACATCTGAAGGAATTCATCCTTCTCCCTGTCATTACAAACTCTATCTGAGGGCAATCCCCCTGCTCCGTGGGGATCCCTGACTGATAAACGTTACAAACTGCCTTATTCTGACTCAGACCATCGGTCAGTGTTATCTCCTCAGACTGGCAGCAGGTCACCAGGGTCTCAGGAAGAGGTTTTTCTCCTCATCTACCTAATCTCTTAAACGAGTTAATGGGGAACAAGCCTGGATCTTTGGCATACAAAGCAGAAGCTCTTCCACAGAGCTACAGCCTTACTCATGGAGGGAGGAGGAGGTAGACACCACACCACTATTTCTTCTCTCCTGGTTAGTCTTAAGAGTTAAAAGGTTCAAAGACACAGGCAAAATTGCGCCCTTTATACATTACCCATCTGACAGGGAAAGGCAGGGCTAGATCCTGTTGTACAAGGAGGGCTAAATCCAAAGGGGAAAGGCCTGCTGTAAAATCTCCAGCCAGGAGATTGGCATGGGCACATTCACATGGTGCCAGGGCTGAGGAGATTCCTGGAATCTTTATAGGGCCAAGGTGCTTCTGACTGGTAAAGTAACAGGATTTCCTCCCTCACAGTCAGTCTAATTGCTGACAGGAATTCTGAAGGTATAACACACTCAGGGGAACACTTACGTGGCCCTCCTGGGCTTGTCGGCTGGAGCTCTGGGTGTCTGGATTATGTTTCAGCCATGTTTCTCCTGCCAGTAGATTGGCAAGTGCATTGCGTTGTTTCCCGCCAAAATTGAGCTCCAGCGGGTGGTGCTGTTCTCAGCTGGCTGGCTGAGGCACGCTGTTTTAACAAGCTCCCTCTGTGGAAGATGGAGCTGTTGAGAGGCCTGCGTCTCTTCCAAGGCCATTTTCTTGCCGGGGAACCCATACAGCCTCAGAGGCACGCTGGTGCCGGCTGGGCCTGTTCCCGCCATCGGTAGGATGGCACTCCATGGGAACAGCCCATATTCTCCTTGCCAGGGAACCCATACAGCCTCAGAGGCATGCTGGTGCTGGCTGGGCCTGTTCCCACCGCCGGTAGGACGGCTCTGTGGGAACAGCCCAAATTCTTCTCCATGAAGCTTTCCTCAGAGTCCGATGACTCTCTAGAGACCATCTTGTCCTCTTCTTTGGCAAGAGGAGTAAAAGAAGAGGAAATGGGAGGAGAGTAAGGTAATGAAGTAAGTTAAGGAATAAGGTAAAGAATGATTTGAGGAAGAAGAAAGATAAATAAGAGATAGAGAGAAAAAAGGCAGCAGAGCTCGTCTGCTGCAGAACTGCTCTCCCTGGAGGCAGGAACAGAACAGAACTGAAGAGAGGGTGGTCCCACAGGCTAGACAGGAAGAGGAAGAAAGTTAGTTCCTGCCTCCCTGATTGGATGGTGGGAATCACCCAAGATGTCCTCCGCCTCAGAGGGAGAACAGACATTATGGGAAAGGAAAACAAGATTCTTCTCTCTGGTTTTCCTTGATTTGCAGCTATACTAAAATCATGTCCAACCAGCACTAAGAATGTGCTATGGATATACTTGCAGCCATTGCTTAGTTGAACCCTTGTTCAAATAAAACACTGAAGTATAGCAACAGGTGTATATTATATATCACGATCACACACAGCTTTTTCCATGTATACATGTATACAGGTATTCATTTAAACACAAAAGGTTATCTAAACTAGAGACTCCAATCTTTCTGAGCCTGCCAGCACTTTTGGAATTCTGATACAAAGTGTTGTCTGTTGTGTGCAACTGCAAAATGGCTGCCACAGGAGGCATAGCCAATTATTTTGTTAGGATTGTTGTTTATATATGCATTATTTTAAAGTGAATATTGTTTGTTCGAAAATATTTTCTTGAATAGACACAAGAATTACTTATATAACACTTATTATCCTTTACATGAGCCCTTCTCTCATGAGTCTAGCCATTTTTATCCTACACTATTACTTGCAACCATGACAGCTGGTGATAAGGGGCTGGCGAGTGAGAAGTCCTTGCAATAAGAAAGAGATCCTGGCCAGATTTTTCTAGGAACATAAATTATTTTATAAAAGTGAACAACATTTGATAATAAAGTCTACTTTCAACTGAATTATAAAATTCCACTAAATTGGCCATGCTCTCCAATCATGTTTAGTCAGTATTTTCAGTATGTTTCAGTATTTTACTCTACTACTTGCACAGGTAAACTACGTAAGCCACTGTTAAGCACTGATAAATATTAAAAAGCCAAATCTGCACCATGATATAGTACAAGAGAATACAATAAAACCCCACAAATGTAGTTGATACTGGCATGTAATGGGGAACAATAGTATATAGTGGGGGATAAAAAGGGGATTTAAAAAAATACAAGAAACCTGTGTGCGTGCGTGTGGGGTGTGTTTAAAACACATACAGAAGAAGCCAAAATGGTGGGGAAAGAAATGAACTCTCTCTCTCTCTCTCTCACACACACACACACACACACCCCACACACACAAAAAGAGTAGGGAGAAGAGGAGGAATTACACAGAAAAAGAGGAGGTGAAAGAGAGAATAAAACCAAACACAAAATAGGAAGCCTGAGTAGTGAGGGGAGAAGAAAGGTGATTTCAAGGCATGAAGAAGAGAAGAAAAAACGAGACTGTTCAGCCACAAGCAGCATTCTATAGTCACCTTAGTGCTCTCAAGTGCTCTCCTCCACCTTCCTTTTCTCTCCCCCACCTCAGGACAGCCAGTTTGCTTTGGTCTTGTGCTGTGACAACAGCATCCAGGGGGAGAAGCAGGCAGATGTGGGGAAAGAAGGGCGTTTTTCTCTTTGCCTGTTCAAACCAGCCAGCTTGCTTTGAACTGGGGCTGAAGCAGACAAGAGAAAGCCAGCAGATTTGTTTGGAAAGGTTTTTCTTTCCTTCCATTATTTTCTTCTTCTAGTCCCAAGCACTGCTTGGGGTGGGGAAAGAAGGCTTTTCTCTCCCCTCTCATTCAGGCAAGCCAGCTTGCCTTCCTGGGCTGCAGTAGCACTTGGTACAAGAGCAAGCCAGCAGCTGCACTGGAAGCGAAGAGTTTTTCCCTTCTCCATTCACACAACCTACCGTGTTCTCACACCAGGCTGAGGTAGCAGGACTTGGGACAAGAAAGCTCACAGGCCTGGGCAGAAAAAGGACTTTTCTCTCCATCTCCAGTTCATGCAGTGAGCTGGTGCTGGGCTGCTGCAGTACTGGGGACGAGAGCATCCCCTCTAACTTGTACAGTGAAGGGCTTTTCTCTCCCCTTCCCCAGGCCTGAATGGGCAAGGAATGGGGCTTATGTCCCAGGTGGGCAGCAGTTTACTTTAACAACAACAACAACAACAACAACAACAACAACAACAACATTCGTTTTATATACTGCCCTTCAGAACAACTTAATGCTCAGTCAGAGCGGTTTACAAAGTATGTCATTATTATCCCCTCAACAAAACACCCTGTGAGGTGGATGGGGCTGAGAAAGCTCCAGAGAACTGTGACTAGCCCAAGGTCACCCAGCTGGCTTCAAGTGGAGGAATGGGGAATCAAACCCAGCTCTCCAGATTAGCGTCCCACGCTCTTAACCACTACTCCAAAATGGCAGTCATACAGAGGCAACCCTTTTGCTGTGCCTGCAGCTGCTGATGAAGCAAGATTTTTAAAAAATCTGTACAGCCAATCAGAAGCCCAACTGTGGAAAAAGCCTGACCTGGCCTCACCCATTTTCTAGAAATATTTGGCAGGCACCAGAAAGTGTCCATAGGTGCCATGGGGCCCGTGGGCACCATGTTGAGGACCCTGATCTAAACACATATTTACACAGAAGTGCTTCCTGTGCGTGAAACAGTCTTCAGTCACTACAATTTAAAGGGTTTTTTTTTTGCTCTTGCATAATTTAAATATCTTAAATCTATCCATTTTTAATAGTAGAGTTGGGGGTACTGATATCTAATTTTTAGACTTATATGCTGCTTCCTATAAGGCCCTTTTACAATTCTTCCTTTTTAAATGTCTTTGGTACATATGACTATGATGCAGTAAAAGAGGCTTATTATTTATGCAGGAGTGCCACACTATAACAGAGGAACAGTAATATAGAACAAGGTACTTTGCATAATTCAAAAACACAAAGAAGTCTGTTTCTTTCTCACTCTATATGTAAAAGTAATTTTAAAAATCTATTGTACTGCTTACCTGTCACCTTGATTATTTCTGTTTGCTAGCTTTCTAGCCTGACGATCCATTAAACTTGTCCTAGAACGTGTTTTCTTCCAGGAGTAGTAGTATTTTACAAGGCTTGCAATAGTCTTATCTGGAAGCTAAACACAGGCCAACACAAGAAGCGAGACACCAGGTATTCTCTGTAGCACTTTTTATACATTAAAATCCCATGGTCTTCCAATGTTTATAAATTTAAACGTTATAAAGCAAAAACTGACTGAATATAAATGGGTATGCTAAGCATGAATAAGAGTTTACGCTACCCCCCCAAAAAAGCATTTAATTCGTTGTAAGAGCATTTTCTCATTATTGGAAAGATATATGAAGAACATCATTCACACAGAAGCATCCAGTAAACCCCCCACCCCACCCCAAGGGAAAAAAAATCCGTTCACGGATGCAAAACAACTTCAATGAACTTTAAATAGTCCAATGTGCACAAACATTAAGCAATGTTGGATATCTGCTCCAAAACATAAAAAGTAATACATACATGTTCCTGTACTACTTAATGAGTACTATTTCATATAGCCTCTAAGATTTATGAAACATTTGATTGACAGCAATAACAATGTTGTAAAATACAACACTGGGAGGAAAGACAGTATTGTACAGCCCAATCTTGTCAGATCTTGGAAGCTAAGCAGGATTGGTACTTGGATGAAAGACCACCAAGGAAGACTGCATAGGAAGACAATGGCAAACCATCTCTGCTTCTTACTTGCCTTGAAAGCCCCTTGCTGAGGTTGCCAGAATTTGGTTGTGACTTCACAACATATACACATGTATGTAAAATAAATCATTAATATTAAAAACAGCTTTATAAGTAGAAATGCTGACAAAACTTGACATTCTGAAATCAAATGTCATACATGTTATCCTGAGAAGTGTTATGAGGTAGAGACATTAAACTTCGCTTAAAGAAAGTAAGATAACTGTGGGCTTGAAGTTGGGGCTTCAAGTCCTATTCCAATTTGTCTTCTGCTAAAGGCTGTTTGTGTCCATCTACTGGCCCCCTGGACCCAATCCCTTCTGGCCTTGGAGATGTCTCTTTTGCTTCCAGCACAAACTGAACCGCTATTACCTCATCCTGGCTCCTGAATGGCCACAAAGTCTGGGGTGGAGGTCCACAGGATATAAAGCCCCCAAAATTACCAAAGGTAGGGGCAAAGGGAGAATGACTGGCCAAATCCCCAAATGTCCTAGCTCTCTGTGTCTCTTGGCAGTTCTTAGTCACTATGCTGGTGCCAGCAAGGCAACCAAAGGTGAAGACCGTCACTGGACCTAGTTCTGTAACTAAGGGCATACATGAGACTGTACAAAATAAAGAGAAGTTTGCCCCGATCTTGTTTGGCTGTGCCTGCTTCCTGGGATGGAGAACCAAAGGTATGATGTCTCCCCTGTGCCCTGGAGATGTTACAGGAATGCACGGAAGTAGGCCCCTCTGCAGGGATAAAAAGTGAGTTGTCAGCAACATGGCTTGCTTCGGAGGCCCCAAGGAGGCTGCCTTGGTGCAGTAGCATGGCCCTCTGGAGGCCCAGGAAGGTCTGGTGTGGCCGTGGGAAGGCCCTGCATGGAAGCATGGCAGCTGTTTTCTAGAGCCTGTTGTTTACACGGGCCCATTTACATGGCCCTCTGGAGGCCGTTTTCTAGAGCCCGTTGTTTACACAAGCCATTTTCTAGAGCCTATTGTTTACACAGATATTTTGTTTTGCACAGTGCTTCACAAGTGCATAAAGTAAGGCACAAGGGATATATTATGTGACTAGAAACCAAGCCTGTTGTTTACACAACGGGCTTGGTTGCTAGTCACATAATATATCCCTTGTGCCTTACTTTGACATATTATCATATATGAATTATAATAATAATAATTAATATTAATTATTCATATATGGTGCTGAGCTCACTCACTGTGACTCACTAAACATACAATTACTTTACTATATTTGCAAGTAAAGCATATCAGCTATAAAAAGACCAAAAAAAGTATGCTTTTAATTCTTTAAATGCCACATTAATTGTAGGATTTTAAAATTCGGGTTGTGGATGTTTTATAGAACTGTGGACATTTTTTAAATGTTTTGCTTATTTAAAATATTTGTATCGCTTACAGTCAATGAAATATGCCCGATACTTCATAAACATTCATATATCTTAAAGAGGCAGGACTGTATGAATTACTACTTTTTAAGAAATATGTGAACCTTTCAGTCTTGTTTGCTTTAGTTTTAAGTATCTGTTTTAGTTATAGAAATAACTCGGTGAAGTTTTATTTTTCCACCCAATTGGTAAAAGTCCTTCAGATCTGTGCACTTTAAAAGTTCTCTTTGGAAAACCCACCAGCTATTTTCCTCTTTATCAAGTGGAAAATTAAGGCTGCAATTCTCTGTCCATTTACTTGGAAATAAGCCCCATTAAACACACAGGAACATGTTTGAGCAACCACATAAGATCATGGTGCACTGCTCTTTAGCTCTGACAGAAGACTGTCACCATTTGGTCTCAATCAGACAGCCCCTTCTCTATTCAGTATACTGGAATCCAACATACTCACTACAAGCGTGGAAGGAAGCCAGGGTCCTGGCAACTGTCCTTCAGTGGCTGAAGAACACTCTAGGATAGCAAAGGAGATGATGGGACAGATGCTACAACTCAGAGGCTTCCTTCTGCATACAGGTAGACTGTGAAGCAATTCCTCTTCTGTGCTGGGATTATTTGGCACACCACCAATAATAAACTGAACAGCTGCCTGGTCTTCGTCTGCTCTAGTTTTCAGAGGCAGAACGAAGTGAAGGAAGCCAGTGATCTAATTCAGGACCACAACAGATGTTATTACTCCTGCCCCAAAAGATGGGACCTCTTTTGTGCTAAACCCTTTTGATATAAGAACATTTTGAAACTTATATATTTTTTTGTTTTACAAAGCAGCCAATATTGATAGTTCATTGTTGCTTTGTCTCAGCTAGCCAATGATTATCTTACCATTTGTTGGATTCTGTGAAAGCTTTTCCCATGGAAACTGAAAGCTTGTTCAAACAGGACTTTATCTTCAACTGTCCACTCATCAGGAAAAGGAGTAAAATTCGGGAGATCTGCAAGGGACTTCTCAATGTTGTGTTTATGCCAGAACAACATGCCAAGTGCCTTAAATAAAAAAGGGACCCTTAATTGTTAACAGATATGCCTTACTCATTTCTTACAGATTTGTCATCTTGATGTTCTAAAGTAATAGCAGTTTTAACCTGTCTCTGGAGGGATATGGAATAATCTTTTTAAGTTATTCTTCCACTGTATTTATAGAGTACATTTCAAAATTCAGTATCTCAGAATATGATCATATGTATATTATAATAATCAGGAGCAAAAAAACAAAAAACAAAAGATGTTGAATTATTTAACAACTCAATGTTTTCAATAGGTCTTGTGCAGAAGTTGAGTATAAAAGTAACTCTACTAAGCATCAGGCTGTCACCTTCATCACTGATTCAAGATGTGTTATAGCAATTCAGCTCCTGACTCTCACAAATGAAACAGATAATCTGGATCTCTATCAGTCCAATTTCAGCCCTGGGTTTCAAATTCTTTATCACCCGGGGAACGATCTGCACTAGAAGTCAGACAGGTACAGTGCAACCTTGATGATTCTCCTTGGTCTCTCAGCAGCAATCAATAGCTTCTGGACACCCATCTAGACTGGAATTTACAGGTATTGTTCTGTGGTGATTTTGCTCTTACTTAGCAACTAGATTCCTGAAACTGCAAGTGGTTCAGAATATGGCAGTCAGACTGCTAGCTAGTAATTGGCAAACAACACATATATTACCTATGTTGACATAATTAGACTGGTTCAATACTATGTATTAGACTGGTTCAATACTGTATTAATTTACATTGGCCACTGTGTGACACAGAGTGTTGGACTGGATGGGCCACTGGCCTGATCCAACATGGATTCTCTTATGTTCTTATGTATTTGGATTGGCAGCCACTGTCCAGTGATACAAGCAGAGGTCTTTCACATCACCTCCTTCCTGTCATCTTAACTGGAGATGCCAGGGATTCAAGCTGGGACCGTCTGCATGCCAAGGAGTTGCTCCACCACTGACCCACAGCTGCTCCCAACATCAACAGATCCCTTTCTCTACATTCTCCCACTTTTGGAGGTGAGCCAGAGAAAGGGCTTTTTGTGGTTATGCCAGGTTTATGGAATTCCTTCCCAAGAAACATCTGCTTTAGGTACTGAACAAAACTTGTCTATTCATACTTTTGATAATTGGTCTTATATACACATGCAAACACCCCATCCCACACTTGGGCAAGTGCTCTATCGCCATACAAGCCATGTATTCCAGAGTACATTAACTTATTGTTGTAACTACTGTAATTTACTTTTTAATGAATGTAGGAAGGCAGCATACAGATACGAAAGTACTGTACAATAAAAATTGAAAGTGTTGTTAAGTTTTTAAATGGACTGGGACCAAGGTACTGAAAGACTGCCAATTTCAAAATGAACAAGCTTGCATGCTTGTTCACCATCTAAGGCTGTGCTTCTTACTAAACCCCAGATGAAGACCTAGTTAGCAACCACCAAAAGAAGGGCCTTTTCACTGGTGGCAGCTGGTTATTAACTTTATCTTTAGTGAGGCTCAACTGTCCCTCTCTCACTTTTTGCTCCATACAGGTTAAAACTGCTTTTGGGGGAGAGGAACTAAGCCAACTTTGCACTCCCATTTTTCCACTGTGTATTTTATTGTGTTTTTAAAAACTGTTTTATGTGTATTCTGAGCAACTTTGGGCAGAAACGGTAGAATATACATTTTAAATAAACAAACCATATTATACCAATATATTCATTAATCTTACCTGTTCCACATTGTAGCCATGTTTTTCCTTTGCTATTGCAATATATTCATCCACTATAACAAAGCAATGCCAGAATTATTTTTCCCAGATAGTAGACTACAGGAACATTTTAGGGTAACTGATATTCAGCAGCAGATAAAAACTTCTAGCATCTTTCTAAAATTCATCCTCTTCATTGCCTCCAACACATAAATGCATCCACTAAAATATATTCTGTACCCGTCTTAAAACAGTTACTGTTTCTTAACTGGGAGCTGCTGAACAAGTCTGCAATCTGCACCAATTAAGTGTCATCCTAAAGGGAGTTACCCTTCTAAATCTATTCACTTCAGGGGGCTTAGCACAGTATAACAGTGTTTAGAATGGCATTGTAAATTACTTAAATTCTTTTGAAGCAGCCTAACTATGTACAGGATTATAGCTCAAATACTTTTAATAAAAGAAACAGGGCTGCATCTCTAATAATTTATTAATTTTTTTATATCCTGCTTCTCTCCCAATTATCCAGGCAAATTCAATTCTGATACTGCGGGGCCTTGTACAGCCTTGCACTACCTCTGCTGCATTAGAAAAAGAGCACAGATCACATATAAAGATGGGGAATAACTGAAGGACTAGCAGAACCACATACAGAGTCTGAAAAAGACATGAAGCAAGCACTAAGCAAGTTTATGGGATGGCAACTGACTCAGAAGCATCTGGAAGAGAGCAAGCTTAACACCATTTATAAGGAGGATGTATTTAATTCACATTTTGTGGCCCTGGTCAGTACTTGGATGAGAGACTGCCAAGAAAGACTGTGGTTGCCCTCCGAAGGAAGGCAATGGCAAACCACCTCTTCTCTTCACTCATCTTAAAAGCTCCTTGATGGGATTGCAACTTGAAGGTATACACATATAACATGAAGATGAGATCAGTACCAATTCTGGTATTGATAAAAGAGACAGATACTTAAGCCTAATAGAAAACACTTTTCAGCCCACCCAATATATGTCTGATCACTTAAATGTTGCACTTGTTTTAATATGCTGCTCACTTGAAATTGTAGTTGAGCAAATCCCATGCAGCCACACTCTCAAAACCTCCTCCCAGTTGTCACAGTAATGCCAGCTAGGGGCTTTTGGTGCCATCTACCTACAGAAAAAAACCCCAACCCACCTGCTCCTTTTTGTAATCCTTTTAATGCCACGAATCTACATTTTGTAAAGAATTGCACACAAGTGACAGATTGGTGGGTAGGAAACACTGTTCTTGCCAAAATCATCTGTCTTGGAATAAATCTACCAATTTCAATTACAAGGAGTTGTAACTTAATCCCAAGCAAATCAAACACTTCCCATACTTGTCACTAATACTCCTAAGTACCACAAAACAGGAATCTTGAATCCAGAAGATTCCTGGCATTTGGCTCTCTGAATTTAACAAAATATTTGTCATTCACAAACTCCCTTCTACTACTTTGGTTTTCTAGTGACATTACACTTAATACTCTCCTTCAACTGAACTGTGAGTGGGTATAAGGAAAGAACTTGGAGAAGCAGCTATATTATATGGTGGCATAAAACGCACATGACAATTCCAACTGATTCTTAAACTCCTGCTGGCAGTATGAGAATATTCTCCAGATAACAGAACAGGAGAGGTTAACCTCCTGTTCCACTCCAGACTACAACTTAAGACACAGGAAAAACCCAACAGGGTATCTGAAGGAAGTGAGGTAAACCAAGCATAATACAGGCAAAATCTTACACAATCAGATTCTCTCTGCCATAACCACACATATTCAAAATGCAAAAATCAGGCAGATGCTTAATTTGATACCGAATACAAGAAAGATGCACAAAACCACTAGCACTCCTTCCACTCATAGATGACCGCACACAGAGAGATAGTGTTCTGATCCCCATATATACCACAGAACACAGCAATGTACCGTCAGGAATATGGTAACCAAAATCTCTTCACTCCAGCTTTTCTAAAATATGTTTTACAGAGAGGAAATACTAAAATTTGGTTGTTTTGTGGCTGGTGTGAGGAAAAAAAACAAAAAACCTTGCATGGACACTGGAATATTGCAATTTGCAGAAATCTTTTTCCTTTCATCTATGGTTGTATGTGATGCTTTAAAATGGTATTTAGTTAAGGCAAGGTCGGAGCTGCTGCTTACTGGTTCATTACTACGTAGTTATCATTCAAAGTTGCCTTGGACATGTATTTGTAGGGAGGTGGTATACCAATGTTTGAAACAAGAAAGCAAACAAGACTCTCATCTACAAGAGTGTGTTTGCTACACTGTGGTGTCTGATCTCATTCAGATTCTTTATCCAAATCAAATGATGTAGTGGATATACAGCTTCATCTTTGTCTGTCATTCGATTCTGCTTTTTGACTTAGCATGCCTATTCATTTATAGCACTTGTTAGCTTCATTTGCTAGTAGCTTTGCTAGTAGCAGAAGTTAAATCCCGCGAAGGAGGAGGTCCTGTACTTGGACCGTGGGCTGTCGGAGGAGGGGATCCATCTCCCAGCCTTTGGGGGGGGGGGGGCACCACTTGTGCCCATATCATCAGTCAGGAGTTTGGGCGTGATCCTGGATTCCTCCTTATCTATGGAAACCCAGATCGCGACGGTTGCCCAGGCTGCTTTTTTCCATCTTTGGCAGACCAGGCAGCTAGCCCCCTATCTCTCAGCCCAGGACCTAACAACAGCGATCCATACAATGGTCACCTCCAGGTTGGATTCCTGTAACTCGCTCTACACAGAGCTGTCCTTGGGTATGATCTGGAGACTACAGTGGGTCCAGAATGCTACTGCACGTGTTTTGACGGGTGTTCCTTATAGAACACATATTACACCAATTCTGTAGCAGCTCCACAGGCTCCCTGTGGAATTCTGGATTCAGTTCAAGGTGCTGGTTTTGACTTATAAAGCCCTAAACGGACTGGGACCAGCATACCTGGGGGACCGCCTCTACCCATATGTGCCCCGGAGAATGCTCCGATCAGCTGGAAAACATCTGCTGGTGGCCCCTGGCCCCAGGAAGGCTTGGATGGCCTTGACCAGGGCCAGGGCCTTTTCAGTCCTGGCCCCAACCTGGTGGAACTCTCTGTCTGAGAACACCCGGGCCCGTCAGGATCTTCTATCATTTCAGTGGGCCTGTAAGACGGAGATGTTCCGCCCAGTGTATGGTTGAGGCCAGCATGAGATCCTTACTGAGCCTCCCACTGGTCTCCCACTAAGTGTGGGGTTATACAGTGTCCACTGGCTGGCTGCCTGATGTATGGGTACAGCATGGGACTATGTAGTGCCCATTCGTTAGCTGACCCATGCATGAGTTGCAGTATGTTATCTGTCCACTTCCCTCCCCCTGTATGTTGATGGGGAGGAATCTGGAATTGACCCCGTCTTGGGACAGTTATTATCTGTTTGTTGATTTTATAATACGAACTGTTGTTCTATGAATTGTTGTTTAATATTTTATTGTATTTTTAAACTGTTGTACCTCGCCCTGAGCCCACTTGTGGGAAGGGCGGGTTAGAAATGTAATAAATAATAATAATAACAATAGCTTTTGGCACATATCTCTGTTTCTGTACACCACCATTCATTTAATTTTTCTTCCAATTTATGAGTGCCCTTATATTAAAAGACAAAATATTATTATAAAGAATTAATTCAAGAATTTGTGCTTGTCTTCAGACTGGAAAAAATCCCAACCATTCCACAGAATTTTGAGAGTGATGGCAAATTATGCAGGAACTGAGATCTGAAAACGTTAGGAAGTGGGCTCCCAACTGAATTACTGACTCCCCCCCCTACAGTTTATGAATATATATTTATACAATATTTTAGGATTATAATATCCTCACACAGTGATTCCTCTGCCCAGCCTGCCCTTACTTTGAGCAAGGATTAACTTACTGAAGCCAAAGAGTGTAGTGCATCCACAAAGCCCCTCTCCTCCTACATTCACTGAATCTGCTTGGCCTCAGTAAGAGCTAAATTTTACTTAGGATAGGAGCTGGTGAGGTGGAAGAGCCCAGGGTATGTTAATTAGCTCTACATTCTTTTGAATCCTAAAGAAATAGTTCTCTTCTCTACCAACATTGTAGATGTCATATAAACACAATGTCACCGTTGGCCCTTCAAGCTAATGGGAGATGCCACAGTAAGCCCCTGATCTGGAAAATGAATTCCCGTGTTAAAATGCAGGAATCCACATATTATCTTGCCAGGCTTGATGATACACTGCTAAATGCTGACTATATCCTTAAGATATATATATATTTCTTCATTTAAAAACAAAGCAGTAGAAAACAGTTAAAAATCAAGCACTCACAATATTAATAACACTTCAGCACTTCAGTTTTATAATGCTTTAGTAAAGAGTGCTTCAGAAAATTTTAGGAATATCCAGTGGCAACTCATCTAACTTGGGAAAGCATTAAATGGACTTCAATTGACTTAACTCTGTTTAGGATTGCACTATGAGGCACCTCAGTTTCTACCACTCTCTGCAGCATTACTTGCACTGCTTGTTAGCTCGCCATCAGAGAGGTGATTACAGTATCCCTTCCACCATGTGGAAGGAAACATTCATGAAACAATTAGTCTTTAACAATAGAAAAATTTCCAAGGAAAAATAAAGCACTTCAACATTTTTCAGAGAATTTTCCAACTAACATCTCTGCACATAACACTTATACTATAGATACTCAGAGCAAAAAGGCTGCATACAGAAGCATCTTATGATAATCATATCGGTTTCAGATTAATTCTTACCAGGAAGTACTTTCTGTGTAGTATTTTTGTAGCATATGAAGTGACACTCATACCTGACAATTACTAGAAACTGATTAATGCATAGAACTTACACTTGGTATCTGAAATACTATGATATGGAGACCACACAAGCATCCCTCCATTGTCTTTATCTGTGTATTTTGTAGCTCCTGGAAGAAAAAAAAACAAGCTGATCAACATTGCAGACAGCATTTAATCCACAGACAGTAAAAGCAATTCAGTTACATATAACTGGGTAACATACTGCACACTAATCTCTAGTTTTCTGACAGTATTAAATTAACATAAATCCCTCTGTTCTTGTTGGAACAGAAGATTGAGGATTATGAGACAGTAAAACATTAGCTAAACTTTGGTTCATGTAGTAGAGTCCCAGATTTATCCTAAATTCTGTTTGAAACAGAATTGTCGAATATCGTCACAGTAACAGTTTTGCTTTCCAAAGAGAAGGCTTTGGTACAAGTAGAACAATCCCACATGCCACTTAAATGGAAAGTGCAGTTAGTTCCACCCGCACCAGGAAAGAAACCACTTGGGATAAATCCTTCTGTCATTTTTGGGAAAGCCAGCTAACTATACATTAAAAAGAGTATTAATTGTGCACATGCTGGATACTGTTAAATGTTACAACTGGCTTATTCTTAAGTTGACCCTACTAGTCTCAGTGAAGCTCTTAGAAAAGCGTTGCTCTGTTACTGAATGTACTGCAAGTCAATCCACACAAATGCAAGTAACAATCAAATATGCTGAAACAGAAATGTCTTGAATCTTGGAGACTATTACACACTTTACATATCTTCTTTTGATGTTAATTGGTCACACCTCGGATAACTTATATGAATAAAAAAATTGTTTTCATACCACTATCTACTGTATGGGAGGGCTTCTGGTACAAGTAAGGAAAAGTAAGTCCGGAAAGAAAGGCTGAGAATCACAGACAATCAGTCAGATGTTATGAGAAGACTCCCTTGAAAGCCAAACCGACTCGGCTTATGAGGCACATATAGGTATGTGAAGGCCCAGATCTCTCCCACCCACCCCATACCATTTTTCCAGCAATCAGAAATTTTGGGCACCAATAGGATGATCTACAGCATTAGACAATGATAATTCCTGCATATACTGCAGTGCAGACATATATAATCTTTTCAGGAATATACTTGTTTTTCAGATGGTCAATTTTGTTCACAATTAATACTCTAACAGTTAAATTCTAAGCAGACTTACTCCAGTCTAAATGGGTTTAGACTGGAGTAACGCTGTTTAGAATTTCACTGTAAATGATAATAATATGCTAAAGAGGCAACAAGCCCCCATCCATGGGGGACTTGACAGGGATCTGTAATACTGCAACACACTGACAAACTGATAGATTTAAATAGGATGCATCATTTGCATCACATCACCAGTTCTATTTCTGGGTGGCAAGTCAAGTTAGTGAGCTGAATGAAGAGAAGCAGATGAGATGTAGTACTTCAGTGACAAAAGTGATTATGTCACTGAACCTAACAGAACCAGCTATACCATCTCAGGCTCATTCACCTGTTCATCTTCCAACATTATATATGCCACCAAATGTCAGCAATGCTCTTCAGCTCTCTATATTGGACAAACAGGTCAGTCCCTTCGCAAAAGAATAAATGGACATAAATCAGACATCAAAAATCATAACATTCAAAAACCAGTGGGAGAATATTTCAATCTGTCAGGGCATACCATTGTTGATTTAAGAGTAACAGTTCTCAAGTAGAGAAATTTCAAAGGAAAATTACAATGTGAGATCGCTGAAACTATTTGCAAATTTAGAACAATGGATCCCCCAGGGTTGAATTGAGACACAGGATTTTTCTCACATTACAAATGCTAATTTTACACACTTCGCACCCAGGTTCTATCAAGCTAGCCACAATATGTATTATAGCTAGCTTCCTGACACTCTTTTACAACACCCCTCTCATCCTTTGCCTGGATTATAATGACTACTTCCTTTTTCTACTCCTCCTACCTGACGAAAAGCGCTCTGACTCTCAAAAACTCATACCCTGAAAATCTATTTGTACTTTAAGGTGCTACTGGACCCAAATCTTGTTCTACCTTGACAACTGACTTGCTTACAAAAGAAATATAGTGGTAGGATCTTTCATTACAATTGCAGGTAAATATTAGGAGAAAGCAGCCTTGGCTTTCTTGAGACAGGACATGGATTCATTGCAGTCAGCCCAACCAGAACATCAGAGGCCAATCCTGAGCTTCTTTTCAAATGACTTTCCATAAGCTCGGAACAAACGAAGTTAGAAGAGCTAAAGCATTTCTGATGAATGAATGAATTTTGGAGTTTATCAAGGAAGAAACACTTTACTTTCTATAATACAGAATGTGAGAGATTCCAAATCTGAAGCTTCAATATTGGACATCCTTAAAAACCCTATCCGTAATAAAATATAAGCATCGATATATCTTATTTACAACATAGCTCCATCTGTGGATACTTAAATCCAGAAAATGGAGTCCCGGACAGAACGAGCTTTCTACAAGCCTGAGAAAAGTCCCAGGTTTGCAGAAAACTCTGAAATCTTAAAAAAAAATTGAGGGGTTAAAACCATTCAAAATGATAGAAGCAGTGCCTGTATCTTTAAAAAACAAATGCCATCAGTGACCATTGCTAGGAAACCACTAACAAAATTTGCGGTAGGGTTTGAGCTTTCCTGAGTCACAGCTCACTTCTTCAGATACATACACAAATTTTGTTTTTCTTATAGGTGCTACTGGACTCTTGCTCTTTTTCTACCTATCTTGTTCAAAATGCAATTTGCATCTAAACACTCCTCATTCTGTGCCACTACACAACAGATACACCAGGCTGGCTAATGAATTATCAGTATTATTTGTTATCAGTAAACCTAACTGAGCTGCTTTATATATTCCCTTCAGGCTGCAGTTGTTTAAAGTTTTAATTTTACTTATACTAAGATACAATCTTAAGAAATGTTGGTAGAGAGAGAAAAAAATATCCAAAATCTGTCAGGGGCTAGAAGGCCAAATTTGGCAGAAATAATAGATTATACAAACGTTTGGACATCCCCAATGCTAAGAAAAAGTATGGCAGTTCATAAATGGCTCAGTTTGATTTGGGATGCCAGACAGAGAATTTTCAGGTTGCGGACTGCATCTTCTTTATTTTGTATGGTGCATCAAATCTAGAGCTGACTAGAGGTCAGGTTGGCCACTTCTAAAAATGGTTTAATTAATTTAGGGCTGATCCAGAAAGTAAATTTTTATGATTTAGCACAGTATTGGCATTCAAAGCAGGAGCAATGCCTCACCTACCTTTCCATATCATTCATAGTATTACTCAGGAAAAGTGTTCTAGAGTAGACAACTCAAATAGCATTCTGTAAGTCAGGTTATGAAGGATGAAGGAAACCTTTGGTGGTAGTGTCGTATATCCCTGTTTGAGTTAGTACCTAACGTAACTGAAAATCAGAGCCTGATTGGAAGGAATCAGAATAGGACTCTTTCAGCAGTTTCAAGACAGTGAATATCTCACCATGTTCCTGAGTAAACAGCCAAAGCTTTTGGCCTGAGCCAAATAGTCAACTACTGAAAGCAAAGCAACAGCTATTAGACTGATTATTGGCATTTGCTCTTATTACCTTACACACAGACAGTTCTCTCAGATTATTTGCCTCTCAAGGGTTTCCACAAAATGAAAAATCAAAATTAGGTAATTATGAGATGGTGATAACCCTGCAGCCATTCATCTTTGACATCTTTCCTCTATCCAGCAAATTGCATATTAAAGTGGGTAATACCTCCCCTGTATTTGTGCCTCCAAATGAGCCCAGAAGGATTTCAGACTTTTGAAAGATCTGTGAAAGACCATACTCCTGCTTGACAAATGAGTAACAATAGTAAATGGCACATGGCTATCAAAGGGACAGAGCTCTTGCTCAATACCCATTCTGCCCAGGTGACAACTGGGTCTCCCTGGTAGACTATAACCTCTCACTCATAAACACAAGTAGAAATGGTAATACTTCAACTTTAAAAGAAGTCATAACTCAACAAGTAGAAGAGAAATTAAAATAGAGCCTCTTATGCCTCCAGTCCTGATCTGGGTAGCCCAGACAAGCCAGATCTCAGAAGCCCTGGTTAGTAACTAGATGGGAGAACTTCAAAGAAGACCAGGGCCTCTATGTAGAGGCAGACAATGGCAAATCACCTTTGTTAGTCTCATGCCTTGACAAGCCCAGCAAGTGCCACTGTAAGTCAGCTATGACTTGGTGGCACTCTCCACCACATGCACTTCCCTAGCATAATCAAAAAGAATTTAAGTTCAGTCATCAGTAACTGGACCCCCAGAGTTATCAATGTAAGAAAGAAACTGACGGCTTGCTGGAAGTGCAGTGACTGCCTAGCCTTCTCTGATCCCAAGTGGAAAATAATGCTGGGATTAACCAAAGAAAAAGCCAATCTTCCCTCTATGTCTAAGACAAATGGTGTTGGTGGTACATAATTTGACACTTGGCTCAGCTTACTGCAAAAAAGTGGAGAACAGTCTATACATGTGGACCTATCAGTGTTGCTTGCCTTAAATCCAAGAGTCTAGCAGATTCATACCAAGTGGTAACACCAGGATATTGTTCTTTATACTTTGTTCTCTGTGCAGGGATCAGCATGCATTGTAAATTAAGTTCTGCCTCTATTTGGAAATGGCCTAGGAGGTACTGGCCGGAAGTGGCATGTAATCAGATCAAGGACTAGGCAACTATCTCTATAAATCTTATTTCATGCTGGTTTACATAAATCTGGTAGGGTAAGATCTTTATGTGGCATTTTACAGAGCATTAGAGCAACCTAGGCCTGCCAGTTCTCCTGGATTAAAGAGACAGCAGCTCTCTTCCCCAGCCACCACTCGGGGGGGGGGGGAATCGCTGGCTACACAGTACCATCACTTCTGGTGCCATCTCTTTGACTATGACTCAGTGGAATAAACTTTGCATGGCATGCAGAAGATCCCAGGTTCTCTCTCTGGCATCTCCAGTTAAAAGGACAAGGCAATAGACCACTACCTGAGACATTGGAGAGCTGCTGCCAATCTGAGTACTGACTCCAAAGGAATGATGGTCTTATTCAGTATAAGGTAGGAGGGTAGGAGTGGGTAGGAGTGGTGTAACCTGGACATGACATTACCCCATACAGATGGTGCTCTAGCATTCACCTCAAACTCTATAATTTTGGGTTAATGCCACATCATCACCCACATGTGATGATGTCACTTCTGAGTTATACTAGAACTGACTGTACCGTATCACTGGTGATGTCACAATGTCACCAGAAGGCCCCTCCCCACTGGAAACTCTCCTGCCATTTGCCAGTCTTGTGCTGGCAACCCTTGAGCAACCCCAAGTGCATGGCCCAAGTACTAACTGTGCCTGTGTTTTAATAGATGGTTCTGGTCTACTTGTCCAATGTAGGGTACTGCTCTGGCTGCAGTAGAACAAACCTCTGTGCTACCACAGCTGGATCCTTAGTCTGTCCAATTCCGTGGTTGAAGTATATATTTTTTTCCTTAAAGTTCTCTGTTTAAATACAGGAAAAACAGTACGTTTTTTTAAAGAACAAAGGGGCTTATATTTCAGCACTAAAAGCTATCCAACACATTTTTTTTTCAAATGCTAGCCAAATCTACTTTCAAACAGAAGCCCTTTGTATATCGCCACAACAATGTCATGGTCAATTCACATGATTATTAACATAAGGCACTATGAGATGACTATGTTTTCCTAGTGGTCATGGGTCACTGTATCCTAGAAAGCTCTGAAACTATGGGCTGAGTTAAAATCCTGACAATAGGTTTCAAAATATTTTGGGGGGAATCCTAGAAGTTAATCGGGGGTTTTAGATGGGCAATGTCAATCTAATCACATGGTTTTAAATTCAGTCCATAAAGATAAAAACCACAACAGAGTATTAACTTATGACATGTGCAATGGAACAAACCTAGAATTAACATGTTTTGTTGTACAGGCTGATCCTTATGGTCTTGTATAAACCACATTTATGCTCAACAGAGGACTGTAATATGAATAAAATCCTTTCCAAAAACAGTAATATACTACTGCTAACTTAAAACTCGTGTTATTAAAATGTGATAACCCCTTCAAGAGAAGCGTTTCTTCAAATCACTGTTCAATATAAGAAAATCATAACAGGGACAGGATCCCTGCTGCAAGATGCTCTAACTTGAGGAGAGCCAGAAGGGCACACAACAGCAGCAAGAATCAACTGACATACGGGGAACAGGTCTCAGAACAAGAGAGCCAACAGTGCTTCCTTGTGGCCACTGTAATAAGTGTGAAGATGTTCAGAAAATACTGCTCTGCTGTGAAAATTCAAATCAAGATTGACAAGTCATTCTTAAGGAGTGCAAGTCACTCTGTATACAAACTATATACTTAATAAAAGCATTATCTATACACTAGAACGTCAGAGCCTCACATCTGAATGCAAGGAAAAATCAGAAGCCTATATAAACTGTCAAAGAATACAGTATAGCCCAATATAAAATATCCTCCCCACTGTCCTGCAGATTCAGCACAAGTTTTTAAAAAATTCTTTGCAGGATCCCATTTCTTCCCCACCCTCTTCCCCATATATCTGGGGCCTTTCCCCATCAGCTTTTAGACAGCAAAACCTGATGTGCAGCGCTTCAGTGACCACAAATATGAAGCACAAAGCCTTAAGGGAAAGAAATGAAAGAAAATCCCACACTTTTAACCTTCACAAATGCAAGTCACACACTATCTTAACTAAGTGCAAGCTCATTCACCCTAGCATAATCACCAAATGCAACAAACCACTTTTCAAAAGAACAAGGGGTGAGGTTATTATAATAATAATCAAGGTATTTACCAGGATCAAAGTCAGGAATGCGTGCTTGATAGTCTGCTCCGACCCTCATTCCTACATCTGCAATGGAAGAAAAAAGAAATGCATCTTTTAGAGGGGCGGTGAGGAGAAGACGCCTCTCTTTTCAATGATGGAAGTGGGATCTTTAAACAATATAACAGTGTATATTCAGTGATCTAGGTTGGATCACTACAATAAATCCAAGACAAGATCAACCAATGTAAAAACCGCATGCCAGGCTGGTCATTTCCATAGTCTCAAACCATCACACCTTAAACAAATGTGAAAAAAAAGATGACCTCCCCCTCCCCACACACACCGGAAAAGAAAAATCGACTTCCTCTTCACAGATTTAGGTAGGCAATAATTTCCAAGGAGTGACATATTATTTTAAAAGAAAATTAAATGGGAGAAATCCGCCCGGCTCCACAAAAAGATTTCCTATGCTTTATTGTGCGGATGTTGCACTGTGTTGCGTGGGTGAACTCTCAGGAGCGTACTTTCACACTCAGACAGACTCAACATAGGCAAGATCTAGACCTGCACACAGCTGCTCGTGGCAGTCTCTGCATATTTAGATACACACAACGTAATCATTTGCAAGGCTTCTCTGTACGTCCTCCACCTACATACACCCTAGAACGCAAAGCAATGTCTTGCCGGGGCTGCGGTTGCATTACACACGTGCCCATTGTGAAAACGCACACCCCCTTCCCTCGGGACAGGCAGGCAGGCAGACAGAGGGACGGACAGGCGTGCACACAATCTCGCGCACGCGCCCTCACACGCACATACATACAATTACACTCAGACATACACACATATACACGTTCACACGCCCCCGCCCTCCTCCCAGTCTCTCTCGCGCGCTCCCTCTCGCCAGTTTTTGCACGCGCGCCCCATGCCGTCGCAGCCAGTCAGCCAGCGCGCAGTGGCGAGGCTAGGCCCAACGCCACCCTTTCGGCGAGACGACAGAAAGCTCGCACCGTGCTCGTCACCGCTGTCGCCGCCACCGCCGCCGCCGCCGCTGCTCTCCGCCTCGGAAAAATGCCCGTTGGAACCGGGGCTGCTGCCGTTCTTGGTGCCGTTGGGGGCCGCCCTGCTCTTGCCGCCCCCCAGGAGCTCGGCTCCCTTCTCCATCATGCCCGGCATGACGGCAACCAGGGCGAGGGGGCGGCGAGCGGTGGCAGCGGCTGCCGAACGGGGGGGGAAGTTAATATGGAGCCGCCATGTTTGGTGCCCCTTTCCCCCGCCCCCCCGCGGCTCAGGCCGCCGCGGCGCCGGCGCCTCCTCCCGTCTCCCCCACCCCGCTCGGCTCCCCTCCTCCGCCCACGGGCCAGGAATCCCTCCGCGGCTGCCTTGCCGGATCTAGTCTCTCGCGTGTTGGCCCGTGCGGGCCGCTGTGGTGGAGCTCTCTCTCTCTCGTGCCGCGCCTTGTCTGACTTAGGTCAGTCTTTGGCTGCTGGCGAGAGCGCGCGCGGTTGTCGCGGGTCGAAGGGGGACTATTGCACCGCTAGTGGTAGCGGAAGGATGGCTGAGAATTGTGTGGGGGCCTCATTCCTCGCTTCGGGACCCTTTTTTTTTCAGGGAGGGAGGAAAAGAATCCGCCGTTCCTCGTAGGCATGTTAAGATTAGTTGAGGCTTAAGCTGATAGCTGTTTTCTGGGGTGGGGGCGGGGGCGTGGATTCCATGGGAAAGAGTGTAGTCCCCTCCCCCGCGGGGGATTTCTGTGAGGAAGAAGCGGAGCTCCTTTTCCGAAAGAAAAGTCTCAAAAGAGTGCGTCGATAATATTTGTTGAATATTCAGCTCTTGAAAGGACGTACATAGCAGTGTTTCTCATTACCTGTCCGGGGGAGGGGGTCATTCTAATTATTACACGGAAGCCCCTGCAGTGTAGAGTGATTCATCGTACAAGAAACAGCCTTTTCAGGCATGCATTTTCATAGCCCAATAAATGCAAGCATTGACATCTTTAGAAAACTTGTAAAATGGACATTGCGGATCAAACTACAAGTGACAACAGTTTTCACCTTTCCTGACATACCTGCATGTGCTGTTGTCCATATTTCACTGTTTGGGGAAGTGGTTAAGTTATGAGCAACCCACAGAGGAATTCACTGTATGATGAGCAGGAAACCTTCAGCCCCTAGATGGCAACAGGCCCACAAGATGACCTGGGTACCAAGATACGCCTGCGTAGGAAACGTAATGCACGTTGTCTCAAGCATACTTTTCAGTAAAAGCGACCAGTTCATTTAGCTGAGATACCGTTCCTGTACATGCAGTGCTCTTATCGCTTAAGTTCTATACATAGTGGAGGATGAAAGCAAGTCACCTCCTTTCCCCTGCACACAGCATATGTCCTATAGGTTGCCTCTGTGTATGCATCCATATGAGGAGATTCTGGAAGCTATGCCTAATAGACTAGAAGCCTTGCATCCCGATTATTGTACTGTGGCTCCAATATGTGTGAAGAAAAAGCATTGTTATCAACATGTATGTAGAGAGGCATGGAAGCAGACTGGCATGGACAAGGCTTGCATATGCACGGCCCATAAACAAATTTCAGATTGGCATGCACACCCACACCTTGACCTGGATGGCCCAGGCTAGTCTGATCTTGTCATATCTTGGAAGCTAAATAGGGTTGGCACTGGTAGTACTTAGATTAGAAACTACTAAGGAATACCAGGGCCACTAAACAGAAGCAAACAATGGCAAATCACTTCTGAACATCTTTGGCTTGAAAAGACCAGCAAGGTCACCATAAATCAGCTATGACTTGATGGCACTTTACACACACACATCCACATAGGCCCCTTCTGAGGTCAGAAAGGCCCAACCTATTTCCAGCTTTAGAGGCCCCCATCCATAATACAAATAAAAATGACATCA
Source organism: Eublepharis macularius (assembly GCF_028583425.1). Taxonomy (NCBI): domain Eukaryota; kingdom Metazoa; phylum Chordata; class Lepidosauria; order Squamata; family Eublepharidae; genus Eublepharis; species Eublepharis macularius. The sequence continues at coordinate 193,329,651 of NC_072790.1, forward strand.
CACAAAAAGGCATCAAAGAGAATCTATATCAGTTAACAAAAAAATGTGACTTTTACCCAAAGCACGTATCTTGCTTAAGATTGTGACTAAGCTGAGAACGCGTGTCACATATTTATCTGATAGGGATGTGCATAAAAATGAATTGTTACATTTATTGAATGCCAAAACATTAAGTGTCTCAAACAGGTCACCTTTGAGCTTGAGGTCCAAACCAAATAGCCTTCCTCTGATTGACTGTTGAATGTAAACGATCATTGTGTGCAAATGATCTGGAAGGCTTGCTCACACACTATATACATATCCTGCTGCTGCCCAAAAACAGGTGACCAGAAGTTCACAAAGGTTATACATGGATGCAATAAACAATGTTTATATAGTGTATGTATCCTAGTCTGAGATTTGCTCCTGTGTCCCATTGCATTTACATATAGTATTTAATGGGTTCGCTTAACAGGTTGAGTCTTCATCACTTACCCACTCCTGAGCCCTGCAATTGTTTTAAAGAATAAAACAATAACAATTACATTGCAGATAACAAAAGCTCTTCACAGAGAATAGAAATATTAGCCATGAAAGTGAGCATAAGGGAAAGTTAGCATAAGGTCATCTTTGGTAGAGTGAAAAACCTAGACAACAGGAATTACCATAAATACAGAATAAAATGCAAAAAAAGTTGCAGAGCTGAATTTAAGTATATATAAGCAACAACATAACGTTAAAAATATCTTTGGTAGAGATTTGGTTTTATTTAATCACTATTATATACACAGGACAGCTGAGTTTCCCCCTACCCATATACTGGATAGAAGTGTTCCCAAGATACTGCTGTACTATGCTGTTTACTTTTGTATGAATAAACTTGAAATGTTCTCACAACAAGAAGGGCCTGTTTCCATATATCACTTAAAATGCTATTGTTGGTGTATGCGTGTGAAAGATAGAAATGCAATTTGAAATCCTCCTGTGTGAGGTATTTAAACTGATGACCTGTCAGAAATCAGATTTACTGTTATACAAATTCAACCTTGTGACATTTTGTGTGTGTGTGTGTGTGTGTGTGTGTTACCTATGATCTGAAGCGTTCTGTCTAAAATGTATTTTTAGTCATTTATTCACCATTTTCCCAGAGTTGCACATATTTAAGATTTCCCCCCCACATTTTAACTTCTCCTTTTCAGAAAGTATCTCTTTAGTCACTATTTTTTGGCAGGGGGAGCAATGATTCTGAATAAAACTCTTCCTTCTCTTCCTTAGGAAAACTATAGGTGATGATAGAAACAAAAACCGGAACTTTAGCAAAGGGAGCCCATAAGTGGCTGCATTTCCTCTAGTGCTAGATTTGCCTTCTCAGGAATTAAGACACACATACCTATAGGAGAACGGAGAGATGTGATGAGATGGTAGAATGGACTGCACCATTTCAGAATGCAGGGAGTGGATTCCAGCACTGACTGTTCCTTTGCATAAAAACTCCATGCAAATAGAAAATTAGAACAGATGGACAGAAAAGTTTGTTTCCTCCACCTGTAGGAAGTTTTTAATAAGAATGTCCCAAAAATGGAACACTTGCAGTATAAAGTGGTCCATTCTACCATCTCAGGTTTCTACCACCTCATTCCTTGCATGTGTCAACCAGGTTTGTATATAGAACACTAAGCAATGAAGGGATGAGGGAAAAGAACGACAAGAAAGAACCCTCTGGAACCTGCTACAATTCAAGGTAGAGAAATCTATGTTGTTCTACTTTCCCCACCAGATGTGAGAAGTTCCAGGGCCAGTATTCACCTGAGCTGGATCCCTTGGAAGAGAGGGGAAGCATTGGATACTTACGGTGCACTCATAAGAACACTTTCCTGGGAGTAAGCCCCATTGAATAGACCTGAGCGGGATTCTGAGTAGATGTACTTAGGATTGCTCTTTTAGGATATTTATTTATAATTCTTTCTCACTGAAAGTCAAGGTCAATTACACAGTGTAAGACAATTCAATCAACAACTGGGACATTCAGTAAACAATACAACAGGGTATGCATTGTAGAAACTTGAAAAAGAAGCATAAAATTCAAATACAAGAATACAGAGATGAAACATTGCTGAAACAAAACAATAACATTCGATTTATATACCGCCCTTCAGGACAACTTAATGCCCACTCACAGCAGTTTACAAAGTATGTCATTATCCCCACAACAATCACCCTGTGAGGTGGGTGGGGCTGAGAGAGCTCCTAGAAGCTGTGACTAATCCAAGGTCACCCGGCTGGCTTCAAGTAGAGGAGTGGGGAATCAAACCCGGCTCTCCAGATTAGAGTCCTGCCCTCTTAACCACCAAACCAAACTGGCTAAGTGATTTGATGTGACAAACCACACAGAAACTACCCAGTAAGAGCTTATCTGCATCAACAAATAGTAGTAGTAGATTCTACGCTCCTGTGTCCAAAGTATTTCTGAACCATTTCATTACAGCACAGCCCTTTTTCCTGAGTAAAAGGGCCTTCCTGAATAATTCAGTTTTATTTAGTTTGTGGAAAACCAAGAGAGTGGGAGCTTTCCTGACCTTTTCAGGCATGTCATTCCATAAGGTGGGGGCCACCAGAGAGAATGAGTGTGTATGGGTAGCTGTTAATTTTGCCTCTTTGCAGGTTGATATCTGCAGAAGGCCCTGTTCAGCTAAGTGAAGTGGCGCATAGGGGGACATACGGGAAATAATAAAATAGTTGTAGCGTTCTGCGCCATCTGGTGTCTCTGAGTTGACTTTGAGGGCAGACCTATTTAGAGTGCATTACAGTATTCAAGTCTTGATGTTACTGTGAATCCAGGTGGCCAGACTGGCTGTGTCGATGCAGGGGGGCATCTTCCAGGCTAGTCTGAATTGGGAGAAGGCCTTTGTTTGCAGCTGCATTTACTTGCTTCTCAAGTATCAGTGCTGGATCCTGTATAACCCCATGGCTCTTAACCAAGTCAGCCAGGGTCAACTGAACCCCATTGAAGATGGGAAGCACAACATCCTTCAAGATCTCCGCCTTTTCAACCATCACTTTTATCTTATCTGGATTCAGTTTCAATTTGTTTTCTTCAGCCATTTGACCATAGCTGTCAAGCAGTGACTCTGGACCTCTACTTCATCATCAGGGGATTTGGATAGCAAGATACAGAACTGGGTGTCATCTGCATATTGATGGCATCCAATTCCATAGCAACATAAGATTTCTCCCAAAGGCTTTACATAGAGGATGAATAATGTGGGGGATAAGACTGCGCCTTGTGGAACCCCACAAGGTAATTCCAGCACTGGAGATAGCTGGTCTCCAATAGCAAACCTTTGATATAAACTAGTCCAAGGCATATCTCCTGATACCTACATCTGCATCCATATGCCTCAGGTTAGCCTGGTCTACTGTTGCAGATAGATCCAAGAGGCACAACAAAGGTTTGTCTTTGTCTATATTCAGGCAGAAGTCATCAGCTGAAGCCACAAGAGCCATTTCCATCCCATAGCTCAGTCTAAAATCATACTGAAAAGTGTCCAGAGCACAAGAGTTATCTAACACGACCTGGAGTTTAATCAGCTTAGAACTTTTTTTCAGTTGGAATTTGCCTAAATCCACAAACGGAATCAAGGTGTACAAATATGTATGTTCCTGTTAACTTGTAACAAGCAAATGAAAATGTTTTGTTAAAGCAGAACACAAGAAAGAGGAGCTCTGCTGGATCAGACCAGTGGGGCACCTAGTGCCGCATCCTGTTTCACACAGTAGCCAACCAATTGCTCTGGAAGGCCAATAAACAGGACATAGATGCTTCCCTAGAGGTTGCCTTTAGTCATTTACAGCGCAATCCTATGGCCGGCCCCAACGCCGACGCGGCTGCACTGGTGGTGTGGCGGCGCCGCCGGGCCGGATCCTGTGCCAGCAAAGTGTGGCCGCAGCGGCGCCCGCAGCGGCGCAGAGATGCAATTTTGGAGAACCAGAAAGTGTTGTGGGCGGGTCTGATGCACGGCCGCCGCCAGGCGCAGCCAAAGGGCGCTGTTCCTGACAAGCGTCAGGGGGAGGGGCCAGGAAAGGCGCAGCCTATGGGCAGCACGCAATCCCGGCCAGGCCCCAGAGCAGCAGGCAAACCGCCCCCATGCCGGCAGACTACCTCGGCTCGTGTGTCGGGCGGGGCTCGCAGTCGGGAAGGAGAGGGGTGGGCGTAGTCTGAGAAGCCTTTCCCCCGTTTGCCCAATGTAGCACCAAGTCCGTGGCGGCCGCGTCCAGAGAGGTTGGCATGGGACTGGCAGGCGCCCTGCCATGAGGAATCCAGGGCAGCAGCCAGTCTCTGGCAGCAGGGGACAGCCCCCAAGTGACACCGAAGGGGAGGGCTGGCCTGAGGCCGCCACCAAGAGGCAGACACAGCGGGCCTGCCCCCTCGTCCCCATCCCAAGGCAAAGAACACAGACACCCATTCCACAGAAATCAGCCTTTATTATTATATCATCCCACCTCCCCCAGCAGACGTGAGGAAGGGGAGGCGTGTAGGAGAGCCGCCTGTGCAGCAAAACACCCCACCCCACCCCCAAGGCGGCAGCGGCGGTCACCGGGGAGGCCGGCGGCCGGACCCCCTTGGCCGTCCACGGGCCCGGCCTCTCGCACGCAACTGGGCCCGAGGGAGGGGTGCCTCTGGGGCGGGTGGAGCTGCTGCAGCGGGTGGGGCCGGAGGGTCGAGGATGGCGACGAGCCGCCCGAGCAGGGCTTCGGCACGGACTTGAGAGGCACACCCCACCCCTCCCAACAACCATGGCCTGTTGGCGTGGGAGGCTGGCAACTGCTCCACGGGATTGGATGCGAGGCAGGACGCCCTGGGGTGGAAGGTGTTGGAATGACCAATGGGGCTGCTGCAGACGCCCGAGGGGCTGGACCCACTCTGGGAGGTGGCCGCTCATGGGACTGTGTTGCTGGGGCTGCGATGGGGGCGACCCTCCCCAGGCGCGCGAGACCTCCTGCCCGGGATATGGCATCCACCTGCCACCACCCTGGATTCTCCATTGGTGGGGGCTAGGGTTCCAGCGAGCGGACCGTTTGCCCTGCCATCTCCCGCCCCCTTGCAGCGGCAGCTCGCACCACCCTCTCCCTGGCTTATCGTGTGCCAGCTACTCTCCCCACCGGGGATTGATCCCCCTCCCCGCTCACATGCCCCGCCCCAACCCTCTACCTGGCCATAGATACAGGGGGGTTAGCCGTGTTAGCCTGTGGTAGCGAATTCAAAAAGGGTCCCGTAGCACCTTTACAACTATCCAATTTTATTGTGGCACAGGCTTCTGAGAATCAAGTTCTCTTCGGCAGATGGGTGGTACAGACACTGGTCAAATACAGAGGAGGAGGGGGGGAGGAGGAGGGAGGGAGGGGGCGGGGAGGCAAGACGGGGTGTGTCGGATACATTTGTGGCAATGTGCAGGTGGGGAGATGTGACGGGAGTGTTGGGGGAGGGGCGGAGGACGAAGTCAGACTCGCAGACACAGAAGACAGTTGTTGTACATCTCGTTTTATTGCACTGGAAAGAGCGGGCTTGCGTTTAGGCTGGCGAGGGAGCCGGAGCATTCCACACAGCCCTCCTTCCCGCTTGGAGGGGCGGGGCTGGGATGCAGGCCGCGGCGCAACGGTGCTTCCTGGGCTGCAGCCAACCGTCCGTCAGAGATGTTTGGGGAGGGCGGGGCGCGGGGGAGCAGCCATGCCCTGGACGTGCCTGTGGGGGAAAAAGACACGTGTGGGCTTTGCCTCGTTCCACTGGCAAGGCAAGCCCCACACTCCGCCATCCGGGGGGGGGTTGCACATGGTCGAGGGCAGCAGCTGATGCCTGACGGTCTGGCGAGGATGCACTCAGCCTTGGGAAGCCTTTACCTTTATGGGAGGGAATGAGCTGGTCACAACAAACACCTGGCCACATGTGGTTTTCGAGGTGCCTGCCTCTGAGGCAGCCAGGGGCGGCCATGGTTGCCCCCCACCCCTGCTGGGCCTCACCCAAAGCGGCAAGTGAGCGGGTGGGTTCAGGTGAATGGGCGGTTTGCACTAATCTGCGGAATGCCCCCCCACCTCCTCCTTACCTGTCAGCGCTCCGTCGGTCATCACCAGGTGGGAGCGCCAGAGTCAGGGCACCTGCAAGGAAACGGGAGAGCATGCGGTTAATTTGCAAAGTGTCATTCCCTTCTGCCACGGAAGGGTTAGTTTGTTTGTGCTTAGTTAGAAGCAACTAGCATGCATCAGTTAGCTGTGGAGTCATTCTTTCTATCACGGTAGAAAGAGAGTTAGGCAGACATTTGCACCTCTTCCCCTTTATGCGAAGTTCCCCCAGTTTTTCGCAAAGTCCCCCGAGTGCATTCTGCGCCTGCCAATGTGAATGCCCTCAGCCCGTTTCGGTTTTCAAAGGGGCAATGCCACTCAGCAGACGGGCAGAGCCTCCGGCCGAGTGCTCACTTACCTGGGGGTTTGGGCGGCGCTGGCCGGATGTTTTGTAGGGCGCGGTCGCAGGTGATTGGGTGCAGAGAGGGGGGCTCGTCCACGCCGGGCGCGCACGCTGATTGGTCCCCGGGATAGTTCTCATCCTATGCTCCTTCGGGCCATAGGGGCGGGGCGGGGCGCTCAGAGAGGGGGCTGATTTTTCGCCGTTCCATGGACGCCTATGGGCTACACCTTCTTTTTCCGTGGCGTAGCTTTTTTGCGCCGCTGTGGGCGTTCCCGCTTCTGGAGGAGCTTAGGGAGCGGACTAACTCCGACCCCGCCTTGCTCCCCGCCCCCCCCTGCGTCGGCGTAGGGCTCTACGCCACTCCTGCGCCGCCGCCCGGGCGCCTGTGGCTTGCACCGGTGCTGGCCCGCCGGCGGGCCAGCGCCGCGTCCCAGCGCGGGCGGAAGGCCACTTACGCGGGCGTACGGGCTAGATGCGCCCTCGCAAGCCTTAGTTCGGTTCCTGTTCACTTTCCGTGCCCTTCTTAGGATTGGGCTGCCCGACTAGTAGCCATTGCTGGATCTATTTTCCATGAAATTGTCTAATAACTTTTAAAGTAACTATATACACTGATAGTGAATTTCACAGTTTGATTATTTATTGGGTGATGTACTTGTTCATCCTGAATCTGTTGCCCATCAGCATCATTAGGTGCCTCCCAGTTCCAATAACATGAATGAAAAAGTTCTCTATTCACTTTCTGTACCCCATGCATAATTTTGTAAGACTCTGTCCTGCCCCTCTCTTAGTTGTATTTCCCCCACTCCCATAAATTAAAAAGCCCCAGATCATTTAGGCTTTCCTCATAAAAAAGGTGCTCCAACTTCTTAACTATGTTGGTTGCTTCCACACTGAGACAATTCTTTGTGTAGCTCTTATTTGTGCTGCGAAAACCCCTCTTCCTTGCCTCAACCCCCTGTGGCCACCCTCCACCAGAGGGCTTTCTTTAGAAAAATTGGAATTGCTGTATCGCTAGAGTATTGTTTATTTAATTACTTCATTTATATTATGCCTTTTCCCCCAACTGGTGACCCAAAGTGGTCTACATCATTCTCCTCCACTCCGTTTTATCCTCACAGCTATATGAAGTCGATTAGGCTGAGAGAGTGTGACTAGCCCAAGGTCACCCAGCAAGCTTTCATAGCAGAGTGGGGATTCTAACCTGTGTGCCCCTAGTCCAATATGATAACCACTATACCAGACTGCCTCTTTGAATTATAGCATTATAATGATATATTGCCATAATCTACTACTTGCTAGGTTTCTTTTTTTAATTATCTAGTTTTTTTCCATTTCAGAGTATTAACATTCACCTTTCTTTTTATGACTCCACCACCAAAAAGGCTATATACTTTTATTTTTAAAGAAAGAAAGCTGGACACCAATACATTGTTGCAATAATATAGTAGTATAGTGATTTAGCATTTCCCTTTTTTTAAAAAATGCCTTCCTATGTTTATGGGAGGGAATGATGGCCAGATGGCTGAGAAAATAGCACTAATGTGTATGGCCCCTGATAAAAATGCACACCATCCCATCCACATGGGGTCCAAGGTGCTTTGACTGAGATCTTTCCAAAAAGATCAGACCAAACCATGTTTAGGAAAGATTGCACTAAAGTGGGGGAAAGCACAGATGCAGGATAATTAAAGGATGATGTCATGTGGATGCGCCTGAAAACTGGAAGCTGAGTAAAGAAGCTAAGGAGGACCAAAATATCTGTGAGGAAAAGTTCTTGGTTGCCATCTTCTGCACTTCTGTGAGACCTGGTAACCAGAACTGTATACTGTATTCCAAAAGGGACTGCGTCACAGATCTATACCAGTGCGTTGCAATAGTCATCCTGTTATTTTCAATCTCTTTCTTAATAATCTCTATTAATAATCACTTTGTTCATGGCTGTTGGGTCCAAACTTATTCTTATCTCCCCTCTACCTGGGCTGTCCACAACAATAGGTGCATCAATCTATTTTATACATTCTACTGTCTGTCACCTTCAGTTTGTCTATACAATTCAGTTTCTTTTGAACATTATCTTTCATTGTTACTGGAGCCTTTCATGGAGCCAGAATGACACTGGATTTATTTTAATATATTACTGAATTGTTCTGCTAGGCAACATAGGACTTAAATCAGATCTTTGCTATCTTAATCAATGACCCAATGATCTGTTTCAATTAAAATATAGATGACACTAGGTTCTATCTTATGCTTCCAGTTGATTCCAAAGAAACTATTGAAACTCTGAATGGGTGCCTGGAGGCAGTTTTGGATGCTGTGATGGACAAGACTGGTTCCAGCTCCACCTCTCCTGAGAAACCAACCAATGAGAGGGGCGGAATGCAGAGCCAAAGACAGTTGGAGACTGTTGAAGAGAGTGTGGGCTGCTAAGAGGAGGCAGCAGAGAGAGAGTTGGAAGTTAAACCTGTACTGTTACATTGAAACATTCCCTATTTAACCCCAGTATGTTTTTAATAACTTTTTATTTCTAGATTTTCAAGATAATGATAACATAACAATGACATAACGGTAACCAGATTCCAAACATTCTTAAATAGATATATAAATCAAATAAAGGACATATTTACAGGTCACTAGCAATCAATAAAGACAAATATCTCTATATTTCTTAGGTACAGTATAAACCAGTATGTTTTTGAGTTTAAAATTATTTACTACTATTTTCCATCTTGTAAATAAAGTTTATTTTGTTTTGTTTTAAACCTGGATGAGGGAAAATATCACACACAGAGACCTCAAACACTCTGGTCACATTAAATGGGACAAGTTTAATCTAAATGGTGGCAGCATGTATAGGGAGAATAAACTCTAAGTTCCCTTTCCCCAATAACCCTGGGCAGTAGCTGGGTGAGAGGAGGAAAATACAGGGAATGGGCTGTCTGTCTGGAGGACCCTCTGAAAGAGGAGAGAGGGACCCTGTGAAGATTTGGGTCAGGGCCATCTGCCTGCTAAATTGGAGACTAGATAGGCGACCAGCCCTTACTTGTCTGGGAAGCCCCAAACCTGTGAAGAGACATTTAGGGTGGGTGGCAGGGTATGTGAAAGGCGAGATCTGCCATAGATGTTGTCTAACAAACTGAAGCTTAATCCCAACAAGATAGAAGTGCTACTGTTGAGTGGAAGGCTTGACCCAGGATTTAAGGTGTCTGTCAACCATTCCAGATGAGGTTGCACTCCTCTTGAAGGAATGGGTCTGTAGTTGGGAGGGTGCTCCTGGACCCAGGCCTACTGCTGAATAAGCAGGTGGTAGCTGTGGGCAGGAAAGAGCTGGTCACTGTGGTGCATACCCTGGTTACATCTATATTAGGTTACTGCAATGCACTCTATGTGGAGCTTCCCTTGAAAAGGGTTGGAAACTTCAATTACTGCAGAATGCAGCAGCCAAGATGTTGACTGGAGTGGGTTGCAGGTGGGGTTACCAGTCCTCCAGTGCGGGTGGGGATCCCCTGCTCCTAGTCTCCACCCCCTGCCACCTCTTATCTGGCCAGAGGGTGGGAAAAAGGTGTGCATAATGGGCACAAAAACACTGCAGCATGCTCCCACATGCTCCAGAGCACTTCCTTGTTGCACTGGTACTGATGTCATTCTTGGTGTAACAAGGAAGTGAAAGCCCCTGAATAGGACTGATTTGATAAAAATTGGCCCCCAAGAGATGAGTACTCCCAATGCATGTGCCCCCCCCCACTGCCCCTGGTATGTGTTCCAGGGGACCTGGCAACCCTAGTTACAGGGTACAAATCACTTCAATCTTGGCAAGGGTTGCCAGGTCCCTTTAGTCCCCCAGCAGGGGACTGTGAACCTGGCACTCACCCTCCACGACAATCAGCGTCCCTTCTTGTGCATGCGCGTTCCTGATGTGGATGATGATGTCACTTCTGGGAAGTGATGTCATCACGTGAGTCAAAGGGTGGCCTGGCATGCGCTCCTGCGCTCGCCGAAGGGCTGAATCACCCCGAGGACCCGATTCGGCCCCAAACGGGCCTGTTGCGGGGCACGGGGGCGCCGCAGTGGGGCGCAGGGCATGCTGCACCGCCCAGGGGGTGCCCCAGGAGGCACCCCTCTGCTGGCCAGGTAAGTGGGGTCAGGGGGAGGAGGTGGGAACAGGGGATCCCCCGCCCTGGGCGGGGGATTTGCAGCCCTAATCTTGGCTCATCTACACTCGCTCCCAATCTGTTTCTGGGCATAACTGAAGACACTAGTGCTGACCTGCAAAGCCCTATATGGCTTGGGAACAACATATCTAGGGTTGCCAGGTGTCCAGTATTCTGAACAGTTCAGTTTTTTCTTGGACTGACCAGGGGAAGCAGGGTTAAAATACCAGACATATAAATGTCCAGTATTTGGGGGGAGTGGAGCAGCTGACCACTGGTGTACAAGAGCTGGCAACAGTGCCAGCAAGCCTTCCTGCACCACCTCCCCCCGCAGGCTTCCAGGCTGCCCAGACTCCTGCATGCCAGGGGAATGGCCAGCTAGCTAGCCCACCCAGCCTCCTTCTGCGCACGGGGGAACTGGCTGGTCCTCCCAACCCAATCTCCTTCTGTATGCCAGGGCAGCGCCCTGGCCTGCCCTCCTGGCCTCCTCCTGCACGCAAGAGAAGTGGCCAGCCCATCCACCCAACCTCCTTCTGCACACTGGGGTAGTGGCCAGCTGGCCCACCCTTCTGGCATCCTCCTGCACACCAGGGCCGATTCCAGACGGCCCCCCGCCTCGCGAAACGTCGCGCGTCGTCGCGCAGAAAACGCGATATTTCGCGTTTTCTGCGCGACGACGCGCGACGTTTCGCGAGGCGGGCGGCCGTCTGGAATCGGCCCAGGAAAGCAGCTGGCCATCCCACCTGGTCTCCTGCACAACACTGATGACATCACTTCCAGACATGACATCATCACACTGGTGCCAGGAACGTGTACATGAAGATTAATCCTGGAGCGAGCTCCACCCTCCACCCTCCATGAGGGTCCAGTATTTCCACTGGGCCCATCTGGCAACTCTAAGCATGCCTGAAAGATTTCCCACTTCCTTATGAACCTACCTGATCACTGTGGTCATCTTCAGAATCCCTGCTTTGGATACCCCCTCCTTCCAAGATTAGGAGGGTGGCACCATAGGAGAAGGCCTTCTCCATAGTAGTACCAAAACTCTGGATTGTTTCAAGGAGCTTCACCTGTCCCCTTTTGTTGCCATCTTTCACCAGCTGGTAAAACTTTTTTGTTTTGCTTTTCATTCCCTCAGTGCTCCCTTCTCCCTTTTCAATGTTTTTTAACTATAGTTCTTATCTTTTATATGTATTTCATCTTGTTGTAATGATGCATTTATATGTTGATTTTGATGGTTTTTAAGTTGGCATTTTAGTTTGTATGTTTTAAGTTTGTTAGCTGCCTTTGTGGCCCTGTGAGGGCAGAAAGGCAGGGTAAAAATCTGGTTAATAATAAATAATATAACTTTTTACCATATTCAACGACCCTTAAATCAGTACAGTTTATGCATAGAGATCTATTTAGTAAAATCCCATGGGAGCTGTCTTATCTTTAAACTTGTAATTCAGATTGCATTTTTCAAACACTTGTAGTGTTTCCACAGAGGAGGTTATTAATCTGGTATCTGAATGTTGTAGTGTTTCAGTTTGCAAGGCTTTATAAGTTATTAAAGATTCATTAGCTTATGTCCCTATGTCAATTTAAACATTTCCTGTATTGTGGTTGTTGTGGGTTTTCCGGGCTGTATTGCTGTGGTCTTGGCATTGTAGTTCCTGACGTTTCGCCAGCAGCTGTGGCTGGCATCTTCATTTCCTGTATTGTGTTGGTTCATGAGCAAATCAACACACCATTCATTTTCCAGAACAGAAGAATGTAGTGAACAAATTAAGAATTCATGTAGGTTTTCACGTTTTGTGTCAGGGTGAACATATCTTTGTTCAACATTTTCTTTTCTGGTTTTTCATGTTAGCAAAATGATTACATTTGACAGTCTTTTCCATATGCTTTGCAGGAATGTATGCCATGGTTGATGCCACGCACATATAGATAGCGTTTGCCATTTTTGTATTCCTCAGTGGCACTTCTGTTTGGGGTCGCTATAAATGCTAGCACTTTCTTTGCTCTGAAGCTGGCTACTTTTAGCTAAAATGTACTTTTGCATCGTAGAGAGTTCATTTGTTTTTCTGCTGCATCCAGCCCTCTTAACTTCATTGTAGCCATATCCTCTACTCTGCATAACCAATGCATTAGTGGTCCCCAGCTGTGTTAAGTCTGGAGGCAGATTTGGAATTTTGAGAAAGGGCAGTGGGTGCCCTGCCAGCACAAAATGACTGATATCAGACGCAGGGCCAATCACAAATTAGTTGCCATGAGTGATGCCCAAAGTTCACCAAATGTTGGGAAATTCCAAAACAAGCATTCTCCTATGATAGAGGCAGTTGCTTCCAAATAGAAATGGATGCTTTGTAGGCTTTTCTGAAATATATCCTGTGCTGACAAGGCAGAGGAAAGTCAGAATCAGCTTTTCCTTTTGAGGAACAGACACTGTTTCAGTTTCTGAAGAAACTGATCCCTCTCCTCGATTTAAGTCCCTTTCCATTTTATCCCAAAGAAGCAAGCAGGCATTAGGAAATGCGTAGGTAGGTATTATGGCACTCTTATGTACTAAATGGGAAATCACTGCACTGTATGTTCAGTCTCTCTCAATGTTTGGACCTCAGTCCGTCTGACTTCATAGCACATGCTATGCAGTCGGTTGCATTTGGGCCTACAGTTTCACCTTCACTCTTCTAGTGAAGAATTTGTGTCTATCGTATGTGATCTATAATAATATGTTGGACATATACTATTAAAAATGTGACTTTTTATCTGCTTCTTTATCAGCCCCATGATGACATAGTGCTTACTGAAATATGTTATTTGTCCAACTTTCAATTCTAAAGAATTTTGTATATTATTACTTTGTCTAATACACTTGCCAGAGGTTCCAAACATAAATAAAAAATGAACAGAGACAGAGAATAACCTTGCCTAGTACCTCTTTAAGAGGAAATGGTACAGAAAAAATACCATTGGTCAGTACTCTAAATCTAGGGGTAAGGTAAAGGTAGTCCCCTGTGCAAGCACCGAGTTATTACTGACCCATGGGGGGGGGATATCGCATCACGACGTTTTCTTGGCAGACTTTTTACGGGGTGGTTTGCCATTGCCTTTCCCAGTCATCTATACTTTACCTTCCAGGAAACTGGTTACTCATTTTACCGACCTTGGAAGGATGGAAGACTGAATCAACTTTGAGCCGGCTATCTGAACCCAGGATCAAACTCAGGTCATGTGAGCAGAGCTTGTGCTGCACAACTGCAGCTTACCACTCTGCGCCACGGGGCTCTTTAAGAGCTAGGAGATGAATACAGAATTCTAATCCAGCTCAATAATTCATGAGGGAAGCCAAATTTAATTTCCAATATATTTTGTCAAATGCTTTTTCGGGATCAAGTGAAAGAATAGAAACTTGATCAGATCTCTTTCTATTTAATGCAATCAGATCAACAATCAATCTAAGATTATCAGATCCTTGCCTACTTTGTATAAATCCTACCTGGACTACATGGAACAAGGTTCTAATAAACTTTTGAAGTCTGTTAGCAAGAATGGCAGTTAATATCTTAGCATCCATATTCATCAAAGAAATTGGTTAAAAATTTGCTTATTGGGTGTGATCTTTGCCTGGCTTTGAAATGACAGTAATATAAGCATACTGCATGATACTGGCAGAACAGTAGATTAAAAAATCTCATTGTACAACTGATATAATTTTGGGATTAAAAAAATCTCAAAAGGTTTTCTACTATTCAATAGGGAACACATCCAGTCCTGGAGATTTACCAGTGCTCACATTCATTATCACAGCCTTAATTTCACCCATATGCAAAGTCTCAGCAAGTAGCTGTTGCTGAGCCATATCTAAATGTGGAAGATCAAGGTGAGAGAAGAATGTTTCCAAGTCATCTTCTGATGGTTCTTTCCCCTTACTACACAATTTAGAGTAAAACTTTTGAAACTGCAAATTTATTTCATTTGAGGTAGTATGCATTACATTCTCCTCATCCTCAATAGGAATATAATTCTTGTTCTTTTGCTGCCTTAAAACAATGAGCCAATAATTTACCAGCTCAATCTCCTCATTCCTGATATGACTGGCTCAAGCATATCAAAGCATGTTCTGCTTTCATTGACAATATATTATTCAACCTTTTGCAACTCTTGATAGAGATCTGAATTGGGAGATGTAGCAACCTGAAGTTCCTCTAAACTTCTTCTTGTGAGATGCATATACAATGCATCTTCTGATAAAAGCTTTACAAGTTTCCCATTCAATAGCGCAAGTATTTACAGTTCCTTGGTTAACTGGTTAATATTAAAATACTCTGCAAGCTCAGCTTTCATCTGTGTTTTAAAAGTTTCTTCATTGAGCAAAGAGATGTTAAGACACCATCAACTTACAGTGCAATCCTGTGGAGAGTTACTCCAGTCTAAGCCTATTGAAATTAATGGTCTTAGACTAGAGTAAGTTTCCATAGGATTGCACTGTTAGTGGTCTAACCTAATCAGAAAACTAGAGACCTAATGAAATAAGGGAATGATCAGAAATAATAATTCTGTCTATGCCACATGCTTTAACTGAAACAAGAAAATAATCTAATAATAATCTAATCGAAAACAGTTATGATGTACAGAAGAAATAAAAGTATAGTCTCTGTCCTTTGTAACATATACCAAGGATCAATCAAACCTAGTTCAACCATATAGGCTTTAAGTGTAGATCTCACCAATGAACATTCCGTATGCAGGTGTTTACTTCGATCCAAAGCTGTATTTAGCATTTCATTAAAATTTCCCCCCACTAACCAATAATCATATCTAAGATCTACCAAGTTACTGAAACATTGATGAAACGTATCTGGAGAATCCACATTTACAATGCATACATTAATTATAACCATAACAGAATCAACACTTTTCAGTACCAAAATAATAAAGTGACCATTTGGGTCTATTACTACTTCTTGAAACTGAAAAGAGACACATTTATGAATTAATATAGCTTGAGTAAACATATCTGTAAAACATACCTCTCCAACCCAGTCTCTACACAACTTGTTTTTATCATTTTCCATTATATGAATTTCTTGTAAAAAAGGCACATCAGCATGGGCAGCCCAATCCTAAGAAGGGCACGGAAAGTGAACAGGAACCGAACTAAGGCTTGCGAGGGCGCATCTAGCCCGTACGCCCGCGTAAGTGGCCCTCCGCCCGCGCTGGGACGCGGCGCTGGGACGCCGGCGGGCCAGCACCGGTGCAAGCCACAGGCGCCCGGGCGGCGGCGCAGGAGTGGCGTAGAGCCCTACGCCGATGCAGGGGGGGGCGGGGAGCAAGGCGGGGTCGGAGTTAGTCCGCTCCCTAAGCTCCTCCAGAAGCGGGAACGCCCACAGCGGCGCAAAAAAGCTACGCCACGGAAAAAGAAGGTGTAGCCCATAGGCGTCCATGGAACGGCGAAAAATCAGCCCCCTCTCTGAGCGCCCCGCCCCGCCCCTATGGCCCGAAGGAGCATAGGATGAGAACTATCCCGGGGACCAATCAGCGTGCGCGCCCGGCGTGGACGAGCCCCCCTCTCTGCACCCAATCACCTGCGACCGCGCCCTACAAAACATCCGGCCAGCGCCGCCCAAACCCCCAGGTAAGTGAGCACTCGGCCGGAGGCTCTGCCCGTCTGCTGAGTGGCATTGCCCCTTTGAAAACCGAAACGGGCTGAGGGCATTCACGTTGGCAGGCGCAGAATGCACTCGGGGGACTTTGCGAAAAACTGGGGGAACTTCGCATAAAGGGGAAGAGGTGCAAATGTCTGCCTAACTCTCTTTCTACCGTGATAGAAAGAATGACTCAACAGCTAACCGGACTCATGCATGCTAGTTGCTTCTAACTAAGCACAAACAAACTAAACCTTCCGTGGCAGAAGGGAATGACACTTTGCAAATTAACCGCATGCTCTCCCGTTTCCTTGCAGGTGCCCTGACTCTGGCGCTCCCACCTGGTGATGACCGACGGAGCGCTGACAGGTGAGGAGGAGGTGGGGGGGGCATTCCGCAGATTAGTGCAAACCGCCCATTCACCTGAACCCACCCGCTCACTTGCCGCTTTGGGTAAGGCCCAGCAGGGGTGGGGGGCAACCATGGCCGCCCCTGGCTGCCTCAGAGGCAGGCGCCTCGAAAACCACATGTGGCCAGGTGTTTGTTGTGACCAGCTCATTCCCTCCCATAAAGGTAAAGGCTTCCCAAGGCTGAGTGCATCCTCGCCAGACCGTCAGGCATCAGCTGCTGCCCTCGACCATGTGCAACCCCCCCCCGGATGGCGGAGTGTGGGGCTTGCCTTGCCAGTGGAACGAGGCAAAGCCCACACGTGTCTTTTTCCCCCACAGGCACGTCCAGGGCATGGCTGCTCCCCCGCGCCCCGCCCTCCCCAAACATCTCTGACGGACGGTTGGCTGCAGCCCAGGAAGCACCGTCGCGCCGCAGCCTGCATCCCAGCCCCGCCCCTCCGAGCGGGAAGGAGGGCTGTGTGGAATGCTCCGGCTCCCTCGCCAGCCTAAACGCAAGCCCGCTCTTTCCAGTGCAATAAAACGAGATGTACAACAACTGTCTTCTGTGTCTGCGAGTCTGACTTCGTCCTCCGCCCCTCCCCCAACACTCCCGTCACATCTCCACACCTGCACATTGCCACAAATGTATCCGACACACCCCGTCTTGCCTCCCCGCCCCCTCCCTCCTCCTCCCCCCTCCTCCTCTGTATTTGACCAGTGTCTGTACCACCCATCTGCCGAAGAGAACTTGATTCTCAGAAGCCTATGCCACAATAAAATTGGATGGTTTTAAAGGTGCTACGGGACCCTTTTTGAATTCGCTACCACAGGCTAACACGGCTAACCCCCCTGTATCTATGGCCAGGTAGAGGGTTGGGGCGGGGCATGTGAGCGGGGAGGGGGATCAATCTCCGGTGGGGAGAGTAGCTGGCACCCGATAAGCCAGGGAGAGGGTGGTGCGAGCTGCCGCTGCAAGGGGGCGGGAGATGGCAGGGGAAACGGTCCGCTCGCTGGAACCCTAGCCCCCACCAATGGAGAATCCAGGGTGGTGGCAGGCAGATGCCATATCCCGGGCAGGAGGTCTCGCGCGCCTGGGGAGGGTCGCCCCCATCGCAGCCGCAGCCCCAGCAACACAGTCCCATGAGTGGCCGCCTCCCAGAGTGGGTCCAGCCCCTCGGGCGTCTGCAGCAGCCCCATTGGTCATTCCAACACCTTCCACCCCAGGGCGTCCTGCCTCGCATCCAATCCCGTGGAGCAGTTGCCAGCCTCCCACGCCAACAGGCCATGGTTGTTGGGAGGGGTGTGCCTCTCAAGTCCGTGCCGAAGCCCTGCTCGGGCGGCTCGTCGCCATCCTCGACCCTCCGGCCCCACCCGCTGCAGCAGCTCCACCCGCCCCAGAGGCACCCCTCCCTCGGGCCCAGTTGCGTGCGAGAGGCCGGGCCCGTGGACGGCCAAGGGGGTCCGGCCGCCGGCCTCCGGCTGCCGCCTTGGGGGTGGGGTGGGGTGTTTTGCTGCACAGGCGGCTCTCCTACACGCCTCCCCTTCCTCACGTCTGCTGGGGGAGGTGGGATGATATAATAATAAAGGCTGATTTCTGTGCAATGGGTGTCTGTGTTCTTTGCCTTGGGATGGGGACGAGGGGGCAGGCCCGCTGTGTCTGCCTCTTGGTGGCGGCCTCAGGCCAGCCCTCCCCTTCGGTGTCACTTGGGGGCTGTCCCCTGCTGCCAGAGACTGGCTGCTGCCCTGGATTCCTCATGGCAGGGCGCCTGCCAGTCCCATGCCAACCTCTCTGGACGCGGCCGCCACGGACTTGGTGCTACATTGGGCAAACGGGGGAAAGGCTTCTCAGACTACGCCCACCCCTCTCCTTCCCGACTGCGAGCCCCGCCCGACACACGAGCCGAGGCAGTCTGCCGGCATGGGCGCGGTTTGCCTGCTGCTCTGGGGCCTGGCCGGGATCGCGTGCTGCCCATAGGCTGCGCCTTTCCTGGCCCCTCCCCCTGACGCTTGTCAGGAACAGCGCCCTTTGGCTGCGCCTGGCGGCGACCGTGCATCAGACCCGCCCACAACACTTTCTGGTTCTCCAAAATTGCATCTCTGCGCCGCTGCGGGCGCCGCTGCGGCCACACTTTGCTGGCACAGGATCCGGCCCGGCGGCGCCGCCACACCACCAGTGCAGCCGTGTCGGCGTTGGGGCCGGCCATAGGATTGCGCTGTAAGACTTTTCAACTTGGAGATAACCTTTTTGCATTTGGTAGCATCTCTCATGCCTTTAACATTCCATGATATCATGTTGAACATAAACCCCATAAAATAGTATATCCAACCAATAAAGGTCTCTTCCCTTATCACTGAATAAATGCAAGATATCACATATAGAACCTTATGATAAGTACAATACTTATCAAAAATAGCAGAAAAATGTGCATAACAAAAAATTACTAATTTAAACAAAATAAGCATAACCATCATTCTATACATCAGCCAGCAACTGCACACCACAGAAGTTCTCACCACATACCAAAAGTGAAGGGGAAAAAAAGCGGGGGGGGGGGGAGAAAAAACCCCAAATAAATATTTTTGCTCCCAGATAAAATGCCTGAGATCCACAATACCGGTCACTCCTCTCTTTATAGTTATAGAGATAAATAATTATTTACGGACTATATATCTGTCTAAAGCTTCGAGATACACACCCCTCCCCACACACACACATAGCAAAAAGCCAAATCATTATCTCTAGCTTGGTGTTATGCCCAGATCTCATAGTCAAAACATGAAGAAGAAAAAAACTGAAAAAAGGAGGCGGGTTGAGGAGAGGCTGCTTGTTTCCAGATTAATTTGTATATGTATAATTGTTTGTATATTTCTTCAGTCAGCACAAACACTTTATTTTTTATACCAATGATTAAGCTTCTGCTGCCTTAGGGTTGTAAAACTTTTTAATTTGATCTTGGAACTGGACACAAAAATGGCAGGATGTAGTACTGCAGCTTCAAATCTCTTGCAACAGCTTTTACTTTTGGAAATTGATGACATAATATTGACATTTCTTTAGTATAATCTGGGTAAAGCATGGTCCACTCATTATTAGGACCCCAATACAAGTCCTGTTTCTCTCTTGCCAAATGTAAAAGGTGTTCTCTTACCCTCACTCATAGAAACTGAACAATTATGGGAGCTGGTTTGTTTACACTGCCTGGTGCCTGAGCAATCTCATAGGCTCATTCTGTCTGCAACTGATAATCAGCAGGAAGCTGTAGAACCTCATGAAATAGTAGAGCTGCTGTAGCATAGTGCTTAAGTGGCTGAGCTCCAAGCCAGCATTCTGCTGGTTTGATTCCCACTACTGCCATGAACTCTGCAGGTGGCCTGGGGGAAGTCACTCCTCTCAGCTCCAGCTCCTCAGCTGCATTGTGAGGATAATAATAGCACTGACTTTGTTAACCACTCTGAGTGTGGCACTAATTTGTCCAGAAGAGCGGTATATAAACACATGGTTATCATCACCATCATCATCTCCATGAATTCAATCAGCTTCTTCTGTCCTTTCTATTTAGACTCTTCTGATAACCCAAGAAGATGAATATTGAGACATCGAATATAAGTCTCTAGATGAGTGATTTGGTTAGAGAAAATGTTATGTGAAGGTGAGACAGCCATCTCATGAGTGATGGTTTGGTCTTCCAAGACAGCAATTTTAATCTCCATTCCTTGAATGTGTATACTGATAGCCTCAGTCGACTCCTGAAGTTGTTGAATTGACATCAATTGCCATATCATTAGCAGAAAGTTATTTTACTGTGCAGTCCTAAGGCCACACATCAGTATAAATGCAGTGCCAGTCATCTGCTTCCTAAAGAATTTTGCGGGAGAGCTGGGCCAGCCAGCTGAGCCTGGCAAGGCACAGCCAGGGGTGAATGTGCTGTTGTTGCCCAGGCAACACTGCCAGGATCGACCAGTTGCAGGGCGGCAGCAGTTGACAGCACTGTGAGTGGCAGGGGAAGGCATAGTCAGTCCTGGGCCACGTATCCCATCCCAATGGACACGCCCCTGCCCCACAGGGAGAGATCCCCCAGGATCGGGCTTACCACACCCTAATAGAGGCGCCTGCCCAGGGAGGAAGCCCGCCCCGGGGGTGGGACACTGACAGTGCAGATGAGGTGCTTGCCCACCCACAAATCCAACCCCGTTCCCAACAAGGGGCAGACTTGCGGCGGAAACACCGCTCACTTGCAAGTGCCACCACCACTGTCACTGCTGCCCCAAGGAAGATGACCCTCTCCCTGAAAAGCAAGCCCAGAAAGGTGACAGGACCTGGCAAGGGCCGCCCTCGCAGCCTGCAGCACTTGGGATCAGCCCCCAGGTCCTGGAGAAGTGGGGTGGTTGGTTGTCCACTGAGTGACAGGAATGCCCATTGGAAACAAAGCGAGAGGCCAGAAGGCCCATTGGAGGTGATGGGAGGGACAGATGCCCTCGAACCTGCGGTGACTCCATTTGAACACATCACTGCATCACAAAGATGCGAGGAGAAAATGGGTTGGACCTCGAGAGCTATGCTCTGGTCCTGGGGTGATGCCCTCCCCGAGTGGACTGATGGCCGGCAGGACCAGAAAAACTGCTCTGGGGGCTGTTGGACACACACACACCTGCACCAGATTTCCCAAGTCCATCCCTGCCTCCACAAACAGCAAAACAGAGAGTGGTCCATCCTCCTGGAGGAGGAGCTCCAGAGATCCCAAGATGTCTCTCCACATCCCCCACCTCCTGGCAGCAACCCCCCTTCCTCTGCAGTCATCTGCCTGGCTTATTAGATGTCAGCACCTCTGTCTGTCAGAGAATGAGAATCTTCAGTGGGGCCCACCCCCACCTCGCCGGACATAGATGGGCCACACTATAATTCCCACCCCACTGCCTGATGTTACATTGAGGGGGGGAAGGGGTCAGGGAAGCTGGATGGGGCCCCAAGGCGCCACTGGACACCTGCCTCTTCTGGCAGCATAGCCTACCCCATCCATCCCAGCCCTGAGCCAGGAATCATTCCGCAGGATGTGTGAAGAGACATCCCTGTGGGGAGTTGTGGGGGAGGCTACAGTTATCGTCAAGAAAGCAAACAGACAGGCAGTTTGTTGTTTTTCAACACATGTTTTATTAAACTGGAAAAGGTGTTGCCTGGACATGTGTCTTGTCAATGTTCCTTGGCTGGAAAGGGAGCAAAGGCAGTTTGCGCAGCAGTCAAGACCCATAAAATCCATTCTCCATCCTGCCCTCACAAGGGCAAGGTTGAAATGCGGGCTGCTTGGGGAACTGCTCCCTGGGCTGGACCTGAATGGCACTCGCGGAGGATCACCAAGGCCTGTATAAGATTTTGCCTTGGCGGGGGTGGTTGGATACGGCTCTGCCGTGGTTCCAGCAGTACTTCTCTGCCCCCCACGCTGGTCCTAGGATCAACCGCCTAGTCGGCCGCTCTTTGCCCTGTCCCGACAAGGCGGTCCCCCCCACAGGGGCGCTCCCTCTAGGCATCAGAATCGGGGGAAGAAGATCCAGGTTGGCAGCCCCAGAATTCTTATCTCCTCTGGGAGCTGTCCCTTAGCACGAGGGACGGGCCTCTTGTCTCCTCCCTGGCCAGGAGCTTCTGCCCCCCTTTTATCCCTCCCTCCTAAGTGAGCTTCCTCCCCTGCTCCTCCAGGTCTGCCCCCATGGCCCATCTCCATACCTATGTCTGGTGTGGCCACACCGGCCCCCCCTGGCTGGCTGGGCTGCTTCTCTGTGGCCAGTCCCCACCCCCCGGGAGCCGCTCTGTCGCCGCCTCACCCCTGCCAGGCTCTCTGCCAATCTAGCCAGGCTGGGTGATGCCCTGGGAGGAGGCCATGTGCTCCACAGCCCTGGCCTGATGACCAGGGCTGGCAGGCATCCCAGCGGAGGCAAGGCTCTTAGCTGCATAGCCGCAGCAGAGAGCGAGGCTTCCTTCTGGCTCATCAACACCATACGCTTCC
This sequence comes from Eublepharis macularius, assembly GCF_028583425.1. Taxonomy (NCBI): domain Eukaryota; kingdom Metazoa; phylum Chordata; class Lepidosauria; order Squamata; family Eublepharidae; genus Eublepharis; species Eublepharis macularius. The sequence continues at coordinate 193,352,253 of NC_072790.1, forward strand.
CAGTGGCCTTATCTGCACCCCAGGGAGGGCCTGCTGGCGATGGCGTCGGCTTCCCAGTCATCATGTGGGCTTCTTCTGGCCGTGCCTGTCACACCTTGCCACCATCTTTCCCTGGTTGCTACTGCTGGGCTCCGCCATCAGCTAGCGTTGGTTCCCTCCAGCCTCATCTGCTGTGGTCGACCCTCTCTGCCGCTGACACTAGGCCCCAGGTGTGTGTTGAGGAGCTGTGGGGGGGAAGGGCAGCTGCTCATCTGGGCTGCCTGGCAAGGCCAGCCCTGGGCAGGCTGAAACAGCCATGCTCCTTGGTCTCCTGGACAAGTTGTGACCTGCCTGAAAGGGAAACAGACACATGTGTGGCAAGAGACCTGGCCTTGTGCAAGCCCCAGCTCAGTCTGCCACATTCTGGGAGGGTGTCCATGGGCAGCTCTATTAGCATGGGTACAACCCACAGGCAGATGAAGCATGCCCCTTCTTCGAGAAATCCTCATCTGCCTTAGAATGGTCTGATCCTGTGAGGGAGACAGTTGAGGGGCTGAGCACTCACTACCAATAGGAAGTTACAAAAACCCAGTCACCCCGACCTGCGATGGCACTTCCTCCTCTGTAGGGGGTGGGGGTGGCCCCAGCTGAGGGAGTCTGACCAGAGCCCCCAAATGGGTAGCTGGCACCCCCCTAACTGGCTGCATCAAGAGCAGTTGTCTGGCCAACTGCCTCTGTGGCAGACAGGCGCTACCACTGCCCCCCCCCCCACCAACGAGCCTCTCAAGCAGAGGCTGGCGTTCGGGAGGGTTCAGGTGAAGGGGCAGCTGGCACAAATCAGCAAGCAAGGGTAGCCGCCACCCCAGCTCCCCCTTACCTGTCAGTGCTCCCTCACCCCTTCCTAATCTGGGACTCCAGAGTCAGGTAACCTGCAAGGGGACTTAGATGGTTGTTGTTAGTTAGATATTCTGGACTTTGCTCTTCTTCCCTTGAGCGAGTGCAAAGTGCTCCCCATTTTCCACTAAGTCCCCCCAGTGCACCTGTGGCCTGCCACCATGAGCACCCACTCTCCCACCTTGCGCTAAGTCCCCGCGGCAAGGGGCTGCTGGGTAGAGCCTCTGGCTACCTCCCCACTTACCTGGGTTTATGGGAAGTCCAACCAGAGTTTTTGTAGGGTTCCTGGGATACTTATTGGGCGTGCGAAGCGGGGCTTGCCTACCATGGGGATGCACGTGGATTGGTCCCCGCAGTAGTTGCCATCCTATGCTCCATCGGGCCTCGCGGGTGTAGTTGGGTGCCAGGTGAGGGGCCTGATTTCTCTGGTTCAAAGGGCGCCTATGGACTACGCTGCCTTTTTTCTAAGCATAACTTTTTGCCACTGCAGGGGGCATTCCCAGACCTGGGGTGGCTTAGAAAGACAGCTAATTTGTGACCCACCTCCCAACCCTGCCCACTCCAGTGCTGGCACAGTGACTTGTGCCTCACTTATGCCTTCATTCAGCTGCCCAACATGGCTATGGGCAGCGGCCTGCCCACGCTAGCACGCCTCCTTACCTACTGGCGGAAGGAGGGGGGTTTACACCCATGTAAGTGCAAGTTGCACCCACGTAAGCCTTAGTCCTCTTCCTGTGAGTGTTCCACCCTCTCCTTAGGATTGCGCTGCCTGCTGCTCAGATCGTTTTTCCAGCTGAGCCTCCATATTTTTTTAACAAAGAAATTACTTCTCCCTGAGTTTTGTCACCAGCTCTAGGGATGAAGGAGGGGACCTCTTTGTATCTTTCCTCTTACGACTCATTGTTGAAAGTTATAAGCTCACTTATCTCAAGTTAAAAGACAGAGAAAATATAAAACAGTAAATAAGGCAAATTACTGCTGCATCAGAGAAGACAGGTCCAAATCAATGCATAACACACAAAAGAGATATGAGTGGCAGAGTTGCTTCTGATTACTTTGCCATCTTCATTGGAAATCCTATTATTCGTTCAATGTTATTTGATTGATTCAATTTATTAGATTTCTATCCCGCTCTCTCCACAAGCAGGCACAGGCCAGGTTACAACATCATAAACATCAATAAATACATAGGCAACAATAAATATACTATACAATGCCAGAACAATAAAGCACAATAAACAACTGATTTCCAAGATGCAGCTTTCAGAAAATCAAGCAAATACATTCAGGACTATGCAGCGCAACTAAAATCCTTGCTTCCATATTTTCCCATTCTTAGCAACATTCCCCTCAGACAACCAACTTTCAGACAGCCAAGTTTTAGCTGATCCATTTGTGGCTTCACCACTTTACTTTTCATCCCACAGCTGTCATGTAATAGTTCCTGCAGCAAACTGTATGAAATTTTGCCACTGGGAAATGAAGTATGTAAAGCACACCCTTTGCTCTACAACTCTACACAATGATGTCAGAATGGCCTCAGTACTCTGGTCTGCCAGGCTGAGAACTTTTTGACTGCCCAGAATACATATACTTTAGATTGCGAACCTGTTGGCATGGATATTTTATTACACTGTTTATTATATTATTCTGAGTAACATATAACATGAAGGAATCATAAAGTACAGCATGGATGGCCGATTGGTGGCTTGAGGGCCACATATAGTCCACTAAACAGTTTTACAAACCTTTGGCAAAGTTTAATGAAGGGGCAGTTAAAACATTTCCCCAGGGGTTTCGCTCCAAAGCGACAAGAAAATGGTTTTCAAAAGGGGTGATATTCCATACTTTAACATTGCAGGGGCTTTGTGTGTAGGCTGCTAGCCATGTGCTGCACATTACGGTAGTCTAGACCTTTCTCTACTTGTCAGCAGCTCATCTATTCTGCCTTTTATATATGGAGAGTCATCATAGTTATGAAGTTCCTGTCTTTGCCCATGGTGTCTGAGAAGGGAGGAAAATGTGCAGCTTTGCTTGCCTCCCTCATCTGTTCACCACATGCTGTGAAAGACTGAGCGGGGAGGACAAGGATTGTTTTCACTTCATACGGAGCTTCCAGGAAGGTAGGAAGAGCCACAGCCTCCACTATTCAATTCAAACATTACAGGACATTGGTTGGGTCTGGAACCCCCATCTATGTATCCGTCAGGCACAGCTTGCAGGTTGTCCTCAGTTACCATGTTTGTGGTGCCCTGTTTGGATCAGAAACATTGTACATGCGGGGAAGGAATTTCAGCCTCCCTCCCATGCCATTTTCCCAATCCGAACCAGTCTGGGGGGAGTGGTATTTGGCTTGTTGGCAAAACCTCTGTGTTCCTTGGGATGCCAAAGGGCCAAATAGTACTCCCCTGGATCATTTCAGATCAGGAAAATTGCATGGGGGTGGTGGGGGGAATGAAGCCTCTTCTTAATATGTTCTATAGTCCTGATCTTAATCAGGCATCATGAGCGGGGGAACTGAGACAACCTGGAACTCACAGCTAACTGTTACACAGAGTGGAGATGTCGGAACCAACTTGTACACTTTCTAAATGTGTGAATTAGCTGAAGTGCCCTGAAAGGATAGCTTTCTGTCAATACTTTATTCATCCAAAATCCATTTGGAACAGAAAGCAACAGCAGTCAGTGAGTGGGCACTGCATTCAGGCAGAATTCATACTTATCTCACAGTGCCTGCTGTGCAGGAAGGGGGGGGGAATGGCTTAATCAGTTTGTGAGAATGCTTGCTGACCCCCCCCCCATTGCCTGCCCAACAGATGCTAGTAGAGGGAGTCAGGGCTTGGTTATCTCACTGAAAGTACATGACGGTGCCAAGGCTGCTTCGTACATTTCCGGGGTGCAGGGAGAAAAGAGACGCATAAGTTCCCTCTCAATCTGGAAATAATTCAAAAGAAGGCTCTTTGCTTATGGCCTTCATAATAACCTCACTATCACCCTCTCTTAACCAGATGTTGCAGATTTTTGTATTTTTGATGGATAATGCTGGATAGATGATAAAAAACGGCTTTTAATAATAAATAACATCATTTCTCTCCTACAGTGTGGATGGTTTTAATATTTACCCAATTTTCCCAACAGGCACAAATTTAAATACCTTTTGGTAAACTAGAGAGCCAGTGTAGTTTAATAGCTAGAGTGTTGGACTAGGATTAGTTCAACCCTCCCTCTGCCACAGAAACTTGTTAGGTGACCTTGGGTCTGTCACATATTCCCATCCTAGCTAATGTCCTGTGATTATTGTGAGGATAAATGGAGCAGAACACTGGAAGCTGCTTTGGGTCCCCTCTGAAGAGGAAGGTGGGATATAAAATTAAATAATGAATGAAGCTTGTAGTTGATGTTTCAATAAAACAAATATTTTTAAATTTAATAAATATACCAAACAGTACATTTGCATGTGTTTATTAATTTCTCTGTAACTATTTTATGCTATTAAAGTAGTAATGAAAGGGAACAGGTCTACTCAGATGCTTGCTTAAGTCAATTCAATGGGGATTACTTCCAGGAAAGTGTTCTTAGGACGACACTGCAAGCCTAGATCTAATAAGAAAGTTGGGCCTATATTTCACATGCATTCACTCCAGAATTTCAGAGATTCTTCACAATCTGCAAAAATTTGATACATTACTAGCCATAGGTGTAAACTACGGGGGGGTTGAGGGGCTCGAGCCCCCCCGGATTTGGCCAGGGGGGGCTGAGCCCCCCCGGGCAGCCAGTGAACTACATGGGGGCTAAGGGGCTCAAGCCCCCTCAGATCTCACATGAGAGTCTCAGTTACAATAGCCGATGAAGCACAGGATTGTCCCCCCTTCCTGTTATATCATATTATAATTTCTATGATTCTTTGGGGCTCTGTTCCTGTTTTTTGCTTGTATGTATTAGTGTGTTTATTAAGAATTTATCATTTTTAAAGGTATTGCGGTTTGTAGAAACTATTTACAAATAAATGTTACAGAAGAATTAAGAGACTCTGATAGAAGATATTTGATTTTGAAAATCAGGCTCCTGGAAGGCAAGATTTACACACTAGCAACAATATATGCACCAAACAATGCAAGAGAAAGTTTTTATGAAACTGTTTTCCAATCCATTATCAATTTTCAAGAAGATAATGATCTTCGGAGACATGAATGGGGTAATGGATCTAAGAAAAAGATAGGTGGGGGGAAAAAACAAAGAAGGCAAACTTCCCCAAAATGTGCTCTCTCCCCTCCTATCAAGAAACTATTTTTGAAGTAATATCTTAAATAGTATATGATGGCTTTGTGAGTTTTTTTGGGTTGTATTTAGGTTTGTGCCCATCTCTACTCCTGAGTAGTAATCTACATATCAAAGGGCAGTAAAGGAATAAACAGTAAACAGATACTCTTACCAGTCTATCTTTCTAAGAGCCTTGCTACAAGTGACATTTTACACGTGAAGGATAAAGGATCATTTTCGCAAGTCTTTCTGGGAACTGAAGTTCCTCTCCCCCACCCCTTTTCCTTCTGTTCCTTCCCCTCGCTGCCTGAAGAGACAGAGAGAACCTACGGCAACATCAGCTTTTGCAAATCGTCTTGCTGGGGGGCGGGGGGGGGGAATGCTCCGGAGAAAGCTGAGAAAGTTGCAGCTGCCTGCCCCAAAGATCATTGAGAGCAGGCTTGTGACTGGAGGAACGATTTGCAAAAGTTGCTGTTGCCGCAGGCTTTCTCTGTCTCTTCAGGCAGCGAGGGGAAGGAACAAAAGGAAAAGGGGTGGGGGAGAGGAACTTCAGTTCCCAGAAAGACTTGCGAAAATGATCCTTTATCCTTCACGTGTAAAATGTCACTTGTAGCAAGGCTCTAACTCTCTGGTTTCTCCCCCTATGAAACCTGAGGAATGGGACAGCATTAGAAGTGGAATCTTCTAACATTCCCTGAATGTAAATTGTTGCCATGCACTTATATTGCACTTATATCCAACAGAGGTCTTGCAATCTGACTGTTGCTACATTGAAAATGGGTGGAGCCAGCCAGGGTTAAGGGCTAAGCTAATTAGTGTGTCATAGTCAAAGGTATTTTAAGACAGTGTATAAATTCTTTTTTATATAAAATTTATTTTTATAAATATAAGCAGAACAGAAAAAAGAAAATAAAAACAATAGCACAATTATAATTATGTCAAAAGAAAAAGAGTAAACATAATATAACAAACAATATAAATGACTCATGTTTTTTATATCCAGCACATATCAATCCTTGAATGTGTTTGGTGTCTGTCAGAAAAGAAAGTATAGTCTCCAATATTCAGATTTTTGATCCTACAAGCATCTTCCAATTGTAAAATTTCCGTATAATTAAACACATTTTGGAGAAGATGGGAGGAAGTGAAGAGAGGGGAGAGACTTCTGAGGTAAATGCTCTCTGGATTTATGGCTGTCAAAATCTCACATGCTCTCTGGTCCTTTCTTTTATTTATGTAAACCGCTTCAGTCGCCCACAATGTGAAAGAGACACAAGCTTGGTTGATAGTTTGTAAGCTTTGCGTTCCCTTTGTAGGATCAAAAATCTTTTAGACATTTAACCCGCTGAAGCCATCATATACTATTTAAGATACTACTGCAAAAAATAGTTTCTTGATAGGAGGGGAGCGAGCACATTTTGGGGAAGTTCCTTTCCATGGAACTTCCACGAACTGTATGCTTGTTCGTTGGGTCGTATTTACAAGGGCAGTTTAAATGGCCATTTCCCCAGTTAAATGGCCATTTAAACTGCCTCTTTAAGGGCCCTGCTGCAGCAGGTTCCCCCCCCCCGGCCGCCTGCCAGCTGATAGTTTAAAGGGACCTGCCTGGTAGAGCCCTTTAAACTGCCCAAACCGCAGCGGCCTTCCTGCCTTTCAAGAGGCTGAAAACGGCCTTCCTGCCCTTCAAATGGCTGCTGCAGCAGCCATTTGGGGGGCAGGAAGGCCGTTTTCAGCCTCTTCCGTCACCCTGCAGGCCCCCAGGGAGGTGGAAGAGGCTGAAAACAGCCTTTCTGCCCCTCCTGGGAGGAGAGGAAGGATGCTGCACTGCAGGATAAGGTAAGTGTGGCTGGGGTTTGGGCAGTTTAAAGGGCCCTGCCAGGCAGGTCCCTTTAAACTATCAGCTGGCAGGCTGTGGAGAGGGGGATCCCCCTTGCCGCCTGCCAGCTGATAGTTTAAAGGGACCTGCCGCTTGCAAGGCAGGAAAAGGCCCTTTAAACTGTTAAATTCCCCTTTCCCTGCCGCTGATAAGGCCAGAAAGGGGCATTTAAACCCCATGAACCACAAACCACGAACTGGTTCATAACTGGTCCAGTTCCGTGGTTCGTGGAACCCACAAATCACGAACCTGCGGGTTCATTTTTTTTTTGTTCCATGTCCATGTCTACTCGAGGCCTTCCTCCTCAGAACAGATCTGTAAGTAGGAAGCTCTCTTCACTTTCCTATCAAAGTATGGAGTTTCTATAATAAAGAACTCTGACTTCTTTTTTAAAACTAAAATTTTTCTAAAACTGCTTCCCTTTTAAAAATTATACACTCACACCAGCCAGTATGCTCCAGCCACCCATCATCACGTTTTCTCTGCAGCCAATGCTACTCTGTTAAGGACCAGTTTCTATTCCTTTTAACAGGGAAAAAAGTGAGTATCTATTTTACTTTCCAGTAACTTTATCATTACATTGTATTTTGGAAATGGAACACTGGGAAAGGGTAGGCCTTATGTTTCCTTGTTGAAATAGCTTTCTTTCTTTCTTTTCTTTCTTTGTGGCTTTTGTTTTGCTGGGCGTGGAAGAACAGTTAGTTTTTTTCATGGTAATGTATGGGGGGGGGGGGGCTGCTTCAGCCACTCCTAAACTCCTCTTTCAATTTCCACTCCATGTTTAAATGGAGAGGTGGTATCTATTGCAGAAAAGGACAATTCCTAAAAATGAGTGCTGCCTCTCTGAAGCAATGAGAAGCCCTGTCTGCATGAACAAGATTGGAAGAGGGGGGGTGCAGATCAGAGGCCTTTTAAAAATTTCCTTTTGCCTTGTGTCCAGGCTGTGATTTGGTTAATAATGTCTTTTACGGTGGAGTTTAAGCAGTGTGCTAAGAAAGCAAGATATATAAAATCTTAGGTAGTATAACTGCAAGTTTTCTTTGGGGTCATGACTAGCACTGTTCTGAATTGCCTCAAAATGTGTTTGTACTCACTTATAGGATATGAGTTTGAAGTGAGAAGATGGGAGTTTGCTACTACTTTGCACTCTGTACACTGCTCAGAAATCGAGTGCACGGCAACTATTTTGTATTCTGCCCTGGTTCAGACTTCAACCATGCATTTACCAAACGAAGGCATCTGCAATGCCATAATTTAGTAAATTTCAGTACTAAGTCACCCTTATGAATAAGGCAGAATCAAGACTCCTGTAAATGAATGTCTAGGAAAACTTTAAAAATGTTCCCTTACAGGCTTTTCTGTGTTGCCTTTCTTAGTGTCAAATTTGTGACCATTAGTTTGTCCTCTACACATGGTATGTATAATTATAGATCATAAAGTGACTATCCTAAAAGTGAATTTCAAAAACAGGACACAGCAAGAGATCACTGAGATAGCACTATAACCACTGACCAACTCCCACATTTTTCTAGGTTTGGCCCAGCTCAGGGGCATTGTTAGGGGGGTCCCTATGGGTGCCTGGGTACCCCTAAATTTGGGCGGAGCCCCTCCCTAAATCTCCAATGGCCCCGCCTCCAAAGATGGTGACAATGGAAGCCCCTCCCTGTGATGTCACTGGCATAGCAATACCTCTGGCCCGGCCCCAGCCCCCCCCCCCCCGGGAAATTGGAAAGTCTACGCCCCTGTTACTAGCCATCCACACATGTCTATCTGCATTAAGTTTCTGTGAATTTAAGAACATTTTAAAATGGTTTAAACCTTTTTCTTCTTATAATGAACCTTTCCTTACATAAATAGGAATTTCCTTAAATTACTTCTTACCTCCTTGAAGCATCTCTCTGTGCCCACAGCCTCTGTAACTTTCCTCCCCCACCCCCACCAGGATAATTTAAGTATGATAAAGGCGAAAGTACCATAGAAATGCTGGATGGGCAGAGCTGAGTGAGTCAGGTGGGTGGAATTTAGAGTGCTGCTCCCTGAGTCAGAAACCTAGATGATGAGGAAGAGTGTTTTCTCCCATCTTCTCCCTGACATGCTTTCACTGTATAGTGATTTTTTTAAAATGAAGAAATTGAATGCATCCTCCATTTATCTCTTACATGTAATAGGGTTCCTTGCAAGTAAGTGGGGGGAGGAATTAGGGTTGCCAGCTCCAAGTTGGGAAATTCCTGGAGATCTGCAGGGTAAAACCTGGAGAAACCTGCAGAAAGTGGAGTTTAGGGAGGGAAAAGACTTTGTCATGGCATAATTCCTTAGAGTCCACCCCCCAAGGTAGCCATTTTCTCCAGGTGAACTGATCTCTGTGGCCTGGAGACCAGTTGTAATTCTGGGAGATCTCCAGCCACTACCTGGAGGCTGGCAACCCTAGGAGGAATTAGTGGGAAGGAGCAAGGCTATGCGAGAGGGGTAACTATGGGATAACTCCACCAGTATTTACAGGGTCCTTTCCCCAAGGTAGCAGTCAAGACTTGGTGCTTTAAGGTCAAAGAATATTTTTATTTAAAGAGGAAAAACCAACATACACATAAGAGGCAATTAAAAATGGTTTGTTCACGGCCGGAGAACGATGGGTGGTGATTGGAGTTTTTGTGTAAGTACCGATCAGTGTGAGTTGGTTTCCTGTAGACCTTGCGACCTAACTGAAAGTTTGCTTTGCGGATGACCAAGGTATCCAGAAATGGGAGTTTTCCCTCGATTTCTTTCTCCATTGTGAATTGTATGTTCAGGTGGATATTGTTGAGATGATTCAAAAACCCCATCAATTCTTCCTCCCCATGGCTCCAAATGATAAATGTATCACCCACAAACCGGAACCATACACTAGATTTGTGGGGTGCTGATTCTAGAGCTGTTTTTTTCAAAATGTTCCATGTAGAAGTTTGCTATAACTGGGCTGAGAGGGCTCCCCGTGGCCACCCCATCCATCTGTTCATAGAATTCATTATCCCATTGGAAGTAACTGGTTGTCAGACAATGATGGAATAAGGCTGTTACATCCTCTGGGAAAATCTGATTAATAAGTGCAATAGTGTCTTTTACTGGAACCTTGGTAAACAGGGATACAACATCAAAACTGGCAAGTATGTCTTGTGGATTGAGTTTCAGAGAACTGATTTTGTTGATGAAATCTGCTGAATCTTTGATGTAAGACGAGATTTTCCTGATGTGGTCCTGCAGGAGATCGGCCAGATGTCTAGCTAATTCATATGTCGGTGAACCAATGGCACTCACAATGGGTCGGAGTGGGACTGAATCCTTATGTATTTTAGGGAGTCCAATCACCACCCCCGACAGAAAATAGGCATAATGAAAACATTAGTGGATGTTCTACATGGAACATTTTGAAAAAACAGCTCTAGAATCAGTACCCCACAAATCTAGTGTATGGTTCCGGTTTGTGGGTGATACATTTATCATTTGGAGCCATGGGGAGGAAGAATTGATGGGGTTTTTGAATCATCTCAACAACATCCACCTGAACATACAATTCACAATGGAGAAAGAAATCGAGGGAAAACTCCCATTTCTGGATACCTTGGTCATCCGCAAAGCAAACCTTCAGTTAGGTCACAAGGTCTACAGGAAACCAACTCACACTGATCGGTACTTACACAAAAACTCCAATCACCACCCCCGACAGAAAACAGGCATAATGAAAACATTAGTGGATTGTGCAAGACGGATATGTGAGCCGCACTTTCTCAATGAGGAAATTAATCATCTAAACCATGCACTTCAGGCAAATGGCTACTCCAGAAATGAAATCTGAAGAGCAATCAAACCCAGGATGAATCAAACAACCAAGGAAAAACAGTCTCCTACAGGAAAAGTGTTTTTGCCATATATCAAAGGAATTACTGATCAGATGGAAAAGCTTATGAAAAAGCATAACCTTCAAGCAGTATTCAGACCCACCCGAAAAATACAACAGATGCTACGATCAGCAAAAGACAGTAGAGACCCTCTCACTTCTGCAGGAGTATACCGTATACCCTGCAGCTGTGGACAAATTTACATCGGGACCACAAAGCGTAGCATCCAGACAAGAATAAATGAACATGAAAGACACTGCAGACTTGGACAACCTGAAAAATCAGCAGTGGCTGAACATAGCCTAACTCAAACAGGGCACAGTATCTTATTCCAGGACACCAAAATACTGGACAACACTTCCAACTACTTTGTCAGACTGCACAGGGAAGCCATTGAAATTCACAAGCATAAGCAAAACTTCAACAGGAAAGAAGAAACCTTAAGAATGAACAGAGCATGATTTCCAGTTCTGAAAAACACCAGGCTAACAAAACACTCTATACCCGACAATAGCCCTGTAGAGAAGATTAGCACAACAAGCACCAATCCATATGCAAAAGAACCTCCTCAGGATACAGTGAAGCCTCCCACCATTAGCATTCCACACCCTGGGAAACTCTTACAGGATGACTCAACTCAACCCCACCCCTCCTGAGTAGATATAAATGACCTGCCAACATCTTTTCCACACTGTGACACTGAGAGATCTCTGTCTTTTGGTGCTACACCTCTGAAGATGCCAGCCACAGCTGCTGGCGAAACGTCAGGAACTACAATGCCAAGACCACGGCAATACAGCCCGGAAAACCCACAACAACCAAGCATGAAACTTCTCTCACTGAGGTTATTCCCTGGTCTGGCTAACATGTACCAGAATATGTTCCCATAGAGAAGATCCAAGTCAATTTAAAAAAATGGTCAGTTCACTATGATGACATTTAAAATGACAGGTATAAAGCTGAGGCCAGAGAGAGAGAGAGAGAGAGAGAGAGAGAGAGAGAGAGAGAGAGAGAGAGAGAGAGAGAGAGAGAGAGAGAGTGAGTCTCATAGAAGCACATGTGAAGAAGATTTATTTTCAGTGCCATTTTAATTTTTTCCCTGTTTCATGGATCCAACATTATAAAACATGATGCTCCGCACTAATCAGCTTACACAGTGATGACTACACCAAATATTTAGTAAAACATTTAGTATAATTAAGGAAACCACTGAAGTAACAACAGACAGCCAAGTGCTTACAAAAATCAATAGGAGATCTATGGAGGGTCATTTATTACTCACCAGAAGATAGCCATGCAAATAAAGAGCTGGAAAAATTCTGTAAGGACTTGATCAAACCCTTAGAAAATAAGTAAGAATTTGCTTCTCTACAGCCACAGATACTAGAGGGAAAGAAAAAGAAGTAGTCAAAGCATTCATCCAAAAATAAGAAAGGGGAAAAGAAGTTTAGCATTAATTAAACTAGGCTACCCCCCCCCCCAATAATATAATATGAAGAAAAATATATAAGCCTGATATTATGATTATTTTGGCAAATGTCAGCGATCTAGACTGTGATTAGCACATATTTTTAAGTTCTCATAGATTTGTAGGATGGAGCTAGCTACATATTACAGCAACACAGGAGTGCAGTTGAAAATGACACCCCATATTTCAGATTCCTTCCTTCTATTATATATAGCATAACTTCCTAGTGTCATGAAGTCAGATTGCTGTGTGTGCCCTTCCCCAGGTAACTGGCTGCTGTTGGCAGGGTTAGGAAAGCACACATCATTTATTTATTTATTGAATTAGATTTATAGTCCGCTCACCCTGCAAGTGGGCACAGAGCAGATTACAACCACATATACAATGTAAGTAAAAACATAGTTGCATAAAACAGTATACAAACATCAATATACAATTTGTTAGAAACAGCAGCACACATATTTCACAACCCTCCAGTATCAACAAACCTGTGGGGCTGGGTGGCCAGATGAGAAATAAACAGCAAAATCAAGGGGCATAATGCCCCCCCCCCATGGCAATAGGCTGGTTGGATGGCTTGCCTCAACCACCATATGCTTGACAGAACATCTCTGTCTTATGGGCCCAGCGGAATGATAACAAATCTGATTGGCCCAGGTCTCCACAGACAGAGAGTTCCACCAGGTTGGTGCCAGCGCCGAAAAAGCCGTTTCTAGTCTAGGCAAGGCAAACCTCCTTGAGGCCAGGAATCACCAGTAGATGTTTATCTGCTGAATGGAGCACCCTCCAGGGAACATATGGTGAGAGGTGGTCCCACAGGTATGCCAGTCCCAGTCCACTGACAACAGTCATGACAACATGGCAAAAGGAAAGTGTTATTACATGTTGTGGAGGGTGGAACTTGATACTGGGATGACATTTTCATCATCTGGCCAGATGGGAATGATCCTCTTGAAAGATTCTTCCAGGACTTTCTTACCAAACCTTCACCAGTTCATACCACTTTTCCAGAAACCCCTGTTATGGACAGATAAGCACCTCCTTCACTGCTACAAAAATCTGCATACTTCCTGATCTTATTGAAGTATACTACACAGTCCATTGTCTCTAGCAAACTACCACTGCAACTGTATTTGCTCCAGTTTCTTAGACGGATTCATACCTGAAAGATTTACAGGAGGCATTCTTGGGATTACAGTTCCCACCTAATGAAGACACCAAACAGAGGAGCCAGACTGTTCCCTAGAAATTGTCTTCTATAAGACAGCCCCCAAAGTGAGAACAAAGTGAGAACAACAGAACACCACTAGTTGTCACCAAAAGCTCCCAGCTCAAACCAGTCCGATGCATCAGCAGTGACCCCTTCCTGGATAATGGTGCTTTTCTCATTTACAGATGGCCTGTTAATCCTTGTTTTCTGAAAAGATCCCACCCCCTAAACCCTATAACTAACCTGGCTTTAGAGCCAGTAATCTGAGTCTGATCCTGTTCACAGCTCGCACTACATGGACTGCAACTCAGGCTCCCAGTGACCAGGTCCCTCCTTCCCCCATTCGGATTTCTATGCAGAACAGGAAAGCCATGTCTTTGTTCCCCATCTTAATCTATCTCCTCCCCACCCCCACCCCCATTTCCAACTCACACTACACCACAGCGAGAGCTGTTATTTTGCTCTTCTCTGCTAGTTAAGGCCTTGTACCTGGAAGGCCAGATACCTTCTGTCCCAACAGATTCTGGTTCTCCTCTGTTGCATTCCCGCATTTCCCCCTCTAGTTTGAAAGTAACTCTTGCTCCAAATTGGAGTAGTTCTTGTTGATTTCTGGATTTTAGTGCTATTCATTCATGCTATCATTTAGTCTGGATAGAAATGTGATATTTGTCTGTGATTTGATGTGGCATTGTTACTATTTGCTTAGGATAATTTTTCACTTCCCTTATATTGTACCAAATCCCGTTTCTTGAACCTTTAAATCGAGTTTCTGTCATTCTTTTTCCTACAAAGCGCACTACTCACAGCCGTCTCTTTAGGTAAATGATCTGTTTCCCCATTCTCTGTGCAACCATGCAAGCTAATTCCTATGTTGGTCTGAATGTATGGACACGTTTGTGGGTAACAGTTTTTGTTTTCATACCTCCTACATAAAATATCTGTCTGGTGGTGCTCCATTCATAGCCTCTAAACAAGTGTAGTTTATGCTGGAATAAAATGCTAGTCTTTAAAGTGCCACAAGACTCCCATTTGTACAAAGATATTTCTGTTCCATATAGACTTTAAATCTAGGATTGTCAACAGGCATGGAGGGAAAAATGTTCTGCCCCTTAAACAGAAGCTTAATGGAGTGTTATTTACTAGGCAATATTATTCACTTCTATGACATGTAGTTTCAATTGCACGTTCCCACACATCAAACCTCTGTTAAAGGGCCACAATAGTTTTTTTTTTCCTCCAGGTCTTTTGGCAACCCTGTTTAAAACATAGCTCCCAACCTGAACTTGAAGGATGGGCCAAATTGAAGAACTTTGCCTGGGGGGTAAATATTTTTCAAATCTGCAGGACTAAGTTTGGTGTGAACATACTTAAGAGCTGGGAGCCATACTTGCAGCTCTCTAAAGCAGAAGCGCCTGCGAGCCCAGACTCAGCAGCAGCGGGCGGCCAGAAGACGACGGTAGGAAACGCACCCACCCCTACCCCACCCCCCCGAGCCGGTCCATTCGCCTCCCCTCTCTATTTGTGCGTGGCGCCCAGTTGGTGGCGCTGCACTCCTGCATTTGTCGCCGAGCCTGGGTCTCCTCCCGGCCAACTCCTTCGCGCCTGCAGGCCAGCGAACGTCGGCGGGGACTTGGGCCCAGGGCGGCAAGCGACCGGCAGAGGGCGCTGCGTGACAGGTCCAGGCCGGGTGGCGCGGAGCGGCAGGGATGCAGCGCGAGGGAGGGCGAGCGAGCGAGCGAGCGGCTGGAGGAGCTGATGCTGCAAAGCCGCCCGGCTCCCAGTGGGGACCATGAGGAGCTCAGAGCGGGAAGAAGAGAGTGAAGAGGCAGCGCTTAGCTTCGCCCGGCCGCGGTGAAGCCGCCGCGCCTGACTATGGCTGGGGGGAGGCGAGGGCTGGTGGCTCCCCAGAATACCTTCCTGGAGAACATTGTACGGAGATCCAACGGTAAGGAGGGGGCGACGCTCTTCCGATGCGGGACTTCGGGGCTCGCTGCTGGGCTGTGGCCGAGGGAGCAGCACCGCAGCTGAGCTCAGGTGATGCTTTTGGGTGGGGAGTCCGGCGTCGCCTCAAAGTCCTGCAGAAGAAAGTGGCCGCGATTCCTCACAGACGGGGTGGGGGATGCTCCTGGGCCCCTGACATCGAGCGGGCGGGCGGGGCGGGGGCTGCAAGTGCATGCAGGGTTGGCGTCAGGGAAGGTGCTTTTTCGGGGGGGGGGGGGCTGTCGGGAAGGTGTCCCACCGCAGACTCCTTGCACAGAAGGGGGGGGGGGGTACTTTCTGGTCTCGTCCTTCGGCGAGACCCTCTTCCTTCTCAGGCTTCCCCAGTTCCTCCACCCCTTTCTCGGGGGCTGCCCCCCCTTCCCACTGAGCTTTTGGTGCTATGCAGACCTGGGAGTCTCTTTGCAGAGGCGGTGGTGAGATCCTCCGCTAGGAAGACATCGGAATGGGCTTTCTTCCAAGCTTCGGAACCGTGTAGATTGAAGCCAGCCGAGCTGGGATAAACTGCTAAAAAACAGTCACAGATGATTTCCTTGAAAAGTGCTGAGGGATTAAAAGCAGTCCTTTGTCTATGTGCATGTCAGGTATATACTGAGAAGTGTGTGTGTGGTATTGTAATTTAAAAAAAAATCAGTGATGCTTCTGCAGTGCACACTAGGGTGGAAAAGCAGAATGTTTAGCCTGAGATACTCTTGAAAGTGAATATTGACTGGATAGTCACAACTGACTAATCTCAATCTATGGCCCTCTTGATTCCTTCAAGTAAGTTCCAGTTATCCAAGAAGAATCTTGCAAATGTCAGAATTCAGCTCACAGAATCCAGCAGATATCAGAAATAGAGTTTTTGTTCTGGGAAAATGAGGTCTTGTAGAGGTGAAGTTTTTTCAGGCAGCTGTTTAAATATTTTTTTGTTGATGAGTTACTGACATGAGAATCAAGACACTTCTTGTTGTTTAAACAATGTTTTTAAAATTGCATGTTGGTGAATAATGTGCACTTACAAACCAACAACCTATTTTGTCTCTTGGAAAACAGAATAGAAAGATGGAAAAGGTTGGAGTGATAGAGAAGACTTTGGACTTGTGATCCCCCTGCTCTGTTCTTTTAGGCAAACGTGGTAATCCACAAACCATTTTGAAATGGGCTAGGGTTCAGTGGTAGAGTGCTTGCTTTGCACACTGAAGGCCACAGGTTCTATTCCCAGCATCTCCAGTTAAAAGGATCAGGTAGTAGGTGATGTGAAAGACCTGTACCTGAGACTCCAGACAGCGGCTGCCCGTCTGAGTAGACAATACTGACCTTGGTAGACCAGTGTTCTGATTCTATATAAGGCAGCTTCATGTGTTCAGCCTGCATTTAACACCAGGGTTATACTACCTTAACTATACTGACATCAGTTGGACAGAACCAATTTGGAACCTGATCCCACATATTTGGGAGCATCTAAACCCATGGATTTCAGTGGGTTTTCATGTGACTATTTTAGCATGGAACTGGACTGTTGTGAGCGTGCCTTATAATAACCTGACCCAAAGGAAAACAGGGACCCAATACTTTTATAATGAAATTGCAGCATGTTCCACTTCCCTCATCCAGGTATGACAACGAGCTGTCCAATGATCTCATCTACACAACTGTTCAACAACTAAGATGTTTAGACGATGAAGTGGGCTCTGACTCAGTATGGCTTATGCCCCAGGTCATTGCCATCCTAAGCAAAGTTACATCCTTCTAAGTCCATCAATGTCAATGGGCATTGAGGGAATAACTCTGCTTAGGATGGCACTGTTAGGTGCCTTTAAGGAGCCACTCTGTTGTTTTGGCTGTAACTGACTCCCGTGAAGACCCATTTGGAACTGTGAGTAAAGTTCCAATAACCTTCCTCCTTTATCTTTAGTCACTCTTGCTGTGGATCACAGCCATGGAGAAAGGCTATTTCCAGTTTTGTTTGCAATATTATGACCTAGTTCCTTCCTTCCTTTATTTCATTTTGATTAATTACCACTACTTGAATGAATAAGGACTACTGGCACAAGTATTGATGAGAGAGATGCAGGGCTGGGATCCAAACTGAGAAGGCACACCGCCTCTGAATTGGTTGGAAGAAGTTCAACTGCGCAGTGATAAGGCAGGGAAAGACAAATACACAGCTTTAATAACATCCAGAAATGGTCTGAATTTTTTTTAAAAATTGAGATACTTAATGGAGGAAATAGTCTTTGATTTTTTCCCATGCAAAACATTCTCATTGATATCACCTGTCATCCATACATACTGCTTTGAAATCCAAGGTGGTCCCCTCCAAATCCAACCCAATCTATCTTTCCAAGTGAAAGAATTTACTAAGGAGAAGAGAAAAGATATCATTTATCATTTACTCAGAATTTGCTAGTGGTTTTCTTTCTAAAAATCAGTTTATTGCCATTGCTGGGATGTGCCATTCAATCAGCACCAATTATTTTAAACATTTCTTGTGCATGTTTTCAGTGTGTGTGAATAAGATTGTCATAAAAACACCATTTGCTTAGAGAGAGTTTCAGGTTGTGGGTCTGCAGTAGGTGCGCAAGGTTTAAGTCCAGCAGCACCTTAAAGATCAGCAAAGAGTTTCCAGGGTATAAGTTTTCATGAGTCAAGCTCCCTGTGTCTGACTCTCAAACTTATATTCTAAACATTTTTTGTGGGTCTTTAAGGAGCTACTGGACTTGAACCTTGACCCTTTACTTAGAAGTGTTTCTTGATTCACCCTCCCTCCTTCTAATAAGAGGTCTGATGCAAAACTGATTGCTCTTATTGAAATTTTTCTAATTGATGCCACAGCGTTCCTGAACAAATCCTAATTGAATGAAATCCTAATAAATGAAAAGGGTAGACATGAATTAAGGAAGGACATAGAAGGCTGCAGCACTTACCCCAGAACAAAGTATTGTTGCCCTAGTAGAATTGCCATCTGTCCCCTCTTTCATCTGTTTCCTGCTAGCGTCTTTACTGTATGGATTATCTCTAGCCATTGTTTATGGGTAGGCTTACAGCTATTCAAAGAGAAATTCAGTGAGAACTTCTTCGTAAGGAACCAAGAGGAAAAATCTGATGTGTATTTGACCCCTCGGCTTCTTGGTCCATTTTTGCTATTACCATATTTAAATTACTCCATCTATTTATTCTTGCTGCCGTTTATGCCTGGAACACATAGGTCCTGTTGTCACTTCTTCCATATTTCTCCTTAAAACCTAACTTTTCCATAGAGCTTTTAGCTTATATCCTTAGTTGTCATCCCTAACTGCAATGAACGTTAAGGACCAAATCAGACAAGACACTAAAGAAGCCATAATACCCCATTAGGCGAATCTGAGTTCCCGAAACAATTTGAGGTTGGAAAGCAGTACAGGGAAAGAGTTAACTTTCTTGTATCAGCATCTGATTCCTCCCCGCCACCTTTGGAAGAGCTACCTGGCTATCTGAGTACAGATCTTCCAACACTCATCTGATTTAGCTTTAAATGTTTGTAAATGTACTTTATTTATTATACTTTTATCCTGCTGAGCTGGATCTAAGCACTTGCTTGGACTGATTCTTTATTGCCCATGTCTTGCGGTGTACTTTTAGAGCCAAGCTACAAGTGACGTCTTACACGGGTTGGACACTTGTCAGCTTCCCTCAAGTTTTGATGGGAAATGTAGGCATCCTGGTTTTACAGCTTGGCTCTCTCCATTACAGCTGCAAGACCAGGATGCCTACATTTCCCATTAAAACTTGAGGGAAGCCGACAAGTGTCCAACCTGTGTCAGGCGTCACTTGTAGCTTGGCTAGTTTGAAATTTCCTTGGTGCAGGGTCTGTGTTCTTGTCCTATGAAAATTTGTAAAACCCTACGAACATTGATGGCACTATAAAAACAAATAACACTCTGCAAGAATTTTGTACTAAACCATGTTACTCTAAGCTAAATCTTTGAGAAAGAATAAAATGGTGCATTTTAATGCTATATATGGTTGCCAGCTCTGGCTTGTGAAATTCCTGGAGATTTGGGAGGTAGTGTTTGGGGAGGGTTGAGTTTGGGAAGGAAACTCAGTGGGGATGTGATGCCATGGAATTTACCCACTGAAGCTACTATTTATTCCAGGCGAGCTGTTCTTGAGCTACAGACTACAGAGATTCCAGTAGTCTCTATATTCTGGAATTCAGGATTTGTTATCCTTCCGCTGGGCCTGTAAGATAGAGCTGTTCCACCAGGAGTATGGTTGATGCTGGGCAGGGCCCCCACCAGCTGAATTGAATAGGACAGGGCCCTCCCTATCAGAGCACCCACCCCAAACAATTTTCTTCTAAATGTATTTTCAGTGACGGTTTGGGTGTTGGACTGAGTCAAATTATTTTTATATTACTGTTTTAAAATATTTATACTGTACTCATTGTGATTTTAAATTGTGTAAAACTTTTAGAGTCTATGAACGTAATCTGCCCTGAGTCTGCTGGTGCGGGGAGGGTGGACTAGAAATTGAAAACAAACAAACAAACAAACAAACAAACAAACAAATAAATAAATAAATAAAAGTTGTAATTCTGGGAGAACATCTAGCCTCTATTTGGAGTTTGGCAACTAAGGATCCCAGGGATCCTTTCCCTTGTGGGAGTAGGGGATTCCCTGCTCCCAGCCTCTGCCCCCTGCCACTGCTTACTTGGCCAATGGGAGCGGGGAGATGCAGGGAATAGGCCAGGGAGCTCCAGAGTACGCTCCTGCATGCTCTAGAACACTTCCTTCTCACGCCAGGAATGATGTCATTCCCAGGTCAACAAGGAAGTGATGGCCCCCTCACAAATCAGACCCATGTGGGGACCTTCACTTCTATGTCATGTTGGAAATGACCTCCTCTTAAATTTCAAAAATATACCAACAGTTTACTAAAGTGCAGGAGTGCAATAGTGCAATCAATCATATATACAAAATATCTTACAGTATATATTCCAATTACATATATCAGTACTTTCTAAAGTCAACTCACAGATCTTGTTGTTAGTACCAATTATTCAAAAATACAAGGCAACCAGAATCCACGTTCTTCTTAAATAAACGTTTACATGGCCCGTAAATCTGGAAAAGAATGTAAGACCAAATGTCCCAGTACACAAGTCTATACAATAGTATAGTCATAACCAAAATGTCAATAAGTATCTTGCAGCAGTTCAGAAAAGGGGCTTCTATGTCATGTTGGAAATGACACCATTCCCAGAGCGACAAGGAAGTCCTCTGAAGAAAAGTTCCCCCTGTGTGCATCCCCCATGACCCCCCATCCCCTAGTTTGGATCCCGGGGGACTGGGCAACCCTATTGGCAACCATAATGCTAGGCATTCAACTCAGGCTATGCTGAGGATAGGACATCTTGTACAAGGCAATGCAGTAGAGATCTAATAGCTCTGCCTCTGTTTCCTATAAATGCAGGAGGTAATCCTTTCCAGTTGGCACTAGGTGTGAGCCTGAACTAAGCAGTTTGGGGACACAAAGGCATTCTTGCACTACCACCCTTCCTTCTGTGCTGAAGTAGGACTCCTGGGAGTTGTTCTAAAGCAAGGGCATGGTTTGCTCCCAGGACAGGAACAAGGCACTGTTCTGGCATCCCATTCATCACAATAACAGGTTCTTATCTGTTCCATTAACTATTATCAAGATGACCTGAAACAGCCTCCTACAGAGACAGACAACTTGTTCATCCAGGCTGGTGCTGTTCATACTTTGACTGGCAGTTGAACTGAACTGTCCTCCTGAGATCCTTTAACTAGAGATGCCAGGAACCGAACCTGGGGTCTTTATGAGCAAATCACATGCTCTATGATCCCTCTCTTATCCTGGGGAAGTGGGATGGGGCTAATTTGCACATTGGGGAAGATGCAATTTGAACACCCACTTTTGAAGTTTCCTGCTAAGCACCATTCTCTCCCATCATGCACCTCTTCAAAGCACAGCTATGTCTCTTCCTTGCTTCCCTTCTTTCTCATCACCAAGAAGCTATGTAGCCTATCCAGAGGAAATCTGAGGAAGTAAGTCCCCAGCTGCTTGAAGCGGCTGGCCATTTTCTAGCTAAAGCATTTAGTGGGATTGTAAAGAGGGGAAGAAATCTGGCCAAAAGGGCAGAGCTCAGTCAGGAGGACAAAACAAATCCAGATGGCCCTTTGGCCCCATGAAGTCAGATTCACACTGCAGTCATATAAATAAGGAAGGTAAATCTTAGTATTTTAAAAAAACGTAGGTAGATGATCAGGGCTAACCAAAACACTTCTTTTCAGGATTATGTCTCAGTATTTGAACATATAATAAGGCTTTTACTGAACATATGCAGATGGTTTTCCTATCCAATATTCACAATCTGTCTTCATGCATTTGGAATTCAGGGTTGAATGGGGACTGGCATTCCTAAGAGCGTGGTTTCAAAATCATCATCATCATCATCATCGCAGCAGCAGCAGCAGCAGCATGTATAGAACACTTCAGAATGTTCAAAGCTCTTTGTATACATTTTCTCAGTATCATCATGGGTGTATTCTTGTATCATAGGTTGGATCCTAAGTACCACTGACAGAGTGAAGCTTGCAGAAAAGGACTGCCCTGTCTCCTCACTCCCACCGGAACTCACAGACCCTCTTGAAATTCCTTTCCTGGGTGTCAAGGGACCCTCAAAAACAGTGGTGAGGGAGGCAGAGTGGGGGTTTGCAGTGAATGGCAGAAATCGGCAGAAATCCCTGCCCTCTCCTCCACCAACAGACCTGCCATTCTGCTAGCATAACTACCATCACACTGGTAGAATAGCAGCCTAGGATCCAACCCAGTCTTATTATCCCTACAATGCAGATAGAACAGTGAACATAAGAGGGAACAGCAGGCCAGTCCCTGAGACATAGAGAAATGAGATTTGAACTGGATATTTTCTGGGTTACAGCTCAGTCTCTTAGCTCCTGTAGTTCTCAGCTCATTCTTCACTTTTATATCTTACCCATATCTCCAAAGAGCTCAGGGTGGTACTTGGATGAGAGTGGTCCAATTTTCCTCCCTTACAAGAATTCTGTGAGTTTATACTGAGAGAGAATAATTCCAGAAGAGTGGCCATGTCAGTCTGTGGTAGCAAATTACACAGGAGCCCTGTAGCACTTTAAAGACTTATAAAACCTCGTGCTAAAATCAATTCTGTTAAGTCAGAGTTCAATTCCTCAAACAGAAGGAAGCGTACATGAGGAGTGTACCAAAGCCTAATGGATACACATTTCTATGTATCTACGGAAATTAGCTCTGTCTGATAAAATGCCAAAAGATGACATTTCAGTTTAGCTCCCTGCCTGCCAGTAGCAATCGGGGTGTCCAATTAATCGAGGGGCTGTTTGGCTGTTCTGTTTGCAAACTCCTAGCATTTGTTGACTTGAAAAGTCTCCTTCCGACTCCCAGATGATGAGAAGAAACAATCTCTCTATTGTTTTCTCTTTTGCAATGGGGTGATCAAAAGCATTGCTTCTGATCTCCAGCTTAACTGGTTTTTTCAGTGTGTATGAATCAGAACTGACTCCCAGCTGATCCCCTCATTCCCCAATCAGCTGTGAGTTGACTTCTGACCAACAGATTTGGCTACTGCTCGAGTTGCTTGATGCAATCTGAACTTATCCTTGTTTATGAGGAAGAAACATTGGCCTCCTTTTTTTAAAACATTGGTAAGAATTATTTCCCCCTTATTTTTAAAAACTATGTTTGGAAAGGGAAGAAGGTGACAATTGAATTGAAAAAAGGAGCTCTGGAAAATGATACTTTGGTTTATTAAAGCAACAGTTTAACATAGTAGTTA
Source organism: Eublepharis macularius (assembly GCF_028583425.1). Taxonomy (NCBI): domain Eukaryota; kingdom Metazoa; phylum Chordata; class Lepidosauria; order Squamata; family Eublepharidae; genus Eublepharis; species Eublepharis macularius. The sequence goes on from NC_072790.1 coordinate 193,375,629, forward strand.
AAGGGTTGGATCCAGCCAACTTTCCCACCCAGTCTCTCCCAATTCCCTTTTGTACTACATCTCCTTTTGTACCTGTTGATCCCAGGATTGTCAACATAGCCTTTTTGAGGGATAAAAGAGGACACCCCTTTCCTGATAGATTGTTTCAGATTTTTTTAACCCCCCCCCCATAATTATGATTGGTGACATGGAAATTTATTAAAATATAGCCAGTTCATTCTTTAACCCTTTTACAGCCCTAACTGGCATATCTGAAACTATATTCCCAGGAACTGCAGTTATTTTATTTGTTTACTTTTATTTATACCCTGCCTTTGTCTCCAGTGGGGGCCCAAAGCAGCTTATATCATTCTCTTCTCTTCCATTTTATCCCCACAACAACCCTGGGAGGTAGGTTAGGCTGAGAGTTTGTGACTGGCCCATGGTCATCCAGCAAGCTTCATGGCAGAGTGGAGATTCAAACCTGGGTATCCCAGATCCTAGTCCAACATTCTAATTTATATCTATTGATATGAATTATACTATTTCTAATCTATCAAAGGCAGTATTATTCTGTTATTCTTTTGTTTTTTCCTTAATCATCTCCAAAGATGTTCTGTTATGAGTATCTGGACTCCCTATTTGGCACGTTTAAGTGAGAGACCAGGTCAGTCCTGATTCTGGCCTGCAGGAGTATCCTCTGTGAACTTTTAAATAAAGACTAGCATCTGTTCCCCTGTATTCCTGGCCATATCCGTGACAGAATACAGATAGCTTTGCATTAAACTATATGAATAGTGCCTCCTTGCAGCATTTGTTTTGAATAACATCTTTAGCTGTGCACTTTTCTACCAGAAAAACTCATTAGTAGTGATTGTGTGTTCAAGGAACCCAGATAGGTTCCACTATTTTAACAACTGTCTGGACCTTCTGCAGTGCCTTGGGGAGGGGTTGTGGCTCAGCAGTAGAGCATCTGTTTGGCATGCAGAAGGTCCCCCATTCAATCCCCAGTATCTCCGATTAAAAGGATCAGGTATTAGGTGATATGAAAGACCTAAGCCCAATTGCCTGGAGAGCTGCTGCTGGTGAGTAGACAATACTGACTGATGGACTAATGGTCTGATTCAATCCATGTGTCCACATGCCTCTAGACATCCACTGAAAACATAGGGGAACTAAGTTGCGCCCTCTCCGCTAATAATGTTACTTATTTTCTGTTGATGGTCTGATCAGAGCCAACTAGAAAGGGAGGCTTCCTATAGATGGTAGCTGGTTTCTTACAGTGCCATCCTATACAGTGCCTTCTAAGTCCATTGAAATCAATGGGTTTAAAACGATGTAACTGCTTAGGATTGCACTGCAGATGTCATAGATAGCTTTGACTTTACAAATAAATCTCTCTCAGGGTTCTGTAGATTTAGAACTGCTTTTACTGTCTTAAATGCTATAAAGCTTGTTCTACTGGTCATCAGGAGTGCCATTTGTACAGACAGTGACACACCTATCTGTCGGAATAGTTAGTGAATGCCATCAGAAAGGAGTGGCACAGAGCAGGCAAAAAGGATAATGTTCAGTAAATAATTCACTCCCTATCCTTGCTGATTAAAAACAATATAATAACAGAAACAATGAAGCACATTAATAAGCTGTTGCTATCTACAAATAACCCTATTATTATCATTTTTTTTATTTTTAATAATATGTTTATTGCTTTTCCGGCCGAAGCCATAAGCCATACAAACACCAACAAAATATGAACTGTACACTTGAACATACCCAATTCACAATTATTATCATTTGTGGTACAGACTGTATGCAAAATATGGAACAATTAAATTGTACGACCCTAAGAGAAGTACTGGGTTTATGCAATTAATTTAATAGTGTTATGCAAAAAACAAGGTCCAGCCTTTTGACCTTTGGCTAGGTATATCCCAATTGTAACAATTTGTTCAGCTTCCTTTGTGCATATCTTCTTCCACAAGAGTTCTTGTGAGTGGTTTGCACCATAACACCACAGTTCTGAATACTTAATATTAAGTTCCACTGTTTAAAGCTGCAATCCTATATACGCTTATGTGGTAGTTGTCAGGGCTTGCCGTCGCTGCCGCTGGGCGTGGCACTGGGCGGTCTGCTCCTGACGTCACGGGGGGCCAGGGAATCTGCAGGACCCTGCTCTGTGGAAGGAGGGGCGGTATACCTCACCCAGACTCCCTCTCAGTCCACTCGCTGGCCTGCTCACCCTCTGTGCCCTCCTTCATCTTCTCCTTCCAGGACTCTCCTCCAAGCCTCCACCCTTGCATCTTACTGCTCTCACTCCACATCATCACTCCTCACTCACACCCACCACCACAGGGCTCTTCCCAGCCAGCTTTTATAGGGCTTCCTCCTACTGCCCCACCCCTCTTCCAGCCTGGCCTTTGGCTGCACCAAGCAGTTGCAGCTGGGGTAGCTGATCTGGCCCCACTGACCAGCACCATCTGTGCCTTGTTCTCTGGCTGCCCAGCCTCCCTGCCTTGGCTGATTGCTGAAGGCATGTCCAGCTGCAGTCCCCTGGCTAGCAGCCCGGCCTCCCTGGCTGAGCTGATGGCTGAAGGTGGGTCCAGCTGTGGCTCCTTGGCTGGTTGCCCAGGGCTTCCTGCAGAGTGCCTCCAGTAGCCCCACCTGGAGTGGCTTGGCTTTTGGCAACTCCTGGGCCAGGCTACTATTTTCTAGCTGGGGCGTGGCTTTGGGTTGTTGGGGCTGCTGCTGCTTCTCCTCCTCAGGTAAGGTCTTTGGGTGGGTGACTGCTGAGCTTCCAATCCCTCTGCCCTTGCCCCCTTCTGCCTTGCCTAGCCCCCTTTCTCTCCCTAGGGGAGTGGGACTCGCTGGCCTCTCTCTGTCTCCCCCTGCCTCCTGAGGCCCTGGGCTTTTGCCCCTTGCCCCTGGCACCGGCCGGTTCTGGCTCCATTTGCCTGTGGGAGGGGTTGACCTGCTGTCCCCCAGCTGCCCCCTCTGCCTGCCAGTCAGACCGGTTGACCTGCTGTCAGCTGGCTGACCAGTTGACCTGCTGTCAGCTGGCTGACCAGTTGACCTGCTGTCTGCTGGCTGCCCCCTCTGTTTGCCCATCAGCCCGGCTGACCCGCTGTTCCCTCCTACCAAGTCTGGGGGCTGGGACCCAGACCCCGGACAGTAGTAAGTCCTGTTGAACCAAGTTGAACAGGCTTCTAGTAAACATGCATAGATCACACTGTACATTAACAGTGAAATCCTAAGGAGGGTTACTCAAGTCTAAACCCATTGATTTTAGTGGGCTTAGACTGGAGTAATTCTGCTTAGGATTTCACTGTAAGTGGCTTAAAGTGCAATCGTTTACAGAGTAACCCCAGTCTAAGTCTGGTGAAATGCATAGGATCACAGTGTTAGAGTCCCCGAATCTGATGATGTGTATATCAATGTATCCATAGGTTGAATGTAAGAATCACATTTTCCAGTAATACCAGTGACACTTATGTAACTACCTTGAACATGTTAATGACAGTAGAACTTTCTGTAAGAGCAGCCACAGCTGGTAAACCAGCATTAGAGTGGAAAAAGACACTCCGGCATCTTCTGCCACCTGCTTTTCCAGAATCAGTAAAGTATCCAATTGTGCCCTAAAATTGTGAACCTGTTCTTTCTGAGCGAATGTAATCCCATCCACTGCAGGCTGTACACTTATTGCCATATCAGTTTTATTAACAATCCACAGCATTTCCATCTTGTCTGGATTTCAATTTATTCATCCTCTTCTGGTCCTTCATTGCCTGCAGACACTGTTTTAGTATTTCTGCCAGGTCCCTGAATTCAGATTGAAAGGAGAAGGAGAGTTGTGTGTCTTCAGCATACTGATGGTACTGTGCTCCAGATACCTGAATGATCACCCCTTATATAGATTTTAAATAGTATTGAGGATAAGATGGGGGGGGGGCTTTGAGGGACTTCTTAGGGCAAGTTGTTGACCATGTTGAAAGGGATATAGATATTCAGACTAATCCAGTGAGTGCTGGGGGAAAATGTCTTATTTTTATAACAGAAGCACTGTCTGGAGCGTTCTTCAAACCCCCCTCCCCAACCCCAATAATAATATTTCTATTTTTTTTGTATCAAGAAATGTCTACTTAAATAAACGCAAGCCTGTGTAGTTGCCTAATTTCAATTGGAAAATGTATGTAATAAGTATGCTTGTAGTACGTAATACATATGAATGTAATATTCTGGGCCAGTTTATACTACCAGGTGTCCTGGGACAACAGACCTCAGCTCACTTCAAGCTTTACACACATTCAAGACATTTAAGGTTGAAGTGAGTTGAAAGAAAGGTATGCATCTCTGTTAAGATCAGAAGCTCTTGAGTTTCACCTTTTTTTTAATGAGGTGAAAATGTATTTGTTGGGGATAAATAGATCCATAAATAGCTTGGTTATTTCCACTGGTGGATAAATGCCCCAATCAATCCTGTGTCACTAACCCCCCTACCCAAATGTTTTGATAGTGCAGACAGTTATCTTGGGATAGCAACATTTAACTGTTGATTGTATACTATAAGTAACCTCACAGATGTCAACAGAAATAAAAGATACTGCCTTAACCAGTTTTGGATCTCTGCAAATGAGGCATTGTTTCTCAATCCTAATTTATCAGTAAGAGTTATACGTTGGCATATTGTGTAAATATAATTTTATTTTAGTTAAATAGATAATACATAATAAATATAGAATAGATAACACACTTTTATTTCTCTCCCTCCCCACTCAAGGGCACAGTTGAACTAAGGTCAGGTCATGTTTACTATGAGCTGGGGTTTCAATGCCAACATCTTGGAGAAAAAGCATCTTGTTCCTTTAATACAGGCTTAATTAGATTTTATTTATCAGACAATTTTTTCACCTCTATGCTATGAAAAGCCTTAGCTGCTTCTTTTCACACATTAACCCACTGTTAAAGGGAAAAGACAGTTTCCTCCAAGCCTGTTGGGAAACTTATGGGTTCATAGCAGCCACTTGTAATTGCAAAATATGAGGGACAATCTCCTAAAGTGGCCTGGGCATTTTTGAATGTGAAGAAAAAAGGTCAAATGATGCCCTTAACACCCCATTTCATTCTTATTTTGGGCTGGAGGTAATTTTTTAAAACTAGAGTGACTAGCGGTCCAGATTTATATTCCCCCTGTTGCCCCTATCACATTTTTGTTAAAGTATGATTTAAAGGGTTTGTTCATAAAGAAAAGGAAATATATGTTTTTAACTTGTAAGATGTTATACATGAACTGTGTGGTGCTGGATGGTTCTAATGTTAATAAGAGTCTGTCTGTGAGGAGATCATCTTGTGTGGTAAAATACATGTTTAGCTACTAGAAGGGCCACCTATATTCACAGTTAAACCTATCTCTTAAGGATATGTTAGGCCAGTCACCTTAATTGTTAGCATTTATTTAAAAAATAAAAGTCAGTAGACCTTTTAATTACATAAATAAAAACATACAGCCAGTATCTATATATCTTCTAATTGTCAACATGGCCCCATCTGTGGATACTTAAATCCAGATATTGGAGCCTAAACAGACAAGACAGATCTCTCTACGAAACTGAGAAAAGCCCCAGGTTTGTGGAAAAAATCTGAAAATTAAAAGAAAATACAAGGGGGGATGTTTTTAAAACCCCTCCCCCAAATAATGGAAGCAACAAATGCCTCTGCTGTCACCATGGTGAGGGTGGTTAGGCAACCACAACACTATTGCTAGGTTTCAGACCTTAGTTTCTGTCAGTAAAAGGAAGTATGAGGAAGGGGGTGGGGCAGGGCCTTTCTAGGCCTTTTTTATCTTTTGAAGGAAGACTCATGGAGCCCTGCAGCAACCACTGACAGGCCTGGCTGTTCCCTACTATTCAAAATTGGGTTGCCAGCCTCCCATTGGGAGTGGGGGATGCCCTGTTGCCACTCCTGCCCCCTGGCACTGCTCACCTTGCTGGCCCTAATGAAACTCCTTCAATTCCAGTTTAAACATTTTATGCACATGTGTGACAGAAGTAGTATCACTTGCCAGGTGTCCCCCTTCCTTGAATTTACAGGTAAGAGGACCTAGCAAGTACACCCTAATTCAACATCTCAGCCACAGCACAAAAGTCAGTTTGTGTGGTGGTCAGAGTTTCAGACTACGAGTTGGGATACTCAGGTTCAAATTCCCACTCTGCCTTAAAAACTACAGGGTAACCTTGGGCCAGTCATACACTCTCAGCCTAACCTGCCTCACAGTGTTGTTGTGAGGATAAAATAGTTGAGAGCAGATTGATGTAAGCTGCTTTGGGTCTCCATTATGGAGAAAGGCATGGTGTACATCAAAAAGATAAGCAATAAATATAACTGAAGAGGTTGGGCATGTAGAAGGTCAGTTGGTTCGTAGGTGGGAAGGAAAGGATGAAAAAGGGAAAGGTGATGTGGGGGTTGCCGAGAGAAGGGAACGTGATACAGGGGAAAGTGATGTGCCCCCTGCAATTCCTTGTGGCTTCCCTACCCATCCCTGTCCCTGCTGGCACCATGCACCTCAGCTTGAGTTTTCCATGGGAGAAGCTGCCAAGTAAGAGAAGGAAGGAAAGCCGAAGGTAGGTTGGTTAGTGCTGGGGATGGGGGTGAGGGGAGAAGGAAGTAGGAAAAGGGGAGAGGTTATGGGTGCTACCAGGGAATAGGAAGATGAAATAGTGGGAAAGGGGGGATGAGAAGCTCCTTGCAAGTCCCACACTTGTTCTACTCAATTGCTTAGTAAGAATGAAACCTTTCCCAGTGTTCATGCCATTGACTGAAAAGGCGCTGGAATTATTGACAAACACCAGGCATGTGTTTTTAATTTTTTATAAAAGTACATTTGATGTTAACATGTATTACAGTTAAATATTTTAAACACATTGTGATGTATTTGGGTTCTTGCTTTTCTGCCTTTGAACACATGAAGCTGCCTTACATTGAATTGGTCCATCAAAGCCAGTGTTGTCTACTCAGACTGGCAGCAGCTCTCCAGGGTCTCAGGCTGAGGTCCTTCTTATGACCTACAACCTGATCATTTTAACTGGAGATTCCAAGGATTGAACCCAGGACCTTCTGCAGGCGAAGCAGATGATGTACCTCTGAGCCACAGCTCCTCCCTTCAGCCATCTCCCCCTATTTGTATATTCTTAGGCTCCCACCACCACACAATTTCATTCTACAACACTGTCCTTCATCCCCTGTCAAGAATAGATGGAAGTCCTGAGAACAGAGAAGTTAGCCATCCTCATTTTTTAAAACTGCAGAGAGCATGGAGACAGAGAATGGTGCTCTCATAAAATCTGCTTTCTCAAGCAATCTCTTTATGTTCCTGAATAGACAATAGCTGAATAACTCAGGGGAATGTACCTCACCAAGGCTTTTTCTTTCCAAGGAAGGATGAGCAAAAGAAAACAATGCTGAATAGTTCTGTAGGAGGTTTTCAGAATGGCCTGACTTACTTGGATACTTTTCAATCACATATGATTTATGTGCAAGAGTAAACATATGCCCCACTTCTTTCCTCCCACAAGAATGCCAGGGGTAATTCTTCTTAGCTCTGTTTTACAAAGGGGAAAGTAGGGAATTAGCTTAGTAATTTAAATGTTTCTGTGAATTTAATACATTTCTTGGAGGGATGCAGCAACATGACATGAAACACTAGAGGGGGCTGTTCACACATAGCTTTCCTGAGTACGTTTTCCTTTTCTCTTGACAGTACTTCAGTGGGCAGTAAAGGTTAGAATGTAAAAGAATGCACAATGTAAAATGTTTGATATGTTGCTTTTTGCTAAATCTAGTGTCCTTTGGAATAGTTCACAAGAGTGAATGGAGTAATTTGAAACAAAGACCCATTATAGCATTTTGCTTTAAAAATAGTATTTTCTCTTTCTAATTTTGTTACTGGATTAACATCTTCTCTGGCACAAGACTAATTTCCCCAATACACTTAATTTTTTTCTGGATAAAGCAGGAGGGGAATATAAAGCAGGATATGTAGAAGACAAATACTCATGAAACAAGAAACATTCCAAAAGACAGAAATTCTCCACTGCTTTTATCTCCCTTTCTCAGCAGACTATGGCATTAAATGTATGTATGTATTTATTTATTTTATTACATTTCTAGACCGCTCTCCCCATCAGACGGGCTCAGGGTGGTTTAACAACAATTTAAAACAGTAAAAACATTATAAAAACATTAAAACATTATATCAAAACAATTAACATTGGCAGGTATAAAATATTAAAATACAGCATTTTCTTGCATGGGTGGTGGAAGGTCTTCAGTGGTACGGCCGGTGAGAGGACAGCCTAGCCCCCACCAAATGCCTGGCGGAACATCTCCGTCTTGCAGGCCTGGTGGAAAGATAACAAATCCTGCCGGGCCCTAGTTTCCTCAGACAGAGAGTTCCACCAGGTCAGAGCCAGGACCGAAAAGGCCCTGGCTCTGGTAGAGGCAAGTGCTTAGTGGCTGATCGAAGTGACCTCCGGGGAACATATGGGGAGAGGCTGTCCCGAAGGTATGCTGGGCCCAGTTCGCATAGGGCTTTATAGGTCAACACCAAAACCTTGAACCGGACCCGGTACTCAACCGGTAACCAGTGCAGCTGACAGATAGGTGTTATATGAGCCATGATTGGTGCTCTGGCAACCACCCATGCAGCTGCATTCTGAACCAGCTGCAGTTTCCGGATCAAGCCCAAGGGAAGCCCTGCGTAGAGCGAGTTGCAGTAGTCTAATCTGGAGGTGACCGTTGCCTGGATCACTGTCGTAAGGTCATGGGTCGATAATTAGGGGGACAAGTTGTCGAGCCTGTCTTAGATAGAAAAATGAGGATCGAACAACCGCTGCGACCTGTGCCTCCATAGATAAGGAAGTATCCAGGACCACCCCCAGGCTCCTTACTCTCAACACCGGCATAAGTGGCGTTCCATCGAGAGCGGGGAGCCGGAGTCCCGCACCCATGGACCCTAGACCCACATGCAGGACCTCCGTCTTCAAGGGATTCAGTCTCAGCCGACTCTGCTTCAACCATCCAGTCACAGCTCCGAAGGCATGTTTCAGGACATCTGGGGCAGAGTCAGGCGAGCCATCCATCTTCAGATACAATTGGGTGTCATTTGCATATTGATGGCACCCAAGTCCGAAACTCCGTACCAGCTGGGCGAGGGGGCACATATATACATTAAATAGCAGGGGGGAGAGTATTGCCCCTTGAGGGACACCACACACCAACAGGTGGCGGGATGACAACTTCTCCCCTAGTGCCACCCTCTGTCCCCAACTGTGGAGAAAAGAGACAAAGAAAGAGACACGAGAAAAGAGACACTGCAGAGCTGTCCCTCGAATCCCCACATCGGCAAGGCGGTAGATCAACAGGTCATGATCGACCGTGTCGAATGCTGCTGATAGATCTAACAATATCAGCAGTGCCGACCCGCCTTGATCCAGCTGTCTACGGAGATCATCCATCAGGGCGACCAGCAATGTCTCTGTCCCATGTCCCGGATGGAAGCCAGACTGGAAAGGATCTAGGGATGAGGAATCATTCAGGAAGACCTGCAGCTGCTCTACCACCGCCTGCTCAATCACCTTACCCAGGAACGGGAGGTTTGAAACTGGGCGGTAACTGACTGGGTCGGTAGGATCCAAAGATGATTTTTTCAGGAGAGGCCTAACCACAGCTTCCTTCAACACTTCCAGAAAGATCCCGGAGCTCAGAGACATGTTGACAATAGCCTCCAGGGCATCCCGTAGCCCATCTATGCTGGCCTTCACTAGCCACGAAGGGCACAGGTCCAAGGAGCATGTGGTAGGCCTAACTGCTCGCAGGATCCTGTCAATCTCATCCCCAGAGAGTGGGCTGAAATGGTCTAATATCATCTCAGAAGGCGGCCAAGGGGCCTCCAGTTTGCACACTGTATCAACTGTGGCTGGGAGATCACGGCGGAGAGACAAGATTTTATCAGCAAAAAAGCTCCCAAAAGCCTCACAGCTAATAACCGAATTTGAATTTTGATGGTCCCCTCCTGATAAGAAGACCGAAGACCGAACCACATTGAACAGTTTTGCTGGGCGTGAGCTAGCTGATGCAATGGAGGCTGCATAAAACTCTTCCTTTGTAGCCTTCACTGCCATCTCATAGGCCTTCATAAACATCCTATAAGATGCTCTTGCCTCTTTGTCACGAGTTTGCCGCCACACTCACTCTAGCGAGTATGTATCTGAGTACAATGAAACCCACCTCTTACACATTTTGTTAATTTTAAAAAATTAAAATTTTAAAATCGAATATTTTTAAAAAATTATATTTAATCCCCTACGTGGTAGACCAGTATTGCTACCTGCATATTGCCGATGCAGAGCTGAGGCTAAGAGAATAGGAAACCTGCAAAAATATTGTGACCAGCTGAGTAATGCATAATCCAATCATGTCTTGAGTCCTTCAATCCCAGGCAGGCAGCAAAAACTGGCAGGCTGCATTTGGCTTAGTAGGTCACAATTTGTGCAGTCTTGCATCACAGGAATCCATGATGGAGGCATGTTTTCCAAACCGGTGCACTCATTCCAGTGCATCTGACAAAGAGAACCGTGGTTCTCGAAAGCTTACGCTGTAGTAAAGTTGGTTAGTCTTAAAGGTGCTACTGGACTCTTTACTATTTCATTACAGTTGCCATGTTAAGGCTAATTTGAAAAGCTTCATTGGGTAGCTTTGTTTGGTGAGCCAAACAATTTAGCCAGTGTAGGACCAAATGCACAGAGTATCAGATTAGGAACTAAATCCCCCCTCAGCCAGGAACCTCACTGAATGCCTCCCCTCATCTTAATTTCATTAATTTATCAATTTATCTCATACTGTTGTGAGGATAAAATAAAGCTGGGACAATCAAATTGAACCCTGGATGCTTTGGGATAAATATGTAACATTTCAAAATAACTCCACAATGTATGTGCCAGGTCACAATAAGATTTTGTGACATTTTTGAGGCCCTTGTAAGAAGACCAAAGGCTCACATGTGATGAGGCTTATTCCAATGACTGATAATGGAAAAGAGCAGAGCCGAAGCATTTGTAACTTGAATGAGTGTTCTGGCCAATCCAGGCTTTGGATCCATTTTCCAACCCTGACAGAAGAAAGAACTACTTTAAATTTCATGTGTGAAACTCCCTAAGATTGAATAATATGTCAAAGTTCCGGGAGTACATTTTGAAAAATACTTCATAGTTTAACATTTTTAATAATTAAAATTACAATGTATAACCTTTTGTATTATGCCACGGAAATTTATACTATAATACATTTTCCCTTAACATTTTTTATAGTTCATAGTGTAGACAGTATCTCATAGGCAAGTTGGTAGAAAGATGCTAAATTGAATATGTATAATTTCTTGGTTTTCACCAGCTCTGCCATCACCTCTGCATTATTCTGTGCTGGTTTTTCTGAGTTTGTCTGAGATGACAAAGAGCAAATGTTTGCAAAGTTTTTAATGGTTATTTTGTTGAGTGCACATTTATATCCTGTGATCTAAATACCTGAAATCATAAATGCACAAGAAGAGTAATTGGGTGAGGATGGGGGTCAGGGCAAGTATTTTGCTCCTCCCCACCCTGATTCCTTCCTTCTCCTTTAAGTTTTCCAATTCCTGCTTAACCCTCACCCATCTTCCCATTGAACACTCCCTTTGATATCCTCCTGCCTCTTCACCTTATCTTCTTATTTGAAACTGGCTAATATTGTTCATTGGCTGGCTCTCTCCCCCCCACCCCCGCAAAGCTCAGTAATGGATGGAGGAAACCCAAGTCTTTACATAGGTTTACATAAGGACCAAGCCTTCCACTGTGCTCTAGCCTTTCTCAGAATGTGTATTGGTTTGGCAGGGGCTCCATAGATTGGCCTGTCATAAGGACTCAGACCACAACTGTGCTCTGAGACGTCTTGGGCTAAATTGGTGGCCCAAGACAGCTTGCTGCTGTTCTGTGGTGTCATGAGAGAAGTGTGCATGTACTTACCCTTTCACACTGCAGTTCTGAGGACTCTGGGGATGAATTAGGGATTGTTTGGATACCCTGCTGTCAGCTTCCTTCCTTGCTTTGCTCAGAAGCCAGTTTTCAACTACCCATGTCTACTATGACATATTTGCTATGTAAAATAATGAATGTTGGAATGAAAGTGGATCTGAGGAAAGTGTTGCTGACTGCAAGGAGATCTGTCTTACTGTTCAAGCTGAGTCATGCAGGGAGCTTTCTACTTGATGGAGCATTGGAAAAAAATGTCAGATATGCACTCCCTTCAGTCTATCACCTGATTTTGCAAAATATTGTAGATTGGCTCTTCATTTGAAATATCTGTATGCTGTTACTTGAGAGAGCTTTTGGGCCTGAAAGGAAAGCTATTATCACGGGCTTTGTTCTCTCCACATGCTTCTAGCTGCCTCCCTGCCACCCCCCCCATGCCAGCTTCACCACCTGCCAGCTTCACCCACATCTCCCCTTATGTTGAGCTCTGTGACGGAGCAGGGATCTATAATGATTGCTGCCTGTTGCCATGCTGCTTCCAACAGAAACAATCTAGTGGGAGGAAGGGGAATAAATCCTTCTCTTCCTCTCAGAACTGTTTAGCACAAATGGAGAAGGAACAAGGATGCTGTGAGAAAGGTCCATAGCCATAAAGAAAGCATGTGAGGGCCCTGCCCTCAGGAATATCCAAAATTCTTCTGAGAATTTTCAGCTTAGAAATCTACAGCCTTTTTTATTTACAGAAGTATCAGGAAAAGTGAGCTGACAGAATTGTGCCTGGGGAAGCCTGATCCAATTTCCATTCCTCTGTCAAGATATTGGGAAAACTGACAAGCACTTTACATTAAGGCCAAACTAGATTTAAAAAAAAACTCGGAATGAATCTTCTCACAGATTTTTAAAATATAAATGACATCTCTGGGGAGGGGAGTCATACTGGGAATGTGGAGGTTTTGAACTTCTTCATGCTTTCCCCCTTATGTCTGGAGTTGCTGTTCGTTTTATGTGGCGAGGAGGGGGTGGGGATAGAACTACTAGAATGGTGCCTGTATGTTTTCCCCAAGATGCAAACAACAGTTTTCAGGGCAGTTGCAAATGACAACACTTAACACTAGATACCCAATATGAATTCCTTCTCAGAAGATGGTTTTGGTTTTTAAAATGCAGATTTGTTCACAGATCTCCCAACATCCTTGATTTAGCCATTACTTTTTATTTTATTAAAATGTATGTAATGCATTTAAGCCTATTCAGTTCCTTTTATTTATTGTTTTCTTGTTTCACAATGATTTAGGCTTCCTAGTACAACCCGAGACATTTCCATCACCCAATTTCTGGCTATGAGCCACCTTCTAGGATTCTAGCTGGACCTGTGAATGTAGGTTCTGGGAATCTTCTCTTGTCCTCACAACCATTTAGAGAGTTGGTTTTAAAACTTAGGTTTTAATTTTTTTAAATAAAATATGCACTTCATGGTCCTGAAGTATTATAAGGGTCCAAAAATACTAGTAGTTTAGTTTCCTTGCTGTGAAGTAAGATCACCTTTCATTCTCCACAGATCAATGTATGCATTGAGGCAAGAAACAGAAAGACTTTGCAAACCAGATGGCTTGTGCAAACTGGGGCAAACTTTTCTATTTACTAGACCATTGGGCTTGCCCCTTGTTGGCAGTAGCACAGAAGGAGGAGAATTGAATGTGGTGCTTGCACATCAGCTGCCATCTTTACAACAAGGAGAAAGCAGTGGCCACTGCTTATCTTCCTTGTGAGGAAGTGTAAGGTGTAAGTGCACTAGTCACCTCCTCCTTGCCTCTTTGTGAGAAGGAGGCAGTGATGGTGAGAAGGTGGAAGTAGAGCCTGGGCTATCCTTTTCATGAGGAAGAGGTCAGAATATACAACATTAATTAATAATAACATTCGGTTTATATACTGCCCTTCAGGATGACTTAATACCCACTCAGAGCAGTTTACAAAGTATGTCATTATTATTATCCTCACAACAAAACACCCTTTGAGATGGGTGGGGCTGAAAGAGCTAGAAGCTGTGACTGACCCAAGATCACCCAGCTGGCTTCAAGTGGAGGAGTGGGGAATCAAACCCGGTTCTCCAGATTAGAGTCCCGCGCTCTTAACCACTACACCAAACATTCTAGGATACATTCCATGACAAAGAAAATAAAGTAGAAGGACAGTTAACTTTCCCCTCAAAGTTAACTCAGAGACTCCAGTTGGTGCAGAACACTGCAGCTTTGCTATTATCACGAGCTAGGAGAACCATGAATATTACTCCCATTCTACAGTCACTTCATTGGCTTCCTATCAGTTACCAAGCCCAATTCAAGATACTGGCTATCACCTCCAAAGCTATCCACGGCCTTGGTCCAACATATCTATGGGACTGTCTTCCCATAGACAGTCTTCCATATATGGGACTATATTCCCATATATTCCATCACAGCAACTTTGCTAATCTGTACAAGACCTTCTTCAGGTACCACCCTTCACATGGGCAAAATCAATAGCTACCCATACATGGTCATTCTCTGTGGTGGCTCCCTCTTTATGGAAAGGCTTCCTACTCTTCCAGCCTTCCATAAATGATGAAAAACTGAATTATTCAAGAGGGCTTTTTACTAAGTTGAGAGGACTGAACTGTAAGGAAGTAGTCTCAAGAGATCCATCAGTAAAGGGATAATGCAGGGCCACAAACATCACTACTATTGCTGTAAACAGTGAGGGACCATAGACTTCACTGCTATTGCTGTAAATGGTGAGGGCCATAGACTTCACTATTGCTGTAAGTTTGATCCTACTGGGTACTTCCTAGTTGTTTAATATGTCAGTCATGGAATTTGCCTATGCTCTGTTTCAAGATTGTTAAATCTTTAAACCTTTCCCCTCCATTCTTTCTTGTTCTTTAAATCTTGCAGATTGCATGTATGTACCCATTGCATATATATTGAAATGTCTTGATATTGATTGTACTGACTCACACTATGTAATCCACCTTAAATCTCAGAGAAAGGCAGACTATAAATGACATAAATAAATAACATTAAATTTTTAATAATAATTCAGTCACACAGATTAATTTCATTGCTGTACAACCTTAAACAGAATTATATCCTTCTAAACCCTTTGAAATAAATGGGCTTAGAAATGTGTAACTCTTCTTAGGATAGCACTGTTAGTAGCCACAGTCATTTGAGAAAGGTCTGGTGTGGTGGTCAGTAGGTATGTTCATTAGTGTATTGGGCTAGGATTGGAAATACATTCAAATCCATGACGCTCAATGGGTAATGCTTGGCTAGTCAACACACACAGCCTAATTTACCTCACAGGATTTTTGTGGGGATAAAATGAAGGAGGGGGAAAGTCTTACCCTTAAGACTTACCCTTGGAAAAAGGGTAAGAGAAAAATGTGATGCTTCTATAAGAGAGAGAAGTGGGTAAAGGTACTGATGTTTTAAATATTTCTTTTATAAAAAATTAAATGTTCTATAAAGAGAGTGCTAATTCTTAGACATCTTTCAAATCTGCTCGTTCAGGGTAGTATTTTCTTTCACATATGCATCAACTCAAGGATTTCTTGACAGATATTTATTTAGTATTGTGTGGCAAAATACAACATTGGAAATGGAGCTTTTAAAAATGAGAATAAAAACCAATCCTCTCCATTGTATTTTATTGCAAATAAATATTATAAAAGGATACTGTCTGTAAGACAAAAGTTTGTTTAAAACTGTCCAGGGATCTCAAAAGAATAACAGGAGGAGTAAGAATAGCCTTACTCTAGCATGCTGATACCTATGCAGGAGTTGTTGTCTTTTCAGCAGCTTTATTTCTTCTTGAGGGCCTAATACTTTGTAGCACTATTCACCCAGACCTTTTTTTAAAAAATCTATTGATGTGAATATTTTGGCCAGAAGATACCTGTGTCCAGAGAAATAAGTTGGAGGAGCAGCTTTGACTCAGTGGTAAAACATTTGCTTTGCTTGCAGAAGATCCCAGGTTCAATCCTCGGCATCTCGGGTTAAAAGTATCAGGTAGAAGATAATGTGAAAAACTTCAACCTGAGTCATTGGAGAGCTGGTGCCAGCCAGAGTAGATGACAATACCGACCTTGATAGAGCAATTAATGCAGGTTTATATGTTCAGATCTTTAGAATTCTTTTACTTTAGAGAAAGAAAATCCTTAGAAAAGTGACTGAAACGGATGTGGTTTGAAATGTACACTGGTTCATTTTAGGGTTGCCTTTTCAATAACCAGGTTCTTAAAATTCTACCTTGATGAGACAGAATATAGAGTTAATAGGGAATTAATCTCAAGGGTGTTTGGTTTGCATGCAAACAACAAGGAGAAATGGCTTGACTTAATCATAGTAAATGCTAAAGTGCTTTACTGGTTCTGGAACATGCAGCAATGAGCTAAGCAAAAACTAAGGGATTTAACACGGACTGTGAGAAACAAAGCAGTTAAAATGTCCTGCAGTTATATTGTTGCCATATTTCAGTCTAAAGGGAGTATAAAGATACTTTTCTTCCTGTATATTCAATTGGCTAGCGGATGTCATCTCTAAAGATGTGTTTGATTGAATCCCAGATGCTCATTGCATAACAAAAGCTTTATATGGAAAAAAAGGATGTTCTTGGCTTTGGCAGGGGTGAGTTTATAGGAGAGAGTATTTAAAAGATTCCCATATTTGTATCTTTCTTGCGGAAATTGTTAATGACAGCCATAAATATTTCATCAGACACTTTGTAGGTGGCTTTATTATTTTGAGAAAATACATACAACTATGGAGGAGTAGCTGCGTGGACTTTTGGAAAAATGACATACTTGCATCTTTTTGTTATAAACTTTAAACCATTCTTGAAAATGAGCATAGTTCTGAGACTCATTTTTTGCAGTTTTTAATGGGATCTTGTCCATCTGCCTAAGCCAGTGGTTGCAGAGGCTCTTGGGGCTATGTTCAATGGAGCATAGTCTGCTCACAGGAGATGGTGGCTGGGTATAATAGGTATTATGGTTGCACTACATAAACTGGGAGTACCTCCAAGGTTGCAAAAAAGTCCATCAGCCCCTTAAAGACTAACAATGTTTATTTCAATATGAGCTGTTATGAGTTACAGCTCACTAGATAGGTATGGGAAGGAAAATCGTACTGAGAAATCTTATAGGGAAGGTTGTGGGGGAGATCAAATAGATAAGCAAATAGTTCAAGTGAAAATTAACTGGTACAAGCTTATAGTCTGATAAAACAGGTTAAGAACAGTGAACTAAAATTTCTAAAAAGTGGCTCCTGTGAAGCCATTAGAAATCTTAGTGACTAAGGAAATGTCTCTGCTTAACCCCAGATTGACATGTAGTATTTGATATTTTATGAGTTCTAATTCAACACTTTCACACTGTATATTCCCTTTGATTTTGGGGGTGGGGTAGGATAGTGAGTTTTAGGACAGTAATACTATGTCCAGCGAAATGAAAATTCACCCCTCCCCTGGTTTCTGAAAGTGTTGTTAATGTTCAGTTTTTGTTCATTGGTTCTTCCCCTCTCCAAGAATACACCAAACACTTAATCCTTCACATGTTGTAGAACTCCATTTCTCAACATCTAACCATCATACCTCATTGGGTCCACTTATTTTACCACCCCTTAAAGCAGTTCCTACAATATCATCTCCATCTCTGGATTCTAAACAGGGTTTACCATAAATATGGTGCATAGATGAGGAAGAATGTATGATAAAATGGTTGCTGGTATCCTCTTAGAGACTGGAACATGTGAGGAGCAGTTGAATGAAGACAACCATTTAGCTGAGGATGGGGCTATATTTGGTTTTAATCTAGTTGTAGCTTGTACCAGGATCTGGTCTGGTGACCAAATGTAGCTGCCTTTCAGTTGTCTTCTCTCTCTTTCCCATCTTAGTCTGAATCTGCTGTCTTTCTTCTTAGCCAGGCTCTCAGGCCTCTATCAGGAAAGCCAGCTGTGACGGACTCAACTTCAGATGCTGAGATTTCCAGTCAGTGAGCTATGATTGACATGTTTCCTCCCCCCCCCCACGCCCCAATGTGGCTAGCCTGAAATGGCAGTTGGGGATGGAATGTTGGGGAAGCTGGCAGTTGGAGCTGGAGACTAAACAAGAGAGTGAAAGAGGGTTGGAGCCTGGCTTTAGACCAGAGAGGGTCAGCCAGAGAATCCTCTGTGAGAGGAAATAATGTTTGTGAAACACTTTTAGTCCTAGGATTAAAGTGGGGGAAACCAGCACTAGGTCCTACTTAGACTCAAGAGATCTGGGGATTATAGAGGGCCAAGGAAGTGGGTAGAGAGGAGTCAGTGCCAGGAACAGGGTTATAGCTTATAACTATAACACCTGCCCAGTATCTAGGAAGGGTTTGTCTCAGTGGAGCACCCTAAGGTCTGGAGAGGAGGGAAAGTTGTGCTGTGTTTGTGTTTGAGTATATAGAGTGTAACATCTGTGAAGCAGTGTCAACCTCTGAAAGAAGCCAGCAACCTAGTGTTATACCAAGTGTTTTGTGCCTCACACCAGTGAAGTTCCTGTACAAAAACCTTTCTGTTTCTTTAGTTCAAACACCTGCCTATCTGCCTTTTGACTTTAACCTATTGTAAATAAACCTTCTGTTACCTTTTGAACCTCCCCAAGCCTTGTGTGCCAGTTTCTGCTAAAGGGAAGCGCAAACCCCTGATCTGTTCCCTACTAAGACTTGGCTGGGTAACCATTTTTAATAATCCTTAAGGGTGGGACAAGAAGGAAAGTTGAAACTTACAATCAACCACGCTACCAGAGGCTTCCCAGCCCAGTATACAGCTTCACAAGCTTAAAGAGGAGAAGTTTTACCTCAGGGTAGGGGAAGGTCAGCCTAAGCCTGAGTTGGACATGGGTTTGTGGCACCAGCAAGCAAGAATCTAACTTTTTGGGATGAGGGAGCCTGTCACTACTTGGGGCTCCTTGATTCCAGTGGGGGTTTTCTGATGTAGACAGATAGATAGATTTATTGATGTATGATCAAGTAATGTGTCACCAAGCTATTTGTCTAACTAATGTATTGTTTCAAACAGATACAAATTTTGTCTTGGGTAATGCCCAGATAGTGGATTGGCCTATTGTATACAGCAATGATGGATTTTGCAAGCTCTCAGGATACCACAGAGCAGAAGTTATGCAAAAAAGCAGCACCTGCAGGTATTTCAGTGTAGTTTTACTTTCTGTTCAATAATGTGTAATATTGCTATGGTCATGTTGAAGCAAAATAAAGCAATCTGTTTATCCCATTTTTGAGTTTACTATCCCATTGGCTGAATATATCAGTTGCAATTTGTGACAGAGAGTTTAGGAGTCAGGACTGCTTCTAGAGCAAAAGTGTTTAGAGTGCTGGGGAGGCAAACTCACCATGCTTAACACCAGCAAACAACATGGGAAGGATGCGGATCCCTAATTGGATTCCCTAGGAAGAGGGAATGATCTTTAAAGCACTAAAAAATAAAATAAAAGAGGAAATGGTGTAAGCTAATAATTATTAGAAAATCCTATAGAAAATATTTCAAGAAGGCTGTTCTTCAGGGGGAATTATTTATTATTATTAATAAACTAGACTCATTATTAAGGCATGTAAATCCTAGTAAGGCCAAAATTACACATATATTGTGCAGTGCTGAAAGACTGAAACATGTCCAGGGGCAGCTCCAGGGATTTTGGCGCCCGTGGCTACCCCCACGCACGCACACACAGACTGCGTGCACGCACCCCCCGTACTGCATGATGATGTCACTGCGTGATGACGTCATCACTCAGCAAGTGCGCCATTGGCCGGCCGGTGGCTGGGACGGCATGTGGAGGCTGCCTGCGCTCCCAGTCTGGCGCGGCAGGTGGCTGGGGAGGTTCCGTATGCCGCCCCAGACGCCTGCCACACCTGGCCCGCGGCTGCTGTGCCCAGCCACGGGCATGTCTCGGTGGTGGGGGCGGCGCGGGGCTGGCAAGCCAGCTCTGCAGTACGCACCTCCGCCCCTGCCCCCCCCTCCGCACCCCCTCCGGCACCCCAGTGCTCAAGGTAGGGGCCGGACCTGCCTCAATGGGTGCACCGACCCTGAACACGTCTCTAAATCAGTGTTCCTGCATAGCCACTTGCTAGTCCAGAAACTTATTACCGCCACATTTAAAATGGTCTTTTATTTTTTGTGCAGTGGGAGTAGGGTGAAAATTGACTTAAGTTGACACATGTGAATTGGGCAGTAGAGTACTTTAAACCAGTTTAAAATCCATTTTGTGAGTGTCATATATATTATTTTGAACATCTTTTCATTTACTTGGCAGTTTTATGTACGGAGAGCTGACGGACAAAGAAACCATTGACAAAGTTCGACAAACATTTGAGAACTACGAGATGAACTCCTTTGAAATCTTGATGTACAAAAAGAACAGTAAGCTGACTTTTACATTCATTTTTCAATAGGGCAGAGTCAAAATAGAAATACAAACAGGAAAATGCAAAATAGAAATGCAAACAGGCAAGCAAACACCTGACAAAACATTATCACTATTACAGGAATGGCACAGGTTTTTTTAAAAAAATTCATTGGTCATTAATAGGCTTCTAGTGAAGTGAATTATGAGAATTATAACTTTACTTGGCATACGGGAATAGGATTGCTACTAATGACATAACTGGGAGCAGTGGCTGTAGTAAATGGCTTTCATACTGAGTGTTTACTAGAATGCCTTTGGCTGTGGATTTATACACACCAAGCTAGCACAACTTGTGACTTCGTGAGCCAACAAGTTGAACTGAGTTTACCAAGCATGCTCTGATTACCCCTACCCCGTCACCTCTGGGTTTCCTAAGGAACACTTAGAATGGAATAGGAGTAGCTGTTGAATTTGGAAATGGTGGATATGTAGTAGTAGTAGGGGTGCTAGAAATGTTAATGTTGAGTTATGTGTCTACTTAGAATCTTTGGTTGTTTGATTACTGTTTCAGTGAGTTATGTGTCTACTAAGAATCTTTGGTTGTTTGATTACTGTTTCAGAACTGCACAAGGGTTTTTTTTTGATAGAGCTGCATATTTTGTGACTTTGTGCAAAACTGTGCAATGGGGACCCACTGCTCAAATGTGTGGCTTAGTAGTATATGCTTTGCATGCAAAAGGTCTAAATTTCAATCCCTGCAAGCCCCATTAATGAGTATCAGGTAACAGAAAATATTTTTCTCTGCCTGAGACCCTTAAGAGCTGGTGCCATCTAGTTCTCAACTAGATGGGCCAATGTTTTGACTTGGTGTAATGGTGGCATCATACATTCTTGTTTTTGCCTTTCCAAAAACACATTGGATCCTTTGGGTAGGGAGAAGTGCTTGAGAGGGCAAATAAGAGTGGAGCTCACCAATTCTTTAAACCAAATTCCCCTCCCCAAGCTGCTCCCTAGGAACAAGAGCCACTGGAATTTTCTAACAACAAAGCCTCAGAAATGATTGCCAGGTTGTAGTGGTAAATGTTAACAATGCAATGTGATCATCTTTAGAGTGTGATTCCCGCATTAAACATTCTTACAAGCCTCATTGTGCAGGAATTAATGTGCAACCTTCATGTAGATTGTTGTGGTGATCATTCATGCAGGATTTCATCTTGTAGGAAATGTGCTGCTTCATATGCTGAAAAGTTTTCCATGTTGGAGTTAGGAAAAACAGCACTGAGAAACAGTACTATTGGCGTGAATTTCCTGGCATGTGGGAATGCTCTTGTTCCCCACATGCTTAGATTCAAGCTTCTCCCTTGGTCTTTGCAATGCAAAGTGGTCGGATACTACACAGTTCACAGATTATTTCAATGTAATTGCTCTGAACCCATTAATAATAATAAAACTGCTTGGATTAATTTAGGAGACCAAAGTAACTCATCCAGTGAAAACTAATCTCCAATTAATCTATATATATATGGTAGATAGATTTACTCAGATGTTAGCACAGCTGAGGTGAAATGGGGAACTGTGATCCACTCCTAAATCGCATTAAAGCTCAGTCATTGCTATTTTGCCAGACCATGAGTAAAGGAAAATAAGTGTTATGAGACTCTTCCAAGTGCCTCGATTTTGAGGCACTGATATGGTTTTTCCCTAAATCAGTATTGACTCTAACAGAGGAAGGGACGGGACAGGATAGGATGGATTGGGATGAGACAGGATAAGACAAGCAGGCCAGAACTGTGGAAGATTAGAATCTTGCTGGAGTGCTTCAGTAGGGAGAGAACATGACGTGTGGATGGGAACACCAGATTATAGGACCACCTGGCTATACAGGTTGGTTTCCATCTGCCAATCCATCTTTATCCTAAATGATGCTTTTAAGATACAACCTTAATACCACCCTCTCAGAAATAAGGGGAAGAATTAGTGTTGTGCTAAAGTTGGAAAACCATCTATTAGCAGATCTAGCAATAGGTGTTCAAGCTGAGAATTTCTGCAACTTGAAAATAGAATGCTTTTCTCTCCCCTTCCTTTTCAAGAAAGGCGTCCATTTATAATGTAAGGGGTATGTAACATAAAAGATGATTGGGTATTGCCAAGGTGCAGAATGCTCCCGTTGACCTAAAACAATGTTCCTCAAACATCACACATTTCACTTAATCCTTTCCACATTGCCTTCTATGTCAAAACCCTTTATATGTTGTAGAAGACAGAAGGGAAGGGGCATATTCTAGGGTATACGGTTAATTCAGAAGTAATACTAGCAAAGCCTTTTGGGTCTCACTGTTATCTTGATAAATGAACAGTGCACTGGAGCACATGCCAAATGTGCCTGGACAGTAGTGGTGGGCAGGCTGTCTTTCAGAGAATCTTATTCACTATAACTGATCTTCCCTGGAGAACCGAGGGCCCCCGGTGTACTCTGAAGCACAGGCTGGAAATCATTAATCTAAAAGGCTGCTGAAGGAGAGGAAAAATCTGGGGTATTCCACACAGTCAAGTCAACTCAGTGTTCAAAATACTTTCCTTACTCTTCCAAGTTCCACACAGTGAAAGGCTGCTTTTTGTGATGTGTGGAATTTTATTTCTGTGCAAGCCCTGGCCTGGCCTTTTAGCCTCCCCTTTATTCCTCTCCTCACTGATTGGCTGAATACCAATGTCCAACCATTCCCTCCCTTTCCTTCTCCTTTCACTCTTCCCCTTTAGCTTTCCTTATTGAAAAAAAAGTTAATATTGTTCTATGTAGTGCGTTCATACTTACCTTGACAGTATGAAGTAATTTGCCAAAGTCTGCTCACCAGCACAAGCTGTGGAAGACAACATTTTCTACATCAATCTCCATTTTTTCTGTTTTGTTGTCCAATATTTTTCCGAGGCCCTCTTTTTTATTATATAACAGCAATGTATAACATTGTTACATTGCAAACAACTTCTTCCCATTTTTAAGTTCATTTTCTTTTAAAAAATTATCCAAATTGCAATTAATTTAAAGGAAGACAGGTGCTTTTTGCTGCACATGTGCTCTGTCTGTTCCTTAACTCTCATTTCTCATATGATTCTAAACATGGTGTTTACAGGCATGCGTGATTCGCTGGTGTTGTCACTCAAACATTCCTGATGGGCTCAATATGAACATGTGATTGTCCAACCATGAAACTGAATCTCTGGGCAGTAAAAATGTGAAATATCTCAACTAGAACAGCATAACCCCCTCTAACATCCAAACATTATAACATTATAATGTATGTGCAAATCCCCACCCCCTGCAAAGGAGATGCCTACACTGATGAAAATGTTAATATCATTGGCTTTCCCCAGAAAGCTTGAATCAACAGCGCATTTTTCTAAGTGCAAGTACAAAATTACAGTAGCTGAAACTGGATCTGGTCCTTACGGACCGAATACTCAGAAAACTGGTTGTACATTGAGCATGCAGAAAAGCCCTAAGCCTCAGCCTTCCAGTGTAAATAGCTCCATCAAGTGGCCATGAGAGAGAATCAGATTTATCTCAGGCATGCCCCTGACCAGAAGTTTTGGCCTTGGCATTCCACAGGCCTATTAAGTCCCTTATAGGTTACCAAAGGATTAACATGCCTTTACAAAAACCAAGTAATGTTTCTCAGTGTATCACTGCCCTGATTGCCATCTTTTATTTATCTTCAGTTTGTTCCTTTCCTGCTTATTATAGTACAGCCTAAGGTGCTATTCCTTATGAGACAGGATTCTGCTTGAAGCAATCCTGGAGCACAAAGCAGTCAATGCCAGGCTTTAGCCAGGAATGTCAGCTGGATAATATAAGCCTGGTTCAGTCATTCTGATTTTGGCACTCCATAATGGGAGAATACACTATCATTGATCTTCCTGATAAGTGTGGTTTTCTATAAACAAAGCAACATGCATATATTCCAGCTTTGGTATGTGTGAATTTATTCCCTGAAAAAATCTGGCCTTCTGATTGTGCATGCTGAAGTTGGAAAAACTTGTGTTGCCCTATTCACACAAAATGATGACTACATGTATTGAGAGAAATACACTTAGCAATATCTCCCCTCAAGCCCAGTTGGATTACCAAAACTGTAACCACTGAACAGGGCTACTGAACAAACGTTATTTTGTTCGATTCAGTGATGTACACTGGATGTGAAGTTTTCACACTGTATTTAAAATACCTACTTTTTGTGGCAACTAAGCAGATGTTAAACAGACTACAGTTACTGAGGGAGCTATTTATGGTGCAGCTGGACTGATTTGAAGCTAAGGGCCAATTCACTCAGCACAAGTGGCATGCTGAAAATATGGGGAAAATTCATTTTTGGTGAGCAGAGTGCCAGGGCATGGCAAAGCAGGAGTGATGGCTTTGTCTCACTCACTCAAGTGTAAGCTGCTGAAATAGAGTTAATTTGTGATACAACATCCAAAGATCCTGAGGTGGTTGGGGACTTGTGATGCCATTGCAGGCTGCTTTGCCAGAGGATGGTCTTTGTATGGATCCACTTAAACCATGTTTCTAGAGCACCATTTTGGACACAATAATAATGCTTAGTTACAGTTCCACAGTACTTTAAACCCTCTTATGGTAATGTCAGTGATCCTTAAGCTTTGTAAGGTGAGCCAGTATAATGTTTTCTTATAGTGAAAGACTGAAAAAGCAATGGCTTAGTGCACTGAAGGTCACCTTCTTAGGTTATGTTGGCAAATGGGAAGCCACTGCAATACTGTTACTTCCTATGTCATTGGGTTAACTTTAGAGGCCCAGGATCATATGGTAGGACTCAGGGCCAGCAACCACCTCCAGCGCTGAGGCACTGGAGGGGGCGCTGGGGTGAAAGTGCATGCTGCAGAGCTGGCGGCAGCAGCATGCGGGCGGCTGAGCAGGAGGGATGGTGTCACGGGCTGGGCCAGCCCAAGCAGGGTGGTTCAGGTCCAAACCTTAATGCCAGAGTCTGAGGGGAGTTCCAAGAGCAAAAGCCAGGTCAAACCGGTGGTCAGAGCACGAGATAATGCCAGGAGTGAGTCCAGAGTCCAAGAGCAAGGTCAGGTATAATCCAAGGACATTTACCGGTAGTGTCAGGTCCAAAAGCAGGCACGGGCAAGGAACACGGCGTGGTTGCAAGCAGTAGACACATTACTTCCATGCCTGGCTGTCACTCCTGGCTGGTTTTTATAGCCAGGCATGGTTTTCAGCCAGCTGCTGGGGCTCCATCCTGATGTTACTCATCATCACTCTCCAGCAGCTGGCGTTGGCTCAGGAGACGAGCACTGCACCGTCTCTCCTGCAGTTCCAGTCTCTGGCGCTGTCTCTGGCGCTCTCTAGGCGTGGTGAACCTGGTGGGGTGGAAGCCTCTGGCTGGGCTTCCCCTGTGGTGCTGGCAGTCCCTGACTGAGCCTCCCTTGTGGAAGTTCCTGGCTGAGCTTCCCCCATGGTATTGGGGCTAGAAGGTGCTGGTGTCTCAGCTGCTGGCCATAGGCTGTGATCAGCCAGCAGCTGCTGCTCCTGATTGCCAGCTTCTGCTGAGTCAGGGCTAGGGCTGGCTACACAGAACTCTTCTTCTCCTGAGGAGTCCTGGCTGGCTACACGAGGCTCCTCACCTCCGGAGGAGACCTCACTCTCAGACTGGGCCATGACAGATGGGAAGTCACCCGCATGCTGCCCCTGCCACGCCTGGCCCACAGCTACTGCAGCCTCCCAGCCCTCCCACACTGCCGCTTCAGCCAGCATGCACCCCTGGCCAGGAGCAGCAGCCATGGGCCAGGCGTGGGAGGCGTCCAGGGTGGCGCATGGAGCAATGGAGCAGGAGGGCTGGGAGGACGCACGTGCATCTCCCCAGCCACCCACTGTGCCTGGTTGGGAACGCATGCCAGTGGCGGCAGTGCAGGGCAGTCTGAGTGGGCAGCCCTCCTGCCCAGCCGCCCGCCACCCTGCAGTCTGGGTGCATATGCGTGTGCGAGGGGGCAAGAGCAGACCTGAAGCTACCCCCCCCCCCGGCCTCAGATGCCAGAAACCCTGACGCCAGCCCTGGTAGGACCAAAGGTGCAGCTTCACCCAATGCCTGCATTGTCCTTCCTGGAAACTGGAGCAGTGCTTATGTAGGGTTTATCTGCAGGATATAAGTAAAAGCCATATTTTTGTAGTAGGCTTTTGGGGTTTACTGTATGAATTATGTCATTTAATGACTAAACTGTTTTGTAAGCTTTAGATCCCTGTTTTTATTTGTTTTTATATGTTTTATTATTGTAAGAAACGTTGAGGATCCAGGTGGTTGAAAAGGTGGGCTAATAATAAATAAAATAAAAATAATCAACAAATATAGGCTTAGTGTACCTCTAATTCAATAACTCATCTGAAGAACTTATTTTGAGAAGATGGGAAAAGCATAAGGAAACCCATGAGATATCCCTGTCTTTTTTTATTTGACTGCTGTTTTAAAAGTGTATAAAAAAGAGCTAGATAATCTATACATCTTATCAAAATAGCTCTTGGGCTGAAAACTACTTCTGTTCTTTTAATCGCTTTTCAGTTTTCCAGTACAACAGAGCAAAGCCTTATGATTCTCCTTCAGGGAGTGAAATGGAATTTTTTTCATCTTAACATGTAAAACATTGACCTATCGACCCATTACCAGCTAGCCTGCAAATGGGGCCAGTGGCAGAAAAGGCAGAGGTGGCAGCTTTTAAGACACTGGAAATAGCATCCTTGGGTCTATCAGCATCATCACACTATGTGGAGTGCTCTGCCTGTGAGGCATTATTCAGATCTCACCTCTGGTGTGAAGGCACTAGATGGCCCTTCTGAGCAAGCCAATCTCCTTTTCCTAAATGCACTACAAAGCTCAAAATACAGGCAGAACTGTTATAAAGTGCTTTAAGCTCTTGGAAGTGTTGTATAAATGCTAAGACTATGGTGGGACTATGGTGGTAGTGATCACTATTGGCAAAATACCAGTCATTTTGACAAACAAGGGGGATGTGGAAGGAGAGCTGGCCAGAATCCATCAGAGCTGCAATGTACTTCTGAGCAGTCAGTTCTCTAAACTGTTCCCTGCCCCTAGTGACCCCAGGGACTAGCTTTTGAGAATCAAGTGTGTTTCTATTTCCATACTTCTGTGCTTTATTCTGTTTGAGCCTACTAGAGCATTACAGAATATTGGTATTTTGCACTCTGTGCAAGCACGGAAATTGATTGCAGGTGCAGAATTTCAATTTCTTTTGTTTTTTAAAAGCAAGTTTCTAGTCCTTATAGGCTGAAATGTGGTTAAATCTGAGGCTGAGGAGCTGACTACGATTTCCAGGAATCAGAAGGCCGAGTCCTTTTCTTCTTTCCCATAACTAGCAAAGGTGAAATATGTTATGTAACATAAGCAGGAGATAAACAGCATAATTAATACATGTTGTTCAGACTTGTCTTTTCTCAGAGCCGAAATTAGGTTATTTCAGTGCAGAGTTCGCATTAGTTTTGCAGATTATGCAGGTCCTGTTAGGTGAGTACAGTATCCACTGGGGCCAAAGTGCTTCCCACAAATGTTTTTCAGCAGCTGTATTCTATGACCTGAGTTGTAAATTTGTGCATATGGCTATGGATAGATGATAGCTTTCAGGGAAAGTTAACAGAGTATTAGTTGTCTTGTATAGATTCCTATTTTTGTCCTGTTCTAGTGTCTGATGACACACGTTTTGCAGGTATTTGAAATACTAAAAATGTTTGCATGCATTCTCTGTAACATTGGTACCAACATAGGGTGGGATTCCAACATAAGAGACTCTGACACCCCTGAGGAAAACTTACTTCATTCCTTGTGCCCTGCCATTGTCATTGATCCTCAGAACCAAGAGCGGTGCTAATCCTCCTGAATACTAACCAAATGTAAATAAAAGCACATGAAGCTGCTTTATCATACCATTAGCCCATCAGTGTCAGTATTGTCTAAGACTAGTAGAGGCTCTCCGGTGTCTCAGGAAGATCTTTTAAACTAGAGATGCTGGGGATTGAACCTGGGGCTTTGTACATCACAGGAAATTTTTAGAGCATGATCCTGGTACAATAGCACCTTAAAGACCAACTAGATTTCCAAGGTATGAGCTTTCAAGAATCAAAGCTACCTTTGACAGATGCCTGATATCTGACAAAGGGAGCTTTGACTCAGAATATCATACCTTGGAAACATGGTTTCCTGGATCTTGCTCTTCATCGACAGACCAACACGGCTATCCACCTGAAAGTATCTTCAAGGAAATTTTTACAAACCGAGTACACAAGTTTCCTTTCAGGCAGGGAATAGTGACTTCCTAAGAAGAAGTCATCCTTCTTTGGATCCTAGAATTTTGAAAGATCAAGGAAAGGGGATGCCAATTAGAGCACTATAGAAAGAAATCAGGCAAAACTGCTACTTTCAGCACTATCAGTAGGATTTTTGATAGTTTTATGCAGTGAATTAATATAATTATGTGTTCTGAATTAGAATGTAAATATGCATTTTCACATTTCAAATCAGATTCAGGATGTCCAGGATATTTACCTCTCAATAGATCCTTGTATACCAGAAACACTGGCCCCCAGACTTACCTCGGGGAGCTGGTTTCAGACCACAGGGGTGAGAAGGGCGAGGAGTATGGCAGCCACCATGTTCCCTGGGGATGGCGAGGCTCCTTGCAGCCTCCATAAGTTTTCCTGTGCCACCACAGTTCAAATCCCAGGCCAGCCAGTCAAGGTGGGCTGGCCTGGGTGGCACAGGGCAGGGAGAGAGTGATGAACCTGAGAGGTGAGGTTCCCTCTCAAGTTTTCTGCCAGCACTGGGGGGGGGGGCACTAGCCATCCCCTCTGCACTTGGTGTGCAGCCTGCTTCCCACCCAGCTTCCCCTTGAGATTTTCCTGTTGGGGCTCTGTTTGCAGTGTGCTGTTTTGGGACTATGGGTCGGTTGCAGTTAGTTATGAGTACATGCAGGAGTTGGTTGTACTTGCTTTTCTTTTATCACAACTTTGGAGTAGGTGGTTTGGGCATTGGTCACAAAGCCATTTGGGGGAAACAAGACCTGGGAGCTTAGTTTTCCTATTATGGGGATCCCCTTAAGGGGTCTAGGGAGTGAGGCATGGCAGGTGCATGCCCAGCTCAGGGGCTGTCGGGTCCGCCTCACTCCCAGGTGGCAGGGGATCCACACAGAGGTGTCTGCCCACATGGTATCCCACTAACTGTCATCCCATGGTTCCCCCCTCAGCAGAAGTCTGAGGGGGTGGGGAGTCATCAGCTGGCAGGTGGGTCAGCCAATGCAGCCAATGCTCCATGAGCTGAAAATCAATAAAGCTGCGGCCTCTTTCAACTCCATCATGGTTGTCTAGTGTGTTCTGTCACCTTGTCCCTTGCCGCTCCTTCCCCATCAATACTGGCCTGCATTCAAAGCCAATTTGCAAATGTGGCAGAATCACCTGGTATAGCCTTTTCTGGACCGTAATATTCACTATAAGTAAGGAATGGGACCATACAGAAAAAGAAACCAAGTTGGTCCATCAAGGAAACTGATGGACAAGAGCTGTTTTCTTTGATATGCTAATTTTATGTGGGCATGGAGGCGTCTTCTGAATGTGCAGAGATTTCAAACAAAAAGGCCCTCCCTTACTTAAAATTTAAAGAGGCCATGCAGAAAAAATGTCACCTAATTTAATTGTATTTATAAATTGGCCATTAGGATTTGAAACTCTGGCTAGTTTACATGCAATATATGAAGAAGAAATAGAGATGCCAGTTTATCTCAACTGGTGGATACAGAACCGAAAAGGCAGCCGAGCTTTCTTGACCTATCTCACACTGCAATCCTAAGCAGAGTTATACCCTTCTAAACCCATTGACTTTAGCGGGCTTAGAAGAGTGTAAGAGAGGATTGCACTGTGAAATCTTTTTTACTGTTCTGCAGCTATCTTAACCTTGCTCTCAGGGGCAAATGAAGTGATTCAGGGGCTCTGGGCAGGTCCAGGATGGGGCTCCAGAATCAATGCCATCCTACTGCTGGCTTCCTGCTGGGTCCAAGCAAAGGATGATCCTTGCCCCTGTCAAGTGGGTGGGAGCAGCAGCCACTGCTGTAAGCCTGCTGTCTGAGCCCCAGACAGAGTGAGCATGAGTAGTGACAGGAACCTGTTCTCCTTTCTCCTCTTCTTTTTTTTGGTTAGCCCCCCCCCCCCATCATGGGGCCCTGGGAAGCTTCCCTTGTTGCCTGTTGGCAAAAATTGGCCTGCTTGCTCCTTCTCTTTGGTTGCAAAAGAGCTAATTCTGCTCATGGCTTTCTTGTAAAGCTGTATGGTCAGCATGTTATACAGATCTTATGTGGCTGACCAGCTTTTCCATGTTGTTTTTCCTCCAGGGACACCTGTTTGGTTCTTTGTGAAAATAGCTCCCATTCGAAATGAACAGGATAAAGTGGTTTTATTTCTTTGCACTTTCAGTGACATTACAGCTTTCAAACAGCCTATTGAAGATGATTCCTGCAAAGGTTTGTTATTTGTTTTATACTGATGCATATTTTTCTTTGTTTTTAATTTCAAAAAATGTCCATGTATTCCCATTTTCTTGAAATTTTTAGTTTATCATTAGAATTGTTAAGAATGAGAATGAAGTGCATGCAGATACACTGTGCTTATATTTGGAGTGCGTTGAGCTCCACTCCATCTACAGCTGCACCCAACAGTGGCTTGAGCTGCAGCAATTAAGAGGTTATAATGTATAATCACCAGGTTGTACAAAGCTTTTCATGCTAATTTCTGCAAACTTAGCTGCTATGGCAGATGCTGGAGCTGGATAAAAAGCTGGGAGCAATAAATAAAAGAGCATAATAGTTTTAAAGTTAACTATCCCTTCTGTGTATGTAGGAAGGTCTAAGGTCAGCTATCTCTCACCTGGCTAGGTTCTAGTCCTGCTGTGATAGATCCTATGCATGCGATTCCTGATTCAGATCCCAGAGTTCCTGCCAGTATTGTGTAAGAACTATCTTTTTGTTTGTTCATTCTGGTTTGATCACAGTCCCTTCTATCACTGTATTTATAGGTCCTGAATTAACAATATTTTTTATCAGCTTGGTTGCTTTCCTCAGCAAGGTGAGCAAACAAGATTTAGCCTCACTAGGGGATAAATGTAAATAAGACCCATTGATGTGCAATAGTAGAATCTCATACAGTGGTATGGGAACTTTGAGACTTATGCTGTAGTGCTTTGCAGGTAGGAAACTTAAGTTCAGATCCCTGTGGTCATTCTTTAATGTTACTTCAATTTTAAGGCAGTGGTAGTTTTTTAAAAATTCATTTTTACATTTATAGTCCATTTCCTATTCAAAGCTTTTGATGCTATAGCCAGTCATCACCAATATATTTAACTAGTAACAAAGCCCATTGTGGGAAAAAATACAATGGGTTCTAGAAAGGGGAGGGTGGGTAGGTGGGCATTGCCTCCTCCTCCTTGACTGATCCCAGCTGGGTGAAGGTGGGGGGCAGACATTGCCATTTACTCCATTCCTGATCCCGGCTGGGTAAAGGGGAGGCGAGCATTGCCACCTGCTCTGCTATTTATCCCAGCTGGGTGAAGGGTGGGTGGGCATTGCCTCCTGCTCCACACCTGATTCTGGCTGGGTGAAGGGGTGGGTGGGCATTGCCACCTGCTCTACTCCTGATCCCAGCTGGGTGAAGGGGGGCAGGAATTGTCTACTGCTCTGCACCTGATTCTGTCCGTGTGAAGGGGGATGGGTATTGCTGCCTGCTCCACATCTGATTCTGACTGGGTGAAGTGGGGGTGGGCACTGCCTCTTGCTCCACTCCTGATCCCAAGTGGGTTAAGAGGGGAGTGGGCATTGCCTCCTGCTCCGTGCCTGATCCTGGCCAGGTGATGGCAGGGGCAGGCATTGCCACCTACCTTGCTCCTGATCCCAGCTAGGTGATGGTGGAGGTGGGTATTGCCACCTGCTCTGCTCCCGATCCCAGCTGGGTGATGGCAGGTGGTGGGCATTGCCCCATGCTCCACTCCTGATCCCAGCTGGGTAAAGGCATTGGTGGGCATTGCAACCTGCTCCGCTCCTGATCCCAGCTGGGCGATGGCAGGGAGCAAGCATTGCTGCCTGCTCTATACCTGATCCCGGCCTGGGCTTCCCACCATGGAGCGCTTTCAGAGGGACAGGCTGCCTCTTCTGGGCTTCCCTCCACAGTAGTGCCCTCTGGAGGCACACCAGTGTAGGAAGTGAGTTGTCTGGAACACGGTTAGCCTTTTATATAGTAGAATTCTCAACTCAGCCATATCTGATGATGCTTAACTCTTGAGACTGAACCTGTGAATGGACAAGACAGATCTTTCTGCAAACTTGAAAAATGTCCCAGATTTGCAGAAAAATTTGAAATCTCTCTCTCTCTCTCTCTCTCTCTCT
This sequence comes from Eublepharis macularius, assembly GCF_028583425.1. Lineage (NCBI taxonomy): Eukaryota > Metazoa > Chordata > Lepidosauria > Squamata > Eublepharidae > Eublepharis > Eublepharis macularius. The sequence continues at coordinate 193,408,532 of NC_072790.1, forward strand.
CTGATTTTTTTTTAAAAAAACCCAAATGTGAGAAGACGCACCTGTACCTTTGAGAAATGGATGTCCTCAGTGGCCACTTCAGTTCTCCCAGTGTTCTAGATTTGGTTTCTGTCAGTAAAAGGCAGGGGGATGGGGGAGTGCCCATTTCAAGGATGCTTTGGCCTTTGAGGGAGTACTGATCAGGCACAGGCCTGGCAACAACCACTGGGTGACTTGTTACCATGTGACCAGCATGACTCACCAGGCACAGCTGTTTCCTACTGTTCAGTAGCAGCCACTCTACAAAAGCCAATGTGGTGCAGGGGTTAGAATTTTTGACCAGGACTTCAAATCCCCATTTTATCATGGAAACTCACTGGGTGATCCTGGGCCAGTTACACATTCTTAGCCTCACTTACTTCACAGGCTGCGGCAGACTGGCCATTAAGAGCACCAAGATGACTCCCAGTGAGACAGTGGCTCCCCTTAACTAGGCTGATGGCATCTCCTCCTACACCAGAGCCAGACCAGCTGTGAGATAAAAAAGGCTGATCTGGTCCACCCAAGCCATGCACAAGGTGTGGGTGGTGGCTCCCATCTCAGCTGCAGAGCCCTACACACTTCCTCTGCCCCTGACTTGTTGACAGCCACTTCCCCCAATGGCAGTGCCTCCAAGGTGGGCTGCTATTGTGTTTGTGCTGTTTCCAGCCACAGTGAATTGGCCCTAGAGCCTGGCAGCTCCTCCAAGCTTGCAGACTCTGTTGGGGGTGGGGGGTATGGCAATATCTTGCCTCGGAGTGTGTGTGTGTGTGTGTGTAGGGGTGCAGTGACTCCAAGTCTGGGACAAGATGAGTGAGATGGAGCCTGGCCTGCCTGAGCCCTACACAAGGAAAGGTGGGAGAAAGCAGTGAGGCAAAGGGGCAGTGCCTGCTTGGCTCATTTGATTCCTGTGTGCAGTGAAGGAGATGCCCAGCCTGCCTCCATGAGCCCCTGCACATGGCAAAAGGGGTGCCTAGCTGGCCAAAAAAAGGAGGTGCCTGGTCCATGCAAAAACCCAGCCCACGTGAAGAATGTTCAAGAAGAGGGAGACAGTTCCTGGTCCACTCAAGGCCTGCATGATATCAGAATAGTGGCACCTGGTGAATTGGTTAGCTACCTTTTCCTCCATCCCTCCCCACTTTGGGAGAGCAGGGCAGGGTCAGGTAGACTACTGCATCTTTTATCCTCCTTCCTTTGGCAAGGGTAGAGCTAGGGAAAGCTGGGAGAATGACCCCTGCTCACAGGGTTGTTCTGAAAATAAAATGGAGGAGAGGAGAATGACATCAGCTGCTTCTGGTCCCCACTGTGCCCCTCACAAGTCCTTGCAGGTTCCCTTTTATGCAACTGTGACCAGCCTGGCAATCATCACCACACAACTGTGTTGTAGTTTTCCCAGGCAGAGGGTGCCAGAGGTAGATAATGGGGGAAGACTGAAGATGGGGAGGAGATAAGGGTAGGTTGGCTGGTGGGTGGGAAGGAGAAAAGGAAGCAAGAAAAGGGGTCTATGGGGGCTTTTAGGGAAGGAAAGAGGAAATAGTTGGGGGACGGGGAAATGAGATACGTCTCCCCACAAGTCCTTGTGGGTTCCTGCTTGTGAAATACAGGAAGCAATAAAATACAGTCAGAAAGACAATAGATAGAGCATGGCTCCCCAATGTGGCACCATGAGGTATTATGGTACTCACAAGTACTTCCTCTGGGACCTGCCAGACTTCTCAGAAAGTGCTTTTTATTGGCTGTTCCCACTCAAATTTTCTGCAGCTGCAATAGCAGCCATAGAATCTGGTGGATCAGGGGGACTGGAGCACTTCGGTTTTCTTTAGTTACTGTTTGATTTCATCCCCCCTTCATGCTTTCCTTCTTTTCTCCCCTCTTCTCATTCTCACCCCCCCCATTTCCTTTGTTTCTTTTTATTCCCTTTCTGTGATTCTTTTGCAAACTAAGGAGGGATGTATTCTGTTTGGCTCCACTTCCTGTAGAAGCCATTTTGGGGCAGCGCTTACTACCCCCTCTCAAAATTCCAAAGGTGCCACCATGCTTGTGACCTCTAAGTTCAATAGTTCCTTAGTTGCTAACGATTATTTCCAGCATGGCAAATACTTTTTAAAAGAGCTGTTTTCATTAGCTTTCTAAAATATTAAGAGAGCAGATTATGTAGGACTCCTTATTACAAAGTATCTCCCTGGGCTTCTTTTAAGGTAGGAGGGATAGAAAAATGTAACCAAAAAATAAAAGGTACATGAGATGCTACCACTGATACCTCCCAATATTTTAAGGTCTTTTGCTTGGTAAATGCACCAAACCCCATCTTAACTGCCTATGTGTGCCACTGTGTTATTTCACTGTGGTCTGCTCAGGGTGCCAAAGCTGGATGTTATAATTTTGATTCTTCTTTGAATATTCTATTATTTGTCCATGTCCACGCATATCCAGAATAGAGATGGGCACGAACAGAAAAAAACCCCAAACATGATGTTTGTTGTTCATTGCCATCCATGAACAGGGACTCATGAACATGTTTGTGGTTGGCTGTTCGTGGGGGTCAGGAGGCTCTCCTCCAGCCATCATCCAAGTCAAGATCCCTACTGCACCACTCCCAGAAACCTTACCTGAGCAAGCAGCAGGAAAGGTATCAATAGTAAATAACAGCTTGGCCCCAGAGCCTGGCAGCAGCCCTGGAACCTGAAGGGGTAGATCCATGTCCCACCACACACAAAGAAAATTCAAGCTCCAATGCACTCTCCCTGCCTTTCTATCAAAATGCCAACAGCAGCTGTCTCTCTCCCTCTCCACTGTCTGCAGAGACTAGGCAGAGCTGGGAGCCTCCCCTCCCCCATGGTCTTTGCTTTCTTGTAACAAATTTGGAGCTCCACACTTGAAAGGAAGACCTGCCTATCAAGATAATTAGGGTTAGATTGGGTTTTCCAGGGCAACAGCAGGAGTTCAGACAGAGTTCAGACAATCCCTGCCTAAGTTGCCAAGGGAATTGATTGCAGGTGCCAGACTGTCTGGCGTGACGAACAGCAATGAGCAAGGCTTGCAACGACCACCTGTTCGTTTAGAATGGGGCCTCATGAACAGCTTGTTCACGAACAGCAGATTGGGCTGTTCGTGGGTTTTTTTGGTTCGTATTGCTGTTCATGCCCATCTCTAATCCAGAACTGGACACAGTAATCTGCCCAAGTCGAGTAGACTTCCTGTGTTATAGCTGTGATTACTATTACTGCAGCCAAAAATGACAAATTTCCTAAGCTGGAGAGGGGCCATGTGATAGAGCATCTGTTCTGTATGCAGAAGGTCCCAGGTTTGATCTCCAACATCTTCAGTAAAAGAATCAAGCAATAGGCAATGTGAGAGATTTCTGCTTGAGACATGAAGAACTACTGCCAGCCAGAATAGACAGTGATGACCTTGAGAAGTGAATAGTAGCTCTGTTCACATGTGAATGGATGTACATCCTGTATGTACATGTGTACACTTGTTTGAATTCACTTTGCAAATGAAATTAGGTACCAGTACCTGGATAAATGAGTAGTTAAATCACATATTAACTGTAGATGAATTGAACATAACATGAAAATTACTCAATTCACATTATAAAGAAAAACCAAGTGTACACTGTAGATGGACTGTATTCATGTGTTCATGATGACTTCAAACCTAACAAATGATTGCACAACATGTATGCTTGGCATTAGTGGGAGATAAACAAAACCACAAAATTGACTAGTCACCTGGTGGCTCAGTTCAGACATTTCACAAAACCATGGCTTAATTAAATTAATTATGATGAGTATGCTTGTGTGGATACAGGCCAGTTAGCTAGCTCCCTCAAACAAGGACCTGAAGCTAGGATCTGAACTTGGTTTATTAACTACAGTTACTCTACGTATGGTTTCATGTGATGTCTGTTTGCACATGTATTGAGAGGCACACCACCTCCTCCCAGGAGTCCCCCTGAGTGAGAATTCCCCCACCTCTTTCTCCACCTCTTTCTCTTTTCCCCGATTTGAACTAAGCTGTTATCTAAAGATGGTATTGAGAGACAGATGAAATAATACAAAGTGCTGGGGAATCTATTACAAAGTGCTGGGGAATCTATCATCTACTGATGCTATGAATATTAAGGTGAAAAGAAATTATTGAGCCTTTGTACTTCATAAGTTTCTAATTGTAGGTTCCATTTGTTATACAAATTATGGAATTGGTTCATTTTTAAAAGCTACCTAATTTATATAATCACTTTGTAAATTAAAAAAAATGTGATTTTAAGTAGATCTGCTTTAGAAAAGAAAGCATCAAATAAAGGACCTTTTAAATAGTTCGCACACAAAGTGAGAATGCTGAACTCTGAAGTAGTAAAAAACAATGGCTTCTCCCGTAATATACCAACAGAACTACCAGAGAGAAAACTCTCGGGAGAAATCAACCACAACCTTGTAACTTATCACAATTATTTCAAAAGTGCAATGTGCTATAATCATACATCAAATTCATATCCAATAAATATATATCCATATACAATCATTCATATACATATACAAGAATAACCCAAACAAGACGGGCAATAAAGTCCAAAGAGAATCTCCTTCAGTATATAACTTCTTATCGGCAGCTGTGCATTCACTTGCCGCCAACAGTCTGGGTGATGGAGGGAAGGAACGCTTTATAAGAATCATAGCGGAAAATGACGCCCCTGAGGAAGTGGAGGCACGAAATCTGGGTTTTTGAGCCGGCCCAAGATAGGGCGTGGAACTGTATTCCATCCGTTCCGTTTTCTGCCGTTTAAAGGATAAGAAAAAGAGAAAAGAAGACACATCACTGAAAAAGATCTCTCTCTGGCCTTTATTGCCATTCCCAGTTGGGTTACTTCCATACATGCATATGAGCGTTTACAAGAAGGCAAAAGAAGTTATATACTGAAGGAGATTCTCTTTGGACTTTATTGCCCGTCTTGTTTGGGTTATTCTTGTATATGTATATGAATGATTGTATATGGATATATATTTATTGGATATGAATTTGATGTATGATTATAGCACATTGCACTTTTGAAATAATTGTGATAAGTTACAAGGTTGTGGTTGATTTCTCCCGAGAGTTTTCTCTCTGGTAGTTCTGTTGGAACTCTGAAGTAGGGCAAGAAGAATTCTAGGGTAAAACTTTAGCTTCATATTGTTTGCTCCTTCCTAATGCTGTTTACCTCTTCTTGGTGTCCCTCACATGCCTTTTGTACAACCTAATTGCATCTTGAGGATGTGTGTGGTGAATACATGGACACATATAGCTGCCTTATATTGAAATCAGACCATTGGTCTATCAAGGTCAGTAATCTCTGTTCTGGCTAGTAACAGGTCTCTTAGGTCTTTCACGTCATCTCCTACCTGATCCATTTTAACTGGAGATTGCTCAGATTGAACCGGGGACCTTCTGCATACAAAGAAGATGATCTGCCACTGAGCCACAGCCATTTCCTCACTGAGCCACGGCTCGTCCCTAAGGCCTAGGGATCCAGGCTTAAAGGAAGTTACAGGATCAGAGGCTATCAGATGTTAACAGGGCTAGTTGTCCAATGATCTGACTCTGTATAAGACAGTATCAAATACTCTGATCTGAATTTGGAATTCATGGCCTTAGTTTGGAGACATGTTTAATGATCTGTGCGCTTTTTATTAATTTAAATGCAGTTTGGGCTGAGTGATGGTTGTTCATGCTTTCAGTTTTGATCAGCTGTTCACTGTCACAGTTAACTGGAACTCTTAAGACTTAGATCAGCTGTTAGATGATTTTGAGGCTAACTAGCCAAAGAGATATTGTGGTGACACTGGTGAGGAGATTGGTATTGATTAGTGCTGATTAGGGGGTTGAAAACAGGCTTTATCTCAGGTTATACATTCTGCATGTGATATTTGGTAATACATTTTTGAATTTTATGTTGTTTGGATCCATAAAAGAGTTTAAGAATTTGTGCTCACCTTATGGAATTTGGGACATTTTTTTTCTTTAATGAATTGCCTGCTTTATGACATATTAGAAACTGCCAAATGCCAAAGTGCTTTGAAAGCTGCGAGTTTCAAAAGCAGTCTTGAATACTTCCTTCTTTTAATCTCATCCTACTGCTAAAAAGTATTTTCCAAATGAAATGTTTTCCTATTATTTGCATTCTTTCCTGTAGTCTCCAAGTCCATTGCATTTTCATCCGTCTTTACTGGCTAATGAGAATAATCAGTCCTTGTCTGTTTTGTGTGTAAGGCAGACAGCTCTGTCTCTCCTCAGGTTTCTACAGTGATGTGTGGTAATAAGATTAAGAGGATGTAAACATGGATGTTTGCATCCTAAGGTGCAATGGGACATCTTCAAACCATGTTCCATTATAGATGTTACTGATTTTGCCCTTCCCTCTGGTTTACTTCTATTTTGTCTTGCTGTTCTGCCTGCACAATGACAATACTTATTCTTATTTCTGATTTGTTCTATAATTTTTGCTCTTTCTCTTCCCTAAGGACTGCTAGTACTAGTTAGACTGTTGAAAGAGAGCATTTAGATTTTTTTTCAGATAGAAACTCACTGCAAGTATTGCCCTGTGCTTGAAACCATGCAGGATACAAAGCACGAATCCCTCTGTATAGTTTTAGAAATAACTTCACATCACAATTTTCTGAAAGTTTTGATAGGGTTTGTATTTAAATGGTGTAGTTAAACACATTTGTGGTACTGAAAATTTTGCTGCAACTAACAAGAGTCCACACAACACAATTCTGTCACCCAGACAAGGCATCTTACACAAGAATGCCTGAGTGAAGAGAAATGCAGTGTTAGCTGGGGAAACATCAGAGACAGAGTAGAAGGCTTCATCACTTTCATCGCTCTACAAGGAGGTGGGAACTCGCTCAGAGGGTTTGTTAATTTTCCCTTCCCTCTTCTCCCTTCACCTCCTGGGTCAGGGGAGGCAAAGAAGAAATAAACAAATCGTCCAAGGAGCAATCTCCGGGCTCTTTGTAGAGAGGTGAAAGTGACGAAGTCTTCTGCTCCGTCTCCTATGTTTCCAGGCTAACATTGCATCTCTCTTCACTCGAGCATTCTTCATGTAAGATGTCTTATCTATAGAGACTCTCAGTTTACTGCAGTACTGCTCAAAATGTGTTCTGTGAGCTATTAGTGTGAGAGAATTACTAGTAGGCTATGGCCTTAACTGTTTTCAAAATGGAGGCAGGCAATTATGATTCTGTTTTTGTGGCGCCATGAAACGGAATCACTGTCTCCATTTTGGAAACAGTGATGTCAGAAATTGCATGAAAGGAGCCGCCAGCATTCTGTGAGTGGGGCACTATTTTTAAGACATGGGGAAGTGGCCTATGAGTACTAAATAATGAAAGGTTTCTAGAAGCTCCAAGTACCCATGTACAGAGGAGGTTAGTCACTGGGACTCAGAATGACTTCTGTTCTGGCCTTTCCTCATTCAAGTTCACCACTGATGGGCATTCTGATGCTTCCTTGCATAATGTATAACTGGATAATTATAAATGGTGATGCAAAAGTGCAGCAGTCATCTGGGGACAGTCACATAGTGAATTAGACACTCCAAAGGAAATAATTATTATGCTTACATGCTCTAAAAGTAAGTGGTTGTTTTATTTATTTATCATTTTTTCTACTCTGCCTTTCCACTAAAACGGCACTCAAGGAACCTTTACCAAATAAAATATAATAAATAACAGGCAATTAAATACAATACAACAAAAACAAGAAGCAGCAGCAACTTAGTAGTTAATCATAAACACCAAAAGAGGCCAGATAAGACAATGAAGTGTGTCTTCAAAAGTGTGGCTTGACAAACACACTGGTTTAGTGTAGCTCTAACTGCTGAAATGATCAGATTTATATCTGAGTGGCAGTGAAACCTGATCCATATATACAATCAATAACATGCTGGCTTAATTTATCATTTTTGGAATAAAACATCAAAAATGGAATTATTAAAACATAATATTTCATCTAATAATATTCTAACCTGAATGTTCATACTGTCAAAAAGCAGGAGATTATGTACCCACATTTTTTTTTTAAAAACGGTCATACTGTACAGCCTAAGTGACTATTCCAAGTAGCCTCATAACATATTTACAAATCATATCTACTTTAATCATTCTGTTGCATAGCATAATTTTTTTTCCAAAAGTATATATCTTTCCTCAATCACAAATCCAATAAAGAAGATATAGATGGTACTTTGGACTCCTAAAAACCTTTCATTATTTAGTTCTCAGAGTCTACTAGTAGTTCTCTCACATGCTACCCACAGGTCTAACTGCTGTCTCAGGGACACATTACATCATCAGCTAGTTTCTTGTTTATTTTTTAAATATTCAAGAGTCAGCTGGATTTATTGTTGATTGTTGAATTTAGCATTCCTTATATTGTTCTCCTAGAGTCTCTTCTACTTAATCATAGAAAAACTATTTTTGAATCATCCAATTTATTTTATTTTCATCTGTAGCTTGCTTATCTGATATTGAAATCTTTGTATCAATTTGGCATTATAACTTGCCATTTCAGATAAAATGATTTCTTTTATTCCTTTCACCATAACTATAAATATAGCATCCTCACTGCCGTCTGTACTTTTTAATACCTAGAATCAGAATCAGCAGACATTAAGTTGGAATTGCACCCCACATTAATTATTTGAAACTTAACAAAATTAAAATAACCTAACCCTAATACAGTTTACAATACAGTCACTTGGCAGCATTTGATATATTATTCAACTGAAATAATGAAAGATCAGTTACATACCAGTTCATATTAACCAGAGTTTATAAAACTAGATCCAGCTGATTTATAATGCTTTTCAAACAAGTTTCATAGGCAGATGATTAAAAACAGTTACCAAAGAAAAAAATCTGTTTGTTGCAGTCTGTTTTCATTTTAGTCTGTTTGTTGTTGCTCACCAGTTTGTGAGTGGCTGAAAATCCAAACATTAGCCAAGATCCAAATTGCTTCTTTAAGCACATCCAAAGACTTGGGCATACCTAGAGAGATTTTAATTTTCCCCCTTCAGAGAGCAGACTCACATGCCATATCACAAACTGCTTTCAAATGCACCGATTTGGAGGCTGCTACATGCAGAAAAGAGTTCACTTTAGGTTTAGATCACAGGTCCATTGGTTTTTTGCTGTGCAACACCAAAACACCTTCTCTTTTTACTGTTTGTGGTGAAAATCAAGGGACTCACACCATCAGGTCTCCCTATGCTACTGCTTGTGTGTATAAACTAAGTTTACATCTAGCATAAACAAACAGAACAGAAAGTTGGTTTTTTCTCATCTTTATGCACCAGATTATAACCATATACCATTCATTACAGCACCTTGGACAGCACCAGGAATTAGTGTTCCTGAATCCTGAACCACACATGTGACTAGTCATTTCCTCAAAAGAAATGAAATTAGCTTTATGGTAGACTAGTGAGAGGCTGTTAAATATAACCAGTTGTTTATAGTAACTTTTGTGCGACTTCTTGAATTGTTTTTAGGCTGGGGAAAGTTTGCTCGCTTAACACGTGCACTCACAAGCAGCCGGGGAGTCCTGCAGCAGCTTGCTCCCAGTGTACAGAAAGGAGAGAATGTTCATAAGCATTCCCGTCTTGCTGAGGTAATGTCTGATTTCTTTTTCCACAACAGAATAATGGAGCAGAATAAAGATACATAACCATTAAAACAGATTACTTCTTGGTGCTAAATGATTGTATTTGCTTATGGGACTCGGGCAACAGTGTATTGTTTTAAAATTAGTTATTTTAAATTAATAAGGGAAAATAAAAATTTATATAATTTGATTAAATTTTTCCCATTTTGTAATCCATGCATTTCTTGAACAAGAGTGCATTTTAGTTGCTTTGGTAGTTAGAGTGCTGGACTAAGAGCTGGAATTCCGCGCCCCCCCCCCCCCCGCCATGGAAGCTTGCTGGGTGACCTTGGGCCAGTTACACACTGTCAGCCTAACTGACCTCATAGGATTATTGTGAAATAAAATGTAGGGTGAAGAGAAAGAGAGAAGCTGATTTGTGCTCCCATTTGGGTGAAAGGCAGAGAATAAATGAAATAAATAAATAAATGTTGTTCGGGGAATAAAATATCTGAAGGACTGCTGGCTTATCTATGATCCTGCCCATACTTTAAGATCTATTTCAGGGGCTTTGCTTCAGGTGCTCTTACTTTCAAAGTGAGATGGGGCGATCAATCAATGGCATTCTGTTTGTGGAATTCTGTTTCCGGGGACATTTGATTGGTGCCACTTAGACAACTTTTAGGTGCCAAGGGAAGACAATTCTGTTCTCCTGATTTTTTTAAACAGTAACATCTACTTTTATCTTGTATTTTATGCTTTTATCGTTGTTTTATTGCTAGTTTTGCTGTTTTATTGTAGTTTTATTGTTTTTATATTTTATGTTAGACCAGGGTATGCTTTAAGGGCTTGTGATATAGCCACTTTGCTGAAGTTAATCAGCTGTGGTCACTGCCTGGATGGCAGATTGCCAGGAAGCCTTACATATACTGCCTGGAGTCCCATGAGGGCAACAAAAGCAAACAAACAAACAAACAAACAAACAAAACCTCAAAATATATTAGAACATAATCCAAAACCTCTGGCCGTACAGTCCACATGTCTTGTACACTACATAGTTATATCTACTTAGAGACAAGAAAACAATTGTTAAATGAATGGATTTCTGTTTAGCAGTCTGTTTACATGCACGAACACTAAGCTAGATCACTTACCTGAAGACATTGGTCACAATCGAGTCTAGAAGTAGATATAAAGAACAATGGGTGTAGAACTTTCTAGATGCAAGGGTGGTAAACAATAAGATGGGAAGTAAAATTTTGTGTGATTTGCTTGATACTCATAAATGTTCGATATTTATCACAATAATAAATATAAAACAGAAGCTATTGTTTATAAAAAATTCATCTTATAAGCCAATTCTTTCCTTAATGTGGGAAAGAAAATTTATTTTAATGTATTTGATAATGCTGCTATTGAATGCTAATGTTTGATATTTAGTATCTTTCTAATACTTTCCAATTTTAATTTAAACTGTTAACCAAAACTGATACAATATTGCTGATTTGTTTGTTTTTAAAAAATATAATTTAGAGATTAAAACCTCAGTGTTTGTGTCCATTGAATTCATGCCAAAGGAGGAGTTTGAATTTCTGCAATTTGGATTTTTAATTTCTGCAATTTTCATTGCAGTCTGCCCAGTTACACCTATCTAAGCCCATTACTTTAATGGACTTCTAAAAGCATTACTCTTCTTAGGATTGCAATGCATATCTTCTTGTTGAATTTACAATAATTTTACTGTTTGCTGTTAAATGACTTTTACATGTTATTAGCAGCATAATCCTCTCCTTGGGTATAACTTCAAGTTATATTGACATAGGGTCAAGCTACAAATGACGAATGACACTTGAACGGCAAGTGGATTGAGTGGAGAGCAAGTGGAGGGCAAGTGAAAAGGGAGGAATACACTTGCCGTTCAAGTGTCATTCATCACTTGTAGTTTGGCCCATAGTGGCATTGTTATACCAGTCAAAACTTAAATCGGTGTAAGTTGTATGCTGTTGAATTTATAAGTGCTGTATGCAGTAGATTTGAGGCATATGGGCGGAAGAATGCATAGGAGGTCAGTTTAGTTCAGATTTTATCCTTTGAGGAGCTATCTTTCACAATAGTGTAAATTTACTCCAACAAAAAAGCTGCATGGAATCAATGAAAAGAGCAAGATGTCTTACACTTCTCACAGGCACATCAGAGCATCTTAGCTAACCCAAGAGCCACTCACAGCACAGCAAATATCATATCAGGATGCTTGGCCACATCACTGTGTAACCCTGTCAGTAGATCTTTCAACCTCCCCTTTGCCACTTAGTGCAAAGGGAGAACTTTGCACAAGTAACAAAACACCAAATAGCTATGGAAAACGAATAAAAATTAATACATTAATTAAAGGCAGATATAAAAAAGTGTCTTCTCAGAACCCTTTACAGGTACTATGTCTCAGGTCTCCTCCAGATACAAGCAGCCAACAGGAATCTCAGCTGCTGTCCTGCATCTGGAGTAGCAAGGACAGTGCATCTCACACAGGTAAGCAAAGGAAGAGGGGCTCATTGGGAAGGATAGACTGAAGTAGGATGTGGTGCTATTGCCCTCCAAAAGCACATTTTAAAAACAAATATTGAAACATCTTTATAAACACCAACAACAGGTTACAGTAAAAGAAGATATGGTGCCAATAAGCAACCAAACATTCAGTAAATCAACTCAGATCCTTCTGCAAGAAGAAAGTATTCAGTTCAGTGAAGAAGACCTGTAAAGAAGGTGCCAGCTTCACTGCCTATAGAACTACAAAAGTGGGAAAACCTACCCGGGAAGTACAAAAATGTCAATATACACAGTCAATACATAAAGTGCTTTCTCATATATTTATATTTGGTTTAAACCTGTGACCATTCATATGGGAATAAATACACAGCCAATAAAGTGCTATGTGCTCATAACTTCATACAAAATTCACACCAGTCTTGAATTCATAAACATTCATGAACATTCCTATGACCATGTATGAAAACTCAGAATATAGTCCGAATATACAGTCGCTGTATTGTGAAGTCAATCCTCCTGAATGTATAGGAATGTACATGGTCATAGGAATGTTCATGAATGTTTATGAATTCAAGACTGGTGTGAATTTTGAATTAAGTTATGAGCACATAGCACTTTATTGGCCGTGTATTTATTCCCATATGAATGGTTACAGGTTTAAGCTGAGTATAAATATATGAGAAAGCACTTTATGTATTGACTGTGTATATTGACATTTTTGTACCTCCCGGGTGGGTTTTCCCACTTTTGTAGTTCTATTGGTACCAGGGCTAGCCCGTTGGATATTGGTGTTAACTTACTATAGCTTCACTGGCTAGGCATGAGGGGGAGAATTCCACATCCTGACAGCGGGTTCAAAAAGGCTCTTCTATGATTCACTACCAATCTCATCTCAAACAAGACAGGTTTTCATAGCAAGGCTTAGGCTTAAAAAAAAAGGAAAAGTAGTCCCCTGTGCAAGCACTGAGTCATTACTGACCCATGGGGGACATTGCATCATGACGTTTTCTTGGCAGACTTTTTGTTACAGGGTGGTTTGCCATTGCAAGGCTTATCCTGTCAAATTTTGGGGCATGGACTGAATGATAAGGGAGAAGGTGATCTTTCATTACTTTGGATCTAAAGAGGGCTTTAAAGGTCAAAATAAATACCTTATATTGAGCCTGGAAGCAAACTGGAAAACTGAAGCAGCCATCAGAGAACTGGTTTTATATGTTCATTAGGACAAGTTCCAGTAAAGGCCCTAGCTAAAGCTTCTGAATGCTCTGAGCTGGATGGTCCAGGTATCCTGATCTCATCAGATCTTGGAAGCTAAGGAGAGTTGGCCATGGTCAACTCTCTTTAGATGAAAGACTGCCAAGGAAGGTCAAGGTTGCTATGCAGAGGCAGGCAATGGCAAGCCACCTTTGTATGTCTCTTGCTTTGAAAACCCCATATGGTCACCATAAGTCAGCTGCAACTTGATGGCTCGTGCGAGCACATTCATGCACATTTGCACAGTTTCTGACCCATCTTCATGAACAGCTCCACATATATTGTGAGGCTATAGTTTAATGTGGATGGTACCATGAGATATTAGATGGCAGCCATTCAACTTTCTTTAGTTGTCAAACCAGCCTCAACTGAAAAAATGCATACATTGCAACTTCTGCCACCTGCTTTTTCAAGAGGCACTCCCACACTCTGCAGCTTATCCTTCAGGGTGAGCACAATCCTATCTAGAACAGATTGTGAACCTATTTCTGCATCAATCTTATTATCAACCCACCTCATATGCATCTTTTCTGGATTCTGTATATTTGCCAATATCCAGTTCCTCACTGCTTCCACTTGTTCAGTACTTCCACAAGTTTAGTCACTAAATATGGACTACTACAAGGTTAGTGGTGGTGACCTAGAGTGAAAAATGCAGAATGGAAGAGTAGTTAGTGTAGCAGCATCTTTCTCAAGCATGTACTCTACAACCCCTAATGAGCAACTAGTTACAGGAAATATCTATTGCACTGCCTTTTGTTACTCATTGATGTTCTTAACTCATTGTTCCCTTTGTCTCTTAACAGGCAACCTAGCAGCCATTAAATACATACAGAAACAAGGACATTTCCCATCCTCAGTGCTCTGTAGATCTGCAGTGAGGTTTACAGCTGAAATAGAGCCATGTGAAGCCAGTTGTTTCCAGTCCTTTCCAAAGTGGAAAGTGTCCTTTCCAAAGTCTAAAGTGTTATCCAGACTGAAGATGCAGTGATGAGGAAAACTATTCCCATTGATAGTCTGTCTGTCATGCACCTTTCAAAAGTAAAGGGGCTTTGCAGGAACAAAACTATTGGCAACCTGACTCTTCTCTCATGCTGTTAGAATTTACTCTGTATCTGGTACTTTTCAATAAAAAGTGACTATTTTAGCTTTGGCTCTGATCAAATGTGGTTAGACAATAGCTAGCTACTGCTCTCTTTATTATATCTTTACAGTGGAAAAAATCACAGTACAAAGTATATTGATGATACTCAACCCTTTTTCAGTGGCCTCATATAAATGTTGAAGAACATAGGTGAGACAATAGTGAGTGCTATGGTACTCCCACCCTGTTGATTCTGCTTCTCTGGTGGGGAATCTTTGTCTAATCAGGCAGAAAAGACCAAAACCACCAAAGAGCTGTTCCCTTAATGCCAACTACATATTGTATCAAAGGCTGCAGACAGATCTAACAATATAATCTTTAAGAATATAAAATGCACATGTTTGCTTGTGTGGCTATAAGTTAAGCACGTTGGTCTGTAGAGCGAGAGGTCTTAGTTCTAGTCCTACTGTCATGTTTTCTTTCCATCTGAAATTACTATTGCTACTAAGAGTCCAGCAAGGGACATTTGACATTATGGGGTGATCATTGCATTATGTTTATGCACTGGGGTGAGATCAAAGCATACAAGTGCCCAGTGTTTTACTCTTCCCACTGAGCTACTAGCCAGAACATGAGGTTCCCACTATATGCTTGCTGTTGCATTCTGTTGCCTTCATGGTGCAAGTGTCTGCTTTATCAAATGCTCATTTCCAACCAAAAGTTAGCAATAAATATGTATTGTGTGCAGTGATCAACATTGCTGCATAGAGGAGTTGATACCACAATACCAATACCCCATTTTAGGATGGGAGATCCTGCTGACTTTGGCTATAGATTCAGCTGGTTGTTGTGATTGCAATGACAGTTGTTTGTGTGCCCTGGTCTACTGCCCTGGCAAAAATGCTATTCCACTGTTTGCTGTCTTAGGGCTGCTAAGGGGTTCAAAATTGCATCTTGTGGTGTTGTCATAGATTGCTGCAGTCATCTCTCGGGGAGGAGCTCTGATTCAGAGACAGAACACAAGCTTTACATGGAGCAGGTCTCAGTTCAATCCATGTTTTCTTCAGCTAAAGGATTTCTGATAGCTGAAGTTAAGAATTATCTTTCTCTGCCTGGGACCCCAGAGTACTTCAGCCAGTCAGAATAGACAGTACTGAGCTAGATGGATCAGTGGTCTGACTCAGTAAAGGTAGCATAGCATCATATGTTCACATATGCATGTATCTTCCTGCATTATGACATTAGCTGAACTGGAGGAGGTGTTGGAGTTCATTCTGGAAGCATGCTTGTATATTTTATGTGGGAGAAAATATAAACTAGTTTCTGTAAAGTTATCATGGCATTCTTACTGTTGCCATGGTTGACTGATGCCTTCATGCATGGGTATTGTGGAGGCATTCTCAGTGAGAGGTACTGTGACTGGCAATGTTCTTGGCTAGGAACGTGGTGGGGGTAGCTATCATTGTTGTTACAATTTTTTTTTCTACTGCTACTGTGCTTTTTATATTGTTCCTGAATGGGCAATATAGTGCCTCAACTAGTTATACTGGTATGAACTCTACCACAATTATGGCTATTTCAGTACAGCAATTCCTTGAAACACACTTACACACCCCATCCACTAATCTAGCTGTAGCTGTAGGTGTTTTGATTAATGTGGTACTCTTCAGCTTGCAGGCTGGAGAATGCGGCTAAACATACACACACACACCTCTGCTGGTGATTCTGATTGAAATTCCCAATTGGGGATTTTGAACCAGTGTACCTATTCAGAATATTTTTCAACTGCCTTTCTATATAAAGTTAGCTTCAGATAAGTAGCCATGTTGGTCTGCAGTAGAACAGCAGTATTTGAGTCCAGTGGCACCTTAAAGACAAACAAGAGGCATCTGAAGAAGGGAGCTTTGACTCTCAAAAGCTTATATTCTTGAAAAATCTTATTGGTTTCTAAGCTGCCACTGGTCTCAAATCCTGCTGTTCTACATAAAGCATTCAACTGTAGCTTTTAGTGTACGTTTGCCTAAGCAGTGATAAGCAAAATGTAAAATGTTTGCACATTTTAGACTTCGCTAATAGTTAAAAATATAAATATCCAAAGTATCAAGGTAGTGCATTTTTGTATAGAAGGAATTGTTGAACAATTGAAATTCTCTACCTTGATTATGCTTTAATGAATCTTTTCTGTCTGTTGCGCAAACAGAAAAGAAACACAGAAATGAATAATAAAGCAATGTAAAAGAATGCCAGAAATAAAATAAATTATCTATATTCTTCACCATCAGGTGTTAGTTCTGATCCATGGGATCAGTTGTGTTTTGGATATATTTGTCACCTCTGCAGTCCAATTTGTTAATGGGCTGTAGGCACCTAATCTCTTCTGCCTCCCACAACTGAGTGAACAGCACTCAACTTGCAATCTACAAGATCAAATTTATGATGTTTGTTTGGAAGACTCCTAGAAAGACTGATAGTTAGCTTTTCAACAGAGGCATTCCACAACTTACAGCTGTGCACTAAAATACTGAACCAAGTACATACACTTTGTGAATGCAGTGTGTGATGCTTTGTGTTCTATAATACTACATTTCTGGAGTGTGAATTCATTTTTCTGAGGTTAGTAGTAATGTCAGAAACACACACAATTAGGCAGCAGTGCCCTTTAAGATTCATAGGGAGAAGGAGGTTCTATCAACTATCTTTAGTATCCAAAATACTACTTCCAGTTTCCAGAGGTGTAGTGTGTTGCAGCAATATTTAATAGAAATCCATTGGCTTTTTTAAAGCTATTCTTTAAAGTGCCACTGGAATTCTGCTTGTCAAATGTTTTGAGTGGAGAAGGAGCTTGCACTGTTCTTTGAATACATTTCTGTTCAGTGTGAGTGTCTTATGCCTTGAGAAGATTTCCAGACAGCCCTTAATTTACCACCCATTCATATTGTTACCTTTACAATACTATATAATACTTCCAGTCAGTGTATTTGCAGAGTTTTCAGAATTGATTGTTGAAAGCGGTGGTATTCAACAAATTTGCTGGCTGTAGAATCTTCATTGGTATAGGCTGATAACTGAAGGCAATACAAAGATGTGCAAGAGATGTGCATTTCAGATGCATTCCCAGTTGCACAGGGTTTAACTGGAAAGAAGGCTGTGCTGTGCTGTGCCTGTGGAAACCATTTTCAATTATGGGGCTCTGCATTAAAAGTAATAGCATATCTGAGCAGCAGGAGACTGTATTCCCCTCACTGATGAATCATATAAAACCTATCTCACACCTTAGATGGTGGAGCTTTCCCTTCCAGCTTGGTCATCTATGTCCTGTAGCAAAGCATTATGCCCATTCTCTTGCTTGCTGAAGGCAGCTTTTTGTTTCTTGTGGAATGCTTCACACAGAACACAACTAGCAATGCAAAGCTCAGCAAAGTGGAATTTAGAAGAGTGCCTTTAGAAGAGTGCAACTCTGTTAAGCATTATATCAACAGCCCACCAGACTATAATATGTTGCTTTAAAATGCCAGTTCAGTTATAGACAAAACAGCAGCCATCCAGGATTCATTTCTGAATAAGAGAGCTGCCCCTGGCATGTATTGTTGAGACTTGTAGGGGGAAGGAGGAGGATTTAACTTCTCCTGGTTATGCTCTCGGGGGTACTCAGTGATATGTCAAGATAGGCCTGGTGGGCGGGGAAGTGGGATTCTATCCACCTGGCTCAATGCCCTGCTTAGGACTCTGCCAGGTTTGAGAGTGTGTATCTAGTGTTGGGGGTGCAAGACAGGATTGAGATTCTGTTGGCATACTACCCACCCTGCTGCCCAACCATCTCCCTGCCTGGGCTGGTGGAGGTGGTCTTGGAGGTTGTGTTGTTCTGGGGGACTTCAACATCTATGCTGAGGCTACCTTGTCTGGAGGAGTTCAAGATTTCATGGTCTCCATGAGAACCATGGGCCTGTCTCTGATAATAACAGGCCCCACATAATGTGCAGGTCACACTCTTGATCTGGTCTTCTGTTTTGGGTAGGAAGGAGATGATCTGAACACAGTTCCTTTGTCCTGAGCAGATCACTACTTGCTGAGATTTAGAGTTACAGGTATACAAAATTCTGCAGGGATGGGAATCGGTTTAGATGATCTTCCTGGTAGCATGATGAAATCAGTTGTTTTTTAGATAGCAGTAGGGAATTTTTCTGCCAATATGGTTGGTGCTCCTGTTGATGCTTTAATTGACCTCTAGAATGAAGAAATGGCTCAGGCAATTGACACAATTATATTCAGGTACCCTTTCTTATGTCTGGGGAGCCCCTTGGTTTACTGAGAGGCTGCAGACAATGAAGAGACAAGGGTTATGTCTAGAGAGATAGTGGAAAAGATGCAGGATGAATCTAACAAGGCATAGGCTAGAGATCATTGTAAAGTCTACTCCATGACAGTGATGGCAACAAAGGAACAATTTTTCTTTGTCACCATTGAATCCATACAGTGTAGCCCTGCAGAACTCTCTGGGTGGTCTGGGCCTATTGGGTTCTGGCCTACAGGAGGAGGTGGATTGCTCTGCAGCCTACTGAGATCATTTTGCTTTTATTGTTTTTGATAAAATCTCCTGCATCCATTGCATCTTGGACTCTACATTAGCAATGATAGGATAGGATGGTTCCACAGTGCCACTTTGTTCAGTTGTGTGGGATATCTTTCACCTTGTCCAGTCTGAGAATGTGGGAAGGAACCTGATATTTTGAGATCTATCCCTTGCTTGTATGATCCTTGCCCTTCCTGACTGCTTCAATCTGCCACAGAGGGGTCCGGGAGACAGGGTCCGGGAGACAGTAAAAGCCTCCCTGAGAGAGGGCATTATCACTCCTGACTTGAAGCAGGGAGTGGTGCGTCCACTCCTAAAGACTCAGGATAGCTGAATAACTACCATCTAGTCTCAAATGTACCATTCTTAAGCAAGGTGGTTGAACATGTGGTGGCTGGCCAACTGCAGAGATTTCTGAATTAAGCAGATTGTTTGGATCTGTTCCTTGGTCACCCTGGTGGATGACCTGTGTGAGGAGATGGACAGGGGAGTGCAACCCAGTTATCCTGGACCTCTTGGCACCTTTCAGTACCATCAATCATGATATCCTTCTGGACCACCTTTGGGGATTGTGACTGAGTGGCACTGTTCTATGGAGGTTCCAGGTCTTCACAGTGTAGTGCTAGGGGACTGCTACTCACCCCTTGGCCACTGGTCTATGGGATTCCACAAGGTTCCATCTTGTCTCTCATACTTTTCAACATCTTTGTATAGCTGCCTGGAGAGATCATCTGGAGATTTGTATTGCGTTACCACCAATTGTAAGCAGTTGGCCTGGCCTCCACCATCTTTAATAGCCATTTAACTGCCTGTGATATAAAATCACAAGGGCCCTGGATTAAAATGGCAGTTTGGATTGCAGCCAGGGGAAATTCCAGCTAGCAGTTGATGAGTCCCGCCCGGGAGATCCAGGCACAAATGGAATGCCGCATGTGAATGCAGAGCGACTAGTGGTGATTAGTTTTATAGTCTTCCCAGCTCCGAAAGGAATCCAGAGCAACAAAAGTCTCACAGAGTCACTCCACTTAACACATTCCTTTCCCTCCTCCCGTGATGAGATCCCCTGCCCATGATTGAGAAGCAAATCAATTTGACATTCATAAGTATTTATAATTCATTCCTGGGAAGGTACATTCCCCAACTAAATTCATCAACTTAGCTCCGGTGGACTCTATTAACAAACTGCCCTTTTTGTGCAGTCCCAGGAGAGAGTTTGCATTTTCTTTCACACACCCTGGCAGCTAGAAATCAAAGTAATCAAACCTTTTGTTACTTCTAGGAACTGACCATTGGAGTCTTTGTTCCAACGGCTAGATGGGCTCTCCCACCTCAGGGCATGTTTTACCCTATAAGATTAGTGCCCTGGCCCCATTCAGATCGAACAATACATGCTTACTGGATCCAAGGCTCTTTTCTCTTGAGGTTGCCCTAAGCCTCTTGCTCTCTTGGCTGAGAATGCTGGCGTTTGAAGCTGCTCTCTTCTCCTGTGAACTGGACTACTCTTCAGGATAGATAGATATACTTTCCCCCTCCCTCACTCTATTCCGATTCTGACTAGCTTCCTAGGACTCTGTGTGTGTGTAACCATTTTATCAATTGGTTGTTGTGGGTTTTCCGGGCTGTATTGCCGTGGTCTTGGTATTGTAGTTCCTGACGTTTCGCCAGCAGCTGTGGCTGGCATCTTCAGAGGTGTAGCACCAAAAGACAGAGATCTCTGTGTCACAGGAACTACAATGCCATCGTTCTCCGGCCATGAAAGCCTTCGACAATACATTTTATCAATTATTTCTCTGTGTGTGTTTTTCCTCTTCAATTAAAGTTTGCTCTTTGAATTTAAAGCACCAGCCTCATCTGCTATCTTGGAAAGGACCTCGTAAAAATGGGTAAAAAAGATCCCGTAGTTACTGCCTCTCACATAGCCATCTTCCTTGCTGCTAATTCCCCCCACAATTCTCTTATTGCAAGGAGACCAGTTCAGGTAACACAATATGCAAATATCACTCGGCTCTATCTCACACTTCCAGCAGATCCCAGGGAGGCTATGGAAACTGTGAACAGGTGCATAGGGGCAATTTTGGAATGGATGAGAGATAACAAACTGAAATTTAATCCCTACAAAATGGAAGTGCCACCAGTAAGGGAAAGGTTGACCCCAGGAATGGGTTATCTTTTGTTCTGCATAGCATTGCACTCCCTGTAAGGGAGCATGTTTGTAGCTTAGATGTGCTCCTAGAGCTGGGTATCCTAATAAAGAAGTGGCAGCAGTGGCCTGGGGTGCCTTTTGCCAGTTTTGGCCCTTCCAGGGGGGGAAGTTCTTGCCACTTTAGTGCATGCCCTGGTAACATCTACTGTCATGTGCTCTATGTAGGGCTGTCTTTGAAGACTTTCTGGAAGATATGCTGCAGCCAGAATGTTGAGTGGAGTGGATCATAGGGACCATATCTCTCCAGTCTTGCTCCATCTACCCTAGCTCCTGAATTGTTTCCAGGCCATATGCAAAGTTTTGGTACTGATTTTTAAAGTACTGTATGGTTTGGAACAAGTATACCTTACAGGCCATCTTCTCTCATATGAACCTACATATCTGCTCTAGTAATCTTTGGAGGCCCTGCTTTGGGTGCATTTGCCATCTGAGGTGGCAACCTGAGAAAGGGCCTTTTCAAGCATGGCACCAAAAGTTTGGAACTCTCTACCCAGGGAGATTTATCTGTCTCCCACTATTGTTGTCCTATACCAGCAGGTGAAGAATATTTTGTCCTGTTTGGCATAGTTCCAAAAAGTGTTATTGGCTTCCATCCTGGTTTGGGTATGTCTGTTTATATGTTTTGATTGAATTATTGTGTATATATATTTTAAATATGCCTCATGTTGAAATATTTTAATTGATTTCACCACCTTGGGGACCCTACTTGGGTGGAAAGGTAACAGAAATGTTTTAAATAAGTAAGTAGTCATGTAAAATTCCTAATGTAATTAAACTACTCCATGTTAAGTTGCATAAGACTCTGGGAATTAGTTCATCTCCTATCCTCCATGTACAGCCCATAACTAAGTGCTTTCCCCCCTCAAGTCCCTTGCGTAAATATAGACTTCATTATCCCCTTTCCCCAGTCTGTTCAAACACCTATTTCTGGCCAAACCTATCTCCTTTTTTGTTTCTCTTTCTCAGTTCCCCCATTTCGATAGGCTCTTCTGGTCTCTTCCCCACCCCCCAAGTCCTCACCACCCACCACCCATTCTCTCCATCTGCCTTCCAGAATTCCTATCTAGCCCTCAGCACACTTTCTAAAATAAGAGACTGGAGACAACACATATTAAACAGTAAATCTGCTCCTGTCAAATATGCTCTTTCTGCTCAATTATTTATGGCATTTTTGGTAGGAGCAGATTTACTCACCGTTTTGCTTTAGGTGTGCATTCTGGGAATGGGAATATAGCAAAGTGTGTCACTGGTTGTGTGCAATCTAGTACTATATAATACTTGAGCATATAAATCCTCAATCCTTTGACTGTTAAGGCTCATTCAGACTACATGGTAGGAGCATGTGGAGCTACTGCTGACCTGGCCTCATATCTACATGGAGCTTGAATTGAAGTGCTGAATTGGTGCTTCCACTTTTATTCACAAGCAGTTCTATTTGTGTGACTCTGCTGGCTTGAAAAAGGCTGCTGTGTCACTGAGCAAATCATAGTGCCTACACAGAGGCACCAAATCACACAGTGGTGACTCTCCATGAGCACTCTCAGCTTTGCGTTCAGTGGCAGCCTCATATGCTCTTGGCCTCTTCGTGTAGGTTTCATACTTGTATAAATTGACCTTCAGCCACTTCCTTGATTAACTGTTGTCTCTAGGCAGTGCCTGCCTTGTATTTGGATTTTACTTTGGTCCTGGGTAAACAAAAGCATGACACATTTTAAAAATGCAATCTGGATAAGCAGTAAAAGGAGCTGTGTTTCAGTTACTCTTGACAACATGACTTAATGAAAGCACTAAGTTGTAAATCTGTGTTTCTCAAACAGAGAAATTTTATTAAAATCCACTTCTAGCTGCACATAGATTCTCTGAAAGTTCATGTACTTGTGTTTGCAAGAAAAATAAAGGAATTTAGTTGCAGATGACTTGGTTTCTTTTTTATTTCAATCATAAAAGGTCTTAAAAGCGTACATAAATTATTATCATTACTTGTTGACTATGAATACTGAGTCTGACACAAACAAGCAGAACAGGAAGAACCATTCTTTTATTGTACATTTAAGAACTTGGCTAAATCTCTACTAAAAACGATTGCATTGCATTTCTTATAGCACTAACCATAAATATACACAGGCCCAACTTGCAATGTCAAACCAACTTCTATTTTTATATCTTGTATATTATTTATATATTTATTTTTGTCCTGCTTTTCTCTTCCATGTGGCTTATGACATATTTCTCCCCTCCTCCATTTTATCCTCTCAACAACAATCCTGGGGAGGGGGCATGTTAGGCTAAGTAAGACTGACTGGCCTAAGGTCATGCAGCTAGCTTCCATGAAAGGGTGGGGCTCAACCTGGGTGTCCCAGATCCTAGACCAACATTCTAACCACTGGCTTGTAAATGATTGCTCTCCTGTTTAAAAGTGAATTGCTTTATTGTTTGATTTTTAACAAGTTAACAAATTAATTTAGTTTGCATACTATCTGAACCTCAGTATAGATTTCTTTTTGATACTAAGTATGGACTTAGTATCAAACAAGGCAACAATATTTAATAAACGACAACAAATATATTATGAATAAAAGAACTAATATGGTTAGGAGAATATTTCCTGGGAACTTACTCCATTGCGCAGCTATTCTGAAAGTTCATAAGCATTTCCTACATAACTGTTTTGTGAACAGATACACATAGCTACTGTGGCAGATCTGCATGTGGCTTGTTTGGACAGACCTACTAGGGATCTCAGGTCTGCTGGTGGGGGCAGGGGATCCCCGGCTCCCATCCTCTGCCTCCTGCTACTGCTCACTCGGTTGGTGGTGGGGGGAATAGGTCTCCTGAGTGTGCTCCTGGGGTGCTGTGACAATGCCACTTCTGGGAGTGATGTCATTGAGTCGCCCCAGGAGCGTTCCCATTGCAGAGCATGGGAGCACTCCAGGCCCCTGCTTGATGATGTCATTTCCTAGAAGTGGCATTATTGCACCATCCCAGGTCCGCGTGTGCAAAGGCATCACAAAAGTGAGTGTCAGATCCCCCCTCCTGCCAGGAGGGCAAGGGGACCTGGCAATCCTAAGACCTGCAAATGTCCATACTGAATCAGGTCCTGGAGCATCGAGTTCTTTCTGTTTCCAGGAGAAAACACTTGTTCAAAATACTAATAGAGAAATTTTTGTGACAATTATGAAGATACCTTCCTCTTGCTTCTCCATTTGGCTGTGCAGAGTGCTGATTGGTCTGCATTTGTGACAATCATGAAGCCAATATTCCATTCCTAGATTAATGTTTCAGGTTGAGAGAGAAGGAAAAACAGAGAGAGAGAGAGAGCATTAAAATGCTGAATAAATATTTAAATTAACTTTTTAAAAGGGAGAAAGGGAGAGGAAGAGATTTTTAAAAAATTATAGGGAGGATCAAACATGTATACTAGGGCATAGCTAGTTACATATATTA
Source organism: Eublepharis macularius (assembly GCF_028583425.1). Lineage (NCBI taxonomy): Eukaryota > Metazoa > Chordata > Lepidosauria > Squamata > Eublepharidae > Eublepharis > Eublepharis macularius. Next base: position 193,433,276 of record NC_072790.1, read on the forward strand.
GTAGAGGAGCAAGAAGCAAAGTTTGCCCCTGCAGAAGAAGCTGCAGTGAAGGAATAGCCATCTTTGCTCTTAGTTTGAAGCTTTTGCACTGAACTAGGCATGTGAGGAATTATTTACACTTTTATCCCACTTTTCTGACAAGCATCTCAGATTCCTGTATGTACATCCATCTCCTCTCGTGTATGTACATCCATTCATGCTACCATGTCAGATGTCAGGCACATACCATGACCTGCACGAGTGAGCAGTGATGGCTGCTAAGAGCACAGCTGCTACCGAGAGGAAGAGGGCTGGTGAGTGAGCTGAGGTTGATATTCTAGTGAAGGCAGCTGCCATTTGTTTTCCCATCATATTGGCCTGGGTCATAGATATGCTTGGGGGGACAACACCTTACCAAGAATTCACCCAAACCTGTAACTGGTACATACACTGCGGAATACCATCTTGAAAAAGGCTGTTGTTGCTCATCATTTTTCTATTCAATGCAACGTTTTGATTGGTGATGACCACAATACAAAAATTTCTTATTCTAGATAGCAATAAAAAGATACAAGTTTGTATGCTTTCATCAAATTAGCTTGGTCAGTGTTTATGTGCAAGTTTTGGGTTTTAAAAGGATTTCCAGTTTAATATAGTTCAGCTTTAAAATTGACTCCAGGTTTAACTATGCTGTGTTTTTATGGTTTTTGTTCTTATAGACCTGCTGTTTTGTTGAGCATTTAAATGCTTGATTTTGTGTATTTTAATCACCTAGCAAATTTCTTTGAGCTTTAAGAAAATAGTAAGAAAATAAATAATAAAGGAGTATGAAAAAGGTGTTAAGTATATTTTCCCTTATTGTTTTCTATTTTCACAGGTACTTCAGTTAGGTTCTGAAATCCTCCCTCAATACAAGCAAGAGGCACCAAAGACTCCACCACATATCATTTTACATTATTGTGTTTTCAAGACTACCTGGGACTGGGTCATCCTGATTTTAACCTTCTACACAGCTATTTTGGTCCCTTATAATGTTTCCTTTAAAACCAAACAGAACAATGTGGCCTGGCTGGTAGTGGACAGCATCGTTGATGTCATTTTTCTGGTAGACATTGTACTGAATTTCCATACCACTTTTGTCGGACCTGCTGGAGAGGTAATCTCTGACCCAAAGCTAATCCGCATGAACTACCTGAAGACATGGTTTGTGATTGATCTTCTGTCTTGTTTGCCATATGATGTCATCAATGCATTTGAGAATGTTGATGAAGTGAGTATATGAGTCTTATTTTATATGGGTCTCTTCTGAAAAGAGGAAAGGTTTGCTGGGCTTGTGCTTGTCATTTTTGACTATATTAATGCCTTTACCCTGAAGTCAATTGATGGTAGTACTTCACAAAAATCCTACTATATAAAAGGCAAGCCGTATTGGTGACGAATCACTTGTTATCCTAGCGCAGGTGTATTGCCAATGCCTCTGGCCTCGAGGCCACTGAGAAGTGCCCACTTGCCGCCAGGAGGGGGCATGCCAAATTGACAGCCTAAGCACTCCTCCCTGCGCCTCCCCTCAGCATCCTCCCACTCTGGTCTCCAGGCCACTGAAAAGCACCCACTTACTGCCAGGTGGAAGCCTGCTGAATCAGTTTTCTAGAGCCTGTTGTATTTTTTTTCACACAGTGGGCATTGTTTCTAGTAGGATAATATTTTCTTATAGGCATCTGGCAAACTAGATAGTGCTGAATCCAAGATTTAGATGCTGATCTTCAGTTACCCAAATCCTGATCTATTGCTTTTCTCTTCTAGGCCCATAACTGAGTACTTTTGAATTGGAAAATCAGATTTCAAAAGCTTTAAACTCATAAATGGCTACATATCTAGCTAGAAGCTGATGTTCAGCAGGAAAAGCTTAGGAAAATGCTCTTAGTTGAGCAGTGAGGATCATGACCCATTATCTCTTCCTGTACATTTTCAGTGTTCTGAACCTCTACTTAGAAAGCAAATAGCTAAAAAAGAGAGTTACTTTTCATATTACATTTGGCTTTTGGTGCTCCTGCTGCCCACAGGAACTGAATTTATTTTAAAATCACTGGTCTGAAGGACAGTCAAAGCAGTTTGCTGTAAATCAGTAATCATAAAAAACCTTTCAGAGAAAAGCAGAGAGTATAATACAATAGACAATCAAACTGCCAGGCACAGCATCGAATCAACAGCAATCACAAGCTAGTGGAACAGGAAATATTTAATTAACATCCCTGAATCCATAGCATGCTGTTGGTTCCCTTCAGGGATGAAATTCTAGAAAGAGGACTTAGAGAATTCACTACCAAAAGGTTGAATGTATAGCAAAACTTCAACTCTGTAGATCTCAACAGAGACATTTCAAAAGAATGCATTTTCTGTGGTATACTTGACCCACATTGGTGACTTTCCCAAGCCACTTACACACTTATACACATGCTTGTTAGTATTGTTGTTCTTTCATATTTTTGGTGTCCACAGCAAACATGTAGGTGAACTTCCAAAGAGATTGCTTCCACTTACATATACAATGATATCACAGTACTTAAAATCCACTGGGGGATCAAAAGACACTGCAGGTCCTTAAGAATGAATGTGTGGTGTAGTGGTTAAACTGTTGGACTAGCATCTGGGAGAACCAAGTTGGAATCCCCACTCTGCCATGGAAGCTTGCTGGGTTACTTTGGGCTACACACACTCTCTCAGTCTTACTTCCCTCCCAGGGTGGTTGTGGGGATAAAATGGAGGACAGGAGAATTATGTAAGCCACCTTGGGCCCCCATTGAGGAGAAAGGAGGGTTATAAATAAATAAAGTAAGTAAAGTAAATAAAAGTAGTGTCTCCCCAATCTACATCTCAGCCAGAATCCCATAAGGCAAGCTGGTTTTCAGAATAAGCTTAGGAAATTACTGGAAAATTCACATGTGGGAAGGAGGTGGAATGCTCATTAGAGGCATCATGGTTTGTAATACAGAGGCTACAAACATACCGGCTAAATCTCTGGGCTGATCTAAATGCCTGCCATTGTGCTAAGGCCACTGAGGCATGGATTGGCCATTTTTCTTTCTTTGCCATGTTGGAAATCCCTGGAATACAAAAGAGAGCTCTGGAGCAGACTGGGGAAGTTCTTGAGCTAACTTGCATGTTTGAGGCTTTCAACGTAGCAGGGAAAAATGCAAAAACATCACTTCTTCAAAGCCTTGTGTTCTACACAGAGACCTAACAATTAGATATGGGCACGAATCAGAAAAAAAAGAACCACGTGATTCGTGGTTCATCGCATTCCACAAACTACAAACTTCCATGAACTTTCCCTGGTTCACAAATAGGTTCGTGGTTTGTGGCATTTCAAATGCCCGGCACCAGCTGCTGAAACTGGCGCGGAGTGTTTGAAACTGACAGCCCCCTTCTCCTGTTGCCTGGAAGCGGCAGGAGAAGGCTGTCAGTTTCAAAACACCCCATGCAGGCTTCATCCGTGCGGGGTGTGTGTAAATGACAGCCCCCTTCATCTGCCACTCACAGGTGGCAGGAGAATGGGTCTGTCACTTTCACACACCCTGCACCGCCTTCAACCAATCGGCTGAACCCAGTGTGGGGTGTTTGAAACAGACAGCCCCCTTCTTCTGCCACTCATTAGCGGCAGGAGAACGGGGCTGTCACTTTCACACACCCCGGGCTAGCTTCAGCTGATTGGCTGAAAGTGGCGTGGGATGTGTGAAAGTGACAGCCCTCCTTCTCCTGATGCTCGCCAACTCTGGATTGGGATATTCCTGGAGATTTATGGGGTGGAGCCTGGGATGGTGTGGTTTAGGGAGGGAAGGGACCTCAGGAATGTATAATGCCGTAGAGTTCACCCTCTAAAGCAGCCATTTTCTCCAAGGGAACTGATCTCTGTAGTCTGGAGATCAGTTGTAATTCCTGGAGCTCTCCAGTCCCCTAGAGATAAGAGGTTGGCAATTCTAGCTGAATTCATTTCTAGTAAGATTCTATCTTTCCTGATGTTTCTGGCCAGAAGCAAAACCCATTTTAAGATTTCTATTTCCAGGCTTCACGGCACAGCTATGTGTTATGCCAATTGACTTTTGGTTTTATGATCAGGTAACTACATTGAAATGCTATGAGCAGACTTTCTGGTGTGTTTGACTGGTCTGAGGGGAAAAACTTTTTACAATCTAGAAGCTACTTCTCTTAGTCATATAGTACTTTTAATTTTATAATAAGAAAGATTAGAATGTAATATTACCAGAGGGGGGAGTGACACAGGTTTCAATCATACTAATCAAATGAAGTAAGGACTATAAAATCACATCCTGTTCCTTGCAGCGTTTTTTCCCCATCAGGCCTGTGGTGTGAGGGAACAGCCTCCTCAATTGCAACCCATTTTTATTGCACTGCAGCATAACAGCAGGTGCAAGATGAGTAATTTGGTTTGGATCTAATCATTCTTTACTTGGGATAGATGTCAGTAAAGAACTATCTTGGCAAACTAACTTATTTTAAAGATCAGCCCATCATTTATATGAAATGTACATGAAGGACCTGAAGTATAAGGCGCAACACACAGGTGAAGAACCTTATAGATCACCCCTCCCCCAAGTTTCAGTATCTGAGAAAATCTGATCCATTGCATCAGAGTCAGGGAACCTTTCTTTCCAGATGGCAAACATTCATTATTTGTGTCCTTAAGCTGATGGATTTTCTTGGTACTAATAACACTCCATTCTTGCCTTATTTTTCGATCTTATGTTATCACAGTCCAACAGATGTTTGGTCCCTCACCAATTCATAATTTATCCAAAAATTCAGTGAGATATCACCTTAGTATGTGCCATCTTCCAAGTAGTGCAGCTGTTTGCAACTGTCCAGTTGTTACCTTGCCTATACCAATATCGCCTAGATGTTTAGTTAGTCCTTTCAATGATGATGATGATTATGTTATTATTATTTAGATATTATAATTTAGATATTTATACTCCACTGTTCTCCTCAATGAGAATCCAAGCATCATATCACATTACTCTCACCTTCTCCATTTTATTATTTTATTTTTTATTTTACTTCAGTTATACCCCACCTTTCTACCCAATGGGAAGCCAACATGGCTTACATCATTCTCCTCTCCTCCATTTTTTCCCTCACAACAACCCTGTAGGTAGGTTAGGCTTAGAGAGTGTGATAGGCCAAAGGAGCTTCCATGGCAGAGCAGAGATTTGAACCCTGGTTGTCAAATCCTAGTCTGCCACTCTAGCTATCACATTACACTGGCTCACAACAAAAACAACCCTGTGAGGAAGGTTAGTTTAGAAGAAGTGACAGGCCCAAGGTCACCCAGCAAAATTCCATGGGGATTTGAACCTGGGTCTCCCAGATCCTAGTCCAGCACTCTAACCACTATACTAAGTAGGCTTGCCCCCTTTATTTTGCCTCAAAACAACAAAATCTTTCATACCTGTTGGCAAAATACATACAGCACAACTTTCATCTTCCCAGAACCTTTGCAATACAAAGAAAAGAGGATTTATCTCTCGTTTGCAATTAAGTAAAGGTCCTGCTTCTGCATCAACTGACAAAGTTATTTTTCTTTTAAAAAAAGAAACACTAAGCATGAGTTACTGCACTCTGGGACAAAATAAAGCAGCCCACATAAGCTTCTCAGTCTATATAAATCCAAAAGAATTTAAAAGGTTCAATTACATCCCCAGGGATAATATATGATGATATCATTTGCGAAAGAAGAGCAAATTGAGTTCATTGCATTTTGCATTGCTTTAAAAAATGGCTGTCAGAGCAACACGTTAAAGTGCTTAGAAAGGAGCATGTGTCTTCTTAGCGCTGTCTTATGAGCTGCTACTTTTAGTGCACCGAGGCAAGATGTGCTTCAGCCAGATTGGCCCATTTGGGGCCCAAATCGGCCAGCGGCAAAGTGTGGGAGTGCTCCTAGGGCAGCACAATGACATCAGTGACATCATTGCACTGCCCTGGGAGCAAGCCCAAGAGGCCTGTTCCTGTGCCTTCCTACCCCGCCAGCCAGGTAAGTGGAGGCAGGGGGCAGAGGGTGAAACCGGGAGATCCTCCTAGCAGCAACACAGCTGCCAGCCAGTGAAAGTCCATGTGGGGCTCAGTGGGGGTTGGTATGGCCTAAGCCAGGTGATACTCCACCTTCTGACCTAGGTAGCGGCATGAGCCCTGTGGGTGGGACGAGGAGGATGGGGCTGGAGCTGTTGATGGAGAGGAAAGGGTTTCCAACCTCCAGGTCTTGGCTGGAGATCTCCTAAAATTACAACTGATCTCCAGGCCACAGAGATCAGTTCCCCTGGAGAAAATGGCTGCTTTGGAGGGTGGACTCTGGCATTAAACTGGGCTGAGGACCCTTCTCTCCTCAAACGCTGCCCTATCCAGGCTCTACCTCCCAAATCTCCAGGAATTTCCCAACCCAGAGCTGGCAACCCTAGGGGAGAGATAAAAGGGAATTACCTGAACCAATCCTGGGAGGAGAATGGAGTGGCTGGCCAGGGCACTGAAGGGCCAGCACTCCCAGGAAAGCAGCACAGAGGACCAGGGTGCAGTTTAACTCCCTCTTGTCCTGCCATTCTGAAGCCTGAGGAAACCCCAGCGTAGCCCAGCAGGACAGCTGGGAGCCAGAAGGCAGTGCCAGTTGACAAGAACCATTACCCACCCTCCAATTAGTAAGTTTTGGTGCCATTCCTTCTCATCCTTATCCTGGTTGGGAAGTTAAAGCACACTTAATAGTCTAACAGCAAACCTCTGTTAATATTATGAACAGAAAAATATTGTATTATGAGCAGTAAACCCATGTTAATATTAAGAACTGTCAGGTTAATATTTCCTAATGACCGAGCAAAGTAGTGAAAAGGTGATTTTTCCTTCCTTCCACCCTTTACATGTATGTGACCTGTATTAATCTGTATTACTAGTAAATAGGGTTGCCAGTCCCACAGTGTGGGAGGGCGGGGGATCCCCTGCTCCCAGCCTCCACCTCCCACCACTACTCACCTGGGCGGCAGTGGGAGAAGTTGTGGGAATGGGCCTCCCGGGGTGTGTTCCCAGCACAGTGCAATGATGTCACTCCCAGGAGTGATGTAATTGCACAGGCCCCAGGAGTGCTTCTGCTATTTGCATCAAGCCAATTTGGGCCTCAAACACGTCAATTCTTTAAGAATTGGGCTGACATGAAGCACAGAAGCACTCCCAGGTCCTGTGTGATGATGCCGTCTTGGAAGTGATGTCATTGCACTGTGCCAGGAGCGCGCATGCTTCATGTATGCACAAAGACATCCAAAAGGTAAGTGCTCAGTTTCCCCTTCCACTGGGAGGGTAAGAGACCTGGTAGCTCTATTAGTAAATGTAGAATTGTTGTAATTCAGGGGAACCGCCAGACCCCATCTGGTGGTTGGCAACCCCACTTATATAGCTTAAATAAGCTATATAGGCATATAAATTATTGAATGGTGTAAAGAAAATGAAGAGTGAGAATTTTTTTTCTACCTCACTGCTATAGTTCATCCATAGTGAACCTGATTGGCAGTAAGCTAAGACAGCCAAAAGGAAATACTACATCACACACTGCATAATTCATTTATTAAATCAACTACTCTAAGAGGTGACATACACTGGTTCTGAAAATGGGAGGTTTAAAAGGGGATTAGACAGATTCATGCAGCTGGACAGGTCCATCAGTGGCCATTAACTATGATGGCTAAATTGAGCCTCGATGTTCAGAGGCAGCACATGCCTGAATGTCAGTTGTTGGAGGCAACTATGAGGGAGAGGTGTTACCTTTATTCCCAGCTGGTAGGATTCTCAGAAACATTTGGCTGGCCAGTGTGCAAAATAGGATGCTGGACTGGACTGATTTTTAGTTTGATTTGATTCTTATGAAAGCTATAGCACACATATTTACCTTATCCTCTTTTTTACAGAGGGATTAAAAATATAATTCAGCAATTCCCCTGCTGCTTCTGCATCTTTACATAAACGACTGGATTTTAAAGTCTGCAGGAAGAAAGGAGACTGCAGTTTTCCTGTGTTGAGGGGAAGGCATTCTGTGCATGCTCAGAAGTATTTTTCTTTCAGGATTCAGCCTGTGCTGAAAACAAGCTCTTGAGCTAAACCCTAGAGAAATCTTTGCACAAACTGACTTAAGTAGTTATGAAGGTCAACATTAGTAGAAACAGATTGTAGTGGGGTAGCTATGTTGTGCCACCATAAAAATAACAGCACCGTCTGGGAACTCGGCTACCATGCCTCCTCTCCATGGAAGATTATTAAATCTGTTCTTTAATAATCCTGTCCTTTCCCCTTCACTGTTTCTTACCTAATGCACAAATCTGTTCATGGTATCAGGGAGCAAAGTTATTTGTTTTATTATGATATTTGGTTTGAATTGGGGTCATATGGGGAAGAGACCAGACAGAAGCTTTGCCCAGGGCCCAACAGTGGCTCTCAGCAGCCCAGAAGATCTTGTCTCTTACCAAGACAATGAGCTGGATTCTCTGGCTCTGTTCCACTAATGTTGTTCCACTAGGGTTGGGGTTATGTTCACCTGTTCTGGTAGCAGTGATCTTTTGCTGTGGTGCAAGGAGGCTTCCTCTGTCCCAGGGAGCTTTTCTCAGAAGAGCCTTTGCATCAGAAGAAGGCTTCTTGCTCAGGAGGAAAGAGCTGCTGTGAGTAGAATGGTTCTCTGGGATTCAACTCTGCAGTTTCAGTATAGTGATTTGCTATGTTGATCATGGCTTGCTGTTATTTTTCCAAGTCTTTCAGACCAAATTTGGTCTCTATCTTGTTGAGTATTCGGAATGCAAACTACCTGATGTTCAGTTGTGTTGATGAGAAGATAAATCAAGAGAAGCTGCAGTTTTAAAAGTCCCCTTCTTTTTTGCCCTTTTTATGCTCAACTTGTACCTGCCATGTAAATAGTTGTGTGCTGGTAACAACAAATACATACAAAGATTCTCAGATTTCCCCACTAATTTTAAAATAGTGGCAGTGAGTTAAATGACTAATGAGTTAAAAGAAGGATGGTCAATTAAAACCATAGGTAGTGGGGAAACCTCACAAAAGGCTTGGGGTCCAAACAGATTAAAAAATGGTGGAGGTCAATGGTCAGCTCCTTCCAGCATTTGAAAAAGATTAAGAGAAGGTGCTCTTTGGCCACAATTCACATCAGGACTTTATGGAAGGAAAAGGGGATTTAACACTTCCCAGTGTCTTTACCTTGTTTCTTTAAGTAACATACTGTGTGCTGATTTTTACTGTATTCCAGTATTATCCCCTGTATAAATACTTGTACTACTTTTCAGAAGTAGTATTTCTGCTTAACCATGTTGAATCTGGGTTTGCTTCCTTTTTCCCCTTGTGTGTAGTACATTATAGCTTTCTTTTTTGTTTCAGCTCAGGTCTCCACTCTATCAAAATCATTTAGAATCTTAAGTGTCTGTGATCCTGCTTCATTTTATGTCATCTGTCAGTTTGATAAGAAAATCCATTCCTTCATTCCAAGTGGATACTGAATAGCACAAGGGTGAACCAGACCATTTTACTTTGACAGCGACCCATTAATAACTATTGCTACTATTCCATTGGAATCAACTAAAGAGGTGCCTCTATTTGTAGCATCTAGCTACTAAATGGAAGGCTTTGGACATCAGATTTCTGGAGCCTGCCCTCAGATCCAGTTAGGTTCAGACTGAGAAATTTCCAAAGTCTGAGCCTGTTTCTAATTGCAAATGACGGAACACATCCCTACTAGAGTGGTCACTCCTCCACACTGCCCCCTTTGCCCATAATATTTTAATACAAGGGGGAAGGCTCACATAAGGCTACTGGAAGGGCTTGAACCCTTGAGACCATGAACACAGCTGTGAGCATGCACATCAGCATTCAGAGTCACCAAGAACCATGGCAGAGACATAATGGACATCCTCCTCCAGAGATGCATAGTTCTGCAGTGCTTCTGCACTGGTAGTGGCCCAGTCACTCCTGAAGCAGAGATGCAACAGAATTACACATCTAGAGGGAAGTGGCTTGGAAAGAGGCAAAGTCAGAGTTCTGGCTAGTAAAAGTTTCAGTGGCAATTTTGTGGATAAGAATTGTTCAAGACAGTTTGCGTATAACTGTAAGGCATCCTCCACCCACTCCAGACAGCTGGAGGAAGCTTTCCTTTTTAAAATATCTTTTTATTTTGAAAAACGTAGTAGTAGTAGTAGTAGTAGTAGTAGTAGTAGTAGTAGTAGTACTAGTAGTACTAGTAGTAGTAATAATAATAATAAAGGGGATACATAAAGAAAAAAGGGATTGTATAACAGTTGTGTGACTCAGAGATGGTTATATATAGCAGAATATATAAAACACAAAATATTTTTCCTACCATCCCCTTCATTAAATTTCTTAAGACATTTTCGATGAGATACAATGATACTGATATTAAGATACATTTATACTCAACATTTTAATTAAAAATTTGATAACTAATCTATTTTACTGATTATTGCTCTTAGTTATTCTTAATTTTCAGCTACATGATCAAAAAAAGCTTTTCATTTTCCCTGAAATTCTAGAATTGGCTTATTATGTATGTAAGATGTTAATTTTGCCATTGGCACGTATTCGCAAGCTTATTCATCTGTTTGGTCAAATCTGGACAGCATTCCGCCTTCCATTTTGCTGCATATACTACTCTTGTCACTGTCACCATATATTTAAATAATTTACTATGTATTATTAAAATATTACTTGGTGAGATGTTTAATAACATATTTTAGGGTTCAACACAAAGAAAAACTTTAATATCTTTTGCATTTCTTTGTGTATTTCTATCCAATATTTCCTTGCTTTCTTGCATGTCCACCACATGTGATAGAATGTTACATCTGTATATTGACATTTCCAGCACTTTCCACTGTAATTCTTATTAGTTTTTGCCATGTCTTTAGGAGAATATTTTATACCAATTCTCCTTCAATATTTGACATTCTGTAAATTTGATTTCTTTAGTTCATACATTTTCCCACTGGCTCATACATATATTTTCTCTGAAGTTTTGCATCCATTTTATAATACATTTTTTTACTTGTTCTAATTCTGTGGCATATTGCATGAAGCTTTTATATAGTTTTCCTAATTGGTGTTTTGAATCTCCCGTAATTAGTTGTTCAAATACTGTTTTCTCTTTTAACCAACTATCTTATTTAGATAGTTGATCTTTTAGACACCATTTGATAATAAATCAGCCATGAAATGTTTTTTTCCTTGAGCTCGAATTACTTGCCATTTTTTTTATTTTTTAGAGGAAGCTTTCCTGAAGGCTAATACTACCTTGTTATGCAGGCAAGCATGACCATCAGGCAGTTATACAACACTGGGGACCTTTGGCCTAGGAATCTCTCTGTAAAAGGCTTGGTAGAGGCAAGAGCCACTAACCAGTCAGCTACTTGAATTTCTATGCATTCACACAACATTATTATTTGCTGTTTCCTTGTTATTCTTAGGAGATTTGCTGTTTCTGTAGTTAGACTTTTGGCTGAAATCCTAAAACCGCTTATTCAGTCAGTGGACTAATGCAATGGGAAGAAGGTAATTTTGGAAGTGGAGCCAAGATTTAAAATGAGAATAATAACTCTACTAAAATAAAAACTAAACATTATGAATACATTTGGGAAGTTGGTTAGTATTTAATGTGCACTTTGATTTGCTTCTTAGTTAACATTAGTAAGAACAAAAGATTGCATTGGTGTAGGCCATTTTTCTAAGTATCTACAAATTACTCTCCTTTACTGACTCATTATTTCCCCCCCCCCCTTCTGCTCAATTAACCAGGACCCTGGAGGTTTTTATGGTTTGTTTAAGCATACAACAGATGCTGGATATGTTTTTAAAAAAAGAAGAAGAAATTTAATTATGACAAATTTGCAAATTAAAAAAAGAAAACGCAGCATTTCTATTTTCTCAGAAATATATGTTGATATGAAAAACATACATACTAATAAAAATTGTATTTTCCACTTCATTAGCTAAGATCAAACTAAAATGCTAGAGAAAATGGTATTTAAGCATGGCTGAACTAAACTTTCCATAAACCTTAATGACCACAATTATGTAATTCTTTATTTCTAAAAATATTCCTTTAAAATACTGTGAATTTAATTTACTTGAGAAAAAAGGCATGACTCCTACAATATGTTCCTTTCATATGCTTAAATATGCTGACTTTTTCTTCTCATAAAATATTTCAAAAAACTCTGAATATTTAGTAAGGCTATTCTTTAACCAACCTGACCTGGATGGTCCAGGCTAACTTGATCTCCTCAGAACCTGGAAGCTAAGTAGGGTTAGTCCTGGCTAGTACTTGGATGGGAAACCACCTAGGAAGGCAGGCAGTGGCAAACCACTTATGTTAGTCTCTTGCCTTGAAAACCCTATGGGGTTGCCATAAGTCAGCTATGACTTGAAAGCACTTTACACTCACATTCTTTAACCCCAGCCAGACCTTTCTAATATGGAGATTTCATTTGACCCAAGTAGTTTGGTTTTCTACTATATTCCCCCATCATTTCCCCAACCTGAAATATAACTGAGGAGCCACAGTTTACTCCACTAGCAACACTTGCATGGAGACATCAGTACATATAAGTTTTTCCAGTGGGTAAATAGTGGCTCCCTAGGGATATTTTAGGCAGGGAAAATGGCAGAGGGGGAAGATTTAAGCCCCATCTTCCCTCATTCGGTTGTACCGATCTGAATTGTACACACATCAGAAGGTCCCAGAAAGAAACTCCCAGAGCATATTTGTCAGAAGTCAAGGTGGGTGACATACGGACTTTGTGATGAGTGAATCACTGGGCACTATAGATGCACAAACTTGGTAAAGTTTGTCTTGTGTGAGCCACTGAGCGCTGAATGGATTGTGATACCAGCCATGTCTTATTGGTGCCTGTGCTATGAGATGCCATTGGTGCACATATAGACATTTTGAAAGTGCGTATTTCTGAAGTGCCCACCCACCGATCATATCTCAGCTGTTAGAGTGCCAGAACAAGCACCCTGTGTGGGTACTAGAAAACTGGTCATTCTGGTCAAAGACTAGTTAGGTAGAGAGTCCTGCATGATTTTTAAAAATCTGCACAAGGCTGTTGTCATGTCTGTTCATACAAACTGCATTTTCTGCTGGTGGTGTGTAGAAAGGTGCCTTTTGCCCTCCTCTGGTAGAAAAAGGGAAATGCACAAGTGACTTCTTAGGCCATTCTAATACAGAATGGACATTCATCTATGCCCTTGGGACATGTTTTGGAAATCAGACGAGCAAAAACTGCAGCCATGTAGTAGGAAAATTGACAAACAATGCCTAGTGTAAGTAGTCATTAAATAAATGCCTAGTAACAATCCTGTCCGTATCTCATAGAAGCATATGTGATCTACTGTTCACAAATGGATGCAGCTGGTGGGAAAATCTGCCTCACAGTGAGGGAGTGAAGCGGGGAGGTCTGTCAAAATCCCATTTAAGCTGTCTTCCAAACTCACTGTTGTAGTAGCTAAAGGGGGATTTTTTTTTCCAGGAGGATTTGAGCATGATAAGGGAGATCATGATCACAAGACATTCATTTGAGCCAGGGAAAGGGAACAACTTGGACATTAAGATGGATTCAAGAGTTACCACTTTGCTTTGTGTGTGTGTGTCTGTGAATCAGCCTCTGCTGATACATTTTTAAACTAGAAATTTTCCTATTCTAAAAACAAGCCTTTGATCTTGCAACAGAAGCACTCATCATGATACATGTGGTATAGTGGTTAGTGTAAGACTAGGATGTGGGAGAACCAGGTTCAAATCCCCGCTCTCCCCTGGAAACTCACTGGGTGACCCTGAGCCAGTCACATACTCTCAGCTTAACTTTCTTCATAGGGTTGTTACGAGAATAAAATGGAAGAGAACAATGTAAGCTACATTTGAGGAAAGGAAGGGTATGAAGGGTATGAAGTAAACAAAATTAAAGAGCCTGTTTTTCAAAAACTATTTAGATGAGGCAAATTAGCACTCCAAGTGGAGCATTGCATCCACTGAACCCACCTTGGATACAGGCCTGAATGGAAAGTTCCAAAGAACATATGGTTTCTGTTTCTGGGATCACAAGAGAGCTGTTTCTGTGCCTTCTCCATTTCTACAGCTTTCCCCTACATATCAAGGAATAAACCCTCAGGTTTGTACAAAGTCTTGTTCTAAAGAAAGAGATGTAAACCATGACAAAATATCTCTGGCTAGACTGCCAGTCAACCTTTTAGAATATAAAGCAACTTTAAAATTCAAAAGATGCTGGTTACATAGGTGAGAACAAGATGTGTTTGAAATTTCAAATAAATGTTCATTGCATGAAGTTCATGGACAAGGACTGCCTATTGCCTTTTGAAGTCCACTTTTCCCAGGATGACTGCTCTCTTTCATTCTTCTTTCTTCTTGTCTTAGAAGGAAACTTGCATAATACATGCAAAAGATATTTCTGAGAATTTAAATTCATCATCTTTCTAAGCATAATAGAAAGTAATTTTAAGCAAGATACAGCTCAAGGTTTCCATTTCCCAGTCATTATGATTGTTTCACATGCTCTGAGAATAACAGGCATTTGTAAACCGATCATTGTAACTCAATGTATTTTCAAAGGCTTTCATGGCCAGAGAACGATGGTGGTTGTGGGTTTTCCGGGCTGTATTGCCGTGGTCTTGGCATTGTAGTTCCTGATGTTTCGCCAGCAGCTGTGGCTGGCATCTGTCTTTTGGTGCTACACCTCTGAAGATGCCAGCTACAGCTGCTGGCGAAACATCAGGAACTACAATGCCAAGACCACGGCAATACAGCCCGGAAAACCCACAACAACCATTGTAACTCAACTTTGCTAAAAGCTTTCCATCAACAAATTCAATGTACATCTCTGTGCATTAATATTTTCACTAATTTGTCACCCAGGATGTGTGGGCATCTCAAATATTGTTCTCTTTGTGATGGCGAGATCTAGGAAACCTAGATACTTTCATGCTCCCTACACCAGCCTAAGAAGTGGGCTGCACATTATCCATGGGGATATTATCCAAAACAGCATCTTCTGGAAGATCTTCCCACTCACAACATGGCATTGTGTTAGGAGGCAAGCAAATTATGTGAATGCGGGCAAGGAAACTTGGTGCATTGCATGGCAGATATTGTGTAGCATTACATCGGGAAGACGAGTGCTGCAGCATGATCACTTTTGTTGGCGAAATGTGTGATTTGGTTCTGTTAATTTGATACAAGACAGCATCGCTCCAATCCTTTGGGACTAATGTGGCAAATTCTGTCTAATGAACTAGGCTTCCACAAATACATTGCCTACAGGATTCCTTCTCATTGAATCCCAAATAGGTTAGTATTCTGTGCTTTGCTTAAAAATTGAGGCCATAGGTTATTTCATTGCAGACTTAGCAATATTAATCTCAGGTGTATTAGAAACACTTATTACAGTTACCCAGCTCATCAACATTGTAATGATGGGCATTTCAGTATTTAAGTGGCCATCTTTTTAAGAGAGAAAGTAGTTGCTTATGAAACCAGGAAAGATGTGCCTTATACAAATGCTGCTTACATCCATTCAACGGGTTTCTCAGAGCTACCTGCACAGAGAGAACCTGACTGCATGCCTGTGGAAAATCTATGTGCCCAGGATTGCAGAGACGGAAACCTGATTCATCCAGTTGGCACCAGAGCACATGAAAATGACATTGACCATTCTTTTTAATGATCACATTTTTAACCTGCCCTTTCTCTAAAAATCTCAGTCATGAAAATGGTTTTCTCCTCCATTTTATTCTCACAACCCTGTGAGATAGCTTAGGCTGAGATTGGATAATTGTCCCAAGCGTGCCCTGTGAGTTTCATGACTGAATGGGGATTTAATCCAAGGTTGTTATCTAACACTCTAACCACTATACCACACACATTTTACACATTTGCTTTTTTTTGTTTTTGTTTGAAGTACGCTACCTGTCCTTGGTCTGCCATTTGAGATAGCAGGGATCAGTGCTGTATGGTGATCATTCACTCATGGATTCCACATATCATGTATATTGAATCAACACAATTACCATCCAGAAAACCTGGCTCATGGAAAAGCTATAATTTGTCTTCAAAACTAAAACTCTTATAGTGCCATCCTAAGCAGTAATACCCTTCTGAGTCCCTTGAAGTCAGTGGGCATAGAAGGGTGTAACTCTGTTTAGGACAGGATTGTTATATGTACTTGTAGGTTCAGCCATCATGCTCTTTTTCTGTCAGACTAACATCATGCAGCTCCTCCCCTTTTTTCAAATGTTCACTTTCCAGAAACTTCTTTTGATTAAAAACAACAAGCTGAGGCCTGCCTAATTTCCCCATTAGATTCTGTGTAGTATTTGCGTTCACTGGATCTTTCTCCAAGGGTTTTCTGTCATTTTAGAGAAAAAAACTATTGAATTTGCACAAATAATTGTACAGGCTCAGCCCTTCCCTCTCCCCATGCATCATTTCTAATGAATAATGCCTTACTCTCAGTGCCAGCATTATCTGATATGAGGTTTCGTTGGCCCGAGGGGGTAGGGTAGTGTCATCGTCATTTTGACAACTCCCTTCCCAAAAAGGTTGCTAGGTCTTTTAGAACTTAGGGGGATGATGAAGAGCATGAAGTAAGAGTGAGCATCTAGAGATCTGTCTGAATGATTAAGACCTTATTGTTATTTAATATGGGGAAGGATCTGCAGCATGTGCTCACTTTTTACTATGTTATATGTTTTGGTGGTGTGTTTTTAATTATGGATTGAGGGCTTTTTAGAGCCATGTTTAGGGTTGCTAACTTGGGGTTGTGAAACTCCTGGCAATTTGGGAGTAGAGCCTGGGGAGGGGGGTTGAGTGATGGGAGAGACCTCAGCAGGATATAATGCCATAGAGTCCACCCTCCAAAGCACCCATTTTCTTCAGAGGAACTGACCTCTATAGTCTGGAGATAAGTTGTAATTCTAGAAAATCTCCAGGCCCCATTTAGAGGCTGACAACCCTCATATTGTAGCACACACACTTCGAAAAGAAGAAAATAAACCACAAGATTGACCTTAATATTTTAAAAGTTATCACTTCTTAAACATTTTGGATGCAAGATTGTAATGCAGAAGAACTGTACAGAAAATCTGGTCTCCATGTACCATTTGTATAGCTCTCAATTTCTCCCCCTTTTAAAAAAAGGGTGCTGGTAGAACTTTTAATGTAACATGCTCTCAGTTTTACAATTCTCCATTTCTGTGCTGAAATAATATCAATGAATTGAAATTGAAACTATTAAATTTGCTGATATGTTGGCAAAGGTTTGCATATACAGTGGCTAGAAATTGAGGAAAATGTGGAATGACAAGGGGATAAAACCAATCAATATTTACAACATAATAATAAGCCTATATAAAAGATTAAGCATATTCAAGACAACTCACTTCCTACCCTGGTGCGCCTCCAGAGGGCGCTGCTGTGGAGGAAAGCCCAGATGAGGCAGCCACACCTCCAGAGAGTGTGCTGTGGTGGGAATCCCAGGTCGAAATCAGGCACAGAGCAGGCGGTAATTCATGCCCCCAACCTTCACCCAGCTGGGATAAGGAGGGGAGCAGGTGACAATGCCCACCCCACCTTCACCCAGGTGGGATCAAGAGGGAGCAGGTGGTAATGCCTGCCTACCCTTTACTCATTTGGGATCAGGTGTGGAGCAGGGGGCAATACCCGCCCTCCATCTTCACCCAGCTGGGATCAGGAGCGGAGCAGGTGAAAATGCCTATTCCTTCTTCACCCAGCTCAGATCAGGAGCAAAATAGGTGGCAATGCCCACCCACCCCCGTTCACCCAGCTGGGATCAGGAGCGCAGCAGGTGGCAATGCCTGCCCAGCCTTTACCCAGCTGGGATCAGGCGCTGAGCAGGTGGCAAGGCCTGCCCCTTCACCCAGCTGGGATCAGGAGCAGAGCAGGTGGAAATGCCTGCCCCCTTCACCTGGCTGGGATTAGTAGCGGAGCATGAGGCAATGCCCATCCCCCTTCACCCAGCCTGGAACAGGTGCAGAGCTGGAGGTAATGCCCACCCCCACCTACGCTTGGCAGGGATCGGGAGTAGAGAAGGTGACAATGCCCATCCCTTTCACCTGGCCAGGATCAGGAGCACAGCAGGATACAATGCCCGCCCCACCATTCAACTTGCTGGAATCAAGCACGAAGCAGGCGGCAATGCCCCCCCCCCACTTCACCCATCTGGAATCAGGCGCAGAGTAGAAGGCAATGCCTGTCCCTTCTTCACCCAGCTGAGATCAGGCGCAGAGCGGGCAGCAAGGCCTGCCCCTTCACCCGGCCAGGATCAGGAGTGGAGCAGGTGGCAATGCCCACCCCCCTTCACCCAGCCAGGAGCAAGTGCAGAGTAGGAGGTAATGCCCGCCCCCCCCCCATTCAACCGGCTGGGATCAGGCACAGAGCAGGTGGCAATGCCTGCCCTGCTTGCACTCAGCTGGGATCAAGTGCAAAGGAAGTGGCCATGCCTGCCCCCCGCCTTCATCTGGCTGGGATCAGTGACAGAGGAGGAGAGAATGCCCGCCTGCCCATCCTCCCCTTTCTAGAGCCCGTTGTATTTTTTCCCACAATGGGCTTTGTAGCTAGTGAATGATATACATTAAAAATGATACTTCAGATCTCTTTTTAAGATATTTGTGTAACTGAAACAGGAGCTTGGTCAGTCTAATACAGGGAGATTACTTGATGCTTACCAACTTGTAGCTCAATTGTCATTGCATACAGGCTTCCATGAATCTGGAGCAATTTGTTACCACTTACTTATGTGCTGCCCTGATGATGATGAAGGTATCATGCTTAAATAGCATTGCAATTAGTGGGACAAGTTAGTTGTGCTACCTTAAGTGTTTTTGATTTCAGAGGGAGTTGAACCAGATCTCTGGATTGGGACCCCGGTCTTCATTGTTTTGCCAGTTTGTAGAAGGTACTGGGGACAAAACCAGTTTCTTCCCTGTAAGCTATATATTTGGTCTGAAAGCACCTCTTTTGAGTTCAGATTGTTGATATTATTTATTATTATGAGAAAACACTAAATCATTTAATGCCAAATATTAATGGGCTGTTTTGCTTTCTTTTCCCTAGGGAATCAGTAGTCTGTTTAGCTCCCTAAAAGTAGTTAGGCTGCTTCGATTGGGTCGTGTGGCTCGAAAATTGGACCATTATATTGAGTATGGAGCAGCTGTCTTGGTTCTGCTGGTCTGCGTATTTGGTCTTGCAGCCCACTGGTTGGCCTGCATTTGGTACAGTATTGGAGACTATGAAGTTATCAATGAGGATACAAACAAAATTAGGAATGAAAGTTGGCTCTACCAGCTAGGAGAATCCATTGGATCGCCATATCAGTTTAATAAGTCTGGAACTGGAAAATGGGAAGGAGGACCAAGCAAGGATTCTGTTTATATCTCCTCGTTATACTTTACGATGACTAGTCTCACAAGTGTTGGATTTGGGAACATTGCACCAACCACGGATGGAGAGAAGATCTTTGCTGTTGCCATGATGATGATTGGTTGTAAGTATCAGAGGATTCACACAGTGTTTCAAACTGCAGGTTTTTCCACAAATGTATTTCATGCATTAGTCACTTAGTCATATGTTTTCAATGGATTTTAATGGAGAATTTAGCACATGCTTAAATCTCTTTCAGTTAAATCAGAGATGTATCAAAATGCTTAAATTTGCCAACATTTTAAAATGAGGTAGTGCTAATGTTGAAGAAGAAAACTTAAAGTTATGCCAAAAATCTAGAGTTCTCTTGGTCTTAGTAAGTTCTTCTGTTCTTCTGCATAACCAGTACTTAGAAATACAGTATTTAAATTAAGCTGTTTAAAATGCTGATGCTGTAGAATCCACAATACATGAACTTCAGTCAATAGAAATCCCTAGTTTACATGATTTGATTGTGACGGTCCCCTAAACATATGATCAGATGCCAACCTATACATATGTAAAAAACATTGTTATATTATGGGATAGGTTTAGTGCTGGAGGGGACTGGGCAAAATTAACTCTAGTGAAATCCCCCTGCATACCCATACATGCACAAACAGAAAATTACTTCTGGAGGAGAGAATAGACTATGATTCCTTTGTGGACCTTTAAGTCCTGTCAGCATTGCTAGGATTGGAAAGGAATCACACTCTCTTCCTTCTGTCTATGCACATTTCTCAGCAGAAAATTAGAGATTCCAAAGAGGTCCCTTTAATGTATTTCTCATGGGATGGGGACTCAGGGGAAAGGAATGAAGATTCCTTTACATTCCTTAAAACCTGTCAGTCAGGGATTGGCAGTTTGGCCTCCTAGGGCTCAAATAGCTGCCTGACTATGCCGTTCCCTGATTCCAACCATGTGCAGTTATAGAACACTAAGTGAAATACTCTATAAAGGTTCTGAGCATCACCTCATCTTGATTCAAAGGATATACTGGATGTTACCATTGAAGTATAAGCATTTTTATAATCCTTTGTAAACCACAGATGTTTGATATTGCTAACATTGTTAAAGAACTCCTTTGATTACTACAAAAATGATGATTTATCCTGTATCCATAAAGTAACCAACATGAACAAACATCTAGCACACTTGGTCATTATCTTTATGTAAAGATAATGAAGAAAAAAAATCAAGTGGATAATTGCTTACTTCATTTCACGGAAAGAGATTTTTGTTTGTGTTATAAAAAATATCTTTAAACTCCAATATTCAAACTGCCCTATTAAACCAAATGGTGGTAGCAGTAGAGTTTGTGTACTAAAATTTGGTTTCTAAATCACTCCCTTGAGAACATGTAATAGGCTGTTCAACAAACAGTTCCATATAAAACAGCCATGCTTGCATCTGTCTCGATTAAATGTGCTTGTTTTAATGCACAATCATTGCAACCTTTTGAGTCTCTGTTTGCAATGCTCTGCAGCTGACAACCCCTATTGTATACAATCCTGAATTTTAATTGGAATAGCCAGGAGAAATAGTGTAGCCTTTGGAGCACTGGCAGCATTAAGATGAGATATCTGTGCTGTGCTAGTATGATTAGATTTACTTGTTTCAAACTTTAGAAAGAGTGAATGTTGTAGAAAGGAAGAGTCTGTAACATCATATAAGATGCCCCTTGTGGAATTACAGCAGATTGGGAAAAAATACTGGATTTTTAAAAAAGTATAAAATGCTAAGAAAGTAGTTATGATGAATGTACCTGAAATATTATGACATCTCTGGCCTGAAACAAGTCACTTACCTACACCAGGCAAAGCAATACCAGTATAGTGTTCATACAATGGCATTGTAAATGATTTTGAATATTTTCCACACCTATTACAAATACTGAAATAGGTTTTCTGTGTAAACCAATTTGAAACATGAAGCTCATGACTCAGACAGAGAGAAAGGAAGGAGGGTGGAATTTAGCAGATAATACTGGAGACCTCTTGAAAGAGATTAAGCTGGAAATTATCTTGACGTTTGAGATGTTTTGATTGCACTAGTGGTACAGAATAAAGAAAAGCAAGTGGAAAGTTTCTGAACTGTTGAATAGAAAAATGTTCCCTGAAAGGGCATTTATTGATTATACCCTAGCCCATTCCAGATGAGGTATGTTGAATGTACTTGTCATGCATATGTATGGGAAGGACCAGAAGTGTGGAAGCAGGCTCTGCCCAACCTGTGTAACTTGTTGAATTGTCAGAACAGAGCTGGCTCATGCACAAATTTATGTGCTTAGTG
The DNA here is from genome assembly GCF_028583425.1 of Eublepharis macularius. Taxonomy (NCBI): domain Eukaryota; kingdom Metazoa; phylum Chordata; class Lepidosauria; order Squamata; family Eublepharidae; genus Eublepharis; species Eublepharis macularius. The sequence goes on from NC_072790.1 coordinate 193,455,096, forward strand.
TTCTCTGCATGCATTTTGGATTCTTCACTAATACTGCTTGCTGGGATGGCTATTTAACAAGGGCCTTGTGCAGGTAGGCTTAGGTGCAAGGAGACCTCCTTGAGGGGGAGCTGGAGGCATGGAGCATTTACCTTTGGTCTGTAACTAGTGGCCACTGGTATGCAAGCCCCACCTTCCACCTCCTTTTCTTTTTCATAGGTACTGGTTGCTGGGATGGCTATTTAACAAGGGCTTCATGCAGGAGGCGTGAGCCTCTTGGCATGAGCTGAAGGATGAGAGCACAAGGGTCCTTGGCCTGAGGTGCACAGCTGGGGGACAGACATTGCTTGCATGAGGTGCAGGACATGAGAGGAGAGAAAGAGCTCCACTAATTTGTACTGCTTCTGGGATGGAGGCAGCACCTGCTGGACACTGCTTACTTAAATATACAATGGTTATAGCCCTAGACTGTTGTCTGAGTTGAGGCTACCAGTTGAGGCCACCAGTATGTTTGATATCTCCATATGTGGTTTTGGGGTGCACAAGAATTTCCTTGGGAATTTACTATCCAAGTACAGATGGAGCAGATAGATATGGAGGTGGGACTTACCAAAGGTGACCAGTATCAAGCAACAATGCTCACTGTTTATATAACCAGCATTTCAAATGCTGAAAATGAGGCCACTTCTGCCTCCACTTCTACTCTAATACTATGCAATAGTATCTATCTGTTAGAAACAAGATTGCATGCATTGCTGGCATGTTGCAGGAAGAAAATGATATGGTGTATCTGTCGTAACTAACTCCTTCTGGCTATGCGGTCCTATACCAATCTTGCTATGGTAGCTGGAAAGAAGGAGTTGCTATTATTCTTTGAGAGTCCTTCAATTTCTGCCAACTTCAAGCTATAGCTGGTATTGACTGTATGCTGCCGTCTTTGGGAACTAAAGATATATTGGGTATTCTGCTTGTTTACTGACCACCCAGCTTCCCAATAAGCAGACTTTCTGAGTTGGCAGAGCTGCCAGCAGATATGGTGTTGGGAGACACCTAGACTTTCTATTCTGGGGGACTTCAACATCTATGCTGAATGTTCCAAGACAGGTCTGGCCCAGGAATTTATAGCTTCCCTGGCAACCCTGGATCTCTCTCAATTAATGACAGGCATGAAAGAGGCTGCACCTTGGACTTAATATTTTTGCACTGAGCCTTTGAGGGAATGTCTTGTTTCAATGTTAGAGATTCAGCCTGAACTGTGGTCAGATTATCATCTGCTGAAGGCAAGAGTGAATATGGCCCCAACACCCCACAAAATGGGGGGTCCAGTTAAAATGATTCACCCACAAAAGTTCATGGATCCTTCTGGATTCCAAAATATCTTGGGAGATTTTAGAATTCTGTATGCATGTTCTATGGAAGCTGCTATAGGAGTGTGGAATACAAAGGTCCTTGAAGCTATTGACACCATTGCTCCTTGTTGACTCTTCTGGCCCTTGGGATGGAAGTCAGCCCCATGGTTTACCACAGAGCTGGGTGACCTAAAGAGAAAATGTCTAGAAAGATGCTGGTGGAAAACTTGCGGAGAAACTGATAGAGCATGCTACAGAACCTACTAGAGGACCTATGAAGCAGAAATGAAAGTGGCAAAGAGACGTTATTTCTCAGCAATCATTGTGTCAGCTAGCTCATGACTATCTCAATTGTTCAAGGTATCTCAACACCTTCTAACCCCTAAATCTGAACCATTACAGTCTCAGGAACAGACAATTAGCTGTGAGGCCTTGGCTAAGTTTTTCGCTGATAAAATAGCACAAATACGGTCTGATCTGGATGCTAGCTGTAATACAGACGAGATAGAAGAAGTGCTTAATACACTATCTGGCTCACATATGGACTGCCTTGAACCAGTTACAGTGACAGATCTTAACAGGATCCTGACATCTATGAAAGCCTCTGCTTGTGTGCTTGATCCTTGCCCATCTTGGCTGTTAAAATCAAGTAAGAACCACATAAGTAAACAACTGAAGTCATTTGTAAATCAATCGCTAACTCAGGGCACCTTCCCCTGGGGCTCTCAAACAGGCGGTTATCCACCCGCTAATTAAAAAACCATCCCTAGACAAAAATACATGGCCAATTATTGCTCAGTCTCTAATCTGCCCTTTCTGGGCAAAGAGATTGAGAGAGCAGCAGCTGACCACCTCCAGGTCTTCTTGGGTAACTCTAGTGCTCTGGACCCTTTCCAGTCTGGATTCAGACCAGATCATGGGGCAGAGATGGCACTAGTAGCTTTAGTAGTAATAGACGATAATCATCTGAATATAAACAAAGGCCATGCCTCCTTATTTCTCCTCCTGATCTGTCTGTAGCCTTTGACACAGTAGACCATGCCATCCTGTTGAGGCGTCTACAGACAGAAGTGGGCATCAAAGGATGTGCTTTGGACTAGTTTAAATCATTTCTCATGGAACAGAGTCAAAGGGTTGCCATTGGAGATCAGCTATCTCCAGAATGGGAATTATCTTGTGAGGTTCCACAGGGCACAATCCTGTCTCCCATGTTATTCAACCTGTATGTAAACCCTTTAGAACTTTTTCGCAGCTATGGATGGGTTGTCATCAATATGCAGATGACACCCAACTAGGAATGCCAATCCCCTGCTGAGAATGGGGGATCCCCTGTTCCCACCTCCCCCCCTGACCCCACTTACCTGGCCAGTGAGGGCCATGCCCTCTGGGGCGCCCCCCAGCAGTGCAGTGTGCCCCTGTGTCCCGCTGTGGTGCACTTCTGCGCCCCACAATGGTCCCATTTCTGGCTGAATCAGGCCCACGGGGGGGGGGGGGCAATTCAGCCCTGTGGCGAGCACAGGAATGCACGCTGGGCCACCCTTTGACCCGCATGATGATGTCACTTCCCGGAAGTGTATGCACACAAGAAGGGACTGCGGAGAGCATGGAGGGTAAGTGCCAGGATCCAAGTCCCCCAAGTGACCTGGCAACCCTAAACCCAACTCTATATCTCACTATCCAGGTCCCTACAAGAAGCAGTAGAAAAATCTTGGATCGCTTCCTGACTGCTGTGCTCAAATGGCTGAAAATGAACAAATTGAAATTAAACCCTGACAAGATGAAAGTGATGCTCATTGGGAAGATGGAGATCTTGAAGAATATTGTACTCTCCACTTTTAACGGAGTTTGTCTGACCCTTTCAGACTTGGTTAAGAGCCTAGGGATTATACTGGATCCAATTCTACTAATAGAAAAGCAAGTTAAAACAGCCACCAAAAATGCTTTCTACAACTTCACTCTAGTCTGGAAGATGACTTCCTACCTTGACATGGTTGATTTGGCTACCTGGATCCATGTTATGGTAACATCAAGACTTGACTATTGTAATGCACTATACATAGGTCTCCCATCTAAGTTAACTAGGAGACTCCAGTTGGTGCAAAACACTGCGGCTTGACTTTTATCAGAATTGAGCAGTGGTGGCCCCTGTCCTGTGGAACGGCCTGTCTGAGAAGGTCAGGAGATCCCCCACTCTCCTGGCTTTCTGCAAATAATGCAAAACTGAATTATTCAAAAGGGCTTTTGAATAAAGGTCGTCTCAAAGAGATGCTTCACTAACAAGTTAGGGACCATTGATTTCACCATTGTGTTGCCGTACATACTATCTATTGCTTTAAGTATGTGCTCCTATGTACTACCTGCTGCTTTAAGTATGACCTTACTGAGTAGTTCTGTGTTGTCTAATGTCAGTCCTAGATTAGCTTATGCTCTGTTCCAACATTTCTTCAACTCTGCATTGGATTTTTGCTAATGTTATATGATATCTTTGTAAACTTTCATTTATTTACTTTATGGCATTGTTTATTGAAACATCTTTGATACTGACTGTACTAATCTCACACTATGTAACTGCCTTGAGTCTCATTGAGAAAGTTGGACTACTAAATAAATAAAATCTGAAAAAACAAGGTTCTTGAAAATGGAGAGAGCCCTACATGCATACCACTGAATCGATGTAGGTAGTATTCTGACCTGAAAGTAAATGCACGTAGGTCATTGGCCATTTTGAATGACCTATACTGTTCCTCTGAAAATTGTTTCATTATCTAGCAGAATGTAGGTAATTTTTGAGGTTCTTGAGCATTGGGTGCATCCCCATAACCAATTCCCATAACATCACTTGTAGGATAAATAAAACTGCTCTGCCCTCACTGAAACGGATTGGATCCTGCGGAGGATTTCTGCAGATGGAGGGGGCAATTTTTGCCAATTCCTTCTCCCTCTATAGACCTCTGACTTTTCCCCATGAGCAGCATTTGGGGGGAATTTTAGGCTGCAGTGGGAGAAGGGAGGTAAGAAAGTCATGTTCCACTGATAAATCTCTTACATCAGCAGAAATTACTATTGGATCTTTATCATTAGGACAAATGCTTTGCTGGGTTGGTTGTTCATAGAAATGGCCCCTTGTTTGCCATCAATGGTTACCAAGGTTTTTAAATCCAGAATTTGCATATGTCCATTGGTAAGCAAGTAGCCTGTGAGTGTACTATTGAATATTTTGCTTCCTACCTCCAAGGTAAGACATTGCCACATGATTGCATTCAGATTCTGGAAGTCAAGCTGTGCTTTGGAGACCGTGAAATTTTTTAACAAAAATATTTTTACTTCCAACAATGCATCTAGTATTAGCTGTCATTGTTATATTTATATTCTGCTTTTTCAACTCATCAGGTCTACAAAGCAACTTATACCTAAAGATAGTACAATATTTTTATATGGTAGAATTAAATGAGATGGAGAGAACTTGAGCCCAGTTCACAGAATAAACCTAAACCTCAGTGCTGCTACTACTGACAATGTTTTGTTATATCATGTAGTCAACCACTGTACCTCTGATGGTAGAGAAACATGAAGCAGGGTCTCTGTAGGTGATTCAGTGCGCAATCGTAAGCTGATCTACTCAGTGTCCTGTTTTAGTCACTGGTACTTCCTCCCAAGAAAAGTGTTTTTAAGATTTCAGCCCTAACTATACAAGTAAGCTCACATAAGGAAGCCAAATCTTAGTGGTTGCATTGGATTCAGTTGCCTATAGGAAGTATCAGAGAAACAGGACTCCTTCAGCTACCAGTCCTGCAGACTTTAAAGATATGATTCAGAAAACTACAGCCATATGAGACTGCACTGTTGGTAATGAAATGGCAGTGATCCATATATGCACTGGGCAAGCTTAGATCCATGGCATTCCATAGCTAGCAATGCAAAGCCTATATATTTGGGGGTTGATGCTTGCAGCCTATTTCTGTTCCAGTGATTTCATGAATTTTTACTAACTTTGATAGAGAGCTGGCCAACCTTAGCTGATTTTGTGGTGATGAGTTGCAGTTCTTTAAAATGTTATAGCTGACTTTAGAATGGATACAAAATATATCTTTTCTATCAAGTTTTATTGTTAGGACTTCCTGTTTGGGATCCATGGAGGTCTAACGCAGCTCCACTTGCGGAGCTGACCGGACTGCCGTTTTAACCGGCCGGCGGGGTGAAAATAGCCCGCGGCCGACTGCTCTCAGGCGGGGAGCAGGCAAAGAACGCTCAAGACCCTAGGGTGAGCTAGATCTCGGATGAGGGGGGGCTCTATACAACGAGTCTCCCCCCGATCCTTGAGGTCCCACCTTGCGACGGGTCGGCTATAATCTCTGCGGCAGTTTTGGGGCCAATTCGGCTGGCATAAGACCTACATACCCAAGCATCGATTGGGGGAAGAAGCTGAGAGGAGAACTTAAAATCGAAACAGCGATTACAACCCGAGAAAAGTGAAGAGAAGGTAAAGATCATTATCTTCTGAGACGGGACAGATTGATAAAAACAGAGAGGAAAAAAAGTAGATTTTTAAACTGCAACAGACTAGTGAAAAGGAGGGGAAGACTCGGCAGGAATTGAATTTAAAAAGAGACTAAGTTTAAAGAAGTTATTAAAGAAATGGGACTATTGTTTTGAATACCTGTGGCTTTGGAGCTGTGAGAAAAAGACACCATCGCGAGATCTGCTGTGGGAAGACGGGAGACAGGAAGTGCGTAATAACAATAGAGTGGCTGGAGAGAAGCGGCCCTTGCTGGAGGGCAGGAAGTAGGGAATCGCCATTTTTGAAAGGGGAAGGGTCGCGGCTTCAGCGGAAGAGGAAGTAGGCCATCTTGGATTACAAAATCATAGAGAAACCATAGAGAAAAGACGCCCGACATTTTGGACTCTTTAAAATTTAATTTCTATAAGAAGACCGGGACATTTAAAATAGAAAAACGTTAAATTTTACGCCACGGAGTTAAGGAAGAGAGCGGATTCGTGGGAGCGAGCTAAAGCAAGCCCCACGATGTCAAAAAAAGAGTGGCAATCGGCAATAGAAAACCTGGATAAAAACCTGGACAAAAAACTTTTAGATATGATTAAAGAACTTAAGGACACGAAATTGGAGCTGATAAAAGAGGTTAAAGAGGTTACACAGACAGTAAAATCGGAGCTGTCAGAAGTGAAAAAAGGTATGGAAACAATACGAAGTGAATTACAAGGAACGCAGCAGAGAGTTAAAACAGTAGAAGACGCGATGGAGAATTTAGCAGACACGCAACAAACAGAGATGAGATTGGTGAAGGGGAGAATGTCAGTTGCAGAAACTAAACATATGGAGAAGCAGCTACGTTTTCGTGGCTTGCCAGAAGTGGAAGGAAAGTCAGCGCAAGAACAGATGACTGAGGTGTTGGCTGAGTACCTGGGGAAGGAGGAGGAGGAAGTTGTGGCTATCCTAGATGTGGCATACCGTGTGAATTCGAGAATAGCAACCCAGAGGAAACTACCAAGAGATGTGATTGTGCAGTTTACAACACGAAATATGAAAGAGAGGATTGTGACAAAACAGTTTCAAGATCCATTGGAGATTGATGGCAAGACGATTATTATAATGAAGGAACTGCCCAGATCAGTGTTACTGGACCGGAAAAAATATAAAGTGCTAATTCAGATTTTGAAGGACATGAAAATCAGGTACAGATGGGAGTTACCGGAAGGAGTGTCCTTTGAGTTTGGAGGGGCCAAAAAACGCATCAGATCTGAGCGAGAGATGGAGCGATTTATTAAGGACAATGAAAAAGACTTACCAACAAGATCATGAGTATGGAGTGTAAAGTATTATCTTGGAATGTAAATGGACTAAACTCACCGAATAAGAGGAAAAATACTTTTCACTGGCTACTAAAACAAAAATGTGACATTGTTTGTTTGCAAGAGACCCATATCAGAAAGCAGGATGTAAAATATTTAAAATCTGGAAAATTGGGCAAAGAATATGTAGCGGCCTCCAACAAGAAAAAAAGAGGAGTGGTGTTGTACATAAAAGAGGAGCTACAGCCAAAATTTGTTATGAGAGATGTGGAAGCTAGATTTGTAGCAGTGGAATGTATTTGGAATTTAAAGAGAGTGTTGGTAGTCGGACTTTATGCACCTAACGGTGCAAAAGAAAGCTTCTTTGAGGATTTAAGGAAGCATTTAGACGATCTTGCATACGACCAGATAATTCTTGCTGGAGACTTCAATGGAGTGACAGACTTGGAACTAGACAAAAAGACTACAACGGCACAAAAGAAAAGAGGACTATTACCAAAGCTTTTTTTTGAGTTGATTCAACAAGAGACTCTTGAAGATGTATGGAGGAGAGAATATCCTAAAAGCAGACAGTTTACTTTTTATTCTGCAAGGCATTCTACATTATCAAGAATTGATATGATCTGGGCCTCAAAAGACTTAGCATTATGGACTAAGGAGGTAGAAATAATGCCTATGGTAGGCTCAGATCACAACCCAATTATGTGGAAATTTGGAAAAAAGAGAAAAAGGAAAGCATGGAGAATAAATGAGGACTTGTTACAGGAAAGAGAGAATATGGAAATACTGAGAAGAGAGACAAAGTTTTTTATACAATACAACGTGAATAAAGAAGTACCAACCAATAAAGTTTGGGATGCTTACAAGGCGGTTGTAAGGGGCATACTAATGGACTTAAATGGTAGAGCAAGAAAGAAGAAAGAGGAGAAAAGACAAGAGATTGAGGAGAAAATAAAAGCCAAAGAAATACAGCTAAAAAAGAGACCAGGGAAAAAGAAGGTATACCAGGAAATTAAAATACTTCAAGAACAGCTAACAGCAATGAGCAATAAAGAATTGGAGTGGAATCTCAAAAGACTGAATCAAAAAGCGTTTGAGGGTGCTAATAAACCTGGGAAGTACCTGGCATGGCAATTGAAGAAGAAAAGGGAAAAGAAGATAATAAATAAAATTTGCGAAGATAACAAAACGTATTTGGAGCAGGCTACCATTAGTAGAGCCTTTTATAAATTTTACGCTAAGCTGTATAATAAAAAAGAAGTAAACAAAGAATCAATAGCGTCATATTTGGAGAAAACCAAACTTCCAGAAATCTCGGAAGCTTGGAGAAATAAGTTGAATAGTGAAGTAACTGACGAGGAAATAAGTAAGGCAATACAATCTGCAAATCTAGGAAAGGCGCCAGGGCCAGATGGACTTACGGCTAAATTCTATAAGACAATGGCTAATGAACTGGCACCATTCCTAAAAGAGGTGATGAATGGGGTTTTAAGGGATCAAAGGATTCCAGAAACTTGGAGTGAAGCGAATATATCATTGATCCCAAAAGAGGGCCAAGACCTGACTAATGTGAAAAATTATAGACCTATATCGCTACTCAACAATGACTATAAAATTTTTGCGAAGATATTGGCGGAGAGATTGAAGGGGTGGCTCTCGGAAGTCATAGAGGAGGAACAAGCAGGCTTTTTGCCAGACAGACAAATAAGAGACAACTTAAGGACAGTGATCAATGCTATTGAATATTATGACAAGCGTTGTGACAAAGAGGTTGGTTTCTTCTTTGTTGACGCTGAAAAAGCGTTTGACAATTTAAACTGGGACTTTATGTTTGCCACTATGGAAAAGCTACAATTGGGAGAAAGATTCATCAGAGCAATTAAGGAAATTTATAGAGACCAGACTGCAGCAATTGTGGTGAATGATGAATTGACCAAGAAATTGACGATAAGTAAAGGAACAAGACAAGGTTGCCCGTTATCTCCATTGTTGTTCATTTTAGCATTGGAGATTCTGATGATACAAATACGTCAAGATGATGAAATTCGTGGAATAAAAATAAAGGACTATTCATATAAGGTCAGAGCATTTGCGGATGACATAATGTTAATTGTAGAGGACCCATTGGAGAACATGCCAAGAGTGATAGATAAGATCAAGGAGTTTGGAGACTTGGCAGGTTTCTTCATTAACAAAAAGAAGTCAAAGATATTATGCAAAAATATGACTAAGCAGAAACAACAATTGTTAATGGAAACAACGGATTGTGAAGTAACAAGTAAAGTGAAATATTTGGGAGTCGAATTAACTGCAAAGAACATAGATCTATTCAAAAACAATTATGAAAAACTATGGACTCAGATAGAGAGAGACTTGATTAAATGGAATAGATTGAATTTGTCATGGTTGGGCAGGATTGCAGCAGTTAAGATGAATGTGTTACCAAGAGTAATGTTTTTGCTACAGACAATACCAATCATCAGAGACTCCAAACAATTTGAAAAATGGCAGAGGAAAATATCAGATTTTGTTTGGGCAGGCAAGAAGCCTCGAGTGAAAGTGAAAGTTTTACAAGATGTAAAGGAAAGAGGCGGAATGCAACTGCCCAATCTGAGACTTTATCATGATGCAATCTGCCTAGTTTGGTTGAAAGAATGGATGACATTAAAGAACAAGAAACTATTAGCCCTAGAGGGATATAAAAAAATATTTGGATGGCATGCATATTTATGGCATGACAAAGTAAAGGTCAACTCGATGTTCCTGCATCACTTTGTTCGGAGAAGTCTATACATAATCTGGAAGAAGTACAGAATTTATCTACAAGAAGGAACCCCTTTGTGGGTGGTTCCATATGAGGTGATAGACCCGAGAGCTGTTGATAATGAACAACAATGTTTAACGTATAAAGAAATAACTAAAACTGAAGCATCCAAACTTAGAATAAAGACACAAGAGGAACTATCACCTAACTACGATTGGTTCCAGTATAGACAGATCAGAGACTTATATAATTCGGACTCTGTAAAGGGAGGTATACGAATAGAGAATTCGGAACTAGAGCAGACCCTTCTTAAAGAAGATAAGAAAAGAATATCCAAGGTATACCAAGTACTGTTGAAGTGGTATACCGAGGATGAGATAGTTAAAACACAAATGGTGAAATGGGCTATAAACTTTAATAAAGAAATAACAATGGAGGCATGGGAATACTTGTGGAAAACTACAATGAAGACAACGACATGTATTAATATCAAAGAGAACATTTATAAAATGATCTATCGTTGGTACATGACACCAAAGAAGATTGCGCTAGGGAATTTGAATACTTCTAATAAATGCTGGAAATGTAAGAAGCATGAGGGCTCCCTCTATCATATGTGGTGGTCGTGTGAGGTAGCCAGGCAGTACTGGGGGGAAATAATAAGAGAAATGAGTGAAATTTTACAATTTCAAATTAATAAGAACCCAGAACTCCTGCTACTGAACTTGGGAATGGAGGGAATTCCAGCCCAACACAGGACGTTGATATTTTATATGACAGCAGCAGCTAGACTTTTGTATGCGCAAAAATGGAAAGTACAAGAAGTGCCAACTATTGAAGATTGGACTTACAAATTGCTGTATATGGCTGAAATGGATAAGATGACAAGAAAATTGAGAGATCTGGACTCAGGGCAGTTCAACACAGACTGGGAGAAGCTGAAACAATACCTGGAGAAGAAATGGGAGGTGGGAGGAAAACTGTGGCAGTTTGAGAACTACTGAAGTATTGAAGTAGAGGGGGGAGACTTTACCGGGGGGAGAAGAGATAAATGTGAATTAATAAGCAGTCAGATTAATAGATTGACATATATATAGATATATATAGGTTAACAAACAGAACATAGAGAAAATAATTAATTATAAGGACTAAATATAAGGAGCGATTAACTAACAATATTTTCTTTTTTTTCTGACAAGTTTTGTACCAAACTGAATGTCTGAAGATATAGATGGGTCAAATTGATTGACTACGTGAGGAGAGATATATAGAACTATTATAAAAAGATAGAATGAGTAATATATATAGAGAATAAGTCAAATTGTTTGATATAAACGAATGTATGATCTATATGGTTTATGATATATAGAAATATCTGAAATTGAAAAATTGGGATAAATTGTTTATCTAAGATGGAAACAAAGACTTACAGTTTGGGCATATAATGTTAAAAATAGTTAAGGATGTACTGCTTAGAATAATGGAGAATATACATTTGTTTTAGATAGAGGAAGCTAATAAAAGTAAGGGAAAGGGGACAAAGGGTTGGAAAGCTGTTGGAAGTCAACAAAAAGGGGGGGGAAAGGGAGGGGGTTAGAGATGAAAAAATTGGGGAAAATTGAATGTAAATGTGGAAATAATGGATTCTAACCCAATAAAAAATTTTCAAAAAAAAAAAAAGTTTTATTGTTAGCATGTGCTAATAGGATCTTTGATTTGCCATTTTTAAACAGTCTTCAGCAGAGAGCTTGGCATGTGATCTCAGATGAAACTGACATAAAACGTTACCTAGCAATTGTCTTTTTCATGTTAATTTCTTATATTACTTCACCAAAAGGGCTGATGATATCCAGTGAACTGATTAAGTGGGTTTTACTGAAACAGAGGTGAGAAGAATGGTGTTCACTGTCCGTCTTCTGTGCAGCCCCACATGGGACTGCGCCTGCGCAGGCCTACCAACCGGATTTTTCTTTACTAGTCAATGTCCACTAGGGGGCGCACGTCCGATCCAATGCGCATGCGCGGCAGTTTCCCGCCCGAGCAACATTGGGCGACGTCGCCCCCTTCCCCTCAGTTTCTTCTTTGCCGCCGACCGGTTAGCAGCTAGCTGTCCGCTGTCAAGAAGTTACTTTTCTATGAGGAGAATCGTTGTCTGAAGAGATGGCTGACAAAGCTTTGTTTAAACATTGTTTGACGTGTTCCACGAAGATGACAAAGACGGATGGACATTCCGTTTGTTTGGAGTGTTTAGGAGAAAGTCATATCGTGGAGAAATGTGAGCATTGCCGGCGCTTTACACCTAAGGCCAGGGCTGAGAGGGCTAATAGATTGAACGCCCTACTTTGGAAAAGGGCTATGAATGCTTCCGGGGCTCCGGGTACCCCTCAAAAAGGGCCATTGCCGGTTAGCGGGACGGGTGAAACATCGGTGCCCGAAAAACCCGCTCGCAGCTCCATCTCCACTCCGCGCTCCCGCTCGCCGGGTCAGCCCCGTCAAGCGCCGGTTCCGGCTTCGGATCCGAGCAACACCAAACTCGGATCCACCTCTGATTGCGGGAGGCTGTCGGAGTCGGATCCGACTTGGAAGTGTCGTCATCGATCCAGGTCGCCCTCGAGGTTGGAACCATCTTCTTCGACTCCGAAACCGAAGAAGAGGACGTCTTCGGTTCCGAAGATCCCGGCTGGGTCGGTTCCGGAGTCATCGGATCCGACGCCCCAACAATTGTCAGTTCCATCAACTAAACCGGTTCCGAAGGCTTCAGACCAACTATCATCTTCGGATCCGAGGCCTCCGAGTCGTGATGGCGGCCGTGCCCTACCGGCTCCAACGGGCAAAAAGACTAAGACGAAGTCGAAACATATGCAGTCGACTTCGGCCCAAACTGAAGAGGTGTTATGGGAGAGACCTGCGACTCCATCTCCGCACCTGTCTCCTCCCTCTCCCCATTCGGAAACCGGTGGGGATGGTAATCTGCCTGATGCTCCGCCTCTTCCTTCCCGTTCCTGGGTGCACTGTGGGCCCACCAGTGGAGAAGAGCCACCTTATCGTTCGCCTTGGAGAGGTTTTGAGGGAGACGGCTCCCTCTATGAGAGGTCACACCGCTCGTATTCCCCATCCTTCAACAGAGATTATTGGGGTGATGTAAGGAATGATGCCTCTCGTTATGGGTCCCCCGGCCGGGGGTCACCTTATCAGCATGGCGATCCTTACCAAGAGCCGAGTCCTAGTCCTCCATCTGACCCTTTACCAGAGGACATTGTGATCGGGACTGGTCGTATCTCACCGACAGATGATTATCGGCTCTACACGGAACAAATGGTCCGTATGGCCCGCTCCCTGGACATCGACATCTCGGCAGTTGATCCAAAACCGAAGGATAAGATTCTTCAATACGTCCAGTCTGGGAATCCGCAGACCATCTCGTTCCCGTTTACTGAAGGTTTGGTGGACATAATTAACACCATATGTGAGAAGCCAGCGACAGTTTACCCTACGTCTCGGAAGCTGGAAGCGTTATATAAAACCAGAGACGATGTCTGTACATATCTGTTCGCTCATCCACCTCCCTCTTCCCTCGTTACGGAAGAAATGCAACTCCGTCCTCGCCAGGGTTCCCACATTGTGCCCACTGACAAAGAAAGCAGGAAGCTAGACTCGCTGGGCAAGAAGTTGTACTCGTCTGCGGCTCTCACACTGAAAATTTCCAATTATTCGGCCATTATGGGGGCTTATCAAATCTTCTTATGGAACCGTATGGCAGTCTTCATGGAAAAACTCCCTGCTGATCAGAGGGTCTTGGCCAAGGTTGTGCTTGATGAAGCGCTTCGATTGTCCCGGCAGCAAATCAATGCGGGCCGTGACACGGTGGACACTTCCGCAAGAGCGTTGGCATCCTCCGTTGTGCTAAGAAGGCACTCCTGGCTCCGCACTACGGCACTCCCGGTGGAGACGCGTAACAAAGTGGAGAACCTGCCTTTTGAGGGCCAATCCCTCTTTTCCACAGAACGGATGAGTATCTTTCGCAGAAGCGTAAAGACCGGCTGACGGCCCGTTCCTACGGGATCCTCCCCCCCAGGCAGTTCACCGATAACCGTTACCAGTACCGCTCGTTCCAAGGCTACCGTGGTCGGCAGCACAGATACCAGCCGTATCCACGTTATGGGTCCTACAGACCTCCCCAACCACCTGTGAATGCTTTTCAGCACAGAAGGCCTAATTACCGCCCCAGACGCACGCATCAGGGCTCTGATGCCAAGGAGTCAGCAACTCAACCCAAGCAGTTCTGACTAGGAGTGGAACAGTCCGTTGTTTTTGGTAGCAGATTGGCTCGTTTTGCCTCTGCTTGGGCGGAAATTACCCGTGATAGTTGGGTTCTCAACGTTATAGCTGTTGGATATAAAATTCAATTTGATGCTTACCCCGTGTTGTCTCTTCCTGGTTATGCAGTGCACTCCTTTTCTGATAAATTACAGACGGAGGTTGTAGAGCTTCTGCATAAAGGAGCGGTGCAGGAGGTGCTTTCACAGGACTCCTCCTGGGGGTTCTATTCTAGGATGTTCCTGGTAGACAAGAAGGATGGTGGTGTCCGGCCCATCTTAGATTTAAGAGAATTGAATAAACTCGTTCTCGTTAAGTGGTTCAGAATGCTTACTTTAAATACAGTCCTCCAATTAATGCCGGAGGGCATGTGGTTCGCTGTTCTGGACCTCAGGGACGCGTACTTTCACATCGCCATCCATCCTGACCATAGGAAGTACCTTAGGTTCCTGTGTAATGATAAGATCTACCACTACCAGGTGCTCCCGTTCGGCCTCTCATCGGCCCCTCGGGTCTTTACAAAATGTATGGCCGTGGTGGTGGCGTATTTGAGGGAACAAGGGTGTACCATCTATCCCTACCTTGATGATTGGCTGTTAGCGGCTCCCTCTGCCGATGCACTTCGGGCTCAAATTGAAATTGCCCTCGGTACCTGTTTCCGGTTGGGACTGCTGGTCAACCTAAAAAAGTCTAACCTTACCCCATCCAGGAGAATACTGTTTATTGGTATGGAACTGGATGGCGTGGTAAATAGGGGTTTTCTACCCAGGGACCGTGCATTAAAAATTGGGAGACTGGTGAACCTCTTCTTGAGGTGTAGGTTTCAGTCAGTCACAACTATACAAAAACTGCACGGCCTTATGGCTTCTTCCACGGCAGTTACCCCCATGGCCCGGTTGCACATGCGACCTCTTCAGTTGTGGTTCCTTTCTGTTCACGATTTTGAACATGGGTCCCAGGGCAAGCGGTATTCCGTCCCCAGGGGGGTCCTTCGCTCCTTGCAATGGTGGCTAAGTGAATCTAACCTTTTACGTGGAGTGGGTTTTGGTTCGGTTCAAACTGATATTACTATTTCGACCGACGCCTCCACGATAGGATGGGGGGCCCAGTGTGGGTCCCTTAGGGCACATGGGATCTGGTCAGAGCAGGATAAGAGTGATCATATTAACCTGCTAGAACTGAAAGTGGTACGTTATGCCCTTATTGCTTTCACAGACACGCTGCACCAGAAGTCAGTTCAGGTACTCACGGACAATTGCACCACGATGTTCTACCTGAACAAGCAAGGGGGCACTACCTCCAGGGTACTCTGCGACGAGGCCAGTCGAATTTGGACCTGGGCCGTGGAGAGGGACATATTCCTGCATGCAGTCCATATTCCAGGCACCACGAATGTGATCGCGGACAAACTGAGTCGAATGCGATCCGAAAATTACGAGTGGACTATAGCAGACTCCTACCTGAATACCATCTTTTTGGACTGGGGGTTTCCAGATGTAGACCTTTTTGCCTCAGAGGCCAACAAGAAGGCTCTACAGTTTTGTTCCAGGGGAGGGCTCGGTCATCATTCCCTAGGGGACGCATTCCAGATACGCTGGACAGGGCACCGGTTTTATGCCTTTCCCCCCTTCCCCCTGTTAGCTCGAGTGGTCAGCAAGGTTCAAAGGGATGGGCCTCACATGATTCCAATAGCTCCTTTTTGGCCCAGACAGGCTTGGTTCCAGCATGTCATGCAGCTGTCCCAAGGGTCATACCGTCGGTTCCCTCTGAACCCGGACCTTCTGTCCGACAAAGGAGTGTGGTATCACGACCTGCCCAAACTCAGCCTCACTGCTTGGCACATTCAGGGGCAGAGGGGATGTCTGACAGGGTAGCTGAAATCTTGCTCAATGCACGTAGAGACACCACTCGAAGATCGTATTCAGCTAAATGGAATCGCTTTGAAGCCTGGGCTGCTGACAATGAAGTGAATGTTTGGGATTGCCAGTTGTCTTCTGTTTTTGAATTCCTTCTGTCTCTAAAGGACGGGGGACTCTCTAATTCCTCTATTAAAGTTTATTTGGCTGCAATTTCAGCATTCCACCCTAAGATAGATGGGAAGACGGTGTTCTCCCATAGTTTGTCAAAGTCTTTTTTAAAGGGGTTATATAACATGTACCCACAAGTGAAAGATGTTGTTCCCCAGTGGTCACTACAGATGGTGCTGACTGGGCTTATGAAATCGCCCTTCGAACCACTGGCTACTTGTGACTTGAAATGGTTATGTTGGAAGGTGGCCTTTTTGGTAGCCATTACTTCTGCCCGTAGGGTTAGCGAACTGGCGGCCCTGAGATGTGACCCGCCCTTTTTGAAGGTCCATCAAAATAAAGTGGTCTTGAGACCTGACCTTCGTTTTAGACCTAAAGTTTCCACTCAGTTCCATACATCACAGGACATTGTGTTACCTGTTTTTTTTTCCTGACCCTTCTGGTGCTCCTGAAAGGACCCTACATTCCTTAGATGTTAGAAGGGCTATTTTATTTTACCTTCAACGTACTTTGCAGTTTAGATGTGCCAAACAACTGTTTGTGTGCTATTATGGGCCCAGGAAGGGAAAAGCTGCTACAGCTCAATCAATCTCTCGTTGGGTTACCCAAACTATTAGGGCATGCTACTCTCACGCTAAGTTACCTTGTCCTTTGGAAGTAAAAGCCCATTCCACCAGGGCGCAAGCTGCCTCCGCGGCTTTCCTCAGGGGCGTGCCCTTGCATGATATCTGCAGGGCGGCGACGTGGTCGTCTTCTGACACGTTTGCCAAACATTACGCACTAGATGTGTGGGAATGTAGAGAGGCTGCTGTGGGTCAAGCAGTGCTTCAGTTCCTCTTTCACTGAGAACACATGCCCGCCTCCTGGGTAAGTGGCTTGTGAGTCTCCCATGTGGGGCTGCACAGAAGACGGACAGTGAAAACAGAGTTGCACTTACCGTAACTACTGTTCATTGACGTCTTCTGTGCAGACACACAACCCTCCCTCCTACCCTGCTGTGTTCTTTCAGGTAATGTGAAGACATTCGGCGGCAAAGGAGAAACTGAGGGGAAGGGGGCGACGTCGCCCAATGTCGCTCGGGCGGGAAACTGCCGCGCATGCGCATTGGATCGGACGTGCGCCCCCTAGTGGACGTTGACTAGTAAAGAAAAATCCGGTCGGTAGGCCTGCGCAGGCGCAGTCCCATGTGTGTCTGCACAGAAGACGTCAATGAACAGTAGTTACGGTAAGCGCAACTCTGTTTTGTATTTGCTTTTGAATATAAGTTTCCTCAAATGTAATCTAGTTTGCGTGTGTTCCAGTTGGAATAGGAGTAATAGCTTAGTTAATATTTATCCAAGCTGACTGTATTTTATATGTTCAAAATATTCAGATATCTCCTGCCATACTTTGTCTGCAACTTGTTCACAACTGAAGCAAGCAAACAAAAAAGCTTATGCAAGGATGCAGAAGCACAATTTTGGAATTCAGAATGGGATGGGGAGAGAGTTCAATGGGAGAGGCAAACTTCTCAGCAAGGTTTAAAGATATACTCTTTAGCATACTCAATAGGTTGCAAAAAGCAATGGTCCCATGTAGGGGTGCATGATTTGGTATTGATATACCACATATCCAGATAATGGCTAAATCAGTGTTATTTGGGTATACCAAATCAAATTTGAGAATCCCAAATAAAATCAGAATACCAAATACATTAATGCCAGATAAAATGGAATTATCTGTCAAACTCAGCTCAGCCAGTTTAAACCAGGGTGGATGCTTCTGCAAGCTGTTTTTGTTACTTTGTTTCGAGGGAGTGTGAATGAATTAGTGAATTAGTAGCCAATGGAGGTGGATTGGAGAGATAACTTTTTTTGTTTGTTAAAGACAAGAATTACTTGCTTTGTTGCTTCCTAGTGTTTGTTTATATATAATTAAGAGTTGTTCTTGTGGGGGGGGGGAATTGCTTAAGCAGTTGCTTATTTACTTGTTGCTTCTTGTGAGGTGAATTGCTTAAGCAGTTGCTTGCTGTTAATTTACTTGTTGCTACTTGTGGGGAGGAATTGCTTAAGCAGTTGCTTGCTTGATGTTTATTTTCTTGTTATGGTGTCCCTTGCTTCAGTTTGGTTTTGGTGGCATTCTCTGGTTTGATGTTGGTTTCCCCTTCTTTTCTGGTGAGATTCTCCGATTTGACATTAGTTTGGTGGGTAGCTGTGTTAGTCTGCAGTAGAACAGCAGGATTTTAGTTCAGTGGCATGTGTCTGAACAAGGGAACTCTGACTCTCAAAAGCTTACACTCTGAAAATCTTGTTAGTTTCTAAGGTGCCACTAGACTCAAATCCTTCTGATTTAACATTGTTCTGATGGGTTTCACCAGTTTGACATTGTTCCAGTGCTTTGGTTCTGGTGGGCTTCTCTGGTGTGATGTTGGTTACTTTGCTTCAGTTTGGTTTTGTTGGGTTTTGTTGGTTCAATTTATTTTGGAAGTGGGACTTGCACTGGTCTGGCTTTTGGTCAAGGGTTGCCTTTGCTTAAGGTTTCTTTGCCCTGGAAAGCCTTGGAATGTTTTCCTCCACAGGAAACAATAGAGAATGGCTGGGGGCAGCTTGATCAGGGGCCCACAGAACTGGACCCCTGGGGTCCAATATTCCTGAAACTTGGGGGAGGGTCTTTACAGGAAGGGCTAGATTCTTGGCAAATTTGGTGGAGTTTGCTTGAAAAATACCCCCCTTGGTTAATTTCCTTCATAGGGAATAATCAACAAATGTATTTGAGATTCTCAGATAAAACTGAATCCAAATACAGAATCTGACCCAGATATCATGAATACTGAATAGTTATGGTATTCTTGATATCCAGACCTCAATTATACTGATTTTCTTTTCCTGCACACCCCAAGTCCAATGTGGCACCTTCCTGAGGGCCCCTCATATGGCATCCAGCAAATCCCAGAGGAAGTCTAACTGTGCACAGCCTGACCACAGGGGATGGGAAAGCAGGATAGATGAGTGCCAAGCCCTGCCATTGAGTCCTATATCTGGTGCAGTGGATGTAGCAAGGAAGGTGCTTCACCAGCAGCTCAGGGATCCATCTGCCATCACCAGTGCCTGGAAAAGCTCCGTGAGAAGCAGCAGGACAGGAGCTTTTGTGTAGGCCACTAACCCATGCCTCTGTTCCTGAGTAACCTGAGATGGAACATGCTGAAGAAGGGATGATCAGACTGAAGGGTAGGGGGTGGGGAAGATGAGAAACTGGCATGGATGGAGAATGAGGGAAGGAACTAGACAGAGATGAGGTAAAGGAAGGGAATTTAAAAGAACAGACAAAGAGAAGGATAGTGGATATTTAGCAAGAAGGAGGAGAGAGGATGATGCTGAGGAGACAAAGGAAGTGGAGCAAATCATGAGTAAGGGAAGGAGAATGCAAAAAGATGGGAGGCTGGAATTTGGAGGGGGGGTGCCACCTGGCCCTAGGGGACCAATAAATGTTCAATTCTTCATCGTAGGAAGAGGAATAGGTTGGAGGAGTTTCATGCCTGAGGAAAAGGGGTTGTGAACAGATTAATACAGATCACAATCCATGTAGTGTGTGTGTGTTGAGTGGGAGGGGAAATTACCCTTTCACCACTATGATAGATTCTTGGGAAGTATTAAGTAGACACACATACACCCTTTCTCTTCATAATATGACCAGAGGTTTTCAGTTCTACAATTAAGTATGAACTCCCCAGCCAGACAGGTTATGGATAATGACACTGAAAAGAAAAAAAAGGGTGGGGGGGTTAGAGATGGGTAGAGAGAGAGTGGAATGGCATACCAGGTTGGTTGGTGAGCTTAGGAATGTGCTATATTTGCCTCAGCTCCATTGATGGGCCATTGCAGCCATGGAGGGCTTTCTAAAAAAAAGAGTGTCAAAACAGTATGAGTCAGAGCTTCCCTGTGCCTTTGGTGGCTGCAGTGAGAACTGCAGGAAAAAACTAAAATGCATTGTCTGAGTGAAGGATGATTATAGCTTTACTGGACCCTCAAGCTGATGTTGGGCCCCAGAAATTTTGTCCACACTGTCCTCCTCTCTCAGCTGCCCTGCTCTCTTCTTTCATAATGCAATAGATCCTACTCATGACCTTTGATGCTCTACCATCAGCCATCCAAAGGTGTCCTGCTTCTCATACTGTTCTGCCTTCCTTCCTACCTCCATATGCTCAGAATTGCCTCTCAGAATACCTATGTAATGAACCCTTCCTCCCTCAAAACCCCACCCTTTCTGTGGATTTTGGCACAACCATTTAGTCTCCATTCCCAGCTGGAATTGAACATAACTGGAGCAAACACCTTTTTTTTATTGCTTAACACCATCCCTACCTCCTCCTAGGGTTGCCAACCTTCTAGTGGAGCCTGGAAGACTCCTGGAACTACAGTTCATCTCCAGAAAACAGTGCCCCTGCAGAAAATATCTTCGTTGGAGGGTGGACTCTATAGCATTATATAACAACAGCATTTGATTTATATACCACATTTCAGGATGACAACACCCACTCATAGCAGTTTACAAAGTATGTCATTATTATTCCCACAACAAAACACCCTGTGAGGTAGGTGGGGCTGAGAGAGCTTCTAGAAGCTGTGACTGACCCAAGGTCACCCAAGCTGGCTTCAAGTGGAGGAGTGGGGAATCAAACCCGGCTCACCAGATTAGAGTCCCACAACCTTAACCACTACATCAAACTGGCAGGTGGTCTGTAGCAGACTCCAGATTGTAATTGCAAGAAGATTGTAATCTCCTCAGAGCATGGATTTGGGTTCTTGTATTCTATAAATGAATGACATCTATACGAATGTTTGATAATTTCTAACCAACCATTCCATATTTCCAATCTCTCACTTTCCACCTTCCCCTAACATCCATTTTGACCTCCAGGAAGATGATGCCAGAAATTACAAGACCTGTATGAATAAAAATAATTCAGGACTGCAATATTTCTTTAGTATTGATGACAACATTTTTTTTGTTTCAGTTTTACCCTGTAGCTCATTTGGCATCTTTTCACCTATCCATAAGGTAATCAGGAATACCTTAAATTAAATACTCAGTTTTCTCTTCATGTAATATGTCAGATATTTTTCATGGTATTTGCTATCTGGAATGTGATTTGCCTTAACTCAGTGCTGGTTTATAGAAGATTCTTCTTTTTAAATAATGATTGTGGCTATGGTCATCGTTAGGTATCTCTCTCCACTAAACTGCCCCTGTTTTTAGTGAGGTAATTATTCCTTCAGGGTAAAAGCTCTGAGTCAGAACCGGACCAAGGTTTGCATGCAATAAATAGATAATACCTGAACATTTCCGATCAGTCAAAATAATGTGTTCAGACAGTTAGAAATAAAGGTTAGAAAGTGTAGCAGTGGAGGTTTGAAAGGTCACACTCATGGAAATACCTGCATATTGGCTGGAATAATAGACTTCAGCAATGGAATCCATGAATCAAAGCAAAGAAAACAAAAAGAACAAATAAGGTCCCCTCTCCCTCCCATCGACCTCATTAAATGTTAGTATTAACATAATCATGACTGTGTCCTAGAGGGAGGCAATGGAGAGGTTGTGAAGACATGACAGCAGCACTATTTACACATTATTATTGTGTTGTTATAGATAGGACAGCAAAGCTGAGAAGCTGTACTGGTGTAGTCCCCCAGGGGCCAGTCACAACCAGGCACTAGAGTCCAGTCTAAAGGTCAAGGAATCCAGGAAACAGGCAAGCTAGTTCAGCCCAGGGGCAAGAGGTCCAGATAACAAGTTCAAGTTGAGCCCAGGGTCAGGGGTTCCAGAAAAGCCAAAAGTCAGGTCCAGACAGAGTTCCAGAGAAACAAGTCCAAACCAGTCCAGGGTCAGAGGTTTCAGAGAAGCCAAAAGTCAGGCCCAGTCAAAGGGTCAGCATTCCAGTGGTTAGGTAAGAGCAAGGCCAGTGGAGCAGCCATAAAATGTACTTGTTGTGTCCACGAACTGCTGTTTCTCCCAGCCATTTTTATGGCCAAGTCCTAGTGAGCTAAACTCCCAGCCAATTACTTGGCAGTCATCCTGAAACTACTCATCCGTCTCGATAGTTAACAGTTGACAATGGCTCATAAGCCTTGCACTCCTCCTACATTCTTACAGCTTTACACATCTCTGACAGCATTGGCACTGCAAGAGTGTAGGATTGCTGGATGGACAGGGAGTGGCTTCTGCAGCCTTGTTGACCACTTCAGAGTTCCGCTGATGCAGTTTCAGCTGTAGGCTGTGCTTTCTGATCTCTTGTTGATCTTCGTCTGACTCAGGTCAGCTGCAGCTGGGTCAGTTTGAGGGCTGACTGCAGGCAGCTCTTCGTCTGATAAATCGTCACTGAGCACAGACTGAAGCTGACTTATGGCAGAAGCAGTGTCATGCCCAAGGCCCAGGGGTGCTGTTTCAAGGCCACTCTTGAATATATTATTGTAGATAACATTTTGAAAAGGCAGTGGAACCCAACATAATAACTATAGTCATTTTTAAATTTTAAAAAAATTGTAATAGTGTATAGAACCATTTATAAACCATTTATTATGCAGAAATTGTAAACAGGACAAGGGACACTATCTCATATAATCTGAAGCACTGAGGGGTAGAGGCAGCATTTGTTAAATGGCAGGATTACCTACTAAATGCTAAGACTAGTGTAGTGAGTTTCATTCCTGAACCTGGAAATCCTAAGGTCCAACATTCACTTCTGTGACCTGCAGATGGTCCTGCTGATTTGTCGAAATCCAGGCCCAGCCTTCCTTATCAGGTCTTATGCTCTCCACTCCAACCATGACTACCTTTGGTTGCTGGTGAATTCACAGCATTAACTCCAGGCTGGGTGCATGCGTAAGCACAAGGTATACTATGGAAAGGGAGGGAGAGGTATTGTTTATCCACTAGCTCTGTCCAAAAACAATCTCAAGGGATAGCCTGATATCATGTTATCCAGGAGTGTGTGTGTGTGTGTACTGCCCCTTCTTTTTGCTACCAAGGAACAGGGATGATTGGGAAAGCTAGTTGTCTGTGATGTCCAAATACCAATTCTTTGATTAACTGGAGTTTACCTCCAGGGTTTGGATCCTACCTAGGCCGAATCCACACTACATAAATTTTCCCGCAGTTTTCCAACTTTTTTTGCGCAAATCTGAGTGCTGTTCACACTACCTGTTTTCCATTCCACAGTTCTCTCGCTTCTCTTTCGGTTTGGTTTTCATCGCCAGTTACTGGTCTATTGTGGGAGTTGCATGGTGGACGTGAATGCCTAGAAGCAGATTTCAAGTGCCTTTTCTTGAAACCACCCCCACTTCCGTTTCTCTACCCTGAATAGGAAACCCGTTCCTAACGCGTCGGTTGGCTTATTGTCCCCGCAAATGCTCTGTACTCCATGAATGCTGGGATTTCATAGCTTACTTTGTTCTATTGAAAAAAT
Source organism: Eublepharis macularius (assembly GCF_028583425.1). Taxonomy (NCBI): domain Eukaryota; kingdom Metazoa; phylum Chordata; class Lepidosauria; order Squamata; family Eublepharidae; genus Eublepharis; species Eublepharis macularius. The sequence goes on from NC_072790.1 coordinate 193,478,784, forward strand.
TATTTTGATGTTGCCAGAATAAAATCTTGTTGCTGGGGAAAGCGGTTTGCAGAATTATATCCTCAGTGGCGCGATGCGGACCACCCCACGTTTTCTGTCCTTTTTAAAAAATTTTAATTTGATTAATGTAATATCGAAATTCTGCTAAATGTTCTTGCGCAATTCAGAATATCACGGAACACATAGGCACTACAGATTCCCTTTTTTCCGCGGCCACCGCAACTTCCTAAATCGCAGTATATTGCGATTTCAAAATAACAGAATTCTGTTTAAAAAAAATAAAAATAAATTTGGGCGGGAAGATTAAGCCCAGCCCACTAAGACGGCTTTGCCAACGGCTGTGTGAACAGTAGATCGCGCAAGGAATATGCAGTTTAAGCATGAATGTGAACAGAGAGGTGAAATTTGCAGGTTGGAAACACACAGAAGTTTTCCGTTTAAAAAACGGAAAATAGGTGAGTGTGGATTCAGCCCTACAGTTCCCACAGACAGAAGGATTTCAGTCTGTGGAAGTATGACTTACCAATGTACAGGCAAGATGAACAAGCTCTGTTTATGCCCATCTTTGGAAACTGGAGTTCCTTTGCTGCTTATCAGGAAGTCTGAATGTGGCCACATTGCGGGGACCAGGAATAGGCTAACTGCATGATCAAGGCAGTGGGAGGCCCAGAGTTTAATCCCATTGAGCAGGAACCATGTCACTTCTGTATTCTTCTGTTCTTACAATATTTATGATGTGCACATGTTGGAAATGTTTACAAAAGCAGCAGTTCCAGTTTAACTTCAGAATACCTGATCTTAAGGCACAGAAAGTGATACAAAAAATGAAACATTTTCTAAGCCACCTTCATTTATGTCAGTGAAATCTAGCTATTTCTCTGTCTGATTGTCACTCCACTCATTCAGCTGTGATGTAGGCCTATGAAATCCCAAAGAGCATAGAGAATTTTCAGCTTCATAATATTTAATTAAGAGTTTTATAATCCCAAACTACTCAGGTGAACTCTCAGAGCATGCTGTGTCTAATATAATAATGAATGGTATTGGTTGTGCTTAGCTAGACAGAATATTTAACACTTTATTAAACTGGTCAATAATGCCAAGGAGGATTTAAAGGCTCTTCTGGTTTGTGTGCTGCTCTATTTCCTTTCCTTGTTGTATGCATCTTATTTCAACAGATTTTTATTCTATAAAGGTTTCCCCCACAGAATTCTATAGCTGAGGTTAACTCAGCATCAGAAATAATATCTTTGCCTTAGCCTGCTGGTGGAAGGTAGCATATCATGAGGCAGTATGGATATGGAAAAATGCTTTCTGTTCCCACTTATGAAAATCTCATTGCAACCTGTTTGAAAAATCTGCGGGAAGGCCATGTGACATTTATGTTCCCTTTACTGAGACCCCATTTCAGATATAACATCCATATGCTCTGGGAACCTAAGATGAAATTACACTGTATATTTTGGATAGATCTTTACATTTTCTTTTTCTACCACAAATAAGGTGCCCCCTATTAGTCCCATAGCTCATGCCAGAGACAGCCACCAACTTGAACTCTGGCCCCATTTGGTAATGAAGCACAAAGGATCACTAGGGGTGCAGAAAGAATAACTATAACTGCTAATGATAAATGCCTGTTGTGATTATATTCACTGCATAAAATCACTAAGTTAGCCTTGTCTTCTTATAACTTTGAAGCTGGGCTGGAATCTTGTTTATCAACATAAACTGATTGGGGTGTATACTGTACCAGTTCAAAGTGAAATACTGGATTATAGTCAGCACCTGGGAAGAAAATCTGAACCAATTGATGGGAATTTGGTGTGAATCCAATACCAGGGTTACATCTGCCTCTTTAGTTGGGTAAAGCCTAACTAGACATCCCATGAAATTAGTTCCCAGATTGGTTCCAAGGTGGTTTCTGATCTCTGCCTTTCTTGGCCAACATACTGTCTCCCAGGAGATAGGCTTGCTTAGGTTCTAGATGATTAATGCATTGGAGTTGGGATGGTTCTTGGGGCCACATTTCTCACAAGTTACCCATGCCAATCTAGAAGTCCCATCCTTTGGATGAGGCAGCCAGGATGTATTGCCATGGGCTCTCATCACTAATATCTCCCATACATCCCTAGGTATAACCCAATCCCAAAGGCACTGCCTCAAGACTCCTAGCATTAGTCTGATTGCAGGAGCCCATATGGCAAATTCACAAAAAGCATATTCACATTTCCAACTCTCTGCAGTCCTCATTGTCTGGTAAGGCCATAACTCCCATTCTTATTGAGAACAATTGTTGTTTAAGAAAGCCTTGGGCCCCAGCACATGCTTCATCTCAAGACAACTCTTGTCACAATGCTTTGCTCAAGTTTTGAAAGGCATGAAGTGTATGGGCAGCTATGGCTGCAGTGATCACATTGCTGTTAGAGGTTGCCTTCATGTGTCAATGGTCTGCCCCAATGAGGAATCCCATTGACTTTTCAACCTGCCCCAAACATGTATCCAGTTCAGCCCACTTATTTATATTCCGAATTGCTGCTGCCAAATTGGCCTTATCCCACAGCATTCCTGTCAGATATCTTCTGTTTTGAGTACCTAGGGCCTAGAGCCATGTCCCACTTGAAAGTGGCACCCCCAAGAACAGCTGAGGAACTGAGAAGAAAGTCAGAATGCAGAAAGAGGCAACTGTACATCATCAATTCAGGATTGCCCACTGATTTTACTCTTTATGGTGTGACTCCAGTGCTGGTCACCATAGTTGCTGATCATATATTGCAAGGCCATTTCCTATGCCAGACCACTAACTGGCTGAGATGGTCCCATCATTATACAGTCTGCTCTCACTCTATCTCAGGAAGTTGGTGAGTGTCTTCTACTGCTCTGGTGAACTCCTCCTCCCATCATATTTGCCTTTCTTGGCAGCTTTAATGATGGCTGAATGGGCTACATTTCACAGAGGATGCATTCAAGAACAGACCATAACATCATGGCCTGAAGAATCTGCCTTCTACCCTATGATAACTAAATAACAACAACATTCAATTTATATACCACCCTTCAGGACGACTTAACACCCACTCAGAGCAGTTTACAAACTATGTCATTATTATTCCCACAACAATAATCACCCTGTGAGGTGGGTGGGGCTGAGAGAGCTCTGAAAGAGCTGTGACTGACCCAAGGTCACCCAGCTGGCTTCAAGTGGAGGAGTGGGGAATCAAACTCAGTTCTCCAGATTAGAGTCCTGCTGCTCTTAACCACTACACCAAACTGGCTCAAAGCAGCATACCTCTAAATATGCTATTCTGGGGACACATATATGGAGGTAGGGTATTGCCTTCATAATTTGCTTGCAGATTTTCCAGAGGCATATGGCTAGGCATTCTTAGAAACAGAATACCTAGAAATCTGGAAGAGCTGTTCTTGGCTTTAAAAGGGGGTAAGACAGATTACTGGAGGACAGGGCCATCAATGGCTACAAGCCATAGTGCCTAAAGGGATCCTCCCCATTTAGAGGCAGTAAACCTTTGAAACCCAGTGCTTGAGTTCTGTGCCCTGTTTGTTGGTCCTCCATGGCAATTTGTTGGTCTCTGTATGGCACAGAATGTTGGACTAGATAGACCAATGGCCTGATCCAGCAGGACTCTTCATATACTTTAATATTTTGATTGATATTAGGTGAGTTCTTCAGAATGCATGTGGTATTGTCTAGAAATAAGTACCACAGATTTTAAGGTGCCATCTGTCTCTGCTTTGGACAAAATGAACTTGCATCACAAACATATTTAGTACAAAAAGAATGCATTCTGTAGTCATAAATCCTATGGTGCTTTCAGACCTGACGCTGAAATCAGTTTTGCACTTTCCCCATCTGCAGCTGAATGTTTTATCTACATTAGCTCGAAAGTACATTCCATTTTTGAACAGCTTATGATTATTATTGACTTTTCAAATTCCATCCTTCCTCTACCTTGCCAACCTCTCTAATTATTGGGAAGGAGTACTTGGTCCTTTTGTGCCCCTGCCGCAATGTGAGTCACAGCAGAGAATGCAGGGTACTGTTAATTGCAGGCACTGTGCTCGCTAGATGCATGGGGGCTGGCAGTTCTGAGTTAATTGGTGATGCTGGCATGCTGCAATTAACCTCATTAAGGTTTGAATTACATCTAATTAAACTCTTGTCTAGGACAGTTGCCGTGTAATCCTTTTTTTGCTGTTGGGCTGTCCCTCAGTGGGGGTCATTCTGAGACCTGCTGGTTTTTGAGGCAGAGTGGGAGGATAGGAGGCTTTGATGTGTCATTATAGTTAGGCGGTAAAAAGCACCACCAACAGGGCAGGTTTTTTATTTTTTAATATTTCATACTTTCTGTTGAAAGTTCAGTGGAAGTTGAACTGCTGTTGATGGTGAAGATACTGCAGTTTTTAAATCTGTGGAGCAGTGATTCCCCCCCCCCCTCACACACACACACATGATTCTCCTGTGCATTTTGTCACAACAACCATCCTGTGAGGTGGGGTTAGGCTGAGTTTGTATGATTGGCCAAAGATCACCCAGCAAGCTTCCATGGCAGTGAGGACTCTGCCAGTTGTAGAAGATCAAGGCTGACCTTCTGCTTTCTTTCCCATTTGGGGGCATTAAAGTCTGGGCACAGTCAAAGGCGCAGAGTGAAGGTCAAGAATTCAAGGGCTCATGCCTGTGGCTCTCATCCTGAGGCTTTGAGTGAATGCTGGATCCCAAGACAGTGAGGTTGTATGCCTTTCATTTTTGTTGCCTGCTATTTGTTTGTCTAATTATATTTGGGGGGCTTTTTTAAAAAGCTGTTTTGGGCCCAAGTGAGGAAGAAAAGTGAAACAAATATTTAAATCAATAAATCATTCACACAAACTAATAGCTTCACTTTCTTAAAAGATCAAAGCCTGAGTAAAGCTGGAATGGACCACATAGCTACTTCAGTTGTTCTATGATATTGTAACTGGTTTTAAGTGTTTGTGTAATTATTTTCAAGGCACTTTCAGGGATGTGCTAAACGAGATGTCTTCCATACACATTTCTTCATTTAGAATACTTGTACCTTGCACTCTGCATAAAAATATTCCCAAGGCAGCCTTCAACGATAGGTTAAATTGGGTTTATTATTGATTGGGTTTCCCAACTTCCTTCCTTCCAGGTGGTAGCTGGAGATCTCCTGGAATTATAACTAATCTCCAGGTGACAGAGATCAGTTCCCGTGGAGAAAATGACTGCCTTGGAAGGTGGACTCTGTGGTATTATATTCAGTTGAGGTCTCTCCCCTCCTCAAACCCCACCTTCCCCAGGCTCCACTCCCAAAATCTCCAGGAATTTCCCAACCCAGAACTGGCAGCCTTGTTATTCATGCATTGGGAGACATGACCACGCTAACAATCCTGGCCTATATTGGAGAAATAAAAACCTGGAGCCCTTTGACTCGGAAGAAGCACATGGGGCTTATTGAAATAACACTGTAAAACATTCATATTTTGGATGATTGTGAGATGCTTATAAAATGTGAATATATAAAACACAAATAGAAAACTTTGAAAAGTATATAATCTCCCAAGTCTTTACCAGTAAATATCACATATTCCGTGTACTAAAAAACTAGCCTTATTGAATAAAAAGAAGTTGGGTGTGTGTGTGGATTTGTATTAATGCAGTCTTACATGACCCAAAGCATTCAAATTTGATTTTTTAAAAGTTAGTGTAATAAGTGCCATAAGCTAAATCTTTTTTTGCAATTTGTGCAACCAATTTCTCTGGAAATTTAGTTTCAAAGGAATATCTCTTATAACTAATAATTACCATGGAAACAGAAATGCTATATTAAAATCTGAAGCAAAATATTCTAGAGAAAGAGATATTCTCAGTCTAGGGATAGCTATCAATTTATTTTTACTGATTCATTTAAACTCCCAGTAGTATGATTTTGTTTGCTAGACCTGAATGGAAAACTCACTGACGGTTCCTTGGAAGACTATACTGTGGGGACACAGGAGGGGGGTTGGGTAGAGGAGATACAGTGGGACTTGTCACAGAACTAGAGTCTTTCATTTTTTAAAAAACAACCAGTACACTATCATAGGACCACTATCTAAATAAAAGAGGAAAATTCCAAAGACATTTTTCAGAGCAGTGAGTATATTAAATTTGTCTCCTTTTGCAATTGTTCTCAATGTGAGGGTTGCAAGGAAAGAAGAAAAAATTGCTAGGAAGCTTTGCACATGCTGTTTGCCAGATTGGCCCTGAATAGCAACATCTTTTTTGGAAATCATCTTGGGGTGGCTCCTCACAGGAGATATACAAATGACACCACATTACTGGCAGAAAATAGTGAAGACTTGAAATGACGAATGGAGAAGGTGACTAAAGGAGAAGGTGCCAAAGCAAGATTACAGCTGAACATCAAACTAATTACTATTGAGGAATTACACAACTTTAAAGTTGACAATGAATGAACCAGAATAGTTAAAGATTTTCTATTCCTTGGCTCTGTCATCAACCAAAAGCGAGAGAGTAACCAAGAAAGCAGAAGGAGACTGAGACTTGGAAGGGCAGCAATGAAGGAACTAGAAAAGATCCTTAAGTGTAAAGAAGTGTTGTTGGAGACCAAGATAATTGAGAGCCAGTGTGGTATAGTAGTTAGAATGTTGGACTAGGATCTGGGAGATCCAGGTCCAAATCCCCACTCTGTTTGCAGACAGTGGAGAGGGAGAGAGTTGCTGTTGGCATTTTGATAGAGTGCATTGGAGCTTGAATTTTCTTTGTGTGTGGTGGGATAGAGATCTACCCCTTCAAGTTCCAGGGCTGCTGCCAGGCTCTGGGCCAAGCTATTATTTATTATTGGTACCTTTCCTGCTGCCTGCTCAGGTAAGGTTTCTGGGAGTGGTACGGTAGGGATCTACCTCTTCAAGTTCCAGGGCTGCTGCCAGGCTCTGGGGCCAAGCTATTATTTATTATTGGTACCTTTCCTAGTGCCTGCTCAGGTCAGGTTTCTGGGAGTGGTGCAGTAGGGATCTTGACATGGATGATGGATGGAGGAGAACCTGCTGGCCCCCACGAACAGCCAACTACGAACATGTTCATGAACAGGGCCATGTTTGTGGTTGTTCATGAGTCCCTGTTTGTGGATGGCAACGAACAACGAACATCATGTTCATTTTTTTTTCTGTTCATGCCCATCTCTACTCATCACTCCTCTATTGCTTTCTTATTGCTAGCCTGTAGAAAGATATGTGTTGGGGGATTCGATTTCGTTTTCTCAGCCATGTCGGACGCTCCTCTTCGCAGGTCCGAGAGGAAGCGCCCGAGCACCCTGTCCAGGCGGCTGATCTGCGAAGATTAGCCCCCAAAACTCCCAGTGAGGGAGGCTGGGTCCGGGACGCTGCGGGAAGAGCCCCCCGGAATCAATGCGGGGGGTTAATTGCCCGTTTGTCCCTACGGAGGCCAGCAGACGTGCGCAGCGCCTCGAGTGCTGCCGGGCCATGGAAAACGGCAAAGAGCAGAATTAGGCGAAAGCCTGCAAGTAAGCGAATCCCTTCTGTTATTACAAGCGTACGCGAAGGAGTGGTGGGATCTGAAGCTAAGAAGGCTCGTTCTTCCCCTTCGCTGAGTTTCAGAATCCCCCCCCCAAAAATGGCAACAAAAAAACAAAGTCCCGCTTTGGGCAAGTCAGTTTCGGCTGCCCTGAAGGGAGAGTCGTTGGAGGAAGTAGTGCGGAGGGCGGTTGGTGAAGCCATAAAACCCTTTGTTGACAAGCTGAACGAAACAGATCAAAGGGTGGGCTTAATTGAGAGCGAAGTGAAAACCATTAAGGAAGCAGCGGGGGGGGGGCAGAGAAGTCTGCTCTGGAAAGTGCGTCACTCGTGAAGGCTACGAATAAAGAGCTTAAGCTGGTGGAGAACCAGCTGATCGGGCTACAAGTGGAACGAACACAGACAATTTTGCGCCTCCAGAATGTGAAAGAGGAGGAAAATGAGGATTTACGGGGTCTGGTCTCGGAACTACTGGCGACACCCGCGAGGGCAACTAAAGAAGAAGTAAAAAGCGCCATTTTGGAAGTCCGTCGGGCTACTTCAAAATATGCAATGAAGCGTCAGCTGCCTCGCGAGATCATCATTGATTTTTCATCTAAGAGGATCCGGGACACTATCCTATATAATTCATACAATGCAGATTTGGACTTTCTGGGTAATAAAGTTAAGATATTGAAAGACGTCCCATTTCTAGTTCGGAAAAGACGTTTTAAGTATAAAAAGTTCGCAGCTCTTCTGAGAGAACGTGGAATAAAGTACAAATGGTTATTTCCGGAAGGAATCTGGTTCAGTCACAAAGATCAAGCTTTCAAGATATTATCAGAAGATCAACTAAGGGATTTTGAGGATAAAAATCCGGAATTTCAGTGCACCAAGCAAGACGAAAAGGAGAAGTCTGAGGGGGGGGGGGGAGGAAACGAGCACTGCGGCTGCAGTTGCTCAGAGAGAATTGTGTCCGGGACCCAGGAGGGGAAGGAAAATTTAATTTGAATTTAAATTGTAATTTGCATTTAGTAAGGTCAACCACTCCATCAATATAACATAAAGCTTTAACTTTTGAATAATGGCAGTATGAAGGGAAAACATTTTGTGTAGCATAGTGGTTACATGTTGTAGTTGTTGTGTTTTTTTTCCCCTTCCTCCCCTTGTTCCCTTTCTTCCCTTTGTATTGTTAGTTAATGTAGTTAATAAAAAAAAAAAAAGAAAGATATGTGTTGGGGCATGTAAAGATTATATGTGTGTTATATGCTGTGAAGTCTTTATAAAATTCTGGGATGAGGGCATTTCTCCACAACACACTGCCTGTAATGTTCAAATAGCGAATGTATGTACATTTGGACCCCTTTTCCCTTTTAAAATACATATAAGGAGCAAATGCTTATCTGGGCCTGATTGCTGCTCAAGGGTATTTCACAAAAACTCCTTTGAGAAGCAGCCCATAGTGATAGAAAGTATGCACAAACCTTCAATGCTACCCCTTTCCCAATATTTTTGATACAACTCCATCAAAATGAAGCCTTTCAGCCTATCACCTGCTACTGTTTTCCTTGTGGTATAGGTAGCATGCTGACCTTTGCATGATGCTGTCCCATCCCAGTGACTTCCGGATAGAGTTTGCAGACAGGGATCAAGGATGGAATGTAAAAGTTTTGAGGAGGCAGCTGCTAAAATTGTACAATGATACAGAAACAAGAAAAATGTAGATATGTTTTCTTAACTATTTGGTTTGCATAAGAAAACTAACATCACTCTGCTATTCCTGTTGTCAGCACTTTTGATCTTAAATGACACTTCAAGGGTGTGAACTGGTGTTGAATTGCAAATAGAGGATGAAATAGCTTGTTGCTAGAGGTTCACAGAACAGTCAAGTAATGGGTCAGGAATAATACTGCTAACCATGAGAGAAAATAATTATTCATCTTCATTCTTCTGTGCCTCCACACATGGGGACTGCGCAGGTGCAGGCCAGCCGCTGGAAGATTCTTTACCGCTTTTTTGAGCTCCGAAGGGGCCATTGGTCGCGCGCCTAAGCGACCGTTTCCCGCCCAAACGGTCACATGCCCTAACAGCGACCAACGGCCCCTTCCCTCAGTTCTCTTCTTGCCGCCGCTTGAAGTGAACGTCCGCTTTGTAGCTCCATGCTTGTTTAGTGAATGTTAGGGATTTTTTCGGTATTGACTCGGATTTCGGACTTGACTATTCTTCTCTCGCTGATTTGGACTGGTTCTGGACTTGGTGTGTATTGACTTGGACTGTTTTGACAACGCGTATTGCCTGAGCCCCTAAATGGCCTCTAAGGCCTTATTCAAGCACTGTGCTCAGTGCCAAATGAAGATGGCCCAAACCGATGGGCATGATCTGTGTCTCTTTTGCCTTGGGGAGGGGCATAATGTCCCAGCGTGTAAAATCTGTCAGATGTTTACTCATAAAGCCAGACAGGAGAGATCCGCGTGCTTGAAGGCGTCGTTATGGCAGAAAGTGCTGGATGGAGAAGAAACTCCCAGACCCCCTTCAGTGGCGGAAAAAACTCCGTTATCCTCCCTAAAGGCTAGCCACAGCTCTACTCCTGCTGAAAGGCACTTTAGAGCGGGTTCGGTGGTGTCTGCTAAGTCAGTGTTGACATCTCAACCGACGAGTAAAGCAGCCTCAAAAGCGGGGTCGCAGGTGGCGATGTCCCCAAAATCGCCAAGAGAAAAGGTGTCGTCAAAATCGGATCTGAAGAAGTCGGCGTTGAGATCGGAGCCAAAGGGATTGGATCCTACTGTGTCGACTCTGATGTCGGATCCGAAAGCTACTGCAACTCCGAGACCGGAGGCTGCTGGTAAGAAGTCAACTACCAAAAGGGCTTCGGATCCGAGGGCCAGTTCGGAACCGCCGTCGAAGAAACCAAAGAAGTCCAAGCAGCGGCATTCTCAGTCCCCACGGTGCCGATCGGCTGATGATGTGGTGTTGGTATCTCCATGTACGCCTTCACCTCATCTACATTCTCCGGACTGTTCTGCTCCTGAGGATGAGGTACCGGATCCGGGTGCTTTTGTCGTGGTTTCGAGTGAACATCTTTCCCCGTCACCGGATCCGAGCCCGACTACCCATTGTTGGATCTGACAGGCAATCAGAGAGCCATCTCCCGCCTCTCCAGCCTTATCCACTCGGAGTCGACACCATTTATCCGAGGAGGAGAGCGCAGGTTCAGAGCGTTCCCTAGTGTCACGGCACTGACAGGCCTCCTATATCCCGGCCGCATACCGTTGCCAGTGGAAAGGGGCCCCAGCAGGGTATGACTCCTCGGATCCGAGGCCATCAGCGTCCAGGCAGCGTGAATGGCTACCTCCACCGTTTCCAGCAGACGATATGTCGGCCCCTGCTTCTGATGAGGAGGAAGCTGATGCTGACTACGAGTATCGATCTGGATCGTTGTCGGAACCTTCTCCAGATGACAACGTACGAGCTCTCCCTTTGAGGATCTCCGTATGTATGCTGACCAGATGGCCCATATGGCAAAGGCGTTGGAGATTGACGTATCTTCGGCAGTGCCTAAGACAAAGGATAAGCTCCTGTGTCGCATCTATGGTGATAACCCAGCTGCAGTGGGTTTCCCTATGTTGGAGGGCTTAGAGGAGATTGTGGAGAAAGTGTGGAAGGTGCCTTCAGATCTGCCAGCTACATCAAAGTGCATTGAGCAGATGTACAAGATAAAGCAAGGCACATGGCAATCCCTTATCAAACATCCTCCACCATCATCCCTGATAGCTGAGGAAATCCAGCACCGACGGTCAGGCTCCTCTTCCGTCCCGCCAGATAAAGAGGGAAAGAAGATGGACGCCCTGGGCAGACGCCAATACTCCATCTCGGCACTGGCCCTCCGTATAGCCAACTACCAAACCATCATGGCTGGCTATCAGTTGTACCTGTGGGAGAAGCTGGCATCTTATGTCGCTGACTTGCCTGCAGATAAGAAGGCAGTGGTGTCCCTGCTGCAGAATGAAACCATTCGCCTTTCAAAGCAGCAGATGAATGCAGGGAGCCATGCAGCTGATACTGCGGCCCGTGGTGTGTCATCAGCAGTGATCCTGAGAAGGCACTCTTGGCTGCGGTCAACGGCTCTCCCACAAGAGGTGAAAACCAAAATTGAGAATCTGCCATTTGAGGGGGATTCTCTGTTCTCCAGCACCACGGATGAGGTGTTGAAGAAAAAGAAGGAGGATAGGCAGATGGCTCGGTCGTTGGGAGTGACCTTGGCAGACAGGTCTGCATTCAAGCCACGGTACTCTGCAAGATACAATCCGTATCAGTACCATGGAAGATATCAGCACCATCCCTACTTCCAACAATACCCTGCTTCGCAACGCCATTTCGCTCCTGCGCAGCAGCCCAAGAAGCGTAGGCCTTTCAAGCCCCGTCGATCACAACCTCCTGCTCAGCAAAAAATCCTCAAGGAGCAGGGAGGCAATTCTGACAGACTGACCCACTCACAGCCCTGAATTTTTCGGACAGGCTGAAGCCTTTCTTATTTGTATGGGAGTCAATAACATCTGACTCATGGGTCTTAACAATTGTGAATAAAGGATATGGGCTGGAATTCACTGAACTGCCTATGTGTATTTCACCATCAAGGGCTGTGAATAATACCTCGGTTGAGCTAGAGGATGAGATCATATCTCTCTTGGCTAAGGGTGCTGTGGAGGAGGTGGCATATGAGGAGTCTGAGAAAGGATTCTTTTCTCGTTTCTTCCTGGTCCCCCAAAAGGATGGGGGTTTACGTCCCATTCTAGATTTAAGGGAACTTAATGCTTTTCTAAAAGTGACAAAGTTTAAGATGGTCACACTCTCTGCTGTAATTTCCTTGCTAAAGAAAGGGGATTGGTTTGCTGTCCTTGACTTGAAGGATGCCTATTTCCATGTTGGAATACTAGGGGAGCACAGAAAATTTCTGGGCTTCGTTTACAAGCATAGGGTATTCCATTATAGGGTGCTTCCCTTCGGCCTATCCACAGCGCCCCGAGTATTTACCAAGTGTGTGGCACCTGTGGTATCTTTCCTTCGAGGGAAAGGCTGTACCATCTTTCCCTACCTCGATGATTGGCTTATCGTAGCAGATTCAGAAGCTAAGCTATTGCAAGATGTGGAGTTAGTACTGAACACTTGCAAACGTCTAGGTCTCCTTGTAAATTTTGAGAAATCTAAGCTGGTACCTAGCCATACGGTATCTTACATTGGTGCCGTATTGGACTCAGTAGTGGGTAAAGCACTACTGCCTCAGGAAAGGGCAAGGTCTCTAAAGGGCCTGATTTCCATGTTTAAAGGAAATCGTTTCCAATCTGTGCGCACAATACAATGCTTACTGGGTCATATGGCAGCTGCTACCTCAGTGGTACCCTTTGCGAGACTGTGTATGCGTCCGCTTCAAAATTGGTTTGTGCAGAGGTACAATGCTCTGCAGCACCCTCCGTCTCTCAAATTCTCCACATCTAGGGTCATATTATCCTTGCTTAATTGGTGGCTGTCAGATGAAAACTTGTTTAAGGGAACCCTGTTTGCCTATCTGCATCCAGAGGTTACAGTTACCACAGATGCATCCTTGCAAGGATGGGGGGGGGGCTATTGTGGGGCTGTATGTGTACAAGATGTATGGTCAGAGAGGGAAAGACACCTGCATATTAACGTTCTTGAATTAAGAGCTATTTGTTTTGCACTTGTGTCCCTTGCAGCGTTTCTGCAGAACCGTTGGGTGTTGGTGCAGACAGACAACACGACTGCCATGTATTACCTAAACCAGCAAGGGGGCACAGCATCTTTGATTCTCTGCAGGGAGGCCACGCTCATTTGGGAATGGGCGATCCAGAATGGTGTGATGCTTCGGGCTATACACGTAGCGGGATCAGACAATGCTCGGGCAGATGCCCTCAGCAGACTACACATGTTGGACCACGAGTGGGAGCTAAACGAAAAGTACATAGGGCCGATCTTCCAAATGTAGGGCCAACCGAGCATAGATGTGTTTGCGACGTCAGCGAACACCAAGGCCAAGATATTTTGTTCAAGAGCAGGGAGCGACCCCCTCTCTATTGGGGATGCCTTCCAATTTACGTGGACCCACAGGTTGCACTATATGTTTCCATCATTCCCGCTAATACCAAGGGTGTTATGGAAAATAGAGAACGTCAATGCAGATTGCATTCTGGTAGCACCTTTCTGGCCAAGACAGGTGTGGTTCCCCAAACTGTTACAGATGTTCAATCAAACATATGTGAGTCTACCTCCCCGGCAGGATCTCCTGCTGAATGGGAGTTTGTTCCACCACGAGCCCAAGAAGTTGCACCTGTCTGCCTGGCGGATTCTACCCCGCTGGTAACTTATTCTGAGCAAGTGGAGAAGGTCTTGCTTTTTTTTTTTTAACAATTTTTATTGGATGGGTTGACATACAATTCATTCATATCTTACAAATACATTTCCCCCTTTGTCCCTAGATGCATCCCAACCCCTCCCCTCCCCCCTTTTCTGTGCAGACTCCCGACAGCACTACGGTCCCGTATTTTCTTATCATTTGTTCTATATTGCTTTTCCTTTATCCCTACTAACTAGAGGCAAAATCCTAACTTACCATTACTTAATACAATTCTATAACTATTAATAAGCTATTAAAAAGCCATCAGAACATATTTCTTTTGCTCATATACATTTCTTCAAACCATTCATTTATCATTCCCATTTTTTTTCTAAATACATTTAGCTTAATATTTTCCCAAATAACACTATAGATTAAAATTAACAATTTAACCTTTCTCTTATTTCCTTCTACAATTATATATAGATTTGCTTAGTATCAATTTGCATAGTTAACTTTCCGTTACATTTCCCAATTTTCCCATTTGTCTTAATTTGCTAATTTCTTCATTTAGCTCACGACATTTCATTTGCATCATACATCCCAATTCTACAAATAGACAAACAAACAATTAAAAAAAAACTATTAACAATTTTGCCTTCCTCTTAATTCCTTCTACCATTTTATATATAAATGTATTTAATATCAATTACCTAGTTAACTATACATTACATTTCCCTTATTCACTTTAACCTAATTTACTAATTCTTCAATTGACTTTTAACCTTAAAAACCCCATACATCCCACTTCTAAGAAATGAAAAATAAACTCTTCAGACTTTAAACTGTGGCCTTAGTCTTTTAAGTAACTCCCACTTGTAACTTGATTCTTGTATTCGTATTGCTTTTTTCGGCTTTCTTCTTCACTTGAATTGTTCTATCAATTGGTAGCTTCTTCCACTTGAAGTAACTGGGGATGGCTCTCTCTTTCATGCTTGTTGTTAATCCTTGCACTTGATTCTTTAGAAATGCTGATACGTCTTCATTCAGATCTTCTTGCAAGTACTGCTCCGTTTCTCCTCGCCCCTCGCGTTTTTGTTGTTTACATCCTGCTGTTTTGTAATCAATTTCTGCCACCTGCTCGTCTCCTTGAGTTGTCTGCCTAGTTGCTTGCTCTTCATCTTTCAGTTCCACAACTGTTTTAAATATATCCTTAGTGCTTTTAATTAAACTTTCTTTCATTTCCCTAATAAGTTGTATCAACTCGTTATGTCCCTCTGCAATTTTTTCTCCCAGTGATTTTATAGCTGATCGCATAGCAGCCTGCCGTTTCTTCTCCCCCCTCTTCAAATTTACACTAGATTTCTCCCCCACCGACATCTTCTTTATCTTTTGCTTTAAATATTCGTATTATTTTAATCTCACCAGATATCGGGCAGAGAGTCTCTATGGCAACTTTAAGGTAGTTCAAAGTGATGAATATCCCCTTCCTCTTGCCTTCTCACCGCTATATCTCGCGTTGCTTCTTCAGGGACTTCTTTGCTGCTTTACTTCCCTCTTCCTGTTTTCCAAATCAAGCCTCTCTAGGCAGTTCCGCTCGATGTTCTTCTTGCTCTGTTCTCTCGTGATGTTTACTCAGCCGTTCCTCCACCTCCTCCCTTTTTCTCACAGCCGGCTATCTCTCTCCAAACCGCAAGTATGCATAAACAAAAGTTATTTTCTCTTCTTTTATGCTTTATAATCCTTCAAATTTCAAATCTTCCTTCAAGATGTCTTGCTCCTGTCTTATTTTATCATCTCAGTCCACAATTTTCATTTTTAGTAAAGATTTTCCTTCTCTTTTTAAATCCAAAAGCCAAATAAAGTTCTTTTACCTCTATTTGTTCCGTTTGGGTCTTTCGTGCTGCCTCAATCATTACCCATTAGCCAAATCTGGTTCTGAAGCTTGGGTCCTGGCGGGCTTATGCCGAACAACAACTCAAAGAGTGCTGCAGAGATGTTAGCTCGTCCTTCTTCGAGAGTACCTCAAAGCGGTGTGGGAGATCCATTGTCCTGGACCCTCCCCCCCGCTGAGATCTCGCTCTGGAACTTGTAGTGTTCTGGCTCCTCTCCTACCTGGAGAGAAGTGGCAGCCGGTGATCTAAGCACCTGGCCTGTCCAAAACAGTCACTCTTGACGGTCCAGCTCCCTGGACCGCTTCAGCCCACCATTAGCCACCATTAGAAGTCTCCCGAGAGAAGGTCTTGCTGAATGCAAGGAAACTCTCCACTAGACGGACTTACAAAGCTAAGGTTGTACAGTGTTTTCACACTACAAGTCTCGTCAGTTTTTGAAGGGGATGTTTAATCTCTACTCACTGGTAACACCACCGGTGCCTCAATAGTCTCTCTCCCTAGTGCTATCTAGGTTGATGCTACCTCCCTTTGAACCACTAGCTACATTCCCTTTGGACTTATTGTCTTACAAGGTATCGTTTCTGGTAGCTGTAACGTCTGCCAGAAGGGTTAGCGAGTTAGTAGCACTTAGGGCTGACCCTCCATTCCTTCATTTTCATACAAATAGGGTGGTTCTGCGACCATGCCTTAAGTTTTTACCCAAGGTGGTGTCTGCCTTCCACCTGTCGCAGGAGATCACTTTGCCTGTGTTCTTTCCGAATGCATCTACCAGAGGGGAAAAGGCCCTTCACACTTTAGATTTGAGGAGGGCTTTAGCCTTTTATTTAGACAGGACTAAGGAGTTCCGTAACAGTCCCCATCTCTTTGTCTGTTTTGGGATTAAGGACAAGGGTCACAAAGCATCGTCACAAACGGTGTCCCAATGGATAGTGTCGGCCATTAGGAAAGCCTATGCTTTGGCCAGGGTAGATTGTCCATTGGAGATCAATGCCCATTCCACATGGTCTCAGGCAGCGTCATCAGCATTTATCAGGGGTGTGCTGCTGGTTAGCATTCGCAAAGCGGCTACGTGGTCATCTGCTGACACACTTGTAAAGCATTATGCTATGGATGTCAATATAGAGCAAGATGTTGCTGTAGCCAAGGCTGTCCGCCACTCCTTGTTCTCATAATGGTACACTGGAATGCCTTACTCCAATGATGAGAATGAAACTTTGTATATAGATATATAGATATATATTTTATTGACCAACTTTAATGGTTTTGAACAAGTTTTTTGTACTACTGCTTGTGGTATATAATAAAATAGAGTTGGACTTCATCCCGCCTTCCTTATTGTATAAAGCTTGGTACTCTCCCATGTGTGGAGGCACAGAAGAACGAAGATGAAAACAGGGTTAACATACCTGTAACTTATGTTCATCGAGTTCTTCTGTGCTGACACACATCCTTCCCTCCTGCCCCGCTGTGAATTCCAAATAATAATAATAATGATGATGATGATGATGATGATGATGATGATGATATTCTCTATATCTATGTTCGATAGCGGCGGCAAGGGAGAACTGAGGGAAGGGGCCGTTGGTCGCTGTTAGGGCATGTGACCGTTTGGGCGGGAAACGGTTGCTTAGGCGCGCGACCAACGGCCCCTTCAGAGCTCAAAAAAGCGGTAAAGAATCTTCCGGCGGCTGGCCTGCACCTGCGCAGTCCCCATGTGTGTCAGCACAGAAGAACTCGATGAACATAAGTTACAGGTATGTTAACCCTGTTTTCCCATCCTCCAAAAGGGTAGGATTTGGACATTCCAGATGGCATTAGTTGCCCTTCAGGGAGATATTAATATTTCTGGATGTTGAATTAAGTTTCCATTGTTTGATTATTTTAAATGTTTCTTGTGCATTGAATTGTTTCAGGTGGATATAGGGTTATCAGGTCCCTCTCACCTCCCGCCGGGAGGGTAGGGACACTTGGCACTGTCCATGAGGACCTTCTTAGCCAAAATGGCCCCAAATGCATGGGAACACTCTCACAGCCAGCACAATGACATCACTTCTAGAAGTGACATTGCTGCGCCTTTTGGGAGCGTGCACAGCATGCGTTTCTGACATGCCTGCTGGTGGCAGGTAACCTCTGGGAGCTTGCCACCTTCTGCCGATCACTGGGCAATTGGTGGATGAGGGGGCAAATCTCCAAGAGTTTGCCCGCCACTGGTGAGCATCCGGGAACTCTAGGTGGGTAGCCATGTTGGTCTTAGTAGAAGAGCAAGATTTAGGTCCAGTAACATCTTAAAGACCAACTGGATTTCCATGGTAAAAGCTTTTGAGAGTCTGACAGAGTGTTGACTCTCAAAAACTCATACCCTGGAAATTTAGTTGGTCTTTAAAGTGCTACTAGACTCAAATCTTGCTAAACCTATATTAGTATCTCATTTAGTTTACATATGTTTAAGAGGAGACTCGCAGCCTGAACAGCCCAGACTAGCCCAAAAGTTAAGCAGGGTTAGCCATGGTTAGTACTGGGATGGGAGATCACCAAAAAAGACTGAGGCTGTTATGCAGAGGAAGGCAACAGCAAAACACCTCTGTGCATCTCTTGCCTTGAATACTCCATGAGAGGTTGCTAGAAGTTGTTTGTCACTTGATAGCACTTAATTATTATTAAAAGGTGATGAAAGAGTTAAAATTAGCTGTGACTAACTCTTGTTGAACCAGAATTTGAGATAATTATGATATATATGACTAACTTGTTCCTTTCGTTTCAGTGAAATGTAGGCCTTGTGGTACAGAATTAGAGTTCCCAACTCCAGGCTGGGAAATTTCTGGACATTTGGGGAAGGGTCTAGGAAGGGGAGGAACCTCAGCAGGTTATAATGCCAGCCTCCAAAGCTGCCATTTTCTGCAGGGGAACTGATCTCTGTCATCTGCAAATCAGCTGTAATTCCAGAAGTTCTCTAGGCCCTACCTGAAGGATGGCAACCCTATGGAGAATACCTCCATGAATATTTGGAGGTTGAGGCTAGGCCAATTAGTGTGATCTGCAAGTGCAATCCCTTCTGCATATGAATTCTCCATGATAGGCTGACATGATAAACAGAAAGGATGGGTAACAAAGGGAGGAGAGATATCGAAAGGAGGAGAGAAAGAGACAGTAAAAACAAAAAGAGAGGGAGGGGGAAGAAGAAGAAGTAGAAGATACTTCAGCAGAAATATTGTAGACTTGGATTAATAGTTGGTTCAGGATCTGAAAATGTTGAAATTGACTCGAGTTCAGAAACTGATTGGAGATGTTAACGTTCATTTTATGGGTCTTATTTTTCCAATTTCTTAACATTTTGAAGTCTATTTTCCCTATTAAAATAGATGTTAAAAATGCTCTTCTTGGGTGCTATTTAGGATACACATAAATGACCGTTTTGAAAAATATAGTCAGAATAATACCACTAACTCTAGTTCTCTCTGAAAGACTTACATATCCAACTAGCAGGAAAATGGCATGTTTATATTAATATTGTTGCTGTTGTTGATGATGATCTCTGTGCTTAGGGAAGAACATTGATACACAATTGAGCAGTTATCATCCTGGTGGTAAAATAATAGCAGAAAATGTTTCTCAAGCCAAAAGGCAGTGTTGAATAAATAACACCATGTTATTTGCATATTTATTTCTGTTAGTGGGTCAAAAATGAATGTTGCCTTAACAAAAAAATCCCTACTATTTTACTCCACTTCCTATGGGAAATTAGGAATGGTTATAGTAATGGCCAACAGGGTGTATGGAACTATCCAGTTGTCCTTTCCTCGGCATTTTGGGGCTGTAGATTTGTGCTTTGAATGATACTTATCAAGTTCATACTCTGGCACTTCCTGTTAAGAGATCTGAGGTCAACAGGGCTGAGGAAGATTTCAGTCGGAAACCTGCAGAGCAGGAGAAGGTAAACTGTTGCTAGCCAAGCAATAAAAGTAGCTTTTAAATAGATAGTACTAGAAAAACAAGTTAAGGCAGTGGCAAAAAAATGCTTTTTACAACCTCACTCTTGCCTGGAAGATGGCCTCTTATCTTGACACAGCTGACCTGGCCCTGGATCCATGCTATGGTAACATCAAGGCTTGACTATTGTAATGCATTATACATACGTCTCCCATCAAAGCTAACTAGGAGGCTCCAATTAGTGCAAAGTGCTGCAGCTCGACTGTTATCAGAAGTGAGCAGGAGCATGAGTATCACTCCCATCCTACAGTCACTCCATTCACTACCTATTAGAGATGGGCACAAACTGAAATACGAATAAAATTCATCATGAACTGGGCGGGTTCATGGTTTGAGAACCAGTGGTTCGTCAAAGCCCATTTCTGATGAACCGGTACGAACTTCAGGCTGGTTCGTTTGGTTCATTTTCAGTTTGTCACTGCAGACAGCCTGGCACCAATCAATCAGTTTCCTAGGCAACTGGAGATGAGCTTTCTGTAGTACAAGTGGCTGCTTTTCAGCTGATAGGAGGGGGATCCCCCATGAGCTGAAAAAAGTGCCGGTGTTTGAAAGGAGCAACACTTCTCTTGCGTGCAAGAAAAGTATTGGTGCTTTCAAATGCCAGCTGGAACTTTAAAGCGTTTCAGTATCTGTTCTGCTTCCCATATTTGCAGAAGTTTGCTTATTCTCTGCTGGCTTTAAAAGCCAGAAAAGGGCTAAATGGCTGGTTTTCCCTTCCTCCTTTGGGTTATGCACCCACTCTTTTTTTTTTTCCAAAGGCAAGATTTGGTGTAGTGGTTAAGAGTGCGGGACACTAATCTGGAGAGTTGGGTTTGATTTCCCACTCCTCCACTTGAAGCCAGCTGGGTGACCTTGGGCTAGTCATAGTTCTCTGGAGCTCTCTCAGCCCCACCCACCTCACAGGGTGTTTTGTTGTGGGGATAATAATGGCATACTTTGTAAACCACTCTGATTGGGCATTAAGTTGTCCTGAAGGGCGGTATATAAATTGAATGTTGTTGTTGTTGTTGTTGTTAGCATAGCAACATTGCAACATTACTACACTTTCCTCCTGGCTTTAAAAGCCAGGAAAGGATTAAATAGCTGCTTTCCCCTCCCTCCAAGGCAAGATTCAGGCTTTGCAAAGAGAAAAAAACCAAGCATTTTGCACAGCCCTTTGGAAACAAAGTGGCAGGGAAGCAGCAGCAGCAATGCAAAACACTTGGGGTTTTTTCTCTTTACAAAGCCTGAAACATGCCTTGGAGAAAGGGAAAAGCAGTTATTTAATCCTTTCCTGGCTTTTAAAGCCAGGAGGAAAGTGCAGTATTGTTGCAATGTTGCAATGTTGTTATGCTACAATGTTACAATGTTGCTACACTTTCTTGCCTTTGAAAAAAAAGAAAAGAAAGTGTGCGCATACTCCAAAGGAGGAAGAGAAAACCAGGCATTTAGTCCTTTCCTGGCTTTTAAAACCAGCAGGGAATAAGCAAACTTCTGCAAACATGGGAAGCAGAACAGCCCGCAGCTTTTTTCAGCTGATGGGGATTCCCCTCCCATCAGCTGAAAAGTGGCTGGCCTTTAAAAGGGGGGAACTTGAAGTGCACATCCCTGATCTGCAGACCTTCTGCTGTCCCAGAAGTGATGTTTTCACAAACCATACAAATTGGTTTGGGAACCAGGGCAAGTTTGTGAAAGTTCGTGGTTCTTGGTTTGTGAAACTGTACGAACCTTGAACTTCCCGGTTTGTTTTTTTCGGTTCATGCCCATGTCTATCTACTACCTATCAGTTACCATGCTCAGTTCAAGGTATTGGCTATTACATACAAAGCTCTTCATGGCCTTGGTCCAGCATACCTGCGGGGCTGCCTCCCTCCCTATGTTCCTCTATGGCAGCTTTGCTCATCTGAACAGGGTCTCCTGCAGGTGCCAGGCTGCACATGGGCAAAATCAACAGCAGCCTGTACATGGGCTTTCTCTGTGGTGGCCCCTACCCTGTGGAACAGCCTGCCTGAGGAGGTCAGGAGAGCCCCCACTCTCCTGGCTTTCCACAAATGATGCAAAACTGAATTATTCAAAAAGGCTTTTTACTTGAATAGGAGGGCTGTATTGTAGGGATGGGGTCTCAGATGTTTTACTAATGAGTTAGAGACCATAGACTTCACCACTATGTTGCCTTACGTATTATCTGTTGCTTTAAATATGTACTCCTATGTACTATCTGTGGTTTATGTTGTCTATTGTCAATCCTAGAAGTGATTATGTTCTGTTCCAGTATTTTCCTCTACTTTGTACGGGATTCTTGCTAATGCTATGTCTTTTTAAACCTGTATCTATTTACCCTATGGCATTGTTTATGGAAATGTCCTTGAAACTGTATGGAAATGTACTTGATACTGTATGGAAATGTTGATTATACTAAGCTTGAACTGTGTAATCCGCCTTGCGTCTCGGTGAGAAAAGCGCACTATCTTACTATATAATTGAGTAAGCGTGTTTCAGACAACTCATGTTATACCCTGGTGCATCACCAGAGGGCGCTGCTGCAGATGAAAGCCCAGGTAACTCAACATGTCGCTCCAAAAAACATGCCATGGTGGGAAGTCCAGGCAGAGAACAGGAGCAGAGTAGGTGGCAATGCCCTCCCCACGCCTTAACCTGGCTGGTATTTGGTGTGGAGCAAGTGGCATTGCCGACCCCCACATTAACCCAGCTGATATTAGGAGTGGACCAGAGGCAATACCTACCCCCCCTTCAGCCAGCCAGTATTAGGAGTGGAACAGGTGGTAATGTCCACCACCACCTTAACCCAGCTGGTATTAGTACTGGAATGAAAAAGAAAAGTATGGCCGTTTCTGCAACCGCAGTAAAGACAAGGGAGGGATTACCCACAGAAACGTTTGCACTCTGTGTGCACGCCGCAACAATAATGAATGATTATACAATTTTCAAAGTGCAAGTGCCTCTTGTTCGTTGAGCCAATATTGCAATTCATACAAAGACCATTGCTCATAGGACAATTCATACATGTGCAAATCGTACAAGTGCAAAATCATACATGTGCAATTTCATTTCCGGTGCAGTACAGCTCTACAATACCAGGTATATAAGTAATACAATAAATTTTATACAGATTCACTCCTTCCTCTCCTTCAACTAGTTCTTCCCAAAGGTGGTGTAAAGCCCAAAAGAATTCCAAAGGAGGGAGTGGAGACCGCCACGCTCAATCTGGGGCCGGCTACGAACGCAGATTTCGTGCCACCTTCTTCAGGAGCGTGCCATCTATGATGAAAACACTCTATGAGTATGCTACCCATTTACAGCCTTTTCTCCATAATACCCCTTCCCTGTAGTTCACAATCTTTCCTACTTACAAACACTCCCCAATAGAATGTCACCACCACATTTCTCTCATCGCCTGGTTAGTAGGTATGCTTGTTCTCTTCCTTGTACGTCATTGCAAACTGCCCCCTATTTAAATCAGCTGTAGCCTGTTGGTATCACCCTTTCTTAAAGCAACCACACACTGTATGCTGTAACCTCACATGCTATGTGCCTCAGTTCCTCACAAGAAACAATTCAAACATAATTCATTATTCAGTCCCTTTGGTTTTATCGTGTCGAGTTTGTGAATCCAAAAAGCTTCTCTGCGTAGAAGCCTTGTTTGGATTGTATCGGTGCTAGTTCTTCCCACTACTTCTAGGATCATTACCTTAAGGGCATTCTCTGGATGACTGCGTTCCCTGTAGTGTTGTGTGAGTGGAGCTTCCTGTATGTTATTGCGGATGCGTGATATGTGTTCCAGTATTCTAACCTTGACCGGTCTGGACGTGCAGCCGACGTAAAGCATTCTGCAGGGGCATTCCAGAAGGTAAACTACCCCCTTGGTCTGGCAGTTGGCGAAATGGTGAACTGTCACTTTAATGTCTCTGATGTTAAACTCCCTACCCACATTCATGATGCTACAAATTTGGCAATTGCCACACTGGAAGTTACCCTGTGGGAGATCAAGATGTTTCTCCCTCTCTCTAATGTCTGCCCGTATCAGGTCGTCCCTTAAACTTTTGGTTTTGCGGAAACCAATCCTTGGTCTAGACTCACAACCCTCTACCCCTTCTATCAGAGGCCAATGTCGATATACTATCTTTTTGATCTGGTTGGCTCTGGGGGTGAAATCCAACGCCCACGTTAACCTGTCACCCTGGCCCCTCGTTCCCAGCATGAAGAGTAACGGTCTTCCTGTATTATTTGCCCTTTTCCAAGCTGCCTCTATGACTTTAACCGGGTAGCTCCTTCTCCTAAACTGTTCACAAAGCCTCCTCCCATCCTTTAAGAAATCCGAAGCAGAGGAAGAATTGCGTTTAATCCGCAGTAATTGGCTAAAGGGAATGTTTTCCCTCAAATGCCGGGGGTGGAACGAATCAAAGTGTAGATAGGAATTCTTATCTGTTTCCTTATTAAAGGAACGTACCCTGATGGTGTTGTCTACATCCCTAAAGGTAATCACATCGAGGTAATTGATCTCATTCTTACTATATTGCCAGGTGAACCTAACATGGGGGTCCCTGTTATTGAGCCATTCGCAAAACTTGACGACTGAGTCTGTCCCTCTATATACGAAATAGAGATCATCAATAAATCGAAAATATTGTATGATCTGTGTTACAAACGGGTTCGATTGATCCAGGATGTGCTGATTTTCCCATTTACCCATGAAGAGATTTGCAATATTTGGTGCTGCAGAGCACCCCATGGCCACTCCCCTCACTTGAAAAAAGAACTGATCCTGAAAGCGAAAATAGTTTTTTTCTAATATCAGGTCCAAAAGCTGTAGAAGAAAATCCTTTGATGGTCTATTGCCTCCTACTGAATCCAAAGCCTCCTCCACTACCATTCGTGCCAAATCATGTGGAATGATTGTATATAATGACGTTACGTCCATGGTGAGGAAGCATGCATCCTCCACCATGGGTGTCCCCTCTATTCTTTGGATGAAGTCCCTGGTATCCTGTATGAGAGGACCAATTGCTGCAACTGCTGGTTTCAGGGTCATATCCAGAAGTAGAGCTAACGGTTCCAGAATAGACCCGCATCCTGATATAATCGGCCGTCCGGGAGGGGGGAAGATCTTTTTATGTATTTTTGGTAGTATGTAGAAGACTGGTATGCGTGGGGTTCTAGCTTGTAATAACTTGTGTAGTTGGTCATCAATCTCGCCCATCTCCCTTGCTTCATCAATAACTACCTTGATGATGTCCTTAATATGCTTTGTTGGGTCAGATGGAATCCTGAGGTAACTAGAGGCATCTCCTAGCTGCCTATTCACTTCCTCCATGTACATATCCCGGTCCATAACTACCACTCCCCCTCCCTTATCCGCCTGTTTTATGATGATGTTTTTATCATTTTTTAAATTGCTGATTGCTCTCCTCTCATCCTTGGAAAGATTCTGCCAGGTCCTTATCGGTTTGCTCTCAAGATTTTTAATGTCCCGCATGACCATATACTCGAAAGTATCAATTCTGTGATCGGTCATGGGAGGCATAAAGTTGGACTTTTGCTTGAGGCGCTTAGGTATCTCTAACCCTGAGTCCTTGTTTTTCACTTCGGTCGTTCCACTGAAAAAAGCTTTCAATTTTATCTGTCGGATCAGTTTAAAAACGTCTATTGTTGTTTGAAAGGATTGATATCTAGGCGTAGGTACAAAACCTAGCCCTTTATTTAGAACTGTGTGCTCCGCTGGTTCTAACACGCGTTTAGAAAGATTGACCACTAGGATTTCTGTCTTGCTCTGGTGACAGGTCTTTTCTTGCTTTTGCCTAAAAAAGGTTCCCTACTGCTTGGAAAGACTGTTCCACTGCGGAGTCTGCGGTTACTCGGTCCCTCCTCCCCGACTCCGCAGACTCCGCAGTGGAACAGTCTTTCCAAGCAGTAGGGAACCTTCACCTGGGTGGGATCAGCATAGAGCAGGAGGCAATTCCCTTCTTCCATTCACCTAGCTGGGACAAGAAGTGGAACAGGTGCAAATGCCTGTCCCCTTCAACCAACTGGAATAAGGCACTGAGCACGCAGCAATGCCCACCCCATCTTCACCCTGTCAGAATCAGGAGCCAAGCAGGCAGCAATCTCTGCCCCCCTTCAACTTGCTGGAATCAGGAGCAGAGAAGGTGGGAATGCCCACATTCCCTTCACCCAGTTGGGATGAGGAACGGAGCATGTAGCAAAGCCCACCGCCCGCCTTCACCTGTCAGGATCAGGCAAGGAGCAGAAGGTAGTGCTCGCTCCTCCCTTCAACCAGCAAGGAACAGCTGGCAATGCCCACCCCCCTTCACCCAGCTGGGATCAGGCTTGGAGCAGACAGCAATGCCTGCCCCCCTTCACCTAGCCGTAATCAGGCACGGAGCAGAAGGCAATGCCCATTTTCCCTTCACCCGGCTGGGATCAGGAGTTGAGCAGGTGGCAATGCCGACCCCACTCCTTCACCATCCGGGATCAGTGATGGAGGAGGAAGGAATGCCTGCCTGCCCCCTCTCCCCTTTTTAGAGCCCATTGTATTTTTTCCCACAAAGGTCTTTGTTTCTAGTAAGTAAGTAAGTAAGTAAGTAAGTAAGTAAGTAAGTAAGTAAGTAAGTAAGTAAGTAAGTAAGTAAGTAAGTAAGTAAGTAAGTAAGTAAGTAAGTAAGTAAGTATTGGACTATATAAGTCATTATGGTACGAGGCCTGATTTGTACAAGTAAGAGAATTATTTGACAATGACTAGCTAGAATGCAGGGCTGATAGAATGGACTGCATCACTTCAGGCTGTGGGTAGAAGATCCCAACTTTGAAACATTAAAAGACCATGAAAACAGAACTTGCACAGCAGGAAGAAAGATTCTCAGTGCTCTGTTTGCTTGCTGTGCTGGTTTTCCATATGCTTTCAATATAGTTGTTAACATAGGGGAATGTTCCAAAATGTGTTCTCCCACCTCAAGATTCTGCCACTTCACTGCTACCTCATACCTCTGCATGTGTGATACTGGGGTCTAACAGTGCAACATTAAGAATGCTTTCCTGGGAGTAAGCACCACTCAATAGACCTACTTAGAGATTATTCTCTTAGGTAGTTCCTACGAAAAACTTTTCTTCAGGTGCCTGATTTTTTTGTTCTCTGCCTTCTCCTACAACATCTGATTTGATTGCCTTGTGAATCTTGAGCTATTTGCTGTGGCCTAGATTTAAATGAAATGGTAAACCTATGGCTGGACTGCAGGTGAGGACCCACCTGGGTGAATGGCCCTCTACACATAAAAAGTTTCTGAATGTAGTGTGTTAGGAAGGCTAGCCTATAACTGTTCTGCCTAATGTGCCAATTTTCTAGATGCGGGTTTTTTTAATGAAAGAAAATTTAACTATATGAGTTATGATGACCCTTCATCTGTAGACTGTAATAACATAGTCCCTAAACATATTTACCATTTGCAGCAGTGTGATTTTGCAAGTCTTCATTTTCAATAACAGAAGAACAGAATAACTTACTTATTTTACTTAACAGAATAACATTACCTGATAATTTCAGTTGGATTATAATTTTATCCAAAGCATTTAGTGAAAGAAATTCTTAGGTGTCCATTTTAGTTGAATATTCTCAATAATATTCTGCAAACTATGCAAAACTGAGCTATTCAAGAGGGCTTTTCTATATGGGTAAAAGGGTTGACTGTACAGAATGATTCAGAAATCTACTTGCATAGACATTTAGGGAATGTGGCCTGTATTACCTGGTAAAGTTCATGCTGCCTGTTGCTATAAAGCAAGATTTTACTATGTAATTTTGCATTGTTTAATACATTATATTAATACTTACGCTTTGCATCTATTCTGCTTTCAAATTTCTGGTAGGTTCCAGATTTCGACAATACAAATCCTATTGCGTTGTTTATTGGATATCCCATCCTGTTGATTATATTGACTTATTCTGTATAATCCTCCTTGAGTCCTAGTGAAAAAGGCAGACGACAGACAGACAGACAGACAGACAGACACAGACAAACAAACATCTCATAGCTTTTAACAGCAGCAAAGTTTGGCTTGAAATTTGCACATTAATAAGCATGAATTCTATATTGATATAATTGAAAATGTTGATGATCTGTTAGGTTCATATTTGGGAGCTCAATCTGGAAATATGATCCCAACACCATGATTTTAGGGGCTCAGGGGGGGTTTATTTTATTTTTTAAAACGATTTTATTTATAAAGAAAAAATATAACAGTAGATAGTACACAAGAACGTATACAAGCACTATATTTAAAATTAGATTAGACTAATAGAAAGATACATTCAGAATATGTAACAGCACAACTAAATTGTATAACAACTCTCATTCCGATGTATTGTCGAAGGCTTTCACGGCCGGAGAACGATGGTTGTTGTGGGTTTTCCGGGCTGTATTGCCGTGGTCTTGGCATTGTAGTTCCTGACGTTTCGCCAGCAGCTGTGGCTGGCATCTTCAGAGGTGTAGCACCAAAAGACAGAGATCTCTCAGTGTCACAGTGTGGAAAAGATGTTGGCAGGTCATTTGTATCTACTCAGGAGGGGTGGGGTTGAGCTGAGTCATCCTGTAAGAGTTTCCCAGGGTGTGGAATGCTAATGGCGGGAGGCTTCACTGTATCCTGAGGAGGTTCTTTTGCATATGGATTGGTGCTTGATGTGCTAATCTTCTCTGCAGGGCTATTGTCGAGTATAGAGTGTTTTGTTAGCCTGGTGTTTTTCAGAACTGGAAACCATGCTCTGTTCATTCTTAAGGTTTCTTCTTTCCTGTTGAAGTTTTGCTTATGCTTGTGAATTTCAATGGCTTCCCTGTGCAGTCTGACAAAGTAGTTGGAAGTGTTGTCCAGTATTTTGGTGTCCTGGAATAAGATACTGTGCCCTGTTTGAGTTAGGCTATGTTCAGCCACTGCTGATTTTTCAGGTTATCCAAGTCTGCAGTGTCTTTCATGTTCTTTTATTCTTGTCTGGATGCTACGCTTTGTGGTCCCGATGTAAACTTGTCCACAGCTGCAGGGTATACGGTATACTCCTGCAGAGGTGAGGGGGTCTCTACTGTCTTTTGCTGATCGTAGCATCTGTTGTATTTTTCGGGTGGGTCTGAATACTGCTTGAAGGTTATGCTTTTTCATAAGCTTTCCCATCTGATCAGTAATTCCTTTGATATATGGCAAAAACACTTTTCCTGTAGGAGACTGTTTTTCCTTGGTTGTTTGATTCATTGTGGGTTTGATTGCTCTTCGGATTTCATTTCTGGAGTAGCCATTTGCCTGAAGTGCGTGGTTTAGATGATTAATTTCCTCATTGAGAAAGTGCGGCTCACATATCCTTTTCCACACTGTGACACTGAGAGAGCTCTGTCTTTTGGTGCTACACCTCTGAAGATGCCAGCCACAGCTGCTGGCGAAATGTCAGGAACTACAATGCCAAGACCATGGCAATACAGCCCGGAAAACCCACAACAACCAACTCTCATTCCCTTTCCCTAGTTACTTATACCCAAACTTTAATAGCAGCAATTCTTAATCAATCATTTCTGTGTTTTATCTTTTTATCTTTGTAACAAATTACCTTAATTTATTTTAGTTTTAACCTAAGTAATCAAAGAAATCTTTCCATTTTTTCCAGCTATTGGTCTATTATGCGCATAATAAGTTAATTTGGCCATTGATGTATATTCATAGATTTTATCTGTCCACTCTGACATGTCAGGGCACAGATCTGTTTTCCATTTTGCTGTGTATAGCACTCTTGCTGCTGTCACCATATACCAAAAAAGATCTCTCTTTTATTTTTAAAGGCAACTGGAGGTGGTTGAATGCTGTGTGGAACAAAGCGTTTGTGTTAAGTTTGAGTTCTATTTGGATCTGATAAAGATTCCACTATGAATATGTTTCCAAAATGCTGAAGAGCACACGTTTCTAGAAGCCTACTTTTTCAAACAGGCAACCAATCCCCTGTGGCTGAGGATCACAATTATAGCAGAACAAAGTTGAATAGCATTTTGCCTTGGGTGTTTTTTTACACAGCGCTCCTTAATGAGCTTCTGCCCTTACACGGTATGGCTTCTAGTGCTTAAAGCCTGTTTTGGTATATTAAAAGAAAAGACAAAGTACTATACTGGAAAGAGGAAAAAAGATTTCCTCCAAAATGGATCTATTCACTGGGGTCAGTTCCATTTTTTGGGGTACCTCTTTCAGGTATGTCAGGTGTCTGAAGAAGGGTGTTTTGACTCTCAAAACCTTACACTCTGAAAATCTTCTCTCTAAGGTGCCACTGGGCATATTTTGAAGGTATATCACAGTTTCTATTTTTCATCAATTTAACCTTGTCAAGAAACCTGAGGTACTATATTTATCCCAAAAAACCCAAAAACCCACCTTGATGTAAGACAATCCCCTCCCCTTGCTACATGTGTAGAAAAACCCTAGTCTTCTTTTCAGGTGAATGTAGTTTTTACTTGAATTACCTGAAGACACTCTTCTGAGTTAGTAGAAGCTAAATTTCTGACTTCAGGAGATATCTCTAGAGTAGAGATGGGCATGAACAGAAAAAAACGAACATGATGTTCATTATTCGTTGCCGCCCACGAACAGGGACTCACGAACAACCACAAACATGTTCACGAACATGTTCATGAACATGTTCGTGGTTGGCTGTTTGTGGGGGCCAGCAGGCTCTCCTCCAGCCATCATCCAAGTCAAGATCCCTACTGTACCACTCCCAGAAACCTGACCTCAGCAGGCACCAGGAAAGGTACCAATAATAAATAATAGCTTGGCCCCAGAGCCTGGCAGCAGCCCTAGAACTTGAAGGGGTAGATCCCTATCCCACCACACACACAAAAAATTCAAGCTCCAATGCACTCTTTCTATCAAAATGCAACAGCAACTGTCTCCTTCTCCACTGTCTGCAAAGTCAGAGCTGGTAGCCCCCTTCCCCCTGCTCTTTGCTTCCTTGTTGTAACAAATTTGGAGCTCCACACTTGAAAGGAAGACCTGCCTATCAAGCTAAATTGGGCTTAGATTGGGGTTTCCAGGTCAACAGCAGGAGTTCAGACAGAGTTCACACAATCCCTGCCTAAGTTGCCAAGGGGATTGCAGGTGCCAGACTGTTTGGCTTGACGAACAGCAACTAACAAGTCTTGCAATGACCACCTGTTCATTTAGAATGGGGCTTCACGAACAGCTTGTTCGCGAACAGCAGATTGGGCTATTTGTGGCTTTTTTTTGTTCATATTGCTGTTCGTGCCCATCTCTACTCTAGAGCATGTGTGGCAACGTATGTGCTTAACCCATGACATTTCCCTTTAAGATGTTATTTCTCTTATTTAGAAATTAGGGAAATGGCTGCAGTCAATTTGGACCCACAGAGCAAAGGTAACAGAGCGTTAGTAAAGTTGCTCCTGTATTACTAACTGCAAAAACTCCTCCTCTCAGTCGGTGTGGCCTGCCTCAGGAGCGAGAAGGCCCAATCAGATCTTGATTAAGGAAACTGCTGATTTCTTTGCAAGTG
This sequence comes from Eublepharis macularius, assembly GCF_028583425.1. Lineage (NCBI taxonomy): Eukaryota > Metazoa > Chordata > Lepidosauria > Squamata > Eublepharidae > Eublepharis > Eublepharis macularius. The sequence continues at coordinate 193,510,060 of NC_072790.1, forward strand.
TGTGATGGACCCAGTTGGGGAGAAATTGTAAATTAGAATTTCCCTCTAGGAGATATTAGAAATAGTTTTCAACTTGTTGTTTAGTGGTTAAGATATTGTTTAAAAAGGGCACATAACTGTTTCCCCTGAGTCAGTCTGGCCTACAGCAAGAGAGAGAAACCTAAAGCTTGAGGTAGGGTTCTTGCTCCCTGCCTCCACCCTCAGTCACCATTCTCCTGGCCAGTGGGGGGAAAAGACAGGGGAACAGGCCTCCCCAGGCAGTCACCTAGTGTGATGATAGATAGATGGTTTATTTTTCACAGTCAATGACCAGCAATTAAAAAAAGACACCAATAGAAGGTATCGCAGAAAGGAACAAAACATCAATAAAATGATTCGCAGTACATGGGTAAAATCATTCATAATACAATAGTGTAAACTTTAAAATTCTCAGTGATACAATAAAATCATTCACTTAGACACTAAGGATTTCCTGATCCTTGAAGCAATCCAGCCAAATTTGGCTACCTGGTGCGTAATCTTAGGGTGTCTATCTGAAAAGAAACCCCTCAGAATGCATATCCTTTGGCTACGGGTAAGGGGCAAAGTTGAAAAAAAGAGGAAGAGATTTGCGGAGATTGCTATACACCTTGCAATCAAATATAATGTGTTCTAATGATTCTATCCCTTCCTCACAGCAGGGGCAAATCCTTTCTTCATAAGGGATTTTTTTAAACTTCCCTTCGAGGACAGCTGAGGGAAGAACATCCAGACGCATTTGTGTAAAAATTCGTAGTGTGATGACATCATCATGCAGGCCTTGTGCTTTGTGCTGGGCTGCCTTGGGCCCTGACTGGGCTGATTCTCTTTCTTTCTTTCTTTCTTTCTTTCTTTCTTTCTTTCTTTCTTTCTTTCTTTCTTTCTTTCTTTCTTTCTTTCTTTCTTTCTTTCTTTCTTTCTTTCTTTTTTATTTATTTATTTATTTATTTATTTTAATAAGAATTTTTAAGGATTTTTAAACAAGATATAGAAAGATTAAAAATGGATAATTAAAAAGGAAAAACAAAAAAGTACAGGAAAAATACAAAAAAAGAAAAAATATTTTAAAAAAACACTAATATAAAAAGAATATAGAAATAATCTCTAACTTTCTCTGTGAAGGGTATATAGATATCACATATTTTACACTCACTCTAAAATTACCATAAACAAATACTTCTTTCCCTCTAAGCATTTTGTCACTTAATCTTCAAAAGCAGAAGTAATCAATTCATTTCTTTCCGTTTCGTGAAAAAAATCTGTAAGAGGTTTCCAGTTAACAATAAATTTAGATGATGTCTTTTCCCTAATCAAAGAAGTAAATTTAGCCATGACTGCAAATTCCATCATCTTCACCAGGCATTCTTCTATTGTAGATGATGTCATTACTTTCCATTTTTTAGCATATAACAATCTTGCTTCCATGTCATATACAAAAGAAGTGTATCTTGAGTAATTTCTAGCTGTTAGTCCATTAGTCCCAGCAAAAAAAACCCTCTGGTTTCATTTGTATATTAGTCTTTAAGATCTTCTGAATAATTGAATATGTTTGTATCCAATTTTTTAGCTTTCTTACATGTCCAATACATATGATGAAATGTCCCTTTCTGCTGTTCACATTTCCAACATCTTTTCCAAACATTTTTATACATTTTAGCTAATTTATCCAGTGACATATACCACTGATACATTATTTTATAAAAATTTTCTTTCAAGCTGGAACTTAGTGTAGATTTGAGACCCTTCATCCACATATTTTCCCATTGTTCAATTTATATATTATATCCAAAGTTTCTTACCCATTTAATAATACAATCTTTCACCCGTTCTTCCTCCATCTCCAATTTATGAGCTGATTCTTTAAGAATCAGGCTGGTGCAAAGTGCGAGAGCACTCCTGAGGCCTGTGTGATGATGTCACTCTCGGAAGTGCTTTGCACATACATGAGGGAGTCCAGACAGTGAGTGCTGGGTCCCCAACCCTCCTGCCAACCCCAGGTGGGAACACTAGCTTGAAGTACCTGCTGATTTCTTTTCAAGGAACAACTGTTTCAATGCATATAGAGGAATAAGAGGCCCTGCCTGTCTTTAAGTTAATATTTTGGACTTTGTGTTACTGATCTCCCAGAAATTACCATCTGATCTCCAGACTACAGGGCTCAGTTCCCATGGAGAAAATGGCTGCTTTGGAGGGTAAACAATATAGCATTATATCCTGCTGAGGTCCCTCCTCTCCGCAATCTCTGTCCTCTCCACCTCCACAGGTCTCCAGGAATTTTCCAACCTGGAGCTGTCAGCCCTAGTCACTGGGTGCTATCTTTTAGGATTTGCCTCTCCTCAGGGAACCATTTCTGAAGGGCATTGAAAACCCTTTCTCTGCAAAGATAGCTAAATTCATAGTTTTTGAGTATCTGTTAAATCAGAATTTGTGAAGTTGCTATGTTTATAACAAAATTATGTTACTTTGAAAATTATTATGCTGCATTTGGGGGTGGGGGTGGGGAGGAGAGCAGTTTCATAGTTGCTAGACAAACCATAATTGCTGGGTTACATATACATGAATACTAAAGTACCATGTGGTAAACTTTTATTCCACCTTTGACCTATTAAGAGTGCCCAAGAGAGTACATAACAAGAAACAAATTAACTGAAATACAATCAATAATTAATATTAAGCTTGAAGTCAAAACACATTGCTTAAAACAGACTCAATAAAACACACTAGAAGCAGCCTTTAAAAAACTCAATAAATATAATAATGGGGGGGAGGGGGAGGCAGCCAGCCAGCCATCTCCCCATATGGCTCAGGCATACTGGCCAGCCCAGACATACCCCTGCCAATCAGGCACATCCTGTGCTGCCAGATGGCCCAGGCACGTCCCACGACCAAATGGCCTAGGTGCTCACTGGACTGGCCCAGGCAGGACTTCCCACCAGCTGGGACACTCTAAGCCTCCAGGCCAGCCTTCATAGATGTGGGGCAGGGGAGAAATCAGTCTGGGGACACTACTAGGGACAAGCCTCTTAGTGCTCCTGGCAACCCCAGCCCTCTGCCACATTAGGAAATCTACACTAAGTTTGCTGCCTTGAGGGTGGGCCACACCTGCCCATAACCTGGGGCAGCCGTTGAAAAATGTATAGCATCATGTAGTACAGTGCTCTTCAACCTTTCCAGAGCTAAGGCTGACCTTTAGACTCCAGGTGGCTTCATGGGGACCTGCAAGCTGGAGTCATCTGACAGAAAGTCATGTGACAGAGGAAGAGGCAGAATTATTACCTGCCTGCTTTCAAGTGCAGGACTGTGGACGAGCCCATCAACTGAGGCAGGGTCAGAAGGTCTACCATAGTGATGAACAAGCCTGCACAGGTAGGTTCAGAGACCTTCTACAAAAGTATTTCCTGCAACTTTTTTCTCTTCTCTGGTATAGCCAAACCTAAGCAGCTCCCATTCCCACCAGCTGTGCTGTGCTTTTTGCATGCACTTACAAAATAAGCCCCTTGACCTGCGAAAGAGAAGCTTTCTCATGGAGAAGGGCTCCGGACAGCAAGCATGTGTGTGGAGCATTAGAAGTTTGACAGGAGATGGTCGTGGCAATACCCAGACTGGGGTATGCCAGATAGAGAGAGAGGAGGAAAGCTTATATAGCAGGGGGCGGGGGGCTCTGTTCTGCAAGCTCATGTGTGGGGATCCCCTGCTCCCAGCCTCTGCCCCCCTGCTGCCTCTTACCTGGCTGGCAGGGGAGGGGAAGGCGTAGGGAACAGGCCCAGGAGCTTGCACCAGGAATGACCGATTTTAAGCAAAAATCGGGGGGCCTTCTGTTTGTTGTCGCCCCAGGAATGACATGCCCCTATGACACCCCTGCACACACACACACCCCCCCACGACACAGGGACCTGTCAACCCTACACTATGTACCTGGAAAAATATCCATAAAAATACCTCAGCTCAAAAGCAAACTTTAAGACCCCTGAAAAGATAAATCCCCTTGGTAAAAAGCAGTGTTTTGGTCTAGTGCCTATTAAGGTTTAGAGTATGTATTCTATTTTTATCCCATCTTTTCACCAAGGATCTCAGAACAGTAGACTGGGTTCTCCCTTCCTCTATTTTATCCTCACAACAACCTTGTGAAATATGTTAAGCTTAGTAATGTGATTGACTTAATTCCAACTGAGTTTGGAGATTTCTACCCAAGTTCTGCTTTTCTTCGTCTGATTCTGTAACCACTGTAACACATTTTCTCACAAAACATACTAGAGACAATTGGTCTCTTTAAGATATGTCCTCAGTAGGTTTTTTCTTTTGTATGAGATTTTGGGGGGAACGTTGTGTAAATCTAAGAAATAAATAAAGATGCTTTTGGTGAATAGGAGCCTGAACAATGGTGTGTGTGTGGGGAAGAGGGGAGTGAGTGAGTTTTCTCTTAAAGTGGAGATGCAGTAATCCTTTGTAGTAGTGATTCTTTGTGTGATAATTAATAAGAATGTTACAAGTATGAAAGAATGCCCTTATATCGGTTTGTGAACTATTGAAGGGTATGTATGCTGGTCACAGAATGATACTGTTTGGCAATTAACTATCTCTCTACTGATTTTATTTTTAAGTCTTCTGCGCATATGTGCATTCGTGTGTGAAATGTAAGGTCAAAGCTGGCCAAAGTTTTATATTCATTCCAAAATAGTTTCATTCCCCTGCACGAGGCCAATTATCCAGCTGATTTTACCAAGATAATGCAGTACAGAATGCAATTAATTACACAGAATTGAATCATCAAAGAGTTTTGTATGCATGAGTGTGTAAATCTTTCTTTAACCTCGGTGATAATAATTGGAGACAGCCTGTTTACTTTTGAATGTATTTGACAGCATTCTTTTAAATGGAGTCAGTGTGGTCTTATTATTTACTGAGCTTTGACCCACAAAACTGGAAGTGGGGCAAAGCACATATTAGGTATGGCTTTTAATGGTGATATATATCTTGGGGACAGGTTGTAGCAAACCTCATTAGCAACACACAGTCAAGCTTTGGTGCTGTCTCTAGGTTGGTGAATAATTTATATTTTTCCAACTGAGATAATTCCTTCACTGATAACTATTTAGTATAATTCATTTATTCCAGAGAAAGCAAAAATGATGCTCATCCAGAACCTGTCCCCCAAATCATTTCCAACTTCCTTAAATTGAGATCTTATTGTTTCATCTTATTTATCTGACACTTCACTTTCTAGGATAAAAACACACAGGAAAACAGGGTGAATGGTGTGTGTGTGTGTTATGTGCCATCAAGTCACCTCCAACCTATGGCAATTCTATAAATGAGAGATCTCCAAAATGTTCTATCATTAACAGAATTGCTCAGATCCTGCAAACTGGAGGACGTGGCTTCTTTTATTGAGTCAAGCCATCTCATTTTGGGTTTCCCTCTTTTCCTACTGCCTTCCACTTTTCTTAGCATTATTGACTTTTCTAGAGAATCTTGTCTTCTCATGATGTGACCAAAGTACAATAGCCTCAGTTTTGCTGAAGACAGATGAGAAGCAAAAGCAAAACAAGATGGTAGCATAGCACTGCAGTGATTCCAAGAACTCTTTTCTGGAAGTAAGCCCCATTGAGTACAGCTGAGTACGATTCTGAGTAGACTTGCTTAGGTTTCTTCTCTAGATGGTCCTCTGGTCTGATCCAACAGGATTTTTCCCCCTACATGATACCTTTTCTTCTCATAGATGGAAGAGGGATTTTCCTCCTGAGTATGTAATACGTGCTCAGAAATCTGTGATCGTCTTCGTCCTTCTGTGCAGCCCCACATTGGGACTGCGCAGGCGCAGGCCAGCCGCGGAAAAGATTTTTCTAGCTTTCAGAGATGTGAAGGGGACGTTCGGATCCACCGCGCATGCGCGTCGGTGTTCCCGCCAATTTTGAATGCATATATATCCGAACGTCCCCGGCATTCCCTCAGTTCCTTTTTCGCCGCCGTACGAAAAGGTTCTGTTGTCTAGCGTTTATCCTTTCAGCGTCTCTTCGGAGTTTTGGATCGTGTTCTTCTGGTCGGTATTTTTTCCCCTTGTCGGTGGGAGATACCGTTCATTATGTCCCAAACTTCTTTGTTTAAGAAGTGTCTTAAGTGCGGCACTAAAATGACGCACTCGGACGGCCATGAGCTCTGCCTCATCTGCCTGGGCGAGGGGCATGTTGTCGAGCGCTGCTCCATCTGTATGTCCTTCACTCCGAAGGCAAGGAGTGATCGGAAGGCCAGGCTCCGTGCCTTCTTGTGGGATGCTAACCTTCTCCCCCCCAAGCCATCGGGCTCTTCGGGAGATAGACCCCGCTCCGCCGCTCCGTCGCCGGCGCCGTCTCGTAAGTCGCCAGAGCAGCTCCCCACGGAACCGACGGGGCAACCCGTTCTGGAGGCCCGACCTGACTCCGGTTCCGGGGATCGTCCTTCCGACCGGAAGGCCAAGAAGCGTTCCGCATCCAAGCCGAAGTCCTCCTCCAAGCCCTCGGCCGCAGAGGCTACTTCGGAACCTCAGCCCAAGAAGGCCAAGACGAAATCGAGGGCCAAGGGCCGTGCTTTATCCCCGGCTCCGACTGTGCGACCTGGTACTCCATCTGGACCGGTCCTGATCCCTGACGATGTGGTGAGTCTCCACACCCCGTCTCCTCCTTGCACGCCTCCTCCGTCGGTTCCCGAGGAATTCGTGCCGTTCCCGTCTTTCACGGAACCGTTCCAGTCATTCGAACGTTCCCTGCCTTCCGCCCCGGCGCCTTCGGAGGCCTCCGTTCCATTGCCGTCTACCTCGTCGGTTCCGATGCCTCTTCGCTGGCCTGCCCCGGTGCCTGCTCCTCTGCCCCCTTGCCAGCCTGTCGCGGGGATTGGGAACATGACCTCCTGGCAGGATTTTGTGGCGTGGTTCCAGCAGTCGCTGCCCTTCCTGCAGCATCCTTCGGTTCCGGTGGTTTCCGTTCCGGCTCAGCCAGTCGGGCTCCCGGCATCCGCTCCTCCACCTCCTGGCTTGCCTCTGCGACCGTCGGTTCCTGCGGCTTGTCCGTCGGCCCCGAGCGCCCACCGGTCTTCGGTTCCGACGCAAACCTCGCCGGAGTTTTCAGATTCCGAGGATGAGGAAGGTCTGGCGTCCCCGTCAGAGTGCTCTTCGGACGCGGCCTCTGATCCTTCCCCGGATGACACCGTGGGTGGGCCCCGTTCATCTTCCCCGAATGACGACTACAGGCTATTCTCCGAGCAAATGATGCGGATGGCCGCCGCGCTGGAGATAGACGTCTCCTCCACGACCTCCAAGCCCAAGAGTAAGCTGCTGGAGGCACTGTATTCCGGGTCCCCCGCGTCGGTGGCGTTTCCCCCTGTGGAGGATTTTGTTGACAGCGCTCTCGCGCTCTGGCAAACACCGGCGTCCGTGTCCGCGACGGCAAAGAAGGTAGAGAGGTACTACCGTTTAAAACAGGATGATTGCCCGTACCTCTTCAGTCATCCGAAACCCTCGTCCATCGTGGCTGAGGAGGGTCAGGCTCGGTTCCGTTCCGGTTCCTCGTCGGCCCCGGCGGACCGAGAAGGCAGAAAGCTGGATGGCATGGGCAGGAAACTCTACTCGTCCGCGTCTTTGGGATTCCGTATTGCCAACTTCCAAGCCATAATGGGGTCCTACAATCTGTTCCTCTGGAAACGGCTGTCCTCTTACCTTTCCGATCTCCCCGAGGATCGCCGTCACTTGGTGAAGGCCCTTCAGGCAGAGGCCATACGGCTGTCAAAACAGCAGATGACAGCGGGCAAGGATGCTGCCGATTCCGCGGCGCGCTCGATGGCGACTTCGGTGGTCCTGCGTCGACACGCCTGGCTCCGGTCCACTGCCCTGCCGCCTGAAAAGAAGGCGAAAGTGGAGGATTTCCCCTTCGAGGGGCCCCAGCTCTTCTCGGAGAAGACGGATGAATCCCTCTCCCTGATGAAAAAGAATCAGCAGACGGCCAAGTCCCTCGGAGTCGCTCCCTCAGCTCAGTCATCGGGTCCGAGGTATCGTTATGGTCGGTTCCGATCCTACCAGGCCCCTTACCAACCTTACCAGCAGCGTCAAGGGCGCTTCTTCTCGGGCCAGTCCTACGGTCACCGATCCTATTCAGCCCAGCAGCGTCACTCTTCCAGGCGCTCCGGCCGGTCCAAGGGCAGGCAACAGCCATCTTCACCCAAGCCTTCGACCTCGGTGCAGAAGCCCTCGGTCTTCTGACTAAGCCTGAACGCTCCCCTGTTGGCCTCCGAGGACACTTCCTCTGCTGCCCAGTTTCTGGACAGGCTTCGGCCTTTTTTGCCCTGTTGGCAACGTGTTACTTCTGACACTTGGGTCCTGTCCATTGTGGCCCATGGTTACAAGTTAATGTTTACAGATGCACCTCCTCTCTCTCTCCCTCCCCGTTGTTCTACATGTTGTGATGTTGTGTTACACAATAATGTTATGGAGTTGGTTAACAAAGGTGCTGTCCGGGTGGTCAATGTCTCTTCTTCCCCATGGGGATTTTACTCCAGATACTTCCTTGTGGATAAAAAGGGTGGAGGTTCCCGGCCCATCTTAGACCTTAGAGGCCTCAACGGTTATTTGAAGGTTGAAAAGTTTCGAATGCTAACCCTGGCACGGGTCATGGAGCTCCTGGAGGTGGGCGTCTGGCTAGCCATTTTAGACTTGAAGGATGCCTACTTCCACATTTCTATATTTGAGGGCCACAGGAAATACCTGCGGTTTGTGTATGGGAATTCTGTGTATGAATATACCGTATTGCCCTTTGGGCTGGCCTCTGCGCCCAGGGTATTCACGAAGTGCATGGCCACCGTAGTGGCATACCTGCGGTCCCAGGGTTGCTTTATCTACCCGTACCTGGATGACTGGCTCCTGGTGGGACCCTCGCCTGACTCTCTCCAGGCCCATATTGCCCTCACTTTGTCCGTGCTGGCTAGGTTGGGCTTGGTGGTTAATGGGGATAAGTCTATCCTGGCCCCGGGCATGGCCATTAGGTTTATTGGGGTCCATTTCGATTCCCTGCTGGGCAGAGCCTACCTGCCTCCAGACCGGTTGGCCAGGCTTTCCGCTTTAGCCCGGCATTTCATACATTGCCGGTACCAGACGGCCCTTTTGATTCAGACACTGTTGGGCCTTATGGCCTCCTCCACAGGGGTGGTTTTCTTTGCACGCCTGCGTATGAGGCCTCTGCAAAACTGGTTTGTCCGGAGGTACAACCCCCTCACCATGGGTCAGCACCAGAGGTTTTCCATCCCCAGGGTGGTGCTGCGCTCTCTGGCCTGGTGGACTGTCCCTGGAAACCTGTCTGAAGGTTGTCCTTTCGGCCCCTTCCTAGCTGAGGTCACGGTTTATACCGATGCCTCCAACTTGGGGTGGGGAGGGCGCTGTGGACAGCTTTCGGCTCAGGGCATCTGGTCCCCATCTGAGGCATCCATGCATATCAACCTTCTTGAGCTTAGGGCGATCCATTACTCCCTCGCTTCTTTTGCAGATGCCATTCGGAACAGGAGGGTTCAGGTCCTGTCGGACAATACCACGGCCTGCTACTACCTCAACAAGCAGGGAGGAACGGTCTCGCTCAAGCTCTGCAAGGAGGCAACGACTCTATGGAATTGGGCCATGGTCAACAACGTCCTTCCCAGAGCCGTGCACATTGCTGGGGATCTCAACACCTCGGCGGATGCACTGAGCAGGGTGTTTCTGCCTCAGCACGAGTGGTCCCTAAACAGGGTTTACCTCGACCAGGTTTTCCGCACATGGGGCACGCCTTTGGTCGACCTCTTCGCCACTGCCCGCAACAAACAGGCCCCGCTGTTCTGCTCCCGGGCCGGCATTGGCCGCCACTCCCTAGGGGATGCCTTCCAAATACCTTGGTCCCCAGGGCTCTTTTATGCCTTCCCGCCCTTCCCGCTCCTGTACAAGGTTCTTTCCAGGATCAGGGCCTTCCGAACCCACTGTATCCTCGTTGCCCCTCGGTGGCCTCGCCAGGATTGGTTCCCCCTTTTACTTTCCCTGTCCCAGGGGCGATGCCTCCCCCTGCCTCACGCCCCGGACCTCTTAACCAGGGACGGGGTGTGGCATCACGATGTGGCTGTACTGAATCTGACTGCCTGGCTTCTGGGCAACCGGGAGTGAGCCTCTCTTCTGGAGTGCTTGGGGTGATCTTGAATGCCCGGAAACCGTCCACCAGGTTGTCCTATCAGAGGAAGTGGTCACGTTTTTCCCGGTGGTTGGCCCTGAAGGGGGTTTCTCCCTTTAATTGCCCGCTTCCTGTCATCCTGGACTACCTCCTGGAACTCTGCTCCCAGGGCCTTGCGTTTTCCAGTGTTAAGGTCCACTTGGCTGCAATCTCTGCCTTCCATGAGCAGATTGATGGGAAGACAGTTTTTACTCACTGGCTTTCCAAGCAGTTCCTGAAGGGCCTGTTCAAGACCTTCCCTCCTAGGGCCCATCCCATTCCACAATGGAGTCTCTCCCTGGTTCTCTCCCAGCTGATGCTCCAGCCCTTTGAGCCTCTATCTTCTTGTCCCCTACCTTTGCTCACTCAGAAGGTGGCTTTCCTGGTGGCAATCACGTCCTCTAGGCGTGTTGGGGAGCTGTCTGCCCTGCGGTGTGACCCTCCCTTCCTGCAGTTTTTCCCTGGTACTGTCATGCTCCACACTAGCATGGAGTTTCTGCCCAAGGTAGTCTCAAGATTTCACCTACAGCAAAAGGTGTTCCTCCCTTCCTTTTTTCCAACACCCTCATCCCCAGGGGAACGAGCTCTACACACATTGGATGTAAAGCGTGCTTTATTGTTTTATTTGCACCGCACCAAATGTTTCAGGAAATCTCCTGTCCTGTTTGTGTGTTACTCTGGCCCTCGCAAGGGCTCACCTGCTTCTGCCCAGTCCATCTCTCGCTGGATTGTGTCTACGATTAAACTTTGCTATCAGCATGCTGGAGTCCAGTGTCCCTTGTTGGTTACCGCTCATTCCACTCGAGCGCAAGCTGCTTCTGCTGCCTTCCTGCGAGGGGTGCCGCTCCAGGACGTCTGCCAAGCTGCGACATGGTCCTCTGCAGACACTTTCATCCGGCATTACTCTGTGGACGTGCATGCACGACGTGACTCGGCTGTTGGCACAGCTGTCCTGCAGTCCTTGTTCAAGTAGACACTCACACCCGCCCCCATTGGTGAGATGCTAGTTACTCTCCCAATGTGGGGCTGCACAGAAGGACGAAGACGATAAACAGGGTTTCTCACCTGTAACTGTTGATCGTCGAGTCTCTTCTGTGCAGACACACATTCCCTCCCGCCTGCCCCGCTGTGAGTGTTTCGTTAACTTAGTTTCTCCGGCGGCTCAGGTGAACTGAGGGAATGCCGGGGACGTTCGGATATATATGCATTCAAAATTGGCGGGAACACCGACGCGCATGCGCGGTGGATCCGAACGTCCCCTTCACATCTCTGAAAGCTAGAAAAATCTTTTCCGCGGCTGGCCTGCGCCTGCGCAGTCCCAATGTGTGTCTGCACAGAAGAGACTCGACGATCAACAGTTACAGGTGAGAAACCCTGTTTTTCTCCTCTTTTCTTTGAGGAGGCATTGAGTAGGCAATCTCCTATGTCTATGGGGATTGTTCCTTTAGGGAATTCTCAAATAAACAGGCAGATGTTGAACCAAAAAGATTTCTTTATTAACAGAGGAATAAAAGGCAAGCATACAGAAAACCACCCACAGCAGACACACAGAACTAACTACGAAAACAGTGAGGAAAAGGGAAAGCAGTTTCAGGGGAAGGGCAATAATTATCAGTCTTGAAGAGGAGCATCAATAATATAACAACAACATTTGATTTATATACCGCCCTTCAGGATGACTTAACACCCACTCAAATCAGTTTACAAAGTATGTTATTATTATCCCCACAACAAAACACCCTGTGAGGTGGGTGGAGCTGAGAGAGCTAGAAGCTGTGACTGACCCAAGGTCACCCAGCTGGCTTCAAGCGGAGGAGTGGAGAATCAAACCCGGTTCTCCTGATTAGAGTCCTGCGCTCTTAACCATTACACCAAACTGGCTGTCCAGCATTTCACAGAAGAGACGAGGAGAGGCCCAAATGAGTTTGGGTGTGTGTGTTCAGATCCAAAGACACACATGCAGTAAGCACATGGCTGAGAAGCCCAGTTATAGGGCAAAACTTTCCCTGGGGCAATGTTGATGTCTTGCTCCCCAAAACAATAACTTAATGGTTTGTCTGGAGGTATGACAATAAGTTGGGAAAGGTTTAATATGACTATCTGGGATAGTCTATAGGTGGTCTATAGGTGAAAATATTGCTTGATGACCTGATAGGTACCAGATGGCAAGGCTATCAGGTGTGCTGAAGAGCTTTGATTATGGTAAATGGGTAAGGGGCTGCAGAGGAAGGGGTTGATGAGATTAGACAGGGAGTTTTCTCAGAAAGCCTTGTCATCTCTGTGTCTCTCTGTGGAGGGATAGTCAGTCAATCATCCACTTATGACTCATGTCCTGGTAACTTTCCATGCTCCTGGCCAGCTGGCTTCTGCTCTGCCTTGAACCAGGCAATGCCTTGGATTTATGCACGTGAGGAAGAGGTTTATGATATTCCATTCATAAACTGCCCTCTCAGGGTGCAGAGGGGTCTGACTGCTAACAGCTCAACCCCAGGTTCAAATCACTGGCCAGCCAATCAGCAGCTGGCTGGTTGGTCAGTAGGGCAGGGTCCTCACCAGTGGACCTTGAGGGCCCTCTGATTTGCCTGCAGGGGTTTAGTAGCAGAGCCAGCTGGGCACCCAGCACTCTGCTCTTCAACCAGCTTCCACCCATCTGACCCTCATTTTTAAGCATTGCTGGGTGTTGTGATGACTCTTGGGTCTAGAGAACTCTCTGATGGCTGCTGTTAGGATCTATATCTGGGTGTCATTGTGCTTTTTATGTTTTAGGCTGTTATATCTCTGTCACAACTTTGGGAAGGGTGGTTTTGGCATTGGGCACAGATTCTTTTGGGGGGAAACAAGGCCGTGAGCCCAGTTTCCCCATACTTGGAGATCCTCTTAAGGGACCCTGGGGGTGAGGCATTTCAGGGACAAGCCCAGTTGGGGACTGTTGGGGCATGCTCACTCCCAGGTAGCAAGGACATCTATGCAGAGGTTCGCACTCATGTGAATCCCACAGCCTGTCATCCCATGGTTTCCCCATTCAGCAGGCAGGTTGAAGGAGTGAGGGGGTCATTACCAGTCACAGCTCTCTTAGAGTTCTCTCAGCCCTACCCACCTTACAGGGTGATTGTTGTGGGGATAAAAACATACTTTGTAAACCATTCTGAGTGGGCATTAAGTTGTCCTGAAGAGTGGTAGCGGTACATAAATTGAATGTTGTTGTTATTATTGGCTGGCAAATGGGATTCATGCTTTGTGCTACCAAGGATCCATAAGCTGTGAACCAATAAAGTCGTGGCCTTTTTTGATCCAAACAATCATATCTGTGTTCATGCTGCCTGCCCTTGCCCCCTTATCCTTCAATGCTGGACCGCCAGCCAGAAAGTCACTAATGCTGGACCGCCAACCAGAAAGTCACTAATTAGGACAGTAACTGTCTTCCCACAGGACAACTCATCAGCATGTCAGATCCTCTGTGAATCCAAGTCAGCTTATATGCTGTTACCTCGGACAGTTAAATAACCTCCCAAATAACAAACTAACACCTTAGCTTCATTTAATAATTTAAATGTAATATAATGCACAGCCAGGCTATTTTAAAGCATATTTATGAATGTTTTAGTTAATATGTATGAGTAATAGCCAAATTAGCTCTTTGTGTTTTATGAAAGACTTAGAGCGGAACTACAAGTGACAAAAGGCACAGGTAGGACACTTGTCAGCTTCCCTCAAGTTTTGATGGGAAATGTAGGCATCCTAGTCTTGCAGCTTGGCTCTCTGACTGCTGTCCAATGGACTTTTCAACTGTCACTTGTCCAACATTCCGCCAAGCTGCCTACATTTCCCATCAAAACTTGAGGGAAGCTGACAAGTGTCCAATCTGTGCCTTTTGTCACTTGTAGTTCCGCTCTTAGTTGAACATATGTCAGTTTCAATTCTCACACCAAAACTATGTCTACAAGATAAATAATGCTAGGCAAGTGCTTGTGCCTATAGGGAACTGCACAGTTTGTTCCTTTAGCCTTGCTGAGGACTGCACAGCTTTTAGACAAGGCTTTGAGGCTTCCCCATATTTTCCCTTTTAGAGCTTCTGCAGGGATTTGCCCATTTGTTTAACTGAAGCTATGTTCCTTTAAAACTTGCCTATGGAAACCAAGGGTTTGAGGAAATATATTGAAAAATTGCTGAAACTCAGAGTTAATATTTGCCATAGGCAAAATGAAATTGTAGAATAGCTTTGGCTGTTCTCAGTTATGTTACGTATTCCTTTCCATGTGTGACGTTCTTTGCTTTTCTCTTTACCTATTTTGAGAAGCCTGCATCTCTACTTCACCCTACTTTATCATCACATTCTTTTGACACTCAAATATTTAATTCCAGAGAGTGGTCACATCTCAGACAAAATTAAGATAGCTAACAACAAATTCAGTTAAAACAGCCAATAAACTTCACAATAAAATAACCAACAACACTTTCATTATAAACCATACAATACAAGTAGGGTTGCCAGTCCCCCGCTGGGGAATTGGGACTGTTTGGGGCCAAAATTGGCCCACTGCAAAGTACAGGAGCAGTCCAGGGTCCATCGCACCACCCCAGCAGTACTCCCGTGCTCCATAGTAGGCTGATTTTGGCTCCAAACAGGCCCAACTCAGCCCAAAATGGGCCAAAATTAGCCTACTGCAGAGTGCAGGAGCGCTTCCAGAGGCGGCACAAGGTCTTGCGCGATGACTTCACTTCCTGGAAGTGATGTCGTCATGCAGCCTGGGAGCATGCGTGCTTTGTGCACACCTGAAAATATCTAAAAAGGTAAGTATCAGGTCTCCCATGTCCTGCCCTTGCAGGACCTTGCAACCCTAAATACAATTAACCAGCCATTGAAGTCTGCCACAAAACCCAGATATAACTTCTTTTTTATATATTGTTGAAGGCTTTCACGGCTGGAGAACGTTGGTTGTTGTAGATTTTCCGGTCTGTATGGCCGTGGTCTTGGCATTGTAGTTCCTGACATTTCGCCAGCTTCTGTGACTAGCATCTTCAGAGGTGTAGCACCGAAAGACAGAGATCTCCACACATTGACACTGAGACACCTCTGTCTTTCTCTCTACATCTCTGCTACACCTCTGAAGATGCCAGTCACAGCTTCTGGTGAAACATCAGAAACTACAATGCCAAGACCACGGCCATACAGTCTGGAAAATCTACAACAACCAACTTCTTTTCTGTTTGGGTTCTATGGGGCTAATTTAGGAACCAAACTTGCAACACAAATTTCTTTTAACCAAACCTTTCAACAATTATAACAATACAACTGTGTTTTTAAAACAAATCTCATAGGCGCAACTAAGAACAGAAACTTGCAGCAAGTAACGTCTTTAAGTTCAGCCAAGTAACTGGTTGTCTTTTGAAACCACATCTGGGTAAGCAAGGTCCAACTTTTCGGGTCCCACCAAGTGCCAGAGTCCTTTCCTACAGTCCTTTTGATTATGGAACAAACTGGAACCCAAGCTTCTGTCTTCCGCTTGGGAATTACAACCCTGCAATAATAATATGTTCCCAATAATAATACCAAACACAATATAATAGACATTCACCACTTTTACTCACTATTGTTCACATACAATGTGTTTCCAATTACCTTATTCAAGGTGATGAGCACATAAAATTTTATCAAGCTCCCCAGCAACCAGCCTTTTTCTCAGCTGCCTGGCTCCAGATACTGACTCTGCTCTGCTTGGCTAAACCAACTAGCTCGTGGGGGTTACACAGACACAGCAGCTGAGCAAACCTGGAGTCTACAAACAACATCAGGGTTCTCTACTAGTCAAAATGGCAACACAGGTTGCTAGCAAAATCAGAATGAACAGCAGAAAGATAGCTGAACGCATGCTGCATATAGCCCTGCACAACCCTTTTTTAAAAAACCCTTTACTTCCTTGCTTTCTGTGAGTCCATATGGTAAGGTTGCTGATGGAGGAGGGAAGCTCAGCAGTAGGACAGATTATGGGGAAACCTTGTTCATCCCCCCAAACAGTTAACAGTTACTGAGGAAGTATACGGTAAACAGACATGTAAATAACAACCAGAACATTGTATTGTCGAAGGCTTTCACGGCCGGAGAACGATGGTTGTTGTGGGTTTTCCGGGCTGTATTGCCGTGGTCTTGGCAATGCCAAGACCACGGCAATACAGCCCGGAAAACCCACAACAACCAACCAGAACATTGCTAGTAAGACAAGAGAAGTCTTCCAGGATACATTTATACAGTTTTTCTCTAGAAAGGTCTTGCTGGTTCACTGGTGGTTTGCACATTTTTGACAGAAATGAATGAGATGTGTGCTAAATAGGAAATATCCACAGGAATAACCAGGGAGCATGACAGGAAAATATTTTTAATAACTTTGTTCTTGCCTGCTATTTGAATAGAATAGCAGATTAATGCTAAATATGTTATCTAGGCTCATTATTTTCTGGCAACAAACATTAATTAGAAGTAAAAATGTTATAGCAGTAGATTGGGATTCTCTCTCTTTCAACTTCTTTCTGAAAATGAAAAAAACATAATCTACAAATTTGAAATACATGATCTGTAAAGCTTTATGACCCCTTTTGCTCTTGAACTGTAAATAAACATGCATATTCCCAAGAACTGTTATGTGCTAGAGTGCTTCTGACTTTTATTACTTTATAATTTGATAACTTCAAAGTCAGGGAAATGACAAAAAATATATTTACTGGATTTTTTTTGCCTGACTCACAGTGTTGCACTGATTGTTATTTATGCATCTGTTGTTGACATTGCTCTTGATGACTGAGACATCAAGAGTAGTCTAAAATTGTATGGAGGAGATAATGTAATGGAATAGGGATAGCAAAGGCAAGAAACAGGCCAGATGTGTGATTTTAACACCAAAGGAAAGCTGAGAGGCTTGATAGCTACACCACAAATGTTTTGCTCAAACAATGATCAAAGAAAAACATTTTTCTAATTACTGGGGTTTGAGGGATTCAAGGCATAATAAAGATCAAGTGTTACTCTTATAAAGCAATAGACTAAGCAGCACTTCTGCAATTGAAAAAGAACCCTATCAATGGCTGACAATAGGGATCCTATTCCCCCAGTGGGGACAGGGGGATCCCCCACTTTTGCCCTCTGCCCCCCACTCACCTGGCTAGCGGGGGAGGGGAAGGCATGGGGATAGACCTCCCAGGTGTACTCCCAGGGTGGTGCTTCCTGTAATGGCTGGTCCAGGAATGTGAGGGGAGGTAGTTCTTTCAGCACAGTCTGATTTTCTCCCTACTAAATGCAGCAAATGGCCCCCAATGCGGAGCTGCTTTTAAAAATGTGTTTTTAGTTTGCTTAAAAATACACAGGTCAGACTAACATGGCTAACTCCTCTGGATATTAAAGAGTGCATCAGTAATATTGGAATTCACTCCCACATGTAGTAGCAACTGCTAGAGGGTGTTAGGGACTTTAAAAACAACTAGAGAAATGTGTGGATGAAAGGTATATTCACACTTCTTGTCACTGGGCTTTTTGTATTGTTTTAAGTATTTTAAAGAGAAAATGAAGCATCTTTCCCCCCTGTGTTCCCTGTGCTACCACAGCACAGGGAACACCGCTTCGATTAGCAAAAGCAAACTGAGCTTGAAGGGCCAGAACTCTTCCCTCTCCCTGCACAACTCCAATCTAAATCAGGGATGAGCAAGGTGAGACCAAGCATAGGCCTGAGACCATAAGAGTTAACTGGGGCAGTATACCACCTGAGCCCAGACCAGGACAACCCAGGCTAGCCTGATCTTAGATCTTGGAAGCTAAGTGGGTGATCCCTCCAAGGTTGTTTCGCAGAGGCAGGCAATGGCAAACCACATCTCTTGCCTTAAAAACATTTATGTTAACATTTTCATGGTGCAAAAATATGGTGCAAAAACAAGATTTGGAGTATGCAAAATGACTGACCATGGAAATGAAATAAACACCATGCACAGATTGGTTTTTTAAAAAGGCAAATGTAACACATCTGGAACTATCCACAAAATAAAATTTAATGTCCCTCAATGAAGCCTAAATTTAAACAAGAAATAAAAACCCAGTGAATATTTAAGTGTGCACTTGCAATTTCACTTGGTGCACATATGAGAAATGAATCATTACAAATTTAGCAACACAAGTAAAAAGTAAGGTATAGTAAAAATGTCACAAACATGCAATTACTTCGGCAAAATATAAAGAACACAAGAACTCCACCCAGCAGCAAAGCCTATTTGCTAATGTACCAGAATTCAAGAAAGTGAATATAGGAAAGGGGTGGGGGAAGAAGGGCACAACTGACCTGTGTATTTTTAAGCAAACTAAAAATACATTTTTAAAAGCAACTCCTCATTCAGGGCCATTTGCTGCATTTACGGTGCACTTCTAAGCAGAGGTACTCCAGTCTAAGCCCATTGAAATCTATGGGCTTAGACTGGAGCAACTCTGCTTAGGATTGCACTGTTAGTAGGCAGAAAATCAGACTGCGCTGTAAGAACTATCTCCCCTCACATCCCTGGGACTAGCCATTACAGGAAACTGCACAGTGTTTTAATACAGCTCCCAGAATCCTTATTGCCTACAACTCCCATACTGCACAGATCCAACTACATTGTTAACCCCTCTATTGCCCACAAGCTACTTTGTGCCACAAAACTCCACTCAATTCAGATCATACACAGAAAAGGCTCTTTAAATTTTAACCCTCCTCCCCTTCATCTGGCCTGCAGGGACTGCACATCCCCTCTGCGGGGGGGGGGGACATCTATTTTAATTGTTAAGTCAATAAAGAGGTATCAAAATTAAAAGAGGAGAATTACAGGGGATTTAACATAATTATCGGGAAGAGTTTGAAGGGAGGATATGCAACAGAAGACACAACATCATGAACACACAAGGTGATGGCTGGTTGAGAGGGAGGGGAGGAGAACACATGATCACATGGTCTCTGTGGAGAATTGCTAGAATGGAGTACCGGCTTGTTCCAGCAGAAAAAAAGCCCTGTATACCATTATACTAAAATATGCATTAGGTTCTCTTGAGTTTGCAGCTTTCATTTTTTAAAAAAGTCTTTAGCCTATTTTGTGTGGAGGTATATTCTCCCCGAATCTCCACAAGGAGAGAGGATAGAGACTTACATTTTAAAAAAATGAAAGTTGGAAATTCAGAGAACTGATAATTATTTCACTATAATAGTATATTGCTATGACACTATTAAATTGCCAATTAAAAAAAAGAAAAACCCTCTGCAGAAGAGAGGAAATGGCTGCTATGTGGGCAGGAAAAGGGAAACCTCAACTTGTCCACCCACATGGCAGCCATCTGGGCTTTGCTGAGATCTTTCCCAAAACTTAGAAACAAAGCAGGTTTGAGAATGACTGGAGAAAAGCTAGGGAAACCCTCGGTCACGCCCAATTTCACCATGATGCTTTGGAGAAGAAAAAACCCACAAAATAGAAGCATCAAACTCCCCCCCCCAAGTAAATAACCCTCATGGAAACGCTCTTTGCCGGACTTCCTGTTTGGGATCCATGGAGGTCTAACGCAGCTCCACTTGCGGAGCTGACCGGACTGCCGTTTTAACCGGCCGGCGGGGTGAAAATAGCCCGCGGCCGACTGCTCTCAGGCGGGGAGCAGGCAAAGAACGCTCAAGACCCTAGGGTGAGCTAGATCTCGGACGAGGGGGGGCTCTACACAACGGGTCCCCTCCCGATCCTTGAGGTCCCACCTTGCGACGGGTCGGCTATAATCTCTGCGGCAGTTTTGGGGCCAATTCGGCTGGCATAAGACCTACATACCCAAGCATCGATTGGGGGAAGAAGCTGAGAGGAGAACTTAAAATCGAAACAGCGATTACAACCCGAGAAAAGTGAAGAGAAGGTAAAGATCATTATCTTCTGAGACGGGACAGATTGATAAAAACAGAGAGGAAAAAAAGTAGATTTTTAAACTGCAACAGACTAGTGAAAAGGAGGGGAAGACTCGGCAGGAATTGAATTTAAAAAGAGACTAAGTTTAAAGAAGTTATTAAAGAAATGGGACTATTGTTTTGAATACCTGTGGCTTTGGAGCTGTGAGAAAAAGACACCATCGCGAGATCTGCTGTGGGAAGACGGGAGACAGGAAGTGCGTAATAACAATAGAGTGGCTGGAGAGAAGCGGCCCTTGCTGGAGGGCAGGAAGTAGGGAATCGCCATTTTTGAAAGGGGAAGGGTCGCGGCTTCAGCGGAAGAGGAAGTAGGCCATCTTGGATTACAAAATCATAGAGAAACCATAGAGAAAAGACGCCCGACATTTTGGACTCTTTAAAATTTAATTTCTATAAGAAGACCGGGACATTTAAAATAGAAAAACGTTAAATTTTACGCCACGGAGTTAAGGAAGAGAGCGGATTCGTGGGAGCGAGCTAAAGCAAGCCCCACGATGTCAAAAAAAGAGTGGCAATCGGCAATAGAAAACCTGGATAAAAACCTGGACAAAAAACTTTTAGATATGATTAAAGAACTTAAGGACACGAAATTGGAGCTGATAAAAGAGGTTAAAGAGGTTACACAGACAGTAAAATCGGAGCTGTCAGAAGTGAAAAAAGGTATGGAAACAATACGAAGTGAATTACAAGGAACGCAGCAGAGAGTTAAAACAGTAGAAGACGCGATGGAGAATTTAGCAGACACGCAACAAACAGAGATGAGATTGGTGAAGGGGAGAATGTCAGTTGCAGAAACTAAACATATGGAGAAGCAGCTACGTTTTCGTGGCTTGCCAGAAGTGGAAGGAAAGTCAGCGCAAGAACAGATGACTGAGGTGTTGGCTGAGTACCTGGGGAAGGAGGAGGAGGAAGTTGTGGCTATCCTAGATGTGGCATACCGTGTGAATTCGAGAATAGCAACCCAGAAATAACAATGGAGGCATGGGAATACTTGTGGAAAACTACAATGAAGACAACGACATGTATTAATATCAAAGAGAACATTTACAAAATGATCTATCGTTGGTACATGACACCAAAGAAGATTGCGCTAGGGAATTTGAATACTTCTAATAAATGCTGGAAATGTAAGAAGCATGAGGGCTCCCTCTATCATATGTGGTGGTCGTGTGAGGTAGCCAGGCAGTACTGGGGGGAAATAATAAGAGAAATGAGTGAAATTTTACAATTTCAAATTAATAAGAACCCAGAACTCCTGCTACTGAACTTGGGAATGGAGGGAATTCCAGCCCAACACAGGACGTTGATATTTTATATGACAGCAGCAGCTAGACTTTTGTATGCGCAAAAATGGAAAGTACAAGAAGTGCCAACTATTGAAGATTGGACTTACAAATTGCTGTATATGGCTGAAATGGACAAGATGACAAGAAAACTGAGAGATCTGGACTCAGGGCAGTTCAACACAGACTGGGAGAAGCTGAAACAATACCTGGAGAAGAAATGGGAGGTGGGAGGAAAACTGTGGCAGTTTGAGAACTACTGAAGTATTGAAGTAGAGGGGGGAGACTTTACCGGGGGGAGAAGAGATAAATGTGAATTAATAAGCAGTCAGATTAATAGATTGACATATATATAGATATATATAGGTTAACAAACAGAACATAGAGAAAATAATTAATTATAAGGATTAAATATAAGGAGCGATTAACTAACAATATTTTCTTTCTTTTCTGACAAGTTTTGTACCAAACTGAATGTCTGAAGATATAGATGGGTCAAATTGATTGAATACGTGAGGAGAGATATATAGAACTATTATAAAAAGATAGAATGAGTAATATATATAGAGAATAAGTCAAATTGTTTGATATAAACGAATGTATGATCTATATGGTTTATGATATATAGAAATACCTGAAATTGAAAAATTGGGATAAATTGTTTATCTAAGATGGAAACAAAGGCTTACAGTTTGGGCATATAATGTTAAAAATAGTTAAGGATGTACTGCTTAGAATAATGGAGAATATATATTTGTTTTAGATAGAGGAAGCTAATAAAAGTAAGGGAAAGGGGACAAAGGGTTGGAAAGCTGTTGGAAGTCAACAAAAAGGGGGGGGGAAAGGGAGGGGGTTAGAGATGAAAAAATTGGGGAAAATTGAATGTAAATGTGGAAATAATGGATTCTAACCCAATAAAAATTTTTCAAAAAAAAAAAAAAAAAAAGGAAACGCTCTTTGCCTTTGTTCTGAGCTAAAGTATAGTTTGGCTCAAGGATAATATTAGATCTTAAAAGATTGGGGGTGGGGTAGAGATTGGATTTCACACTGCCTCTTTAATTCAGGAACTTGGGGAAACCTCCAAGCAAAACCCAGACTGTGGCACAAATAATCAAAACAGCAGCTCTCCCTAGAGATTTAATTTCAGCTATGTAATTGAAAATGGCCCATGCATTACTCTCTATAAATTGAAGGAGGAAAATGATACCCTTAAATGACTCTGCTTTCATTTACGTAGTGACCTGTTCATTAGCACTGTGAAATGAAATGGAAATCCATTTTAATTTTCAAGACTGTTTAATTTGTTGTGGATAAAATTCTGCAAAACAGCACCACAGCAATCTTTCTTTACAAATTGTGCAGAATTTCAAGAAATCTTGGAATTGTTTTGCCTATGAAAAACTTTGAATCTATACAATACATTGCGCTAGATTTAACTCTGATTATGGCTGGGTTCATATTTATCCCACAATATGTCTGTGCATAGGACCTCTGTGTTCATTAACTCAATGCTGAGGACAAGCATAATTGCTATTTTGGCTTCAGACCAGAATGAACTGAACAATAAAGAGGAAAAGATCTTCAGAGTGTTATTTTAAAAGGAAAAAAATATGCATATGATCCATGTGGAGATGGAGAAGTATTTATTTATTTGCTGACATACCGTATTTATTCGTGACTGTTCCATAACATTCTCAAGGTGATATACCACAAAGTTTAAATATAAGAATAATTTTATGAACTCTCATGTTAAAAAATTCATTAAAACAATGAAATAGTTTTTATTAAAGTATCACAACAGATAAGGATATATCTATAAAATAAAACTAAAAAAGGTTTTAGAACAAGTAAGGGTTCATTTGCTTGTGAAATACAGCAGCAGTGAAGACTGGCTAATCAACAGGCCATTCACAGCTGTGATCAACACTGCTATGAATTACCTGACAATAGATTATATATCTCTGAATGACAGCAAAATATCATCCTCAAACAGGAGGAATGAATGAGAGGAGGCATGTCCAAAGATATGCTTGGTCCTAGTCATATTGGGCTTTCAAGATAAAAAGTTACCAGGACCTTGAATTGACTCTAGAAACTAACCAATAACCACTCTGGAGCTGAACAAACAATAAGATTTCTGGAGGTGGTTGGGTGGTGGTTCCTGGATGAATCTGCTGCTATATATCTTTTAAAATCTGCTGCTGTATTGTTGTGTGTTTTTATTGGTTTTAAAGGTATTTGTATTTTATATTAGTGTATTAATTGTAATCCGCCTTGAGCCTGCTGATGCGGGGAGGGCAGAATATAAATTGAATAAAATAAATAAAATAGAATGATTTGATGCAACAGTGTTCTGAATCACTGATATTCCTTTTTTGCATAAACTATTATTATAACTTTCATATTGTAATTACAGTTATAATTCTTATTCTCTAGCTAAAGCCTGCCCACTTTCTAAAAATATTTGGTGGGTGCTGGCAAAATAGAACTACAGATTGAAAGTAATTATTTGGAACCGTCAATCAGGCTTTCTATTAATATGTAGTAATGGGGTTAGATATGACAGCTCTAATGTGTATATTTAGCATATTGTTAATTGATTTTTAATGTGATTAAACCATTTTCCTGCACCATGAAAAACCATGCACTATTCTTTCCATTTGATATGCTTGCATCTATTCTACTCTATTCTTCTGCTTTTAATGTCTTGGATCCTAAGCCATCTCTCTACTTGAGCCCCTCTTTGTCCATTGTAGAAGCGATCCTCCTGTGGATCATTTTCCTCTAGTGGAAGGCACTTTTCAGTTCATTGAAAGATATAGGTCTTGAGCAAGTGGAAGAGCATGACCATGGAGGGATGTGGTGTGCAATGGAGGACTGCTTCCACGGTCGAAGAGAGCATTGCACAATTAGAAATGAGGCTTAGTGCTCCTGAACTATTTTTGTGTGTCTGTATGAAGTTGCCTTACACTGTCTGACCATTGACCAATCTAGCTCAGCACCGTCTACTCTGACTGGCAGCAGCTCTCCAGAGTCCAAGGCAGATGAGGTCTTCCTAACATCTGCTATCTGAGCTCCTTTAAGCAGAGATGACTGGGATTGAACCTGGAACCTTCTGCATGCAAAACGTTCTCTACCACTGAACCACAGTAAATATATTATAGGGGAGCTGCAGGAGCTGTTATTTGACATTTTGTACTGATTTTTCTTGTTTGCTTTTATATATGTATGAGTTCCAGGGCACATAACAGACTGCCCAAACAGAAGTGACCTTTCCCCTGCACCTCCTACAGAGACTAAAAGCAGGTAACTGCTATCACAACATTCACCATTTCCCCCCTAACCATTTTGGGTATGTTAAGAATGAGAGGTGGTGGTGGTAGTTTCATAGCAAATTACGAAAAGGGGCAAAGTGTTGGTTAATTGCTTTAAAGCAAAATGTAAAATTCAGTTTCCCTCCTGCTCGTAACATTTTGGCAGTTATTGCTCTATTAGAGATCATGATGCTGCGACAGTAGAAGCCACTACTACTACTACTACTACTACTACTACTACTACTACTATGGATGCCAGACCACTGGCGGGGGTGGGGGATCCCCTGCCCCTGCCCCTGCCCCCACACCCTGCCCCCACTTACCTAGCTAGCGGGGGTGGAGTGCGCACCTTCCATGCATGCTCCCCTGTGGTGCTGTGTGCTTTTTGCACACAGCAGCAACCAGGATCGGGCCCATTTTGGCCTGGATTGGGGCCGCTGTGGAGTGCGGGAGCGCTCCTGCACTCCACAGTGGCCCAAAATGGGCCCATTTCAGGTGCTGCAGAGCGCAGGAGCGCTCCTGTGCTCCGCAGTGCCTCAAAATGGGCCCGATCCATGGGCGCATTTTGGGCTGCTGTGGAGGGCAGGAGTGTTTCTACGCTCAGCAGTGGCCCCCAACCTAAGTCCCTGTGGAGCGTGGTCGCGCTCCCAGGGCTGTGTGATGATGTCACTTCCCGGAAGTGATGTCATCACGCTTCCTGTGTGCACTCCCCCCCTGCTCAAAGGTAAGAGCCAGGCCCCAATCCCCCACTGGGAGATTGAGGGGGCCTGGCAACCCTAACTACTACCACCTTTCTCACTGAGATCTAAGGCAGATTATGCTGTATCAAAGGCTGCAGATAGATCCAAGAATAGCAACAAAGATGCATGGTCAGTCATCCAGAAGAATCAGTCTAGGTGTCTCCAGCACCAAGTCCGAGAGCACCTCAGCTGCTCAGAAAGGGTTCTTATTGGGAAATTAGGTGGCCAGTAAGCAAGAAGAATACCTGATCTATTTTTAGTTTCCATTCTAAGGAGCATACAGTTATAGCCAGAACTCTGCAGAAATTGAAAGACTCATGGAATATAATAGCAATCCCACCTCCCCTGTTGCCTGTGTGGTAGAGAACTGTGTAATGAGGTGGAGTTAGCTGGGACAGACACACCACATCATGTTCTTCCGATCATGTCTCAGTTATGCAAGCCTGGTCAATTCCTTCCTCCTGCAACAACGTGGTGAGGTGGGTAGATTGTGTCTCATCAATCTGGCATTGCATAACATTAGAGAGAAAGTGGGAGAAGAAGGGGGTTCTGCACCATCAACTCTAGTGATGCAACAGACATTGGGAAGGCAACAAGCAACCTTGCCTGACCCTGGCCATCTTTGATAAAACACCCCTCCCCCCATATCTACCACTTGCCATCTGTACTGGAATGGTGCATTCACCATACCTCCTGCGGCTGGTAGAGATAACTCCCACAGCAGTAATGATAAACCCCAGAGGCCTCATATTCAACATGCTAGTGTCCACAGAAAACCATACAACAGTACAGTCATGATGTACTGAAGTTAGCATTATCCAACAGCTGCTCCTGGTCTTCAGTACAATATCTGATGTTGGGCTCTTTTTTTTTTTTAAAGAAGGAGGCCTTGTACATTATGTACAGTTGCTTATTAAGTTCCCTGCTCTCTCTGCCCATTTCTTTAAACTATTGTTCATTCTGTTCCTCTTTCTTAATCTGCTCTTTACTCTGCACCCCTTCTTCAACATCTTTACCTCTGGGTTCCCTTTCTTTACATCACAGAATTTCTTTCCTGTCTTCAGCCTGCCCACTGTGTAGAAAGTTTTCATCGTGGCTGAACTGACAATTTCCCCCCACCCTCCTTGAGGTCAGCGTGCACACTTGCTAGTTGCCTGAGCAACTAAAGATTCAGTGCCACCACATCAGATCAGCCATTCTTTACCAGAGGCTTCATTCCTGCAAGCCAAATACAGTATAAATGCTCATCTTATTTTAAGAGAAGAACACTTTAAATCAGTCCAATTAAATACAATGATTCACAGTGGGAACATGAGACACTATATGACACTTACAGCAGCAATAACAAGGCTTTATTGCAGATACTTGGGCTTTAAAAAAATCTTAAAAACAAGTCCTAGACAGCTTCTTTCCATTGTTCATGTGCCAAGTACATGCGTCACTATATGAGTCTCTCCCCTTCATTTTCATAATGTAAAAGTAACAAATTATTTGGTACCCTTTGTAACCTGACTGTAGTCTTCCCACCCCACTTGAAGAAGTAAGTGGCTGCGGCAATGACAGTCCTTTATCTTTGGCATTATTAAAACAGTGGTTTAAATGAGGTGGCTGCACAGACTGCATTATTAATGAGAACAATATATTGCTGAGGACAATATGATGCACTTTAACTTTGGGAGAAGAAAGCGTAATTGGGAGCAAGAATAATACAAAGCCATTCAGTTCTGCCTGAAAGTTTTCCACATTAAATGACATTTGCTGAAAAGATTTATTTCTAAACTGGTGCTATGGCCTGTAGTGCTAAAGAAGACAATGAAAGAGTGAATAGGACTTGCTAGTATTATGTCAGAAGGCTTTCTCTCCTTGCTTTTGTTTGGCGATAGGACAAACTGAAAACATTCATTTTAGACAAACACACAAGAATCAGGAAATGTCACCATTTAGTGACTTTTTCCTCATCACTCTTCTGTGGTTCATCAATGTATGTGTAATCAAAGTTCAGTCTTCAACAATACAACTTTATATGTTTCGCTTGGTTGGTCCCAACTGCACTGCTGAGAAGGTGCATTTATAAGAATCAATAACCATTAAAGAAACAAGAGAACATACCACTTGGTGATTATTTTTCTGTATAATAACCAACTGTAAAAACTCATCAACAGTGCTGGAGTTATACAAGTGAGAACAGGGGTGAGATGGTTCTATTCAATGGTGGTTGTGTCAGACTTCGAGAAAAAAATTATGGCTTGGGACCAAAGGAGCATTTCTACTGGCAGAATGATTTGTGCCCCTGAAGTGAGACTTTCTTGCTGCAACCCAAAATGCCCATATGGGGAAAATGGGGGGAGGGGAGCAGAACCAGAATGACCGTCGACCGTCAGGGCCTTCCACTGATGGAACATGAGCTCCAGCCCACTGTCTGAATACCCACTCCAGTTAAAAAGAGACCCTTGCCTCAGGACAGCAATGGGATAATTCAGTTGTACAGAATGCTGCATTGTATTCACAGTAATAACCATACAGGATTGTCATCTCTTAGGCCGTTTCCACACGGCTTACCTCTCTTCGTAATGTCCCGGTAGATCACGCAAAAACTGTGGAAGATCGTGTTTCCTCGCGCAAGATTTGCGTGATGTCACGTGACGTCGTGCAAATCTCGCGTGAGGAAACGCGATCTTCCGCGTTTTTTGCACGATCTACCGGGACATTACGAAGAGAATGTGTATCTTGGAGCAGTGCTGCCATGTCGGCCCACAGAAGTGGTCACCACCATCCCAGGGACAAAGGATGTTAACCATGATACTTTTTCAACTGTAAGGGGTTTATTTTATTCCCCACTACTGTAACTTTGAAAGTTGAGCCATTGCTTCAGAATCCATTTCATGGATGTTCAGTTCTCACTGATATTTTGTAGCAATGAAGGCACAGAATTAACAGCTTTACTCAGAAACCATCTTGGTCAAATCGTTGTTTCAATGTGCTGATGAACCTTCCTCTCTATTGTTGTATATCCAGCAGCTAGCTAACGACACGTTAAAGAGCATGACGTTTTGGAAATGTTAATAATATATTCATATATGCAGGAATAGACATTTTTTGGCAAGGGTAATTATACTGTAGAATGCCAATTTTGCAATTAATCAAAATTAATGTTAGAATTATACTAATAAAAATGAAGTAGTAGAGCTGGGGGTAGTAATTAAGCATTATGTTACTGAATTGTAACTTGAGGGATACTAGCCACAGTCCAACACAGATTTTCATGTGTGTATGCATATTAAAATCAGTAGGCTTAGCTGCACTTAATTTCATATTGGATTATGGATACTTTTTAAAAATAATGATCATGCACGATTTTCACTCCTTATACAAAAACTATTTCACGTATGTTCAAAAAAGGCAGAAAGTTTAAGAATGTTAGTGTTAATTCTACAAAAAAAAGCAAGGCACTAAGTGGACATGTAAAATGACGCTCAAGCAGTTTTGCCATGTGCAAATTTCATATTTGCCTTAAACTGCTTAATAGAGGGGTGCATTTGAACAGAAAATTTTGTATGCTGTTGAGCATAATGCAGATATAATTTCATGAAACAGTGGACAACATTATATATCCTCATATCCATTTTTCAGATATGTGACTAACTTCAAAATGCTAGGCAGAAATGCCAAAATATCTGCAACAGTAGCAAGTTTCACAATCTTCTGTTTTTCCTTTATATTAGGGGAACATAAGAAAGTCCACACATTCCTAGTTTATTAGTCAACAGTAAGCATACCTTCCCAAGAACAAAACGAGCTTTTTTTTTAAAAAAAAAAGTCCTTCACACGATTCAGTAAAAACCCACTGGTGGACTTTTCTTGTAAATGTGTGTGCTTCAAGAAAGATTTTCAATGGATTTTGATGGATTTAGACCCTAACAGCTGTTAGCTTTCTATATGAAAATCCTGAAGCTGGCACTGCCATGAATTTGTAGTACAATGACATGGTAGTCATTTCTTGGACAGGGCAGCTGGGAAGGGGGTCAGAATCTGGGTGTACAAAATTCAGAAGACTTTACTTTTCCTGAGAGCGGATCAAGGCACCTACTTATTTCAGCTATCTCTATTTGGCCAGGACTGCCCTCGCTTCAGAGCTGTGGAAGAAATGGGAGTGGTCTAATCCACCAGCCACGTTTTGGGTTTTGCCAAGCCTCATGTTGGGAATAGTTGCTCACAGAGAGGTTGCTTAGATATAGATATAGATATAGATATAGATATAGATATAGATATAGATATAGATATAGATATAGATATATAGCACATTTACATTCTGTAATTGGTTCCTATTCCTTATTCATGTAAAACAAATAAAGATTTTGTACTATCAACACATTGTATACATGCTACTTGTTGGCTGTTGAAATTTAAATGACTACAGTTCATTGAACAATGTGACTGGATATTGATTAGCTGCTTGATTTGAATTGAAATATTATGCTTATCTATTATGCCTTGTGACCTCATGACATGGCATGGTGTAATACAGTATAAAGCAATTATTGAGGCTGTTTCTATAATTACAAATTCATAGTGAAAATTGCCAAATGGGACCTGTAATCTGCTAGCAAGTCTGAAGCAGTTATGTTGAGTATCTTAACTGTGGGATCAAAATGTACTCGGCACTGAAAAACAGCTTCTGTGTGGTGACAGGGGGACGAGGGCTGTACATTGCAACCATAACACATCTAATAGTGATTGTGTGTGGAGTCAGTGGATCCCCTTCCACCGTAAAGTGCAACTCTGATATAAGGAACTATCACCATAATCTAGAAGATCCACTTGTCTGCATTACAGAGGCAATGTGGGGCTTCCTTTTGCAATATGCAACAACGTTATAATAGCTGAAGCAACCAATTCAAGAGTGGTGTAGTTAAGGTGTAGATAAATAACGTGCTTATAAACACTTTCAACAAAGTGATATTTTTCATGGGAGAGATTTATAGAAATGCTCCCATACATGTAAAATGTTACAAGAATCAACATTTAGGGTTAAACAAGATGTGAAACTAGGAGATCTATGAATAGATATCCTACACATTTTAGAAGAATAAATAGCAGCCTGTCAGGCTCAGGCGAGCCCTGCCCTTGCAAGTGTCTCTTTCCACCGTGGTGATGTTCACCAGCTGCCTGCCTGACTTCTGCTTCTCAGCCTTTGGGTCTGCTCTGTCGCTGTTGGCCCATTAAGCCCCTCTTGATCACTGGAATACTTCCTCTTGAAGGCCTCAGAACCGGGGTGATTGGGCCCTGGGCACTCCCCAGGTGCCCTTCTGCAACCCTGAGAAGGTGGCTCGCCACTCCAGGAACCAGCCTCTGCACTCACCTCCCAGCTCTCCTTCAACTCCCTCCCTCCTCCACTTGTGGGTGGACCTCCCTTTTATCCCCTCACCATTCCCAGGCACCACCTCCTAACCCCACCCCCAACAACCTAGCTGCTGCCTTATGTAGCCGCACCTGCACCTGTTTTGTTCCCAGCCTCTCCTGGCTCTTTCCCCTCTAGCCTGCCTGCTGGTTTGCTGGGCTGTGGTTCTTCCCCTGCCTGCCACTGGGTTGGAGTGCAGCCCTGGGCTGCCAGTGCTACCTGTGATCTGCTGTCTGTGGTGGCACGAGCTGGCTGTCCCTGCCTCCTGTGCCCTCTTCCTCCAGCTAGGCTGAGCTGCTCTAAGGGCTTGGCTGGGAAGATGGTGGTGGTTAGGACCCAGGAGCTGCCTTCTAGCACCTGGGCCCTCCTCAGCCTTCCAGTTCACTGTTGGTTCCTTTGCTGCCTGTCTTCTCCTTGCTCCTGTTTGTTTCCTCCTTGTCTGGTGAGTGCTGAGGGTAGCAGGGCTGGATGGTGGGGCTGCCATCCTGGGTTCTGGGGTGTGTGGCTCTGGGAGGATTCCCAAGTCCGGCCTGGTCACCGGACACAGCCACATGGACACCCAATTCAGTTTCCTCCTGGACCATTCTGACCTTATTGGTTTCACAGACCTGCTGTTTGTCACACAAGAAACATATAGGCATCATCATGTTTTACTGTTTCCTCCATGGGGCAAATGGTTGTTCAGGCTAAGGTTTGGAATATGGCACAAGGAGAAAGGATTTAATTAATTTATTTAAACATATTTAACTCGCCTTTCTCCAAATGAGGACCCAGACTTTTGGATGCCCTCACTCCAAATGTTTATATGTACTATAGACATATATAACATATTGTAGACATATGCAATGTATTTTGAATAGTTTGTTTATTACTTAAATATGCATATTTTTGGCAATAATTAATATTCTGTAGTGTGTTGCTAATTTACTAATTAGAGTTTAGTGTTTTCACTGGTATAAAATTTACCTGGATATCCAAACATACTGTTACAGCACAATCCTAAGGCTCACCTTCCTGCTAGTTTCCACCCATCCCACCCACCTAAGAGGCCACTTGATCCCTTCCTAAGGATTTCCATATGAGAGCTACGCTGGTGGCTGAGCCTGGCAAGGTGTGGCAAGGCTGCAGCAGGAAGTACATGGCCCCCGTCCCCTGACAACTCCACTATCATCACCCAGTGATCATGCTGCCCCTCTTGACAGGCCTGCACATGGCAAGCAAAGGTGCAGCCAATGCGTGGGCTGTGATCTCCACAACCTGTTGACGCCTCCCCCCACCCCCAGAGAGCAGGCAGCAAGGGACCACAGGCCCCTGTGAGCATGGTGCCCATTCCCTGCTGGGTGCAGGTGGGCTGTTGATCCCCCACCCTCTCACAAATGCCCCGCAGCGCAGCTTGTGAATGTCAACTCCTCACCTGCAGAGAGCAGGTACTCTAGGTGCATAGACCCCCCCCCCAATCACACTTGCTGCACCCCCACAGAGGTACCTGTTCTGAGAGGGACCCCATACACGGGAGTGGGGAAACTGTGCAGCCAAGGGGCAAGTGGGGCACCCCCACCCTGCAGTCATCAAGAGTCAGGCCAGCAGTCAAGGCACCACTCACCTCGAGAGACCCTTTGTCCCTTCTTGGAAAGTGCACCAACTGCGAGGGAGGTGTAGGTTGACTGCCTCATTGAACAGGAAGGAGACAGTGTGGGGGGATCTAGCCGAGGTGGCCCTAAAGCACACCAGTGGAGTGGCTGCAGGGTGCAAACTTCCAGGAGGATGAGTAGGGGGCTGCAACTTGCTCAAGGGAATGCTGTGCTCATTGGTGGGGGCCATGCTCACTACTGGGGATGACCTTGCACTGTGCTCCAGACCACATCGGCAGGTGAGGGTATGAGCCCGTTTGGTGTGGTTAAGAGCGTGGGACTCTAATCTGGAGAGCCAGGTTTGATTCCCCACTCCTCCACTTGAAGCCAGCTGGGTGATCTTGGGTCAATCACAGCTCTCTTGAGCTCTCTCAGCCCCACCCACCTCACAGGGTGTTTTGTTGTGGGGATAATAATAGCATACTTTGTAAACTGCTCTGAGTGGGTGTTAAGTTGTCCTGAAAGGTGGTATATAAATCAAATGTTGTTGTTGTTATTATTATTATGAGAGAGGGTGCTGGCATTGTTGAGTTTATTGGTCATGTTAGTCATCTTGTTAGGCTATTCATTGATTGTTAGCATGAATTGGTAAATATGTTTTGTTCTGTAGCAGAAAATCCTCTTTGTGTGATGTTCATCCACATGTACATTGGTAGGATCTACTCTATCCATGGGACTAAGGGCTGCTTTTCACATTGCATTTCTGTGTTGTGGAAGTCCTTCCAAAGGACTGAAAGTTATTCAACAAAACCTTTGTCTCCTTTTTTGGTGCATGCATGTTGTCTGTTACATTTCAGTGATATTTTGGGAATGAAAACCCATTTTAAACTACTAATACTATACAGAAACTGTTCATTAAATACAAGTGGGGATTTGCAAGGAATTACGGGGACCATCTCATTTCCACTCTTCCACTATTCCCTTCCTTGCCCCCCAGCTTCCTTCTCTCCTTCCTACCATTCTTTTTCTTTCCACTTGTCTTTACCTCTGCCCCTACCCAGCAACCTCTCCTCATGTCCCAGTTGCATGCTGCTTGCTGAGCCAAGCCCAATTGCATGGTGAGGAACCAGCAAGGACTTACAGGGGGTGCTTCAGTTTTCTTTGTATCCTCTTCCAGACATTATTTCATCTTTCCCTTCTCCTGGGAGCCTCTATATGCTCACCTTTTCCTATATCCTTCTGTCCTTCAAACCCACTAAACAATTTACATTTTATCTGCCCCCAGGGCTTTTTTTCTGGGAAAAGAGGTGGTGGAATTCAGTGGGTTGCCCTTGGAGAAAGTGGTCACATGGCTGGTGGCTGCCGCCCCCTGATCTCCAGACAGAGGGGAGTTTAGATTGCCCTCTGTGCCGCCGAGCGGCGCGGAGGGCAGTCTAAACTCCCCTCTGTCTGGAGATCAGGGGGCGGGGCAACCAGCCATGTGACAATTTTCAAGAGGTCCCAGAACTCCGTTCCACCGCGTTCCTGCTGAAAAAAAGCCCTGTCTGCCTCCCATCTGCACCTATATTTCTTCATTTACTTCAATTGTATACTACCTTTTTCCACAATGGAGACACAAAAAAGCTTGCATTGTTTTCCTTGTCTCCATCTGGAACACAGATAAAAGAACTTTGTGAAGGAATGTGCTTCACTGTTTCATATATATGATTGACTTTCATTATGTGGATGCCCAGATGATCCATACAGAGACAAGCACGGTTCCTTTTGGACTTCTTATGGTTATTACTGTACTCTTTGAGAATCTGGAACCTTATAGTGTTGAATTTTGTATAGATATTGATTGTATTTATTGAACTTAGGAAATAGTATTATTTATTCACTAAGAGCACTTTGCACTTCAAAAAGTAATAATGAATTAAAAATGTAAAAAATATATTTAAATATCTGTATACTTGATTGTTTAACAGAATCAAGCAGCCAAGCTTGTGTTAGTCATAACAGGTGGTAGCAAGTCATCCAATTGTTGACCCTGGCCCCAATGAGTCCTCCCTCAAAGGCAAAAACAGCCCCCAAAAAGGCCCTGTCCTCTCCCCTACCTTTAACTGACAGAAGCCAAGCCTGGAATATTGGCTAAACTGTTATGGTTGCCAAGCAACAGCCACTGAGAGCATCTGGTTAAAGTTACAGGTAAAGGTAGGCACGGACCGGAAAATGGACCTAAATTTGAGATAGATTGTCCTGGTTCATGGTTCATGAACACGCTGTTCGTGGGACTCACATTTTTCACAAACGTTGGTCTGTTTGGGCCGGTCTGTTGTTCTGTGGTCCGTGAGTCCGTACATCCTGGCACCGATCTATCAATTCCCTAGACAATGGAGGGGATGTCTGCAGACCTTCTGCAGCCCTTAAAAACTTGATAGGCAGCTCTGGCTGCCAACCAGAGAGTTTCCATTCTGCTCTATGCAAAGGAGCAAGAATTAATTCCCTAGGCAATGGAGGGGGTGGATGTTCTGCAGCCATGGGAACACCAATCTCAGCCCTCAAAACCTTGATAGGCAGCTCTGCTTGCCAGCCAGAGAGCCCCCATTCTTCTCTATGCAAGCAAGGAGCAAGAATTAATACCTTAGAAGATGGAGGGGATGGACGTTCTGAAGCCATGGGAATACCAATCCTAGGCCTTAAAACCTTGATAGGCAGCTTTGCCTGCTAACAAGAGAGCTCCCATTCTTCTCTATGCAAGCACAGAGCAAGAATTAATTCCCTAGAAAATGGAGGGGATGGACATTCTGCAGCCATGGGAACACCAAACCTTGGTAGGCAGCTCTGGCTGCCAACCAGAGAACTACCATTCTTCTCTATGCGAGCAAGGAACAAGAATTAATTCCTCAGGCAATGGCTGGGAAGGTGTCTGTGTGGTGAGTGAGGAGGCTCTTCCCCCATCCTTTTCTGTTTGATTTTGCTTCATTGCAACTTTTTGGTGCTGCAAACCAATGGAAATCAATTGGCATTTGTGACTTCTAGTATCTACTGGATGTTTCCTGGAGGTGGCTGCTTTGGGGTCTGTAACTTGGACCTCCGAAATGCAATCTTGACCACACTTGGAGGGTGGCTGGAGGAAAGCTGGAGGAAAATTACAAACTAGAGTTAGTTCTATGGTTGTTGTGGGTTTTCCGGGCTGTATTGCCGTGGTCTTGGCATTGTAGTTCCTGACGTTTCGCCAGCAGCTGTGGCTGGCATCTTCAGAGGTGTAGCACCAAAAGACAGAGATCTCTCAGTGTCACACTGTGACACTGAGAGATCTCTGTCTTTTGGTGCTACACCTCTGAAGATGCCAGCCACAGCTGCTGGCGAAACGTCAGGAACTACAATGCCAAGACCACGGCAATACAGCCCGGAAAACCCACAACAACCATCGTTCTCCGGCCGTGAAAGCCTTCGACAATACATAGAGTTAGTTCTCTTTCCTACACACAGTGCAATCCTAAAAAGAGTTACTCCAGTCTAAGGCCATCATTTTCAATAATCTTAGACTGGAGTAACTCTTTTTAGGATTACACTGTAAAACTAGGATTATACCATGCGTTGAAATCCTAGTTTTCAGGAAAGAAAAGGAACTATAGTTTGTGATTCAGATGAAAACACAAATTGTGGATTGCGGTTGAAGAAGAAATTATTGATTTTTTTTTTTACCCCCATACTACTGAGCCATACCCCTTTCAGTCCCTGCCAAAAAAGACTGGAGACTATTTGATACTGCAGTATTAACAGCTAGAATTGTATTAAGATGATTCAATTATAGCATTAAAAATATTGACCAGTATTCCTGCAGAATTGTTTACTGTGTGATGTTCTGGCTCCCCCTTATAATTGATGCATGGCTTACATACACAAGATATAAAGAACTAGTTTAAGCTGTCTCATCTGACCGGCAGCAGCATTCTAGAATTTGTAGAACTCTTTCCCAGCCTTTCATTAGGCAAGATTGAACCTGACATGTTATATACAGAAAGCATCATCTCTGCCACTAATCTGTGGTGGCAGATAGGTTCACCTTCAATGACAGCCAGCAATTTTGACAGTCAACAGCAGGATTAAAGGCACTAACTCTTTGGATTCCTCAACTAAAAAGGATTCTGTTTTAGTTTACAGGTAGGTGAGCCAGAAGTCCTTTTGTGTGAGATCAAGCAGGGGTTAAATAAAGAGCATAGTGTGTAGTGGCTGGAGTAGTGGACTAGGATCAGGGAGATGCCCACTCTGCCATGGAAGTCCAGTGTGTGACCATGAGCCAGTCACACACACTCACCCTAACCTTCCTCACAAAGTTGTTGGAAGAATAAAACCAGAGAGGAGAACAATGTAAGCTGCTTTGAGTCACCATTTGGGAGAAAGATGAGGAAATAAGTAATAATAAATAAAAGAAGTAAAAAATTGAACTTTCTTGTTGTCAGAATGGACTGCTGAGTGGGAGGAGGGAAACAGAGGGATAAAGATCTGCAGTCCCTGTGTCCATGGATTGCTGAAGAAGGGAGCTCTGACTCTTGAAAGCTTACACTCTGAACATCTTGTTGGTCTCTAAGGTGCCACTGGATTCAAATTCTGCTGGATGCAACCAGTAAATGGTGTTACTATGTCAGTTTGTCTGTGACAATGAATACAATGTTTCATGAAACTCTTGACTGCCTTTTCCTGCCAATGTGACAACATGACACTGTAGCTCTCCAACTTGCAGGTTCTTTGGATTTCAAAAATACATTCACTTTACCCTTTATTCTGTTTGCAGCTTTGTTATATGCAACCATTTTTGGTAATGTGACAACAATCTTCCAGCAAATGTATGCTAACACAAATAGATACCATGAGATGCTGAACAGCGTCCGGGACTTCCTGAAACTCTATCAAGTGCCCAAAGGCTTGAGTGAACGTGTGATGGACTATATTGTTTCTACTTGGTCAATGTCCAGGGGAATAGATACTGAAAAGGTGAGGTATCATAACATTGGAAACTTACTATCAAACAAATGTTTCTTCTTGCTGTTTATCAGTGGCTGGTATTGGTAATTGCAAACCTGTGTTTCCCCAATTACATAAAACAAGGAAAACTACTGATATCTTTCAGCTGAGGTAAGAATTGAACCAAAGATCATTTCCCCATGGTCTAAAAATAGTGTGATACTCATGGAAGGCTGCTGCATCCATTTACAAAGAGGCAGGCAGTGATGATGGTGCTTTCATGGCTGCCTGCCTCCATTTTGTAAATGGATGGCACCAAAAATCATGCAAAGAAGCCTTCCATGAGTATCACACAATTTTTAGACCATGGGAAATGGCCAAAAATACATCTCAATTAGTTTTCCTTAATTTGAAGCTGTACTTAATGTAGGCATGAGTACTTGGTTCCAGCAACCTGTGGACACAAGGATCATCAATCTATTCCATGTTCCCTTCCCCTGCAGCACTTTCAGACTCTGGGAAAATATATTGTAAGATGGTTGTTGTGGGTTTTCCGGGCTGTATTGCCGTGGTCTTGGCATTGTAGTTCCTGACGTTTCGCCAGCAGCTGTGGCTGGCATCTTCAGAGGTGTAGCACCAAAAGACAGAGATCTCTCAGTGTCACAGTGAGAGCTCTGTCTTTTGGTGCTACACCTCTGAAGATGCCAGCCACAGCTGCTGGAGAAACGTCAGGAACTACAATGCCAAGACCACCGCTATACAGCCTGGAAAATCCACAACAACCATCGTTCTCTGGCCGTGAAAACCTTCGACAATATATATTGTAAGAGTCATGGGATTGGCATGGACAATTAGCCATGTGGATTCATGAGGCTGATGTGGGGAGGGGTGAAATTGCCCTCTTATCCCTCTTTCCTCAGCAGAGCTGCACTGATGGAAGAGGCAGAAAGGATGGTTTTGCTATTTCCCCCATCACCATATAGCTGATAGTCCAGGAAGGACCCAGTGAGGTCCAAGATCCTGAAATAAACTTCCTTGAGGTTGGAAAGGATTGTTGGGGTAGAGAAATGTGGGAAAGATATGCAACCATCAGTGTCTTCCACTGACAGATCACTAGATCCAATCCATTGTTTTGAATGCTGTAGAGACCTCTAATAGATAAACCTGGCTTTTCATGACCCAAAGCTCTCAGAGACATCCCAGAATTTGTACCAGATATGAATGTAGAATTTTGGAAGTGCTGCTTGGTATGGTACTTAAACCAATATGTGGCTTTCACATGTCTTCTGGTCTACTGCCAGGTTGTTATAAGCGCAAAGAAGAAAGAACTATGAACAGATGGAAAGAAAGAGATCCATCCCCTTACATAGTTCTGCACGTCTGATATTTTTGAATGCAAAATCATTTAATAGTTCATTAAATAGCATACATTATGCATGTTGCCAAATTTTTTTTATTTCCAAAATTAACTTAAGAAATGTTAAATTGTATTTGATGTAGTTTTACTTTCAAGAGTAACTTTAATGAATATGAAAAATATATTGGGACTTTATAACACAAGATATTAATATCTTGATACATATCATATATAAAACAAAATTGTTTAAATGACTATAGCATGAACTAACCAATATGAGATTGAGTAATAGCTGTACTGGTCCATAAATCTTCCAAGTCCAGTTCTCAAGCGCCACTAACTTTACATTAGGCATAACTTCAAGAATATCACAAAATGAATAAATCATGATATGGCTTCTGCATCCCTGCTGTTTCATTTAATTTAATATACACTCTAAACAAGTGTATCAAATGTGAATGTTATCTTCAGAATCTGTCATCATTTTAATTGTGTTACCTGTTTGCTGTGGCACAGAATATAGAAAAACTAAACTAGTGAAAGCCATTAAATTTTTCTTTTGATATATAAATCTTGCCAATGTTATTCTTAACAGCTTGAACAACCATAGCCATTAATATAAACAAACCATAGTAAACCATGCCATCTAGACTAAAAAATACATACTGATGAATGGGTGGTAAATTACAATGATAATCCAAACTTTTGGCCAAAACTCCTAAATAATCTTTGGTATTCCACTTACATAAAAGCAGATAGGAAACTGCAGTCTCTGATGGATGAACTGCACTAGACTTCATCTTGGCAAACCTTCACTTGGTAAGATAATGAGAATTCAGGGAAAGGTGGGTACTGCAGTGTTTAGTTGCTTTTATGTCTTCTGGTTCTCCCCTGCAAATGCTTCCTTTGCAATTTCCCCCTTCTGCCAGGCTTAATTCCAGTTTGGGGTCCAGCTGGGGAAAGTATAAATTAAAGGAAGAGGATTTGCCCAGGAGATCTGCGTGGAAAAAAGGGTTTCCTCTCACAAATTGATTTTTGCCCCCCTCCCCCCCCTCTGTTATTAGCATTACCAAGGAAAACAAACTCGGAAGCCCCATAGTTCTATTTTATCTTCTGGTCATGGCTTCAACATTAGGCAAAGTTGTTTTAAAGCATATTAAATGAAAGAGAGTTTCTTATAAAGACAGCTGTTGTAGATCTTTCACACTTGTCCCAATTGACAAAAAAAGCTTGAAAACACACATTATCAGCGCAGTCCTAAACAGTTACGCTCTTCTTTGCCCACTGACTTCAATAGACTTAGAAGGGTGTAACTATGCTAAGTATTGCACTGTAGAAGAATTTTTTCTTTTGCAAATCTCAAGCCCCAACCTAGGTTGAACAGAAAGCACAACACAGCCAAAGTAAAAACCCATTCCATTTATTTCAGTGGGAGAGATTTACAGTGCTGCCCAAAGCAAAGTTACATCCTTCTAAGTCATGGACTGGGAAGAGTATAACTCTGCTTAGGATTGCACTGATAACCATATGCTACATTTTGGTTGAATCCTGTTTCATGCATACAATTTGGGGGCTAAAACTAAATGATATATTGCAGGCCAATCTATGTATGTTTAGATGGGAAATGCAAATGGTGTAATTTCATTGCTGTTCCCAAGTGTATGAGTCCCTGTTACAGGTTAATTCATTTTCTGATTGCAGAGCTTAAAAGAAATTTGGACTGTATAGTCAAAATATCTAAAGCGTTTGTACTTAATTAGTGCATTGTTTTTCAATGAGTATGCCTATTAAATGTGAGAGATTTCTGTTCTGTTGATTTTATTATCTTAAAAACCTTTGAATATTTGTAAAGCCAGGGTCTGTCTTAATGTTGAAGAGCTTTTTAGTTTCATGTTTAAGATGATGATGAGTGCAAAAGTCAAGCAGGGATTTTTAACAGGCTCATAAACTTGCTTGCTGTGGCAGATCCCTATTGAAAATGAACAAAACCACAAAACGTACAGTCATATTTCATTGCTTCAAACTGACACGTTATAATTGATATTTTTATTATAATCAGTCTTTTTATTTCTTCTATATATGCATTTGAGGATGCCTCAGTTTATTCTATAAAATTTAAATGTCTGTTCATCTGTGGTATATAGTATTAGGAAATCAAATTAATTGGAGTTCAAAGCAAGACATGAAAATATTGCTGAAAGCTCTCTCTCCCCAGACCGGTAGGGTACATATTGCTTTAGTTAGAGAAGTACAGAATTTAAAATTTGTTCCCAAAGCATATCCAGAAGTTCAGAAGCAGATAACTAGCATCTATTATCACAAGGACATGTCAAGATTACTAAGAAACTGAATTTTACCCCATAGTAACAGTTTGTTGAAATTGAAACAAAATCAGCTCTCCCAGGAAATTAGACTCCCACTAGAAACAAAGCCCGTTGTGGGGAAAAAATACAATGGGCTCTAGAAAGGGGAGAGGGGGCAGGCAGGCATTCCCTCCTCCTCCGTCACTGATCCCAGACGGTGAAGGACTGGGGTGGGCATTGCCACCTGCTCCACTCCTGATCCCAGCCGGGTGAAGGGGAAATGGGCATTGCCTTCTGCTCTGTGCCTGATTACGGCTAGGTGAAGGGGGGCAGGCATTGCTGTCTGCTCCAAGCCTGATCCCAGCTGGGTGAAGGCGGGGTGGGCATTGCCACCTGTTCCTTGCTTGTTGAAGGGAGGAGCGAGCACTACCTTCTGCTCCTTGCCTGATCCTAACATGTGAAGGTGGGTGGTGGGCTTTGCTACATGCTCTGCTCCTCATCCCAACTGGGTGAAGGGAATGTGGGCATTCCCACCTTCTCTGCTCCTGATTCCGGCAGGTTGAAGGGGGGCAGAGATTGCTGCTTGCTTGGCTCCTAATTCTGCACCAAAAACAACAAAGGAAGCAAGCCAAAAATATATTGCCCTATGTACAAATTTACAATAAAAATTACAACAGTGAATAACAGTTTGGTACAACAACCATTAGGAGCAAGAAAAGTTCCATCAAATTTCTTCAAGCATTCAACAGGTAAGTGGTTCTGTTTATAGTCACGTCGCTGTTAATTCATGATGTCCCAAGGTCCGTAGGAGCTGGTTGAAGACATCAAAGAACGCTGAGTGGCAACGAGCTTACCGGTCCAATCTAATTTGGCTCGTTTCAGGACAAATCCTTCATCAGGCCACCAACTATTTCAATTCCAACATAATCTTAGGACGTGAAAGAAACCATCCAAGTACAGAGTAAATGCAAAGTCCATTCAAATGGACCTTTGAATGGACTTTGCATTGACTCTGTACTTGGATGGTTTCTTTCACGTCCTAAGATTATGTTGGAATTGAAATAGTTGGTGGCCTGATGAAGGATTTGTCCTGAAACGAGCCAAATTAGATTGGACCGGTAAGCTCGTTGCCACTCAGCGTTCTTTGATGTCTTCAACCAGCTCCTACGGACCTTGGGACATCATGAATTAACAGCGACGTGACTATAAACAGAACCACTTACCTGTTGAATGCTTGAAGAAATTTGATGGAACTTTTCTTGCTCCTAATGGTTGTTGTACCAAACTGTTATTCACTGTTGTAATTTTTATTGTAAATTTGTACATAGGGCAATATATTTTTTGGCTTGCTTCCTTTGTTGTTTTTGGTGCAGCTTTACTGAGGAAGCTTCTTCCCTCTTGGTTTTTGTGGCTCCTAATTCTGACAGGCTGAAGATGCATGCTCAGTGCCTTATTCCAGTCAATTGAAGGGGGCAGGCATTTGCACCTGCTCCACTTCTTGTCCCATCTAGGTGAATGGAAGAAGGAAATTGCCTCCTGCTCTGTGCTGATCCCACCCAGGTGAAGGCACTGGGTGGGCACTGGCATCTGCTCCACTCCTGATCCCAGCTGGGTGAAGGGGGGTGGACATTGCCACCTGCACCGCTCCTAATACCAGCTAGGTTACAGCAGGGGGTGGGCATTGCCACTTGCTCCACTCCTAATACCAGTTGAGTTAAGGTGGGGTGTGTGTGCATTGCCACTTGCTCCACTCCTAATACCAGCTGGGTTAAGGCAGGGGTGGGCATTGCCACCTGCTCCACTCCTGATCCCAGCTGGCTTAAGGGGACAGGCATTGCCACCTGCTCCACTCCTAATACCAGCTGGGTTAAGGTGGGGTGGGCATTGCCACCTGTTACGCTCCTAATATCTGCTGTGTTAAGGTGGGGGATGGGCATTGCCACCTGATGCGCTCCTAATACCAGCTGGGTTAAGGTGGGGCAGGCATTACCACCTGCTCCTCTCCTAACACCAGCTGGGTTAAGGTGGGGAGTGGGCATTACCACCTGTTCCACTCCTAATATCAGCTGACTGAAGGGTGAGTGGGCATTGCCCCCTGGTCCGCTCCTAATATCAGCTGGGTTAAGGTGGGAGGTGGGCAATACCACCTGCTCCACACCAGATACCAGCCGAGTTAAGGCGTGGGGCAGGAATTGCCACCTGCTCCTCTC
Source organism: Eublepharis macularius (assembly GCF_028583425.1). Lineage (NCBI taxonomy): Eukaryota > Metazoa > Chordata > Lepidosauria > Squamata > Eublepharidae > Eublepharis > Eublepharis macularius. The sequence goes on from NC_072790.1 coordinate 193,553,338, forward strand.
CTAATACCAGTTGGCTGAAGGGGGGTGGGCATTGCTACCTGCTCTGCTCCTAATATCAGCTGGATTAAAGTGGGAGTGGGCATTGCCACCTGCTCTGCTCCTATTACCAGCTGTGTTAAGGCAGGAGGTGGACATTGCCACTGGCTCTACTCCTAATACAGGCTGAGTTAAGGCAAAGAGTGGGCATATCTATCTGCTCTGCTCCTGATCCCAGCTGCGTGAGGGGGGGGGGGCGTTGCCTGTTGCTCTGTGCTGATCCCACCCAGGTGAAGGTACTAGGTGGGCATTGGCACCTGCTCCACTCCTGATCCCACCTGGATGAAGGGGGGTGGGCACTGCCACCTGCTCTACTAATACCAGCTGGGTTAAGGTGGGGGGTGGGCATTGCCACCTGATCCACTCCTAATACCAGCTGCCTGAAGGGGGTGGGCATTGCTACCTACTCCAGTACTAATACCAGCTGGGCTAAGGTGGTGGTGGACATTACCACCTGTTCCACTCCTAGTACCGGCTGACTGAAGGGGGGGTAGGCATTGCCCTCTGGTCCGCTGCTAATATCAGCTCAGTTAAGGAGGGGGTGGGCAATTCCACTTGCTCTGCACCAAATACCACACAGGTTAAGGTGCGGGGAGGGCATTGCCACCTACTCTACTCCTGTTCCCTGCCTGGGCTTCCCAGCATGGCATGTTTTCTGGAGCAACATGTTGAGTTACCTGGGCTTTCATCTGCAGCAGCTCCCTCTGGTGGTGCACCAGGGTATAACTTGAGTTGTCTGAAACACGCTTACTCAATTATATAGTAAGATTCTTCAATATGATTGAGGATTTGAGAAAAGGATACCCCCATGCTGTGTGCTGTCAACAAATCAGTATTTTGCAAGTTACAGAGACTGAAAGAGGCAGGGCTTAAGAAAAGTCCATCAGGGATGCTTTCTCACCTTTCTGGGCTAGTCTGGCCAGGAATTGTGAATTCGTCCTAGAGGACTTCAGAACTCTTAAGGGTAAATAGGCCCCTAATCAGAAAGATTCTGTTAATCTGAGCAGTGGACAAGGAAATACACTTAACTTTAATATGTCTGCTTTGTTGTTATGACATTCTCTCATCCTTAAACAGCAGAAATGGCACTAGAGGCATTTTTAAAATTCAAAAGTAACTAACTGGTTTATTTATTTTAGAAAGGAAAGGTCAGGTGAAATAGGAGGTTGAAAATTTCTTAGGTAAAATCAGGACATGCACAGACTTTAGTTCTTATGCTCTTCACAGATACTTAAAGGCTTTTGTTTTGAGGCTTTTGTTCCCTTGTTTCCCCCCAAACACTCTAGTTTACTTTCTTTTAGTATACCCTTTCTCTTTTGAAGTTAGGAATTCTGGTACCCACTTTCTAGTACCCCAATCCTATTCTCTTCAAACACCAGTGCTTTCTTCAGCCATTAACTGAATCTGAAGGTCTCCACAAGCAGTTTCCAACCACATCTGACCAGGGATCTCTTCACTCTCCAGAGCTACCTCCCTGTTTGACTGGGTAGAGAATCCTTAGAAGATCTATCCCCTTTCTTTGGCCCATTTGGGAGTCTATTTCCCAAACCTCCTTGCCAACTTTTCTCCAGTTCTCCTGTCAGTGTTAAAACTGCTCTCTGTTAGGACTCTGTCTCCCAACTCTTCACATTGGATTCCTCTCTGCTAGAACTGAAAAACAGAACTTCCTCTTTCCAGCTCATGCTACCCAATCAGATCCCTTGGAGTAGCCTGTCAGTCAGTGCTCTGATTCTGTGAGGGATTAACCCTTAATCGTCCTGCAGGTGTGTGTACAGCACTTCCAGGCTTTTAAAACATGCAGTCCATCACAGTAATCTGTCTTCCAATATGAAAAATAATAATGGTAAGTTGGTAAAGTGTTAATAGGTAATATGAATCATAGATGGATTTTTACAAGAGGGGCACATTTGTCCTTACCTTTTAGAATTTTTAAAAGAAAGAATGAATGAAAGTATATAGGGAATGTAACACATTAAGATTTTTTGCACACAGGAATGATTCCTGAAATGTTCTTTTAGGTTTTACAGATTTGCCCAAAGGATATGCGGGCTGACATCTGTGTTCATTTGAATCGTAAAGTTTTTAAGGAGCATCCTGCATTTAGACTGGCTAGCGATGGATGTCTGCGAGCTCTTGCAATGGAATTTCAGACTGTTCATTGTGCTCCTGGGGATCTTATTTACCATGCTGGAGAAAGTGTGGACAACCTTTGCTTTGTGGTTTCGGGGTCCTTGGAAGTAATCCAGGATGATGAAGTTGTTGCAATTCTGGGTAAGATTTTGTTGTACTTTGTTTTTCTATGTACACAGTTGCATATATGTTTTATGTACTGTATGAAATCTATTCAAAAGGTCTAATGAATACTTAAAATATGCAGCAGATTATGGTGATAGAAAGTGTCAAGTCACAGCTGACTTATGGCAACCCTGCAGTGTTTTTAAGGCAAGAAATGAACAGAAGTGGTTTGCCATTGCCTATCTCTGTGTAGTAACCCTTGACTTCTTTGGTGGTCTCCCATCCAAGTCCTGGTTAGGCTTACCTGGGCCATCCAGGTCAGGGCAACATTAGATTATATTTAATATATTTATGAAAACTTTTGACTGAGTGCAGGGGTGTTACTTGAAGGCCTTCACAGTGGTAAATGGGGTAAATGTAATACGGTATTTTCAACAATCTCTCTGTTGCTCTGAAGCAGGATGTTAATATGCTCCAGGAATTCACCAGTGTTCAACACATTATTTTTTTTCTGAAATGAATACAGAGCATTTTCTAAGCCTCCACCTTCTTGGTGCCACTGTACATAGTCCCCTTCATAAAAGCAGCAATTAATTTCAGCAAGAACCTTTTGAATCCCCTTAAAAATAAAGGTTGTAGCTTGAGAGAACAAATGGAAACGATCTAGACTGACAGAACGAAATTCTTCACTGATGTGCCTCTTTCATATGGTCTTTTCCACACCATGACATGCTCTATGCATACCTCTGGAAGCAGGGGAGAGGTTGCTGCCTCTACTGTATTGATCAGAAGTGTGGTACCTTGTCTAGAAGGTTCTACATCTACAGTGTCCTCTACAACAGATGCATCATCCTGTGAGCAGAAGCTGGCAGCTCTCCCTGTGCACCTGCATCACCCTTCAGTTCCTGAGGAGGAGCTGTGTTGTGATAGGAGAGTCCTCTGCATTCCAATCTTCCTGAGAGATTGGTGGGAAAGTGGTGGATGTCCTATCCACAGAGGCACTGTCAGGACTTCCATTATCTATTTCTATGGAATTATCACTACACTCAGAGTAGCAGTTACTGCTTTTAATGTAGGCTTCAAAACCAATACTCTCATCTTTCGAGTGGCCCAAAAATGTTTAAAAATTCAGCTTTAGCTGTCCTTTAGGCTTTTGTGCATTCACTGAAACCTCTTGCTCCTTCATTCAGTTCTTTGAAGATATCAGAGAGCTCCAAAGTGTGTTCAATATACAGTCTATAGGGCACAAATGAATTTTGCTGAGGATCATATTTATCTTTTTGGAAATGGGGGCTCCAGGATCAGCAGTGTGCTTTTAATAACCAGATGTGCATGGTCAGCATCATATATGTCAGGTCCAGCACTTAGAGAAACAGGACATTCAATTTACCTTTATGGAGTGACACCTGTTTAACTCGCAGGTTTGTGTTAAACTGTCCCTTACTGACATTCTATGTAGAGGTTTTTCTGGATCCTGATGCAGCTGCACTTACCCCTGGAGCAATCTCTGTGAGGAAGCAAATAGGTTCAAATTCACTTAGTCTCTAAGAATAAGCACTGCTGTATAGCTTCTGAGAGTTGTACCAATTTCACCAGTGATAAAGGGTACAGCAAAGTTGTTCCCACTCTCCATCTCTACAAGACTGCTTGGACCTGCTGTGGTAGGTTGCTCATTTGCTCTCCAGATCTGTTTTTTTGATGAAAATCTTTATAAAAAGAAAGCAATAAATTAATGTGTGTGTGTGTGTGTGTGTGTGTGTGTGTGTGTGTGTATTTGTGTGTCAAGGCCAAAAAGAGTCCCGGCCCAGTGTAGATGAGCGAAAAGTGTGACCAGACTTCTTCTCAAATCTGCTGTGGCCCAGCAGGATCTTTGCCTAGAGGTGAGGGAGGGAGACAGAGAGAAAGCCAGTTAGTAAGTTCTTAGATACAGAAGGAGGGTTCACAGAGGGTAAATCAAACAAAAAAGTCTTTACCTGCTGGCAGAAGATGGCAGCAGAAGGGGACAGATGAATCTCCTTGGGAGAGAATTCAAGAGTTTTGGTGTTACAATGGAGAAGGCCCTCTCCCTGGTAGCCAGCCATTGAATCTCAGAAAGTAGGGTACCTAGAGCAGGGCCTTTGGAAATGACCACAGTGGTTGAGTAGGTTTGTAAGAAAGCAGGTGGTCCTTCAGATATATTGGTGCCAAACCATACAGGGCTTTAAAGGTCAGCTTTAGAGTAGTGGGCAATAATCCACAACCAACAGATCAGGTCCTGTTGGTTGGGGATTATGAGCTGAGTTCATGGGGGGAGTGTTATACCCCCCCTCCTTCTGGCTCCTCTTGGGGTCTACATTAGCCTATTCCTCAGATAACCATGTCAGAGACTCAAAACCCATTCCTATTGGTTCAGAATGATGGGCCAGATTCAGAAAGGGATCATATGACACATCCTCAGTCACATGGTCATGTGTAATTTCCACCATGTGGAGAAATTCCAGGGGCAATGAGAGATTTCCATGCCATGGAGAGCAGGGCACCTGCCACAGCCACTTCATTTGTTATGATGGGAGGTACCCTCTCTATTCTTCTGCTGGAGTTTTGCAAGAAGAAGCTACCTTTGGAGAGTTTACGATGCCCACAGGGTGCCTGTAGGGGCTGTGTTACTTGTTGTGTTGTGTTTAAAGCATCCCAGAAAGCAAAAAGGCATTAGAGCTACTCTGTCTCCTGTACAGGGGGAAGAGGCAGCAACCTCAAATGACAGCCTTAATCAACAGTGTTTGTTGAGCTGACACTGCTGTTCTATTGTTCTGTTTATTTATTTATTTGTTTTATTAAAAATATTTATTAGCCACCTTTCTGCCTTGCAAGAACTTAAGGTTGCTTACAATATAAATAAAATAACAACAATAAAATGAATAAAATCAAGTTTAAAAACACAGTTTAGGACTGCCAATGAACATAAACACAAAGTTAATGAAAAACAGTCCTAAATTAAAACATCTTCAGCTGCCTAAAAATAAAAATCCCTTCTATCTTATTTTATGCTAGCCATTCATCCTGAAACCTTTGTACAGCAGCATGTGCATATTTTGTGGCAACTTTTACCCCAAAAATTATGTACTCATGGCACATTGTATTAGTCTGGATTATGAGTATGAGTAGCCTTGTATCTGTGGGGACTAGGGTTGTCAGCTTCTGGTAGGGTTTCCAGCTCCATGTCCTGGAGATTTTGGGGGTGGAGCCTGGGAATAATAGGGTTTGGGGAAGGGAGGGACCTCAGCTGCGTATAATGTCTCAGAGTTCACTGTCCAAATCAGCCATTTTCTCTAGAGGAACTGATCTCTGTGCCCTGGAGATCAGTTGTAATTCTAGGAGATCTCCAGCCACTACCTGGGCTTTGACAACCCTATCTTGCAGGTGGACCAGGAGTTTTCCTAGAATTATAACTGATCTGCAGGCTACAGAAATCAGTTCCCTTGGAGGAAAGGGCGGTTTCAGAGGGTGGTATGCATGGCATCACATCCCCACTGAGCTCCCATCCCTCCCTAAACTCTGCCCTCCTCTGGCACTGCCCTCAAATCTCGAGGAATTTATAATGATGAAGTTGGCAACCCTAGTGCAGACCTACTCTAGTTTTAGAGGCAATAAATGAAAAATACATCTACAAATTATACCAATTAAACCTTGCAGAAGTTAATCAGCTGAATCTTAGATTGATTAATTGTTGAGAGTTAGAGTTTATTCATTATTTATTAAAATATTTATGCTCCACCTTTCATCTTGGCTCCAAGCAATCAACTTAAATAGTATACTTTTTATTTTTAAAGGTTATGTTAGTTCTGGTATGTTACTATGCGGGGGGGGCGGTGTTCTGGAAAAAGAGGTGGTGGAACTCTCTATTATGTATGCGCGTGCTGTGTGCGCTCGCTCCCAGAAACACACAAATGATGTCACTTCCAGAAGTGATGTCACTTCCTGTAAATGCCGTTCCCCCCCCGAAGTGACGTCATTGTGTGGGGTGCGGCCACCCCTGGAGCACTCGCTAATGCTCGTATTCATTACTCTACAAGTCTTGCAGAGGCAAAAGCCACTCCAGAATGCAGCACGTACAGCCCTCAGCTCTGACACCCATCCAGCCAAAGTAAAAATAAGAAGCTTTCCAGATTACATTAAATGACAGCTGGGGGTGGGGGTATTTCCCTCCAGAGTGTCCTCAGAAATGTATTTCTAGGGCCCTCCTGGAAGATGTGGTTGTATTATACAAATCAACTGATGTTTATTTGCAGTCTCCCATTTTCTGAAGACCATGCCATTTAGGGTTGCCAGCCTCCAGGTGGTGGCTGGAGATCTCGCAGAATTACAACTGATCTCCAGGCCACAGAGATCCGTTCTTCTGGAGGGTGGGCTGTTTTGGAGGGTGGGCTCTATGGCATTATACCCTAGTGAAATACTTCCCCTTCCCAAATCTTGCCCTCTTCTCTCTCTACCCCCCAAATCTCCAGGAATTTCCCAAGCAGGAGCTGGTAACTCTAAAATTTCTATTTCTCCTCATCACATGGTGTAAACAAGCACCAGTACTGATGTTCCTTGCACCTTTAATAATGTGAGAACCAAGACCACCAATGCCAGTCAAGATGATGCAGCCAAAAGCTATCTAGAACACGACTGTTGTCAGGACAGATTTGACCTCAAGTCCATGGGACATGCTCTCTGACAGATCTGATCTCAAATTGGATGGTTCTGAAACAGTCTGAGTTGGACTAGGTAGGAGATCTGCTGGGGCAGATAACCTTTACTGGGACACTTGAGTTCAGTCTCTACCGTAACATGACCTTAAGGCAGTTGGCTGTGTCCTCTCTGGCCTTTAGAGTAAACACTTGACTGTGTTTACAGCCCCAGTGTTGTGGCCTTCACCAAGACAAAGCAGGCACAAGGAACGTCTATCAGTCTTGATTATGGTTGTTGTGGATTTTCTGGGCTGTATTGCCGTGGTCTTGGCATTGACGTTTCACCAGCAGCTGTGCCTGGCATCTTCAGAGGTGTAGCACCAAAAGACAGGGATCTCTCAGTGTCAAACTACAATGCCAAGACCACGGCAATACAGCTCAGAAAATCCACAACAACCATCGTTCTCTGGCCGTGAAAACCTTTGACAATAGTCTTCATTATTTTTGAGCTACATTTGGCACATTTCTTAAAAAGAGCTTTCTCTGCCATGAATGAATCGGAGAAGAAGGTGTCCCAAAAAGAAAAGACAGATGGGAAGCAGAAAAAGATGACAATCAAAAATTACCTCAGAGGAAAAAAGTCACCACACACTAAAGAACAACTCTGACCTTGTTGTAGCAAAGATCAAGCTGAGGGAGAGGGGGAGAGGTTCCTAAGCAGTAATTCTGCTTAGAATTGCACTGTTAAGTCACTAAAAACTATACAATCCTCTCTTTGCGGCCACACTTGCCGCTTACACTTGCACACTTACTAGGCCAGCACAGAGCTTTCTAACACAGTTCAGATCTCAACTGCATCTCCAGGACAAATCAAGAAGGCAGATAACTGAAGCAGTAGAGTCGAGCCTCAGATGACATGTCAAGTCTCTGGCCCTGGTAGAGAAGACCCTCTACAGCCCTTGCCGGTGAACCTTGAGGAGCCCCCAAGCCCTGCACAAAGAGATAAGCCCCCTCGGCAGCCAGACAAATATATTAACAACCGTGGAAAGAAGCAGCACGTGTCAGCAAAAGCACAGCCTCCCGTTTCCCACCACACCAGCTCCTCCTTTCTCATAACCAAGACTTCTTCCCCAGCTAAGAGGGCTGGTCAGGAAGCGCTGGCCCATTGGACATTTTTGTCTTAGGGTTCAGCTGAGCCCTAAAGAGCAGACACGTCACAATTTCTGGAGGGGGGGAGGAGAAAGAATGCTCAATCGCACGCCCCTCACGCTGCAGGTGCTGCTCAAAACCAAGAGGAGGAAATGCCCCGGATTGCACTGGGCTTGAAAGGAAGGAATCCTCCATTGCAATTCCTGCCCATCCAGCCTCTGTGGTGTGCATAAAAGCCCAGGGGCAGTCGGTTGGATTGATTCTTCTGTATTGTGCTTTTGATTGCCGTTCCTGTGGAGGCTCGTGGGTCCCATCCAGGTTGCATGCCCCCCACCCCACCCCCATGCATCATCTGCTCCCCCAACACATTCACTCCATTGCACCCCTCCCCTGGGCCCTACCTGCTCCTATTCTCTGGATGCAATTTCAACCTGCTCGTCCGGCCTGGAGAAGTGCCTGCTTAGGGCCCTGCACCCACGCCCCCTCTCTGAAGCTGTTGCTGCTGTTTCTGATTTCTTCTTTGTTTTCTTCAGTACTCTGGGAGTGCAGCAACCCTCCAGGGGCTCCTAATGGAACTGGGCAGGAGAAGCAGGGCGCCAGTGGCCCCAGGTCTCTGGCCTGGAGTAGCTCTGCCGCTGCCTCAGTGGAACCCTCCAAACAGCTGAGAGGTGGCAGGGTGGGGCAGCAAGAAAGAGGAAGGAAGGAACGAACGAAGGAAGGAGAGATGTGGAGGGAGGGAGAGAAAGAAAGAGAGAAAAGCAAGGAGAGAAGGAAAGAGAAACGGTGGGAGAGAGGAAGGAAGGAAGGGTAAAGGCTGGGGAAGCAGGCATTCTGCTGCTTCATGGAGCCCGCCAAACAGCGGAGAGGTGGCAGGGTGGGGCAGCAAGAAGGAGGAAGGAAGGAGGGAGGGATGTGGAAAGACAGAGAGAGGGAGAGAGGAAGGAAGAGAAAAGGCCAGCGAAGCAGGCACAGAGTAGCCCTGCTGCCACTGCTGCTGGTGGAGCCCGCCAAACAGCTGAGAGGCAGCAGGGCCCGGCTGCAAGAAAGAGGAAGGAAGGAAGGAAGGAGAGAGAGATGTGGAGGGAGGGAGAGAAAGAAAAGCAAGGAGAGAAGGAAAGTAAGAGAAAGGGTGGGAGAGAGGAAGGAAGGAAGGGAAAAGCCATGGAAGCAGGCGCTCTGCTGTTTCTGTGGAGCCTGCCAAACAGCTGAGAGGTGGCAGGGCAGGGCAGCAAGAAGGAGGGGAGGAGGGCTGTGGAAAGAGGGAGGGAGGGAAAGAAAGGAGAGAAGGAAAGTAAGAGAAAGGGAGGGAAGGAAGGAAGGAAGGAAGGAAGGAAGGAAGGAAGGAAGGAAGGAAGGAAGGAAGGAAGGAAGGGAAAAGGCCAGGGAAGCAGGCGCAGAGTAGCCCTGCTGCCGCTGCTGCTGGTGGAGTCCGCCAAACAGCGGAGAGGTGGCAGGGCGGAGCTGCAAGAAAGAGGAAGGAAGGAGAGATGTGGAGAGAGAGAGAAAGAGAAAGGAGCAGGCAGCTGGGGAGCAGGAGTATTTGGGCGCCGGGGGGCGGGGCCATGAGTCATGTGGCTTTTTCCTGGAGGTTCCGGAACGGTGTTCCGGTGCGTTCTGGCTCAAAAAAAGCCCTGTTACTATGGCATGGAATGAGAAAACATCAAAGATGACTTTTCTAGGTAATAATATGTATTAACTTTGTAAAAATACTCCCTTCAATTTTTGAGAGGCATATATTTTGAGGTTTTGACAATATACATTAGCCTATTCCATTAGCCTTCAAATATAAATGATTATTTTATCTATGAAAAGGCCTAAGCAGGAAATTCTTTATGGCTGATAACCATATGGCTACTGCCATGGTATACTGTAAAATGTAATAACTAATCATAAAAATATAATACATTTAAATCAGTTCAAACCAGTACATCCTCTCAACAAATGGACTTAAGCGAAAGGGTTTCCAAATGTGAAAATATGTCTCCTGACAAATTTTAGACCTGAAATCTCTCATCCCTATGAACTGGGGTAATGTATTTCCAGGTATTGTTATTAGAATATAAAAGGTTATTAAGGCACAGTCCTGCAACCAAAATCCAAATTATTTTAAATGTATATATGTTTATTTTCAGCCATAAAGACCTTCATTAGACTGTAGGTGTTAAAGCACAATAAAGAGTTTGCTGTGGTATAAACATACTGAAAGCAAAGCAAGGACTGTGATAATCCACTGGAGATAAGTAATGAGGCAGGTCCAGCCTTAAGGAACTGATATTCATCCCTTGATTCTGTCAGACTTCTTCGTGATAAAGCAAATTCTCACTGAGCTTTAATCTTTTATCTGGCACTCACATTCTCTTTACACAAAAACCAGTAGCCCAGCATTCTTAATCTTTGAGGACAAATGTAGCTATCACATAAAAGAAAACGTATAATTGGAATCAGAGCAGGTTGTAACAAGAACCTCCACCTCACAATTTATATATTTACATATTTAAAAGAATATTTTGAACAGTTGTTTGTATCTGTCAAAGCCATGTAGCCGAGGGCACAACTAGATGATACATGGGAAATGCATGACAAGGCCACCTGGTTTTTTTAAAGTTAAGCACAACTGTTGGCTAGGTGGACCTGAACTGGATCACTGCTGTGGCATTTCAGACATCTGTATGTTTCCTCTATGGAGTGAATAGCTTCAGGGAGTGACATGAACACTGGCACAAGAAAAAGGATGAAAATTTCCCTTCCCCAGCGCTATGCTGCTGATATGCTTCAGGCCTCCTCTTACATACTTCTGACTTTAAAATCAAACACAGAGGAACCCCCTCCCCTTTCTGCACCGCCCACTGTGCCCCGCCTGCAGTTGCCATGGCCAGCTACTGGGAGCTCCCAGAGGGAACTGCCTGCCTGTGCAAGGCCTGGCTGCTGGACCACCTTGGCGCTGGCCTCGGTTTGCTCAGTTCAGCCTAGCACATTGTTCTGTCCCCACCAGACACAGCCCTGCAAGCTATTCAGGGGGCCACAATAACGACAGTCACCATGGCTACTTTAGGAGCCGTCTTTGGAGTGACCACATGCCTCAGTGCACAGATCTGAGAAGCACCAGAAGACCTCCTGAACTACTTCATTGGTGGCTGCTTGTCTGGCATCATCCTTGGAGTGAGAGCCCACAGCTTTGCCACTGGCACATCGGCCTGTGTCAGTCTTGGCCTCTTGGCTGCACTTACCAAAATTGGCAAGATGGAGGGCTCGAAACTCCTGGGGCCTCCCTGAATGTAAGCCAAGAGCCCGCCCCTCTGTCCTGTCCAGTAAAGGTCCTGCTGTGTGCCCCATCCCTGGATGCCCACAAGCCATATGGCCAGATGGAGAACATTGGCAGCTCCCTATCTGAACATCTACGATGCTGGAGTCCTTTATCTCTCCAAACAGAAGCTGCTGTAATGGGGATGGGTGGACAGACTGATGTGTAGATTCTGATCAGCTTGCATCAATCTCTTCATTGAATAATTCAGGTCTCAAGATCTTTGTGTTTCTAGGGCAAGTGATTAAAATCTTTACAAAACACACACACAAAAATCAAACACAGGACATGATGGCTTAGGTTTCATGTTGTTTTCCTGATGGGTGGAAAGATTTCCACTATCTGAGCACAACTTTTTTGGCTCCCTCCCTCCTGTGATAACCTGAAATGGTCTCTTAAATCTTATTCTTGGGAGTCCCCTCTCCCCCAGAAACAGGATATTGGCAGGCATTTCAGGCTGCCATGAGAGGGGGAGAAAGTTGTGCTCCATGAGAGGAAATCCTTCCTCCCGTGGAAAAAAAAATGCCTCTGACGAAGAGAGCTGTGGCTCTCAAAAGCGTATGCAACAATAAAGTTGGTTAGTCTTAAAGGTGCTACTGGACTCTGCTATTTTGCATCAGAAAAAGTGTCTAAAAAGTCCAAAATGGTGGGAAAGAGATGTCTTCTCACTTTTCTGTTTTCTGGTTGTGATAGAAAAGCTAGCCAAGTGAGGCACACTAGCTAGCCAAGTAAGTGATAATAGTCTGAAGAATGCAAGTCCTCAGTTATGGAATGATGAGTCTTTGAAAAAGTTTTAAACACGAAACAGGAAAATTGATATGCGAACAAGCCCTGTCAGGCTCTGCCCTGCAACAGGATTTTTACATTCTGGAGTAGGAATATCATTCCAGTGGGAACATCTGGTTGGCACATGGTGACTGTACCTATAAAGAGAAGGAATATAAATTACTAATAAGAAGATACTGAAGAATACTTACCTGTAAGATTAACTTTGAGGACACCTTTTTCATCTGTTGAATTTGTGGACTATATATTTCATTGTAGTGTTAACTTATTGTAATACTGTAACATTGATTGTATGTGATGACAGGAAGGATTGTTACATAGTCTTCTCATATAAGGTTACATTATTACATTTATAGGTATGCTTGCTCATTGATTATTACATTGCACATTTCAGCACTTTGCACTTTACATAACAAGAAATATTTTTAAAAAAATATATACAAAAATATTTATTAATGTACTATTGAAGAATCTCTCCCCCCCTTCAGAGGAGGGTATTTTCCCTTAATTGTTACTGTGATAGAAACAGCAGCATCCCTAGTACATATAAAAATAAGTATGAGCAGGTGGGCACTTTTTTCAGTGCAGTCCTAAACAGAATTACATCCACTGAAGTCACTAATAGTTAATTATAATACTAATGCAAATTAATGCTTGCTGGTGGCAATCTATTCCCCCCCCTCCAGTTTTTTACATATCAGAGGTATATTTTCCATTCTCTCCTACAGGGAGAGAATGCCTCTTCCAAGAGAGTTCTAGGAAAGTTCCAGGAGAGTTCTTGGAAAGTATCTGAGGCACCAGTGTTGAAAGGCGAGCATGGGGACCATCTACACATGAAAAAGTGTGAGAGTCTTCAAATATGAGCAAACTAGCTTGTTTGAAATCATGGCTGCAGAATGGCAGTTTAGTCTGGAAGTGCTGTGTCTTTTTACCTTACACTTTTTGATGTTCTAAAAACAAAGTAGCTGTATTTTTTCTTCTAATACGCTGATATATATACAGTTGTCTGCTAACCAAATACAATTTGATAAAACAATTAAGTTTTCTTTCATCAGATCTATAAATTCCAACATGAAATATCAACTCATACTAAAATAAACTCTGTACAAATATAGTATAGGATCCAGGATGGCAAGCTGATTGCAGTAAACATGAATTTAGTTGTGTGCTTGCCCTTTTTATTTCTCTTTTAATAAAAACCTTTCCAGTTGAACATCTGGCTGGTTTATTTTGAGAAATAATCCCTGTAAACATTGGTGGAGAATCCCAGTTACCCTCTCTCGCTTTGTCTCCTTTAAGCTAATTTCCCCCGACTAATTGGGGTAACATGGTCTACAATGTACTCCATGCCTCTAAAGCCACAAGAAAAAAAAAAGAGACATAAAAACTGCATCCCAGGCAAGGGAACTTTATAATATATTTTATAACGTATGCATATGATACACATATCTCAGACATACATTTAAGGAGATTCTTGTACCTGATGATCCTTAGCCAACTCCTCAGTGTTCGGTTTGATTCCTGTTTGCTGTGCCTCATTTTTTAATGGGCCTGACAGAGAAATCTAGGAACTTGGATTTTATTCTTAGAGTTTTAAAACACCTCTCTTCTGCTGGCTGTCAGAAGCCATTGCAAATTGGGGAGAAGTGGTTTCCTAAAATCTTATATGGCCCCAAAAGGTCTGAATACCCCCTCTCCTCGAATTGTAGAATAATTGCTCTAGTCCATGAAAATTTACACTACAATAAATCTGTCAAGGTGCCACAAGGAGACTCCATATTGTTTGATCAGCAACCAACAAAATTCTGTTCTAAAATTTTTCACATCAAAAAGTAATCTATTCATTAAACATAATGGATCAATGGACTGATATTAAAGTGTCTATGGTGATGTAAATTTGAATTTTACATATTTGGTGGGATGCCAAGATGTTAAATATCAATCCTTGCAGAAAATGAAATCAGAAAGGGAGGAAAAGTATTCTGCTAGACTATTATCTCCTCTTCAATTTCCTCTTAATTGAATATGCTTTTCTCTCAGGAATTATCCTCTGATCGCCTGTGCAATTGCAAAATAAACTGCATTTTTATTATTCTATGACTGACTGATCTATGTAACTTAAGGCAAACTACCCATTGTGCCTTAAAGATTTGGATGATTTTGCAGGCAATACTTTTAAATGCCTTTGCAGCTGGTTTTATGTTAAAATCAGGAAGTTTTGCCTCCTAAAACAATATTTCACTGGATGAACTTACTGCTGTTGGCTGACTGAATGTGCTGTGTGTTCTCTCGCATACTAATGTTATTATAAATCATGTTTATCCACTACCTAAGAAAAAGGCATGTTCATAGTTCCATCTGATTATCTCAGTTGTGGAAAGATGAACTTCAGTGTTGTGATACAATCTTAAGGTAGGTGGGTAGATGTAAAGAACTAAAGGCAAACTATATGGGGAAAGTGCTGAGAATTTTGAGGGCTGGGTAGTGGCTATCTAATTACCAGATACTTTTGTCATTAGCATGGACTGACAGAACATTGGTTCCCTGGGTTTTCAGCGTCAGCAGCTAGTGAAATGTAGCAGTCATAATGTTGGACTGGGAGATCCAAGTTCAAATCCCCACAGTGTGATGGAAGCTTGCTTGGGTGACCTTGGGCCAATCACATTCTCTAAGCCTAACCTACTTCATGGGGCTGTTATGAGAATAAAATGGATAAGGGGACAACAACGTATGCTATCTGAGCTCCTAAGAGGGTGGAATAAAAATTATTAAATAATAAACATTAATTATGTGCCCTTGTGTTGCACTGTGCTTTTTAAAAGCCTGGAAGTACTGTATAAACATCAGAAGGATTGTTAAGGGTTAATCCCTCAGTGACATGGAGACCTTTGAGTGACAGGCTACTCCAAGGAACCCAATTGGGTAGCATGAGCTGGAAAGAGGAGGGTCCGTTTTTCAGCTCTAGCTGAGAGGAATCAAGTGTGAAGAGTTGGAAGACAGAGTCCTAACTGAGAGCAGTTTAACATGATAGGAGAACTGGAGAAAAGTTGGCAAGGAAGTTTGGGAAGTAGGTGCAGACTCCCAAACAGCCCAAAGAAAGGAGATAGGTCTTGTATGGAGAGGAAATTTTCCCGACCCAATTAAACAGCCTTTAAGTATCTCTGAAGAGCATAAGAACTAAAGTCTGTAAATGTACTGAGTTTACCTCAGAGATTTCTATGCTGAATTACTTCAGAAATTTTCTACCCCTCATTTCACCCGACTTTCCCCCTCTAAAATAAATAAAATAGTTACTTTTGAATTTAAAATGCCTCTGGTGCCATTTCTGCTGTTCAAGGACAGAGAAGAGGGAAAGAGAAGGAGGGTACTTCATAGTCCTAATTGAACCAGTTCCTTTAGACTACAAATTTGAGGGCATTGTCTGTTAATATAATATTGTAAAATCTTTGGGGTGCTTTATAAACAATGATTGGGCCCAATGATTGTATGAGTGGAAGAACAATGTGCATTTGGATCTTCCTCAACTCTCCGAACCATCAGCATCCTGTTGTGCACCCTGAAAATTCTCTGCTGCTGGTCTGGGGATGTTCATGGACCAAGAACCATGCAGCACTGGGAGCTACAGTAAGAGAGGGAATCGAGCAGAATTGCCCTTCCTCATTGTTAAATAAGCATGGCAAGGCTTCTCTGAGTTTGCTGTGCTTGTACAAGAGCAAGGAAGGGAGATTTTTCTTCACTGCAACCCCTCCCTTCCAATGGCTTCTTTTGTCCAGGAGATTTCTCATCCCTCCACAGATATTTTTCTGGGCATGCTGGAGGCTGCTTGGGAAAGAGGGAGGCAGGGAAGATTCTGTCACATAAGCAGGGCTGACAACTCTGGGCTGGAAAAATCCTGGAGATTTTGGGTGAGGAGCCTGGGGAGAGTGGGGTTTGTGGAGGGGAAGGATCTCTGCAGGCTATAATGCCATACAGTTCACCCTCCAAAACAGCCATTTTCTCCAGGGCAATTGATGTACGTCATCTGGAGTTCACTTGTACTTCTGGGAGAGCTCCAAGCCCCACCTGGAGGTTGGCATCCCTCCACAAGCTGCTATCCCATGCAGCTTGTGGAGGGATGCCAATAAATACTAACACATATCCCACTTTATGCTGGAGGAAGTACCTGTAGCCTAAGGAACCTTCCTTTCCATTTAAGTGGCTCTTCAACTAAAGGAACAGCCACTGAAGTTGGAGGAAGTTTACTTTGGTTCCCAAGTTTGCTTAGTGGACTGGAAGGGTGCACAATATTATTGTTAGGGCTAACCCAAACTGGCCCTCCATAAAGGAACCAGTTTCTCAGCTTCTCTAGGAGATGATAAACAGATGTGGTGGTCTATGATGACATATTAAATGCATAGATGTACATGTTCAAGTCAGAAGAAAATCAAAAGTTCAGAATATAAAAGTGTGCTGAATTCTGCTTTGTTCCAAAAATTCCATTAGGTAACGCTGTGGCTTAGTGGAAAAGCCTCTGCTTTGCTTGCAGAGGGCCCCACATTCAGTACTCAGCAGTTTCTGTTGAAAGGATCAGGCAGCAGGTGATGTGAAAGACTTCTGCTTGAGACAACAGAGACCCACTGCCCGTCAGAGCAGACAAGACTGACCTTAAGAGACCACTGGTCTCCCTCTGTATAAAGCAGTTTCATATGTGTTCATAATAGTACCTGAAAATCCAGTAATGACTTGTTCCCACCTCTCTCAGTGCTGCTGTGAGAGAGTGTGCCACTGTCCTCAAGCAGAGGAGATTCTTTCAGTGGAAAAAGCCCTTCCTCAACAGGAAGGCTCGTTCCTCTGGAGAAAGACTGCACATTTAGATGAGCAAGGTGGTATGATTCAGCATTATGAAAACAAGAACATTACTCAGGTGTTCTTGTGAACATATTCTAAACACTCACAGAGGGGAGCATGATCACAACCATTGGTCCCACCCTAACCTCTTGCAAATTCAGTGGAAGGTTTGAACAGAGCCCTGTGTATGTACAAGGGTATACACACAGGTTCTTCCATGCAATTGGGAATGCTGCAAAAGTGAATGTGATTGCATGTACAAAATTTACAACCATATAAATGTCTGTTAAGACCTTCCTAAAGAATTGAGGCTTGAATGAGGACGAGAGGACCATGTATGCCTCTTTGAGCTACTTGGAGGAAAAGTTAAATAGAACAAAATAAATAGATAGCTCTTCCTCTGAATGTGTGGAATTTGAAGGGAGGGCAAACCCAAGAGAAACCCTCCTTCACCTGTGTAAGGTAGGGTCTTCCTTTAAACTGGATATTAAAAATGCTGACAAATAAATACAGAATCCCTTTATTTGACTGTCCATTTTGTTGTATGGAGACCGAAATGCTGAAGAAGCATCCAGTGTCTGCTTCCAATGTCTGCAAATTGAGGTAGGTAGCAGATTAACATCCAAATACCACCAGAGTTAGGAACTTTGGAAGGAAAAGAAGCAGATCAACAACAAAAAGTTTTTTTGTAGATACTGGATCATACACAAAGAAGAGAAAAAGACTGGTAAGAGAAGAAAGGCAGGCATGAAAACAAACCCCAGAGAAGGGAATATTTTTTGTGTTGAAACTTCTGGTGCTGGAAGTCCTTATGAAGCAAGTGATGGACTGAAAGAGTGCACAGTTAGGGCAAGGCCAGAGCAGGAATTTACTGTTACTAAAACACATTTCGTGTAAATAGGACCTTTGTTAACGTACAATAGCTAGAATTGTTATCCTGAATAAGGAAATTGTGATAGAAAACCATGAGTAGAATAGTAGTCCCTCCCTGATAGTGTTTCTGCACTGAAATTGCGGAAATACAGGCCCCACCTTTATTAATAAGGATTATTTGTTTTTTGTTGCAATGATGCTTTTGCAGAGAATGAGCCAGTGAAGGAAGTTATAAAATGCTTCTCTTAACCGTGCAACATTATGAATTAAAATATGGTTGTGGTGTGAGTGGCTGTGGAAAACCTACATTTGTGATGCAAACTTACCTTTTTTAATTTGTCAGCTATCACCAGGGAAGGGTTGGTTTCATCTATGTATTCTGTTTAAGGTAACACATTGCAGAGAAGGAAGGCACAGTACCCTCTTATCTCCAGAGGAAGTTATTATTTACAAAGTCATAATCCCCGAGGAAGAGTGTCTTTTTATGTACGATCTACAGAGAGCTTGCTGTATCTTTTTGTTCTGTATAAGAAGGACATTAAATGGCCCATTTGCTTTTGGGAGAGAAATTCCTGCTGGTTTAATTTTATCTAATTGCAATCTTAAAGTATGCAAACAGAATCGTCGTCTTAATGTTTCTCCGAAATGGCTCTGGGTTTATTTCTTTGCCTATAAGGATATCATTAACATAGAAGTGCTAGAGGTGAGAGTCTCATCTCAGTGGGATAGATTCACAAAATAGCTCATGTGTATGGAAACTTTGCCCCAAATTATGAGGGAGTAAATGCCCAAATTAGAAAATGTTTGTACACACCTTCAACAGGTAAAGATAGTGTGTGTGTGTTACTTGTGTTATGTGCCATCAAGTCTCTTTCGACTTATGGAAACCCTTTGAATGAAAGACTTCCAAAACATCCTATTGTTAATAGACTTGCTCAGATCTTGCAAACTGGAGGATGTGGCTTCCTTTATTGGATCAAGCCATCTCATTTTGGGTCATCCCCTTTTCCTACTGCCTTCAACTTTTCGTAGCATTATTAACTTTTTCAGAGAGTCTTGTCTTCTCATGATGCGACCAAAGTACCATAGCCTCAGTTTTGTCATTTTAGCTTCCAGGAGAATTCAGAAACCACTTATTAGTCTTTTTGGCCATCCATGGTATCTGTAAAACTCCTCCAGCACCACCTTTCAAATGAATCAATTTTCTTCCTGTCAGCTTTCTTCAGCATCCAACTCTCACATCCATACATAGTAATGGGGAATAACAGTGTGGATTATCTTGATCTTGGTTCCCAGAGAGACACTCTTATCCTTAAGGATCTTTTCTAGTTCCCTCATGGCTGCTCTTCCAAGTTTCAGTCTTCTTCTGATTTCTTGGTTGCAGTCTCCCTTTTGGTTCATGCTTTAGACAAGAAATATAAAATCTTGAACAATTTCAATTCCTTCATCATCAGCTTTAAAATTGTGTAATTTCTCAGTAGTCATACTTTTGTCTTCATGATGTTCAGCTTGCTGGCACTTTCTCCTTTTAACTTTATCAGTATTCATTTCAAGTCATCAGTATTTTTTCCTAGTAACATGGTGACATTTGCATATCTCAAATTGTTAATGTTCCTTCCACCAGTTTTCACTCCACCATCTTCTAAATCTAATCCATCTTTCCTTATAATATGTCCTGCATATAGATTGAATAGATAGGAAGATAAGGTGTCCTTGTCTGACACCTTAGCTAATAGAAATCCATTTTGTTTCCCCATATTCTGGCCTAACAGTAGCCTCTTGTTTAGCGTACAGAAGTGGTGGCATTGTTTATGGAAATGTCCTGGATACTGATTGTACTAATCTCATACTGTGAAATCTGCCTTGAGTCTCAGTGAGAAAGGTGAACTATAAATGACATCTATCTATCTATCTATCTATCTATCTATCTATCTATCTATCTATCTATCTATCTATCTATCTATCTATCTATCTATCTATCTATCTATCTATCTATCTATCTATCTATCTATCTATCTATCTATCTATCTATCTATCTATCTATCTATCTATCTATCTACAGGAATTTTCTATGAGTTGGTACACCTACAAGGAATTAAAAAATTAACCATTTTGATTTCTTCATTGTCAATCTTAAAACTGTGTAATTCCTCAGTAGTCATTTGTTTGATTGATTTTCAGCAGTAATCCTGCCTTGGCAGTTTCTCCCTTAACCTTCATCAGTAGTTGTTTCAAGTCTTTACTATTTTGTGCCAGTAATGTGTTTTCATCTGCATATTTTAGATTGTTAATGTTCCTTCCACCAATTTTCACTCCACTTTCATCTAAGTCTAATCCGGCTTCCCTTATGATGTGTTATGCATATAGATTGAACAGAGAGGAAGATAATATTCATCCTTGTCTGACACCTTTGCTAATAGGAAACCATTCTGTTTCCCCGTATTCTGTCTTAACAGTAGCCTCTGGTCCAGGTTATGCATCAGGTTATGCATCAAAACAGTCAGCTGCTGTAGCACACCAATTTTTATCATTTGTAGCGTTTCATATTCCACACAATAAAAAGGTTTGCTGTATTATATAAAACACAAAATTATTTTTTAGAACCACATTGCTTGCATGGGAAATTAATGCAACAGTCTGAAAGTTACTGAAGTTTCTAATTAACAACAACAACAACAACATTCGATTCATATACTGCCCTTCAGGATAACTTAACACCCACTCAGAGTGGTTTACAAAGTATGCTACTATTATCCCCACAACAATAATCATCCTGTGAGGTGGGTGGGGCTGAGAGAGCTCCTAGAAGCTGTGACTGACCCAAGGTCACCCAGTTGGCTTCAAGTGGAGGAGTGGGGAATCAAACCCGGTTCTTCAGATTAAAGTCCCGCACTTTTAATCACTACACCAAACTGGCTTACCCATAAAATGGGTGAGGTGGTAGAATCAGAGGAATAAACTAGAGATGACTAGAGATGTGCTCTGAAAAAATTTACATTTCAGTTTTGGATGCAGATGTTCTGAACCACTTATGCACCGTTCCTTTCCCCCCCAGGTGGCTTGGATCTAATCAGTTTGGTTTTTTTCATTATCGTGAGTTCTGGCTCCATTCATTGCAATGCAGGCTTTCAGGTTCTTTGGGGCAGCTGTTTTTGCACAACTGCATCAAAATCACACAGAACACGGTCCTCCCTCAAAACCATCAACACACCGAGTTTTTCCTCAGTTACACTGCAGACACGCATGCTGCGCAAGCGCACACACACACACTGGACCTTGAAGAAGGCATGTGTCAGTGGGTGCACACTATGGACAGAAACTGGCAGAGGTAGCAGCACTAAAAACATTCTGGCTTTCTGTTCACTTTTTCCTTTTTCTGTACTGCCAATAAATTATTACCTTTGGCACCATGTTTCCTTGAGCTTACTCCCACGGAAGTGTCTTTAGAACGGAAACCTATGACTCAAGTCTTCCAGGGCTTTTTATCAAGTCTGATTAATTGCTGGGGGCAGAGTTGCAAAACAAACCAAGACACACCGTGGCAGGTCTACTCAGATGTAAGTCCCATGTTATTAAATAGTGCTTACCCAGAAGGTAGTGTCTTTCGAATTGGAGCCTATGATTAGAGTCTGCACATTCCCCCTTCCAAACATTTCAAAATCTGATAGGTAGGGAAAGGTCTCCCCTTGCAAGGACCTGATTAGCATGGAGACAATGTCATTTTCTGGGAAGCAACAGGGGAAAAAAAAGATGCATTCATGCGCATTGTGCTCATTCTCCCGTCCAGCCAACAGAGTAAATTAATAATGCAAGAGCTCCCCTACCCTGGAATCCACTTGGTTAATTCTGTTCAGGAAAACAAAGTGCTGCTGTTGCTGTGAGGTATGAACCAAAATGAAACACAAAATTGTTGGTGAGAGTGTGCCATTATAACTTGGTTTCCCAGATTTGGTTCACCATTCTGGAAACTGCTTTAATAAAATGAAACAATTTTTATTTATTTATTTATTTATTTATTTATTTATTTATTTATTTATTTATTTATTTATTTATTTATTTATTTATATTCAATTTATATTCCGCCCTTTCCACATCAGCAGGCTCAGGGCGGATTACAACAAATTTTAAAATCACATTTCACAGTTTAACAGTTTAAAAACATAAAACACCTTAAATGCCATAGATTAAAATGACATATATATATATATATATATATATATATATATATATATATATATATAAACAGAGCAGCACATAATCTGGACGACCACCTTTTCTGGTGGTCGGGATTTCCATAATCTGGACGACCACCGGTGGTCGGGATTTCTGGGTGTATTTTTGGTTTGTTTTTTTCCATTTTGCCCACCTCTAGATATGACATCAGGAGATCTGTGTGAATAAATCACCTGTAGTTTGTGTTAAGAGCAGTTTATAGTGACCACATAGTCAGATTAGGTTAGTGACGGAGGAACAATATTTTTCTCTACGCCATTTTCCCAATGCCATTTTCCCTCCCCAGAGCTCACAAGAGAGAACATATTGTTAACTGTATAGTGTGCATATTTGATTCTTATGTCCACTGTTAACACAAGTAACAGGTTTCTTTTTTTACCTTTGGTCTACCAAGCAATTATAATAACAACAATAACTGGTAACTGGCCTTCTATGGCCAAGTTGAGCCCTTGCCTGCAAGAGAGGATCTTTTACTAGTTTGGTCTGGGACGATACCTCCAATGGAGAAGAAAAGAAACTAAACAGCCAGTTCATAAGGTTATAAAATTTATTCAGATCAAGCCTCTTCAAAAATCATAATATAGAGCTCTAAGAAGCCAGGTTGTAACATGTGGAAAAGTGTGAATTACATAGAGTAGAAATCTAGGACTCAGTTTATTTCTATTAAAAAAAGGCCAGCAGAAGCAAATGTAGCAGTACTTAAGATATATATTGTCATAGCATAGCATAGCAGCAGTACATATAGCAATATTGTCATAGCATAGCAGAGTATCTCACCAATCCAAGATGTCTGTATTGAGGAGAGAGTTTCATCTTTCCTTCTGGACAGTGTACCTGCAAAATAGAGGTGAAGTGGAGAGGAAAGTAGTTTCCTTCCTTCCCCTCTTCTTACTTCCATCATACTTCTCATGTCCATCTTTATACTCTTTTGGGCACATATGCCCACCTCTCTCAACCAATCAGATCTCTTGGATTCTATCTCATCTTTGGCAGAAAAAGTCCCTTACTTTGCAAAAATCTGCAAAATAACTGGGTCACTTTAACCTATTTCAGAATTTGCTGTTGGTGTCCAAATTATGACAACTCATCTCAAATATATCAGCATAAAGTCTCTGGGTTGATCTGACCTGTTCCTTAAGTCAACTATGTTCCATTGCAATATCCATTGCACCATCTGTCCCTGCTTTAGATATGACTGTGTAAATACCCTATCATGACTCCATTTACTTATATAACTACTATCTTGGTAGTTTATATGACTAAGTATGAATATACTTTTATATGGATATATGATTACTGTATGATTCTGTATTAATAAGTATATGCGTATGTATATGAATGTTAACACTTATAACTTGTATCAATGAACATGAGTACATAACTAACTCTAAATGAAGTTTAGCAACCTGCAAAAAAAGGACCAAGGCTCTCTCTATTGTGAGTTTGGACTAAAGAAGTTTGCTTTGTTTTAAAGAAGGGACCTTAAACTGTTTCTACCAGAAAAAGATACTCTCTATAATTTGGGGGCTTTCCTC
Organism: Eublepharis macularius; assembly: GCF_028583425.1. Classification (NCBI taxonomy): domain Eukaryota; kingdom Metazoa; phylum Chordata; class Lepidosauria; order Squamata; family Eublepharidae; genus Eublepharis; species Eublepharis macularius. The sequence continues at coordinate 193,576,962 of NC_072790.1, forward strand.
ACAATAATAAATGACCTTTTAGCTATTCCACTCCCTTTCCTATGTGTGTGTGTCAGCAAAAAAACCTGGGGATTTCCAATGAAATAGAATTTATTAATGTGCAACCCTACTAAGTATCCAGAGGAGTTAGCTGTGTTAGTCTGTAGTAGCAAAATAGTAAAGAGTCCAGTAGCACCTTTAAGACTAACCAACTTTACTGTAGCAAAAGCTTTCGAGAACCTCAGTTCGCTTCGTCAGTTTAGGTTTAAACGTCCATGCATCTGATGAAGAGAACTGTGGTTTTAGAAAGCTTATGCTACAGTAAAGTTGGTTAGTCTTAAAGGTGCTACTGGACTCTTTACTATTTTCCTACTAAGTATGAATCTTAAAAATTGCAGAGAAGGAAAAAGCAAACTGTTAAAATTGTCCTCTTCTTCTCAATCCAATCCCCTCAGCCACCATTTGAGGTCTCTCCATAACTATTAAAGTAAGGTCTGTTTTCCAGAAATCATTAGCTCTGTTCGATGTTTAAGCTCAAAGTTCTTCCAGACTGTCCACCAAAGCAAATTCAAGTACTTCACATTTCAACTGTGACCTGGTTCTCTGCCAGGTTACAGCAACTTTTCTGGCTGGGTCTTCTGTCAATAACATTTGCAACTATTTGCACAGCCTGTTTTCCAAAGCGAAGGTTGCTTACAGAGCGAAAGTTGCTCCTTATGCACCAAAAATAAGCTCCACAGAGCAGCATATTGAAGCTATATCAAAATCTATAGGCTTTGAGCATTAGGCCTCATCCATAGGGTCTAACAGAACATTCTATTTATATACTGCCCTTCAGGATGACAACACCCACTAAGAGTGGTTTACAAAGTATGTTGTTATTATTCCCACAACAATCACCCTGTGAGGTGGGTGGGGCTGAGAGAGCTCCTAGAAGCTGTGACTGACCCAAGGTCACCCAGCTGGCTTCAAGTGGAGGAGTGGGGAATCAAACCCGGTTCTTCAGATTAGAGTCCCACACTCTTAAGCAGTACACTAAACTGGTTCTCAGTTTAGGTTAAAAAGTAAGATCTTCTAGTTTCCTTTCTTTGATACCAAGTATGAATAATGAGTAACCATCCGAATATTCATACTGAGGAAGCTGCATTCTTAGCGGACACCACAACAGTATCATTAATTTCAAAAAAACTCTGAATGGCTTCTACATAAAAACAGCAAGGAACATGCAGCCTGCTTTTCTGCTGCTTTTCCACTGGGTAAAGAAGGACTGGTAATGTCTGCAATGGGGTTAATAGGCAGAAATCTGTACGTGGTTGTTTGGAAATTCACCTCACAGAAGGTGCGCTTTATATCTTCAAGTTAGACTCTTAACAGTTTTCTCAATCTGAATCAATTCTTGCACTGTAATTTGTAATAAGGGATTTGTTCTTTGTACTTGTTTAAAGTGGAAGTAAACGCATTTGTGGTTTGGCAGGCAGTTCAGTTGCTGTAATATCCCTACTGTAATAAGGTTTTTATTTTTCCATAGTGTAAAATTACAGAATCTTCTTCATTCATACAAAAAAGCAACTATCAGGCCAATGTATTTGCATGTGTACCCAGTAGCTATTTCTGGCAAGATATGAGTTAAAGGGGGGTTATTTAAATGTCTGCCATCTCTATTAATCCTTTGTAAGCACTCTTAGCCCTGTAAACTGTAGAGTATGAAATAAGGTCACAGTCTGCCGTGGGTATTCTTGTCTTCTTGTAGTTGTAGTATAAATATGCTGGGAAATAAAACTACAGATTAAAAAAGTAAACATTCTTTTTTTTTTAGCTTATAAAAAAGCTTAGCTTTTAGCTTAGCTTTTTAAAGCTATTTGCCTAGCTTATAGCACTGATGTGATACCTAAAGAAAAAATTAAGGATCACCCATAAAAAAAAATACTTTTTTCTAATTAGGAAGAAATCTTGCTGTCTGAGAAATTAGTTTGCTTATCTGTATAGACCACAAAACAAGTCTTCTGTATATGATTATTGTTTTTAAAAAGACTACTGTCAAGCCCAGTTCCTGTGAAGCTGAGGTGGGAAAAACAAAGGCAGAGGAGTGCTAGGTAGGTAGACTGTAACCAGCAAAAGTAGGCTAACCTAGAAGTTTTTATAGGGGTTGGGGTAAGAAGGCTCCTTTGTCTGGTCTTCTTTCTTTGGCTAGAGCTAGATGATGGTACATAGGCTGAATACTTAGCTTGCATTCCTCAGTTTTCTCATTTGAGACCTATTACAGGTTACAGCCCTGCCCCTGACATCTACTCCAAAATGTAGTAGGAGTCCTTTTTTTATGGCAACACTTAGGGATCCAGGATACAGTACAACATTTCTCTGGTTGCAAGGACTTCCACTCATGGAGCATAACTTTCTCTGTGTTCCCCTCCCGTGGTGTCCCAAAATGATCACTGAAATCCTGTTCCTGGGTGTTCCCTGTCCCCCAGGAACAGGATTTCTGGTGGTTTTGAGCTGCTGTGGGAAGAGAGAATCAAGAAAATTGTACTTGGTATGCAGAAGTCTTTGTGCTGGTGGAAGTTCTGTGCTGGATACAGCCCTTTGATTTCTTTAGGAAAGTCTGCTAAGCTGTATTACAAGAAGTTTCTAGCTGTCTGGGAGCTTGAAAATGACAGAAGGTGCCTGAATTACAGTATTACTTTAAATAAAAATATTTACCTAATATTTTATGGGATAGGGTAGTCTAGGTAAGGACTTGCTAGACCAATTTCATTGTAGGGTGAGCCTTGATGGGGTGGGGCTTGCAGGGTGAACTTGTTAATTGTACTGTAGGATTTCTCTAAATGTTGAAAATGTCACATTCACCTTTCCACTTTTCAGTCCCTGGCATCACCACTGAAAAAAATCTCTAGTAACAAGGCTAGATAATGCCTCTGCCTCAGAACTTGGAGAGTCACTGCTAGAGATGGGCACAAACAGCAATACGAACAAAAAAAAGCCACGAACAACCTAATCTGTTGTTCACAAACAAGCTGTTCATGAGGCCCCATTCTAAACGAACAGGTGGTCGTTGCAAGCCTCATTCGTTGCTGTTCGTCTTGCTGTCTGTCAAGCCAGACAGTCTGGCACCTGCAATCAATTCCCTTGGCAATTTAGGCAGGGATTGTCTGATCTCTGAACTCCTGCTGTTGCCCTGGAAACCCCAATCTAAGCCTCATTTAGCTTGATAGGCAGGTCTTCCTTTCAAGTGTGGAGCTCCAAATTTGTTACAACAAGGGAGCAAAGAGCAGGGGGAAGGGGGGGCTCCCAGCTCTGACTTTGCAGACAGTGGAGAATGAGGGAGACAGTTGCTGTTGGCATTTTGATAGAGAGAATGCATTGGAGCTTGAATTTTCTTTGTGTGTGGTGGAATAGGGATCTACCCCTTAAAGTTCCAGGGCTGCTACCAGGCTCTGGGGCCAAGCTATTATTTATTACTGGTACCTTTCCTGGTGCCTGCTCAGGTCAGTTTTCTGGGAGTGGTGCAGTAGGGATCTTGACCAAACTTGGATGATGGCTGGAGGAGAGCCTGCTGGCCCCCACAAACAACCAACCATGAACATGTTTGTGAACAGGGGCATGTTTGTGGTTGTTCGTGAGTCCTTGTTCGTGGATGACAACGAACATCATGTTTGGGGTTTTTTTCTGTTCGTGCCCACCTCTAGTCACAGCTGGTAAACAATACTGGGATTGATATTACAGGCTAAGCATATGTTAGCTTCATGTGTTCATGTGTTGAGGTGGGAAATGAATATTATTGTAAAATCCAGCTTTGCAGTTTGTTTATTGATTTTGCTTCCTATTGTCATAGAAATTAGTTATATCACTTGAAATAAGGTTTTTGAGACGTGTTGGACCAACTAGCATTATGGCTGCCAACTCCAGGTTGAGAAACTCCTAGAGATCTGAGGAAAAGGGCAAGGTTTGGTGACAGGAGAGACCTCAAGGAGTACAATGCCACAGAGTGCACCCTTCAAAGTAGCCATTTTCCACAGGAGGAACTAATCTGTTTAGTCTGGACATTAGTTGCAATTCCAGGAGCTCTCTAGGCCCCATCTGGAGTCTGGCAAACTTAACTGGCATGTTCTTTCCTTTCAGTGTACAAGATGTCTGGCAAAACAAGTGCTGCAAACACCTGCTCTATTACTTTATCTTTTATAGGAAATTATCATATAACTTTAGAGCTGCTGTTGTGGATTCAGTGGGGGAAACATTTATGTTGATCAGATCTTTTGTATTAAAATATCTATAGATGTACAATATCCTTCATGTGAAAGTATAAGGGAAAGAGATTAGTATGAAGGAAAAAGAAGAAAGGACTTTTGGAAACCACACACACAACTCTAACCTCCTATTGTAGGTCAGGTTATATCATTTGAATTCAAATGAGGGATGACAGTGTGTCTCAGGGTGACTTTCATTCACTTTACCAATTAGACTGGTGAGCCAAATAAAAGCACTAAAATACAAAAAGACTTTGTATAATGTTATTTTTGTTGTATTAGTTAGTATAATGCTATTAGGCTGTATAATGTTATTTTTGACTATAGGCTAATATGTTTACCCAATTAACATACTAGTTTGAATCATATACAGCAATAAATTAATTAGAGAATTAAATTAGTGTGTAAGCACAAGCAATATTTTGAAACAAATTTAATAAAGGTAAATTTTCTTGATTGAACAACACACACGGAAGTGATATATCCCTCTATATAACCTTTGACTGAATTCACATAGTTTATTAAAAGCAATCCACATCTTTAAGCAAATAGAGTAATCACAGTTTATAGTTAAACATTTAACTAAAATATTTCCAAATGGAAAAGTTTGAATCTACTGCTGGTTGCTTGCGCCACTGCCCTCTCACTGCTCCTCCACCCTTAAGATGAGCCTCAAAGTGCCCTTTGAGCTGCCGCTGGATGCTTCTTTGCAGCTCATACCACTGCCTTTTCACTGCTACTCCACCCCTGAGCTGAGCTTCAAGGATCCCTTCCCATCACCCACTGGTCACTTCTTTGCAGCTTGCACCACTGCCCTTTTGCTGCTCCTCCACACCCTAGCTGCTCCTCCACACTCCAGTCCTTCAAGCCTCAACTGGCATTTTCAACGAGCCCCATCCTCCTTCTTGAGTTTAAGATTCTCTTGTTTAACATTGGGGTTCTCTGATTTGACATTGGAATTCTTTGGTTTTACATTGCTTATCTTGCAGTAGTTTGGTTTTGTTGGTTCAGTTTGCATTGAGAGTGGGACTTGCACTGGGACTGGCTTTTGGCCAGGAGTTGCCTTTGTTTAACATTTCTCTTTGCTTGGAAAGCCTTGGAAATGTTTCCCCCATAGAAAACAATGGAGAGTGGTTGGAGGCACCTTGTTCAGGGGCCCATTGAATTGGACCCTTGGGTCCAATATTCCTGAAAGTTGGGGGGTATTTAGTGGGTTGGAAAGAGTAGGTTCCCTACAAATTTGGTGGAGTGTGCTTGAAAAATGCCCCCCTCAGTCCCACAAATAGTTTTCCTCATAGAGAATAATGGCTGGACAAATTTGGGTTTTTCTCATCTTGCAAAACCAGATTAGAGAATCTGACCCAGATTTCAGGGGTACTTTTTTGTATCCCTGAAACTCAGACCAACTTTTTTTTTGTGCATACCCCTAGTTCCTTTCTCTTTACTGATGCATCTCTTTGAGACCAGTTCTTTACTGTGCAGTCCTCATATCTGAATAAAAAGCCCTCTTGAATAATTGTTTGCATAAATGGAAAGCCAGGAGAGTGGTAACTTTCCTAACTTCTTCACTTAGACTATTCCATAAAGTGGGGGGCCACCACAGAGAATGCATGTGTATGGGCAGCTGTTGATTTTGCCCATGTGCAAGGTGGCACCTACAGAAGGCTCTGTTAAGATGAGTGAAGCTGCCATGGTGGAACATAGGGAGAAAGGCGGTCCTGTAGATAAGATGGACCAAGGCCATGAAGAGCTTTGTATGTGATAGACAATACCTTGAATTGAGCCTGGTAAGTGATAGGTAGACAAAGGAATGAATGCAGAATGGGAGTAATATTAATGCTCCTCCTAGCTTCCAATAATAATCAAGCTGCAGCTTTCTGCATGAACTGGAGTCTCCAAGTTAACTTAGAGGGGAGACCAACATACAGTGCATTTCAGTAGACAAGTCTCAATGTTACCATGGCATGGATCCCGATAGCCAGATTGACTGGCCGGCCATCTTCTAGGCTAGACTAAGTTAGTAAGAAGCATTTTTTGCAGCTGCCGTAACTTGCTTTTGTAGTAGTAGTGCTGGATCCAGTATTGACCCTAGGCTCTTAACTGAGTCTGCAGGGGTCAACTGAACCCATCAAAAGTGGAGAGCACAATGTACTTCAGGATCTCTGCCTTCCCAACTTGCATCACTTACATTTTGTCTGGGTTCAGTTTCAGCTTGTTCACTTTCAGCCATTTGACCAGAGCTGTCAGACAGTGACCCAAGATTTCTACTGCATCCTGTGGTGATTTGGATAGAGAGATACACAACTGGGTATCATCCGTGTACTGATGGCATCCAGTTCCATAGCTGCAAATTACTTCTCCTAAAGGTGTTACATAGAGGCTGAACTACCATGTAATTTCTGTGCTCTCAGTCTTGTGGGATCTGTGGTTCCTCTATACGATTAGCGAGAAAAACTGGATCAACCCTTTTTCTATTTTCAGTAGGCTATCTCTATTTTTGTTTCTTCTTTACAGTAGGCCAAGAGTGAAATATGATATAAGTACCTCTGTCTGTCTGTACTGTACTGTACTGTACTGTAATCATACTTAATGCATATTTAATGCAACAGATAGTACATAGTATCAGCACATAGCTGCTCAGGAGTTTACACAGGATGCTGACAAGCCCATGATGTGAGAATCTGCCCCCTCCCTTTGTTGTAATTTAAATGTGAACGCTGATGAAGAGTTCTGGGGAAATCAAAAGCTTGCGAACTGTTTTGTATCATTTTGGTTGGTCCTAAGGAAAGGTATTAAGTGATTTTGATTTTTGGATTTTGCTTTGGACCAAAGTGGCTACTACAAACTCTTATGCTTGCTAAAAATATAAACTGTTTTTCACAGTAACTAATGAACTCTCACAAAATTGGGAATATTTTGAGCAGTCATATAAATGTACGGAAAACCTGAGTTATTTTAGTTCACACATGTGAACAAGGCTGAAAGCATTTAACTGGATTTTTCAATAGCATTTATTATTTTTTGAGGAGTCTGTGTGATGTAGTGATTACAGTGTTGAATTAGGATCTTTGAGCCCCAAGTTTAAACCCCTGCTCTGCCATGGAAACCTCTTGAGTGGCCTTGGGTTGGTCACACAGCCTAAGCTCCCCCAGAAGGGGTATTATGAAGATTTATTATTTATTTATTTTATTTATTTTACTTCACTTATACCTCATCTTTGTACCCAATGGTGACCCAAGGTGGATTACATCATTCCCCTTTCCTCCATTTTTCCTTATAACAATAGTTTGAGGGAAGTTAGGCAGAGTGTGTGTGATTGGCTCAAGGTCGCCGAGCAAGCTTCCATGGTAGAATGGGAAATTGAACCGAGTGTGCCCAGATCCTACTCTGTCACTCTAGCCACTACTCCATGCTGGCTCTCTATCCTAGTCCAGATCCTAGTCCATCACTTTAGCCATATACCATATTGAGAAAAAGGAGAAGAGGAGAATGATGTAACAATTGGTGAGATCTAATTACAGATCTCCAATATCCCATATAGTCTGGCTGTAGTCAACCCCTCCCACAGTCATTTCCCCTCTGGCCAGGCTCTTGATACAAGAGTGAGAGGCTGGGAAAGGCAGCTGATGGGGAGGTTTCAGCATACCCAACCAACTTTAAATATCATTCTTACAAAAGTACATATTTTTCATGTGATTGGGCAGGCTCATGTAAAGACATCAGATTGGTCCTCATATAGGCTGGTTTCTGCAGTACTACTGTTTAGATAAATAATCATTCATACAGATTTGATGAAGATTCAGTTGGAGAAAACTGATATGGAGAACCCCAAAGCATCACCTTTCCAAATTTTCTTTTTTGAATGCTTTGAATTTTTTTAACATTCTTTTGATTTCCTGTGGAGTGGAGCAAGTAGAAAACCACCCACCCTCACCATCTCAGACCATCATATGATTTTACATTATTTCACTGGAGGTAAAACCTAAGAAACTGACAGTATGATTGGGATACAGCAGGGAGGAAGGATAGTGGAACACCTGCTGTGACGGTCTTCTGATTTTCCGTAGCTATTCCATCATGTAAACCCAGGGTCAAACGTTGAGACAGAGATGGATAAAAACAGCTTCATTATCTTTTCTGTTGGCCTCTTTCCACTGGTTCATCATATTGCATCATTACCTTTGCGAAGAACTTTCTCGTCCCTTTTATGTTTTCTTACTGTTACCTGAAAAATGTGCAAGGGATGACAAGAAGAGGAGCCCTGCATAGCATTTTTGAGAAGAGTATGAGACAGAAAGAGGAAAATAACTGATGACACTTCTAAAAAGGGCTATAAGCACAGGCACTGCTTCTTTGTTCCTGGTTCTGACAAAGTTCCATTCATGGTTGTGTTCTCTGTTTTATTTTCCACATATTCCTTGTGAACACTCATGAAACAGCCGTATACTGTATCAGACCATTGGTCCATCAATGTCATCATTATCTACATCATTATCTATTATCAGCTGGAAACAGCTCTCCAGGGTCTCAGGCAATCTTTCACATCACCTACTACCTAATCCTTTTAGCTGGAGATACCAGGGGATTGAACCTGGGACATTCTGCATTTAAAGCAGATCCTCTACCACTGAGCCTCAGCCCTTACACCTTCTGTATGTTGCTAACCTGATCATCATTGCCAGTAATGAACCATCTCTTGTATATGTGTAAGAGATTTCCTACTTACCTTGTAACTGGTTGTTTGTTATAATAATAATAACTGCCCTTATATACTGCTTTTCTAGAGATACTACTGCCCCACTCACAGTAGTGAACAAAGTCAGTGTTGTTATTATTCCCACAATACAGCTGGGGAGCTGGGGCCGAGAGGAGTGGCTTAAACAAGGCTACCTACTGAGCTCATGGCAGTAGGGGAATTCAAACCAGCAGATTGCTGATTTGCAGTCCAACCACTTAACCACTATCTACAGCAACTCCCTTTTAGAACAGCAGCTCCTGTTTGAAAATTTCACAGAGAATTCATGGGCAAACTCAGTCTTTATGAGCTTTTCCCAATAAAACTCAGAAGGACCACCAACTCTAGAAGTGCTCATCCCCAAGCCATCCCTTCTGATTGTTCCAAAACTTGCCCTGATAAAGGTGAGCAATGGTAAGGAGACCTGATTTGGAGAGCTGCAAGTAGTATCCAAGGCCTCATGTCTAAGATGTACTCATTCATAATTTCCTCCCAGCATGTTCCAGATTGCCCAGGGAGAGTCTGGAAAATAATTTGAGCTATAAGTCATTGGGAACTGAAACTGGTAGAGGACCTTTCTCCTGGTTGTACCACGCCTGGAAAGGGAGGCTGCCAAGGCACAACTGCAATGCTACAGCAAGCGATTATGAACTGAGCCCCACATCTGGGGGAAATTGGGCCTGGCTTCTCATTGCAATCTGTATTCTGATGTGGGGGAACTTGGTTTCCAAACCCTCAAATTTCAGCTCCACCATTAATCCCACACTTTCATCTGTTTATATCTCGGCTCTCTTGTCACCTTGTACCCACCATTAATACCACAGCAGTGATGCAAAGGTGAGGGGAAATGCCAAATATTCACAGTAACAGTAACTCTTAAATCCTTCTTTCCTCTTTTTAAGGGCCTCAGTTCATGTGTGGTCTTTTTTACATCACAGAAATGTTCACAGATATTTTAGAACTACTGTTGTGGGTATAGTGTTGCATACTTGGTCTGAATGTCTCCTCCTCCATGTTTGTTTGATAATATCTCAAATACTTTAGAAAATCCAGCTGGGATTATCACACTAGTTCAACAGAATGCCTTGTTTTCTTATTATAAGAAATCTGCAGTCATAATGAACTTTCTACGTGTTTTATTGATGCTGTGGGCTTTTTTGATAAAATAAACAAACAGGTATGATATACAAATCCTTAGTACATTAAAAACAGCCCTTCCCCAAAGAAAGTAGAAAAACTCCCTGTAATAATTAATTCATGCCTCCCTGGCACAACTGTGGTATGGTTTGGGTGAAAGAGTGGCAGGTATATCCACTGTTTCAGTGCATGTACAGTACTGCTGCACCACATGCATAACACTAAATGTAAGTCTGATAGCATAGTTTATATGTAAAGCTGGCAGCATAGAGTGCTGGACAGATTTCTTTCATTACATGCCAGGTATCATGTTTAAATCAGGCTCAATGTTGCCAACTGGTGAAGTTACTCATGAGCAGCATTTTGCATACAGCCCTGCTTTGCTTAGAAAGAAGATTGGAAATGTACTTTTAATAAAATCAGATTTGGGAAGTGGAAAATATTTACCTCTTGTGGCTGATGTTTGAATCTTGCTAATGCAATAATCATTTGGTTATTAATCTGATGTTTGCTTTAGGCAAAGGAGATGTTTTTGGTGATGTCTTCTGGAAAGAAACTACCCTTGCCCAATCTTGTGCTAACGTAAGGGCACTGACTTACTGTGATCTTCATGTGATCAAAAGGGATGCCTTACAGAAAGTACTGGAGTTCTACACAGCCTTTTCACACTCTTTCTCAAGGAACCTCATTTTGACCTACAACCTACGTAAAAGGGTAAGGAATTCTATATTTGTGAAAAATAAGGCAAAGCCAGCAGTTTTTCATGTCAGTTGTTCCTTCAAACAGAATATCATCTCATTCTGTGTCCTCCTGACCTGATTGGAGGACCATTTCTGGGCTTTTGAGTCTCTCCATGGGCAAATCCATCTATGTAGCAGTCAAGACAGCAGCATTCATAGAGTATTGCATTTGAAAGTACATACTTCCTACGGCAGCCTGCTGTGGTCCCCAGAAATGGATCTCCTGAGGATTAGTGGCTACTAGTACTACTGAAAGAATCTGTAGAGAGAGAGAGATTTTCTCTGGGACACTACTCCATAATGTGTGGGCAAATATATCCTCATGGGTTGGAACAACAAAAGGGGATTGCCAAGTTGCCACAGGGGCTCATGGGGAGTGAGACAGTCCTTCACATATATGTCCACAGGTCATGAAGGGGTTTAAAGGTAAGCTTCAGCAGTTCGAGTTGGTCTTGGCAACTAATAGAATGCAAAATAAGTATGACTCAATATCCCTGCAGTGCACCCCTGATAACAAGGTGGCTGCCGCATTTCACACCAGTTGCAATTTCTGAATTGTTTTCAAAGGCAACCCCATGTAAGACTTTTCAGATTACAAGGTTAAAGTAAAATATTGAGTAAAAATATGACTGTGGACACAACATGAATTTAATATTTAAGTTAAATACATAAAACTTGGTCTTTTTTAATAGTGCAGGTATATAACAGGTTTATTTTATAAAAGGATTGTTTATATTGTGTTTCTTTGAACTTTTTTCATAGTCAGGAAAAGGGACACAAATACATAGGCCATTAAGACTATGTGGGGAGCTAGTATTTGAACTGTATATATTTGTATACCTGAAGAAAAATACAGCTGGCTTCTCCACCAGCCTCCTGAAGGTCCCCGTGTTCAGCTATATTTATTATTTATTTACTTCATTTATACACAACTTTTCTCCACAATAGGGACCCAAAACAGCTTTCATCATTCTCCTCTCCTCTATCTTCATTATAGCCCAGTGGGGTAGGCTAAGCTGAGAGTGTATAACTGGCCCAAGATTATCAGGATGGTGATTCAAATGTGAATCTAACAGATTCTGGCCACTACACAACACTGCTGTTGAATAGTAGCCAGCAGCCAGGCCTGGGTGAGTCATGCAAATCAAGCACTAGTAAGTCACCAAGTGGTTGCTGCCAGGTCGGGCCCTAATGGGTCTTCCCTCAAAGGCCAAAACACCTCTGAAAAGAGCCCTGTCTTCTCCTTGCTGCCTTTTACTGATGGAAACAAGGCTTGAAAGCTGCCAATATTATTGGTACCTAGCAATGATCACTGAGGGCATTTCTTAAAGCTACATGTGCTGCTTCTATTATTTTCAGGTTTGCAGAAAGATCTTTCTACTCTGTTCATGGCTCTAATCTTTGGATTTAAGTCCATACCTTTGGCCTGATTGAAAATTAGATATATTAATATATATACCTTGTAGGTAGGGTTGCCAGCTCCAAGTTGGGAAATTCCTGGAGATCTAGGGGTGAAACCTGGAAATACCTGGAGAAAATTGGGTTTGAGGAGGGAAAGGACCTTGGCATGGCATAATTCCATAGAGTCCACCCCCCAAAGTAGCCATTTTCTCCAGGTGAACTGATCTCTGTGGCCTGGAGACCAGTTGTGACTCCGGGAGATCTCCAGCCACTAGCTGGAGGCTGGCAACTCTACTTGTATATCAAGCATTAATGGTTTCTTTTTGAGCCAAAAGGCAAGTGCTTTTTGTGAACATTTTCAGCAAATCAAACCACGATTATTTTGGGGTTTTTTTTTAGTGATTTCATTGAGAAAAGACAAAGTATTCATCTAATCAGAGTAAACATTCCTTAGTTGGTCTTATATGCTTTAAGTGACTTTACTATGTAACCAAGTTTGATTGGCTAAATACCATGCTTCCGTTCTCAGTGTTATTTGTGACTAACTAGTGTTCATTCATAGGACTAATACAGGAAATGTTATTCTCACTCTGAATATTTTCAAGAAGGGAGGGAGCCTGAAGAACTGAGTCAAATTGCGGTGATTAGAGATGAACTTCTAGACTTGCTGAGAAAATTAAAAATAAATAAGTCTCCAGTCTTGGTAACATATAACCAAGAGTTCTTAGGGAACATAAATGTGAGGTTGTTGATCTACATATATGTAACTTGTCAATAAAATCAGTTGCTGTACCAGTTCCACCAGTTTTTAAAAATGGGTCCGAAGGGGAAATGGTAGAGACTGTAATCTGTGGTGGCCAAGTTTGTAGATGACTCAAAATTATTCAGGATGGTAAAAACCAAGGCCAACTGTGAAGAGCTCCAAGAGGATCTCCACATATTGGGTGATTGGACATCAACGTGGCAAATGAAGTTCAATGTAAGTAGGTGTAAAATGATGCACCAGCCTAACTATATGCTATTGGGAGTATGACCCAAGGAAGACCAGGGTCACTATGGTCAGGCAGGCAATGACAAATCACCTCTGTAAGTCTCTTGCCTTGAAAACCCTGTAAGTCAGTGATGACTTGAGGGCACTTTCCACCACAATAGGGTCTGAGCTTGCTGAAACTAAGAGGGGAAAAGATCTTGAGATCCTAGTGGATAGCTCAATGAAATTGACGACCCAGTGTGCCACAGCACTGAAAAAGGCAAAGTCTATGCTGGGTTTAGGAAAGGGAATGAAAATAAAATAAACCAATATTATAATACCCCTGTATAAATCTATGATGTAGCCTCATTTGGAATACCGTGTGCAGTTTTGGTCACTGTATTTCAAAAAGGACATTGCAGAGCTAGAAGGTACAGAAGGTAGCACCTTTCCTATGAGCAAAGGCTGGAGAGTATGGGACTTCTCCGTTTAGAAAAAAGAAGAGGGGACATGATAGAGGTTTATAAAATTATGTGTGAGGTAGAGGAAGTGGACAGAGAGAGCTTTTTTCAATTTCCCAAAATACTATTGCTTGAGGGCATCCAGTGAAATTAAAGAGCAGTAGATTCAGGACGGACAAAAGGAAATACTTCTTTATACCATGAATAATTAAAATGTAGAATTTTCTGCCAAAGGATGTAGTGATGTCCGTAGGGGATTAGACAGATTAAAAGGGGATTAGACAGATTAATGGAGGATAGATCTATTAGTGGCTGCTAGCCATGGTAACTAAAGGAAACTTCTGCATTCTGAGGCATTAAAGCTGCGAATACCATTGCCAGGAGGAAACATCGGGAAAGTTCTCAGCCTCTATGCACTGTTTTTGGCTCTCCAGAGTAACTGGTTGGCCACTGTGTGAGACAGAGTCCTGGACTAGATGGACCACTGTTCTGGTCTAGCAGGGTTCTTCTATTGTTCTTAATTGGCTGCAATGATATCAGCTTGTCTGATCTGAATGGTTATATCATATTGTCGTCATCTAGTTCACTGTATGATCTTTATAATCTTTAACTGCTTAGGATGGTCTATATGATTGATCATGGAAGAAGACAGCACAGTAATTAGATGGAAAAAATGACAAAATGACAACAAAGAAGTGGTAGAGAAGGGAAACAATGCAAGTGAACATGCTCAACAACAGTTAACATCACAATTTAGGGTTATTGTGGGAAATGTTTCAGCAACTTCCCACAAAAGCACTACTTTCAACTTTCACAACAAAATGGGTGGACATCTCCTACCACCCTAATGAGAACCACAAGAACAGATATTTTAAAGAAAAATATATGCACGAATCCTTCATACTTGGTGGGAGCTGTGTACAATTTGTGCTTGACTATCCACATCTGAATTCTATGACTAAAGACTTTAAATTGGCTGTGTGAGAACAGATTTGGTTATATTCTGCTAATGATTTTAAAATAATCTTATAAATGGGTGGGGGGAATTGAATAAAATTTCAAATTTGTCACATATCTTTGCTCTTGTTAAATACTATTTCTGCAACACTGACAAAACAAAAAGAATCTGCTTTTTTTTGTAAAACTGCAAAACACTATTTGAACTAATTTTTTTTAGATACAAGAAAGATAGGAGAAACCATAAAATCTGAAAAAGCCAGAAAAGGCTTTACAAGGGTATAACTTTACAACTGTAATTAGCAGTGTGCAACAAGCATGACCTATTTTGTCAAGACATTTCCTTATCCTTCAAATATAGTGTGGAATTATTTGGCTAATTAATTAACCTGTTTGCTTGTAAACTTTGACTGAGACGAATAAAAATCATCATATCATAATTTACCATTTTTAATTCCAGCCAACGAAAACATTACTATGGGTTTTTATTAAGTTGGCAGTAAACATAGTTAATCATTTCATTATGCCCCGTTGAAAGAAGGAGAGTACTAAATTGGATACAAGCAGCTAGAACTGAGATTTTAATACAGTTTTATAGAAAGCTGATTGCAATAACACAAGGTAAATATTTCCTAGATGGCAGATTATGGCCAGTACTCATTGCCTGTTTCCTTAGTAAAGTGTAGGAATGGGCATCTTTGTGTGTGTGTGTGTGTGTATGTGGGAGATATCTTTCATTTTTCATTGCAAGTGCTTCATTATTTCATTATATTCATTATTACACATTTGTTTCCAGTACTGTGCTCATTTTAAGTTCCATTGGTTTCAATGGGAAATACTTCTGGCTGAAATATCTTCGTTTTCCATCTATGTTGGAAGAAATTTTCAGGAACTGTCTTTGAACAACTGTCTTCGAACCAGGCAAGAGCAGCATGAGCTTGTGTGTGCCTCCTCTGCCACACTCCCAACACTTGAGACAGCAAAAAGAGTTGAGCCATTTGTGAACAGTGGTGGTCTTAAGGAGTGGACAATAGGGGCAGCTGCCCTGAGCCCCACACTGGAGTGTCCCAAACATCCTGTGACCATGCCCCCCCCCCCCAACAGAAGGGGCTGCCAGCTTGACCATCTGGGACTTGGGCAGCCAGCTCAGCAAGCTTGGGCAGATGGCAACCGGTGGCAATCATGGCTCCCAGCTGCCTCACACAAAGTGAGAGTTGCCCCTTGCTTGGACTCTGGTGGCAGGGGGGAGGTGTGGTAGGAGGCAGCATTGATTCTTGGGCCTCATCCTGGGTTTTTTACCCTGGACTCTAGACTCACTAAGACTGGCCCTGTTTGTGAAAGCACAACGGCCAATTTTGTTTAAAAATGTAAGATGAGACCTGTTGTAACAAATCATTGATCCCTCTAGTCCAGCATCTTGTTTCACACAGTGGCCAACCAGTTGCTCTGGAGGACCTGATTTTGTCTCCAAGCACTGGTGTTCAGAGGTCTGCTACCTCTGACTATGGATGGTCCCATTGGTGGCCACTGATGGACCTCTCCTGCATGAAAATTAGATTACTCATTGAATATGAAAAAAACATTTCCTTTTGTTTGTCCTGAATCTATTGCCTGTCAAGTTCATTGGGTGCTCCTGAGTTTGAACCTGGCCTAGGGGAGGGGTGTCTGTCCACCACATTTTATAAATCTCTGTCATGTCACCCATTAATCATCTTTTTTCTAAATTGGAAAGTCCTAGACTTTTCAGTCCCTCTTCATTGAAAAGGTGTGCTAACCCTTTAATCAACTTCTTTAATCAACTTTTCTTTCCTCTTAGTGTGTTATTCCTAAAACAGAATAATGAAGTCAGAATGCCAGCAGGGGGTTGGGGGCTTTCCAGTGTATTGCACTGAGTGTCACATGTATGACTATCTGCCTTCTGGTCAGAAGTCCTGGATGTGTGCTCGCTGCAAGGAGCTCCTGGTTCTCAGGGAACGAGTACGTACCCTTGAGGCCAAGGTGGCTGACCTGGAGAAGCGGAGACAGTTAGATAGGCACGAGGACAAGATTCTCAGGGACAGGACAGATGTGTCCCACTCTAAAAATGGCAGCGTTCTTGTTGTCAAGGAGAATGAGGATCTTGTGGAATCAGGGCACCGTATTGAGGATAAGGGGAACATGCCCTCAGAAGGGACCTCTTCTTCAGTTGGTGAGCAGGTTTCCTTTCGCATCAAGGAACCATCCCTGGGTGGGGCGGGAGGGAGGCTCTTGGTAGTTGGTGATTCGATCCTTAGACAAGTAGATAGCTGGGTGGCACAACCGCGTTCTGACCGTATGGTGACTTGCCTGCCTGGTGCGAAGGTAGCGGACATTACGCGTGTTATAGATAGGCTGGTAGATAGTGCTGGGGAAGAGTCAGCGGTCGTGGTCCATGTTGGAACCAACGATGTTGGGAAATGCAGTCGTGAGGTCTTGGAACAAAAATTTAGGCTGTTAGGCAGGAGACTCAAGGCCAGGACCTCCAAGGTAGCCTTCTCAGAAGTGCTACCTGTTCCACGCGCAGGGCCAGAGAGACAAACGCAGATCAGGAGTCTCAATGCGTGGATGAGACGATGGTGTAGGGAGGAAGGGTTCAAGTTTGTTAGGCACTGGGATTCTTTTTGGGACAAGCGGGAGCTGTACAAGAGAGACGGTCTCCACTTGTCCCGAGAAGGAACCCGGCTGCTGGCACTTAAAATCAAAAAGGTGGCAGAGCAGTTTTTAAACTAAATGCTAGGGGAAAGCCGACAAGAGATAAAGTGTCTCTGGTTCAGGATGGTTCATCTCAGAGAGATGAAGGGCTAGGTATAACACTTCTACAGGGAGATAGATTAGAGTTGTCAACTGAGATGGAGACAAACAGTGCAGATGACCTAACTACGTCTCGAGGCAAAGTGTGCCGGGGAAGTTACAGGTGTTTATATACAAATGCTAGAAGTGTCCGAGGTAAAATTGGGGAGCTGGAATGTTTAGTGTTGGGCGAATCCATAGACATTGTGGGCATATCAGAAACTTGGTGGGATGAGGAAAATCAGTGGGACACGGTGATTCCTGGATATAAATTATATCGGAAGGATAGGGAGGGAAGGGTTGGTGGTGGGGTGGCTGTATATGTCAGAGAAGGTATACATTCCAGTAAGATTGAGAAGGTAACTGAATTAGATTCGCTTCTGGAAATGCTATGGGTTGAAATTACGGGCCCAAATGGAAACTTAACTGTGGGAGTTTGTTATCGCCCTCCAGATCAGAAAATAGAGGAGGATTATAAAATGATGACAGGATTAAAGATGGCTGCTAAACAAAAAAACTGTGTTGTAATGGGTGATTTTAACTACCCACACATTGACTGGGCCAATGGGTGTTCGAATCGGGGGAGAGAAAGTGAGTTTCTAGACTGTCTCAATGACTGTGCTATGGAACAGATGGTTACAGAACCTACTAGGGGAGAGGTGATCCTGGATTTGGTCCTCAGTAATGCTGAAGACCTGGTGAGAGATGTAAATGTGATTGCACCACTTGGGAACAGTGACCATAATGTTATTGAGTACAACATATGTATAAATAGGAAATTGCCAAATAAGACCAACACAGCCATGTTTAACTTCAAAAGGGGTAACTTTTCTGAGATGAGGGGGTACGTGAAGAAGAAACTGAAAGGGAAAGTAAAAAAGGTCAAAACACTTGGGGAATCTTGGAGACTATTTAAAACTACAATCCTGGAAGCTCAAATTAAATATATACCGCTGGTTAGGAAAGGCACAAATAGGTTTAGGAAAAGGCCAGCATGGTTAACAAGCAATGTAATAGAAGCTGTAAAAGGTAAAAAGGATTCTTTTAGGCAGTGGAAAACTAGTCGGAGTGAGGTTGATAAAAAGGAGCATAAGCTGTGGCAAAAAAAGTGCAAGTCTGTGATCAGACAGGCAAAAAGGGAATATGAGGAGCATATTGCAAAGAACATAAAGAAAAACAATAAACAATTCTTTAAATATATTAGAAGTAGGAAACCAGCTAGGGAGGCCGTGGGGCCCTTGGATGACCAAGGCGTAAAAGGATTACTAAAGGGTGATAGGGAAATGGCCGAGAAGCTGAATGCGTTCTTTGCTTCTGTCTTCACTGTGGAAGATAAGAAGTGCATGCCCACTCCGGAAGCACTGACTTTGGGAGCGGTTTTGAAAGACCTGAGTCACATTGAGGTGACGAGAGAGGAGGTTATGCGACTGCTAGATAATTTAAAAACTGATAAATCACCGGGCCCAGATGGCATACATCCAAGAGTTCTGAAAGAACTCAAGTGTGAACTTGTAGATCTCCTCACAAAAATATGTAATCTGTCATTAAACTCTGCATCTGTTCCTGAGGACTGGAAGGTAGCTAATGTTGTCCCCATCTTTAAAAAAGGTTCCAGGGGAGATCCGGGAAATTACAGGCCAGTCAGCCTGACGTCAATACCGGGTAAGTTGGTGGAAACTATTATCAAAAATAAAATTAGTGGGCACATTGATGACCAAAAGCTGATGAGGAAAACTCAGCATGGGTTCTGTAAGGGAAGATCTTGTCTCACCAATCTGTTAGAGTTCTTTGAGGGAGTGAACAAACAAGTGGACAAGGGAGACCCGATAGATATTGTTTATCTTGACTTCCAGAAAGCTTTTGACAAAGTTCCTCATCAAAGGCTCCTAAGTAAGCTCAGTAGCTATGGGATAAAGGGCCAAGTCCTCTTGTGGATCGAAAACTGGCTAATTAATAGGAAACAGAGAGTGAGCATAAACGGGCACTTCTCACAGTGGAGGGTGGTGAGCAGTGGGGTGCCACAGGGGTCGGTATTGGGTCCAATGCTTTTTAACTTGTTTATTAATGATTTGGAATTGGGATTAAGCAGTGAAGTGGCTAAATTTGCAGATGACACGAAATTGTTCAGGGTGGTGAAAGCCAGAGAGGATTGTGAGGCACTCCAAAGGGATCTGTCGAGGCTAGAAGAGTGGGCATCCATGTGGCAAATGAGGTTCAATGTAGCCAAGTGCAAAGTAATGCACATTGGAACCAAAAATCCAAAATATAAATACAAGTTGATGGGGTCTGAACTGGCGGAGACTGACCAAGAGAGAGATCTTGGAGTCATGATAGATAACTCACTAAAAACGTCAGCACAGTGTGCGCCTGCCATAAAAAAAGCTAATGCTATGCTAGGGGTTATTAGGAAAGGGATTGAAAACAAATCAGCCGGTATCATAATGCCTCTGTATAAATCGATGGTGAGGCCTCATTTGGAGTACTGTGTACAGTTCTGGTCGCCACACCTTAAAAAAGATATCATAGCACTGGAAAAAGTACAGAGAAGGGCAACTAAAATGATTAAAGGGTTGGAACACTTTCCCTATGAGGAAAGATTGAGGCGCTTGGGGCTCTTTAGCCTGGAGAAAAGACGACTGAGGGGAGACATGATAGAGGTTTACAAGATAATGCACGGGTTAGAGAAGGTCGAGAAAGATGTGTTTTTCTCCCTTTCTCACAATACAAGAACTCGTGGGCACTCTATGAAATTATTGAGCAGTCGGGTTAGAACAGATAGAAGAAAATACTACTTTACACAAAGGGTGATAAACACATGGAATTCGTTGCCACAGGAGGTGGTGGCAGCTACAAGCATTGCCAGCTTCAAGAGGGGACTGGACAAATATATGGAGCAGAGGTCCATCAGTGGCTATTAGCCACAGGAGATAGATGGTATTCTCTTTGTGGGGAGGTGGTGCTCTGTTGTCTTGGTGCTGGAAGGAAGGCAGTGGGAGGGCTTCTGGTGTCCTGGCCTCACTGACAGTCCTTTAGATGGCACTGGATTTCTAGCCACTGTGTGTGACAGAATGTTGGACTGGATGGGCCACTGGCCTGATCCAACATGGCTTTGCTTATGTTCTTATGTTTAACTTGGTTGCTTACTTCTGTATTTCTTCTGGCTCTGCAGAAGAAAGTAATCATGATGTTGATTCCTACAAGGATAGAGCACTAACTCATGGATTCCTATATTCCACTGTGAACATTGGAGATAACACTCTTCTACAAATCATAGAACCAGTTGTATTATACTCTCCTTTGTCTCACTCTGTCCAGCTAAGTCCCATGGCCACTCGTACCAGGACAAGGCTTGGACATGCATAGATGTGTACTGAACTTACAAAATCACTGTTGTACTAGCTGGACTACTAGTCCGATCTAGTGGGGCTCTTCCTTTATGCAGTATAATCATTTTCTCAACATCTTGAAATTATGAAAATGTTAGTTGTTGTAGGAGCACCTTATGAGTTGAAAAGCAGGATAGAAATGATTTAAATATTGTTTATTATATTTATTTAAGACCATGAGATCATAAAAACACACAAATTGATTTAAGAGAGTAGTAACGTTACTTTACATTACAGCAAAAAGAGACCTCAGCCATCAATAACAGTTCATTAATGAAGTTTTGTGTCATATATTTTCAGTGTTCAGGTTGTTGGCTATTATATACTAGGAGAAAAGAAAGAGATAGGAGAGCTATAGGGACAGTGAAATAGTAATCATTCAAGTGAAAGGGAAAAAGAACTAGAGTACTGAAGAACATTCTGACTGCAGTACTGAAGTTTCTTTTAGGTACTATAACATACAGTCTTAAAAGTAAAAATGCTTTCTTAGCATACATACCTTGTAAAGTGTAAGAAGCCTGGTGCCTGGAGGAGAAGCAATAACAATGTACAATAACCCTATAATTACAGTTTTCTGTGGGAGCCTTGCATCTAGGTGTCTTGATGCAAGAGATGAAAATATATTATTCTATAACTTTGTGATAAGTTTTATTAACAAAGCCACAAAGAGCTATATCCATTTCCCACCGTTGCTGCAGATTGTTAACAAAAATAGAGTACAGACAGTGTGCCCATAGGGTTTGACATAAGGCTTAAAAGAAGTATGCTTGCTGATTTGGGAAGGCACCTCTAACCAAAGGAACGTCATTCCCCCATTTTATGTTCTTCTGTGAAACATTTATTACAGAGAGTGCATTCCACGGTAGCAATTTCCATTAGATTATGGAGATAATGGTATTTTAATTGGATTGCAGTCAGCAATAAACTGATGTTGAGAGATGATGAAGGTGCCAGATTTGATTGGTATTAAGTAAGTGAGTTATATATTTTTTTATTTTTACTTGTAAAAAGCTGATTGCAAATTGCAGCCAGTTATTCTGAGTCATTCAGTACATTGTTTGCAGACTGCAGAAAACACAAACTTTCGATTGATAATATGGATCAAATATACCAGATGGGAACACTTCAGAAATCTGTTTTTTTTTTAAAAAAAGAAGAGAGCTAATTCATTACTCTCAAAGAAGAAGTAATCCAGTTTTGTTACAAACCTTTCTATTTACTGAGGCTTTAAACTGAGCTGTTTAATTTTAAGTTTAGTGTCCAGATGAGATGTTCTGTGTGGTTCAGGGCTTTTGCATCATAGCTCCAGGAAATTGAACTTTGACCACATGATAGCTTGCTGTGATCAATTTGCTATTTACTTTGCAGACAAAATTGCCCAGATCCACTCTGAGTTAGATGCTGGCATGGGTGCATGTTCAGATAGGCTTCCAGCCTCCAGGTGATAGCTGGAGATCTCCCAGAATTACAACATCTCCTGGCAACAGAGATCAGTTCCCCTAGAGAAAATGGCTGCTTTGAAGGGTAAACTCTATGGAATTATACCCCACTGAGGCCCCTCCGCTCCCCAAACCCCACCCTCTTCAGGCTCCACCCCCCAAATCTCCAGGAATTTCCCAACCTGGACCTGGCAACCCTATGTTCAGATGATGTACCTTTGGCATCTGATTGTCAAGTTTATATGCTAACTTTCAGCTTGTGGAGCCTGAGGACATAGGCAAGATCCTGGGAAATGTGAGGCCTACCACTTGTGTTCTCAGTCTTCTTGACCCTTGTCCTTCCTGGCTGATAAAAGAGGACTGGCTGAGTGGGTAAGGGGAGTGGGAAATGCCTTCTTAAGTGGGAGTGGTGCCGCAGTGAAGGCAGTGATTAGACCTGTTTTGAAAAAGCCCTCCCTATCCCCTATTATGTTGCAGACCTTCCGGCCAGTCTCCAATCTTCCATTCTTGGGCAAGGTGCTAGAGCCGGTAGTTGCTTTCCAACTGCAGGAACTCTTGGAAGAGACTGGTTTTCTGGACCCATTTCAGTCTGGCTTCAGGCCAGAATTTAGAACAGAGGCTGCTGTGATTGCCTTGGTTGATGATCTCCACCAAGAACTAGACAGGGGGAATGTGACCCTGCTAGGCCTGCTGGATTTCTCAGTGGCCTTTGATACTATTGCTATATAATATATAATGAATAATATAATAATATATATGAAGCCACTGGGAGAGTGGAAGTTCTATATATCCCTGATTTAAAGGCAAACTTGTTAGGGGTACCTATACTTTCAGAAAAAGGATTTGCCATACGCTTTTAGAATAACATATGTGCATAAGCTATGAACCCCAAGGCTTTGAAACAAGTGAAAACAAAGCAAAGATTCCTGACAAGATAGAAGCAAGGACAACTGAAAGACCGAAAAAGAGTGATTCTACCTGACATCTCTCCAAGTAAGAGTATTGTTTATGGCTTTACAAGGGCTAACCAGCTTGATGAGGGGTTTTTTATTATCCCCCAGAGAGGCGGCTGCTTCATGAACTAGGAATCTGACACTCAAGAGTGATTGTAAGGAGGGGTTTCCTGGGACGGAGAGCTGGGGAGCAAAAAACTTCATAACTATAAACAGTAAGAGCAAAGGAGCTTTTTACCAGTTTTAAGAGATATATGATTGAACATTTGCAAGTGAGTGGACAAAATGGCATTTACTGAAGATATACTTTCAAAGCTGCAACAAATCTCCAAACTGATGAATGATGTATTAAGAAAAGTAGATGAAACACTTGGATTGAAAACAGACATGTGCACCATGTCAGATGCCAAGTTAGATGAAAACTTTGGTGGGACAGACTTATTTGAAAGAAAATTGGAGTGGAATGGTGAAATATACTCCCAACAAAATGGAGGAGGAAATCAGCCTTTTTCTGTGAAAGTACAAAGAGCAGAGGAGGAGGAGGAGGAGCGTGCTGAAAAGGGAGCTGTGAGGCAGAGGTCCAGTGTACTGCTTCTGTATGAAGTAAAAAGCATACAATGCACCTCAATCAAGAAACATATCACAAAGATCAAGAGAGACAAACAGGGACATTACAAGGTATTCACTGACATCGCATGAATGGCTAGAAGGCAAAAAGAGTCGCCTATGGCTGATCATTGGAAAGAAAGAGCTTCAATACTATTTTAGAGCGAGAAAGAGGAAGAAAGAAGATGAAACTTAAAGTATGACCCTAGGGTTTTGACAAATAACGATGGTATATGGGATATATTGTGATTTTTATATGTCCATGTTCTAAATTCTATTTAAATTGCTTCAACATAAAAACTTAGAGAATCTGGAAAGAAACTAGGCTTCATATGCCCTCTTCTGTTTTATGAAGTTTAACATAGACCTAATACAATCTTCTATGCTTTTCTAACGTATCAGACACTTTATGTGTTGTTATTGGATTAGAGGGAGTGTGGCAAATGAGTCTTTGGAGTCTTCTATTTTCCTTCTTACTTTTTATTCTCTTCTTTGGATTCCTTTCTTTCCTTTAATTAAAGGTATCATTGGAAAGAAAGAGCTTCAATACTATTTTAGAGGGAGAGAGAAGGGGAAAGAAAATGAAACTTAAAGGGCGACCTGGTAAATGGGTCTTTTCCTTCTTACTTTTTACACTCTTTAGTGGATTTCTTTTCATTCCTGTAAATAAAAAGTATAAGAAAGATGTTGAGATAAGATATCTTCTAGGATTAACAGGAAAACACTAGGGAGGTAGAGGGAACTTTACAAACTGGTTAAATTTGAAAACTTAAACTATTGGCTAAGCTAAGCCCACCTGTACACTTTCTTTTGTCTTTTTATAATGAAAATACAAGTACTAAATCTTAAATGGCTTGGGTTCTGATAGATGAAAGATGGAGGGTAGCTGTTTCAAAAATCTCTTTGTATACTTCTCTCCTTTAAGAAAATATTTAGTTAATGATATATACAAATAATGGGACTAATAATAGAATATAAAGATGTGGCTATTTGCCTCTTTTCTCTTTTTTTTCTGCTCTGTCTCTGGAATCGCTAAGGGCTTAGTACTCCAGGCTTAAGAATTAAAGGACTGAAATGTGCCTTAAGAAGATGCTCACTTAAAATATAAATAATAGTAAGAAACGAGAAAAGGATCTGAATAGATGGGTAAAAGAGCAAGGAATTCAAAAAGTGCCTGGAGAGATCTAAATGGACTGTGTATTGTACAAAAGGGAAAAAAGGGGGGGGGTACTCGGTTACTCAGTTTCTTTTTCTATGGATTGATGTCTGTATTGCAAATTTTCTGAAATATTGATCATACAATGACTATCTTGTACACAAATCTGATACTAAAAAGTTTTTTCTTTTTTCCTGTTAAAATAACCTAATAAATATCTATATTATATATTTTTAAAAATTGAGTCTTTGAACTGGACTGTTATGGACAAAGGGTCTACACAGCAACAACAGTAGCTGCTACAAAGGAAACCCTGGAACTTTGGCACAGAAGATTTGCAGTGAATGTGGCAATGATGACCAATTATGTGTATGTTGTATAAAAGAAAGGCAATTTGTCCTAACCAGCATCAACAGGAAATAACCTTTACATATTGTCTTTTCCCAGTGAGGTGCAATATGTTATCTGCTGAAAGAAAAATTGCAAACTGAGCAGAAATTGAGAGTTATGTCTCCATGGTCTCAGAAACCCTCAAGCTTTTCAGAGTGATATTGGGGGGTGAGTACATTTCTCATATCACACAGACATTTCTCAGGGAAAACAGAATTCAACACAGACTTACAATTTTCTACATTCAAGAACAAAATGGGGTAGCTAAGTGTATACATCATTCCATCATGAATATGGTCAGGTGCATGCTGATTGATTCGCAACTGCTCTACAACGGTGGGGAGAAGAGGCAATGACTGCAATTTGCTTGCAAAACAGATTACCCACAAAGGCAACAGACACTCTCTATGAGTTATAGCTTATCAAAAATCAAGGATAGAATAGAGTATTTGGATGCAAGGCCTGCACTCATATACCAGAAGAAAAGAGATCCAAACTAGAACCCAGAGCCTTAGATGACATTTTTGTAGGATATGCTCCAGGATGCAAGGGTTACAGAATTTTGGTCCCCAAATACTAACAATGTTACTCTAAACACAGTTGTGTAATTTGATGAGTGACAAAGGAACAACCAGGGTGCTGTTGCTCCTTTGAAGACTCAGGACTAGAGATGGGCCCGATTTGAATTATGATTTCAAACCCCCCCCCCCCGATTTTGGCATTTGCGCCATCGTGACTCAGCTAATCGGTTCTGTCCACGGCAACCGATCCAGCAGTTGGGAGTTTGCTTGTTCGGGACTTGATCGGATGGGTCAGTTTCTGTTCGGAATTGCAGACACTCTTGCGCCAGTAATTTATTCCCAGGGCAACGGTGTCAGGGGAATGAGCTGTGTTTGCCCTCCTTCTGTCGCCCTCGAAACATGAATGAAAGCCCAGCTTTCCTTGATTAGCAGGCTTCCTTCCAACCACAGAGCAGCAACCCAGGGGAGGGAGGGGGAAGGGGTGTTCTGAAGCCATGGGCACAAAGGAAAGGCAAAAGGCAGCGCGGGAGGCTGGGAGGCCGCCTGTGCCGTTCGCCTTTCCCCAGGACAAGGGGCGTGTGGGCAAGCCAGCCGCCCCTTGTCCTGGGGAAAGGCAAAAGGCAGCGCGGGAGGCTGGGAGGCCACCCGCGCCGTTCGCCTTTCCCCAGGACAAGGGGCGTGTGGGCAAGCCGGCCACCCCTTGTCTTGTGGGGCAGGTGAACGGCATGGGCAGCCTCCGAGCCACTCGCGCTGCCACCAGCTCTGCAGTGCACCGGGACAGCTGGCTTGCTGCGTGGGCGGGGGCAACTCAGGAGAACGCGCGCGCTCGCTCCCAAGAGCCTGACTACAGTTGCCCTGGGTGCTGGCCTCCCCAATTTCCGATTCCGGACCTGAAACGAGACTTGATTGGTTAGAATCGGTGACCTGCGTTCGGTGGCAGCCCAGATCCACGAACGGCTTAATCAGAATTTTTTTTTTGGATCGTGCCCATGTCTACTCAGGACTTCAGGCACGCTCAGAGCACAAACAGAAGAGTTCTAGCTGAGAGACTGATCTACCTTGCAAGGTCATCATTACCACAAGGATCATCATCATGGGCTGAAGTACAGCAAATGCTTGAACCAGAAGCAAGCAAAAGGATGCAAGCAGCTCTAGAGGAAAAGCAAGACATGGCCTCTCACTAAACTACCTAAGGGTAAAAATGTCATTGGACATAAATGGGTTTTTAAGGCAAACATGGTTGAAAATGGTGAAGCTGAGAGATACAAAACCAGATTAGGAGCAGATTGTGACCTTATTTATTATTACTTATAGATTTTGGCACATGTGATAACAGAAGTATGTTGAATGACTTCACATGAGGAGTTGTCATTCTGCAATGGTTTTCCCAGGTAGAAATCCACCATCAAATGATAGTAAATCAAATAAATACTTCAAGAAATCAATGGAATGCTTCCATAACTGGAAAGGGTAAAAAAATGTGTTCTAGAAACAGTAAGATCTTGGCTCCCAAAACAACTATGATCCTTATTAGAAGAGGAATATGGGGGTAAATTGAATGAATTTTTACCTGCATGAACCCTGAAATTCTAATGGGGAATTGGGACTCCAGTTTATACCCCACATTTCCATAGTTTCCCCACATTTCCATAGATTTACATGGGTGGATAACAGCATGGTTTCTGGCACTGGTCTGTTGTTAACCATTTTGTTTATTTCTTGTGCTTTGAGATTTTGTGCCTCTGGCCTGTTTAATAGTCATCAATGGAATGCCCCTAACTGGATCATTGGCAGAGTGTTTCCTGTTCTTCACTGTTTCAGCAAATATTTGCTTTGGTTTTTGCATTCATGTCTTGCTCTCATTTGCTCTTAATTTACTTCCACTCAACAGGGGATAGATGTGTTTGCTTTACCTTGCCCAAATGCAGCTGCAGTGGACATGATTGTGTAGGATTATTGCTCATGCCCTACCAGAAAGACCTCACTTACTTGCAATGCCTGCGTGCAGGTTTCTAGTGCTCTCCGTGCTTTGAATATTTTACTTTGCCATTTAAACATTAGGCCTTTTAGCTTGTATGAGAGAAGATTAAACAACTGCCTTTGAATTCTACAGAAAGGCATGGTTCACAGGTGGAATGCTTTAGCATGTCATTATGATGACTGGGCTCAGGAAGTCTAGACAGAAAGGCAGCAGTCTTTTTTTCCCTCTTGGATTGCAGAGCTCTCTTCAGAAATATTGGGCTGAAAAAGCAAGCATTGATAAGACAATATATGGAATGAGTAGCCAATAAAGTAAATATTGAACAAAAATGGTTTGAAATTTGAAAGGATCTCCAAACCTCTTAAACATGATTTTTGGGGGGTCTGTATGCTCCTAAATGTTCACCTAAAAATAGGAAGTCAAAATGTTAATGCAAAAATTGCATTTATCCTACAAGTGAATTAACCTGTGAGCCAGGATTGGCTGGAATTGTCTGTTAAGTATACATTTGGTTGCAAATTCAGGTTTGTCCTGTATAATATGCCTTCAGTTCTGTGAAATTGAGTGATCCCATGGGCATATAAGAAAGAATTTATTTCCAATCAGACATACATAGGAGTTACATAGGAGATACTATTTGTACTTACTGGACAAGAAACCCCAAGGAGTTCACTGGAACTTACAACTGAGTAAACATGCTACGCAAGAGTGTAAGCTAGAAATTCACAGACAGAATTTAGAAAAATCTGACAGAAATAACTGCATGCCTTCTCTACGACTTCATTGATGACCCAGTTCACTCAGGCCCAGAGTAGGGCATGGCTACTTGAGAGGGAGCTGCATGTAGACTGTTCCACCTGGTGTCATTTGTCAAGGAAGATGCAGAGGGGAGTGCTAAAATGCTACAGGGGCTGCTTAGCTTGGCCCAGGCCACAGAAACAATAGCAATGAGAGTTACAACTGGGTCTGAACTTAATGGCCCCTGCTGTATTCATCCCCTCAGGGACTGCCTGGCTCTGTTTATTTGTGGCTGACAGTGGCCCTCCAGGGCAGTGACCTAGTGGGAATGTAAGTAAAAGGGCATGCAGATTTGGGGGGGGGGGGGAGTGTCACCTTTCCACTGTAAACTGAAGTGGAATAATAAATGCCAGAACTTAATGCAAACTAGTTCACACGAACAGCTGATTACATGAAGCAGCCAACTAACACACAATTGTTTTCAAATTATAGTGAGCAGTTCCAGGAATGTCGTATTGATGAAGTGGGGTGTGATGGACTCAGCTTCAGATGCTGAGATTTCCAGTCAGTGAGCTATGATTGACAGGTTCTCTCCGCCCCGCCCCCCCCCCATGTGGCTAGCCTGAAATGGCAGTTGGGGATGGAATGTTGGGGAAAGCTGTCAGTTGGTGAGTAAACAAGAGAGTGAAAGGGAATTGGAGCCTGGCTTTTGAACAGAGAGGGGCAGCCAGAGAATCCTCTGTGAGAGGAAGAAATGTTTGTGATGCACTGTTAGTGCTAGGACTAAAGTGGGGGAAACCAGCACTAATTCCTACTTAGACTCAAGAGATCTGGGGATTATAGAGGACCAAGGAAGTGGGTAGAGAAGAGTCTCCCCTTCAGTGCCAGGAACAGGGTTATAGCTCATAACTATAACACCTGCCCAGTATCTAGGAAGGGTTTGTCTCAGTAGAGCACCTTTAAGTCTGGAGAGGAGGGAAGGTCGTGCTGTGTTTGTGTTTGAGTATATAAAGTGTAACATCTATGAAGCAGTGTCAACCTCTGAAAGAAGCCAGCAACCTAGTGTTAAACCAAGTGTGTTGTGCCTCACACCAGTAAAGTTCCTGTACAAAAACCTTTCTGTTTCTTCAGTTCAAACACCTGCCAACCTGCCTTTTGACTTTAACCTACTGTAAATAAACCTTCAATTGCATTTTGAACCTCCCCAAGCCTTGTGTGCCATTTTCTGCTAAAGAGAAGTGCAAACCCCTGATCTGTCCCCTACTAAGACTTGGGTGGGTAACCATCTTTAATATTTCTTAAGGGTGGGACAAGAAAGAAAGTTAAAGCTTAACATCAACCACGCTACCAGAGGCTTCCCAGCCCAGTATACAGCTTCATAAGCTTAAAGAGGAGAAGTTTTACCTCAGGGTAGGGGAAGATCAGCCTAAGCCTGAGTTGAATGTGGGTTTGTGACATGGGGCATAAATAGTTTAAATGAAATAAATTGTATTTCAGTCACCATATCAATTGCCTGAATGTGTGAACCAAGGCTTGGTTAGCTGGTGTAGAATACATAGTAAGTTTCATTGGCTTCATACTTCAGTTTAGGAGGTTTGTATTGTGTGACCTCATTCATACTGAATAGGACTTAGCTAAGCATCCATGAAGAGGAAAAAAATATAAGCATTAATAAAGATAGCAGACCTTAGTCTAATCAAATCATACTTCCTTAAAAGGGGGGGGGAGTGAGTGTTTTGAGTTTGGGCCTTGTAAAATGTTCAGTCTATTCTCTGTGCCAGAAAGAGAAACTCTGAAAGGAATTGCAGTTCTTTTGCACATCTTGCGGTCTAGTTCTCTTCTTTTAAATAATTGAAAATGGCTGTTGATTTGAAAGGAAGATCTAAATAAAAGTATGTTATTTATATCATATCACGCTTTCAAACACTTTTATTTCTAACTAATGGCAGCCTTCTTCCCATTTGCCTTAAACATAGTTTTTTTGTTGTTTTCCCACAAAAGTAGGATTTAGAAAAAATAACTAGTCCATTTGGATAAAATGGCATAAACCATATATTTGCAATCATTATTCAAGATTGTGTTCCCTTTTAGGATGGATTTTATCTTATCTAGCGATAAAACATTGTGAAGCGGTTCTTTTCCAAAACAAACAAGCAAGCAAGCAAGCAAGCAAGCAAAAGCAATAGCCAACATTGCAGGTCATTACATTCTGTCAATGTTTGAAATACAGAGAGAAGCATAAATAGATTAAAATTACATATCACATAGTCTTTGCGAAACACTGCAAGATTGAAGCAAAGGCTGTTTTTTCCAGAAGAGCCTGTGTAGGTCAGAGACTTGCACAGTTTGACAGTAAAAGATTGTTTGATCCAAGGAAGAATCACTTTCTCTGTTTCACAGTCTTTTCTTGTTATGCAGAAATGTAATACATCTCAGCATCAGCCTGCTTCACAGAGCCTTGCAAACAGAACTGCTTTTGTGCACACAATTCATTAAGTGTTGTTCAAGGTTTTACTGGTACTCAGCAGGAGCAGACCAGATATCGTTTATGCTGAGTTACTTTCTTGATTAAAGAATGTGAAATCGCTGTTGCGTTCCACCCCATGTTAGTTCAAATGCCTTGAGCACAGGAAGGCAAATGGTGACTGTGCTGCTAATGTTTACTGATTGATCAGTTATGGCAGAAAAGGCTGGGGGTCTCCTAGGCTGAGCGGCTGTACTTAGTTGTATTAGCGCCCATGAACAGTGAAAGCTGCCTTTTCTGTCTGTGATTTTCACATGGAAATCGTGGGGGTCAAGCAGTTGATTAGTTTGCAGAGTTGTTTTCTTATTTCCTCTTGTGAATTCTACAGAGCTTAGTTTCATGTAATCTAACAGAATTAGTGTAAAGTGATATAGTCATGGAAAATTTGTGTTTGGGATAGTGTTTGGACAGTATTCTGTCTAGTCGTAGAGAACACATTGTGGTATTTCCTGTCAGTAGCACTCAAGTGCTGTAGTTTTCTTTTGGTAATCATGCAATGACTTCGAAATGACCTTCTGATTTCATCTCAAGACCTACTTTTACAGTGTCATTGTTGCATGGAAAGTTTGATTGAAATGCTAGTGAATTATGTGCTATTTTTGCATTTCAGATTGAAGGAACAGCATCTATGTCTCTTAATACAATCTATTTATCTTACGGTATTTTCATATGTTGTGTTTTCCATCTCAAGTTGGCAGATGATGTGCAGTAAATTTAGATGCATATATGAATAGTATTACTAACATCTTGACATTTTGAAAATGACTGTAAATATTCGACATACTCTTTTTCACACTAAGTAGTGGTATCTACACCTAAACATATCTTCAAGTTACTATGGAAAGGGGAAAAGATTCAAAGATATTGTAGTAGGTAGTCTAGAATAATTAAATTCATGTTCCTATGAGCTACTTGTACTCTAATATCAGCCCTAGAATTGCTTATGTTCTGTTTCAGCATTTCTTCAACTCTGTATTGGATTCTTACTAATGCAATGTCTTTGTAAAATTGTGTTTATTTACCTTATGGCATTGTTTATGGAAATAGCATTGAAATTGACTGTACTAATCTCACACTGTGTAATCCACTTTGAGTCTCAGTGAGAAAGGCGGACTATAAATGACATCATCATCATCATCAACAACAACAACAATAACTTGTATCAGCTTAGCAAGGCCAATCAATAATAACATGTGATCTCCGCTTATTGTTGATTGCATTTTGGATAACAACAACAACAACAAGGGATATCATTTGGGAACTGATGAAAGTACAGAATATACCATCAAATTAAAATAATGCTAAAATGGCTAAGGAAGTTCCTTAGTATTGTATTTCAGTAGTGCTGTCAGTGTGCATGGTCAGGCCCAATTAAAGGATGGGGGGAGAGTATGAGCCGAAAGGGAGCCTCAGATTTAAACACTTGTTAATTTGGCATTGGGAAAGTTCTCTAATTTGTTATGTGCATCAGATATTATCATTCTGTGTTGATTATGGCTACGTGTCTCAAAAGGTGGAATTGAACTTGGGCCTCTCTGGACCTCTGAGAGAGCCTGTTACAGAGTTCAAAAAAACAAGTTGTAACCTGAGGAACTTCCAATATAGTTTGCCATAAGGGAGGAAAGAGAGAGAGATGTGGGAACAAAGAGTAGAAAAATATGCATTTCAGTTACAGAGTCTTACAGTACAATCCTAAGCAGAGTTACATCCTCCTAAACTCATTGACTGAAGTGGATTTAGTGGATTTAGAAGGGTGTAACTTTGCTTATGCTGGCTGGATTTGTTGCAGTAAAGGACTTGAGCAAACGATGAGGGAGGCAGTTTCAATCAATGTCTCTTCATTGCTGCAGCATCCAGTGCTGCATGGCCTGTTGCCCCAACCAACTTTCTCCGAATTGAATCAAATACCTTTATTGGCATATCAGGGCATACATATGCACAGTCAGCAAAGAGACAAAAAGAAACATCCCTTGCCCCATCGCTTAAACCATTCTTCTCTTTGATGTACAACAAAGAAATTTAGCCACAGACTCAATGATCTCAGGGTTATGTGTGGATAGTAAAAGATGATCGTCGTCGTCCTTCTGTGCAGCCCCACATTGGGACTGCGCAGGCGCAGGCCAGCCGCGGAGAAGATTCTTTTAGCTTCTAGAAATGTGACGGGGACGTTCGGGCCCACTGCGCATGCGCGCCGGTGTTCCCGCCAATTTTGAAGTACAAGTACCCGAACGTCCCCGGCATTCCCTCAGTTCCTTTTTCGCCGCCGTTCGAAAAGGTTCTTTAGCTGTCGCTCGTGTCTTCGGACTTTTCTTCGCTTGTGAGTTATCGTTTCCTCCTTCATCTCTGGGAAACGCCTCCACCTTGTCCCATTCCTCTCTATTTAAAAAATGCCAGCAGTGTGGCACTAAAATGACCCATTCGGATGGTCATGACCTGTGCCTCATCTGTTTGGGCGAGGGGCACGTCGTGGAGTGCTGTAAGTTTTGCATGGCCTTCACCCCGAAGGCGCGGAACGACCGCAAGGCCAGGCTCCGGGCCTTTCTTTGGGACGCCAACCTTCTGCCGCCCAAGGCCTCTGGATCGTCCGGGAGCAAGCCCAGCTCTGTCGCCCCCTCGCCGGCTCCTCGTCAGTCACCGGAACCGCTCCCCTCGGATCCGGCGGGGCCGTCCGTTCCGGAGGGTTCGACTGCCTCCGGTTCCGTGAATGCTCCATCCAGTCGGAAGGCGAAGAAACGCACTTCTTCGAAGCCTTCTTCGAAACCTTTGGCCACTGAGGCTTCTTCGGAGCCCCCGCCAAAAAAGACAAAGGCCAAGTCGAAATCCAAGAGCCGTGCTTTATCGCCGGCCCCGACTTCATTGGCTGGTTCGTCTCCTAGACCAGCCCCTCCTCCTGAGGGCGTCCGGAGTCTCCTGAACACCCCGTCGCCTCCTCGTACGCCTCCTCCGGTGATTCCAGACGACTGCGAGTCGTTCCATGGGTTTTCGGACGCGTTCCAGGAGTTTGAACGCTCCCTGCCATCTGCTCCGGTCCCGGTGGAGGTCTCCGTTCCATCACAGCCAGTCTTGTCGGTTCCGGTGCCGTTTCATCGATCCGTTCCGTTGCCTGCTGCTCTACCACCTTGGCAGCCTGTCCCGGGCTTTGGGAACGTGGCCTCCTGGCAAGATTTTGTGGCCTGGATTCAACAATCCGCCCCCTTCCTGCCTGGTCCGTCGGCGCCCTTGGCCTCGGTTCCGGCGCCCTCAACTCTGCCTCCAGCTCCGACTGCCGCTCAGCCGCGTTGCCATCTTTCGGCACTCCAGCCTTCTACCTCGGTTCCGACGGAACGCCCTTCGGTTCCGACACAGACCCCGGTGGCTTTCTCCGACTCCGAGGATGAAGAGGGCCTGGCGTCTCC
Source organism: Eublepharis macularius (assembly GCF_028583425.1). Lineage (NCBI taxonomy): Eukaryota > Metazoa > Chordata > Lepidosauria > Squamata > Eublepharidae > Eublepharis > Eublepharis macularius. The sequence continues at coordinate 193,611,480 of NC_072790.1, forward strand.
GTCTGAGTACTCCTCGGACGCGGCCTCTGACCCTTCCCCTGATGATGCTGTGGGGGAGCTCCGCTCGTCGTCCCCTAATGACGACTACAGGGTGTTCGCTGAGCAGATGGTTCGGATGGCCGCAGCACTGGAGCTCGACGTCGCCTCCACAACCTCTAAACCCAAGAGCAAGCTGTTGGAGCCGTTGTACTTGGGCTCTCCTGCCTCGGTGGCGTTCCCCCCGGTCGAGGATCTCGTTGACAATGCCCTCGCGCTCTGGCAGACCCCTGCTTCCGTGCCACCTACGGCCAAGAAGGTCGAAAAATATTATCGCCTCAAGCAGGAAGATTGCCCTTACCTCTTCACCCATCCGAAACCCTCTTCCATCGTGGCCGAGGAGGGTCAAGCTCGGTTCCGACGTGGTTCCTCTTCGGCTCCATCGGATCGGGAGGGAAGAAAGCTAGATGGCATTGGTCGGAAGGTGTATTCTTCGGCTTCCCTGGGGTTCCGGATCGCCAATTTCCAAGTAATAATGGGCTCCTACAATCTCTTCTTGTGGAAGCGTCTGTCGTCCTACCTCTCTGACCTTCCCAACGATCGCCGTCACTTGGTCAAGGCTTTCCAGGCTGAGGCTTTCCGGTTGTCGAAGCAACAGATGACAGCTGGCAAGGACGCCGCCGACTCTGCTGCACGTGCGATGGCATCCTCAGTGCTCTTGCGTCGGCACGCCTGGCTTCGATCTACTGCCCTGCCCCCCGAGAAGAAGGCCAAGGTCGAGGATTTTCCGTTTGAAGGTCCTCAGCTCTTCTCAGAGAAAACGGATGAGTCCCTTTCTCTCATGAAGAAGAACCAGCAGACGGCCAAGTCGCTCGGGGTTGCGCCTTCGGTTCCGCAGACGGGTCCGAGATATCGGTACGGCAGGTTCCGGTCCTATCAGTCCCCCTACCAGCAGTTCCAACAGCGCCAAGGAAGGTTCTCCTCCGGTCAATCCTATGGCCACCGTTCCTACTCTGGCCAGCAGCGCCACTCTTCGAGACGCTCCGGCCGGTCCAAGGGACGACAGCAGCCTCCCTCGCCCAAGCCCTCGACTTCGGCGCAGAAGCCCACGGTCTTCTGACTAGACCAGGACGCGTCCCAGTTGGCCTCCAAGGACACTGTTGATATCTTGTTCTTGGACAGGCTACGGCCTTTCTTGCCCCGTTGGCGACTCATTACTACTGATACCTGGGTCCTCTCTATTGTGGCCCGTGGTTATAAGTTATCGTTTACCACTGCACCCCCTCTTTCGCACCCCCCTCGTTGTGCTTCTTGTTGTAATGTTGTGTTACAAAATAATGTTTTGGAGTTGGTTAACAAAGGTGCTGTCCGGGTGGTCGATGTCTCTGCTTCCCCTTGGGGATTTTATTCGAGATACTTTCTTGTGGATAAGAAAGATGGGGGGTCTCGTCCCATTTTGGACCTTCGGGCCCTTAATACTTACTTGAGGGTGGTAAAGTTTAGGATGCTTACTCTGTCACGAGTATTGGAACTCTTGGAGTCAGGCGTCTGGATGGCCATTTTGGATCTCAAAGATGCCTACTTCCACATTTCCATCTTTGAGGGCCACAGGAAATATCTCCGTTTTACCTGTGGAGGCGCTGTCTATGAGTACACAGCCTTGCCCTTTGGCCTGGCCTCGGCGCCCAGGGTGTTCACTAAATGTATGGCCACCGTGGTGGCACATTTACGGTCTAGTGGCTGTTTTGTCTATCCATATTTGGATGATTGGCTCCTGGTGGGTCCCTCCTCTGACTCCCTCCGGGCCTCTATCGCCCTCACCTTGTCCGTGCTAGACGGACTGGGGCTAGTGGTTAATTTGGGGAAGTCTGTTTTGTCCCCAGGTACGAGCATTAGGTTCATCGGGGTCCACTTTGACTCTCTGCTGGGCCGGGCTTATCTACCCCCGGACCGCTTGCACAGGCTGTCCTCCCTGGCCCGCCACTTCGTGCATAACCGGTTCCAAACTGCCCTCCTGATTCAAACGTTGTTGGGCCTCATGGCCTCCTCCACAGGGGTGGTGTGTTTTGCACGCCTGCACATGCGGCCTCTGCAAAACTGGTTTGTTCGGGTTTTCAACCCCCTCACTATGAGTCAACACCGTGGGTTTTCCATCCCGAGGGTGATACAGCGGTCCTTGGTATGGTGGACTGTCCCGGGGAATTTGTCCAAGGGTTGTCTTTTTGGTCCCTTCCTGCCGGAGGTCACCGTCTTTACGGACGCTTCCAATCTAGGCTGGGGAGGGCGTTGTGGACGCCTGTCTGCTCAAGGTGTTTGGTCCTCCCTTGAAGTGAACTTGCACATTAACCTCTTAGAGCTTAGAGCGATCCGTTACTCCCTTGCTTCTTTTGCAGATGTCATTCGGAACAAGAGGGTGCAGGTCCTGTCGGACAATACCGCGGCCTGTTACTATCTCAACAAACAGGGAGGAACGGTCTCGCTCAAGCTCTGCAGGGAAGCGACTACGCTCTGGAATTGGGCCATTGCCAACAACGTCCTGCCCAAGGGCGTTCATATTGCGGGGGAGAGCAACACAGCAGCAGACGCGCTGAGCAGGGTGTTTTTGCCCCAACACGAGTGGTCCCTCAACAGGGCTTACCTCCACGTGGTTTTCCGCATGTGGGGCACCCCGCTTGTCGACCTCTTCGCCACAGCCCACAACACACAGGATCCCCTGTTCTGCTCCCGGGTTGGGATTGGCCATCGTTCACTGGGGGATGCCTTCCAGATACCCTGGTCTCCAGGGCTCTTTTATGCCTTCCCGCCCTTCCCGCTCCTTCACAAGGTCCTCTCCAGGATCAGAGCCTTCCGAACCCATTGTATCCTGATTGCCCCTTGGTGGCCTCGCCAGGATTGGTTTCCCCTTTTACTCTCCCTGTCACAGGGGCGGTGTCTCCCGCTTCCACACGCCCCAGACCTGCTACTCAGGGACGGGGTGTGGCATCACGATGTGGCAGTGCTAAATCTGACTGCCTGGCTCCTCTGCGCCCCAGACTAGGCCTCTCTGCTAGGGTGCTTAATGTGATCTTGAATGCCCGAAAACCATCTACCAGGTTGTCCTACCAGAGGAAGTGGTCACGTTTCTCTAGGTGGTTAGCCCCCAAAGGGATTTCCCCTTTCATTTGCCCGCTACCTGTCATTCTGGACTACCTCCTGGACCTGTGCTCCCAAGGCCTGGCGTTCTCCAGTGTTAAAGTGCACATGGCTGCTATCTCTGCCTTCCATGAGCAGATTGATGGGAGGACTGTGTTTGCACATTGGCTGTCCAAACAGTTCCTAAAGGGCCTCTTAAAGTCTTTTCCTCCTAGGGCCCATCCTATTCCTCAGTGGAGCCTGACCCTGGTGCTCTCCCGTCTGATGCTCTCCCCTTTTGAGCCCCTGTCTACCTGTCCCTTGCCTCTGCTCACGCAGAAGGTTGCCTTTTTGGTAGCAGTCACTTCCTCCAGGTGGGTAGGGGAGTTGTCTGCTCTGAGGTGTGACCCCCCCTTCCTGCAGTTCTTCCCCGGTACGGTCATGCTCCACACTAGTATGCAGTTCCTGCCCAAGGTGGTTTCCAAATTTCACCTGCGTCAAAAGGTGGTCCTTCCTTCCTTTTTTCCTACACCCTCTTCCCCAGAGGAACGTACTCTACACACATTGGATGTGAAACGTGCTTTATTGTTTTATTTACATCGCACCAAGTGTTTCAGGAAGTCTCCTGCCCTGTTTTTGTGTTACTCTGGCCCTCACAAGGGCTCGCCAGCTTCTGCCCAGTCCATCTCTCGCTGGATTGTGTCTGCAATTAAACTTTGTTATCAGCAAGCTGGATACTTCTACTCGAGCACAAGCTGCCTCTGCTGCCTTCCTGCGAGGAGTGCCGCTCCAGGACGTCTGCCAAGCTGCAACGTGGTCTACCGCTGACACTTTCATTAAACATTATTCTATAGACATGAATGCACGCCGTGAATCCGCTGTTGGCACGGCTGTTCTGCATTCTTTGTTCACATAGACACTCACACCCGCCCCCATTGGTGAGATGCTAGCTATTCTCCCAATGTAGGGCTGCACAGAAGGACGACGACGATAAACAGGGTTTCTCACCTGTAACTGTTGATCGTCGAGTCTCTTCTGTGCAGACACACATTCCCTCCCACCTGCCCCGCTGTGAGTGCTTGGTTTACTCCATTGTTTCTCCGGCGGCTCAGGTGAACTGAGGGAATGCCGGGGACGTTCGGGTACTTGTACTTCAAAATTGGCGGGAACACCGGCGCGCATGCGCGGTGGGCCCGAATGTCCCCGTCACATTTCTAGAAGCTAAAAGAATCTTCTCCGCGGCTGGCCTGCGCCTGCGCAGTCCCAATGTGTGTCTGCACAGAAGAGACTCGACGATCAACAGTTACAGGTGAGAAACCCTGTTTTGTCTTACTGTCATCTGATTGACCTTCATGATTTTGAAGCAAAGGCTCTAGATAAACGGTGTGAATATCACAATACAATAAGCAGTACAGGAGAACAGTACTTTCTATATCCCTCAAGCCACAGGCACGATACCTTGTGGAGAACGGAATTTTCTTAAACCTCCCATGCAGTACCACAGAAGGAAGAACATTAAAGTGCGCTAACATAAATGCTCTCTGGAGGTAAGGGGAAGTCAAACAAAAGTACTCTGCCAAAGAACCATTAGAGGAAATCCCCCATCTCAGAGAGGAGCATCTACCAGAGACGAGGCTCCTAAGTTCTTGCATCTCAATATCTACAAGTCTTTGTTTAATCAAAGCAAATGCAAAGTCTGGGGGTGGCTGTGGCAATAGGGTGGGCCTATTCTCAGATGGTATCATTTGAGAAAGTTCTCTCGAGGCAGTTCAGATTCTGCTTGTCAGGGCTTGCTGCGGATGCCGCTGGGCGGGGTGCCGGCATGCCTGGCTCCAACTTTAGGGGGGTGTCAGGGATACTGCAGGACCCTGCTCTGTGGAAGAAGGGGCAGTATACCTCACCCTGGCTCCCTCTCAGTCCACTTGCTGGCCTGCTCAACCTGATCCCATCACCACTCTTACTCGCCTCCATCTCCTCCTTTATCAACTTTCCTCTTCACACTCACTCACTTCTCTCCATCACTCCTACACAACCCACCACACCCTATGGGTGGACTTCCCTTATATTCTGCCCCTCATTCCAGGCTCCACCTGCCAGGCCACACCCCTCTTTTGCTTTCCAGCATTGGCCTGGGCTGCCTCAAGCAGTTACAGCTGGGGTAGCTAATTTGGCTGCATTGGACAGCTACAGCTGTGCTTTCTTGGCTGGTTGCCAAGCTTCCTCAGTTCTGAGCTTCCAGCAGCCTCAGCTGGTCTCTATTACTCCCTTCCTCCCTGTTTGCAGCTTGGGTGTGGCCCTGTGCTGTCCTGCCGGTAAGGTAGCTGTCTGGCTGGCTGCCCCTATTGCTTGTACTTCCTCCCTCTGCCCTGGCTCCCTCCTGGCTGTCCTTGCTTCCTCTGTCAGGGCCCTTAGTCTCCCACAGGAGGGTGGGGCTGGCTGGCTTCCACCTGCACCTTCTGATCCTCTGGGGCTTGGGAGCTGCTCCACCTTCCTGTAGCTGGGTTGCCTCTTTCTCCCCTAGGGCTTGGGTAGGGGCTTCCAGTACCCCTACCCCCTTGTTGGCATTCTGGACAGGTGTGTGTTCCTGTTGCCCTTTGGGGTGGGGTTGGATGGTGTGCCTCTGGCTGGTCTCTCCCTCTGGCTCCCTTTTCCCTTCCCTTTCTGCTGGCTGGAGCTGCACCCCCTCCCAGGGGCTTCCTGCGCCTGTCGCTGGCATCCCTTCAGGTAAAGGGGCTGGGGCAAGTCTGGGGTGCTTGAGGTGCTCAACCCCAGACACTGCTGTCCCCCCAGTCCAGTGGAACATGGCCACATATGTATGGTGAATCTATATGTGGTATGCGTAGTTACATCTAAGTCTTGAGATTATGTAACTTTCAAAACTGAATGGGAAAAAGAACAAATATACCCTTTTGTAGATGGAGGTTGGTCTAGTAACCTATTGTACTCTGATGGTTGCTCATTGTTGGCCTTGATATCTAGGTTGTCTAGCTAAAGTCACATAGTGACATCACAAGGGGTGATGCTGAATCTTTTCTGTCTGAGATCTTTACTCATCAGTTTCTTTGTTGTCATGAACAGAGTGGATGAGGTGCATCTGGCATCAGTATAAAATCTGGGTAAAAATCAGAACACATCCAGATGAAGTGTAGATGAATTGTTTGATGGTTTATAGACACTGACGTGAAACCATTACAGAACAACTTTTCTTAACAAAGGAAAATAGAGGGATAACTTTCAAAAGAATGCAGCTACTAAAATAGATCATAGTCAAGAAGACATAGAGATAGAGGTATAGAAACATAGAGCTGGAAGCGCCTCCAAGGGTCATCTAGTCCAGCCCCCTGCATTCACAGCTATTCCCCCCTCACCTCCCTCAGTGACCCCTGCTCTATGCCCAGGGAAGGCAAAAAACCTCCAGGATTCCTGGCCAATCTGGTCTTGAGGAAAATTCCTTCCTGACCCCAAAGTGGTGATCGGCATTACCCTGGTAAACCACTTCTGATTGCCTGCTGAGATCATGACTCTCCCTATTCCAAACAAAGGTCCTCAGCAAGACCCAACCCCAGACATACCTAGAGCCCCAGTTTGCAGCCTGCATGGGGTGGAGGGACACAGAGTGTGGCGGCCAACATTATTCAGGGCCCAGCAGCTCTCAGCAGCCTGTCAGACTGGCTTACTAAAAGTTGCAATCCAGACTATCTCTTGCAATGAGACATGAGTCCATTGATTTCAAAAGATTTACTGAAGATAAACAACCATTATAGTCCACTATCCAAGGTACAAAGATCTTGGCTGATACATGAATATTGTTACGAATGACAGGCAAAGGCTAAGGTACAGAATAGCAAATCCCTGCAGGCTCCATCCTCCCCCACAGTTCTCAAAACAATCGGCCCGAGGCTGAGAAAATGAAAGCTTCCCAAGACTGGAAAGGTTGTAGTCATAACATCCCTCTTCTCTAAGTTATCTTCTACTGAACTGCTTGCCACCTGCAAAAGAAGCACTTAAAACACTGACAGGATTAAAATGGAGTCTCTTTGGTTTGATCACATATGAAACACAGTCAGAAGCTGACATTCTGCCCCCTCGAAAACGTCCCTCCCCCAGGTTTGAGAGGGTACAGAGTGTGAAATGCTTTTAACAATTTAGGAGCACGAACATGAATAGACTCCACCCACTCATCATACCCAGAGTCAAAGTCCTTCCATCTGATGAGGTAAAACAACTTATTGCGTTTAACTTTAGAGTCCAAAATTTGTTGTACTTCGTAATGGATTTGATCATCAATTAAGGTAGGTATGGGAGGAGTGCGGGTGTGCCATTGATTTGCTGGGGGGACCTTTTTCAATAAGCTGACGTGGAAAGTAGGATGCACGTGACGTAGATTCTTTGGTAAATCAAGTGCTACAGTCACTTTGTTGATTACTTTACGAACAGGGAAAGGTCCTAAAAATTTTAACACCAATTTACGGCTTGTTTGTGCAACTTTCAAATTCTTTGTGGATAAATAAACAAGATCTCCGGGACGCAATTCCCATTCAGCCACACGATGGTGATCAGCGTATTTCTTATAATCCTGCTTAGCTTTGTCCAGATGTTTTTGAATAAGAGTCCATTGCTGAGCTGCCTCCCCCCACCATTCTGAAACATCTTTAGAAGCTGTTGGGGAGGGAAGAGCTTCAAAAGGAAATGGTTTAAAGTCATAGCCATAAACTACTTTGAAAGGTGTTTCCCCGGTAGAAGTATGCGCACTGTTGTTGTAGGAAAATTCTGCTAAAGGCAATAAGTCAATCCAATTGTCTTGTTGGAAATAGATGTAGCAGCGGAGAAATTGTTCTAATATTTGATTAGTTTTTTCCGATTGCCCATCAGTTTGCGGATGTGGGCGGAGCTTAAACCTTGTTCAATGCCCATAAGTTGAAGAAGCTCCCGCCAGAAGTTGGCAACAAACTGTCCACCGCGGTCGGATATCACCTTCGATGGAAAAGAATGGAGTTTTACAATATATTTCAGAAAAATGTCCACTAATTTCTTTGCTGAAGGCATAGTGGTACAAGGAATGAAGTGGGCTTGCTTTGAAAACAGATCAACTACGACCAAAATGCAGGTGTGATTTTTGGAGGGGGGGAGATCTGTGATGAAATCCATAGAAATGATTTCCCACGGTCTGCGTGGGGTTTCAAGGGGTTGTAAAAGTCCAGGAGGCTTGCCTTTTCGCGTTTTGGTGCTGAGGCAAATGGGGCAGGAAGCCACATATTGGGAGACATCTCTGCACAAGCCCGGCCACCAAAATTGCCTTTGTACTAGATGGAGCGTTTTTAACTATCAGTAATGGCCAGCGGTTGGGGCATCATGAGAGCGTTGCAACACTTCTTTTCTTAAACTGGCCGGTACATAGAATCGATCACCCCAAAGCCATTCCCCTTGCATAGATTGAACTAGTTTCTCTTTGGACACTTTCTCCCCCTCCTTTTCCACTTCGCTTTTCAGTTTTTGTCTCCACCCCTGATCTGACTGAGGAGGTTGCGTTGCGCGGCTGCGCGTCGTGACCACACCTCCTAATTGCGTAGGCGAGAATACTGTGTCCACTGTCTCCTCCCTCCTGCTTCTGAGTTGGGGCATGTGGGATAGGGCGTCCGCCAGGAAATTCGTTTTCCCGGGCAGGAATTTGAGGGTGAAATTGAATTTTGAAAAGTATTCCGCCCATCTCAACTGTTTAGCATTTAATCTCCGAGGACTACGCAAAGCCTCTAAATTTTTGTGATCGGTCCAAACTTCTAAAGGATGGCGGGCCCCTTCTAGCCAATGCCTCCAAGAGGAGAGCGCAGCCTTTACAGCAAAAGCTTCCTTTCCCTAAACATTCCAATTCCTCTCTGATTCAGAAAATTTTCGAGAAAGATAAGCACAAGGTCTAAGAATATTATCCTCCCCCCGCTGGAGGAGGACGCCCCCAATCGCCGCATCGCTGGCGTCTACCTGTACTATGAATGGGCAATTTTCATCGGGGTGTTGCAGCACTGGCTCGGATATGAATTGCTGCTTTAAGAGATCAAAGGCTAATTGGCATTGTGATGTCCACAGTAGTTTAGCGTTAGGTTTTTTGGCTTGTTCCCCTTTGTTTTTTGTTTTTAACAGTTCTGTGAGGGGAAGAGTTATTTGGGCAAAGTCCTGTATAAATTCTCTGTAGAAATTGGCAAACCCCAGAAAGGATTGCAGTTCTTTACGGTTTGTGAGGGTTTGCCATTCTTGAACTGCTTTCACTTTGCCTGGATCCATTTTTAGCCCATCTTTTGAAATGCAATATCCTAAATAACTGAGTTCAGTTTTGTGGAATTCACACTTAGACAACTTGATGGGCAATTTGTTGCACATTAGAGTAGTTAATACTTGTTGTACTAAATGTACGTGTTCTTCTTCTGTTTCAGAATAAATTAATACATCATCTAGGTAAACAACTACTCCTTTATATAAAAAGTCGTGCAATACTTCATTGATCATGGACATGAAAACCGAAGGGGCCCCAGCCAGGCCTAAAGGCATGACTAAATATTCATACTGCCCTAGGGGCGTATTGAACGCGGTTTTCCATTCATCTCCCTCTCTTATACGAACGTGGAAGTAGGCATCTTTTAAGTCCAATTTTGTGAAGATCTTACCTTGTGCCACGACGTTGAGTAGGTCTCCGATGAGAGGTATGGGATAGGCGTTTGTGGAGGAGACTGCATTAAGTCCTCTAAAGTCAGTGCACAGTCTTAATCCTCCATCCTTCTTTTTAACAAACAGTACTGGAGCGGCATGAGGACTATTTGCTGGTCGGATGAATCCTCTTTGTAGATTAGCGTCAATGAATTTGCGGAGCTCCTCTCTTTCTATTGGGCTCATTGGATATAGTCTGCCTTTGGGCAAGGTGGCTCCAGGAATGATTTCTACTGCACAATCTGTCCTCCTATCGGGAGGTAAAGTGTTAGCCTTCTCTTCTGTGAAGGCTTGCAAATAAGCTCTGTATTCCTTAGGTATTTGATTAATTTCTTCTTGGGTTAAGAGTGCTTGTTCCATGAGGGTAGGATTGTTACCCCAATTTTGGTTCCAACGATGATTTTTGCAGCTATCGTGTTTTAAAATAATGCTCCCAGCTGTCCAGTCTATGTCTGGGTTGTGGTCCCACAACCATCTACTCCCCAAAATCAGAGGGTATTTAGCTGTAGAGCTAATTACAAACGATCTCGTCTCCCAATGCTGTCCCATTCCTGTGACTACAGGTATTGTTTCAGTGGTGACTGGGTTCATATTAGTACCATCCATTTGTTCAAAAATAACTGGAGTTTCAAGTTTTTTCATTTGGAGTACTAATCCATTCACTAGAGCAGGTGCAATAATGTCTCTGGAGCATCCAGAATCAATGAGTGCTTGTACACGAATATGAGTCTTTCTTTCAGGATTAACTAATATAACAGGCATGAATAATATGGACCCTCGAGGTCTTTCCACTATGGGAACTGACTGGGTTTTGATCTGCCATTTGGGTCCGTTTACGACAGAACCATTTCGTTTCCCAAACTGGGGCTCTCGGGTCCTTCTTCGCTGATTAGAGCGGTTGGATCAAGGTCCATAATTTCTTCTAGCTCTAATCCTTTCTCGGGAGGATTCCTTCGGGAAGTACCTCGCCCCCTCGCAGTCCGTGGAACTGGCGTTGGGCGGTATGGTGGGGGAGGGGTGGTAGAGGCTGTTCGCCATGGTGGGAATGGAGTTCTTTGCACAGGCCTGAGTGGACATTGTGCAGCGAAGTGACCGCTTTGGCCACAATGTAAGCACAGTCCTTGTTGCCATCTAGCATCTCTCGCTCCTCTGGCTGCATATCCTGCTCCCCTTCCCCCTCTCACAATTATTGAAGTTGGCCGGTGCCCTGTCGCTTGCTGTTGCTCTACGAGCCGTACTTCCTGCATGTGGTTTTCGACTTCACATGCCAATTGAATCCAACCCAAAAGTGTGGGGGGATTATCTTGCATAAGGGCTCGATCCAGCAATTTGGGATTCATGCCTTGTTTAAACAAAATTATTTTGGTAGATTCCTCACACCTCGGACATTTGGCGGCTAGTTGTCGGAATTTAGTAACATAGTCTCTGGCCGACATACTGCCTTGTCTAATGGTTTGTAATTCCGTTCGGGCTCTGCTCTCCTCTAAGGGATCTTCATATTGGGCTCTGAGTGCGGCTACCAATCCCTGTAAGGAATCTAATTCTGGGGCCCCCAATTCATACAATGCTACATTGATTCGTAACAAAATGTCAGACTGTGGCTTACACAGCCTCCAGATGGGACAGCATGGCAGCCTGCGGTTCACGCGCCCAGCCAGCCAATTGGCATTGGGCTGGCTGGGCTTGCATTGGGGAGGGCTTCCTCTGCAGTGAGCCTGGAAGAAACAGTCTTCCTTCTGGCCCACTACCTGGGGGGAAAAGCTGCAGAGCTTCTAGCACTTCGCTCCCGATTTGGCTTCCCACCCATCCCATGCTCTCTCTAGGGGTTATTGGGTGGCTCACAACTTTGGGGGGGGGGTTGGCATTAGTCACAGATCTTTTGGGAGGGAAACAGGACCATGAGCCCAGTTTCCCCATACTTGGGGATCCTCTTAAACGATCTTGGGGGTGAGTCATTGCAGGGTTAAGCCAAGGAAAGGGCTGTTGGGACATGCTCACTCCCAGGTGGCAGGGGGATCCATGCAGAGGTTTAAGCCCATGTGGAATTCTATAAACTGCCCTCCTTGGTTTCCCACTTTGGCAGGTGGGCTGAAAGGGTGAGGAGGTCATCAGCTGGCAGGTTGGTTTTCTGATGCTTGGATCCAGATCCTACACAGCATCAAGGCTCCATTAGCTGTAAACCAATAAAACTGTGGCCTTTTCAATTCCAACAAGTTGTCTTGTGTCTTCTGCTGCCTTGCCCTCGCCCCTCAACCCCCCTTGATGATGGTCCCATAACTCGCTTCCCCACAATTGGTAGACACAGGTATTGAAGTCTCTAGATCATTTGTTTATACTCCATATTGTCTGCCTTGAATTTCTGTTTTGAATAAGAAATGCAAAAATCTGTGGAGTTGGGGAAAAGTATAAGATTTTTCGCAAAGACAAATAGATTATTCATCTGCCATGACCAATGGAACTAGACCAGGGAACTGTAATCAACTTGTGGAACTCACTGTTGTGGGATGTGGTGATGGCCACATGCTTAGATTGATTTAAAAAGGCATTACAAATATTCATGGAGGATAGACCCATCAGTCACTATAATTGCTAAATGGAATTTCTGTATTCACAGACAGTATTCCTGGGCAGGGGGAGGCAAGCATCTGGGGAAGGCTTTTGCCCCTGTGCCCCTGCTCTGACCCTTCTGGGGCATCTTGCCAGCCACTGTGGAAAACAAGACACAGAACTAGATAGACTAGTGGAATATCCAGCAGGATTCTTACATTTTAAAAATATTCTTAGACAGAAAATCTCAGTAGAAAATGTTTAAAGATCTTTGTGAACAACAGTATACGATTTTAAACAGCCATAAGACAACATAGTACTGCCCAGGACACATTCAGTTTTATGATCCAGTGTCTGAAAATATTCTATGTCAGATCCTTCCAGTTTCCAGAATACAACAAAAACCACTTAGAGGAATGGACACATTGCTTTTTTATTTTGAAGATTTGCTTTGAAACTGATGCATGCTCTCATGTTAAAACAACTGACATCTAAAGCCCCACTTCAGGCTATTTTTATTCAAAACACTGATGCTTTATTTCATTTGTTTCAAAGTATACCTGACTTTGCTTGGTTACAGGTTCACAGTAGGAGCAAAATATAACCACATATTTTTAGTAGCTGGCCTAATTTTTATATAAGAGAACCTCAGAGAAATTGACTTTTTGATGAGTGAGCATGACACCATGAAAAGCTCTGTGTTTTCTATAAAATTCTGTTGCATCCTGGAAACCACTGTCAACTGAGTTGACAGGGCATAGCACTAAACCAGATATTTCAAAGTGCCCTTTCTCTACTTTCTTAGGCATTTTTAGCCTGGTAAGAGTAAAGAAACTGATCTTTTGACACTCTCTTAGAGTAATCCAGACTGCTAATTTCCTGTGATCTGCGACCGGCTGATCCTGTACTGCATAAACAAAGGGTGTGGAGGAGGGTGGGACGAGCTTGCAAGAGAAGCTCCCCAAGTACCCGGATGCCCGGGAAACCTCCTGCTCTTAATCCTTGCAGGAGGGCAAATGTCGGCACCTGGGCAAGCACACAGGCGCGCCCCAGGAGTGCCATTATCTTTTTAAATTTCCACGTTTTAACATAATTATTTTTAAATAGCATACATTTCATCCCTGTCAATGTGATACCTAAATATTTTACCTTTTTTCCAACCTTGGTAGTGGTAGTGGAGAGTGCCCTCAAGTCATGGCTGTCTTATGGTGACCCCTGGCAGGGTTTTCATGGCAAGAGATTAACAGAGGTGGTTTGCCATTTCCTGCCTCAGCAACCCTGGTCTTCATTGTTATTTTCATCAATTCTTCCTGATTTTTAGTATCCATATTTTTCATTAACATTTTTGTTTTCTGTTCATTTATTTTGAAACCTGCCAGAGCACCAAACTCTGTCAACTTCTCCATAAATATTTCAATTCCCTCTAATGGATCTTCCAGGATTAAAACTAAATCATCTGCAAAGGCCCTTAATTTGTATGACTCGTTTTAAATTTTCATGCCTCTAATCCTTTCCTCCTATCTAATGTCTCTGTTCAAAACCTCCCACGCCAAAATAAAAAGGAGCAGTGACAACAGACATCTTTGACGTGTTCTTTTTTGAATCTCACATCATTTAGTTAATTCTCCATTAACAATAATTTTAGCATTCTGTGAAGTGTAGATTGATTTTACCCCAAATAAAATTCTCCCCAAAATTCATCTTTCTAACACTTCAAACAAGAAAATCTAATTCAAATTGTCAAAGGTCTTCTCAGCATCCAAGAAAATTGGAGCTGCTTGTTTTTCATTGTGTTTCTCCAAATATTCCACAATTTTTAATACAGTTCTGACATTGTCTTTCAACTGTTGTTTGGGTAAGAAAACCACTTTGATCTTCATGAACAAAGTCTTTGAGAACGTCATTCTGCTAAAATCATGGTAAATAGTTTGTAGTAATTATTCAGCAATGATATAGGTCTATAATTTTTTGCTAGTGTCAAATCTTGTCCTTCTTTGGGTATCAGTGTAATGTTAGCATCTTTCCAAGTCTCTGGCATATTTCCTCCCAATAAAATTGAATTCATTGTATTTTGCAAGGGTACTAATAACGACCAGATAGTCCAACAGGACCTGGTGACTTCCCTGTTTTCATCTTTTTAATTGCTTCCACCACTTCTTGAATCGTTATTGGGCCGTTCATCACCTGTTGTTGTTCCGCCATAATTTTAAGTAGCTTCTGTTTTGTTAAGTTATTATTCAGTTTCTTTAAAGAAATATCCTGTCTTCTGTACAAGTTTGAATAATACTTAAAAAGGGTCTTTTGGATGGCTCTATTTTCTGTTAGCATAGTATTCCCATCTTGCAATTTTAAGATAATTTTTCTTTCTCTTTTCTCAGTTTATACACCAACCACCTTCCCAGTTTACTAGCAAACTCAAAATTTCTCTGCATAGCATAATTCAGTTTTTTCTCTAAATCTCTTACTGTCAACATTGATAGCTGTTGTGGCAAGCTGTTGTTATCTCTTGTTGCACATTAACATTCCCTGACACAGTTTAAAATTTTTCCTCCTTTTAAAAAATTTCTTACAGAATACTTTGCATTTCTTCCTGCTTTTTTTCTTTAATTTTGAGTTATGACATATGAAATAGCCTCTTATAAATGCTTTGCTTGCATCCCAAACCATTCTCAAATCTGTACCCTTGTTCAAATTTAATTCAAAAAATACTTTCACACTCTTGAGCTGGAGACAGCCAGCTAAGGCTAGCTTCATAGATGACAACATGCGGTTAAAAAAAAAAAAAGATACACCAGTACACATGTACTTCTTACGTCCATTTGTTTGATGTCACATCCCTTGTATTGGCCAATGCCAATGAATGTATTTATTTATTTCATTTAATTTCTATTCCACCCTCCCCGCAAGTGGGCTTAGGGCAGATTACATCATTTAAAACACAATACAGCAATAAATATATAAGTTATCCATAAAAACAATATAAATACATTATAAGGTTGTAAGCAGTTATAACAATAGTAATAAATACCAGGATAGCAAAAACCATTGCTATAGTTTTCAGGTGCTATTAAGCTGTTAAAAAGCAGGGTGGTGATGGAACATCTGATGGGGAGGGTTAAAACATTCATTCACACCCTCCCCCCACATAGCCTGCCCCACATATGTCAATGATAGTCAAGCAAATATATATAGTAATGGGAGTGGATAAGGCATGATCCCTTTCCATACCTGGCATAACATTTCAGAAAGCAGAAATACAGTTGGGAAACTTGCATGGAAACTTGGAAAGCCATCCACAAGATGATGTCTCCTTTGAACATTAGTTCATCTTCGTTCTTCTGTGCCTCCACACATGGGGACTGCGCAGGCGCAGGCCAGCCGCCGGAGAATTCTTCAACGCTTCTATAGCTCCGAAGGGGCCGTTTGTCGCACGCCTCAGCGACCGTTTTTCCGCCCAAACAGTCACATGTCTTCCCAGCGACCAACGGCCCCTTCCCTCAGTTCTCTTCTTGCCGCCGCTTGGAGAGAACGTCTGCTTCGCAGCTCCGTGTTTTTTGTGCTTCTTGCTTGCTGTTTACTTCTTTGACTTTGACTTCGGAATCGGACTTTGACTAATCTTCGTGTACTGATTTGGATCTTGTTGAGGACTCGGTAATTATAGCTCGGACTGTTTTTGACTACTCTTTTGCCTGACCCTGAAATGGCGTCTAAAGCACTTTTCAAGCACTGTATCCAGTGCCACACAAAGATGGCCCAGACAGATGGCCATGAGCTGTGTTTATTTTGCCTGGGGGAGACCTACAATGTCACGGCGTGTAAGATCTGCCAGGGCTTTACCCACAAGGCCCAGCAGGATAGACAGGCCCGTCTGAACTCGTCCTTGTGGAAGACGGTGATGTCTGAGACCACTCCGTTGCCCTCCCCCAAGGCCGGCCCTGGCCCCTCTGCCGAGCGGCATTCAAGAGCGGGTTCAGCAGCGTCCGTGAGGTTGGCGTCGAAATCTCGGCCGACGAGTGCCACGGCATCGAGAGCGGCCTCCCCGGCGCAGGGGTCGGTGCGACCGCCCCGGAGCACTTCTTCGTCTCGGTCGGATCCGAGGGCGTCCGACTCGGATCCGAGGATTGTGGTGCCGAGTCCACGTTCGGAACGCTGCGGTGCCGAGGAAGTCGACTTCGGGCAAGGTGTCGGGACCGAGGCCAAGTTCCACCACGAGCCCATCTTCCAAGGGAGCGTCGGTTCCGAGGGCCTCTTCTGAACCGCCGACGAAGAAGCCCAAGAAGGCTAAGCGTCGGCACTCCCGCTCACCGCGTCGAGCTTCAGCTGAGGAGGTGTTGGTGATCCCTCATACGCCTTCCCCTCACCTAGACTCACCGGTTCTGGAGGAGGTGCCGGATCCGGGGGCTTTCGAGGTGGTCCTGGGCGATCTCTCCCCAGCGGTGGATCTGAGCCCGTTGACCGGCCGTCGGAACCGACCGTCGCCAGCTCCAACTACTCTGCGGTCTCCGACAGCTTCCATCCACGGTTGGCGCCGTTCTGAGGCGGGGAGTGTCAGTTCCGGACACTCCTTGGAGTCACATCATCGCCAGGCCTCCTACAATCCTCTGGCCTACCGCTGCCAATGGGAGGGGGCGCCTGCCGGTTTCAAGTATGCGGATCTGAGGCCATCCACCTCGAGGCAGGGTTGGCTGCCTCCACCCTATCGGGGAGACGAGTCGGTCATTGGTTCCGATGAGGAGGAGGCTGAGAGCACCGGGGGCTACCGATCGGAGTCGTGGTCGGAACCGTCCCCAGATGACAACGTGGCTCCCAGTACCAGCTCCCCTTACGAGGATCTTTGGATCTACTCCGACATGATGGCTCGCATGGCAAAAGCCCTTGAGATGGACATCTCCTCGGCCACGCCACAGACCAAGGATAAGCTCCTGCGTCGGATCTACGGGGACAACCCGGCGACAGTGGGCTTCCCCATGCTGGAAGGGGTAGAGGAGATTGTGGAGAAAGTGTGGAAGGTGCCCTGTGACCAACCTGCTACATCAAAAAGAATAGAGCAGATGTACAAGATCAAGCAGGGCACCTGGCAGTCTTTGGCAAGACACCCTCCACCCTCCTCATTGGTTGCCGAGGAGATCCAACCTCGTCGGTCGGGCCCCTCTTCTGCACCCCCGGATAAAGAGGGCAGGAAAATCGACGCAATGGGTAGGCGCCAGTACTCTATCTCCTCCCTAGGCCTCAGGATTGCCAACTACCAAACGATCATGGCTGGCCACCAACTTTATCTATGGGAGAAGCTGGCGTCCTACGTCAGGGACTTGCCACCTGACAAAAAAGCTGTGGTGTCCCTGCTCCAGACAGAGGCTGTTCGGCTGTCCAAACAGCAAATGAACGCTGGGAGCCATGCTGCCGATACTGCTGCGCGTGGGATGGCTTCGGCGGTGGTCCTCAGACGTCACTCCTGGCTCACGTCAACAGCTCTATCGCAGGAGGTGAGGTCTAGGATTGAGGGCCTACCATTTGAAGGGGACACTCTGTTCTCGGCTTCAACGGATGAGGCCCTCAAGAAGAAGAAGGAGGACAGACAGACGGCACGGTCCTTGGGGTTGGCCCCAGCGGAGAAACCTGCCCCCAGGCCACGGTACGCTGCGCGGTACACTCCATACCACTACCAGGGCAGGTACCAGCAACAACGGCCTTTCTACCAGCAGTACCCTGCCTACCCTCAGCGGCACTACACTCCTGCTCAGCAGCCTAGGAGGTGTAGGCCTTTCAAACCTCGTGCACCTCAACCCTTGGCCCACCAGAAGGATCAGCAGGGTCCTGGAAGGCAGTATTGATGGGACGATCCAGCCGCATCCCCGAACTTTTCCGACAGGCTTAAGCCTTTCATCTTTGACTGGGAGTCAATAACATCTGACTCATGGGTCTTAACGATCGTTGATGTGGGATACGGGCTGGAATTTTTAGAACTGCCTAGGTGTAGCTCACCTCTAACGGCTGTAAATAATACTATGGCAGAGCTAGATGAAGAAATAGTGTCGCTCTTGGCTAAGGGTGCTGTGGAAGAAATGGCCTATGAGGAATCTGTAAGGGGGTTCTTCTCTAGGTTCTTCCTGGTCCCCAAGAAGGATGGAGGTTTATGCCCCATTCTAGATTTGAGGGGCCTTAATGCCTTTTTAAAGGTTACTAAGTTCAAGATGGTCACTCTGTCAACTGTGATCTCATTGCTAAAGAAAGGGGATTGGTTTGCTGTCCTCGATTTGAAGGACGCTTATTTTCATGTGGGGATACGTGAGGAGCACAGGAAATACCTGAGCTTCGTTTACCGGCAAAGGGTTTTCCGGTATAAGGTGCTGCCCTTCGGTTTATCCACGGCGCCACGTGTATTCACCAAATGTGTGGCTCCTGTGGTCTCCTTCCTTCGGGAGGAGGGCTGTACTATCTTTCCCTACCTCGATGACTGGCTCATCGTGGCTGGTTCGGAGTCTGAGCTGGTGCAAGACATAGAATTAGTACTGAGCACTTGCAAACGCTTGGGGCTCCTGGTAAATTTTGAAAAATCTAAGCTGGTGCCCAACCGTAACGTCTCCTATATTGGGGCAATTTTAGACTCAGTAGAGGGTAAGGCACTGCTCCCCCGTGAGAGGGCTAAGTGCCTGAAGGGTCTTGTGTCCATGTTCAAGTGGAATCGGTTCCAGGCCGTCCGCTCCATCCAGTGTTTGCTGGGTCATATGGCGGCAGCCACCTCTGTGGTCCCCTTTGCTAGACTCCATATGCGTCCGCTCCAAAACTGGTTTGTACGTAGGTACAATGCTATGCAACACCCTCCATCTCTCAAACTCTCCATCCCTAGGGCTATTCTATCCTCCCTTGACTGGTGGCTGTCTGATGACAACTTGTTTAAGGGGACCCTGTTCGGCTACCAGCATCCTGACGTTACAGTGACCACTGACGCGTCCCTGCTGGGATGGGGAGCCTATTGTGGTGATGTATGTGTGCAAGATGTCTGGTCTGAGAGGGAAAAGAACCTCCATATTAATGTGCTTGAACTAAGAGCCATTCGTTTTGCAATTGTGTCCCTTGCAGCGCTGCTACAAAATCGCCAGGTGTTGGTGCAGACGGACAACACGACTGCCATGTACTACCTAAATCAGCAAGGGGGCACGGCATCTATGATTCTCTGCAGGGAGGCCACGCTCATTTGGCAGTGGGCAATTCGGAATGGTGTAATGCTTCGAGCTATACACGTGGCAGGTTCAGACAATGCTCGGGCAGATGCCCTGAGCAGGGTCCTCTTGTTGGATCACGAGTGGGATCTGAACGTAGGGTACATTGGGCCGATCTTCCGGATGTGGGGCCAACCGGACATAGATCTCTTCGCAACTGCAGCAAACACCAAGGCCCAGAGGTTCTGTTCGAGGGCAGGGAGCGACCCCCTCTCTATTGGGGATGCCTTCCAGTTTATGTGGACCCAAGGGTTGCATTATATGTTTCCACCGTTCCCCTTGATTCCCAGGGTTCTGTGCAAAATAGAGGAGGACAGGATGGATTGCATCCTTGTGGCCCCCTTTTGGCCGAGGCAGCTTTGGTTTCCCAAGCTCCTGCAGATGTCCCAACGGACGTACGTGAGTCTGCCTCCCCGGCAGGATCTCCTGCGGAATGGGAGCCTGTTCCATCATGACCCCAGGAAGCTGGCGGATCGTTCCCCACCAGTAGCATTTTCGGATCAGGTGGAGAGGGTCTTACTGAAAGCTAGGAAGCCGTCCACTAGACGGTCCTATGAGGCTAAGTGGCGTAGGTTTGAGGCTTGGGCACTTGCTAGAGGAGTGGTGCCTGCCAGTAGCCCCCTGGGGCTCATATTTGATTATCTATGCCAGTTGAGGGAGCAGGGTTTAAGAGTTACCTCCCTCAAAGTCCATCTTGCGGCTATTTCAGCCTTCCACGCTGAAGGGGATGTTTAATCTTTATCCCCCTGTGTCACCTCCTGTACCTCAATGGTCTCTGTCTCTGGTGTTGTCGAGGCTGATGCTGCCTCCCTTTGAGCCTTTGGCTACGTGCCCCTTGGATTTGTTATCGTACAAGGTGGCATTTCTGGTGGCTGTAACGTCTGCCAGAAGGGTTAGTGAACTATCAGCACTTAGGGCTGACCCTCCCTTCCTCCTGTTCCACAGTAATATGGTGGTCCTGCGGCCATGCCTTCAGTTCCTGCCTAAGGTGGTGTCTGCCTTTCACCTGTCGCAGGAAATTATGCTGCCTGCGTTTTTTCCACAGCCATCTTCCAAAGGGGAAAGGGCCCTTCATACCTTAGATTTGAAGAGGGCCTTGGCTTTCTATTTGGATAGGACAAAGGACTTCCGTAATGGTCCCCACTTGTTTGTCTGTTTCAGGGCCAAGGACAAGGGTCATAGGGCATCTTCGCAGACCCTGTCACGGTGGATTGTGTCGGCCATTAGTAAGGCCTATTCTCTGGCTGGGGTGGGTTGCCCACTGCAGGTCAGAGCCCATTCCACATGGTCTCAAGCAGCCTCTTCGGCACTCATCAGGGGTGTGCCGCTGGTGAATATCTGTAAGGCAGCTACGTGGTCCTCTGCTGACACATTTGTTAAACATTATGCTATGGATGTCAATGCAGAGCAAGAGGTTTCTGTAGCCAAAGCTGTCCTTCACTCCCTGTTTTCCTAAAGGGATGCTGGAGGGTATTGTTGTAATAACTGACAATGACACTTTGTGTATATATGTATATATGTGTATATTTATTGAACAAGTTAAATGTTACTGTACAATGCTTTATTTATTTATTGGTCCTGGTACTAGGCCTGTTGTTATATAATAAAATTGAGTTGGACTTCACCCCACCTTCCTTATTGTGTGAAGCTTGGTACTCTCCCATGTGTGGAGGCACAGAAGAACGAAGATGAAAACAGGATTAACATACCTGTAACTTATGTTCATCGAGTTCTTCTGTGCTGACACACATCCCTCCCTCCTACCCCGCTGTGAATTCCAATGCACGATAATATGATGATTATAACAAAATTGATGTTTTAAAGGATTATGGCTATGTGTATTGGATAGCGGCGGCAAGGGAGAACTGAGGGAAGGGGCTGTTGGTCGCTGGGAAGACATGTGACCGTTTGGGCGGGAAAACGGTCGCTGAGGCGCGCGACAAACGGCCCCTTCGGAGCTATAGAAGCGTTGAAGAATTCTCCGGCGGCTGGCCTGCGCCTGCGCAGTCCCCATGTGTGTCAGCACAGAAGAACTCGATGAACATAAGTTACAGGTATGTTAACCCTGTTTTGTTGGCTCTGAGAGAAGTAAAAAGCCAACAGGATCCTTATATCCTTGTGCCAGGGTTTGCTGTTGCTTCTAAATACAATATTTCAGTATTTCCACAGAGGGAAGCTCTTTCTTAGCACTCCCACTCACTGCTGGAGTCTTCCTGGGATCTTTATTTACTCTTCTCCTCCCTGGGACACTTCACCAAATTCCATGGTTTTCAGTACCATTTCTGTGCTGGTAATTCTCAGATCTTACTGTCTACTCCCGATTGTTCTTTCCCCATCCACTCTCCAGTTATCTGATACTTATGCTTGGGTGTCTCATCCCCAGGATTAAATTTCCCCTCTCTTCCTTATACCTAAGCCTTCTGCTCCATTGACAACATTACCGTGCACTCTGCAGAATCAGCATGAAATTTTGGCTTTATTTTTTGCTCTTATCTCTCATTTGTTCCTCATATTCATGTTGTTGCCAGTTCATCCTCTGTTCACAACAGGGCAAAAACATGGCCCTTTACCTTTGCTCCTATTGGCAAAACCTCTGATATATGCTGTAGTTTTCTCTTCTTTGACTATGCAACCTCCTCTACTGTCCCACCTTGACCGTGTCACATCTCTCCAGCAGTCTAGTGGCAAAATGATTCACCTGACTATGTGATGCCCCTCCTTAAATCCCTATATAGGTTTCCTGTCTGTTTCCAGATCCAACACTAATTCCAAAGCTTTACCTTCAAAGCCCTGTCTCATCTTGTTCTCCTTTCTTACCTTCCTGCTCTCACAATCTTACCTTTTTAGGTGTGCAATAAAAATATCCTCAGCATGCCTCTGAAAATATAGTATGTGAAACAGCCTTTGATGTCTGAGGCTGATTAGGACTTTTACCATATGCTTAGTTTTATTTCAACAGCTATTGGCAAATACCTCTGTGGATGACTCAGTAGCGTGCTTTTCAAGAATTTTGCTACATAACTAGTTCCCTATTTCTCAAGTACTATACTGTGAACACATTGTTTTCATGAAACATACTGTGAAAATATTTCCCAACTGGCAAAAACTTTAACTTTTAATAACAATAACACCCAATGCAAAAACTAAGTAATGCATGCTAGAACTCTGGATACTTATTAAGCCCCTGTTTAAATCAGGGTGAGATGATAAGCAACCTCTCTCGCTTCTTTCTCTCCATTTCTGTAGCCTTAGCCAGAATGGATGGATTGTTAATTGCACTTAGATGAAGTTCAGGTCTGAGTGAGTGCCTGTGAAATTATATTTGGCAAACTATTTGTTTTGTATGTTTCAAGGACACTTCAAAGCTATTACATAAAAGCCGTATGGATGACATATATCTCTCCAATTCAGTTGCTGTCCATGAACTTTTTAATGTGTAAATTATGGACATGAAGTTCAGTTGTTCACAAAATTCAGCATACAATAATAGCGTTGACTAGTCTGACACCTACTGGTAAAGAAAATGTGAACAGCAGAATGGAGAATAGATTTTCTCCCCTGTTGTTCTTCTGTATGTTTTCATTTTCTTCTTTCATTCAGGAAGCCTGGTATACCTCTACTACTTTGCCCAAACTTTGTACTTGGCATGTTTAATTAATTGCATAAAGTATTCTTCAGATTTATCCTTTTTTCACCTTTAATTCAACTTCACACCATTTTCTAATTTTCACTCCCCTTCATTCATATTTTTCCCTTGTGTACTTTTTTGCCTCTATCAGCCCTATTAATAATGTTAGAAACTGCAGGGAAATTGCTTTGAAGGCTTCACTTTTCTATTTCTCACCAAAATAGGTCTTCTTCCTTGATCTGTGATTGTAGCTTTAATCATGGAGACACATTATCATTCTTATTGCTCTCTTTTAGGCAGCCTGCCTTTCAAAGCTAAAATAGGCCATTTGTGTGAGGACTCACCATGAGATTGAATTGCTTAAACAGGTTTCCTGAACTGTCTATAATGCAATGGTCAGGAATGGACTTGCTGTGTGATTGGCTTGTTAACTAATACTTAACAGCCATGCCAACCATTTAGGTTTGCTTTCTTGTTTATTCTTGTACAAGAGCCACCAAACTCACTGTGGATTAATTTGCTTAGAGGATTTTAATTTTTTTTTGCTTTTGTTTTGTCTGGGAACCACAGCTTTCCACAAATACACCAACTGTCTGAAAATTAGCACTGTGGTGGCTGGATGCCCATTATATTTTATTAGCTTTATTACCAATGAAGTCAATGTAGAAGCAGGTCCCACCTGTTCCATCTGAAACTGGGTTCTCAGTGGTGCTCTCAGGGATAAACTTTGTCCTTATAGGCTGAGTGGGGGAGGTGCCCCAAAACTAGATGCAACTTTGTATTTGAAGTATATATTACCAGCTAAAGTGGAGGGGCCACTATAAAACTTCATTCAGAGTTTAAAATTATCTGAGCACAACTGTTGTCTTTCTACGGCGCTCTCTCCTAGCATATTCTGTAGGCAGGTATTCTAATGTATATTCTGTAGGCAGGTATTCTCCTAGCAAGTTCTATAGTGGTGCATGAGATTGAAGGAAAATCCATGTCAATCTTACACAGTTGATTTGTATCCACGTCGATGATGATGATAACAACAACAACATTTGATTTATATACCACCCTTCAGGACAATTTAACACCCACTCAAAGCGGTTTACAAAGTATGTTGTTATTATTCCCACAACAATCACCCTGTGAGGTGGGTGGGGCTGAGAGAGCTCCGGAGAGCTGTGATTGACCCAAGGTCACCCAGCTGGCTTCAAGTGGAGGAGTGGGAATCAAATCCTGTTCTCCAGATTAGAGTCCCACTGCTCTAGTCTTAACCACTACACCAAACTTTGCTTCTTATTCCCCCTTCCCCCAATCAGCAGATGCAATTCAACAAGCAAATCTTAATAAGGGAGAGACACAGAGTGTGAGTTCATTATCTTATTGTTTTTCTGAATAAAATTTTTGTGTCTAGGTTGTGGATTCCATATTCCTGATTTCTTCCCATGAAATAGTGAGTGCTCATAGGAGCTTACTTGCTAGATCAAACCACAGATCCATCGAGTCCAGCATTCTGTCTCCATCCAGATGGCATAGAGAGCACATCAGTAGCTGGTCTGGATGTTATTAACTATGACCTATTGTTTGTCCTGAACATCTGGTATAGAAAGATATAACTATTTATTTATTCATTTAATTTATCCATTCACCTTACTTTCTCTCTGGAAATACTCTCTGTGAACATTGCAAAGCTGTTTTGAACTTCAGAACAAATACGGTCTGCATGAAACATCTTGTTGGTTCCTAATTGTTTAGCTGGGATTCCATTATTTCTTAATAATAGCATCAATCCCAACCTCAAATCCAGAAATGTGTATCTCATTGATTGTGCAAACTGTCTTCTTTGTTCTTACTCTGTTTCTCATTTTTAATCATCTACTGAGGTATAAAGACCCAACTTCCCCTGGCTCAGTGCCATAGGAGGGGTCATTGTATACATTGACTGCTAAGGTTTACTCAGGAGTCTTTGATGAGGAATTCTGATAAAAGCTGATATAACCAACCACAAGTTCTTAACTGCAAGCTAGTTTTGAAGGCATTGTTTAGTACTGGGGCCATTATGCATTGTCCACAGCATAGCATATACTCTCAAAGCAGAGAATCTCTCTTTAGTTTCCTACGTCTTGATTGGATGAGAGATATTTGAACAAATTGGCTGTAACATTTTCCCTACACCTTCATCATCAGCTATCATTATGTACCTAATTTTGCTGTAATTGAACATGGTGCAGTTTTCTGAGAATCGGATTGTCAAGATCAACCCAAGCCTTTCTCTATAACGTAAGTGTGGATTGGATGCCTGCGACTCTGACAAAAAGCTTAGAAAGCTCAGACCCATTAGAAAAACCACACCTTTCCATTAGCACAAATTCCTTCTCTTGAAAGCACATAACTGAACCACAAAAGCCAAATACTTAGCTCATATAAAGGAATGCATGAAGACCTTGATGGGATTTTGTTAAGTCTATTTATGCATTAATGTTCCTCTGTATATCATTGGTCCTGATAATAGTAAATCGTTATCCTCTTTCCCTTTCTTTCTCCCTTTCCCTTCAGATAAAAAATGGCCCTAGACCTTTTTAAGTGAAGATGGGTGTTCCCTCTTGAGTTTTCTTTCTCTTTCTTTCTTTCTTTCTTTCTTTCTTTCTTTCTTTCTTTCTTTCTTTCTTTCTTTCTTTCTTTCTTTCTTTCTTTCTTTCTTTCTTTCTTTCTTTCCAGAAGACCCAGCATGACCCACTATATCCCCCCTACCCTTGATGCACTCAACAATATCAGGCGCTTACCTTGAGCCCTACAACCAAGCACTAGTTTGCTTGCCCTATGTGCCAATGACAAAGGAAAGAACTGTAGATGTTTCTGGCCAGGCAATACATATGACTGCCTAGAATCTTCCTCATCTGGGGAGTCAGATGATCTAGGAGACCTCTACTTCCATTACTTGCTTATATACCTGTAAGGCCAGTTGCACTCCCCTAATCTGGGCAAGTCACGATGGAAAGAAACTCCTGGGTTTTCACTTTGCACTTCTGTGCTATTTTTCTGTCATCCTCTCACCTCTCTGCTGTCTCTCACATTTCCTTGAGCAGTTCCTTGACCTGTATCCTGCTTAGCTCTCCATCATATCATGCAGAGCTTTGTACATGGCATCCTGTCTAGGTTATGAGCTCTATGCCTGGCTGCCTTAGATGCTTCATGTCACAACCTTAGCAGCTGCTGGGACTTGACCCTGTGAAGTCTCAGCTAGTGAACATTTGACAAGCATTCACAGATGTGTGAACTATGGGATGCATCATTTTTCTGGTCAGTTATAATTCTGGAGGCCATTTGTGAAAATAAATGCCCTGTTTTCTGTGGCTTATTTTCCTTTGCACAATATATAACAGGCTCCGGTGTTCAGACTGAGCATTATTGATGCAGAAATTCAAACTCCTTTTTTCCATGACTTTAGGGCAGTTAAATATCTCTGGTTTAGACATAATTGTTGCCTCACATTAGACAATTCTAGTGTTGAAATTATCTCAGGTCTCTTTGAGCTCATCTTTGAGCTTGTGCTGTGTTTTTCATCCCTTAATCCATACAAAAGTATTTTAAGCAATAACTAAAAT
The DNA here is from genome assembly GCF_028583425.1 of Eublepharis macularius. NCBI lineage: Eukaryota > Metazoa > Chordata > Lepidosauria > Squamata > Eublepharidae > Eublepharis > Eublepharis macularius. The sequence continues at coordinate 193,638,251 of NC_072790.1, forward strand.
GATAGTTTCACTTAACCATTGTTCCTGATGGTTTTATCCCCGTGAAAGTAACCACAACATTCCTCATCCCCAATTAAACAATTACAAAAGCCTTAAATCTTCTGGTGTTTCATGACCTTTAGAATGCAGTTAATTAATGAAGCCTGTAGAAATTTTCTCACTAAACCACCATTCACTGATATTGTTCATCTTTCTAGCCAAGATGATATTACTCAAATGGCCACCCCGTTTGTCCCTGGCCTCAAGAAGCATCCCTTTGAGCATGTCCAGAGTGCAAATTGGCACAATTGGGGTCAATGTCTGTGCTGGAATCTTTATTCTTATCTATGCCAGGGTCCCATGAGGGTTCTGTTTCATACTATAAGGGAAAACAATGTGAAAAGGAAGGGTGAATCCTCAACTAGAAAACCCTTCCCATGTCTAATCAGTCTTAATGAGGAATTAACAACACCTTACCAACCACAAAGGAGAATTAACAAGCCAGGAAACTTAATACTTATGAGGATTTACAATAGCAAGATAAGCAAACAGAAGAATAGTAATAAATGCAAAAATCAAAATAAAAACTACAAAGGCTACAGAACAAAAGCAAGATACATTAGACTTCCCACTTCCCATAAAACAGAATGGATGCCCCTATAAACCTTAAAACTCGCTGAAAACTAATACTAGGCTTTGTTAAAAGTACATACAGAAACAGGAAAACAGACCAAAGCAAAGATCAGAAAGACTACAATGAAGAAAACATAGGCAAACAGAGGAATGTGGGCCTATGCACATTCCATATGCAGTAGAGATTTAGTTCCACCATACACCAGTGATGTTTAAGTCTAGTTGTGAGGCTGTGAGCTTCCTAGTGTATAGTTAGATGTGGATGCAAAAAAAAAATCATATAATCTATCCTTAAGCAGGAACAGATGAGATGCTCTCCACCAGAACTCTGATGGGGCAGATCATGCTTTCTTAAGACAAGCCTCAAAAGGACCAGAGGATGGGTAGATAGAAAAATAACTTTGGTTTCTATGTAAGACAGAACTACAAGAAGGAATAGGAAGGCAAGTTAATCTTCACTTAGGATCAAAAAGGATGGCCCAAACTATTCTTTTTGGTGTTACCCATATACCAGGGCAACTTACACACCATGTAAATGAGGCTAATCAATATGGACACTTGGTATGTGTCTCATTTCCAGTTGGGCCCTTGGATGCATTCAGGCTGAGATTAGAAGTTGGGGTACTTGAGTTTGTAGCAGGAAAGCGGGGAGTACATGATGGATTGACCACAGGAGTCTGTAAGGAGAGAGGTTTGGATACCTGGGGATCAGGGTCAAATGATCCCCTTAATGTAACAAATTAAGTGTGAGATACAGGACTCTGTTGGGATCTGATATCCTGAGCAAGCCTTCAAGGGGATGGAAGTCTACACCTTGGTAGCTTTGATGTACAGGATAAATCAAAGCATGAATTACAAGGAACTGCAAACTTAGCATGGTTATGTTGATACTTCTCCATTTGGTGTGCTTGTAAATGTGGATACTGTGAATGCAGAAACATTTCCTTTCCCTGCGGCCTCAGAACAGTTGATGACATTTCTTACTGGCAAGGCATAAAGAATCATGATTTTTCTAAGTCATGATGGAACCACCAGTTTAGTTGGGGATTAGACATGGGAACCATTAAGTCTTATAAAACTAACAATGGTGACTATTTCTAGAGGATCAATCTTTGGGCCCAGAAGCAGGAAAAATAGATGTCTACAAAGGCACGCATGCGGGGGGCGGGGGGGGGCAGAGTGACTGAGTGACCAACCATGCCCTTTGTTTCCCTCTGCATACATGGGGATGGGGGGGATGGGGGTGGAAACTCCTGCTCTTTGCCTCTACAGCACTGAATTCTTCAATGGATGAATCAATTTTTGAGGGGCTCCTCCAACCCTAAACATATGTAACACTGCATTAAGGTGACTGAGCATGCCCTATCTCCCTAAACCCCTGTGACAGCATTGTGGACAGTGTTACCCCCCAGAGGTATCAGGTTCCCTATGGCATCTCTTTAACTGGCTTGTTTAAAACACCTAGATATCTTGTACAAAATGGGCACTATCACTTAAAAACATAGAAATAGAAACACAGAAACATGGAGCTGGAAGGTGCCAGTTCAACCACCTGCACAATGGTCATCCAACCACCTGCACAAAGGTCATCCAGTTCAACCACCTGCACAATGCAGGAAATTCACAGCAACCCCCTCCCCCGCCCTCCCCCAGTGACCAGTGCTCTATGCCCAGAGGAAAGCAGAAAATTTCTAGGATCCTTGCCCAATCTGGCCTAGAGGAAAATTCCTTCACGACCACAAAAGTGGCCTTTATCCTGGGCTTATAAGAAAGAGCCACAAGAGCCTAGCACTAGCTCATACCTTCCTGCCCTCCCTCATGATCTGCCTAAATTCATACTGAATCATAGAATCAGCAAACCTCCAAAGAAGGAGAGCCCACCACCTCCCGAGGAAGCACGTTCCGCTGAAGAACTGTTGATAGGAAGTTCTTCCTTACATTTAGCTGAAAACTCTTTTGAGTTAATTTTAACCTGTTGGTTCTGTCCCAACCCTCTGGAGCAACAGAAAACAACTTTGCTCCATCCTCTGTGTGACAGTCTTTCAAATACTTGAAGATGGCTCTCACACCACCTCTTAGTTGTCTCCTCTCCAGGCTAAACATGCCTAGCTCCTTCAACATTTCCTCATAGGACTTGATATCCAGACCTCGTATCATCTTTGTTGCCTTCCTTTGGGCACATGCCAGCTTGTCAACATCCTTCTTAAGATGCGGTGCCCAAAACTGAACAAAGTATTCTCATGTGAGGACTAACCAGAGTAGAGTAAAGTAATACCATCACTTTGATGCAGTGTAAAATTGCTTTTGCCTTTTTAGCTACTGCATTACACTGCTGACTCATGTATGGTCTACTAAGATCCCTAGGTCCTTTTTGCACATGCTACTGCCAAGACAAGTCTCCCCCATCCTATAATTATGCATTTCATTTTTCCTACCTAAATGTAGATATTTATCTCTTTTGAAATTCATTTTGTTAGTTTTAGCAGAGTTTTCCAGCTTGTTAAGATCATCCTGAATTTTGATTTTATCTTCTACTGTATTTTCTTCCTCTCCCAATTTAGTATCATCTGCAAATTTAATGAGCATCCCCTCTATTCCTTCATCCAAGTCATTTATAAAGATGTTGAACAACACAGGGCCCAGGACAGACGCTCTACTCGTCACTCCTCTCCAAGAGGATGAGGAACCATTTACAAACACACTTTGACTGTGATATGTCATCCAGTTACAAATCCACCTAACAGTAGTAGGATCCAAACCCCATTTTACCAACATGACAAAACACTCTATACTCGACAATAGCCCTGCAGAGAAGATTAGCACATCAAGCACCAATCCATATGCAAAAGAACCCCCTCAGGATACAGTGAAGCCTCCCTCCAATAGCATTCCACACCCTGGGAAACTCTTACAGGATGACTCAGCTCAACCCCACCCCTCCTGAGTAGATACAAATGACCTGCCAACATCTTTTCCACACTGTGACACTGAGAGATCTCTGTCTTTTGGTGCTACACCTCTGAAGATGCCAGCCACAGCTGCTGGCGAAACGTCAGGAACTACAATGCGAAGACCACGGCAATACAGCCCGGAAAACCCACAACAACCATGACAACAAGAATCTCATGTGGAGTCTTCTGACAAGCCTTACTGAAATCAAGATAAACGATGTCCACAGTATTCCCCTGATCCAACAAAGTACTAGTAACTCTCTTTAAAAAGGAAATAAGGTTAGTCTGACATGACTTGTTCTTAAGGAACCTGAGCTGGCTCTTAGTAATCCCAGCCATCATTTCTAAATGCTCAAGGACTGACTGATTATTTGTTCCAAAACTTTTCCAGGTATAGGCATCAAGCTGATGGGTTGGTAGTTACCTGGACCCTCCTTTTCCTCCTTCTTGAAGATGGGGACAAAAATTGGCCACCTCCAATCTTCTGGCACCTCACCTGTTCTCCAAGAATTCTCAAAAATTATAGGCAGCGGCTCCAAAATTACATCAGCAAGTTCCTTTAGTATCCTAGGATGCAATTTATCTAGTCCTGAGGACTTGATTTCATTTAAAGAGGCTAGGTGTTTACATGCCACCCATGTCTATCCTAGACTCCCTTTCCTTTCCTTCATCGTGTGATCCCTTTTTGCCAGGTTGAGCACAGTTTCTCTTGCAAGAGAAGACCGAGGCAAAGTAAGAAGTGAGTGGTTCTGTTCTCTCTTTATCACATGTTAAAATTCCACATTCTTCTCTCCACAGTGGGCCTACCACTTCCTTGTTCTTTTTGTTTTTGCTCTGAACATAACCAACAAATCCTTTTTTGTTTTGTTTAGCATCTCTTGCTAGCCTAAGCTTATACTGAGCTTTAGCCTTTCTAACACACTCCCTACAAGCACTGGCAATTGGTTTATATTCTTCCTTGGTTATATGGCCCTCCTTCCATTTCTTAAATGTGTCTTTTTATATTTTCAGATTTTTAGAAAGCTGTTTATGGAGCCAACCTGGCTTTTTAAGGTTCCTCCCATTTTTCTTTCTTATTGGAAACATTTGTGATTGTGTCTTCAACATCTTGCTTTTAAGAAACATCCACCCATCTTGAACTCCCTTCTCCTTGAGTATGTCTGATGATGGGATTCTATCCAGCATAATTTTGAGCTTGTTAAAAATAGCTTCTCTGAAATCCAATCCATATTTCTTACTATGGTCAGATTTTCCCCTCCCCAAGCTCTTTAATTACAAAATTACATGGTCAGTCACTACTACCTAGGGTGCCCACTACTTTTACCTCATCGACCAGTTCTTCTCTGTTAATGAGAATCAGGTCCAAGATAGCAGGCCACATTGTTTCTTCTCCACCTTCTGGAAGAGGAAGTTTTCAGCAAGACAAGTCAGGAATTTATTAGACCTTACATTTTTGGCAGAGTTTGACTTCCAACAGATATCAGGGTAACTGAAATTTCCCATGACCACTATGGCCGAATCCACACTTCTCTACCTTCCACTTTTCATACGCAATAATCGCGCTGGATTCTATCCCGCACTGTCCCAGTCTGTGTTCACATCCCCTCTCTTACTGCGGCAGCATTGCGCTCTACATTGTCCACATCCCTTGGAGAATCACGCATTAGGGGGCAGGTTTAGATCCGCTGTAGCCAATGAAGACATCGTGTTTTTTTAAATTTTATACTAGATTCCCGCTATCACAATTTTTTGCTAAATTGCTATGGCGAGGCCACATACCCCTTTCAGTGATAAACCTCACAATGAAGCATTGCACACTCAGGCCAAGTGAAGCAGTGTTTTCTGACAGTCATAGAGTCCCAGGAGACAACAATGGGTCACTGGGAAAGATTGCGGGAGGTTGGTGCTGGCCACTTAGCACAGACTACTTATTTAACACTAAAATGTTATTGTAAAATAGTGGATTTTCGCTGTAATGTTAATTTCAACATTTCTTAAAAAAAAAAGGAGAGTCAACTTTGGCAGCCACAGGTTTTACTTAAGCAGTCCTTCAGCAGTAAAACATGACACAAATCAAAATGACGCCCCCCCCCCCATGTCACCATGGGCATTTTTGAGCGTCCCACTTCAGGGTAATATTGATGGACGGGATTGTGCAATAGCGCTAGGAATGTCCACTTTAAAAAAAGAAGAAGAAGGGGGGGGCGGGCATGCTGTGGACAGAAACCATAATAATTGCACAGCAAAGAGGGATAGTATTCTGGAAAAGCTATAAACAAGGAAGTGGTGGTGGTTAAAAGGGGGCGGTCTGTTTGTGAACTGCTTCTATTTGTTCACATTCATGGTTAGGACTGTGCAAGAGAAGTGTTAGAAAGCGCACCAAACTCATCTGAGGCACAACGCAACAGATGCAAAAGAATGGTGGGATTGAGGTAAGAGTATGTGAACAGCCCTCTGAGAAGCGCATAAATGGCGGGGGGAAAGCGGCAAACTTGAGACGTGTGGATTCGGCCATAGTCTCGTCTCTTTGAATATTTTGTAATCTGGTATAGGAGCATATCATCCAAGTCCTTTGCCTGGCTTGGCAGACCCCTGACCATAATATCACTATTGTTTCTTTCTCCTTTTATGTTTACCCAGAGGCTCTCAACTGACCTTCCATGCTCAGATTTATGTGTTTCCTCAGATGTATATGCATCCTTGACCTATAATGCTACTCCTCCCTTCTTCCTTATTGGTTTATTCCTTTTAAACAAATTGTAACCCTCAATCCTAATATTCCGAGTCTCATCTCACCAAGTTTCAGTAATGCCTATCAGGTCATAGTCCCCTTCCTGTATTAAGGCTGCAAGTTCCTCTTGTTTGTTTCCCATGCTCTGCATCTTAATGTAGATACACCAGAATCAATGATATATGTGCCCTGAATGCTTCATTTTTCTCCTTATCTGCAAATGTACCTCTTCCAGCTCATCATTAGCACTCTTATCTCCAGTAATTGACATCATTTACATCACAGTTGACTTGCTCAGAATTATACAAGAGTCCAAGCCAATGTAAGAGCCATTCTGATCCAATAAAGCTCCACTCCTGGTGTCATTCTATTAAAATCCATTACTTAAAGCGAATAGACTGTACAACAAACTAGTCAAAAGTTGTATTATTATATATTATTACAGATGCTCCCATTTGAGTTCTGTTAAAATTGTCAAATATTGTAACTATTTAATAGATATGGATTTACTGCATAAGAGCATAGTCCATAAATTAGTAACATCTTGGTGGGATGGACTTCAAAGTACACATCCATTGAACTGGACTGTAAGCTTCATCAAAATCAATGGAATTTAATTTCAGAAGGATAGCCATGTTAGTCTCTTGCAGAGAAACCAAAATAGAATCTTTTGATATCTTAAAAACTAACTGTAAATAAATGCAACAATAAATAAATGGGTTTTAAGTTAAGTCACTCCTGTTTTGTTGTTTTCAGTGGGGCTTATGACTAACTTGCTAGAAAAGTATTATGTTGCACAATCTGAAGCAATCAAGCATGTTTATGAAATAATTTTTGTTTATGTAGTTAGGACAAATGTGCATAAATGTGCATGGCTTGATAATGGCCTAAAGTTGCAATTAAATTCCATTGATGTTAGTGACAAAAACTCCCACTGAATATAGCATTTATGAGTAAACTATAAATATAGGCATGTGCAATCAGAACAATTCCTGTCCATTTGTGTACATGATTGTGGCAAAGTTTTCATATGTTGTTTTAACAAAATTAAAACATAAAGTCAAACAAATGTTAGACTACAGGTGCTGCAAATGTATATGCTGTTAACTCTATTATGCCATTCAAATATAAAAGTATGTTCTATTTATAATTAGACAATGACTGTAAAAGAACATTCATTCAAGATTCATTTTAGAATGCTACTCCTATTCTTTGAACTTCATATGAGTTTTGATATAAATTTGCTCAAAAAGAAATTATTGGTTTAGAACTGCTTAGCCCAATGGGTGATCAGTCTACTGCTTGATAACTGGTTGTTCATTAGAGAAGGAATAGTAATAATAACATTCAATTTATATACCGCCCTTCTGGACAACTTAATGCCCACTCAGAGCGGTTTACAAAGTATGTCATTATTATCCTCACAACAATAATCACCCTGTGAGGTGGGTGGGAATGAGAGAGCTCCTAGAAGCTGTGACTGACCCAAGGTCACCCAGCTGGCTTCAAGTGGAGGTGTGTGGAATCAAACCTGGTTCTCCAGATTAGAGTCCTGCTGTCTTAACCACTACACAAAACTGGCTCTCAGAGCTCTGGAACCCAGAGACTACAGCACTTTACTAATTAAAAAATGTATTTTAAACAAATAGGGTGACAGTACATTTCAAGCATAATAGAACTAACAGTGCAATCCTAACTCTCGTTCCCACGGAGGCAACCAGCTGCCTGGGTAACTTCTGCACTGCTCGTCCACTCCCTAATGACTCTCATGAGTGAGCTACACTGGCAGGCACAGTGCAGCAAGACACAGCCAGGAGGCGTGCCCCCCCACCACCAGTTCTGGCAACCCCAACAGCAGCAACCAATTACCAGGCAGCTGCTGCTGACAGCCCCATAAGTGGCAGGAAAAGGTGCAGCGAATTCACAAGCTGCAATTGCCACCACTGCTGCTGCCACCACCTGTGATCACACTCCCCTTCTCTCGAGAGAGCGGGCACACAGGGAACAAAGACCCTCGTGTTTGTAGTACCCATACAGAGGCTCTGGGCTTGAAAGGAGCCCTGATTAGCTCAAGGGAAGATATACACCCCAGATGCAATCAGGGCACCTGCCCATCCACCATTTCCTGCAAGGGATAGGCTGACAGGTGAAACACCAGCCAATGGCAAACACCCCCTCTGGCCACCACCCCATGACATACTCATACCTCTCCCAGGAAAGTAAATTCAGAAAGGCAGCGGGACCGAGAAAAACTTGGCCGGGGTCAGACCCTCAGTCCCTTGCACTCGAAACCTGCCCCCCAAGCCTCGAAGCCTGGCAAAGCAGCTCCTGAGAGCCCTCATAAGAACATAAGAACATAAGCAAAGCCATGTTGGATCAGGCCAGTGGCCCATCCAGTCCAACATTCTGTCACACACAGTGGCTAGAAATCCAGTGCCATCTAAAGGACTGTCAGTGAGGCCAGGACACCAGAAACCCTCCCACTGCCTTCCTTCCCTCAGCGGCTCCGACATCACCTGTAGCAACTCAGGCCAGACAGAGAATATCTCACTGATTAGCATGGTCTAGTGGGAAGGCACCTTCTGCTTGTGGCATAAACCCCAATAAGATGGGCTAGAGCCCCAGCTCCACATCCCCTCCCTCTGAAAACAGCAAAAGGGAGAGTGGACTGGCCTTACAAACAAGGTGCCCTGAGAACCCTTGGTTTAGCTTGCACTTTGCTGTGCCATATCCCCCCACATCTTCACGTCTTCACCCCCCCCTCCACGCACCACCTATCTGCCTGGCTGTAGGAAAGTGTAAGACCTCCGTGAAGCCCTTCCACCGCAAGCCCAAATGGACAGCACTGCAAGTCCCACTCCACTCACAGCAGTGTTTTTGAGTAGGGAGGGGTGGGTGGATGGAAAAGACAGCTGCTGTTTCTTTGTGCAACAGAACATCTTAGGGTCAACCCATTCTTACCAACCCAGACCAGTGACAATCCTCTGGGATGTGCAGGGAGGCAGGCCAATGGGGAAGATGGGGGGGAGGGCTTAGGCTGGGGAGGGGAGTGGCACGGGCCACTGTTACCCACAGGCAAGCAAACAGACAGGGAGAGAGTTGGTGCACCAGACAGACTTTATTGAGCTGCCAAAAGTGAGGAGGCTGGCTAGACACAGGTTGCCAGCTCTCCTCATCTGGGGTAGCAACTGCCTGGGCATGCTGCTCTCGAAGCTTAGAAAGCCATTCCTTGTGCAGCTTCCTTGGGAGCAAGGTTGAGTCGTGCGCTGCCTGAGGACCTACTCCTTGAACTGTGCTGGAAAAGCAGTCATGGAGGATTACCAAGGGCAGACATATCCATGCTCCCTGGCCTCTTTGATGGATTGCAGCCTGCCTGAAAGAGAGAAACATATATGTGGCAAGGGTAAGGAGCTTGGTCTTGCACAAGCCGCAGCCAGGTGCTGCTGAGGATTGTCCATGCCACGGGGTGGGGTGGGGGCTCTGTCACAGGTACTGCTGGCAAGCACATGACAGATGTCCTGCCCCCCCCCCCAAGCAGGAAAGTGCTCTTCGAATGTACTAGACTGTTTGGCTGCTGCTGCCACTGCTGCCATGGCTTTATGGAGCTCCAATCCTGTGAGGGAAACAGTTCGGAGGTTGCATGGCTGTAAACAATGGGGAATTACAAATGCCAGCACACGGCCACCCTGACCCACAGCCATGCTCTCTTCTCTGCCTGGGGTGGGGGGTAGTGTGGACGACGGAGTCTGCAGGCAGCTCTGACATGGGCCACAAGCATCCCCCCCCCCGTCCAAGGTAGTACTCTCGAGCACGGCTCCTAGGGCAGCCGGCTCTTTGTAACGCATGGACCATGATGCCGCAGGGCTGCCTCTCCGCCTCCAGAATCAACTGCAGAGGCCTGTATTTTGAGAGAGGCACTGACCCATCCACAAGGGGAGCTGGGAGGCAGGTGTGAATGAGTAAGCTGGGGGCAGTCAGCTCCCAGCTCCTTCTTACCTCTCAATGTATCATTGCCCCCTCCTCGAGCCAGGTGTTGGGAGATGTACTACCTGTTAAGGAACTTGGATGCAAGAAGTTAGTCAGACTTTCCAGACTTAGCTCTCTTCCCATATATAAGAGCAAGGAGCTTGCTAAATCTCACAAAGTGCTCCCTCTGTGCACTTTCCCCACCACTGTGTGTACCGTCTCCTGCCACTGTGGAGGGAGAGGCAAGTTTTCCTGTACAATAGGCCAGTATGAGCTACGCCACCTTTTTTCATGGTGTAACTTTCCACCACTGCAGGTGGTGTTCCGGAGCTCTAAATGACTTAGGGATCTGACTAACTTGCATCCCGCCCTGCTGGCACAAGTTTTTATGCCACAGATGCATCAGCGCCTGGCCACAATGGCCAGAAAACTCAGGAGGAATGTCACCTGGGTGTTAATCCCTAGTAACTGGGAGTTACAACAGTGGAGAGGCCAGATATGCCAGTGTAACTCCAAGTCAGCTTCCTGAGTACTCCCTCACCCAGGATTGCACTGTAAAACCCCAACAGCATCTACACAAACATGCATGGTTATCTAGCCAGTCTAGTAACTGATGGTCTTTGTCAGGCAGGAGTCTTGGTGGCTGACCATTGCTTCTGCTCTTGGGCACTTGACTTTACTCTTATAGTGTACCTTTAAAATTTCGCAGGCAGTCACCTTTCACAAGCCAGCCTCCTGCCACTTTATGGTAGTTGACCATTGGATTTTTTTTCTTATATTACAAACATTCAGCTGTAGAAGATTCACAAAGGACAGGCTGGCCTTTGCTTAGGCAAGACAGTTACTTCTGGAAAATCTCAGAGTTATACACTCAACAGTTTCAATGTCTAATTTTATCAGGGTTTTTTTTTTACCCACATGAAGTTCTTATTTCTGAATCATGCTGTTCCTTCTTTATGACATTTCTGTATGCCCTCTAGGACATTTGTACCTCTGTGCCTCTCTTCTGGCCTCCTGAAAACAAAGTCACAAGTTAACCATGCACACACATGCATACTAATACATCTGATTTGCTTATTGGTACGGTTAGCTAAATTAATCATACTCGAGGCTTTTGGGGGGGGGCAGTACTCACTGGTACTGAGCATCAGCACATTTTGGGGGGAATTGGTGGAAGTCAACACAACCTTATATATAGTTCCAGCAACCCACATCCTGATCATATTTATTAGTTGAGACCATGTCAGTTTCTATGGCCCAAACATCAACACAGCCTTGAGATCTTCTTTGTATATCCCAGTCAGAGAAGAGCAACTCCTCTCTCCTCCCATCCCCCTTTCCTTATGGTGGTGCTAGTGGTGGCTGTGCCTGGTACATAGACCTCTGGTGGCAAAAAGGCAGGAAGAATTTGTGTCTTTCTCCTAGCTCCTCCTTGCTTCCCCCTATCTCAGATAGTGTTTCAGCAGGTAAAAGGTGTACCTTGGGCATCCTTGGAAATGTAGTCCTCTAGATTCCTGACTAGAGATGAGCACGAACAGCAATATGAACCAAAAAAAAAGCCACAAACAGCCCAGTCTGCTGTTTGCAAACAAGATGTTCATAAGGTCCCATTCTAAACGAACAGGTGGTCATTGCAAGCCTTGTTCATTGCTGTTCCTTGCTGTTCGTCAACCCAGACAGTCTGGCACCTGCAATCAATTCCCTTGGCAACTTAGACAGGGATTGTCTGAACTCTGTCTGAACTCCTGCTGTTGCCCTGGTGCAATCTAAGCCCAATTTAGCTTGATGGGCAGGTCTTCCTTTCAAGTGTGGAGCTCCAAATTTGTTACAAGGAAGCAAAGAGCAGACGGGAGGGAGGCTCCCAGTTCTAGCTTAGTTTGCAGACAGTGGAGAGGGAGAGAGACAGTTAGTGTTGGCATTTTGATAGAGAGAGTGCATTGGAGCTTGAATTTTCTTTGTGTGTGGTGGGATAGGGATCTACCCCTTCAAGTTCCAGGGCTGCTGCCAGGCTCTGGGCCAAGCTATTATTTATTACTGGTACCTTTCCTGCTGCCTGCTCAGGTAAGGTTTCTGGGAGTGGTGTGGTAGGGATCTACCCCTTCAAGTTCCAGGGCTGCTGCCAGGCTCTGGGGCCAAGCTATTATTTATTATTCGTACCTTCCCTGGTGCCTGCTCAGGTTAGGTTTCTGGGAGTGGTGCAGTAGGGATCTTGACCAAACTTGGATGATGTCTGGAGGAGAGCCTGCCGGCCCCCATGAACAGCTAACCACGAACATGTTAGTGAACAGGGCCATGTTCGTGGTTGTTCGTGAGTCCCTGTTCATGGATGGCAATGAACAACGAACATCATGTTTGTTTTTTCTGTTTGTGCCCATCTCTATTCCTGACTTTAGGTTCTGGGAAGGGACATGGAAATAAACTTGAGGTTAAGAAGGAGAGAGACAGACTTGTAGGCTGTTGATTGGCTGGCTAGGCTACTGGAGCTAACTGCAACAGCTTCCTAGTGCCAGCATAAATTAACTTGGGAGAGAGGAGGAAAACAAAGAAGGCGGGAGGAGGATTCTTCTGAAATGAGACTTTGAAAAGCTGAGCTCTCTGTTACTTTTAGGCACGTAAATTGACTTTGCTTGAATACATCTTAATTTTTTATTTATATTCCACTAATGTAATGTGTATGTTATGTGACGTCAAGTCGCCTCTGACCTATGGCAACCCTATGAATGAAGGACCTCCAAAACATCCTATCATTACCAGACTTGCTCAGATCCTGCAAACTGGAGGACGTGGCTTCTTTTATTGAGTCAAACCATCTCGTTTTAGGTCTTCCTCTTTTCCTGCTGCCTTCCACTTTAACTAGCATTATTAGTTTTCCAGAGAATTTTGTCTTCTCATGATGTGATCAAAGTACGATAACCTCAGTTTTGTCATTTTAGCTTCTAGGGAGAATCTAGGCTTGATTTGATCTAGTACCCACTTTTTTGTCTTTTTGGCTGTCCATGGTATCCACAAAACTCTCCTCCAACACCACATTTTAAATGAATCAATTTACTTACTGTCAGCTTTCCTCACTGTCCAACTTTCACATCCATACATAGTAATGAGGAATATCATAGTTTGGATTATATTGATCTTGGTTTCCAGAGAGACATCTTTATCTTTAAGAATCTTTAAGGACTAATGTAATAGCAACAACAAAAAGTTATGTCAGGGTTTATGGAGAATTGGCAAAAAAAACGCCCTCCAAATGTAAGTTTTTGTTTTCTATTATACAGCAGCGCTGAGACGATATTTGATTGTAAAATCCTTAATTGTGACCTTTACCAAGCAAGAAAGACATTTTCCACATATTATATTTCATTGCCTATGTCCAAATGTGATAATTTCTCGCAAAACATTAATAAAGAACAAGAATATTAGCACTAATGAGCAGCTGCAAAAGGGCCCATATACCCATATTTCTGATCACTAGCAGAAGGCTAGATCCAAATGCTTCTTCTACTCGCTCTTCCATGCAGCGCTCACTTCTGTGACATTTCTCTTTTTTTAAAAAATCCACCAAACATGAGTTTAAATTTGACTCAGATGTCACATGCCTGTGTCACTTAAAACAAGGTTATAGTGGAACCACGAGTAATCAAGATGTCCAGTTAAGTGGCAAACAGCAAGATATTTTATTTCATTTATAGTTTGCCTTTTTCTCAAAGACTCAATTGAATTCCCACTTTATAATTTGACAGGCTGCAAGAAAAAAGAATACATTTAAAACATTGGCAGTTTAATCCTAAGCAGACTTACTCCAGTCTAGGTCCATTGGTTTCAATGGGTTAGACTAGAGAAAATCTGTTTAGAATTGCACTTAGAGAACAATCCTAAGCAGAGTTCTACCCTTCTACTTAGAATTCTAACCATTGATAGCAATGGCCTTAGAGGGGTAGAACCCTATTTAGGATTGCACTGTGAAAAATAACTTCAAGATGTTGTGTTCCTCTGAAATATAACAGTAGCTTTACCTCCCTCCCCAACTTCCATTCTTACTTTATCTTAATTAGGCATGTTTTCTCATGGAAGTAACACTTTCCTATTCTCCTTGATGAAGCAATGCTCCCTTTCCCAAGTGATTCCTTTTAAATTGCTTATGAGCATTTCCTCACACTCCTGTCAAATTAATATGAGCATTTGCTAACCTGGGTAAATGAAACATGATTTTCTCAGCTGGGGAGTTCTTTTCTAGAGTTAAGTATGCCTGAGCAATTATCCAGCTTCTACTTGCATTGCATGTCTTTCTTCCTCACTTGTGTTTTCTAATTTTAGAGGAATATTTAAACCCCACTTGCTATAAGCAGTACTCTTGAGCTCAGCTCAGATATCAGGCAAAATGATGATTTTAACTATGGTTAATTTGTGGAACAGGGATTTAGCTTGCTAACGATTGTTTAAATCCTTATTTGTATTGTCAAATGCTAGTATCATTGCTTTCTCTCTGTGTGTAGCCTGGGAGAGGAACAGTCCAGGATTAGACATGGAATGAGCTAGGAATTTTGTATTCAGACTACACAAATTCATAAATATGAGCTCTGGTTTGGATTTAGTACAAGGATCTTGCGAGATCCATGCAGAGATGCTTAAACTTCCTAGCTCTCCACTTCCCCCAGTGGCCATTTCTGACCCTCGGAAAGCTTATTCCCAGGACCACATGCAGGGCTGGTGCCAGAGTTTCTGGCGCCTGAGGCCGGGGGGGGGGGCAGCTTCAGGGCTGTTGCACTTACACCCAGACTGCTCAGTTGCCCCAGATCTGCCCTGGCCACCTGCCGCACCTGTCCTGCAGCTGTGTGCTAGCGGCGATGGCAGCAGCACGGGGCAACTTAGAGTTGCACCAAACAAGACGAGGGTTGCACAAGTTTTCTTGGGAAATGTAGGAGATGCCTTCTCTGCCGCTGCTTACTGCCCTCTCTGAACGTATGTGTTTGTGTGTGGAGGTGGCGCCTCAAAGCATTCCCCCCCATTTCCTGCCTGTCACTTCACAAACTGGAAAGGAGCGGAGGAAAAGTAGTAAGTTTCTTTTGGGGGACTGGGGTGGAGGTGGGGGACGGAATAATGACAGAAGAAAGCACAGGGGAAGGAGAACGTGGGAAGGACCTAGAGAAACAGCTACGCCTCAGGGTGTGCGCTCTGAATGAGCTGCTGAAGATGCAAATCCTTCTTCCAGGCACAAGCCCCCCTCCCCACCCCCAACACAAGGGTGCCCTGGGAGAGAGCAGCAGCAGCCCACCCCAGAACAGTCTTTGGGTGTCCTCGTGTCAATCCATCTATAGAACAGGGTCCATTTTTGTTTCCCATTATGTCTACTTCTTTTATTAATTCTGTCAGTGGGTCTAGTTCTGCCATCTCTAAGATTTTCTCTATCAATTCTTCTTTTGTTGGTGTATCTGTATTTTTCCAGTGTCTGGCATATACTATTCTTGCTGCTGTTATGTGAAGTGTCAAATATCTATTTTCCCTATTTATCTCATCCGGAATTATATTTAGTAGGAACATTTCCGGTTTGAGAGGTATATTCACTTCTAGCGCCTCATGCAACAATTCAAGTATCCCTTTCCAATATTTCTTCGCTTTTTTGCATAGCCACCATATATGGGGAAAAGTGCCTGTTTTATCGTTGCACTTCCAGCATTTATGGGGTACTTTGAGATACATCTTTGCTAATTTTTCTGGTGTAACATACCACCTATAAAACATTTTATATAGGTTTTCTTTGAAGGTGGCTGATTTTGTTATTTCATATTTATTCTCCATATCTGTGTCCATTGCTTCATGTCTATTCCATACCCCAGGTTTTGTTTCCACTTTGCCATATAATCTTTTAGTTCCTCCTTTTCTTTCTTCAATTATTTTATGAAAGCATATAATTTTCTAATTAGTTTTTCATTTGTTTCTATCAGCAGCTTATTAAAAGGGTATCATTCCATGCAGAATCCCTGAGTTTTATCTTTAATAAATCTGGATTCTGTTTGCGCTCTTAGCCAACATCCTGTCTCTATGTTCTGCTCTTTTAGCTCGTCTGTTGAGTTTAGCTTTCCATCCTCTCCTAGCAGCTGTTCATAGGTGTGCACTGTCCGGGGATGAGCCTCCCCTCCCTCCTCGCCGCCGCCCCCCCCGGCTCCAGGGGCCCCACAACTCACCTAGCCGGGGCAGGCGCGGCGGCGGACGGGCGCGGCCGCGGCAGCCGGCCCGGCGGCCGGGCGAAGCGCTGTCGCGGCGCCGCGGAGGAGGCGGCGGCGGCAGCAACCCGGGCGGGAGGAAGCGCCCCGGGGGAAGCAAACCGGCAGGCTGGGCGGCCGCCGGAGCGGACGCCGCCAGGGCAGACGGCCCCAATGCGGTGGCAGCGACGACGGCAGAGGCGAGGCGGCGCAGCCGCGAGGCCCGCGCTTACGAGGCCGAGCCTCGCCCGGGGCCGCGAGGCAGCGAGGGGGTGGGAACCGGCCCCGGCGTCGGCAGGCGATAGGCCGGCCCGCCCGCCCACCAGGGAGACGGGGGAAGGGCGCCCAATGGCAGCTGGGAGGCGGGAGGAAGGAGCACCAGGCTTCCCACCCCGGAAAGGCTGGAGGCAGGTGTTGCTGCCGGCATTGGGACAGATAATGAGCCTCACCTGGGGCGCTGGCAATTGGGGAGCGGGGCGGGGCTGCCCCTAGCGAGGGAGGGGATAAAAGGGGTCAGAGGCTCCCTGGCCGGGGAGGAGAAACAGGGAGGCTGTCCTGAGGGAAGGACCATCCCTGGGCCCAGAGGCTGTGCTTACCTGTTGCCAGACACGGTTTAACAGCCCTGGGGCCATCTGAGGCCAATCAAAAGGGAAGCTGAGACCCCTGGAGCCAGCAGACAGGCCGCCTGCCCGGCCTAGGTAGCAGCGGGGAAACCCCCCCCGGACCCGCCGGCTGCGCTGACCGCACCCCCGCCACAACGGACCCGACGGACGCGGCACCCCCTGCTGACGGAGAAACTCACAACGTGGTGGAGAATGCAGGCCTTCGACCGCTAGTGAAGCGCCTCCCCTACCTACCCACGCCTGCGGGGTGGGCCAGCAGCCGGTCTTTCCTCCGTCCGCCAACGTTTCCGGGACCCACCACCACACCGCCTACACCCACGACAGCTATGGACCAGGGAGGAGGAGGCGGAGGGGCAGCGCCTGCCAACCCCAGCGGCTCGTTTGACTTTGCCCAGTTCGGGCAGTGGATGGCCGAGCAACAGGGGCGCCTGTTGCGCGACATAACCTCGCAGCAGACGGAGCAGCAGGGGCGGATTCTGCAAGACATCGTGGCCCAACAGCGCGACGCCCAGGCAGCCCTCCTCCGGGATGTCTGCCGCACCTTAAGGGACGCCCAAGGCGGCGCCGGAGCCCCGGCTGGCCCGGGGGGCCCCCACAGGGCCGCCCCGTTCCAACTCACCAAGCTGGGGCCAGAGGATGATGTGGACGCGTTCCTGGAAACCTTTGAGCGCACCGCGGAGGCTGCCCAGTGGCCCCCCGCCCAGTGGGCCTTCATTCTCGGACCCTACCTGACCGGGGAAGCGCAGGCCGCGCTCAAGGCCCTCCCAAAGGAGGAGGCGGCCGACTACGCGAGGCTGAAAGAGGCCATTCTGGACCGCTACGCCATCACCCCCGACACGTACCGCCAGAGGTTCCGGGCCCTGAGCTATAACAAGGGTGATCGGCCGCGGGGGTTCGTAACCACCCTCCGGGACCTGGCCTACCGATGGCTCAAGCCAGAGACGCCGGGCGAAAAGGCCATCACGGATCAGGTCGTCCTGGAGCAGCTCCTGAACGTTCTGCCAGCCAAGGCACGATACTGGGTGGCCTGTAGCAAGCCGGCCGATCTCAAGGAGGCCACGGCCCTGCTGGAAAACTTCATGGCGGCAGAGCCAAGGGAGCCCAACAAGGACGGAGCTACACCGGGGCGCGACGGCCGACCCCCAGGGAGGGCCCGGGTAGGGCCCCGTGGACCCCTGGGGGCTGATTCCGCTGCCCTTCCCCCCACCGGGGCCAAACCTAGCAGCAGCGGAATCCCGCCCCGCTGGCCGCGACCACCACCACCCAACGTGAAGGCCCCCGGCGGCCCGGCCCCTGCCAGCACTGCCGACCGAGGGCCCTGCTTTCGCTGCGGACAGCGGGGCCACCTGATGAGGGACTGCCCCCTGATGGAGTGCGATGCAGGGTGGGAGGAAGCCCTACCACTGGCCACCCGCGCGGTCCGGCCCCCGCCCCTACTGGTCATCGTTGAAATTGCGGGCCGGCGGCTGTCGGCACTCCTAGATAGCGGCAGTTCCGTCTCAATGATACGGACCAGGCTCTTGCCCGAGGGCCTGCCCGTCGTGCGGCGCACGTCCATCGCGTGCCTCCACGGACACGCAGAAGAGTACCCGGTGGTGAGAGTTCCGGTGCGATACCAAGGACAGGAGTGGGAGTTGGAGCTCGCCCGAGTGCCCGCGCTCCCCTACCCGGTGCTGCTGGGCCGAGATGCGCCAGGCCTGGAGGTGCGGTTGCAGACCTCGCCAGCGGAGGCCCTCCCCGCCACCACTGACCCCGAGCCCCGTGCCGGGACCTCGGCATCGCCTGACGATCCCTCGCCACCCTCCTGGGGTGCCGATCCCGCCTTCCGGGAGGCCCAGGCGACTGATGTTACCCTCGAGTCCCTCCGGGACGCCGTGGCGGTAAGTGAGGGGTGCATCCAGGACGGGCGGAGGGCTGGCCGCTACCCCCGAATTGTCAAGGAAATGGGCCTCTGGTACAGGCTGACTGCCAGTCGGGGGGTTGAGACCCGGCAGTTGCTGGTCCCGCAGGCCTTCCGGGCCTCCGTCCTCTCCTACGCCCACGACCACGCCTGGGCCGGCCATCAGGGGGCCAATAATACGTTGGCCCGGGTCCTGGCCCACTTCTTCTGGCCGTCCGTGGCTGCTGACGTCAAGGCCTTCTGCCGCTCCTGCCCAGTGTGCCAGCGAGCCTCCACCCGACCGGCCCCCAAAGCCCCACTGATGCCCCTGCCGCTCGTACAGACCCCCTTCGACCGCCTGGCCATGGACTTCGTGGGACCACTGCCACGTACGGCCCGCGGCTGCCGGTTCCTACTGGTCTTGGTCAACTACACCACCCGCTATCCCGAGGCGATTCCCCTGCGGTCCATGCAGGCGGCCGGCGTCGCTAGAGCACTGATGCGGTTCTTCGCCCACGTGGGGTTGCCCCGGGAAATCCTCACCGACTGTGGGACACCCTTCACGGCCTCCTTGACACGACAGCTCTGCTCAACCCTAGGCATCCGCCAGATCTTTACGTCCATCTATCACCCGCAGACCGACGGCCTGGTGGAGCGCCTCAACCAGACCATCAAAGCCATGTTGCGGAAGCTGGCACGGGACAAGCCAAACCAATGGGACCTTCTGGTCGATCCCCTCCTCTTCGCCCTGCGGGAAACCCCTCAGGCATCCACCGGCTACGCCCCCTTCGAGCTGTTGTACGGCCGGCGGCCACGAGGCATCTTGGGGGTGGTCGAAGAGCAATGGGCGACCCCCCGAGACGACCCCGCAACAGCGGCTCCGGACTACGTGCGGGAGTTGAAGGAACGCCTCCAGCTCGCCCGGGAGACGGCTCAACGCAATCTGGCTGAGGCCCAGGAGGCCCAAAAAGAGCGCTATGACAAGGGAGCCCGGCTACGCACCTTCCAGGAAGGCGACAAGGTCCTGGTCAACCGGCGAGTCTTTGGCCCGCAACAAGTCGGGGACCCCTGGAGGGGCCCCTTTACAATCACTCGGGTGCTGGGCCCTCTGACGTATCTGGTCCAGTGGGGCCCCTCGCGGCGACAAGCCAAGAGGCTGCACGTCAATGACATCAAGGCGTGGCGGGAGCGGGAGCCGCAGGCGTGTCAACTCGCCGCCGACCCCCTGGAGCCCGCCGATGGAAACCTGCCCTGGACCCCCCGGGGGGGCCCCCCGGAGGCCCCCACGCTAGACCCGACGCTCCTCCCGGAACAGCGTGAGCAGGTGGAACAGTTGCTGAGGGACTTCCCCCACAGCTTCTCGCGGATCCCGGGATGCACCACGACTGTGACCCACGCCATACCTACCCCGCCGGGGCGGGTGGTCCGGGCACCCTGGCGGCCCTTGCCCCGGAAGCAGTGGGATGAAGTAGACCGCGAGGTAGCTGACATGCTCCAGCTCGGGGTTATCGAGCCCTCCCGCAGCCCATGGAGGAGCCCTGTGGTGCTAGTGCCGAAGCCCGACGGATCCGTCCGCTTCTGCATTGACTTCTGGGAGGTCAACCGCATCGCGCAGTTTGATGCCTACCCCATGCCGCGGGCGGAAACCCTCATCGACCAACTGGGCACCGCCCGATATCTGACAGCCCTGGATCTGACGAAGGGCTATTGGCAAGTGCCCATGGCGGAAGGTGACAAGGAGAAGACAGCCTTCGCCATGCCCCAGGGGCTGTTCCAATTTCGCATGATGCCCTTCGGGCTACACGGGGCGGCCGCCACCTTCCAGCGGCTGGTGGACACGGCATTAGCCCAGTGCCAGGGGTTTACCGCCGCCTACATCGACGATATTCTCGTCTTCAGCCCCGACTGGCCCTCCCACATGCAACACCTTCGCCGGGTTCTGCAAGCCCTGGACGCTGCCGGCCTACGGGCAAACCCGCAGAAGAGCCGGGTGGGCTTCCAGGAGGTCAAATACCTGGGATTCATAGTTGGCCGCGGCGTGCTGAGACCGGTCCCCGAGAAGGTGGCCACGCTGGAGGACTGTCCCCGTCCGACCACCAAGAAGCAGCTCCGACGCTTCCTGGGATTGGTCGGATATTACAGCAAGTTCATCCCGAACTTCGCATCCCGGGCCAGCCCCCTGACAGATCTCCTCCGGAAAGGACTGCCTACCAAGCTCCCCTGGACGGCAACGGCCGATGAGGCCTTCCGGGCGCTCCGGGGGGCCCTGTCCAACGCCCCGGTCCTCCACAATCCCAACTTCAATGAGCCTTTCGTCGTCCACACTGATGCCTCGGACACGGGGCTCGGAGCCGTGCTCTCTCAGGAAATCGACGGGGTGGAGCGGCCAGTCCTCTTCCTAAGTCGCAAGTTGCAGAAGGCCGAGCGGCAGTATGCCACGGTGGAGAAGGAGGCCTTGGCCGTCAAGTGGGCGGTGGGGGCCCTCCAGTATTACCTCACCAATAACCCCTTCACCCTGGTTACGGACCATGCCCCCCTCTTGTGGATGGCGCGGATGAAGGACCACAATGCCCGCATACTTAGATGGTATATGTCGCTCTTACCTTTCAGTTTTGTGACGAGACACCGACCAGGGCACCTGCACCGGAACGCCGACTTCCTGTCAAGAATGCACGAGGAAGACCCACCTGCATCTGGGAGCGAAAGGGGGAGGGCGTGTCCGGGGATGAGCCTCCCCTCCCTCCTCGCCGCCGCCCCCCCCGGCTCCAGGGGCCCCACAACTCACCTAGCCGGGGCAGGCGCGGCGGCGGACGGGCGCGGCCGCAGCAGCCGGCCCGGCGGCCGGGCGAAGCGCTGTCGCGGCGCCGCGGAGGAGGCGGCGGCGGCAGCAGCCCGGGCGGGAGGAAGCGCCCCGGGGGAAGCAAACCGGCAGGCTGGGCGGCCGCCAGAGCGGACGCCGCCAGGGCAGACGGCCCCAATGCGGTGGCAGCGACGACGGCAGAGGCGAGGCGGCGCAGCCGCGAGGCCCGCGCTTGCGAGGCCGAGCCTCGCCCGGGGCCGCGAGGCAGCGAGGGGGTGGGAACCGGCCCCGGCGTCGGCAGGCGATAGGCCGGCCCGCCCGCCCACCAGGGAGACGGGGGAAGGGCGCCCAATGGCAGCTGGGAGGCGGGAGGAAGGAGCACCAGGCTTCCCACCCCGGAAAGGCTGGAGGCAGGTGTTGCTGCCGGCATTGGGACAGATAATGAGCCTCACCTGGGGCGCTGGCAATTGGGGAGCGGGGCGGGGCTGCCCCTAGCGAGGGAGGGGATAAAAGGGGTCAGAGGCTCCCTGGCCGGGGAGGAGAAACAGGGAGGCTGTCCTGAGGGAAGGACCATCCCTGGGCCCAGAGGCTGTGCTTACCTGTTGCCAGACACGGTTTAACAGCCCTGGGGCCATCTGAGGCCAATCAAAAGGGAAGCTGAGACCCCTGGAGCCAGCAGACAGGCCGCCTGCCCGGCCTAGGTAGCAGCGGGGAAACCCCCCCCGGACCCGCCGGCTGCGCTGACCGCACCCCCGCCACAACGGACCCGACGGACGCGGCGCCCCCTGCTGACGGAGAAACTCACATGCACGTTCTCCCATTTTAATAAGTTTGGTTGGGTAAACACTTCCACTGGTGATATCCATCTTGGTGTTTTTGTATATATTTAAGATTTTATTTTCTCCCAAACATTCATCAGGGATTTTCTTATTATATGATCCTTAAAATATTTGTGTGTATCTGTTTTTTGGTACCAGAGGAATGCATGCCATCCCAGGTTAAGATCATGTCCTTCTAATTTTAGAAGTCTTGAGTTGCGCAGTAGGATCCATTCCTTTATCCATACCTTATAGTATAGCTCCCAATCAGGTAAATTGCAGCCTGCTTTCTCTTTGGAGTTCTATAGGATTTTGAATCTTATTCTTGGTCTTTTACTTTTTTATATGAATTTTGAAATTATTTTATTTAGTTCTTGAAAATATGATTGATTTCTTATAATGGGAATGGTCTGAAATAGAAACACGTATTTTGGTAATTTATTCATCTTAATTGTGGCTATTTAGCCAAGATAGATATGTGCATGTCTTTCCATTTATTCAGTTCTTCCTTAACTTCTTTTAGTAATTTCTGATAATTGTTTTCTATTAAGGAAGTAACTCTGTTGGTTATATGGATTCCTAAGTACTTCACTCTTTTCCCCATTAAAAGCCGGATTTCTCCATTAACTTCTTGATTTGTATTTTTGTCATATTCTTGGTAATTATCTTTGTTTTTTGGTAATTAACTTTGATTCCTGCCATTTCACCAAATCTTCTTATTTTCTCCATCAAAGGATCAATTGCTTCTATAGGTTCTTCCAGAATGCATATCAAGTTGTCCGCAAATGCTTGTAGTTTGTATTCTTCTCCTTTTATTTTTGTTCCTTTTATTGCTTCCATCTTTCTAATTTCATTGTTTAGCACTTCCAATGTCAAGATGAGTAGGAGTGGTGATAGAGGGCATCCCTGTCTTGATCCCTTTCCTATTTTTATGCTTTCTGTTAAGTCCCCATTCACACCTATTTTTTGCTTTTTGTTCCATGTATCATTTGAATCATGTTTATAAATTTGGCTCCACATTTCGTCCCCTTTAGTTGTTCCACCTTAAACCTCCAATTGACGTTGTTGAAGGCTTTCTCCGCATCTAGAAATATTAAGGCCTTTTGTTTTTCTGGGTCTGCTTCGTAGTATTCTAAAATATTTAGTACTATTCTAACGTTGTTTCTTAACTATCTTCTTGGTAAAAAACCTATTTGGTCTTGGTGGATTATTTGATTCAATATCATTTTCAGCCTAGCTGCTATTATTGTGGCAAATATTTTATAATCCACATTTAGCAATGAAATAGGTCTATATTTCTTAATTTCTTAGGGGTCTGTATTTTCCTTGTGGATTAGAGATACAATTGCTTCATTCCATGAATCCGGAATCTTCTCTCCTTCATAAATCTTTTCCAATAACTGTATGAAGGGTATTGCCAAACATTCTTCAAATGTTTTGTAATATTCTGATGGGAGTCCATCTGGTCCTGGTGCTTTGCCTCTATTTTGGTTTGCAATTGCTTCAGTTATCTCCCTTATAGTAAACGGATTGTTTAATATTCTACTTTGTTCTTCTGTTAACTTTGTGTTTATATTTAATTTCAGGTAGTTCTTCTGTTTTTCTGGGCATATTTCTACTTTCTGATATAATTTTTTATAGACATTTTCTACAATATTTTTAAAGTCTTCTTTTCCATATTTCTCTGTTCCTTCTTCATCTTTTAGTGTATTTATTATTCTTTTCGTAGATTCTTTGCTAATTTTATATGCTAACCATCTCCCTGATTTGTTTGTATTTTCAAAATAATATTGTTTTGCAAATTTAATCTTTTTTGCGATTTCCTCCATCAAGCATTCATTAATTTGGTGCTGCAATATTTTTATTTTTGTTTTCAAATCTTACATTGTAGGGTTTCTCTTTCATTCTTCTTCATTTTTCTTTATAGTCTTTGTCAATTCTTGGAGTCTCCGTGTTTTCTCTTTCCTTTGCTCGGCAGCAAACCTAATTGCTAGTTCTCTAAAGAAGGCCTTACTTGTATCCCACACTGTTGCTATGGTAATTTCTGGTTGTATAGTCTGCTTAAAAAATACTTCCATTCCTTTTTTTTTGTTTCTTCCACAAAGTTTTTATTTTTCAGCTGGAATATGTTCAATCTCCAGTTATACTTTTTTGTACATCCTGCTACTAATTGTCACCATTAGTGGATTGTGATCCGCAAAAGTTCTTGGTAGTATATCTACCTCCATTACATCCTTCATCAGGGTTGCAGAAGCCCAGCACGTATCTATTCTTCACAATTCATATCTCTGTGAATAGAAAGTATAATCCCTTGCTATTGGATTTTTTGTTCTCCAAACGTCCACCAAGTTATATTCTTCTGCCATTTGTAACAAAATTTTTGGCAGTTGTGTTAAAAATCTTTTTGTTGGTTTTGAAAGTTTTTTGTTCATTTTTCTGTCAAATACTGCATTATAATCCCCCACCCAGCAGTATTCAGGATAATCATAGTATCGTCGTCGTCCTTCTGTGCAGCCCCACATTGGGACTGCGCAGGCGCAGGCCAGCTGCGGAAAAGATTTTTCTAGCTTCCAGAGATGTGAAGGGGACGCTTGGATCCACCGCGCATGCGCGCCGGTGTTCCCGCCAATTTTGAATGTATATATATCCGAGCATCCCCGACATTCCCTCAGTTCCTTTTTCGCCGCCGTTTGAAAAGGTTCTTATTCTAGCGTTACTTGTTTCTCTCTGTGTCTCTTCGGAGTTTGTTCGTCGTGGATTATGCTGTATGATACTTTCCTGTGTTCCATCTTGTGGGAAATATCATTCCGAGATGTCTCAGACAGCTTTATTTAAGAAATGTCTGAAGTGCAGCACAAAGATGACCCACTCGGATGGCCATGAGCTCTGTCTCATCTGCCTGGGCGAGGGGCATATTGTGGAGCGTTGTGCGGTGTGTATGGCCTTTACCCCGAAAGTGAGAAGTGATCGAAAGGCCAGGCTCCGGGCTTTCCTGTGGGACACCAACCTTCTCCCGCCCAAGCCGTCAGGTTTATCAGGAGACAAGCCCCGCTCCGCCGCTCCATCGCCGGCACCGTCTCAGAAATCGCCGGAGCCGCTCCCCTCGGAACCGATGGGGCAACCCGTTCCGGAGGGCCGATCTGACTCCGGTTCCATGGATTGACCTTCTAGCCGGAAGGCTAAGAAGCGTTCCTCGTTGAAATCGTCTTTGAAGCCATCGTCAAAGACTTCGGCCACCGAGGCTTCTTCGGAGCCCCCATCTAAAAAGGCCAAGGCCAAGTCAAAAACCAAGGGTCGTGTCCCATCTCTGACCCCGACTGTGCGACCCGGTTCGCCATCCAGGCCGGTTCTGATTGATGACGACGTGGTGAGTCTCCATACCCCGTCGCCTCCTTGTACGCCTCCTCCGGCACTATCGGAGGACTATGTCCCATTCCCGCCACTCTCGGAGCCGTATCAGTCGTTTGAGCGTTCCCTGCCATCCGCTCCGGCGCCGTCTGAGGTCTCCGTTCCGATGCAGCCTACCCCATCGGTTCCGGCGCCATTCCACTGGCCTGCTCAGATACCTGCTCCTCTACCTCCTTGGCAACCTGCCCCTGGACTGGGGAACATGACCTCCTGGCAGGATTTTGTGGCTTGGTTTCAGCAATCCGTTCCCTTCCTGCAACATCCATCGGCTCCACTGTCTTCCGCTCCGGCTCAGTCAGCCATGCAACCTGCACCTGCTCCTGCGGCTAGAGTGCAATTGCATCCCTCGGTTCCTGGGCCTTGCCCATCGGCTCCGGCGGGACGTCCAGCTTCGGTTCCGACGCAGACCCCGGCGGAATTTTCTGACTCCGAGGATGAGGAAGGCCTAGCATCCCCGTCTGATTACTCCTCGGATGTGGCTTCTGACCCTTCCCTGGATGACACCGTAGGGGAGCTCCGTTCGTCGTCCCCAAATGACGACTACAGAATGTTTGCCGAGCAGATGGTCCGGATGGCCACGGCGCTGGAGATAGATGTTGCCTCCACAACCTCCAAGCCTAAAAGCAAGCTGCTGGAGGCGTTGTATTCGGGATCCCCCACCTCCGTGGCATTCCCTCCTGTGGAGGATTTTGTTGATAATGCTCTTGCGCTCTGGCAGACCCCGGCATCCCTGCCACTGACGGCAAAGAAGGTTGAAAGGTACTATTGTCTGAAGCAGGAGAACTGTCCATACCTTTTCACTCACCCTAAGCCCTCTTCCATCGTGGTGGAGGAAGGTCAGGCTTGGTTCCGATACGGTTCCTCTTCGGCTCCGGCAGACCGGGAGGGCAGGAAACTGGATGGCACGGGCAGGAAGCTTTACTCATCCACTTCCTTAGGATTCCGCATAGCAAATTTCCAAGCTATAATGGGGTCCTACAATTTGTTCTTGTGGAAAAGGCTGTCCTCTTATCTCTCCGACCTCCCAGAGGATCGTCACCACCTGGTCAAGGCCCTCCAGGCTGAGGCTATGAAGCTGTCGAAGCAGCAGATGACAGTGGGCAAGGACGCCGCCGACTCTGCAGCGCATGCAATGGTGACTTCGGTGGTCTTGCGTCGGCACGCCTGGCTCCGGTCCACGGCTCTGCCACCAGAGAAGAAGGTGAAGGTGGAGGATTTCCCGCTTGAGGGGCCCCAGCTCTTTTCAGAAAAGATGGATGAGTCCCTCTCGCTGATGAAGAAGAACCAGCAAACAGCCAAGTCCCTGGGAGTCGCTCCTTCGGCTCAGCCGTCGGGACCGAGGTATCGTTATGGTTGGTTCCGATCCTACCAGACCCCTTACCAGCCATACCAACAGCGTCAAGGACGGTTCTTCTCGAGCCAGTCATATGGCCACCGATCCTACCCGACCCAGCAGCGTCATTCTTCCAGGCGTTCCGGCCAGTCCAAGGGGAGGCAGCAGCCCCCCTCACCTAAACCCTCGACATCCGTGCAGAAGCCTTCTGTCTTCTGACTAGGCCTGGACGCTCCCCAGTTGGCCTCCAAGGACACTGTTGTTACTGCCCATTTCTTGGACAGGCTTTGGCCTTTTTTGCCCTGTTGGCAACTTGTTACCTCTGATGCTTGGGTCCTGTCTATTGTGGCCCGTGGTTACAAATAGTTGTTTTCTGATGCACCTCCTCTTTCGCCCCCTCCCCGTTGTTCTTCATGTTGGAATGTTGTTTTACATAATAATGTTATGGAGTTGGTGAACAAAGGTGCTGTTCGAGTGGCCAATGTCGCTACTTCCCCTTGGGGATTCTATTCAAGATACTTTCTCGTAGATAAGAAAGATGGAGGGTCTCGGCCCATTTTAGACCTTAGGGGCCTTAACAGCTATTTAAAGGTTGAGAAATTTCGGATGCTGACCCTAACAAGGGTCATAGAGCTCTTGGAAGCGGGCGTCTGGCTAGCTATTTTAGACTTGAAAGACGCTTACTTCCACATCTCCATCTTTGAGGGCCACAGAAGGTATCTGTGGTTTGTCTATGGGGATTCTGTATATGAATATACAGTATTGCCTTTTGGGCTGGCCTCGGCACCCAGGATTTTCACAAAGTGCATGGCCACTGTGGTGGTGTATCTGAGGTCCAAGGGATGCTTTATCTACCCCTACTTAGATGACTGGCTCCTGGTGGGACCCTCGGCTGACTCTCTCCGGGACCATGTTACGCTCACCTTGTCCGTACTAACTAGGTTGGGCTTAGTGGTGAATTGGGACAAGTCTGTCTTATCTCCGGGCACAGCCATTAGATTCGTAGGGGTCCATTTCGACTCGCCACGGGGAAGGGCCTACTTACCCCCGGATCGGTTGAAAAGGCCCATCCCTGACCCATCATTTCATGCACGACCGGTTCCAACCTGCCCTCTTGATTCAGACATTGCTAGGCCTTATGGCCTCCTCCACAGGGGTGGTCTTTTTCGCATGCCTGCGCATGAGGCCTCTGCAAAACTGGTTCATCCGGAGGTTCAACCCCCTCACTATGGGCCAGTATCAGAAGTTCTCCATCCCCAGGGTGATACAGCGGTCCTTGGCCTGGTGGACTGTCCCTGAGAACTTGTCCGAAGGTTGACCTTTTGGCCCCTTCTTGGCAGAGGTCACCGTCTTTACTGACGCCTCCAACTTGGGATGGGGGGGTCACTGTGGCCAGCTGTCGGCCCAAGGCTTCTGGTCCCTAACTGAAGCAAACATGCACATTAACCTCTTAGAACTTAGAGCGATCCATTACTCCCTTGCTTCTTTTGCAGATGTCATTCGGAACAAGAGGGTTCAGGTCCTGTCGGACAATACCACAGCCTGCTACTATCTCAACAAGCAGGGAGGAACGGTCTCGCTCAAGCTCTGCAGGGAAGCTGCGACTCTCTGGAAATGGGCCATTGTCAACAACGTCCTTCCCAGGGCCGTTCACATTGCCGGGGAGCTCAACACCGCAGCAGACACACTGAGCAGGGTGTTTTTGCCTCAGCACGAGTGGTCCCTCAACAGGGCTTACCTCCACCAAGTCTTCTGCACATGGGGTACTCCACTCATCGACCTCTTCGCCACGGCCCACAACAAGCAGGCTCCACTGTTCTGCTCCTGGGCCGGTGTTAGCCGTCGCTCGCTAGGGGACGCCTTTCAGATACCCTGGTCCCCAGGGCTCTTTTATGCCTTCCCACCCTTCCCGCTCATGCACAAGGTCCTCTCCAGGGTCAGGGCCTTCAACACCCATCCTGATTGCCCCTCGGTGGCCTCGCCAAGATTGGTTCCCTCTCTTACTCTCCCTTTCACAAGGACAATGCCTAGCACTGCCACCTGCCCCGGACCTATTGATCAGGGACGGGGTCAGGCACCACAATGTGGCGGTTCTGAACCTGGCTGCCTGGCTCCTGTGCGCTCCGGCATAGGCCTCTCCTCAAAGGTTCTTAAGGTTATTTTGAATGCCCGGAAACTATCAACTCGGCTATCCTACCAGAGGAAGTGGTCACGATTTTCCGGGTGGTTGACCCCCAAGGGGATTTCTCCCTTTGATTGTCCCTTACCTATCATTCTGGACTACCTCCTGGACTTGTGCTCGCAGGGTCTTGCCTTCTCGAGCATTAAGGTACACATGGCTGCGATCTCTGCTTTCCATGAACAGATTGATGGGAAGACCGTTTTTACACACTGGCTTTCCGAGCAGTTCCTGAAGGGCCTATTCAAGACCTTCCCTCCTAGGGCCCCTCCGATTCCTCAGTGGAGTCTGTCCCTGGTACTCTCCCAACTGATGCTCCGGCCCTTTGAGCCCCTATCCACCTGTCCCTTGCCTTTACTCACACAAAAGGTAGCCTTTCTGGTGGCGGTCACGTCATCTAGACGGGTAGGGGAGCTGTCTGCTTTGAGGTGTGACCCTCTTTTCCTGCAGTTTTTCCCTGGTACGGTCATGCTCCACACTAGCATGGAATTTCTGCCCAAGGTGGTCTCCAAATTTCACCTACAGCAAAAGGTGGTCCTCCCTTCCTTTTTTCCGACACCCTCGTCCCCAGGGGAACGAACGCTACACACTTTGGATGTGAAACGTGCTTTATTGTTTTATTTACATCGCACCAAATGTTTTCGGAAATCTCCTGCTCTGTTTTTGTGTTACTCCGGCCCTCGCAAGGGCTTGCCTGCTTCTGCCCAATCCATCTCTCGTTGGATTGTGTCTACAGTTAAACTTTGTTATCAGCAAGCTGGAGTCCAGTGTCCTTTGTTGCTTACCGCTCATTCCACTCGAGCGCAAGCTGCTTCTGCTGCCTTCCTGCAAGGAGTGCCGCTCCGGGACGTCTGTCAAGCCGCAACGTGGTCCACTGCAGACACTTTCATCAAACATTATTCTGTGGATGTGAATGCACGGTGTGAATCAGCTGTTGGCACGGCTGTCCTGCATTCTTTGTTCAAGTAGACACTCACACCCGCCCCCATTGGTGAGATGCTAGTTATTCTCCCAATGTGGGGCTGCACAGAAGGACGACGACAATAAACAGGGTTTCTCACCTGTAACTGTTGATCGTCGAGTCT
Organism: Eublepharis macularius; assembly: GCF_028583425.1. Taxonomy (NCBI): domain Eukaryota; kingdom Metazoa; phylum Chordata; class Lepidosauria; order Squamata; family Eublepharidae; genus Eublepharis; species Eublepharis macularius. The sequence goes on from NC_072790.1 coordinate 193,668,833, forward strand.
CTTCTGTGCAGACACACATTCCCTCCCACCTACCCCGCTGTGAGTGCTTGGTTGACTAAGTTGGTTCTCCGGCGGCTCAGGTGAACTGAGGGAATGGCGGGGACGCTCGGATATATATACATTCAAAATTGGCGGGAACACCGGCGCGCATGCACGGTGGATCCGAGCGTCCCCTTCACATCTCTGGAAGGTAGAAAAATCTTTTCCGCGGCTGGCCTGCGCTTGCGCAGTCCCAATGTGTGCCTGCACAGAAGAGACTCGACAATCAACAGTTACAGGTGAGAAACCCTGTTTTTCTTATTATTTGCTGTGTTGTTCTGAAGAAGCCTTCTTGATGGTCTTCTGATGCATATACTAATTTTGAATCATATTCTTCCTTGATACATGTTACTAGACCTCTCTTTTTCTTACTTTGATCCGAAGCTACAAAAGTTTTCCCCAGTCTTTTGCATTCCAACAGTCTCTGGTCACTCTTTTTAATATGTCTCGTGCAAACAAATTATGTCTACTTTTAACTTCTTAAGTTGTGCATATATTCTCTTCCTTTTTTGCGGTGAATTTAATCCATTAATGTTTATAGAGAGGATCTTCATTTGCTTCTTATCCATTTACCAATTCTGATTTATTACCATTTTTTTCTTCTGTCCTCTTGTTTTCAGTGGAGATAATTTAATTCCTTCCTCTGATTCCGATTCTGATTCTCTTGAAGTTTCTTGTGAAATCTCTTCTTCTCCTAAATTCTTTGTTTTTTCCTTCTCCTTTCTTTTTAAGATTTCTTCCTTGTCTGTCTAAAAAGTCTCTTGCTTTGTGTATGGAATCAATTTTGAATCTCTGGCTATTATATGTAAAAAGGAGACCCTCTGGGGTAAGCTATCTGTAGTTGATTTCATTTTGTCTCAATACTGAGAAGAGAAAGTAGTATTCTCTTCTTTTTTGCCTCATACTCCATGATACTTCCTTAAGTATCTTTACTTCATTTCCTTTTTTATTTAAAGTTTTATCTCTCATTTCCTTCAATATTATTTCTCTCATCCTTCTCTTTGTAAATTTCACATGCACCTCTCTTGGTAGCTTGTTTTCCCTTGTAAAGCTTGAGTTCATTCTATAAGCAATGTCCAGTTCTTTTTGAAATTCGTTTTCCATTTTCAAAATAGGGGCAATCGCCTCAGTCATTATGTCATTCAATATTTCCTCCTTATTCTCTGGTATAGTCTGAAACCTCAGCATGCAAGCTGCTCTTTCCATTTCCATTTTCCTTATAGCTTCTTCTGAAGCTCTCTGTCTATTTTCTACCTCTTCCACTTTTTGATTTACTATGTCCACTCTTTCATCTGCTTTAGCAATTAATTGTGTCAAATTGGTTATTTCCTGCTTATTTTCTTTCAGTTGTTCCTGAAATTCATCCATTTTTCCCTTTAATTCATTCATTTGTTCTGTGACTTAACTACAGTGATCCAGGCAACGGTCATCTCTAGGTTAGATTACCTTAACTCGCTCTACGCGGTCCTACCCTTGTGCCTGACCCGAAGATTACAGCTGGTACAAAATGCAGTGGCGTGCATCATTATGAAAGCACCAAATAGGGCGCATATTACACCAATATTGCACGAGCTGCATTGGTTGCCAGTGGAGTATCGGATCAGGTTCAAGGTCTTGGTATTGACCTATAAGGCCCTGTGCAGACTGGAGCCAGCATACCTGAGGGACTGTCTCTCCCCGTATATTCCCCAGAGGACCCTCTGATCAGGAGAAAAGAAATTGTTATCAGTCCCTGGCTCCAAGGAGGCCCGCCTGGCCTCAACTAGAGCAAGAGCTTTCTCAGTCCTAGCTCCTACCTGGTGGAACACTCTATCTACCGAGACCAGGGCCCGGCAGGATCTACTATCTTTCCGCCAGGCCTGTAAGACAGAGTTGTTCCACCAGGCTTATGGCTGAGGCTGGGCCTCCACTGGCTGGAGGATACAACATCTACTCCCCTCCCTATGAGAGCTGCCCACCACTGTTCTTAAGCTGCTGCTATGCTCAACTGCACTGTCGCACTTTTTGTAATCAACGGTATTGCCGCCATCAAGAAAAGAGTGCTACTATTTTTAAAATCTTTGTATAATGTTTTAAAATGTTTTATATGCAATGTTTTAAATGTTTTAATGTTGTTATCCGCCCTGAGCCTGCTTGCGGGGAGGGCAGAATATAAATACGATAAAATAAAATAAATAAATAACTGCGTAATGCTGTTTTGCACCTATGCTGTGCTTGATGTAAACATCTGTTGTAAACTTTGCGAAGCTCTTTTATAGCTTCCTGTATCAACATCATGCCTATAGATTTTGATTGCCCGGGAGAAGGATTTGGCTTTGTAGTTTTACTCATTTTTTAAAAAAATCTCCTACTCATATATGTTATTGCAGTTAATCCTTTAAATTTGCACTACACGACTATTATACCCTCCTTCTTATTTTATCTTTTCTTATTAAATTACCTTGTCAAAACCTTCTATCACCCTTGAGCTATAATTGTATCACTGAACAGTACTCACCTCACATTATCACACACATAGGGAGAGGTTTCTAAGAACAAAATTTACACTATATGGAGTTTATAGGACCAACTGTCTTCTTGTTTAACACAGTTTAACATAAATAGACTGGATTGATTTCCCAGTCTTCTTCCTTCCCTTTCTTCCCACCCTTTCCCCCTCCCTCCAAAGGAAGAGGGACGTCCAGCCCATTCTTCCCTCTTTAGTCCAGTTAGCCATTTGTCTTTAAGTAATCACTCCAAGGAGAGAAGAGATTTCCCCAAGCTCCCTCTCCGGTCTGCTTCGTGTGTTCAACCTCTCCACAGTCTTTCACTTTCAGCTTTCAGCTAATTCGTCCCTGTGTTTTTACACCATAAGTATTTTCTTCCGTTCCCCTTCTTTACTTATGTCCTTAATGTATTTTCTAACTTTATGAACTTTATTTTATTTACTCGCTCAGCAAGTATTTTCCATCTTTGTAGTTTTATAATTCCAAACCAGTTATTGCCTTCCCCTTTGCAAGTTGCTCTTAGACTTGGAAGCTCCCAGTAGAAGTTATTTCTTCGGGGGGGGGGAATCCAGCCCCACCGTCCCTCTCCCTAATCCTACTCCTTTCCAAGGGACCGGGTCTTTATCTCCTTTCTCTTGTCAGCCACTATTCTCTTTATTTCATCAGACAATTTTAGTCACATCATCCTGTCTTGTTTGTAAAGGTATTTCTGTTTGTATTCTGTCTGTCCCAGCGTTTGCAGCTTGTTGCCTGAAAATGGCGTCCTCCGTGATCTGTGCTGTGAGGCAAAACTCCCAGGGTTTCAACTCCAACTCCTGGAGTGAGTCCCCAGCTAAGCCCCTTGCTTCAGAGACCCCTCTCTGTGGGGCCTCCCTCGAACTTGGGAGTTCCCAAGCCCCCAGACCACAGGGTTCAACTCTTCTGTCAGAGACAAGTCCCTCAGAGCAGTCGACTTCGCCACACCATAACCGGATGCCCTCCTAACATTCAACTTTCAATGGTCAGGCCTAAGATCCAACTTTCCCATTTGTCTGTGGTGTTATTTTCAATCTACTTTCTCCTGTGTTGTTTCTAAAATTGCTTAGTGTTCTGCTTAGAACTGATATGCCACTTAAGATATCAGTAGGTACTCCTACTGAATATATCAGCAGGAATTTTATGCTCTAACTCCCTTGGTCATACAAAGTAAACCATCACCTAAACAAATCTGGAATGCATTGTGAATGGCAGCTATAGAACATCAGGAGCCTCATTCTGAATCTGAAGAGAAAGGTTTGCCTTGGGAATAAATGTCTTCAGAAGAAGACTGTATAACCAATGTCTGAGAAGTTGCCTTGTCATCGCTGCTTCCTAATTAAATCATCTGTAGTTTGATCTTTAGAAAATGCATAATTGCTGGGGAAAGTAATATCTCACACTTCTGCAGGTGATTGACAGTGCAATCCTAAGCAGACTTACTTCCTTATAAATCATTGAAGTTAGAACGGTATGACTCTGCTTGGGATTACTCTGTGAAACATCTACTTAGACAGATGTAATTAGGCAGCAGGAGAATCAAATAAATCTGTGCATTAGCTAGAGGGCAGTTAATTACTTTTGCAACCTGCAGTTATCTCAGGAATTGCAACTTTTATCTTTATATTTAACCATCCGCTTCAAAACAAAAATAAAGCAAATTCCTAACTAGAAAGAAGGCATAATGACGGTTCACCAAGTTGTCGTTCGATGGTGGGAGGCACAGATGATTTTTATAGCTCACTAATTATGTTGCAAAGCTAATCTACACAGTCTTCCTTTTCTCCAGTTCAATTATAACAGCATAGTGGCTGTGGCTAATTGATGAGTGGGCATACTGTAGCAATGATTGATGACATTTTTAAATTAAAGGAATATTTTCCTCTTTTCTATAACGATAGGCATTTGGTGCAACAGAAGAAGCAGGCTTTTATATTGCTTCTCCATCAGATTTTATCACTGGCTACTTTATCTCTCAGGACCAACAGATGGCCTCTGGGAGAAGAACTACATGGTCAGCAGCGCATGCAAGATTCCCTGTGTTTGCTGCTGGTATTCAAAGGTGCAATTGGAAAGGACATTTGCAGGGAAGAAGGGGTGCATTCAGTTGGCACGTTTATTAGTTTCTCCCAAATGCGTTTTTGGTCTATAACCTCTTCCCTAGCTGGGAAACTCGTTTGCATTTACAGCAAAACACAGTTTTTAGAATCTTCTGTTGGTAAGGTGTTATCTTTTATCTGGCTAACTTCTGCTAGTATCAAGAGCACAACAGCATAAAAAGGCGCAGATTTCAGGTTTGACCAAGGGATGAGCCATCCAATGGGCTTAGCTATCAAATATATAATGGGATGTGACCCTTTCCCTCCAGATCCAGAAATGGCAATTGCTTGTCTTGCCATTATATCCAGGTAAAGAATGAAAGAACCAGCAAGACATAGGTTACTAAAAGTGCATCTGCACAGCTTCCAAGAACTAGCAAAACATATGGTCTCTACCCTGTGGAATGGCCTGCCTGAAGGGGTCAGGAGACCCCTTAGCTTTCTGCAAATGATGCAAAGCTGAATTATTCAAAAAGGATTTTGTATTGTAGGGAGGGGCTCTGAGATACTTCGCTAATGAGTTAAGGACCATAGACTTCACCACTATGTTGCTTTACGTACTACGTGTCTTAAATATGTGCTCCTATGAGCTACTTGTGCTTCATGTGGTATAATGTCAGCCCTAGAATTGCTTATGTTCTGTTTCAACATTTCTTCAGCTCTCTATTGGATTATTACTACTGCTATGTCTTTGTAAAATTGTGTTTATTTATCCTGTGGCATTGTTTATGGAAATGTCCTTGAAATTGACTGTATTAACCTCACACTGTGTAATCCGCCTTGAGTCTCAGTGAGAAAGGTTGACTATAAATGACATAAAATAAAATAAATGGTCACCCATAATGTGTTCCAAGTTAGTGACCACAACAATAGGCCTGCTTTTCCTACCAAAATTTAAAAACAGCTTACATATAGTTCCCAGGAATCCTCCCATCCAAGCAGCTTGCAAAATCAAATCTGCTACTTGTCTGCCATAGCAGAAAGGTATAATTTATCTTCAGACTATTCCCTGGGCTTAGTTGATGCATGCAGTGGTACAGTTGAATTTTCTTTTTCTTGTGATGCCAGTGTATCAGAAACCCACAGTAATTCCAGTACAATGCTTACCGACACATACTCTTCTGGTTCACACTGCATTGTGCAAAGGATATGCTACTATGCGAGTTTGATATAATGATTGGAAGTTGTGACAGTTTTGAAAGTCTATAAAGGGGAAAGCAGAATGCCACCTTATTGTTCATACCAATGAGTGGGAAATGAAGTGGGAAGGGAGTTATCACACTGTGTATTTATGAACCTATTTGCAGCCTGTCAGCATCATAAGGAGTATCTGGACTTTCCCCAAAGTGGGGAATTAATTGTGGGGTTTTGGGCAGTGTTTAATTTCTAAAAAAGAAAGCCTGCCTGGGAAGCATGCCATCTCACCTGGAAAGCCCAGTTTCCTAATGCTTCTTGGCCTTTTGGCTAAGATCAAGTGTAATGCTGATATTTGGAAATAGCCCATAGTAAATAGGACGGAGTGGGGAAGCAAGCTATATATTTTTTCTTTTTCTTTATTTAATATATTCCAGGACTCAGCCTTGAAAACAGATTCTCAGCCATGGCACAGATTAAGACCCAATGGTCTGTCTGCATGTATAATTTTTAAGCCAAGAGACTCTGACACTTGTGCCTGCTTGAAAATCCAGCCCTGTAGCCTAGAAGAGGCTTCCTAACAGGAAAAGAAGCTCTATATATTTATATAACATCCTTTTCCATACTGTAGCTTATTTATTTATTTACAAAAATTTACACACTGCCATTCTGCCCTCATCAGGGCCAGCAAGGTGGTTAACATTAAAAACATGTGCAATAAAAACACATCTTCTGTAATATAAATTTTATTAGGTTTTTCAAAGATAAAAAGAAAAGAACTTTTTAGTATCAGATTCGTGTACAAGATAGTCATTATATGATCAATATTTCAGAAAATTTGCAATACAGACATCAATCCGTAGAGAAGGAAACTGAATAACCGAGCATCCCCTCCTTCTTTCTCCCTTTGTACAGTACACAGTCCATTTAGATCTCTCCAAGGACTTTTTAATTTCCTTGCTTTTTTACCCACCTATTCAGTTTCCTTTCTCATTTCTTACAGTTATTTATATTTTAAGTGAACATCTTCTTAAGGCACATTTCGATCCTTTAGTTATTAAGCCTAGGGTACTAAGCCCTTAGTCATTCCAGAGGCAGAGCAGAGAAAAGAAAAAAAAAACAGAAAAAAGAAGTGAACATCCACATCATTACATTCTATTGTTAGTCCCATTATTTATAGATGTCATTAACTAAATATTTTCTTAAAGAAGTATACAATGAGATTTTTATAACAGCCTACCCTCGATCTTTCATATATCAGATCTCAAGCCATCTAAGATTTAGTACTTGTGTTTTCATTGTGAAAAGGCAGAAGAAAAACAAAACAAATGTATAGGCAGACTTAGCTTAACCAATAGTTTAGGTTTGAAAATTTAACACATTTATAAGGTTCCCTCTACCTCCCTAGTGTTTCCCCGGTTAGACCTAGAGGCTATCTTATCTCAAGATCATTCTTATACTTTTATTTAAAGAAATAAAAAGAATTCCAATAAGGAACGTAAGAAGTAAGAGGGGAAATAAGAGACACCCAAGACCCGTTTACCGGGTCATACTTTAAGTTTCATTTTTGTTCCTCTTCTCTCTCCCTCTAGAATAGTATTATAGCTCCTTCTTTCCTATTATAGCTCCTTTTATTTAAAGGAAAGAAAAGAGCTCCAACAAAAGGAAAATAAAAGAAAAATAAGGAGAGTAGAAGACTCTAAGAACCCATTTGCCACACTCCCTCTAATCCAGTAGCTGTCTCGAGCACATGTTTATATTCATACTGTTTATATAGTTATATGGTTATATATTTGTGTTTTTTTTTTACTATTGCATATTGTTAAAAAATTCAAAAAAATTTTTTTAAAAAAAAGCAAAACATAAACAGTGTCTAACATGTTAAAAAGAAAAAAAATATAGGGTTATATTAGGTCTATGTTGAACTTCAAAAAGCAAAAAGGGGCATATGAGCCTAGTTTCTTTCCCGATTCTCTAGGTTTTTATATCAAAGCAATTTCAGTAGAATTCAGAACATATACAAATCGCAATATATCCCATATACCCTCCTTATTTGTTAAAGCCCCAGGATCATAATTTAAGTTCCATCTTCTTTCTTCTTCTTTCTCCCTCTAGAATAGTATTGGAACTCTTTCTTTCCAATGATCAACCATAAGTGACTCTTCTTGCCTTCTAAGCATTCCTGCAAGGTGTCGATGAACATATTGTTATGTCTCTGATTGTCTTTGTTCATCTTGTGTGATGTGTTTCTTAATTGAAGTACGTTGTATGCTTTTTGCTTTGTACAGAGGCAATACACTAGATCTCTTCCTCACAGCTTCCTTTCCACGCTCCTCCCCCTTCTTCTCCACCTTTCGTACTTTCACAGAAAAAGACTGGTTTTCTACTCCATTTTGTTGGGAGTATTTTAGACCATTCCACTCCAGTTTTCTTTCAAATAAATCTGTCCCATCAAAGTTTTCTTCTGACTTGGCATCTAACACGGTGCCCTTGTCTGTTTTCAATCCAAGTGTCTCATCTGCTTTTCTTAATACATCATTCATCAGCTTAGAGATTTGCTGCAGCTTTAAAAATATCTCTTCAGAGAGCGCCATTTTATCCACTCACTTTCAGATGTTCAATCAAAGATCTCTTAAAACTGGTAAAAAGTTCCTTCGTTCTTGCTGCTTATAGTTCTGAAGTTTTTTGCTCCCCAGCTCTCCCCCAGGAAACCTCTCCTTGCAATCACTCTTCAGTGACAGTCTCCTGGTTTGTAAAGCAGCCACCTCTCCGGGGGATAATAACCCCCCCCCCTCATCGAGCTGGATAGCCCTCATAAAGCCATAAACAATTCTCTTACTTGGAGAGATGTCAGGTAGAATCACTCTTTTTCGGTCTTTCAGTTGTCTTTACTTCTATCTTGTCAAGAATCTGCTTTGTTTTAGCTTGTTTAGAATCTTGGAGTTCGTAGCTTGTGAACCATATTAGGCTTCTTCCTCGGTCCTTGCCTTCGAACCAGTGTGAGGGCTCCAACAGGCAGTTGCCAGTCCCTGTGAGCCCCTCCACCTTGCTCTGGCCTGCCCCCCTCTCTGTGGGGGGGTCTTGGGGGCCCGAATCCTCGAGTCCCAAGGAGTCAGGAAGATCACGGCACTGAGCTCGTAAACTCAGCTGCCGTGACACCGCCACACCATTCTGGAAGTCAAAAACACATCTTAATCACCATTAAAACCAAAAAAACCCATCACTAAAACAATTAAAGCCAAACTAAATACACATTTAAAAAACAAAAACAATTAAAACAGGTCAGGAAGGATCCTGTTCCTTCAAGGGGAATGCAGCACCATCCAGAACTGGTGACACCTTAAAAGTCCCAGGTCAGATCTTCTGCTCATCAGTAGGGCTTCTATTTTGTCAGGATTCAGTTTATGTACTCCAAAACTGCCTCATGGCACCAGTCTAGGATTTCTGCAGCACTCCTGGGATTGGCTGGATGTGTGAGATAGAGCTGAGTGTCATCTTAATATTAATGACAAAACAGCTCAAATCTCCAAATCTCCAACTTCACCCAGCAGTTTCATGTAGGAGTTGAAAAGCATAGAGGACAAGATGGAGCCTTGCATGAACCCCACAGGCAGAGGCCAAGTGGCTGAGCAGCAGTCCCTCAGCACTGAAAAATGATGCCTCCCAGACACAACTTGGAAAGGTGGTCTAGAAAGATACCATTTTGGATGATATTGAAAACTGATGAGAGGACCAGGAGAATCAACAGAGAATCAACTCCTGGTGACCATCTCCCAGATCCAAACAAGAGCTGAGGATCTTGAGTCATTTATTATAATAAAACAATTGGTTATAAAGCCATTAATAATAAGTAGAGATTGGATACCCACCTTCCTGAGCAAGCCACTTCCTACCATTACTTAGAGACATTGTGTGGATCCAGCTGTAGATTCCCACGGATAGATTTTTGCTGAATCCTTCCTTTATCCTTCAGGCTGTTTCAGTCTCTCAAGCACAGTATTTGGGGGGTGGGGGCAAGGGCGCTTTGGGCTCTAGCAAGATGGGTCAGGTTAGAAAGGCCCATCCTGCTGACGGAAATCTCTTCCACTAGATCTAGCCTTTTTTTGTGGCTCTGTGATTAATTACACATTTTTATATAGTAGAGACATCTAGGTAATTATAGAACATCCAGTGCCAATTGTTTCCAACATGAAGTTTTGAGCATAATATTGAGGGTGCATAATTAATACCTTCAGCTTTTCTCAAAGCAGAAAGTATTATGCTTTAGCAATTATGACAGTTCAGCCCTGTCTTTAGGTTAAACTGATGACTAGGCTAGGTTAGACTTTTGAGTCCTGGGACAGATACAAATTAATGGGTCATACTCTTGACTCTTGGCTGCAGAAGTCAGCAGTGATGATTCAACAGGCACATTTTTCTGCAAATGATTTTTAGGAACCAGGAGTCAGAATGCCAAGACTGAATTTAAAAACAGGTTTAAAGATATTTTTATGCAATGACATTTATCATTTCTGACTTGAGCCAAGATTACTCCTAGTACTCTGCATTCAAAGATCAGCATAGATTGGAGGGTTTTCAATATCTATAGAACAATTTCTCCAGAGAAAAGCATTCTCATTGTACAGATTTCAATTAATCCCATCTGTTGTTTTAGAGTTCAAAAAACACTGTGATCAGCAGGACTGTGTTTGAGGCTCTGGTGATGTCAGAGATTTGGCCCAACGTTTATCTGCTGCTGAGTGCCATCCTAAGCGGAGATACATACTATTCTAAAGTCTACTGACTTCAAGGGTGTAACTCTGCTTCAGTAGACTTAGGTATACCTCTGCTTAATTAGAATGACCAACATCCAGTTGGTGGCTGGAAATCTTCTGGAATTACAAGTGATCTCCAGGTGATGGAGATCAGTTCTCCTGCAAAAAATAGCTGCTTTGGAGAGTGAACTCTATGGTATTATACTGTGCTGTGGTCTCTTTGCTTCCCAATCCCCATCCTCTCCAGGCTCCACTGCCCAATCAGAAATTACCCATCCTAGAGCTGGCAACCCTATCTTAGAATTGGTGTGTAAGGGACTAAGGTAAGGTTGTCCCAAATTAAGAGAACACTGGTTTTAAGTTTGCAAAGAGAAAAATAGACATTTGATTTGCTAATAATGACTCAAAGTTCAAAACCTGGCTAATCCTGCACTGGCAATTTTTGAAACCAATTAAAAGTCTATGGATGAATATATCTTAATGGCCTCCTGATGTCTTGTGGACTAGGTTTTATATTTTGGTTTTTCATTTTGTCTTTACATAGCAAGTCTTACGACTGCTGGAGCTTAGGACCAAAGGCTAGAAAAATATCATTTTTAGAATCACAGGTCCCTAATACCAGGTGTCTGTGGGCTCACATAGTTCAATAAGGAAGGAAATACATCTTCTTCCTCTTTCATGTAGGGCTGCAAGTCCCCCATTGAGATCCCCTGCTCCCTGCCTCCCTGCCTCTCTGCCACCTCTCACCTGGCCAGCAGAGGGAAAGGCCCTGGGGAACGGACTAAGGAGGCAAGAAACCTCTTGGGCCAGCATGCAGTGGGTGCACCCTCTTGTAGACCAATGACATTACTTCCAGGAATAACATCATCATCACACTACACCAGGCGCGCACTTGCGCTTTGCACGTGTGAAGGATCTAAAAGGTTAGTGCTGGGTCCCCCATCCTCCCTCCAGGAGATTAAAGGGACCTGGTAACCCTACTTTCACATGTCCCTGGGCTAAGACTGACAGGGAGCCAAGCTCAAACCTGTTTTTAAAGAATTTCTATACACACACACACACACAGGATTGTGTCTTCTCTCTGGCTAAAAAAACTCACAGAAATTATTAGTGTCTACATTTTGTATCATAGATAAACTTAATAGGGACGTTAAAAATGAAACTGTTCAATCTTCTGCCTGCTGAAGCCTCAATATTAGCTACAATTATGATTACAGGGACTTCTTTGTTTTTGAACACATACCTGCCTTGTGTGTTGCTGCCAATCATACAGCATTTGGCCTCATTATAAAGAAAGGCTGACATCTATTACCATCCGGAGCCAAGGCTTTGGCACATGCCTGTGTTGTAGCAAAGGAGCAGCAGGTGTTTTGTTTGCAGTCCTCGCCACCTGTCTCCTTTTTACAGAGGTTTGAAAGCTGCCACTTGTTTCTGGTTCAGTGTCACAACAGGCACAGGAGCTGACCTTTTCCATTGTGAAATATTGTCATTAGGCTCGTTAGAAATCTTATCATTCCTCCTCTCTCTGCTGTTGATCATATGCTGCAAGTAGAATCTGCATTGCCATGGGATGGGAGGATGGAATGACAGACAGAGGGAACCCATTTTGGTGACATGAATTTGCTGTCCTGAAAGCAAATCCTCATTGCTCTCAAAGCACTACCTGTGAGCAACAGTATGTTCTGTCTTATGGGGTAATGTTACACTGATTAGGACTGGAGAGCAAACCAAGGTATGAAAACTCACAGGTGTTGCAGGAATTTAATTGAATTAATTCCTGGAATATTTATTTATTTTTTATTTATCTAAAATATTTATATGCTGCTTTCCACCCAAAATAGGGCTCCCAAAGCAGCAAACAACAATAAAGTTAAATATGAACATATAAACAAACCTGATCAACCATGAAAAAATTACACTAGTATGATCACTAGTTTTGGTTATAAAAATGCAAGGATGTCTAATCTACAATTTTTAGTTGTTAGCTATTTCTTACAGAAAAGACAAAAGCTGCAGTGATGGAGTTCATAGCTTGGTAACCTAGAGACTTGTTGAATTACTTGCCCTTTGCTACATCATCCCTGATCAGATTTAGGCAAGCAACTGAAGTTGCAGCCCAGTGCTGAGGGGTGGCGGAGGGAAGGGGAGATGGTGGCAAATTAGCCACACACACAGAACTGGAGGTAAAATAGGCCACAACTTTATTGAAAATTATAGCTCAAAGGAGCATGGGCAACACATAGGGATCGGATCCCAATCATCGACTGACCCACCTGCCAGTCGATGACCACCACCCCTCAGACCCCAGCTGAGGGAGGGAACCCAAGGAGTGGCAGTCTGCGGGATATCACATAGGTGTACACCTCTGTGTGAATTCCCCTGCCACCTGGGACTGAGTCTGCCCTGGCAACCCCCGGTGCAAGGCATGCCCCTCTGGGTCTCAGCCCAGGATTCCTTATGGGAATCTCCTTAATGGGGAGATAGAGCCAACAGGCCCTATCTCCCCCCCAAAGGGATCCGATTGCAATGTAAAATGCCAGGAAGTTGTGACAGAATACAATAAAAGGCAAACACCCTGATCAGAAAATAATAAAACCCAAAACATAGGGAGGGCTGGGTGGGCTTTTGCTGGCGGGCTCCGAACAATGGAGGCGGGGGCGGTGCCGGAATTTAAGCTCTGCTGCCAGACCTGAGGGAAAACCTCCCTCTTCAAGTATGGAGCCTGTACCCACCCCCTGTCCAGCTAGCCCCAATTGGGTTGGCTGGAACATTAAACTTATTGGCTGGTGGACCTCCCATGGGATCATGGGAGCAGGCCTGGCATGTCCATTGAGGCAGTGCCGGCAGCTGCCTCAAGTGCTGAACTCTGAAGAAAGTGCCATGCTGGCTCCCGACAACCAGCGTTCCCTATTCGCTCACGTAGGAATTCTCCTCTTTTGGCTCAGGGCATTTCTTCTGGAGCACAGTAGGGCAGCCCTGCTCAGCTGGTGCTTGAAGAGAGGAGGAAGACAATAGAAGGCAGTGCCTGCCTGTCTCTCCAGCCCTCCCACCAGACACAAGGGCAGTGAACTGCCCAAAGCGGAGCTTCGAGTTCAGCCCCATCAGCAGGGACATTTTTCTCTCTGCCCCTTTTTTCCTTCTCCTCTCTCTCTCAATTTAAGCCTTGGGTGAAACTTCTGGACTGGAACAAGCAAGAGACACTCTAGCTGGCTGGGGAGCAGCAAGCTCCCATCAGACCTTTTCTCCCCCTTTCTCCCTCTTTTCTTTCTTGCTCCCCCCCACCCCGCCATGTACTAAAAGGAATGACAGGAGGATTGCCAATTGGAAATAATAGGAGAGGCTTGAAGACCCATTGGAGATAATGGGAGCCAGGGATGCCAGTTTACTTGCCTGGGCTCCATTGAAATGCATCACAACACAAAAAAGTTGCAAAGAAAATACGGAATAGATTTCAGATCGAATACTCTGGTAGTGGAATGACAGCCTCCAGAGTTCAATGACGGTCCCTAGCTATAGAGTTTGTGCTCTGGGACCAGAAAGACAGGTTTCAGAGTGGAATGACAGTCATTGGAATAGGCTCAGTGCTCTGGGACTTGAAGGACAGCCCCCAGAGTGCAGTACCATGACAGTCCCTGGGAGTAGAAGAAGCATTCTGGGACTGGAATAACAACTCCCAGAGTGTAATGACAGCCCCTCAGAGCAGAATCTGTGCTCTGGGAAGGAATGACAGGTTACACAGTGGAATGACAGCCCCTGGTAGTGATAGAAGCATTCTTGGAGTGGAATTACAGGCACCACAATGAAATGACAGCCCCTGGGAGTAGCAGAAGTGTTCTTGGACTGTGCTCAGGGACTGGAATGTGCTCAGGAACTGGAATGACAGTTCGAAGAGTGGCACGTCTGTGCTCAGGGACTGGAATGACACCCCCTGTCATTCCACACCCACTGCCATTCCGGTCCCAGACCACTGATTCTTCTCCCAGGGACTGTCATTTCACTGGGGCCTGTGTTTATGGATCAAGGTAGGTAGCTGTGTTTGTCTGTAGCAGTAGAAAAAAGCAAGAGTCCAGTAGCACCTATAAAATTAGCAAAATTTGTGGTAGGGTATGAGCTTTCATGAGCCACAGCACACTTCTTCACTACTGGACTCTTGATCTTTTTTTGTGTTGTAATGCATTTCAATGGAGCCCATGCAAGTAAATTGGCATTACTGGCTCCCATTTTCTCCAATGGGCCTTCAAGCCTCTCCCATTATTTCCAATGGGCAATCCTGTCATTCCTTTTAGTACATCCCTTCCCCCCTCCCTGGCTGGCATCACCTTTCTTCAGGCTTTTTGGGGGGGAGGAGGCAGTTTTTGGTGGGAAAAGTGGCTGGTTGTGTGTGCACCACCTCAGAGGAGGGAGGAAGTGAGGTCACACACACACACACACACACACACACACACACACACACACAATTCCCTTTCAGTCCTTGTGTGACAGGTAGGAGCAAATCACTGTTGCTGGGTTTAAAGTTGTTGTTTTAAATTCTATTACTTTCCTTCCCCCTTCTCCCTTCCATTCTCCCTCTCCCTTCCTATTCTCCGATCTCAATGCTGCTCCGCCCTTCACTCCAGAAGAGCAGCGCCCTGCACTACATCCCCCTCTTTATGACCTCCTCTCTCTCATCCCCTAGTTTCTGTATATCACCCCACCTTCCCCCTCTCCCCCAATAGTTTATTTCAATATTTATACACCACGTGCTTAGCTGTCAGCATGGATGGTAGTTCCCGAAAGGGATCTCTGACGAAGGTGATCAAGCGGGCCCTGTCAGAGAAACCCTCCTTCTACTGCTAAGAGTCTCTGGGTTCAGAGAGAGGCGGGAAGAAAGAGAGAGGGAAACTTTTTTACACACACACACAAAAGGAGGTGTGCTCAAAACTTTAATGCAAGTCTCTGTTTCTGCTCACAAAATAGGTTTTTGGCTCACAACAAGAAAAACAAACGTTATTTATTCTCACACTTATTTTAAAAAAATAAAATTTTAAATTTAAATTAAATAAAAATTAAATTAAAAATGTAAAAAGTTTCAAATTTTGTGCTTTTCATTTTCCCCACATTCTTCTGTTTTTTTTAAATTGGTGAGTGGAGGGGGGGAGCAAAGTAGGTATCTCGCCTTAGGCACCAGAAACCCTGGCACCGGCCCTGCATGGGAGGCCCCCAACATGGCAGCTGTCATGTCTTGTCCCCACCACCGCCCCATGGGCCGCAAATGCGGCTGCCCAGGTAAGTCTGGGGCCACAACTTCTTGCAGGTATGTTTACAGTTTGAACCTAAAAAGATCGACACCCTTGAAAATCTATTGAAGTCAATGGACTTAGAAGGGTGTAACTCTGTTTAGGACTGCACTGTTAATTTTGTCCTGATTTCCATGAATTGTTGAGAAATGGTAGCCTTCTCAAGGTACTCATACTATAATTGTGACTTATAAATGCAGCTCATATTTGGTGATGTTCCATACTAGCTACCCATTGTGCTGTCCACTCTATCTGCTCCAAACTTCAGCTCCTGGCTCAGGATGTGTTTTTCCAGCTCACCATGATCATAGCCATTATGCTATGTGAATGGCAGGGTGCTTAAAGTGGGTAAACTACAACTAAAAGAGATTATTATTTATTTCAGGAAGGTGTTCTTTATAAGTAGATTAAAAGCTTTTAGACTTAAAAGTAACTGTTCTTAGTCTGATTATATGTTTCTGTCACTAACAGTTTATAGACACATACATCCAGAGAGACATTTGGGCTTGATGAAAGTTTAGAAAGTTTGGAGATGTTTCTTTTGGTTATGAGAAAATAACTGTTTTCCTGTTATCTAACTGAAGCATCACTTGAAAATATGGCAGACCCTCCTGACAAGAAAGGCTGGCTAAAGCCCTCTAGACAGGCAGAGACTGTATTAGGCATGGAAGATATCATGGCAAAGGGCATAGAGAAGGTTGGGAACAGATCACCTGAGAAGTCAAAAACACAAGCCTGATTTACTTGTGTCCACCCATTGTTTGCTGTCCTGTCCCTGATGACTCATAACTGAATGTGTAAATCACTTTCACACAAAAGTATTGTCTCATAAAAGGTTTAGACCAATATTTGATTTATCTTATACCACAGAAATGATTTTTCGTGTGGTAAAACTGTTTCTGTACTCTATCATGTCAGAGATTGTAGTTAAGGACAACATGAATGAATTCCCCAATGTAGAAGGAAGTTCTCTACAGACAGACCACCAAATGTCAGGGGAAAGGTTTTCTAGCCTAACCTCTTTAAAAAACATTCTAGTTTCTCCTTGTTTCCCCATACTGTTAAAACTCTGGGACATCCAGGGAAGCTGATGGGCAGTAAATTCAAGATGGACAAAATTAGGCATTTCTTCACACAATTAGCTTGTAGAACTCATTGCCACTAGCTTATGTAATTAGTGATGTTAATGGTTGATGGCAAAGCCACTCAAGGATTGAAGATTTAGCCTATTCTGAAGGAGGTTGTGCTCACAGTAAGGGGGCAGGTTTGTAACGTGGGGGTGCTGCTGGATCCTTGTCTATGTTTGGAGGCTCAGGTCTCCTCCATGGTATGTAGCACCTATTCTCAGATCTGGCTGATATATCAGCTGTAGCCATTCTCAAAAAGCATGATCTGGCCGTGGAGGTCCATGTTGTGAATTGTGATCACTTACAGATTAATAGTGCAATCCTAAGAAGAGTTACTCCAGTCTAAGCCTATTGAAATCAATGGGCTTAGACTGGAGTAACTCTGTTTAGGATTGTGCTCTAAATCACTGTAAAGTGCTGTAAGCTTCCTTTGATGATTTCCACATGGGAAGGGGCTTCCACATGTGGTTTCCCCACTGCTGATGTGGCTGCAGATAAATTGCAGTGGCAACAGGGCTTCGATATGTCAGGTTTCCTGGCAGTTTCCCTGCCCCAGTCTCCCAGAAGCTACCAACCCCTTCCCCAGGTCCTAGGGTTGCCAATCAGAGCCTTCCTTTCACTTCCAGGGAAAACCAGGAAGTTACATCAGTCCTCTCTAGAAACTGCCAAAAGCTCTGTGCTTTTACCATAGAGTTTCCAGCTGCTTCTAGAGAGGCATGCTATCACTTCTGGGATTCACTGGAAATCACATCACACCATCGCTGACAGCTGCCCACCTATGTAGCCCCCCCCCTCTTGTTTCCCACTGGATGCCATTGCCAGGACTGGCATTCCTACCTGAACCTCTGAGGCTTTTGTATTTTTTTTCTTTTTTAAAATCAGCAGTAGAATGTTATTATATCAATATACAGTTGTAACAATAGGTATAACAGCTTCTATGAATTCTCTGCTTTGTTTTTTTCAAAGTAAGTCTCTAGCCCTTTCTCTTGCAAAGAAAAGCCTTTCCCCTTGTCTCTGCAAGACAAGGGATTAGATTTTTACGTTTCTTTTTTAATGAAAACTGAGGATTCAGAGAACCTGTTACATGTATTGTTATGATGGTATAATGACTGTCTGGGGTCTGAGGCTTGGCACCCAGACTTACCAGGATGGGAGACAGATGGGAGACAGCTACTCAGCTGCCCAGACAGACACCAGGGCTCTGCCCATCCCAGCAACTGAGGGAGGGAATGAGGCACCCAAACCACAGCGAGCCAAATGGGGCAGGTGGAGGCCGGCCAGCCCCATCCTTCAGGGGGAGACTAGGAGCCCAGGCAAGGAGAGAGTGGGCAGCCAGGAGGGGGCACAACTAGGAGAAGAAGGCACAGGAGACAGGAACAGCCAGCCAGCAACCCCACTGGCAATAGAGGAAAGGCAGCACCGGGCCATGCCCTTACCAGCAGGCAGCCCTGAGGGGGGTATAGAGGACCAGGAGAGGCTGGGAGCAAAGCAACCCCAGGTGTGGCTGCCTAGGGCAGCCAGCAAAGCAACCCCAGGTTTGGCTGCCCAGGGCAGCTAGCAAAGCAACCCCGGGTATGGCTGCCTCGGGCTAGATTGTTGGGGGCGTGACTAGGAGGTGGAGCCGGGAAATGGTGAAGGGATATAAGGGAAGCACACACACAAGCAGGAGTGGAGAGTTAGGAGCAGAGAGAGGGGGAAGGAGGGAGAGAGTGTCAGTATAAGTGTGAGAGTGAGAGGAGGAGGAGGAGGATATTCAGTATGGAAGGGAGTTGGAGAGGAGGAAATAGGCAGGTAAGGCGGAGGAGTGGATGAGAGGGTGAGAGAGTGAGATATACCTTCCCTCTGGCCATTGTCCAGAAACCTGCACCAAGCCTACAAGAGGTCTTACAGAAGTCTTTGACAAGCGCTAAGGCATCTCGAGCAGCTGTGTCCCAACTGGGGCAGGGCAAGGCTACTTACATGTAGCCCATGTGCAGCACTAGAGCACCCAGCACAGCAATGGCCCAGACAGGGTGGGGTGGAGATGATGCCCAAGGACACTTAACAGGCAGCAGGCCAACAGGTGCAGCTATGCCCGGGCATGGACATGAGAATGACATTCTAGAGCCAATTTTTTTAAAGCAACCCCTGTGCCTGGAAAGTATGGAGTATGGCTGACATATATGGAGAATGGCTGTGTGGAAACAGCCTTTGAAAAGTATCTGGAAAATTCTATTGGTTCAAATTGTGGCAGCTAGGTTATTGTCATATAATAAATAAAATAGTATAAAGTGTACTATTGCTTATAGTATACCTTTCCTTAAGCAATTTATTATTCCCATTGTTTTCTAGCTGCCCTGAGCCCATCTGTGGGGAGGGCGGGGTATAAATCGAATTAAATAAATAAATAAATATAGGTAGGAAAATCTGAATTTTCCCTCCCACAAAAGCAGCCATCCAGTTTTTACTGTGATCTTTCCCAAAACTTAAGAGCAAAGCAGGTTTGAGAAAGAAGAATGAAAATCTGGAGAAATCCTGGGATGAGCACATATGTGCCACAATGCTGTGGGAAAGCAGGACAAAACCTGCTTTCCCAATAACATAACCTGTGTGGAAACAGCCTTTGAAAAGGATCTGGAAAATTCCATTGGTTCAAATTGTGGCAGCTAGGTTATTGTCATATAATAAATAAAATAGTATAAGGTGTAATATTGCTTATAGTATACCTTTCCTTAGGCAATTTATTATTCCCATTGTTTTCTAGTCTTATTGCATTGTTTCTTGGATGTCTTATGAGTACATTGTTTTTATTCTGTAATTCACCTTGAGTGTCAGTAGAAAGAGGGCTATAAATAAAGTAAATACATAAATTTTGTCAATAAATATTGTCAAGGGCTAGATAGAGGGATTATATTACATAATAAAAAGTCAACACTGGTTCCTCTG
The DNA here is from genome assembly GCF_028583425.1 of Eublepharis macularius. Taxonomy (NCBI): domain Eukaryota; kingdom Metazoa; phylum Chordata; class Lepidosauria; order Squamata; family Eublepharidae; genus Eublepharis; species Eublepharis macularius. The sequence continues at coordinate 193,688,688 of NC_072790.1, forward strand.
GGCACAATTAAAAGTTTAAAGCTGTGGACACGTTAGGGTCAGGTTACTTGAAAGATCACCTGCTCTTGTACTGTCCAGACAACCAGTTAAGATCCTCTGCCAAGCGATTGCTGACTGTGCAGAGGGGAAGCAGGTCATAACCAAAGAAGGGGCTTTTTAGGGGTGGCACTTTAATGTTGGCATGCCTTCCCCTCATAGTGGTGTCTACTGACCAAAACATTTCTTTTTACCAAGTCTTACTGAAATGTTCTGTCTTTTTAGATTTTGTTTTTATGGCCTGTTTCTAACCTGAGGACAGTTTCAGGAATACTATTTTATGCTTCTGCATCCTCTTTTTAGTGTGGAGCAACAAAAACAGGGAAATAACTCCCCCCCCCCCCACACACACACACCAATGCTGTTTCTGCACAGGAAAATGGCTTCAGGGAAAAGGCAGGAGGCTCTTTCTCTCCCTGTGACAGCATTCCAAGCTTATTTGGGATTTCCTATGTTTTTTTTTTAAAGCCATTCCCTGCAGCTGTTGCGCAGCTGAGGTGAATCCGAGTATGATCCAGGAAACCTGGATCCAACTTGTTAACAACCCAAATGTTTGGCCCGAAGTCCATAGTAATCAGTGGGCTTAGGATATAACTCTGTTTAGCATGGCAGAGTTTGGAGTGATCTAGAGGGAAATAATCCGTTTTTCTGAATGGTAGGCTGTATGTGTAGATGGCTTTATAACTTACAGACATCAAAGAACATGCATGTATATGTAAGTCAGTCTATGGAGAGAAAAAAAGAGGCAGTGTTTAAAAACAGAATGGTTATTATATGTACTTGGAAAAGAATGATATGGTCATAATTATGGGAAAGAGAGATTCTGGCGATATGGCAGGACTGGAACTGTAGGAAGGCGAGCCAGAAGGAGGTTCTAGCCTTCTCTAAATCTGAGTGGTTGAGTTATTTCAAAATTCTCTGTTTCTAATCCTGAAAAACCAAGAAGCTGCTTTACATAGAATAATGAGAACAGCTGTTCTGTCACTGAACTTCAATTTATCTGAAGCACTTCTTCTATCAGTGGGTCTTCAATGTTACAGTTGCAAGCACAAAACAATTTGATGACCTCACATATATTACTATTATATTGCATACCAATGGCTATTTGTGTTGGTTCTTGCACAGCTTATTATGCCAGCCGAGCTTTCTCTATCAGGAATCTTTGAAAAGGAATTAGTACGGAAATGGAGAATTGTAGAATGATTAAGCCACGGAGACAGAAATGAGCGGCCAAACAGTTTAAGAACGTCCAGTGTACGTTTCACAATAATATTAGATAATAGGAGTCAGAGGATGGTGGCTAAGAACGCAAATAGAATCCAGATTTACTAAAGATAAAACACAGGGATTCTACATGGAACGATGCCCTTTTGATAAGCTGCTGTTAGAAACAAATGGACAACTAATTAGAAAATTATATGCCTTCATGAAACAATTGAAGACAGAAGAGGAGGCACTAAAAGATCATATGGCAAAGTGGGAACAAAACCTGGGGCGTGGTATAGATTGGGAGCAATGGCTACAGATATGGAGAACAAATATCAAAATAACAAAATTAGCCACCTTCAAAGAAAACCTATATAAAATGTTTTATAGGTGGTATGTGACACCAGAAAAATTAGCAAAGATGTATCCCGAAGTACCCAGTAAGTGCTGGAAGTGTAAAGAGAAAATAGGCACCTTTTCCCATATATGGGGGCTATGTAAAAAAGCAAAGAAATATTGGAAAGGGATACATGAATTGCTGCAAGAGGTGCTAGAAATGAATATACCCTTCAATCTGGAAATGCTCCTACTAAATATAAGCCTGGAGGAGATAAATAGGGAAAATAGATATTTGATAATCTATATAATAACAGCAGCAAGAATAGTATATGCCAGACATTGGAAAAATACAGATATACCAACAAAAGAAGAATTGATAGAGAAAATCTTAGAGACGGCAGAACTGGACACACTGACAGAATTAATAAAAGAAAAAAACAAACATGATGGGAAACAAAAATGGATCTCGCCCTATAGAATGGGTTGAACCGAAATATAACATAGGGACATAACTGTATGTTAGCAAAACACAATTAAATGAATGAGGAAAGAAAAAAAATATTAAAGAAAGTAGGCTTACAGTGATAATAGGTTAGTGGAAAATAATATAATTATGATGGAATTTGTAGAGACGAAATTAAATGCATGGTATATATCATGTAACCAAAAAATGTAAGATTTTTGATTAACTCTGCTATCAGAATAAGCTGGAACTAAAAACTAATAAAAAAAATATAATAGGAGTCAGGTTCAATTCACTTTCCTCTAAGGGAAATGTAACTCTGGTAACAAGGCCAATTGATGTATTTTCATGGATATTGCTTGGGCACTTCTGGTTAGATGACTATGTTTTTGATGATAATTACTGGTACTGGCATTTAATTAAACCTGATCAACTACAATATTGAACAAAATGTATACTTTTACTGGGCTTGGCGTAGCTGAGCAAGCAGCTTATCCCATGTGAATCTCCTCATCCTCTTTCGTCATGTGGGGCATTGCTGGCCTTCTGGTGGGGTGGAACCTTCTTTCTCATGGTGTTCATGTTGTCTGTCTTCATTGAGAGGTTATGCTGTTTTAATAAAGGGGGGAAACAGATGGCAAATCGTGCAATTTTAATAAACTTCTGTTTAATGAAAAATCCCTATTTTGCACAGCAGCAAAAACTTTCTTTACAAAATCTAGTCTGTCCTAAAGTACCTAAGTGCAGATGTGTGGGTCCATTTTTTTGTAACCCTTTGCAAAAATCAAGCAAGTTATAAGTGTAACTAAATCAAACTATCCAGAAATGGATGATGGAAACAGCTTGGATAGGGGCTAATACAGATATTAGAGAACCAGTGTTATGTAGTGTAGTGGTTAGAGTGTCAGACTAGGATCTGGGAGATCCAGGTTTGAATCCCCACTCTTCCCTGAGTAATCTTGTGGCAGTTACCACTTTCAGCCTAAACGAGGAGGAGAACAATGTAAGCCGCTTTGGTTCCTTACTGGGGAGAAGTCGGGTATAAATACAATAAATAAATAAATATTTCTAAACATCCAGCTCCACATAGTGGGCCATAAAGGGAATATCTCCCTTTTCCTTCAAGGAGAGACAAGATGATGTTACACATTTTGTTATACATTTAAGCTTCATATATTATAACTGAGCTTTTGGTAGTCATTTTTTGTACAATTGATACATTATCCATTAATGCTGCCTTTCTATGGCTATCTCACTTACTCAGGCCTATCTTAACATTTTGAGGTCAAGGCAGTACTTTCCACAAATATTTATTAATTTTATTTTTTATCCCACATTTCCTCCAAGGAGCTTATACAAGTATGCATGGTTCTTTCCATCCAACATGCAACAATCTCATGAGTTGGGGTTACCCTTGTACAACTGATCCCAGGCCACCCTGGCTGAATAAGGATCTGAACCGAGGTCCCCCTGCTCAAAGTCCGACACTCTGGCTCTCTGGAGCAAAATCACTTCTGTGCTTGCCATGTGGAATGCGTCTATGCAGTTTCACGGGCAGGCCAGGTCAACAATTTTGAGTGCCCTGGGCAAGCGTGTCCATCAGGGAGGCAGCAAGGTCATGCCGACCCTCTCCTATTCCCCCCCCCCAATGCTGGAAGGTGAGAAAACACTGCCTACTCTCCTCACCTCTGTCTTCACAGTAGAGAAGTGGGGAGGGGCACTGCCTACCTTACATCACTCATACAATGGGGAAACGGGGGGGGGGAGGTGGGAAAATGCCACCCACCCTCCTCTCCCCTGGCAGCCAGCACATTAATCCCCATGCAGGGTGGGTAGTATGACTATTCCCCCATGTCTATATAATCAATGACTTTCACTGTTACCAAGTGGTGCAAGAAAGAGCAACGTTGCAGCAGTAAAATGAAAAAGAGCCCTTAATCGAATGTGGCCCTTTTCATACAATAAGCCAGATTTATCTAGCTCATGACAAATATTTCAGATGTGTGAGTTATTAATTTATGACATTCTAGACATTCAGGACCCCCCCCCCTCTTTTTTTTTGTCTGAGATACTTAGAATCATAGAATCATAGAGTTGGAAGGGGCCATACAGACCATCTAGTCCAACTCCCTGCCCAGTGCAGGATCAGCCTAAAGCATCTCTGACCAGTATTCATCCAGCCTCTTCTTGAAAACTGCCAGTGAGGGGGAGCTCACCACCTCCCTAGGCAGCTGATTCCACTTTTGAACTACTCTGACCGTAAAAATTTTTTCCCTAATATCCAGCCGGTACCTTTGTGCATGTAATTTAAGCCCATTGCTTCGCGTCCTACCCTCTGCTGCCAACTGGAACAGCTCCTTGCCCTCCTCCAAATGACAGCCTTTCAAATATTTAAAGAGAGCAATCATGTCCCCCCTCAACCTCCTCTTCTCCAAACTAAACATTCCCAAGGCCCTTAGCCTTTCCTCGTAGGGCTCAGTCTCCAGACCCCTGATCATTCTCGTTGCTCTCCTCTGCGCCCTCTCGATTTTGGCCACATCCTTTTTGAAGTGAGGCCTCCAGAACTGCACACAATACTCCAGGTGTGGCCTGACCAAGGCAGTATAGAGAGGGGCTATGACCTCCTGCAATTTTGATGCTATGGCCCCTTTGATACAACCCAAGATTGAATTAGCCTTTTTTGCCACCGCATCACACTGACTGCTCATATTTAGTTTACAGTCCACTCTTACCCCAAGATCCCTTTCACATATACTACTGCCCAGAAGTGTCTCCCCCATCCAGTATTTGTGCTTCCCATTTTTGTGGCCCACATGTAATACTGTGCACTTGTCTTTGTTGAATTGCATCCTATTCACAGCTGCCCACTTCTCCAGAGTATTCAGGTCTTTTTGAATTTTAATTCTATCTTCTTGGGTGTTTGCTACTCCTCCCAATTTGGTATCATCAGCAAATTTAATGAGCAGCCCTTCCACTCCTTCATCCAGATCATTGATAAAAATATTGAAAAGTACCGGTCCCAAAACCAAGCCCTGCGGCACCCCACTGGACACCTCCCTCCAATCTGATGAAATGCCGTTGACCACCACTCTTTGAGTATGGTCCTCTAACCAGTTCCCTATCCACCGAACTGTCCTATAGTCCACTCCACAGTCTTCCAGTTTGCCCATCAGAATGTCATGGGGGACCTTATCAAAAGCTTTACTGAAATCCAGATAAATCACGTCAACAGAGTTCCCCTGATCCAGTAAGCTGGTCACTCGATCACAGAAGGAAACCAGGTTGGTCTGGCAAGATCTGTTAGGAACAAAAGCATGCTGACTTCCCCAGATCACTGAGTGGTCCTTCAGATGCTTTCAGATTGATCCCTTTAAAATCTGTTCTAATATCTTCCCAGCAACAGAAGTCAGACTGACCGGCCTGTAGTTTCCCGGGTCATCCTTCTTCCCTTTCTTAAAGATTGGGATAACATTTGCTCTTCTCCAATCTTGTGGCACATCCCGAGTCCTCCAGGAGGCCTTGAAGATGATGGACAGGGGTTCTGCAAGTTCTCTGGAAAGTTCTTTCAGCACTCTTGGGTGCACCCCATCCGGCCCAGGGGATTTGTATTCATCCAATGCAGCCAGATGCCTCTCCACGACCTCTCTGTCAATGTCAATTAGCCACTCAGGTGTCCTGCCACATTTTCTACTATCTCTAGATGTGCCTGAGTTCTTCAGGGAGAAAACAGAGGCAAAAAAGTCATTAAGCCTGCCTGCTTTTTCTCTGTCCTGCATCAGAGTTTCTCCATCTACTCCCAACAGCGGTCCAATTGCCTCTTTTACCTTGTGTTTGCTTCTCACATATCTTTAGAAGTTTTTCTTATTGTAGCGAGCCCTCCTGGCAAGACCCAGCTCGTACTGAGCTTTGGCCTCTCTGATGGCTGATCTGCAGTACCTAGTAACCCTCATATACTCCTCTTTAGAGGTCTGTCCTTCTCTCCATTTCCTGAACATTTCCTTTTTCTCTCTTAGCTTATTCTGGAGCTCTCTGTACATCCACATCGGTTTCTTGGAGCCCTTACCATGTTTCTGTCTTGCTGGGATAGTGAGGGCTTGAGCTTGAAAAAGCTCGTGTTTGAGAAGGGCCCACCCTTCACTCGCTCCTTTCCCTTCGAGCACACTCCCCCACGGAATGACTCTAATCAGGCCTCTGAGTTCATCGAAGTTGGCCCTATGAAAATCTAACCTACGAGTATGGCTACAAACTTCCTTGGCTCCCCACAGCAACTGGAATTCAAGGAGGACATGGTCACTTCCCCCTAAGGTCCCCTAAAGTCCCCACCACCTTCATCTCATCTACCAATTCTTCCCTGTTGGTTAATTACTAGCTTTCTTTGAGGGATGCTTGGCTCACAGACAGTTCTGGTGGTGCAAGAAATGGTAGACGGAATGAAATTGCCACTGCAGTTAATATTGACAGAAAACACTGGGCAACAACAGTCCACATGGGACTGTCATTCTCATTGATGATGGATATTGCAAAAATGGTCCAGAGATGTGAAAGAAAGAAAGAAAGAAAGAAAGAAAGAAAGAAAGAAAGAAAGAAAGAAAGAAAGAAAGAAAGAAAGAAAGAAAGAAAGAAAGAAAGAAAGAAAGAAAGAAAGAAAGAAAGAAAGAAAGGAGGGAGGGAGGGAGGGAGGGAGGGAGGGAGGGAGGCAGAAAACCATCTTTGGAGGACACAAATTCTTTCCCTGCCATTAAAAATTTCTTTCAAATTATACTACTTCTTGACATTTCAGAGTTTCTTTGGAGCTCTTTTTATTTTTAATCTCTTTAACTCATTTAAGAGTGTAATATGGAAGCTTAATGTTTGCAATCAATTTTCAGGTTCCTAATTGCTTTCATTTATCCATGGTGAGGCCTTCAATATTTGCTTTCTTTACAGTGATCATTCATCACTGGCTACTCCATGGTTTTTAAGGCGCAGGCAAAATATTGTTAATTAAAAATAAAACTTGTGAAGGCAGTAGACTTGCTAAACTAGAAATGAGAGTTAAATTATAATAGGTGGAATTGGGAGGAAGGATACTGACTTCACATTGTTATCAGACCAGCAATGGCTCTGAAAACAGACTATCCTTGGCAGATAAGCCTTGCTTTGACTATATCATGTAAAAATGTTTATTGTAAAATCTCCTGTGAGTCTGCTCATGCATGAAGGAAGTCGCTAGAATGTTACAGATCATGCCAGCTCCAGTACAATTTTTTGGGTACAAGGCAGAGAGAGTAGGCCATGTGAGGAGAGAGTGGATGCTGGGGTTGGAGGAGTGAGATGGAATTAGGTAAAGATAGTCATAGCCCCACAAAGAGTGTTGTCTGAGAGTCTCTCTACACATTACTATGTACCTAGAGATGCTCAAGTGCAGGATTGTATGTCTAGTCCTCAATTCATGTGCAGGCTGTTCTTGCTTAATGCATGTGAATACCGCTTTTATGGGAGCTCCCTTTGTGTGACTGTACCTGCAAGTGATTCTGGAGGGCAAAACGCCAATTTCTAGGCTCCTTTGACTTGCCAATTTGCATTTCATTAACGTGTGAGAAAGTGTCAAGATCTGCATTTCAATGAATGGATGTGGGGAAAACTGGGATACTTTTAGCAGTTGAGAATAAACTGACATCAAACATGTGACATGGAGCAAATTGAAGTGTGACTGTGGATAGAGTGCATGGAAGGTTGGAAATGAGGTTCACTTGAGCATCTCTAGGTACTTAGTAATGTGTAGACAGACTCGGAAAGTGTCATCCCTGCAAAATTCTCCTTGCCTCTGCCTGCTGCCTCCACATGGAGGCATTGCTCCTTCTCTCCTCTCCTTTACTGCCTCCTCTTATCTTCTTGCAGGAGCTTAGGAAGCCCTATTGGGCTACTGCACTGTGTTTAAAGATATCTGAGGAAGTCAAAAGGGAAGAAGCAGCGCTGCATTAGCTACTCTGGTTCTGAGGCAGGGCAAAGGAGGAAGACATAGTGATGGGAGGCAAGATGGGGGAGTTGGCAGAGGCCACTGTCTCCCACAATCTGCCAACTAAACCTTCCACCTCACCGAGAATCAGTTCTGGATAAGAGGAAGAAGGAAAAATGTGATCTAAGAAATGGGAAATGAAAAGTTCGTGGTGTTCTGGCAGGGAAAGGGGCATTTAATCGTTTAAAGGGCCCTTTCCTGGTGCTTGCAACAGGCAGGACCCTTTAAACTATCAGCTGGCAGGCAAGGGAATCCTGCCAGCTGATAGTTTAAAGGGACCTGCCGCTTGCAAGGCAGGGCCCTTTAAATAGCCCAAACCTGAGCCCCCAGCCCCAGCCTCACCCCTCAGCCCCAGCCCCCCACTTACCTTCCCTTTGATGCTGGGGTGGTGGAGGCCTCCTTCGCTGCCCTGCAGGCCTGCGCAGCAGAGGAGAAGGCCAAAAACGCCCTTTTCACCCCTCAAATGGCTGCCATTTGAGGGGTGGAAAGGGCAGTTTTGGCCTTCGCTGCCCTGCGGCTGCCATTTGAGGGGCGAGAGGGCCCTTTTCTGCCTCCTCCGCTGCAGCGTGGGCCTACAGACCTGTGGAGGAGGCCTCCACCACCAACCCAGCATCAGGTGGAAGGTAAGTGGAGGGCTGGGGCTGGGGCTGGGGGGTTGGGGCTGGGGCTGGGGGTTGGGCCATTTAAAGGGCCCATTTAAACTAGCCCTTTAATAAACCCTGGTTCGCGAACCTCGAACCGGGCTGATTCGTGGGTTTTTTTGGTCCGTATTTAGGTTTGTGCCCATCTCTACTAATTACTGCCCGGCTACTTGCCAATAAAGCAAATATGATCTTGGATAAGACCACTTCTGTTCTGCCTTGAATTACCAAAATCTTGCTAGATTATGCCAGAGGGCCTCTTTTTGCCCAGCTGAATTCTTAATGCTACATCCATCTAATACTAGAAGACAGCAAGGTCGATTTTAAGTTGTCTGTGGAGATTACATCTTTGTCAGGATCCAGTACCAAACACAGCCAAGATCTGTGTGTGTACCTTTGAAAAAGGGGATAGGCTAAATATTGTGTACTCCAAGGACCAATAGTACACCTCTGATACCTTGTGTTGAGTTCCCTCAGACTTATTACATCAAAGGACCTTGAGGAAGATGAGGCTCAGGACTTCCTGTTATCATGAAAGCTATGTGGTTATACCAGCTTGGTATTGTTCTAGCAACAGGGCCTTTTAGGGGAATTGTTTTAATTTCAAATTTGATTACAAAAGCTCTGATTGTTCTTTCCATTGTTCTTTTTAGTTGTCCACCTGTATTTATGTCCTCGTTTTTTATGGTTTATATTACCTCAGGCATATATGTCAGGCATTCCTAGGCTAGTAGGTGTGGCAAATGTGTTGTAGTAGCAAAATAAAACCTCTTGGAGGTTAGAAATCAATAAGCAACTATAACAACAAAAATAGGAGGACACATCAAAGCACACAGCAGCTCCCAGCAACAGTTTCTACAGGATCTTTCTGAACTGGACTAAGTCATGTGGAGCAATCTAAATGCCAGCTGGGTGTCTTTCCTAGCTGGACAACCTAGCAATTTTTATGCTGTTTCCTTGCCAGCAAGGAATAAGATCAAGGACATCATGCCTTCTGTCAATATTTTTCATGATTATGCCTGATTTTAAAGATACATCATCTGTCAAAGGCTCTCCAAAGCCGACTGTTTTTGGCCTTTCTTCCAGTAACCCTTAACAATTTCTCCCCTTCTGACCAGCTACAGAAATCAGAGCACACTTTTGAGCCTGTCTCTGTGTCGCAGCTCGGTTATTATTGGAAGCTAGGAGAACCATGAATATTACTCTTGTTCTGCCATCACTCCATTGTCTATCTATCACTTACCAGGTATTCAAGGTATTGGCTATCACATACAAAGATTTTCATGGCTTTGGTCCATCATACCTACAGAACTGCTTCTCTCCCTATGTTCCACCACAGCAGCTTCACTCATCTGAACAGGGCCTTCTGCAGGTGTCATCTTGCACATGAGGAAAATCAACAGCTGCCCATACATGCTTGTTTCCTATGGTGGCCCCGCCTTATGGAACAGTCTACCTGAAGAGGCTCAGGAAGGCTTCCGCTTTCCTGGTGTTCTGCAAAATATGCAAAACTTAATTATTCAACAGGGATTTATACTCAGATAGGAGGAATGTATTGTAGGGAAGTAGACTCAAAGAGATGCATTAATAAAGGGATAGGGACTGTAGACTTTACTACTATGTACTGTCTGTTGCTGTAAGTATGATCCTACTGGGTAGTTTCTGTGTTGTTTAATATATCTGGCTTTGAAGTGCTTATGCACTGCTTCTGCATTTCTTCAACTCTAGTGAAGAAATGCTCTAGTCGGTGTGCTTCTGCTGTCTCTCAATACAGTAAGGCCTACTCTAGTTGGATATGATGGCTTAATAGGGTAGTTTCGGTTGACAGTATTCAGCCACTGTGATGTGATTTTGGGAATGACAGCCTTCTCTACTGGCCCATGCAGTTTACAGATGCTCTATTCACTTGTATCATCAGAAAAAAACTTGCACAAAAGCTTGATCGTTTAATCTGTTGCTTTGTTCTAGTGGATAACAAGCAATGTTTGCAAGCCTTGTGCTGACTTGGATGCTAACCCATAACCAATGAATACATGGTTTTCATTTGGGTAGTACAAAACCACAGGTATTTGTAGCATCCATGTTTCCATATTGTCTCTGTCCAATCTACTTTGAGGACATTCTGTCACAATTGTAGGAGATAGGGCCTTTGTAGTCTTGAATGAAAACACACTAAGCATCTTGAGCTATTTCTGTAATGGAGCTGGTGAAGTTAAGCCTTTCTCTTATTATTATTGTCAGATCCAAACTTTAGCTCTTGAGCCAAGACAGTAACTTGCACAGCAAGATGCCCTTCCTGTATTTGTCCTCCATCTCCCCTAAATTATTACCCGTAGCCCATTTACAAATTGCCTTATGCTGCTAAGGGTTGTAATTGCTTTCACAAATAATAATCAATTTGAGCAGAAAAGCGCTACATCCTTTTCTGTCTTATTATGCAATAACAGGGTTTGTGTGAATCATCAAAATGATAGTGTGACTGAGACATTACCTTTGCAGATGAGATCTCTGCCCTGGACAATGGAAATACAACAGCACCATCACTTTGTTTATTTATCTATCTATCTATCTATCTCATAAGCTGTCACACAGCACAGACATGTTAAGTCACAATGGAAAAGAAATTTGGACTGTAATTCTGTGAAAAGAGGCACATGTCAAACACATAAGTGCTATAAAAGGAAAGTGGATAAATTTTGTCTGCCATTATTTTCACTATGAACATCAAATAGTTTTAGAGAGCAGTCCTAAGCAGATCTATTCAGAAGTAAGCCCTATATTATTCAATTGGGCTTACTCTTTGCCATCTTAAGCAGGGCACAACTTTCTAAACCTTTGTTTGCTATTTGCTATTGAAATATTCTCAGACCTTGTTTACACATGCAGCAGAAAGAGATGGAACAGTTCTAACAGACTGTACCACTACAAACTGCAGGGCAAGTAATGACAAGTTGGAATGGTGTTATACAATAGAATATTTGCAAATAGATAAATCAGCATAGCAGTTGTAAAACTGAGCTAGAACCTTTTCACCAGCTTAAGCTAGCTTTCTGTTTGCAGGGAATGTTTGATGTGGATGTACATTCAAAATTAGATTCCACGTCTTGTAGTCTCAGGTGGTTCCATCTCAAAGAATCCATCCATCTCATTAAATCTGATTTTCCAGAAGTCTTCATTAGGCTGGATATGGGGAGAGGGAAAAAGATGTTTCAGGAGGGGCTCCTACAGTGAACCTTGTACCATCTTAAAAACTGAATTTGAAGAAAAGTGAATTTATAGTGTGGCCAGTTAGCAATGCAATTCAAATATTAATCCATTTTAAAGAGTGGTCTGGGAATCTGAAGAGAAGCACTGATGTTCTACGTAAGGTTATGCAGTGAAGTGTAGCCATGTAAATTATACCCTGTGCAAAATGCATTTTCTACTAAACATCAGTCCACCAACATTAATTTCCCAGACACAAAAAATATTGTGTGAGAAAGAGAGCATTTCTACTGAGAGCATTTCTGCTGAGAGGTGGAGGTTGAGCTATATTGATGTGACAAAGGCAAGCTTTTATGATGATGATTAATTTGTTACTAACACTGAGGTGACTATAGCCACAATTCATATGTTTGCCAGGGCAACATTATGCTTGCATGGTGTAGGATCAAGTCAGCAGCACCTCTCCTTTGTCCCATGCGTGCATGTGATCATGCCAAAGACAAGTTTGTGGAATCTCCCCACACATACACTCACTTATTTTTAAGGGGGAAGAATAATTTGGCCGTACCATCTGGTGGCGATAGCCTCAAAAGGAGGAAGGCAGAAAGGTGCGCCCTACATACGGGGCTGCACTGGGGGCAGAGTTTGCAGCCTTACTAGGCTTCTCTGCCCCCTGTTGCTTTCAGTCACGCCTCATGCTCAGCCCACCCACCTCACCCTATTGCAGTGTAGGATTAGCCAGTGTAGGATTAGCCAGGAATTTTTTCTCTCCTTGTCCCTGATTGGCACTTGGGATTTAAGTTTTTTCGCCTACCTTGCACTGTGAGATGTGGGAGATAATCAGCATGGTGGGTCTGAGGTAATTTCCCTGGGGGCAGGATTTAAGTCAGGGGGAAAATTTGAGCGAGCCGGTGAGCAACCTTGGCACCTCCCCATTGGTGGGGAATTGGGGTCTGTCAGGAGCGGCTGGCTGCTGTATGGCCCAGCTGCAAGGACAGATGCCCTGGGTGGGGAACCCCTGGGCAAGCCAGTCTCCCCCTGCTGCTTTACAGCCAGGTGGGGGAGCTTTACAGGGGTGAACCACTTTGCCTGGCCAGGCTGGGCCCCAGCCATTTGAGGGATGGCTTGCACCCGGGGCAGCGGGTGACTCGCCTAGACAGGTCAGGGTGGGGTCCAGGAGTGACCCCAGGGCCTGACCTGTACCGCTAGTTAGGCCCTTGCCGTAGTTGATGTTTGTGTGTTATAATTTAATAAAGCAACCTGTTTTAGATCCCAAATACTGTGTCTGCCTTTCATTCCAACTGAGGTGGCAAAGTAAACTGAGTTTCCACATTACTAATTGCAGGTTTAAAAGCAGTGTGTTGGGGAGGGGCTTTATAACCACCTCTCATGCATCTTTATGCATTTTAGTTGCACTCCCAGGCTCTTAGAAGTTATTGGACCAGGCCTACAGTTGAAGACACAAGTCTGATGGCACCACATGCCTTTTGAGCCCAAGTTAGAACCTCTCTCCCTATCCAAGTGTAATTAGACCAGTTCATTTTACCCTACTGAAGATGTGTTGTAACAATACAGTAATCCTACTCAGGATGAGAGAATAAGAAGGTTCAGCCACTTTGATGTATGAGCTTGCCTGAAGAGCCTCTGGGTCCAAGCTACCAACTGTGAGATTATAATGGGATGCCTCTGAAATAAGGAGGCCCCTAAACAAGAAGGTAAAAATCTGTGAGGTGAAATAAAAGAAATTGTAGTGGTGTCAGTTTCCTCAGTAACTTCCCCCATGTTGCTGTTCATTCTTTTACGTGAATAGTTTGTTCTTTCACTCCCATCATTTTCTCTCACTTTTTTGTACTCTTCCCATCATACATTGGGCAGAATCCCACTGCCCAAAAAACCATCGGGAAGAGGACTTGGTTTGAATCAGTGCAGCAGTTTTGGTTTGTGAGGAAGTTTTGATGTGGTGAGGAAGAGTATGTGATTGGGATCATGCTTGTCAATGGCTTTGAAGGTAAGCAGAGCACGAAATCCCCTACAGAATTCAGTGCATGGATTTGGAAGAGGGAAGTTACCTGAACAGAATTGTTTGAAAGAGATCTAATTTTTCATCCAAGGAAAGCTGGAAAGAATGTGATATTTATATTTCACTGAATGATGCAAATTCTGTTCTTGCTAATTTTAGTGAACTTTTATTGAAACCGTGAAGGCGCCATGTAGAATTGGATGTTCGTGGTTTTTAAGAAGGTACAAGCAAATATTTAGGAAATCTAACAGTATTAAAGGGGGCTTGTTCAGAATATAGTTGGAATATACTATCTCCAGGAAAAAACGTGATTTCATACATTACATTTTGAAATAGTCCAGTGCAGAAATACTATTTCGAGATCTCTTAACCACTGATCGAATCCTCTCATTTCATGGTTAATCTTGGTATAAATTTACATCTACCTCTGGTTCATGAAAGTTTACACCATGATAAATTACTTAGGCTTCATGGAAGTACAAAATTCTTTGTTTTTCTCAGCATGTCATATTTAAGTTTCCCAAATTTGTTTGCTAATTATGCAAATTAAGCAAGTTATCTCCCACCTGTTTTGCTTCTCTTCCTGTTATTCACTCAAAAATGTTGGGAAAGGATATCTTTATCTGTCCCTTTACTCATGGAAGGATTTTATCAATGATCTGGATGAAGGAGTGGAAGGGCTGCTCATAAAATTTGCTGATGATACCAAATTGAGAGGAGTAGCAAACACCCCAGAAGATAGAATTAAAATTCAACAAGACCTGAATACTCTGAAGAAGTGGGCAGCTGTGAATAGGATGCAATTCAACAAAGACAAGTGCACAGTATTTGTGCTTCCCATTTTTGTGGCCCAGATGTAATACTGTGCACTTGTCTTTGTTGAATTGCATCCTATTCACAGCTGCCCACTTCTTCAGCGTATTCAGGTCTTGTTGAATTTTATTTCTATCTAATGTTTTTAGAACATTAACTGATATGATGATTCACAGTACATACATAACATCCAGCTGTTAAGCATCCATTTACTTCACAGATATTTCAGCCTGGCCAGAGACGAACACCTACCTCGCTGAGAACTGTCACCAGTCAGGCAAACTGTGCAGTGTGCTAGTTGCTGACTGTATTTGGATCTGCCTCCTGAAGGTTAGAAATGGTAAAAGGGTTAGACATTATTGTGTTCTGCTTCAGTGAACAGCAACAGAAAAAGAACCTCAGGCATGGAACTTTCAAGAAATGGTAGCTATATGAAAACTCACCTTATTTCAAATCTTGATGCCTTGTACAATATGTCTCTAAGCAAACTTCCAGGGCACTTTTTAACTTATAGGGCAAGGAACTTTCTTAACTATATGTCTCATCTTGAATAATCAAATCTACACTTTTTTTAATATTATGGGTATCACTAATTGCCAGTCCTTGCTCTTGATCCAAGAAATAAATTAGAGGCTGTTATCCAATTATCACCATTTTTCTAATGTGTTAATGTTAATGCTGGACTGTGCCCTGTATTTGCACATCAAAGGTTTGCTTTGCTTAGGCAAGTAGTCACTGGGGAATTCCTAATTACTTTTGTAGCTAGTCAGGATTAAATAGCTATTCCTGGAAGGAAAGTCACCAGCCTCTGACATGGCATAATTGGAGCAGAGCTTTCTATTGATTATGCAGGGTTGCAGCAAGCTGGGTTCACTGAAATTGGCAAGCTGGAGAAAGGTTTCAGAAGATGTCAAAGAAGGGTTTTTTTGGTCAGCAATTCTATTCAGATTTAAATCCCTCAGAAACCAGTTGGACTTGCCTGCAGGTTTTCATTCCCTGTTGCAACCTTTGTCTTCAGTATAACTTTTCAGTCAGTCCACACATTACGGCCATGTTACAGCCAGGATCCATGGAATATATTTCCTGTGTCCAAGTAGCTTTGGGCATGAGTTACTTGACAGTTCTGCTATGTGCCAGCTTTTGAAACCAAAGGGTCTTGCAAAAGCATTGTGTGACATGAATGTGTGCACTGCTCAAAAGAAAGAAGTATATACGCCTGGGTATGCTTAAAGTGGATTTTAAGGTTTTTCAGGCTGTGAATCCTAAAAAAGCAGACAATGCTTCCTCGATCAAAGAACAAAATAACATAAAAGAAATCTTAACAGATCAAACTGAGGGGTCATCCCATCCAGAATCCTGTTGCCCACCTGGCCAGCCAGATGTGTCCAGCAAGCCCATAAGCAGTACATGAAGGCAAAAGTCTCTGAGCTGGAGATTTCATTTAGCCAGCATATCTAATAATTGATAGATCTATCCTTCATGAATTTATCTACTTTACTTTTTAAGCCACCTAAGTGAAGGTTATCACTGCATTTTATAGTTGTGGATTCCATGAATTAATTGAAATGATGTGTGAAGTATTTTCTTTTGCTGTTCTGAATCTATTTGTCTTTTGGTTTAACTAGGTGCTCTAATGTTGTAAGAGACACAGAAACTTCTCACTCTCTGCCACAGCAGGACACAAATATTAGCACCTGTGCCAGTAGGTAGCAAATACCTTGAAATGGTTCTTACAAGTCTAACAAAAGTGCAGACACTGTTGGCTTGAAGAGGTGCTTCAATGTCCTTTTACTTCTTAGAGGAGGATATTGCAGACCTCATACTTTTGTGGAATAGTGATTTCATTGTATGTTTTATGGCATCACTATTGGGTTCTAAAGTTCTGTTGGGGCTTGTTTTTATCATATTCATTGATTTTCTATTATTTTTTTTAATCTGGATTTTTATTTTTATCAGTTAGTCTTGGCAGTTGCCTTCAGTTTTGGATCATGCAGTAAATAAATAGGTAGGGCATCCCTTAGTGACTGCAACCATTGATATACAGTGAGACTGAGATGACATTCAGTAGAATCCTGTTCTCTCTGCAAAGAAACTGGTCTATCCTAGCCTGTTTCTTGGTGATTCTGAGACTTGGTTCAGGTTTCCAGATCTGGTTAAGCTGTAAAGTCTTTTCTTTGGAAAGAAAGGTACTGTCAGCATGACTTTGCAGTTTTCAAAGTGAAACTGAAACACGCAGGTGCAACAAGATCCTAGTTTCAAGGTTTTGCATCTACATTACATCATTCTAGCACTGTCCTTGTTTGGCTAATTGAGATCAGGCCAGTTGGAATAGTTTGGACAAAATAAGGGTCCTCATTCTATAGGTTTGTCAGTCCCCCAATGGGGGTGGGAGATCCCTTGCCACCAGCCTCCACCACCTTTCAACTGGCCAGTGGGGGGGGGCATGGGAATGCAGTGGTGGGGGCAAAGTATGCTTCCATGCGCTTCAGAGTGCCCCCACATCATGTTGAGAACTACATCATTCCCAGAATGATGTGGAAGTGATGGGTCATGCCATGGTCTGACTGAGTAAAAATGGGCTCCCAATTTGATGTTTGGGGTTGATTTTTCCTCATTTGGTCAATAGCATGATGTTACTTCTGTATCGTACCAGGAATGATGTCATTCCCAGAGTGACTCAGGGGCTCTGCAGAGCATGCACACTGTACTTACACGTGAATCCCCCGGCACAACTCCCCACTACAACCTCCTGTAATGTTGTTGAATCAGCTCAGATCACACAGGATGTTCATGAAGTCACTCAGACGTCCCAAGCAGTAGATAAATCAATTTATTGGCATAACAAAAGGGTTCCAAACAAACTACACACTGCTAACTCTAAGAACATCAACAACTGAGGAACAGGAAATACTTAAACTCTAAATACTTTTCAGGTGTGCTGAGGAACCGCTTCACTTAAAGAGACATTACAGCACACCTCCTCCAGTCCTCCACTTTCACCCCTGGGGAGCTGGCAACCTTATCATGCTAGCTTGCACCATATCCCCCCCCCCCTTGACTCTGTATGGCTGCTGAAGGATGTCAGCTGCTATTTGCTTTTGTGCTGTGGACCTGCCCACCAGGATTGGTGCCAGCCAGAACCCTTGTTGTTTTAGCCTGAAAGGTAACATTGGGCCCAGAGTCTGAAAGTCTATTTAAACTGCATTGGTCAGTTTTGCTGATTCAGTTTCCATACGGCAGCATTTTTTTCGTGACTGTTGGCACCAGATTTGCTACCATGAGTGGTCACTCTGGAGACTATGTGGCTTTCCCCCAGCTTTCCTGGGACTGCTTATACCCTGACTTAAAAAAAAAAAATCCACTTGCAGTAGTCCGTCTCCCCATGCATACTCTTTATTCCATTTTTGGTGTTCCACTCTCTCCCCCCCCTCTTCTGCCCCCTACCAGTGCACTGCATTATGATTGGCTACTCTTGTTTAGCCAGCCATTCTCCTTCCCCTCCTTTCCATTCTTTCCCGATCCCCTCTTTCTTCTTAATTTTTTTTAAAGTTAAACTCAGGATCAAGGAATTGCTGGTTTAAAAGCACAGGGAAATGTTCCCTTTTTATAATAACATTCAATTTATATACCACCATTCAGGGCAACAATACCCACTCAGAGCTGTTTACAAAGTATGTCATTATCCCCACAACAAACACCCTGTGAGGTGGGTAAGGCTGAGAGAGCTCCAGGAAGCTGTGACTAATCCAAGGTCACCCGGCTGGCTTCAAGTAGAGGAGTGGGGAGTCAAACCCGGCTCTCCATATTAGAGTCCCACTGCTCTTAACCAGTACACCAAAGCGGCTCGCTGGATTTTAATAACAAGTTTTAGAGAGGTGCAAATGGCCACATACAAGCCGATTCCATGCCTTTCAGATTGACTTCATGGAAAGTGAGGAGCAGGGCTTTTTTTAAAGCCGGAATGCCCTGGAATGGTGTTCTGGCAGCTCTGCAAAAAGATCACATGGGTGGTGGCCCCGCCCACCTTCCTCCTGCACAGCCCACTCTTCAGCAGCAGCAGCCACTGAGCTTTTGTGAGTGACTCCTATGGAAAAACAACAGGCCTTGACCCCCAGCTTACCAAGGAGGAGCTTCCTCTATTGCAGCCTCAATTACCCCAGCCAGGTGGTGAGTCCATCCTTCGTCCTTGTTCCGCAGGCTCCTCAAGGTGGCCCCAGCCCTGGCACAGAAAAAGGGGGAGCTGGAGGAGGAGGAGGAGGCTGCAGCCGTGGCCTTGGGAGGTGGCCGCAGTGGTGGCTGTGGTGAGCAGGCTCCTGCGCCGGCCTCTCCTCTCCGCCTGCTGCTTGTTCCAGCTCTGGAAGCCATTGGAGGCAGCAGAAGGGTGGCCGCAGCCTTGGGAGGTGGCAGCTACAGCAGTAAGCAGGCACCCACATGGCCTCTTCTCCACACCTGCTGCTTGTTCCAGCTCTGGAAGCCATTGGAGGTGGCGGGCAGGCAGCTGTGGCCTTGAGAGGTGGCCATGGCAGCGGCACCCATGGTGAGCAGACACCTGTGTGGCCTCTTCTCTGCACCCACCACTTGTCCCAGCTCTGAAAGCCATTGGAGGCAGCAGGCAGGTAGCCGGGGCCTTGGAAGAAGGTGGCAGTGAGCAGGTACCCACACGACTTCTCCTCCATGCCTGCTGCTTGTTCCAGCTCTGGAAGCCATTGGAAGTGGCAGGCAGCCATAGCTTTGGGAGGCGGCCACAGCCCCCATGGCGACCAGGCGCCTGTGAGGCCTCTCCTCCATGCCTGTTGCTCGTCCTGGCTCTGGAAGCCTTTGGAGGCGGTGGGCAGGCAGCCATGGCCTTGGGAGGTGGCTGCAGCTGCATCAAGCAGCCTCTCCTCTGCGCCTGCTGCTTAGTCTCCATGAAAGCCGCGCTTCAGTGAAGCCTCCCTCTTGTCTAGCCTTTCTGTTTCTTTGCAAACCCCACAGAAAGCGGCTCTTGCCAGAATTCTGGCTCTTGAAGCTGAATAGCTCTGGGCATGTCCAGAGTGCTATCCCCCTTTCAAAATTATCTCTGGCTATAAAAAAACTGAAAAAGATGTATGGCTTTGAACATGAACGGGGTGCTTTTGTCAGTGTGTTCTAGCTATTGGGAACAGTAGGGCTGGATATACCTGGGTTCCAGGTTGTCAGCTGTGGGTTGGGAAATGCCTGGAAATTTGGGGCTGATGCCTGAGGAGGCAGTATTTGGAGAGGGACCTTAGTGGGTATAATGCCATAGAGTCCACTTTCCAAAGCGGCTGTTTTCTCCAGCAGAACTGACCCCTGTTGTCTGAAGATCAATTCAGTTTTAGGTGGGTAGCCATATTGGTATGCAGTAAAACTGGATTTGAGACCTTAGAGACAAGAAGATTTTCAGGGGGTAAGCTTTCAAGAGTCAGAGCTCCCTTTCTCAAACACCATTGGAAATCAATTGTAATTGTGGACGATCTCTAGCCCCCACCTGGAAGTTGGCAACCTTCCCTGGTTCAAATTTCCACTCTGCCCTGAAGATCACTGGATGATCTTGGGCCAATCACTCTCCGCCTCATAGGCTGCACTGCTGTTAGGATAAAATGGAGAATTGCAGTGCCCTAAGCACCTTGGGATAAGGATATTATAAAAGCTTGCCAGATAGAAATGCTAGAGCCGTGGCCCAGGAGGAAAGTAGTAAGCCGACTCAGTTCTCATCACTTTATTTACTTTATGTAGAGCTGGCCTTTCTCACAGAGATTCAACATTTAGCCTTTCTTTAGTGTTAAGAAGGTGCTGGGGCAGTGCAGAATGTGACGGTCACGCAGGTTCTATTCTGAAGGATTATAGACAGCATTCTAGAGGAGGGGGCAGAATGCCACTGAATAAGGGATCAATAGTAGAAAGGACAGCTGCTTGTTTAAAAAGTACTGGGACCTCCATGTGTTTGCAAGTAAACCAAATCCTAATATTTCAAGAAATTACCGCTACATGTTTTTTAAAAAGCTTCCCCATAACCCTCCCTCATTCTTAATTGGTATCATTTTAACTGGTATGTTGCTGGAAATAGCAATGGCATGATCTTCAGAAAATGAGAGTTGATTTGGTTTGTACAATGCAGCACGTCTTCCAGGAGGGCCCTAGGAATACATTTCTAAGGGCACTCTGGAGGGAGATAAAGCGCCCCCCCCCCCCCCGTGTCATTTAATCTAATCAGGAAAGCTTCTTATTTTTACTTTGGCTGGATTGGTGTCAGAGCTGAAGGCTGTGCCTGCTGCATTCTGGAGTGGCTGTCCCCAGTGCAGAAGGGGCTTAAGTGTGCTAGGATAGACTAGCTAGTTTTGTTGTTTTCTTCTCTCCTTGCACATTTCTATTTTTGTATCCTCTTACACTTCTGTTAATAAACTCCTTTGATTATATTCTTGCATGTTCTTTGGGTATTTGAAAGCTTCAGTCTAATCCAGTACTTGGGCCCATTTGGCTACAGCTGCCTAAGTAAATGCTTTGGAACTCAGTCTGTAGGCATCCTTCACTGCAGGGCTGATGTTTTGATTAAAACCAGGTAGAGCTGGGAACTTCCCTCTCAGTTCCAAAACTGGAGTCACTCTGGACCTCCCGCTCAAGGCAGTGTGTGGATACAGTTGTTCTTGACACTCTACCTCCTTTGCACACAGGGAGTCCAAGTAATATGCACCCATCACAATCTCTCAGCTTCATCTAACTGGCAAGGTTGCTGGTGTTGTGAAGATAAGGTGGAGAAGGAGAGAATGATGTAATAAGCCACTGAGTCCCCATGAATGGGAAAACCAGGATATAAATAAATAAAATTACAAGGCATTCATAGTTACAAGGCATTTATAACTGAATGTTTAAAAGCATCTTGCTGACCATTAAGTGTACCAAATTGCTTTTTGGAGGAGAAAAATATTTCTTCAATGTTACATGTTTACCTCTAACATTATTCTCTCAGTCTACTTTCAACCATTGGTCTACTTGCTATTGATAATGTTGTTAAATTTAAACTATTCAGTCAGTGAAGCAACTTGAGCAATGTGAGTGGCTTTAGGCAACCATAAAGTTTACTTATGAGGAGACTATAATTGTTATAAACTTAAAATGCTCACCAAATTACAACATTTCTCCATATTTATTGAAATAATAATTGTTCTGTCAAAATGTGCCAGAATAGCCATGTTAGTCATAGGCTGCTGCATTTATCGAAAATATGAATCAGTGAACATCTTTTTGGACTAAGTTCAATGCAGAATAAGTTTTCATAAGTAACAGCCTGTTTCTTCAGATGTAGAAATGGAGGAACTTGCTAGCAACTAATAAACGGCAGTTATCCTGTCAAAGAAACTTCTAATGTTAACTCACTGTCACTGAGATACTTGTAAACTCAACCAAAGAAAAGAGAAGGGTTATTTCCTGCATCCCGAAACCATCAAACAGGGGTAGCAATGAGGAGAACACTGATACTCACCTTTCAAAGGGCACCTCATCCAGATTCCACGCAAGAGCAAGGTGCCCTGAGAAAATGATGATATAAAAGGTCTGTTTTTGTTACCTTGTTCAGGGTATCCTGCTACCCTAAATCCTTTAAAAGCTGTCTGTTTATGGTGCTTCCTTTCAGTCCATACAAGGATCTTGAGTACAGGGGCAAGTCTAATTTACAGTTAGCAAAGCAGGTAGGCAATGGTGCTTTAGCTACCAGACAGTTTATATCTGGACAGCTTCACATATCACAACTGCCACAAGAAAGTTCAGTGTTATACACGTGTATCCTGTAAGAAACATTTTGGGGGGGGGGTATAATCCATGTATGCGCATGCAATTTAAACACCTGTGTATGACCACCCAGAAGAAACTTCACACAATGCAATAGCTGCAGGAAACTCCAGGGCTATAATACTGTTTTCTTCCAGCAAATAATAAGGTGCAGCCTTTAAACAGGCATGTGCAGCCATCTTTAAACACCCACACAACAAATGTCTGGAGTCCTGTGCACACAGTGTGTTAGTGGACAGTAAACATAGAGAAGGGAATGGGATCATGCAAGTGGGCTGCCGGGTGCCTGAGTATACAAAACTAGTAACATGAGAAATAACAACAAATCTGATACAATGCCAGTATGTGCGGGAGAGAGAGGAGGAGAAATTCTCAGGCAGGATGTTGTCGATTGATCACTTTATCAGTTTAACAATTGTGCAAAACGTGATGTGTGCAATAAGCTAAGCATTTTCAGATGAACCTTTTTCCTAATTAGAACTCTTTTTTCAATTGGGGGAGGGGGGCTATGTGGACAACTAATATTGGAGAGAAATCTGACATCAGGGTGGAGGTGCATAATGTACCAAACAAAACCGGGCCAAGTAAATGAGCTTTCATTTCTAACAAGATCAGGAGCAAGACGAGAGTGCGAGAAGGATCTGCGATGAAAGGAAAAAAACCCCTCAAGCTTTATTAAAATCGCTAGGCCTAAAACTGCTTTAAAATGTGTAACCTGAATGGGAACAGGCTAGCTTTGCTGGTGAAGGCTCCCATTTCATTGAGGCCGAAGGGGTCATGCTGGAAACCAGAGTGCAGTCTTGTCACATCCATGGTAATCTGACTAGCTCATGAATTGTTGTATTAAATGGGCAAGATAGTTGACATTCAATTTTCTCACCCTGCTGCCCATTACATTTATAAACACCTGCAAGAGGAGTTTTTGAAAACAGGACTAATAGGGCAGTCTTCTTTATTGACATTATAAACCAATGTTCTGTAGAGGACAGAGATGGGGGGAGGTGGCAACATTTGTCCTCTCCTCTCAGATTGCTTCCTTTTAGTCATTGCTTGCAGTAGCCCTGTCCTTGAACGGCTCTTGAATGTACCTGGGCTCCTGGATAAAATGCTTTCTGCAAAACAATGTGTAAATACACTGCGTGTGTGTATTTTCAGGCAAGCTTAATGATGTCTTTGATTCTCCAGCTGATTTTGAGAGTGATTTTGTCATCTGTTTGGCTAACATATGGACACAGCCTAAAGATGTCAGATGGCATTAAAGGTACTGATTAGGCAAAGCAAATTTAGATGCATTTGGTTAACAGACAGTGCCAAGACCTCCCCAGTCTCCTGCTCTAGGGTCTTAAAAAATAAAAATAAAAGCACATTCCAGATCCTGCCTTTTTCACAGGTCATTAAAGCCATTTACAGCTCCCAGTTTTTGGTCTAAAAGCATTCCATCATTTCAAAGGAGGCGTCTTGTCATCTTGAATGCTGTCACATCAAACCTGCTGTGATGCATGTACCTGCTTCAAGATGAATTCGGTGAGTTAATTAGATGTAACAGGATGCAACAGAATATTAAATCAAAGTGGTGGATTCCTCCTATCCTTCCCTCAGAGAAGCCTGTGGTTTTTGTAATCCCCTGACTAAAAGCTTCGTTTTATCGATCCAGTGTTCACGGCTCAGCTAGAGCAAACGGCAAAAATCATGACAGGCACATAGTATATTCCCTGCTCCTTTATCATTCCAGTCCTTCTCCTGATCAGATTCATATACTTAGAGAAGTCTTCAGACATCATAGGTGAAGACAGATGTAACCTATAGATCAGCAGATCAGGCCTAGAATGTAGATCTGTCAAGCAAATTTTAAATGTGAGGAAAAGCCAAGCTCACACTGAATAAAGTACCTGCCAATTTATCTTAAAACATTGGCTTGAATCCTAGATCTTGTTTTCTCTTGCACTTCACTTTATCCTTTGCAGAGACAGTCCTCTCCTGTCAGAGTGTCTTCTTCTGGTGCTAGGCAAGTCTGCTCACACAAGACCAATGTCTTTCAAAGAACTCAAAAGTACCTGGCATCCGAGAAACATGTTTCATAGTGGACTGCCTCTGCAACAAACATAGATAAATGCAAACAGAATCAAAGTATAGGATGCAAGTCACAATGGTTGCTTCCACACATCCTTAATGAGATGGCCTGCCAATATAACTTTGGTGGGTTATATCACTCATTACACACATCATCGTTTCCCATGCGTGAGCAGGTCATGACGATCCCACTTTTGAAGCATTTTTTGTGAAACTTGTTTTAGTTTGTTTTCATTTTTGATGCTGGTTTTTTCACGCGATTATCTACTGTATCAATCATGTGGATGCTTTTTTGCCTTTTGAAGTGCCCTCCCACAAATTTCGAACCCTTCCTCTCGCCATTATCCCTCCCACACATGCTTCTGGTTTGCATGTGCAATTGTATAATTCCCTCCCCTTTTTAACCTTTTTAAACGGTCCTTGTGCTATTACAATATCAATGTATACAAAGAGAATAATACTGCAGTGCTTGCTACATTGGATCACTCAGCAATCAGACTATCGGTCTAGGAACAACATTAGGGATGGAATGCCATTTCTGATTTTATTTCCAACTAGCAATAAGGCCTGTTGTTTGGGAAAATGCAATGGACCCTAGCAGTGCTCCCCCTCCCTGCACCTCTCTCCATGGCATCAATCAAGGGGGGGATTGGGGAAGATAGCAAGTGCTCTCTCCTCCTCCAACCTTTCATCCACTACTTGGCTTGTGCATGGCCCTCCCAAGGTGCCATGGAGGTCTGCTGCTGTGGGACTTTAGGAGGGCCTTGCCACTGTGCTGAGCCTTCCCACTGCACTGCACTGGACCCTTCTGGGCCTCTGGAGGCCCCAAGGAGGCAGCTGGGAAGCAAACCATTTTGTCCCCCACTCGCTTCTTATCCCTGTGTACTGTGCCTCTGCAGGGATAAGGAGTGAATGGTGAGGAAAACAGTTTTCCTTTTATATAGTAGGATACGGAATTGTGTGATCGCGCTGCTCTACTGTTTGCATATTTATTAAACACTTGTGCATTTAAAGTGTAAGCTGGTCAGAAGTGTAAGCTGGTAAGACTTTTGGAAGAAAAGGTTCAGAGCCTGGAGGAGAGGATCAGCACCCTTCAGGAGATCAAGGAGGGAGAGAATTTTATTGACAACAGCCTGGGGGCTCCGCACAGCCAAGAAGAGGAAAGTCACGGAGGACAAGAAAGAGTCGATCTCCCTTCTGAGGACAGCCAAGAAGAGGAAAGTCAAGGAGGAGGAGAAAGAGTTGATCTCCCTTCTGAGCCTCCTCTCAGATGTATGGTACAAACCCGAAGACGTCAACGAAGAAGATGCTCTGGTCCACTTGAGCTCAAGAATCGTTTTGAAGTGCTAGAGATAGTGATGGAGATGAGAGTGGAAGGAGAACCGCAAAGAGCTGGAAGAGGGTGTGCAGAAGACATGGGGCCACATGGAAGTGGAAAAAAACGGAAGGTGGTAGTCGTTGGGGTCTCTTTGCTCAGGGGTATGGAACGCCATGTCTCTGGGTCAGATCCCCTATTCTGAGAGATGTGTTGCTTGCCGGGGGCCAGAATTCAGGATATTACCGACTGGCTGCCGAAACTCATCAAGCCCGCGGATAAGTACCCGTTTGTGCTGATTCATGTGGGAATGAACGACACGGCTGCGAATACTGTTGAAAGAATTAAAAAGGATTATGAAGCTCTTGGAAGGCAGTTGAAGACATTTGGGCTCAGGTGGTATTCTCTTCTATCCTTCCAGTCACAGGAAGAGGAGCACGCAGGGAGTGGACCATACTTGAGGTGAATCGTTGGCTGAGTTGGTGGTGCCGGCAGGAGCGCTTTGGGTTCTGGGACCATGGGATAGGTTTTCTTAGAGAAGGCCTTCTATCACATGATGGGCTTCACCTCTCAAGGGCAGGGAAGAAAACATTTGGAACGAATCTGGAGAACTTCATCAGGAGAGCTTTAAACTGATGCTGCAAGGGGAAGGGGACGATCAACATGGCGATTTCAATGACGAAGTGAAAACAGTGGGGACCCACCTGGGTAGGAAAGGTCAAACAAAGGTACAAGGCTACAAGTGTCTATATACCAATGCCCAAAGTATGGGCAATAAAAAAGAAGAGCTTGAGCTTCTATTGCAAACAGAGGGCTACGATATAGTAGGAATTACTGAGACTTGGTGGGATGATTCCCATGACTGGAATGTGCTAGTGGATGGGTATGAGTTGTTCAAGAAAAACCGAAAGGGTAGAAGAGGAGGTGGAGTGGCGTTGTATGTGAGGAGAGGGCTTGATTGTCAAGAAGTTATGGAGAATGGGGCGGACAGACCGGTGGAAAGCATATGGGTAGAAATAAGGGGAGGAAGGACAAAGGGTATTATTGTAGGAGTCTGCTACAGACCACTTGACCAGCGAGAAGAAACGGATGCTGCCCTCTTTGAACAGATTGGTAGAGTATCCAGACATTGTAATTATGGGTGACTTCAACTTCCCCGATGTGTGCTGGGAGACAGGCTCAGCAAAGTGTCATGAATCACGCAATTTCCTGACCTGCCTGGCCGATAACTTCCTTTTTCAAAAGGTGGAGGAGGCAACAAGGGGCTCGGCCATACTAGACTTGATATTAACCAACAGGGAAGAATTGGTAGATGAGATGAAGGTGGTGGGGACCTTAGGGGGAAGTGATCATGTCCTCCTTGAATTCCAGTTGCTGTGGGGGGCCAAGGAAGTTCATAGCCAGACTCGTAGGTTAGATTTTCGTAGGGCCAACTTCAATGAACTCAGAGGCTTGATGAGAGTCATTCCATGGGGGACTGTGCTGGAAGGGAAAGGAGCGAGTGAAGGGTGGGCCCTTCTCAAACACAAGCTTTTGCAAGCTCAAGCCCTCACTATCCCAGCAAGACAGAAACATGGTAAGGGCTCCAAGAAACCGATGTGGATGTACAGAGAGCTCCAGAATAAGTTAAGAGAGAAAAAGGAAATGTTCAGGAAATGGAGAGAAGGACAGACCTCTAAAGAGGGAGTATATGAGGGTTACTAGGTACTGCAGATCAGCCATCAGAGAGGCCAAAGCTCAGTACGAGCTGGGTCTCACCAGGAGGGCTCGCTACAATAAGAAAAACTTCTAAAGATATGTGAGAAGCAAACACAAGGTAAAAGAGGCAATTGGACCGCTGTTGGGAGTAGATGGAGAAACTCTGATGCAGGACAGAGAAAAAGCAGACAGGCTTAATGACTTTTTTGTCTCTGTTTTCTCCCTGAAGAACTCAGGCACATCTAGAGATAGTAGAAAATGTGGCAGGACACCTGAGTGGCTAATTGACATTGACAGAGAGGTCATGGAGAGGCATCTGGCTGCACTGGATGAATATAAATCCCCTGGGCCGGATGGGGTGCACCCAAGAGTGCTGAAAGAACTTTCTAGAGAACTTGCAGAACCCCTGTCCATCATCTTCAAGGCCTCCTGGAGGACTCGGGATGTGCCACAAGATTGGAGAAGAGCGAATGTCATCCCAATCTTTAAGAAAGGGAAGAAGGATGACCCGGGAAACTACAGGCCGGTCAGTCTGACTTCTGTTGCTGGGAAGATATTAGAACAGATTTTAAAGGGATCAATCTGTAAGCATCTGAAGGACCGCTCAGTGATCCGAGGAAGTCAGCATAGTTTTGTTCCTAACAGATCTTGCCAAACCAACCTGATTTCCTTCTTTGATCGAGTGACCAGCTTACTGGATCGGGGGAACTCTGTTGACGTGATTTATCTGGATTTCAGTAAAGCTTTTGATAAGGTCCCCCATAACATTTTGATGGGCAAACTGGAAGACTGTGGAGTGGACTATTGGACAGTTTGGTGGATAGGGAACTGGTTGGAGGACCGCACTCAACGAGTAGTGGTCAACGGCATTTCATCAGATTGGAGGGAGGTGTCCAGTGGGGTGGCACAGGGCTTGGTTATGGGTCCGGTACTTTTCAATATTTTTATCAATGATCTGGATAAAGGAGTGGAAGGGCTGCTCATTAAATTTGCTGATGATACCAAATTGGGAGGAGTAGCAAACACCCAAGAAGATAGAATTAAAATTCAACAAGACCTGAATACTCTGGAGAAGTGGGCAGCTGTGAATAGGATGCAATTCAACAAAGACAAGTGCACAGTATTACATCTGGGCCACAAAAATGGGAAGCACAAATACTGGATGGGGGAGACACTTCTGGGCAGTAGTATATGTGAAAGGGATCTTGGGTTAAGAGTGGACTGTAAACTAAATATGAGCAGTCAGTGTGATGCAGTGGCAAAAAAGGCTAATTCAATCTTGGGTTGTATCAAAGGGGCCATAGCGTCGAAATCGCAGGAGGTCATAGCCCCTCTCTATACTGCCTTGGTCAGGCCACACCTGGAGTATTGTGTGCGGTTCTGGAGGCCTCACTTCAAAAAGGATGTGGCCAAAATCGAGAGGGCGCAGAGGAGAGCAACGAGAATGATCAGGGGTCTGAAGACTGAGCCCTACGAGGAAAGGCTGAGGGCCTTGGGAATGTTTAGTTTGGAGAAGAGGAGGTTGAGGGGGGACATGATTGCTCTCTTTAAATATTTGAAAGGCTGTCATTTGGAGGAGGGCAAGGAGCTGTTCCAGTTGGCAGCAGAGGGTAGGATGCGAAGCAATGGGCTTAAATTACATGCACAAAGGTACCGGCTGGATATTAGGAAGAACTTTTTCACGGTCAGAGTAGTTCAAAAGTGGAATCAGCTGCCTAGGGAGGTGGTGAGCTCCCCCTCACTGGCAGTTTTCAAGAAGAGGCTGGATGAATACTGGTCAGAGATGCTTTAGGCTGATCCTGCACTGGGCAGGGGGTTGGACTAGATGGTCTGTATGGCCCCTTCCAACTCTATGATTCTATGATTCTTTGATTGGAAAATCAGCGGTAGAGAACAGAGTACTGTGCATGCCCAGTTTCTACAGAAGCTGCAAGACAGGAGAACGGTATAGCACAATCCTACATGCACTCAAAAAAAAGAAGAAGGAAAGTTGGGCGGGAATGCACCAATGCCTGTGGCAAGGCGCAGCTAAAGATCATGTTTTCTTTTTTGGAACCTTTTTTCCCCCCATGACAAACACCCACAAAATGCGCATGAGGATGATGAATGTGGAAGGTGAGTTCTTGAAGCAGATCAGGAAGACGTGGCCTTGGGACAGGGAAAACCCCCAAAAATTTGGAGCATGTGGAAGTGACCAGTGTCTGACTTCATGCTATGTTTAACAAACTGCTAGATATGTGAGTCTGTGGGTGATATAGTGGATCAAATGTTGGAGTTGGACCAAGAGATCTGGGATCAGATTCCATGAATATCTGTATGTATCACTAATGATCTTGTCATGATCTAATCTACCCACAAGGCTGTTACAATGATAAATGGGGTAACCCAAGTGACAAGCCACACATTGCATCTGAAAAAATGAGCTATACTACACAAAAGCTTATGCTGGAATAAAATCCAGTCCTAGAACATCAAAACCAGAAATACATCATTATTCAGCTGAGCAGGATCTCACTATATGTGGAATGTGTGAGGTAATAGAAGGCTGTGGTGTTGAATTTTCTGCTGCCAAAACATTTTAAAGCATTTTTTAAAATTAGAAAAGTTATTTTTACTTATCTCTTTGGGTGCCATTAGGCAGATGTCTTAGGTGGCAATCTCTCCTCTGATAACATAATGAAAATAGTTTGGATGTGGAGAATTAGCATACAGGAAAAAATTCTAAACGTATTTGACTTGAAGGGAAAACAATGTAAACTTAAATAGAATATTGACATAGTGCATTCTATACTATAATTTTTAAAAAATCATAAAGCTGGACCATTTCACATCTGACTGCCTCTCAGCCTAATCAACCAGATTCTGGGATATGATTGTAGCTCCCTAATGATGTGATGGGCCAAGTCACATCCATTCTAATTCAGGATTGGATCCCTCCAATCACCTGTGATCTGCCCCTTGTACTGTGTTCTAACTAATAGGATGAAGATCTTCTGAACAAGGATGTGCACTAAAAAAAAGTGGCATTTTTCAAATTTGGATATCAAGAAACCGATAAATATAGTATTCAACTCCATTATACCCCATGGGGGAATCATTCTGGGTGGTGAAGGGCCTGTTTTTCAATCAAATTACACCAAAATTGCAGGGAACCTAGTCCTGCCTGTCTACTTCAGACCCTCTCCCTGAGTTCGATTAGGTGAAGGGGTCTTGTATAAGGTGGCTCCAGGTACTCTCCACTGTATTCCATGAGAGAGAGAAAAATCAAGACTTCCTCATGGCACAAAAGCCTTAGCCAAACACACAAGACCAACCACTGGCCAAAAGCCTCCCAATGCAAGCAAACCCACCAATGCCCAACAGAACCAATATCAAAACAGAGAATCCCAGCAAAACAAACTGAAGGAAAGGAGCAACGCCCATCAGAACCAGTGTCACTCACAGAAGCCAGGCAAAACCAAGGGCCAGTGTTGTAACATAACAAAACAGAACCAAGTACTAACGTCAACCAACCTGGCACAAGCACAGCCAGCTAGCCAGCTCTGGCAATGGCAAACAAGACACACACCCGCACACACACAGTAAGTTAATATTAGTAATGCCTTCCCAAGGAAGGCCTCAGAAAGCAAGAAGTAGGGTGTTTGGGGTCACACAGCGAAGTTATCAGTATGTAGTCACTGGTTTGGTGGAACCTAGAGAGAGAGCTGCAGCTGTCCTTTATAACTGACTATTTTGTCCCCTCAGGGTACAGGCAACACCCATAAAACAACAGCATGCATTAGCTTCATTTTACATGCTTCTGTGGGTTTGCTTCTGCTTGTTTTGATACACTATAATAATAACACCAGAGGAATCACAGTGTAAACAGTGAGATAACAAGGAAACCACTGTGGAATACAGCGCTACCCAGATACAAACAGAAAATAAAGTATACTGAAAATATTCTTTATAATATATTAGTTACTCTTTAATAAACTATGCATGTCAGTCAGTACAAAGATACAAAATTTTCAATACAATACCAAAAGAACCCTCTTGGGGGAAAAGTCCACCAAATCAAATCTGAGTCTGTACAATATCCAAGGCACCAAATGTGCAATCAAAGTCCAGTATTTTCTTCAATCTAAAAAGTAGGTTTTCTATGTTGACTTGCACTCTAAATCTCCAATGTTAGTAAGGAAATTAATGTTGCTAACAATGAGCCAAACTATACAAGACATCAGACACCTGTTCTACACATTTCAGGTCCCACAAGGTTCCCTGGGTAATGTAGTCTTACAATGAACAGCCAAGGTGAAATTCTCCACCTTGAATATTGTGCAGCCTCAATAAAGGGGGCCTTAAAGCAAGGCCTCTTCATTGGACCATCCCTCCTAGTGGTCGAGGTACTAGAAGGCAGCTGTGGGGCAGGCCTCCACACAGGTAGGAGGAAAGCCACAGCCCTCACCTTCCCCCTCTCCTGCTACTCTTCTGCCTCACCTTCCTCCAGGGCCCTGATGGACTCCCTATCCCTCATTCTATGCCTCCCTAGAGTCTGACTTCTTTCACAGATAAAGCTAGCTGAACTGCACTACACTCATTAACAACACTAACTAGCATTTATTTCCATCTCACCCCAAACTTTGTTGTTTTATATAATAAAACCATACCTAATTTTGATTCAAAAGAGTTTTTTAAACAGATGCTTCTGATTTTCTATTCTAAAAAGTGGCTAACTGGTTTGTGGCTCTAACCTGGAGATGGAAACATGAACTCTTTTTAAAAGCCAACAAGGAACACAGCACACACACCCCACCCCCAAGCAAACTAAACTAGCAAGATGGTTGTTGTGGGTTTTCCGGGCTGTATTGCCGTGGTCTTGGCATTGTAGTTCCTGACGTTTCGCCAGCGGCTGTGGCTGGCATCTTCAGAGGTGTAGCACCAAAAGACAGAGATCTCTGTCACACTGAGAGATCTCTGTCTTTTGGTGCTACACCTCTGAAGATGCCAGCCACAGCCGCTGGCGAAACGTCAGGAACTACAATGCCAAGACCACGGCAATACAGCCCGGAAAACCCACAACAACCATCGTTCTCCGGCCGTGAAAGCCTTCGACAATACATTAAACTAGCAAGGAAGGAAAACAGCAAACATTCCTCCTCCAAGCAATAGCTTTTAAAAATTAAAATGCAATGCAAAACCAAGAGCTAAACAGAATACAACACAACAAAAACAGCACACACAGCAAGCCGAACCCACTCCCCAGAAAGCAATAACAAGCTAAACCAAGAAACGAAAACAGCAAACACTCTTCCCCCCCACTGCAGTAACCTTTAAAAATTAAAGTGCAACAAAACAACATTCAGAGCCAAACAGAACAGCCAAAGCAACACACGCAGCAAGCAGACCCACCTCCCCCCCTGGCAAGCAATAACTGGCTAAATCAACAAGAAAGGAACTTACAGCAAACAACAATTTCTAACCCTAACATTAAAGTACATCACAAAATCCAGAGCCAAACAGAACACAACACAACCAAGGCAAGACACAGCAAACTAAAAAGCAACCTTGTACCCCGCCTCAAGCTATAACCTTTCAAAAACTGAACTAGAAAAAAGAGCCCAAAAGAAGGCTTTAAAACTAAAAAAACCCCTAAAGCATATAAATAAAACCAAAGCTTCCCCTCCCCTCCACACACACCAGAGCAAAGAAAGGACCCAATATCTGTCCTCACCACGCACCCCACAACAAAAGTTCCTTCCTAGAGTCTAGTCCCTTCCCCTCCCCCATACCAGGTCACCATCACCCCCAACTAGGGATCTCATTGCCCCAGTAGGTGCGAGTGATCCCCTACTCTCACCTTTCACACCCCTGCACACCAATTATCTGGATGGAAGAAGGAAAGGCAGGGAACAGGTCTTTTGGGCGCACCCTCTGGGGGGGCAGTGTGATGACGTCACTGACATCATCACACTGCCCCGAGAGCACTCCTGTGCTTTGCAGCAGGCTGATATGGGCCCCAAATAGGCTGAATCAGGCCCATTAGGGGCCCAAACTAGTCTGCAGTGAAGCGTGCATGCGCCCCCCCAGCTTTGCATGATGACATCACTTCCCAGAAGTGATGTTAGCACACCAGAGCATCCAAGATCACCAGAAAGGAAAGCACTAGGTTCCCCCTCCTGCTGGGCGGGTAAGGGGACCTGGCAACCCTACCCCCAACCCAGGAAAACCCAAATAAAAAAAGTTTTTTAAAAAAGGTTTTTTAGAAAGTTTTTTTAAAAAAAAGGTTCAATCAAACCACTTCCTGCAAAGAAGTAATCCAGGCAGGCAGCAGCCTACACTTCCAGAAGAATCTTCCAAGGCAGACAGGCAGAGTCTAGTCCAGAGCAGCTGCAGGGGCACACTCCAGAGATCTCAGACTGTAATTTAGCCCTGCTGCAGCTAGACCTGCTTTTATGCTTTCTCATGGTCAGAAAGAATTTGCTATGATTGCTATGAGAATTGCTATGATTGACCACACAGAGTTCCCTTCAATATGAGATCTCATTTGCAATTGCCAGAGAGCTGCTTCCTTCCTCCTTCCCTCCTGTTGCTCAGGAAACCTGAAAAGGAGAGGAAAATGAGGAGAAAAAGAAGCTTCCAGCAACCTTTATAATGTCTTCCCTGTGATTCTTGAATAACCTGAATATTTCCAGATTATTTGGGAATGCATCTATTAGCATACCTGGGAATTCCAAAATGATTCAGGATTCCTGAACATGCCTTCAAATACCATTAAGGTATTTTGGGGTATATTTTTGGCTCTGGAATACTGATAGAGTTGCCAGGATTCCTTACCCTCCTGGGCGCGCGCGTGTGTGTGTGGGGGGGGTGGAATCCAGCACTTACCCTTTCAGCCATACTCATGCATGCACAAAGTACATACACACTCCTGGTGTAGCACGAAGACATCAGTTCCAGGAGTGATGTCATTGTGCACAACCAGGAGCACTCATGGCTCCGTGCTAGGCTGATTTGAGCCCCCAAATGGGCCAATTTGGCCCAATGTGAAGCCAGGGGCACTCCCGGGGCATGAGTAATGATGTCAGTCCCTGGAGTGCACCCCAGGAGGTTCATTCCTGCACCTTTTCACCTGCCAACCAGGTACGTAGTGGCAGGGGGAGGAGGTTGAGAGCGGGGAATCCTCTGCCCCCACCGGGGGACTGGCACCCCTAGATACTGAATCACACATCCCTGCGGGTGAAGGGCTTTGAATCTGCTGGTCATTTGCTGGTCATTTAAAGAACAGAATGAATGGATAAATACCTTTGGGATATACCCCATGCTTAAGCAATGCTAGATTTAGTCATATTCGCTAAGCAAGGCAGCCCATGAATCTTATATTTGCAATAGCACTGAATGTGAAGCTAATAATGAGATTCTAGTAGGAGCTTTGTGATCAAAGTGAAGAGGGAGAAATATAGGGTTGGTAGGAGCATTTTTTAGTAGACCACTGTGATGTAGTAAAGTATTTAGAAATTGATGAAATGGCTGTCAATATATGAAATAAAGTATGATGAGCACCAGAAAAACAGGCACAGGAAAGGATCAGTTTCTGAGAAATTTCAAAGAAGGAGATAGCAGCATTTAGCATTTCTTTTCATTTTATTTTTATTTATTTCATTATATTTCTATTCTGCCCTCCCTGGGCTCAGGGTGGATTACATCAGTTAAAAACATAATCAAAATACAACAAGGATTTAGAAATTCCTTAAAAGCATATTAAGATTGCAGTTTACATATAAATAATTAAGAAGGTATCAAGAGGGCGGTAATCACAGTATAACTTATCTTCGCTCAGATAAAACAGAGTTCTAAAACAGAATGGTGGTAAAAACATTTGATGGGGGGGGATTTAAGCATTCATTGACTCCCTCCCCCCACATGGCCGGTGGAGACGAGGCCCGGCCTCAGTCATATGCCTGGTGGAACATCTCTGTCTTACTGGCCTGGTGGAAGGACAACAGATCCTGCTGGGCTCTCTTTCAAGAGACAAAGAGTTCCACCAGGCCGGAGCCAGGACCAAAAAGGCCCTGGCTCTGATTGATGCCAGGTTGGCCTCCCTGAGGCCAGGGACCATCAATAGCTGTTTGTGTGATGATCGAAGTGTCCTCTGGGGCGTATAAATGGAGAGGCGATCCCACAGATATACAGGTCCCACTCTGCTTAGGGCTTTAAAGGTTAGTACCAAAACCTTGAATCTGATCCGGTACTCCACTGGCAGCCAATGTAGCTGACGTAGTATAGGTGTTATATGTGCTCCAATTGGCACCCCAGTAATAACATGTGCAGCTGTAATGTCCGGACCAAACTCAAGGGAAGCCCTGTGTAGGGAGAGTTACAATAGTCTAGTCTAGAGGTGACCATTGCCTGGATCGTTGTACTTAAGTCACAGGTTGAAAAATAAAGGACAAGCTGCCTGGTCCATTGAAGATGAAAAAAGGAAGACCTGACAACCGCTGCGACCTGTGCCTCCATTGTCAATCTGGAGATACTTAAAACAGTATCTCCAGATTGGGGGAATGAGCAAAAAAAATTAATTTAAGCAACTGCAAAATAATGGACATTGAGGCAAAAAACCTAAATTCACATTCCCTAATGAAATTTCAACCAGTTACAGTTTCCTACAAAAGAGCCTGTTAACTTAAGTCACAGTGGATGCTCACTGGAAAAATCAATTTTGAATGCAGCAGCAATTAGAAAAACAAATTAGAGATTATAAGGAAATGCATTGACCATATAGTACATTTGTATAAAGCAATGCCTTTCTATAACTTTTTAGTGGGGCCTTATTTAGAATATTATATATACTTCAGAATATCTCATCTCAAAAGAAGATATAACAAAGCTGGATAGGGCAAAGAAAAGGGCAACCCAAATTATCAACATGTGCAAGGAAATGCTTTGGGTTTGAGAGGAGGGAGGAGAGGAAAGTTCATTTGGAAAAAAAAACTCTGTGAGTAAAATGCTAAGATTTTATAAAGTTGCTCCTAGAGTAGACAGAATGGATTTTTTCCCTGCCTTCTCCTATATGACTACTTAGGATCACCCAAGGAAACTGATGGGCATTATAGATGAAGCTGCCTTATACTAAGTGAGATGATTGACGCTTCTTGCTCTTGTCCTTCTCTAATATTTGATATTTATTGCAGGACTTGCAGTATTAATGTGATTTATGTGTCTCAACTAAGTGTTTAACTGTATTTATTTTTGGAAGGTTTCTTTGGCATTGTGGAATGAGGGATATAAATATTTTGATAAATAACTAATAAGTACTCTAATTGGCAGTGTGTTTCTAGGGTCTCAGACAAAAAAGATCTTTCCTGGCATTTGCTATTTGTGATCCTTTAACTGGAGATGCGAGGGACTAAGTGCACGTAAAGAAAGTAGTCATTAGAAAATGTATGTAAGGTAGATCTATCAATGGCTTTTAGCCATGATAGCTAAATGAATCCTCCAGATGTTAGTATGTTTCTGAATACCAGACATTGGGGACAAGTAACAGGAGACTGGTGCTTTCATCTATTGGGTCCTTTTTGGAAATATGTATTAGAAACAGGATTCTTAGGATAGATGCACTTTCGATCCAGGCCCACAAAACACATAGTTAATAATGTACATTTGCAAACAATTCCTTTTATGCTATTAATATCTTCTAATTAATCAAGAGAAATTTTAACATATAGAATATGTTTAAAACAATGGCTCTGGAAAAAAATGTTGCTACTAGTAGTAATCTTTAATTAGTGATTACAGTCATTTCTTTGTTGGCTAAGTAGAAGAGATTTATGGGTGCGACAATGGATTTGACATCAAACTCTAAGCTTGTATTGCTAATTTATACTTATAGGTGAAATGTATCTGTGAGCTAGCACAATGTCCAAAATGGTTGGAGGATAAGCATTTGATCCCGTCAGGTACTGTTTATTACCGATTTCTTTAATGAATGTTTCCAGAAGCCTGTATCACTGAGCAGCAAAAGCAGGATTTGAAGAGATTACATAGTGCTCCCATCTCTTTCAGTAAAATAGGCTTTGGCACTGAGTAGGCAGATAACATGATGGGAAACAAAAAAGAGTTACAGCTGGTTTATCAAGTTGGAAGGCTTGTGAGCCAAATGTTTTTCATTTGAATGTATAGGACATCTAGCATTGTTGTTGGAGTGTGTATGCATTTTGGTCTTTGACAGTAACCTGCATTTTTTTACCTCTTAGAAATCAAGTTTTCAAAAACATGAAACATATATTTCTGTTCCACATCACTTAGTGAGAAAGTCTGTCAAAGGAAGGAAGGAAGGAAGGAAGGAAGGAAGGAGTTGGCTAATTGACAAGAATTGCAGAGCCACTATGGCTCGTTGAAGCTGAACATGAGATCTCTAGAATGTATTCATATGTTGAGTTCACCCATGCCTTTTCATCATTCAAAGATCACATTAGTAAGATATTTTATTTATTTATTTAAATATTTATGTCCTGCGCTCATAAGCAATGTTCTCGAGGCTGTGATGGCTTGCATTTATGAGGCAGGCCTCTCAAATCAAACAGAGAAACTCCCATAGCAGTTCACCTGGCCTTAATCTCAAATATTCTTCAATAGAGGCAGCTCATTATTCTGAGGGATGAGGAACTGTCCCCAGTGATCAGATCCTTTGCAGTATGGGGAGCAAGCCCTAGACCTTGTAAGTGCACGTGAATGCAATTAGTTGGTAGAGATGAGCACGAAATGGGAAAAAACAAAATGAGCGTTTTGTGTTTCGTCACATTCCACAAATCACAAATCACAAACTTTCACGAAATTGTCCCATTTCATGAAACAATTTGTTAGTTTCATGTTTTGTCAGAATCCAGGACACTTCAATGGCTCCCTTCATACCCAGAGATGCTAAACTCACAGGGAGACTTCAGCAGGATCTCTTCCACCCACCCTCACCCAACAAGCCAGCAAGAACAAATGCTCTAAATAAGAATATAAGCAAAGAAAATTAATGGAAAAGGTAGGTCTCAGTCAAGCTAGGCGCTAGAGCAAGGGAATGCCTTGAGACTAGGGTTGGGTGGGGTGGAGGAAAGAAGGTACCCTCACCCAACGACCTTCCCAGCAAGGCCAAGAGCTGAAAATAAGAGGCTTTGCAGTCCTCTTTTAAAGCAGCAGCAAATCCAGCCAATTCCACTCTGTCTTTCCAAATCCCAGCAACAGGTCCTCCCTCTCCCTCTGTCTACTGGAACTGAAAAGCACAAGGCAGAGAGCTGTGCCTTATATAAGAAATACTCACATAGAGCAGAACAGGAGGTCTCTGCTTGGCACACAGACCTGCATAACGGGGTTTGGAGGGATGAGATTGGTGTTCCCATGGCTACAGAAGGCCCGTCTCCTCAGTTGCCTAGGTGAATAACCCCCCTGCTCCTTGCTTTATAGGGCAGAATGGAAGATCTCAAGTTGGCAGAGAGAGCTGCCTATCATGGTTGTGTGGGCTAAGATTGGGGTTTCCAATGGCAACAAAAGGTGTGCAGACATTCTGGGCCTATGTTGCCTAGGGAATCAATGGCTTGGCACCAGCCTGTCTGGCATCACGAATCATTCATGAATCGAACAAATTGATCCAAAAAGTCATTAATTTCATGAAAACAGCGGCCCCACAAAACGTGTTTCGTGAAACATGAATTGGCCCGATTTGTCACAAAATTTGATTTGTATTTCAATTCATGCCCATGTCTACTGGTTAAGCACAAACTGAAGAGATGTCCCTGAGAACAATCTGCAAACATGAATGGAACCCACACTCAGGGATAAATGAAAAATTCTTCAACTCTACTTTTTCTACTAGATTTATCTCTATATGTGTAAAGTTCTAAGTGCAATAAATATAAATACAATTAATAAATTTCATATACAATAAATACAATATGCATCAGAACCTTCAATACAATAAATACAATTTACATATACATTCAATAATCCATTATTCCGTTCTGAGAAGGGAGAGGAGCATGAATATTCAACATATTTAAAGTAGACCATTCCAAAAAATTCTTCATTGCCGGTTCAAGAGTCTCATAAACAAATAATCATTCATTCTTCAGGCTTTAAATAACTGCCCCAGTGTGAAATGCTGCCACGTAGCTGCCAAATCAAAGTACATGGGGTCCAAAGTTACCACTTCTGGCTTTGTGTTTTCTGTTTAGGAGAAGCCAAAAAAGAGAGCCAGAGGACCCTAGAAGCAGGACAAATTTGTTCAGACAGAACTTTGGCCTCTGTAGACCTGGAATTTTTACTGGCTTCTTTTTATCATTTAGAATGGTGTTGTTTAAAATAGTTAAAATTTTTATTGTTGGATTAGTACTTTATGTATTGTGTTTTATGTAACTACTTTAATGGTTGGAATGCTGCCCTAATTTTACAAGTAAGGTAGAATTAGGGCTGCTAAGCCCCCCTTCCCTGCCACCATGCCAAGTGGTGGTGGGAAAGAAATTAAACATTAAAATAAACAAAAAGTTAAAAATTAAAAAAAATACAAGAGGATCAACTATCAGGTTATATTACTTCTGAGAAATGCACAGAAGCGATGGTGATAGCTCTAGGAATTGTGGGACACTATGGTTTTACCATAGTGTTTATGGAGATTCCTAAAGCTGCCAACATTGCTTCCAGTCATTCCTGAAGTGATGTAATTGTGCTGGCAGGAATTCCCCCTACACAGTGTTCTTATCCCCCACCTTCCAGCCAGTTGCCAGGCTCAACCTGGCAGCTTTAGGTAGAATATAAATCTTTAAAATCTCTCAACCAGTTTTCAATAGTAGGGCTGCCAAGTGCCTTATGGAAGAGGGGAATTCCCCAGAGCTCTTGTTGCCCACCTCCACTCCAAATAGTGATGGAGATTTTTTTAAAAAAAATGCAGCACTGCAAGTGTGATGATATCACTTGCAGGGAAAACCTGAAAGTAATCGTGCAATTCCTAGAGCTACCTACTGTCACTTCTGGGTGACAGTACTTGTGTGACACCATCACCTCACTGCCATGTCCCTGCCCCCAACTGTCCCATTAATTGCCAGGTTTGGCCTGGCAGCCCTATTAAAAAGAATTGCAAGGTTTATATTAACCATCCTAACTGTCAAAAAAGTATTCTTGTAATTAAGTATTCAGTTCCAGATGGTGACTTCAAGAATAACTATGCCAGTCTGTCAGGGGAGAAACAACAAAGAACCCTATGGAATCATAAGAAGCAACATATTTATTGTGGCATTTATTTTCCTAAGCAGACCGTGATAAACAGATCTTTAATTTTATTATTTTTAGAGTTGCTGTGCTGGACTATTAGGGTGACACTAAGATGACAAGCCTAGTCATATTTTGACATATTTCGTTTTATTTAAAAGCCATCATAGTTTGGGCTACATGTTAGGGCCAGGGATGGTAAATCTTTACTTCCGTGCCGTTTTCCAGATAACAAACAGCCCCCAGCTGTAGTTGGCCCTGGTAACAGAAGACAGACAGACAACTGGATATCTTTTAACTCAGTTTCTTGAGCTTTCATATCCTTTTGGGTACCTTAGAGAGGATGTCAAAGGACAGCTTTATAACATGAGTTAAACCAAGCTTTATGTGACATAACAGTTTCCATGTTCACTCATTCGTTCATCTGTCAAGGAAGGGCTGATTATGTAATTTGATGAAGACAGGATGATCTCTGTTTTGGAAGAGGACTTACTGAGCTAAACATTATTGTCTTCTGTTTTGGGGATTTTGAGTACAAATATGTGCAGGGGAGGAACTTCAAGAGAATCCATTGCTTTCCTTTCGGTTCTCCTTATGGGCAGTAGGTTTGCTGCCTGACAAAAATTCTGCCATGCTATCTTCACTGTGGGACATATCAGCACTCAAGCATGATTCTCAAACTGGACTGGTTCATTAATGGATTTCTGTCCTGAAGAATGGGCAACAAGAAAGTTCTGGAGCTTAAATAAGTGCATCTACTCAAGATCAGGCAACCATTTGTTGAACACATGAAGCCAGTTTGGTGTAGTGGTTAACAGCATGGGACTCTAATCTGGAGAGCCAGGTTTGATTCCCCACTCCTCCACGTGAAGCCAGCTGGGTGACCTTGGGCTAGTCACAGTTCTCTGGAGCTCTCTCAGCCCCACCCACCTCACAGGGTGTTTTATTGTGGGGATAATAATGACATACTTTGTAAACTGCTCTGAGTGGGCATTAAGTTGTCCTGAAGGGCCGTATATAAATCAAATGTTGTTATTGTTATGATGATGATGATGATTATGACCATTGGTCTATGAAGGTCAGTTTGTCTACTTTGACTGGGAGTGACTCTCCAAGGTGCCAGGGAGAGGCCTTTCCCATCACCGACTATGTGATCCTTTTATGTGGAGATGCCAGGGCTGAATCTGGTAATGATGCGTACAGAATAGATGCTCTGCCACTGAGTCATGTCTCTGTCCCCATGTCAGTGATTAAATATATAGGAGGTGGGACTACTTTTGCTTTGCTGTTTATAGTTTAAGAACCATGTTCTTATAATATTCACCAGTTTCAGTATTCAAAGCATTAACATAGTAATTCTTATAAAAGTCATGTATGGTAGGGCACTATTACTATCCACAGAGAGAGAGAGAGAGAGAGAGAGAGAGAGAGAGTTTTCCAAAGCCTGGGCCAGGGTTGATCAGGTCCCAGGCCAGGAGAGGCAGTGGGATGCCAGTCTGAACTCAACATACACACACACCCCATTGTAAAAGTGAAAGGAGATAAACTACAAGGGAGGATAGAGTTGGGAGACATGGATTTTACTCAGACATTCTCATATGCACATGGTTACTTAAGAAGCCCTGTGTCACCTCAAGCCAGGCGTCCCAACAGATTGAGGAGGGCAACCCAGAACAAAGGGATGCTCTGTGCACTTTACCCTTTCTGCTCCCAGGATTAGAATATGTCCCCTGGGGCTGAAGTCTGTCTTTGTCCTACTAGGTCTGCACACTTCATAAGGAAATCAAGGTCCTCTTGTCCTTCTTCTTATCTCAGGGCTTCTCACAGACTCACTGGGGCCTGAGAGCTATAAAATTGTGCTAAGGTTCCTGGTCATAATTC
Organism: Eublepharis macularius; assembly: GCF_028583425.1. Classification (NCBI taxonomy): domain Eukaryota; kingdom Metazoa; phylum Chordata; class Lepidosauria; order Squamata; family Eublepharidae; genus Eublepharis; species Eublepharis macularius. The sequence continues at coordinate 193,731,384 of NC_072790.1, forward strand.
TCCAAGACAACTCTTGCATTGGGCCATTGATAAGCACCACTGCATACCTGCATTCCAATAATTTTTATTTTCCTGAGCTGTCCCTTATTAACATTATATATAGAGAAAGGGGAAATGGCTCCAGTCTGGTTCAGGTTGATAGGCCTGAGCCCAGGATCCAAGAGTCACTTTTAACATGTGGATTGAACTGATGACAGAGTGGATTGCCTAAGATCACCTATGAAGTTTTATGGCTAAGGAGAGATTTGAACCAATTCATAACAGTCTTATCCAGTGTGCTGCACTAAGTATATACTGACCTGTTCACAATAGGCTTGCTAGATCCCCCGCTGTAGCAGGGGATACCTGCCCCCACCTCCACCAGCCTTCACCCCCCCCTACTGCTCACCTGGCTGGTGAAGGGGAGGCACCTGAAAATGTGTGAGGCAGTGTTAACAGTAAGACCCTTTCCTCAAGCTAAGAGGGCAGTTTATGGATGGAATATTATAAATGCCCCTCATAAGTCCAAGACACTGCTTGACCCAGAGTGAACGCCAACTGGGTGGAAGCCTGGAAAACTACCAGAACATGAATCAGAGGCACTTGACTGACTGATGGCACCTCCAGGCCCTGGAGAGACACAGAGAGAATGAGGTTTCCTGAGAAAATCCTTGTCTCATTCCATCAATGCCCTGCTATACTTTCCCCTCATCCACCTATCCTAATCAAAGCTATTCAGCAAACCTGGTAGCTTTCCCATCCAGTACTTACCAGGTCATCAAGCAGTATTTACACCTATAGCCTACCCCAGATAGGAACCATCAAACTTCTCCCAACTTATTGTTCTACTTCCAGACAAAGTATTAAGCCATTGTTTTTGAGAGCAAGACATCAAGCTTGCCCCAAGAAATGTTTTGCCTTATAATAGGCTCATGAGCCATGTGCACTCTCTGTGTGTTCTGGATCCATATGCCCACCCTCGTTTGCTTGAGCTTTCTTCTCACTGTGAAATGCTGGTCTTTTCGCTGCTGCCTCAATTGACCCCTTGTATCCTCAAGGTTGGTAATTGTTGCCTTCTCTGAAACTGCTTTTCTCCCACTTTCCTCCCTGGCTTTCCTAGTAAGCATTGTATGTTTGCTGTGTGTGATTTCTGCATGTTTGCCTTTTATTTCTCTTTAATAAAAAGACCTTTCCAGTTGAACATCTGCTTGACTTATTTGAGAGTACTCTAAGGAATAATCCTTGTAAACATTGGTGGAGATTCCTAGTTACCCCCTCTCGCTTGCCACCTTAATGTTAATCCCCCCAACTAGTTAAGGTAACTTCCTATTTGGGTAACAGCTGGCCTGGGGCACTGCATGAAGCACAGTGCTGAAAAATTATTTCATTTCAGGCATGACACAGAAGCGATCGGTTTAGGGTTGCAAGGTCCCTTGAATCCCCTGGTGGGGGACTGGGACCCCGGGACTTACACTCTGTGCTCTTTTGCCTTTTTTCTTGTGTGCGCGCATAGCGCACGCTCCCGGCATGTGTGATGATGTCACTTCTGGGTGGTGACATCATCATGCAGGTCAAAGGGTGGCCTGGCGTGCGTTCCCATGTTCACCAAAGGGCTGAATTGCCCCGTGCGGGCCTGATTCAGCCAAAATGGGCCCGTTGTGGGGTGTAGGAGTGCACCGCCGGGGGGTGCCCCAGAGGGTGCACCCCCCACTGGCCACGTAAGTGGAGTTGGGGGGAGGAGGTGGGAACAGGGGATCCCCCACTGAAGGCGGGGGATTGGCAGCCCTAGATCGGTCGTACCAGCAGCCAATTCCTAAAACTTGGTTCCAAATGCTAAGTTTGGAGGCAATATTTAGAGAATTGGGATCCCGTTGCTTCTGTGTATGTCCAGTTTTAAGTCTGTCATCATCCACAGCCCAAAGTGCTCTTGTACAATACTGTGGTGAAAATGCTGTATACTGCTGAAAAAATTGCTTGGTGTAAATTAGAATCTGATTGCTTGGGGACCAGAAAAGTTGACCATTGCAGCTTCTAGCATTAGAAGTCACTTTCACAGTGGAATAAAACTACTGTACATATTGTTTGAACTTTTAGACCTGGTTCAGGAAGCAGGTTCTGATCATAGTTTGACTATTGGGAATAGACTTCAGGTTCTCATGTTCTCCCTTCCCTTCCCTTCATTACATGTTCCTGTTCCCTTATCAAAACCATAATTTGCTTCCATATTAAGGTTGCCAACCATCAGGTAGGACCTGAAGTTATCCTGGGATTACATCTGATCTCCAGAGAAATCAGTTTTCTTGGGGAAAATGGTAGTTTTGGAGGGTAGACACTGCAACATTACATCCCGGCTGAGCTCCCTTCCCAATAGGGTTGCCAGCTCCAGGTTGAGAAATTCCTGGAGATTTGGGGGGTAGAGCCTGGAGAAAGCAGGGTTTGGAGAGGAGAGGAACCTCAGCAAGGTATGATGTCACAGAGTCCACCCTCCAAAGTAGCTATTTTCTCCAGGGGAACTGATCTCTGTCATCTGGAGATCAGTTCTAATTCGAGGAGATCTCCAGGCACCACCTGGAAGTTAACAACCCTACTCTACCCTTCCCATCACCACCCCTTAATCTGTAGGAATTTCCCAAGACCTTGTTGGCAACCCTACCCCAAAGCAAAATTAGAAACCTCAGGCTGAAGTGAGTTTTCTGTTCTGGCCTGGTAGAAATGTATGATTTGGGATCACCATATTACTCCAATACATGCCTCATAGAATAATATGGTTACCATAATCTATAAAATATAGGTTGGAGTTGGAGTGCATAGTGAAGGGGAGGGGCGAATGGTAAAAAGCAAGATAAAACTCTGGTTTTCCTTACCATGCATAATGGAGCTTGTATTAGTAAATAGTGATGCTGTTGGACCCTGTCAATTTTTGCACCTGCTAGTACAAAAATTATCAGTTCTTTGATTTCCCCCCGCAAGGCGTACCCCCAAACAAGCTATAAAACAAAATAAAAAATCCCACATTTGCTCTTTTCTACCACGAACATATTTAGCACTTGAGAAAGTATTGCTTGGCTGGTCCTGACCACCTAATACATTGGCCGAATCCACACTACCTATTTGATTCCGCGGCTTTTTCGCAAGCGGCGCGCTATTCACGCAGATACTCACACGCTTTCCCATTCTGCGTGTTCCCCGCCATCACTGCGCCACTATTGCGCCTTCCCTCCAAACCACGTGATATTCGCAGAAATCCATTTTCTTCCCTTTTTTTTTAACAGTGCATAATGGTCGGTATACCGGTAAACCAACCCTAGTGAGCAGCGGTTTGCACGGGAAAAGCAACGGTCACTGGAGCATGCGCATGTCGCACGGGGACCGTTTCCCTATTGAGTTCCCCAATTTTCAAGAGTGCAAGGTGCTAAGCTGAGCAATCCTGTATTTCCAACAATGGTCGTCTCCAGTGAACGGCAGGTGCGGGAAACAAATTCAAGATATCGGTATACTGGATAATTGACCCCTTTTTTTAAAAAAAGGGAAGTGACGTGTGCCGTCAATTCTGACGGCAGAGGATGGAACCACCCACAGTAACGCTGTACTCAGTGGCGTGTGGAGAACTGATTGCGCCATGAAGACGCCCCGGAAGGGTGGATGTGAGGATGCACAGCCTGGTAGCGGAATAAAGGCGATTGCCACGACAGCGCAAGATAAGCGGAAGATGAGTGAGTGTGGATTTGCCCATTATCTGTGCAATCCTAACAGAATTCTGCCCTTAAAAATCCACTGAAGTCTGGGGACTAAAAAGCGTAACTGTGTTTGACATTGCACTGCAAGATGAGCATGTGTGATGCCTTCTTCTTTCTGCTACTGAGTTCTCTTAGAGAATGACACCTTCCCCTGAAAACTCTTCTTAGGTTTTGCAGTTTTCTTAACAGTATATTAGCGCTTTGTCAATATAATAGGCAGAGGATGCTGTGAAGATTAATTCATTGTTTTCAATCCTTTAAACATCTGTTAAACATTTGCATAGCCACTCATTTCCACAATGTCCCACTTCATGGAGCAAAAGTACACAAAAGTGCTTCTGAAATTACTTGGGGTTTAAAAGATGGTTTGTGAAAGTGTTTTTGGAAAGTGAGCTGCAAGTTTGCTCATCTAATTAGATCACTGTGGCATTAGGCTTAATCTGAGGCAGCTGTCAATTTTTCAAGTAGCTGAGATGCAGCAGTGGTAGCTACTGAGACATATTTTGAAAGTGGATGTCAGAAAATTCCATTCACCAAAGTTGCAAACTTTTTAGAACTCTAACATCATAAGCTCCTATAGTGATGTATTTTCTTATCCCATAAGCATGGTACTATTAGAAGTAAAGAGGCACATCTTATGCAGTCTGGTTTACTTGTTTTTTATATTTTGTCATCTACATTGAGTCTCAAAAAGAAACATGGTCTATGCAGGAAGATAGAATAGAATAGAATAGAATAGAATAGAATTAACAGATTATGCTGTTTACTGCTAAATCTTTATCATTAATATTATAAACAAAAAACCTCTTTAATTTGTAAGAACACTGGTTTATGTAAAAAGTTGTTCACATCCACAGCACAGTGCATCTCAGCTTTTTAATGTCAGCTTTAAAAAAAATCAGCTTTTAAAAAAAATTCTCTGTCTTTGCAATGTGCTACCTGTTAAATGCAATTACAAAGATTGGAATTAAATACAATTATAAATTGGAATTAATCACCTTTCCTAGCACATATTGGGCCCTCCCTGATTCTGCAATCTCTGATAAATAATTCAAAAGAGCCCTAGTTCATTTATAGCCAGAGTGAAAGAAGGTCCAACCTGTATTCAGTGGCAGACAGGGGGATCTGGTAATGCCACTAGGCAGCTGTGTTCAGGACAGCAGAAAAGAAGGTCAACTCTCTCTTTAGGATCTAGAGGCAGAATGCAGAAGTACAGTGGAGCTAAATCACTCATCCCAGCATCATGGTTCTTCCACCCCTCATCCTAAACAAAAATTTAGCTTTGACAGGTGGTTATCCGTCTGCTACTTAAAAAACCATCCCTAGACAAAAATGATGTGGCCAATTATCACCCAGACTCTATTCTGCCCTTTCTGGGCAAAGTGATTGAGAGCAGTAGCTGACCAACTCCAGACCCTCTTGGATAACTCTAGTGCTCTGGACCATTTCCAGTCAGGTTTCAGACCAGGGCATGGGACAGAGACAGCATTAGTACCATTAGTGGATGATCTCCATCTGAATATAGACAAAGGCCATGCCTCCTAGTGCTTCTATTGGATCTGGCTGCAGCCTTTGATACCATAGACCATGCCATCCTGTTGAGGTGTTTAGAAAAAGAAGTGAGCATCAAAGGTTGTGCCCTGGACTGGTTTAAATTGTTTCTCTTGGAGCAGACTCAAAGGGTTGCCAATGGAGATCAGCTATCTCCAGAATGGGAACTATCTTGCGGGGTTCCACAGGGAGCAATCTTATCTCCCATGTTATTCAACCTCTGTGTAAAGCCTTTAAGAGAACTCATTCACAGCTATGGAATTAGATGTTATCAATATGCAAATAACACCCAACTCTATATCTCACTATCCAGGTCCCCGTAGAATGCAGTAGAAATCTTAGATTGCTTGCTGACAGCCATGGTGAAATGGTTGAAAAACAACACATTGAAATTGAATCCATATAAGACTGAAGTGATGCTTGTTGGGAAGGCAGAGATCTTGAAGGGCATTGTACTCCTCACTTTCGATGGAGTTTGTCTGACCCTTGCAGACTCAGTTAAGAGCCTAGTGTAAAATGCTGCAGCTTGACTGTTATCAGGAGCGAGCAGTAGCATGAACATCACTCCCATCCTACAGTCACTCCATTGGCTACCCATCAGTTACTATGCTCAGTTCAAAGAATTAGTTATTACATACAAAGATCTTCACGGCTTTGTTCTGGCATACCTACGGGACTGCCTCCCTCCCTATGTTCCTCTATGGCAACTTCGCTCATCTGAACAGGGTCTCCTGGAAAATTATTTTTTTTCTAATGGCCAGATCCAAGTGTTCATGCACAATTTTCTTTTTTTTCACACACTCAGCCACAAGATGACCATAACTTACTATTTTTCTTATATGATAACTAGAATCTCTACTTTCTAAAATACATTTTAAATTTTTCTCATGTAAAACATAGAAAGTACAGAGATTTTTGTTATCATGTTCCTGATGGTACACCTCATTTTCCAGCCCCCCATCCAGGGGGGATCCCTACCTCTCTGCTGCACCCCTGGCCCCGCTCACATGACCAGCAGTGGGGAAGCACAGGGGGGAGAAGTGTTCATGCACACACTCTTTGCACTTCTCCGTCATGCTGGAAAATGATGTCATCCTGCCCATAGCTCTGTGGAATAGTAAGGGGGGAAATGGGGGGACATCAGCATTAACACTATGACATCACTTCTAGTTGAGCAGCCAGAGTGGGCCCTAACCTGCCACTATAAAAAAGCCATAGGCAGTAGGTGGCAGGAAAAACCAGTCTGTTCTAGGATAGGCAGGAGATGAGGCAGGACTGGAGACTTCTGATTTATAACAATAACTTCAGATGTATCCCAGGCCTAGATGTCAGGCCCGGCTAGGGGTTTCTCTCAGACTCTCCACTTCATCCAACACAGTGGTATGAGTTAAAAGGGTCTTTATTCAGATAAAACTCCCTAGAAGTGCTCTGTTACATAGATATTGCCCAGAATGCTGAAGTACAGTTCTCCCCAAGTGGTTATACTCTAGTTCCCCTCCCCCAGTCCAAACAAGTGAGTTGAAGTCAGCAAAAGTTCTTCAAGAGATGCCCAGCCAAAGTTCCTATGCCTGGCTCCCACACAGCTGCACTGATAATGTCTCTTGGCCAAGCATAGGCATAGTGAAGGAAGCTACCCTATAGGAAGAAAGCCCCTCCTCCCCAGTAGACATGCATTTATAGTCATGGCAGGCTGGTTGGCTTGCCTGCCTGACATTATCCCCCCTCCAAAATTACGTCTATAACAGGGTCTCCCCTCCCTCGGTTTCTCCGGGTAATGTTTGTGAAACTCTTTGATGAGTCTTGGAGCTTTTACATCTTGAGCTTGAACCCACTCATTTTAACCCTGGTCAAAGTACTTCCATTTCATTAAATAAAATAATTTTCCCTGTCTCCATTTTGAGTCCAACGCCTCTTCAACTTCATGATGAGGTTGTCCATCCACCATGAGGGGGGAGAAACTCCAGATTTCAGGTGCCAGGTGTTTGCTTTTGGGGCTTTCTTCAACAAGCTGCCATGGAATACTGGATAGATACATCTTAAAATTCTTGGGCAGGACTAGTTTTACAGCTACTCCATTTATGATGTCGAGGATTTTATAAGGTCCGATATACTTCCATCCTAATTTTTGGCTCAGTTGTTCGCCCTTGAGATTTTTTTGTTGACACATAAACCTCATCTCCAGATTTCAGATCCCAGAGGGGGGAGAGTTTACAGTCTGCATGCTTTTTGTAATCCTGTTTGACTCTTTCCAGGGTTTTTGTTATTAGATCCCACTGTTTTATGATAGAGTTCCACCAAGTACTGAGATCCCACCCCCACTCCCGGGCGGGAGTCTTTCACAAACGGCAAGGGTTTGCCTTCAAAGCCCTGTGTGATCTTGAATGGGGATGTTCCCGTAGAGTTATGAATGCTATTGTTGTAACAATATTCTGCGAACACTAGGAAATCAGTCCAATTATCTTGTTGATAATTAATGTAAAACTTTAAAAATTGCTCCAGGATTTGATTAACCCTTTTGGATTGCCTGTCGGTCTTGGGATGATATGCTGAACTCAACCCTTGAGTCATGCCTGTTACTTCTATCAGCTCCCGCCAAAACTTGGCAATGAATTGTTGGCCCCAATCTGATATTATCTTATCCGTGAATGAATGAAGTCTTACTACATGCTGCATGAATATGGCCATTTTTTTGGCTGTTGGCAACTTAGAGCACAGAACGAAATGGGCTTGTTTGGAAAACAAATCCACCACCACCCAAATCACTGTTTCCCCCTTACTCAGAGGGAGGTCCGTGCTGAAGTGCATTGATACTACAGACCAGGGTCAGGGTGGGGTTTCCAGAGGTTGTAGTAGTCCAGGGAGTTTCCCCCCACCCTTTTTGCTCATTAAACAGGTCTGGCACGTTGATACATATTGTGACACATCCTTCCATATTCCTGGCCACCAAAACTGTCTTTGTATTAAGTGCAGTGTTTTTAAATAACCCAGATGCCCTGCCAACTTGGCATCATGTCAGTGTTTTAATATCTCTCCCCTTAGACCCTGCGGGACATAAAGTTTGTTGTTCTTATACCAACTATCATTTCCCCCCCTTATTTAAGTCCTCTGGTCGATTATCCCCCCCTCCTTTTCCAGTTCCACCTTAATTTTCTCTTCCCACTCCGTGGGGGAGGGGGAGGGGGGAAGGCAATTCACCTTGGCTGCTTGGTTTCTGGTCTTCACAGCCCCTCCCAACTGGGTGGGGGAAAACATCGTATCTGCCACTTCTTCCCTCTGGCTGTTGTGTTGGGGAAGGCAGGACAGCATATCTGTCAGGAAATTTGACTTCCCAGGGAAATGTTTAATCACAAAGTTGATGTCAGTCCTCTGTAGGAATCACCAGAAACTCTATGGTTTTACCCAGAACTGATGTCATGAAGGAGATTTTGTTATTGTTGTTACTTTTTTCAGAGCAGCAGCAGGAGAAGAGGGCTGCCAGTAGGAATGCTACTATTAACATCAGTGCTTCTATTAACATGGTCTTTTTTCTTTCCATTGTTTCTTACCTGGAGCTTGGGTGATGTTTTTACCTTAAAGGGAAAAACACTTATTCAAGGTTTAAAAGATGTTGATAAAAAGAGTTCAGTTAGTTCAATAAATGTAATAATCCAAGTTCCTTGAAACAGGAAACGTAACATAATGCATTAATTATAGGTCAATGAAAAAATGACTTTGTTGGATTGCATTTCTTTGGAAATTGCAACAGGAAGAAATGTCTGAATTGAATAACGACAAAAATAGGCCCAGAAAACCTACAGGAACAATAAAACCATGAGGTAAAATAAAGTTGAAGATAAAAGAGCAGCTTCACTCAGGAAGACTAAGATTCTAATGACAAGTCTACGTGTATCTAAAATGACATTAAATTTTTTCAAGGGCTATACTATTTATTTGCTTCCTATGAAAAAAATAGGTTTTTGATTTTAATTTTGGTACTTTCATGAAAAACAAACAATTTGAAAACTATTCCCCAGAATAATAGTTTCATATTTTATTTGGCCTTACTATACTATCTAGAATTTTTCTGTAAAATACAGACCTTATTCAAATATGGTTGCTACTGAAAACCTGCAGCAGCTTGACTAAATGCCCACATTGCTAGCCTGAACCCACAACATTGGTACAATGTGATTTTATTAGAGGGTTTTTAATTATTATTGTTATAGTTTCTTATAGCCAGTATACCCTGTTACTGAATTAGGATTTACTATTTATTAGGGGTAGAAAAGACGTTTCCGTTTTGATTCAGATAATTTACCTTCTAATAAACAAAGTAAGCTAGAAGATTCTTTAAAGTTTTAGGTTAATACTAATTATAGATTCCAGGTCTTACAAAAAGATGACTTAATAAATTACAGGGAAAAAGAGAGGGAAAATGTGCTACATGGGGATTATACTAAGAGAGGGGGAAATATGCTAGCCCTACTTCTATTGCTAGTATATTCTCAGTTTTTAATAAATTGTGTGCTTCTGGTGAGGGAAAGGATAAACCAGATCAGAATGACACCTTAAGTCTATCAACATGTCAGACATTGCTGATGGCTTAAACTCTCAGAAAGCAACTAAGAGGTTTATGGGCTACAGATGATATTTTTCTTCCTGCTTTTTCTCAGAAAGCAACTAAGAGGTTTATGGGCCGCCCTCAAGTGGGCTTGGCCTGTTTCATTTCTACCTTCTTCTATACAAATTCTAGTGAGTTCTTTGTAGTAGATGAATTGACTGTTCTAGTTAGGTTACAACTGAACTTGTTCTCTTTGATTTTATTTTTGATCTGTGTCCATCTATCGAGTCAAATTGTAGTGCGCAAATTTGTCTGGGCTCCAAGTAGTAAAAGAGACAGATAAAGGAAAGGAGGAGCATGGGGTGAATCTTGGAACACCCCTCCCCTTTCCACAGCTGAGGCTATAAAAAGAGCAGGTAAGTGGCCTGCTGTACAGGACATTGGAGTGGTGGAAGGGAGCCTAATATCACTGCAAAATTTCATCTGAGAATGTAAAACAGGCTGCAAATGGCTCTTTGATTTCTGCTGTGAGAAGTTAGCTAGCAGAGTGTGGGGTCTGTTACACAATTATTCTTTTCATAAGTCATATTGAAAGCTTTTTAAAAAAATTTGAAAAGTGATGAAACAAATTGGAGAGGAAACTCAAAAGGTAGCTGATCAGCTCCTAACACAGCTGCAATTCTTCTATCAGATTACCTTGTATCAAGATTTTATGTTCCTAGCAAAGAACATCAGGAACCATGATGCTGCACCATGCTTAAAATGTGCATGAGACTAAAAATTCAAAAAGAAATGGGAAAACTACTTTGCCTATTGTAGATAAAGATGAGAAATAAAAGACACAAATACATAATGTAAATATAGTAAATTTGAATAGGACTCAGATTAACAGAGGTTATTGAAATATTGTTTATTATAAGCCAGTTAATATAGTATGGTGCATTGTAGTATAGTAATGAAATGTATAGATCATGGGTTCTGAGTTGTCATTGAGGAGGTATGGTGGTAAATATTGTTAGATATTTTATAATAATATTTTTGGTTTATTAGCAAGACACTGTGGAAGTGAGTGGAAATGTCTCTGAAAATGGTTGTTATGGGTTTGAACATAATATCCAAATGATGTATGATGATCATGCTCTATCTAGATAATCTGTGTAAAGGATATCGCAATCTTCCACCAGGGCAATGGGTATTTTTGTTTTTCCCTCCCCCCCCCATATCTCCTTTGTTGTTTAGAAAACAATTTTAAAAAAAAGAGAGAGAGACTAAAAATATTGGTTTTTTTACAAAAATTATTGTTATTTTCATGGAGTCCAATAAATATAGTGATGCGACTGATTGTATAAATTATACACAATTATACTTATCTTGAGTGGAGCACAGAATTATGTCTACCTGCTTATAATTGTCAAAATGACCAATGTCTAAAAGAATAAGGATCACAGAAACAGAAGTTACATTAGTGTTATACACTGACAATGCACTGTTATTTTTACAAGATCTTGGTCAAATGGTCCCCAAATTAATTAATCTTAACACTACATTGAGAAGCCTCTCAGGATATAAGATGAATTGGAAAGGAATATACAACAATGCCAGCTGGTCAATTTCATGAGCATTGTGCTGGCCTTTCAAGTGTACCAGAGAGCAATTCAATATTTAGATTTGTTAATCCCTAGAAAATATAGAGGACATTGTCTTGTGGAACAGTACCACTATATAACATCTTTACTTCATTTATACACTGCCTTTCTCCCCAGGGGATACCCATTGGGGGTACCCAATGCTTACATTATTCTCTTCTCCATTTTATTGTCACCCCGTGACAGAGGTTAGGCTGAGAGGATGTTACTGGGCCAAGGTCACCCAATATATTTTCACAGCAGAGTTCTTCCTCAGCACCTGCTTCCTGAAATCCTTCAATTAGAGATGCAACCAATTGAACCTGGGACCTTCTGCATGCAAAGCAGATGCTCTACCACTAAGCCATGGCTTCTTCCTAAACTCACAGCTCTCTTCAGTGACTGTGCTCCATGGGAGCAAGGCTGCACTTCACGTTACAATGTTTTCTTTGGATGCTAAACACCTTTTCTACATCTGGAAACCAATATACATTTAATCTGAAAGATGACATTGTAGCTAATTTCAAAGCCTTTTTCCAGAGTTCTTAATCAATGGTGTGGGATGGCATTAATTCAACCTCTAGTAAATGCATTGTAAATGCATTTTACAGCAAGTAAGTGCTTTTTATCAGTTCTCTTCATTATTTTTATTTTTATAGTCATTATAAAAAGAAATGCAGAAGTATGCCAACATCTTTACTCATTCAAATTCTCAGAGACTGCCTGTGGCAACTAATGATCAGGATTTTTAAAAATTTAAAGGAATCCGCATCTAACAGTGTTGTTAGTTGGATATGGTCGATTCTAGCTAGAGAGAAAATCCCCTTGATGCTTTTAGACCTTGTTAGTGAATATGTGGTATATACTTCAATTTTTCTTCTAACTGTAGCTGGAATTTTTAAAAGTAGTCACATTTTATATAAAGTTATCCACTTTCTAAATGTGCTTTGGTTTTTCTTTAAACCACAATTTTATCTTTTTACATTTCGTGTGCTGGGGGAAAAGTCATTTATTTAAAATAAATTAAGGGAAAAGATAAATTAAGGGGAAAGTATATTTTTAGGCATGAAAAGGCTGTAAATAAATGAGTGATAAAATTTCTGCAGAATGTATCATTCATCTGCAAAATAGATTCTCAGAAAACAATATCTCTAGCACCATTATATCTGAGCTAGATATTACTGGCCTTTTTAGTCTGATTTCACTATAGAGCTTCCCTTCTAAAGAGAAGCAGTCCCTCCCAGGGCAGGAGGGAGAATTTTGGTCTCTACACTCCTCAGCATGTTCTCACAGAGTGAGGAACAAGAACTACTCTGGGCTGTTCACACATGAGAATTACAGTGGTTTATGTCACAATATGAAAAGTACACTGATTACTTGGAGTCTCAATTGCCTCTCTTCCACTTCTTTGCTTTTTGCCCCTCTGGGCAGCTGCATCAGCAACACTAGGCTTCCTGCTTAAGTGATTGGCTGATCAGAGGTCATAGTGTGAGTGTGATGATGTCAAATTGCAAATAGCCAATCACAATTAGGAAGAGAAAACTCAAGTCTCACCTGTAAAAACATTCCTTGTAATCCAACTTCATGAAAAGGGGCCATGGTGCAGCTTTCTGAAGCAGTGAGTGAAAGTCTGGGCCCATCAATTAAGATGTATGCACAAAATTCAGAGGGCATCATATTTTAAATTCTATAAGGTCCCCCCTTTCATTAATTAATAAATCATATGGCTTCAGAATAAGATAGTTGAATCTTTAATAGGACTGAGCTGAATAGTCTCAGGGAACTTTTTGATGTGGAAAAAAGGGAGCTTTCGATGGGCCTGAAATGTTCGTTGAAAGACCATCAAAGATTTCCTGGTGTTCCTCAGGGCAGCTGCTTCAGGACTCCTTTTTTCTTCCTACTGGTCTCCATCTTCTTCACAATGTGATCCCAGGCAATCAGGTCAGCGTTGTAAATGTGATGATGTCTCACTTTGGGCCAATCAACCAATCAGATCTGGCACTGAGAGAACATTACTGAGGACAGGCACCCCCTTAGTAATGCGTCCCTTGCAGTTAGAGGGTGAATTTGTTTTGTTATCCAGCAGTTGCCAAGTGTTTCCCTTTTCATCATTTCCTATCTGCTGCTTATGTAAAACAGCTGCCATTGTCATTGTGCTTGCAATGTTAAATCATGTAAAATGCAGCAAAGAAACAGAACTCATGGATTTATAATGACTTCAGGAATAATTTAGATGAGTGCTGAACTTGTTGGAGGATATGAGATTTCATGCAATTTGGGGCATTTTTTTCTGGTGACTCTTGCAATATTTAACTGCAAGAGTTTACTCAAGGCATCATAAATCTTATGTTTCTCATTGCATCTTACTTAGCTATGTTGCTCTTTTTCTGTGTCGCTTAGATGTGAATGCTTTCTCTTTATTACTTTTATTTTGCTTTTGTCTCTGCTGATCACTTGCTGTGTGTCATTGTCCATAATAGGAGGGGGGAATTGGTGTGTGGGTGTGGAAATACTTCTGCTTAATTTGCACTCCCGCTTACCAAAGATTCATTTGGAAAGACAAACTAGCTCATGGGCTAGTTTGCTTCTCTCTTGTAGATGTGGGTTTCTGTTAAGACTGCAGTATGAGGACACAGACAAGGTAAGAAGGCCCTGAGGAAACAAATGTCAGAAGGCAAGAATCTCTTGCATTTTAAAAAGAAAACTAGTAGATGGTTTGGATTACCATACAGCTGCAGTCTGCCTAGCGTTTTCATTAACTATAAACAAAATATAAAACAAAGACAGGATGAAACATTTTAAAAGATGGAACATAAAGCCATGAAATGATTCAAATATGCATTTAGAAATGTTAACCTGGCATTCTTTGGGCATGCCATAATCTCAGAGATGATGTGAACCTAAACAGTAATTACAGTACATGGGCAGACTAAGAAGATAAAAAGGCCTGGAAAATACCCAAGCTGAGCAGCTCCTGCAGCTATACAAGCAAGCACTGCAGGGGTCACTCAGCTCATAAAGGTTTGGCCTTTATGTGGGAGGAGGCTTTTATTTCTGACTTTTGAAGTTGGTTATATTTACTGGTCATGTTGCTGCTTTGGGGGGGCTGTTCTCCTCTGTTGTTGGACTTTCTTTACAGAAGTTTGATTGGTGTTTTTTGCTGGGTTCTGTTTTCTGTTGTCATAGAAGTTTAGTTTGGTCAGGTGTTCAATTGTTGTTGGTTGTTCTTCTGTGTTTATTGGGGTGCTTGGTTCAGTTTGTTAACCTAGTGGTGTTTGGGTGTACTTTTTTGGTATCCTGAGAGAGTAGTGAAGTGTGAATTTTTAAAAAGTGTTTTTAAGATAGGATAGTTGTAGATTTTTCCCTTATGGAATAATAGGGATTGGAAGTGGCTGGGGACATCTTCTTGGAGAATACATTCGGGAATACCGTTTTTTTTCCAGTTTGATATTACTGAACTGAAGCAACCTAATTTTTTTTCCAGTTCACAGCCCTAATTGTAACTACATAATCTTTGTAACTACATCATCTCTTTGGGGGTCAGGAAGCAATTTTCTCCAGGCCAGTTTGGCTACAGATCCTGGAGGTATTTTACCATCCTCTGGGCATGGAGCAGGGATCACTTTTGAGGCCGATTCATTCAATTTGTGAATGCTTCGTGATGCCAGACAGGCTGGTGCTGATCCATTGATTCCCTAGGCAACACAGGCCCAGAATGTCTGCAGACCTTTTGTCGCCATGGAAACCCCAATCTTAGCCCACATAACCTTGATAGGCAACTCTCCCTGCCAACCTGAGAGCTCCCATTCTGTTCTATGACAGCAATGAGCAGGGCAGAGATGGGCCTTCTGTAGCCACGGGAACACCAGTCTTATCCCTCCCAACCCTGTTAGGCAGGTCTGTCTGCCAACCAGAGGGCTCCTCTTCTGCTCTATGTGAATGTTTCTTATATAAGGCACAGCTCTGTGCCTCCTGCTTTCAGTTCCAGTAGACAGAGGGAGAGCGAGGAGCTGTTGCTGGGATTTGGAGTGAGAAAGAGTGGATTTGGGAGCTTTTGGCTGGATTTGCTGCTGCTTCAAAAGAGACTGAAAAGTGTCTTTCTGCTCTTTCTGGGAAGGTTGTTGAGTGAGGGTGCCTTTTTTCCTCCACCCCACCCTGGTCTCAGGGCATTACCTGGCTCTGGGGCCTAGCTTGACAGAGGTCACCCCCCACCCCCCTTGAGCCCGTGGCACCCAGGGGACAGAAGGGAGGCAGTCTCCTGGTCAACGTATTGTAATCTTCACCAAACTTAAAGGGTGGCTGGAGGAGAGCCTGCTGAAATCTCCCTCTGAGTTTGGCATCTCTATATATGAAGAGGGCCGTTGTAGGGCCCTGGGATCTGATGACTCACGTACCTAATGAATCGTTTCGTGAAATGGGACAATTTCATGAAAGTTCATGGTTCGTGGTTCATGGAATACGATGAACCATGAAACTCAGGGGTTCTTTTTTCCCGGTTTCATGCCCATCTCTAATAGACACTTTATAAAAGGTCAGAAGAATACATAGAGGTTATGAGTGGGGCCTATAAGCAAGATAAGTTTCTCGTTTCCCCATATGTTCATTCTTCCAAATATGCTATCTACCCAAGGCTTAAATCTCAATCAAAATGACAATAATTTTATGACATTACTGATGGATCACCTTAATATACTGAAACAGAAAATGAAAGCTTGTGAATCACATTTTTCATATATCTGTGAGAATCTGAATGTGGTAAGTTGCGAAATAATCTATAGAATATCAACCGAAAGCAATTCCACACAAATCTGTACCAGGGATACAGCTACAGTAACTACAAAAGAAAGAAATCCAGAAGCACATCTGGGCTTGATTGCTGCTGACATAATAAAGATGAACATCTCTTCATATCATAGCCACAGGGAGCAACAGTTCCAAATATATGAATATAGACAATATAACTGAATGAATAAATGGGCTTCTTTTTAAACTTCTTTTCCCCCCCTGTCAAGTCACAGCCAGCTTATGGTGATCCCGTACAGTTTTCAAGACAAGAGACATTCAGAGGTGGTTTGCCATTGCCTGCCTCCCATCCAATTACTAACCAATGCCAACCCTACTTAGCTTCCAAGATCTGATGAGATTGGGATAGCCTGGACTATCCATATCAGGATAGAAAATTTATGGATTGCGTTAAATGCAGAATTATTAGTGGATTTTTTTTTTAAATGCACAAACAATTATTGTATTTGATCATTTATACCCCGCCTTTCTCCCCAGTGGGGACCCAAAGCAGCTTATATCGTTCTCCTTCATTTTATCCTCACAACAACCCTGTGAAGTTTGTTGGTCTGAGAGTGTGTTTGGTCCAAAGTCAAGCTTCCATTGTAGAGTTGGGATTTGAACCTGGGTCTTAGCAGTTCCCTTTGGTCATACTATCCAGGATTTTACAATATTAACAAATTTCTCTAGTGTAGTTCTCATGAGTGATTAATTGGTTTTTGGGTTACACCACTTCAGATTACAGCTGAGAACTCGCATGACTGGATGCTTCTCCATGCAACAAAGAAAGTGCCATGTCAAAGAGAAAACAAGGCTAGAATGCTCTTCCATGTCAGCTGGTTTTCTGTGTGGAAGAAACTCTGTCAAGTGAAAGGTCATCTGCAATCAGAAGTGATAAAGCCATATCTCAAGAATATTAAACCCAAGTCATGATATCATATAGATTCCTGGACAATGTCCATTTTGGCTGATGAAGAACTTTAAGAAGGGAACGGGAGGTGTTTGTGCAAGATGTCATCATAGGTACATCCCCTTTGCATCCCCTGTGGCAGAACAGCTCCACTGAACTGTAAGCACTGCTTGCCCTCTGGGGTGTCTGGGATTAACCAGTGGCAGTCCAAAACTCTGCCTGGCCCTGCCACCCAGCTGGTGCCCCCCATCCCTCAGCAGGGCTTTTGCTCCTTCTCTCTTGCACCTGCTGCCAACACTTGGCCGTTGTGGGTATTGCCCATGGGGTGGGCCAAGACTTCCCACTTTCATGTGCAGGACTGCAGGGCTTTTCCATCTAGGGAGAAGGAGGGGGCGTTATTTTTGCCAATTTTGTTGTTTTTCTGCAGAATCAGTTTTTCTCCTGCCCACCCACAGTTCCTGGAGGATCAGTGACCTGCAGAGGTACAATTTCAAGCAGCATAAATGGCTACAGTGAGGGGGGCAGGCAGGAAAGTTGCCTTCATTTAGTGTAACTTCTCTTGCACAGCTTAGGATCCAGACCTATCACTGCCATCATCTTCTACCTTAAAACAAATGCATCAAAAATTCTTCATGTTATTCAATACAAAGTTGAAGTCAAGAATATCTCATAACAGTATTATATAGCTAATGTAATGAAAGTTCTACCTATAAGTACTGGGGAATTCTTTGAAATAATCAGATATCACCCTCATGATTTAAAACCTCTTATCAGTGACTCTACAGACAGAATTATATTAAAATACTGAAAACCAGGATTTTTGCTAAGTATGATGAAAATTAAATTAAAATCTTGTCAGCAGCAGCTGTAACCTACTCTATGGGCATAATTAAGTGGTTTGACCCTGATTTGAATAAGCTTGATGAATGTACCTACATACTCATGGTGAAGTTCAGAATTCATCAGTCAGATCCCAAGATCTGAAAGAGGCAGAATATTAATTCACTTATTTTCATTGATAGAAACACAGTCTGTGCATTAGAGTTGACAGTTCTTAATCATTGTCATCATTGGCAAATGATTAGCTGCTTTGATGACTATAAGAATTCATCCATCGTAAGAACATTGGAACAGGAGTGTACCATCAATGTTACAAATAGAGATGGGCACGATCGGCATTACGATAGAAAAATACCCACGATAATGGCGTTCACGCGATCGGGACCCGGAGGATCGGTGCCGTCCACGGCGACTGATCCAGTGGTCGGGGGGGGGGGCTTGATCGGGGCTTGATCAGGCGATCAGTATCTGATCGCGGATCCAGTCACTCCAGCACCAGCAATCTATTCCCCTGGCAACGGAGCCAGGGGAATGCCTAAGCTGAACAGTGGAGCTGTTCGGATCAGGCATCTGATGAAGAGAACTTGATTCTCGAAAGCTTATGCTACAATAAAATAAAATTGGTTAGTCTTAAAGGTGCTACTGGACTCTTTTTGATTTTGCTCTCCTTCTGTCGCCCTGGAAACCTGAATGGAAGCCCAGCTTTCCTTGATCAGCAGGGCTTCCTTCCAACCACGGAGCAGCAATGCACTCACCAGTTGGGAGAAGACAGCCAGGGGAGGGAGGGGGAAGGGGGTGTTCTGTAGCCATGGGCACTCCAAACATTTTTTGTTTTTTAAAAAAACAGGGCTTTGTAGGAGGAATGGCTGTTTTTCTGTCTGTCACTCTCTGTTTTTAACCTGCTTTTAAAACACGGTATTTTGTGGGGAAACCTCATTCACGGCTCTGTGTGTGTGTTTAAAATATGCTTTTGGAAGACTGGCTGCTTGCTTTTAAAATCGGGTGGGGAGGAACGGAGGATTCTGTCCCTGCTTTTTTTAAAAAAGCTGGCTGAAACGTGTTGACAGGGTGTCTCTCTCTCTCTATTTGGAGAGGCAGGGACGGGTTAAAAACTTTTTCCCCCTTCTGCTCTAAGTGTGTGTGTGTGTGTGTGTGTGTGAATGTCCCCTCCCTGAGGAGAGGCGGCTCATCGCCGGGTTAAAAACTTTCCCCCCTGCTCTAAGTGTGTGTGTGTGTGTGTGTGTGTGTGTGTCTGTGTGAGAACGTCCCCTCCCTGAGGGGAGGTGGCTCATCGCCGGATTAAAAACTCCCCCCCTCTGCTCTAAGTGTGTGTGAATGTCCCCTCCCTGAGGGGAGGCGGCTCATTGCCGGGTTAAAAACTCCCCCCTCTGCTCTAAGTGTGTGTGTGTGTGTGTGTGTGTGTGTGTGTGTGTGTGTGTGTGTGTGTGTGTGTGAACGTCCCCTCCCTGAGGGGAGGTGGCTCGTCGCTGCTTCCCCGTGCCCACCGGGCCTGGCGGTCGCCACCACCACCCACCTTCCCACATATCTGGGAACAGCAAGGCTGTTCGCTTTGGCCTCCCTGATCCCCGATCCATGGATCGGAAATGAGGTGATCGGTGTGGATCGCTAATTCGGGATCGTCGCCAGCACCGATCCCTGATCAGCTTGATCGGTATTTTTTTTTTGGATCGTGCCCACCTCTAGTTACAAACCCATGTAAGCAGGTGATAGGTGTAATGTGAACTCCAAGCTGTTATCTCAGTTTTGTATATTAAAGGGGAAATGCCATATTTCCTCTTTATCCTTTTCAATTGAAACTTGAATCTCAAAAGAAAATTGTGCTACTTTCATTTTAAATACAAATAAATATGTTGATCATTGATCCAGGTGTGATCCTGGATGCCTCCTTATGTAAGGAGGCCCAGGTCACAGCAGTTGCCAGATCAGCGTTTTTCCATCTCCACCAAGTTTGGCAACTTTCCCTTTACCTCTCGACTTGTGACCTAGCTACAGTGATCCATGCAATAGTCACCTCCAGGTTGGACTACTGTAACTCGCTCTACGCTGGGCTACCCTTGGGCCTTCTCCAGAAGTTACAGCTGGTCCAGAATGCGGTGGCGCATGTTTTGACCAAGACTCCATTTCGATCACATATAACACCAGTATTGCACCAACTGCACTGGCTCCCAGTGGAATTCCAGATCAGATTCAAGGTCTTGGTCTTAACCTTTAACGCCAGTGGACTGGGACCAGCATATCTACAGGACCACCTCTCACCCTATGTTCCCCAGAGGACACTTAGATCAATGGATAAACATCTCTTGGTGGTCCCTGGCCCCAAAGAGATCCGCCTTTCCTCAACCAGGACCAGGGCCTTCTCATCCCTGGCTCCTGCCTGGTGGACCTCTCTGTCTGTGGAGACCTGGGCTCAGCAGGAATTGTTACCTTTCCGCTGGGCCTATAAGACAGAGGTGTTCCACCAGGTATATGATGGTTGAGGCAGGTGGGCCGTAAAACCAGCCTCCTGCCATGGGGGGAGGTTTACCCTCTCCTCTGTCAACATCTAATAGTTGGCCATCTGGCCCCACAGATTGCTCTTTGGGTTGTGCAATGTATGTGCTGCTGTCTTTTAGAAATTTTTTAATATATTTATTGATGTTTTTATCTGGTTTTAAACTAATATGTTTATGTATTCTGTGTATGTTGTATTCTGCTCTGAGCCCATTCGCAGGGAGAGCAGATTAGCAATAACAATAACAATAATATAGACAGACAGACAGACAGACAGACCAGAACATTTCCTTTGATATATTAAGATGGTGGTGTGTTTGTGAAATAATGTCAAATAATTTGCAAGATAAACATTGCATTTCTGGTTACAGTTTTATTTTTGAACATCTGCATGAAACGTAAATTAAAAATGTGAACTTTAAATTGATTTGATATAGTCTTATAAAACTCCAGTTGGACAATCAGAGTCAATTTGTTCAGAACTTCTGTCGTGTCAAGATGGAGCTTAATGGATATCCCTCTTGAAGTAGTTGTTTGATTGTGCCATCATGCAAGCCATGACTCACCATAACCAACACATTCTTAAACCACTTTTGAGAACGTTGTAGTAGCATGGTGATTCATAGGTGCGCTGAGAGAAACAGCAATGAAATGATGAAACAAACACAGAGCAAAGTTTTAAAGGAATGGCAACTCAATTCTGTTCTCTCTGACGCATTCTATACAAACACTGAGATTGTCTACCTTTGGCTTACCCCATATTTCAAAGTTATTACAGGATGTGATGAGTTATTTCTATTTCAACATTCAAAATGTTAGTGCTTGGATCAGGAGAAAAGAAGTTGGACAGTTTTTGTTTCCGCAAAAAAGAAGTTGAATGGCATTCTATTCCATTTTTAGCACCACAGATAGTCAAAACTTGGGGAAAAAACTATAACCCTGCAGTTAGTTTTCTTTCCCAGATGATATGTGATAAATTAGCCATAGAATATTTTTTGTGAGAGTCTCCGAACATCTAAGGAAGCAGGTGCAAGCTAGATCTGTGTTTGAGGTCCTAGAAAGCTAACACCATTTAGAGACAGGGTTGCAAACAGATCTGGAGAAAATGTCCAGCCCCTTTAATTTATTTATTTTGTTTACAAAATGTATAACTTACCTTTCAGCCCTTATTAGGGCCACAAAGGTGGCTAATGAATTAAAAATATGCATAAGAAAAACACAACTTAAGATCCACTAAAACCAAATGAAAAACCTAGGCGGTTTCCACACTACCTTATTTTTGCGCTCCTCTCTCTCCATTTTCCATTGCGTTTTTTTGCGGGTTGGTACACATGGCAGTTCACCCGTACATATATGCCGCTTCTCTCCTGCTTCGCTTTGTCCCCACGGCGCTGTAAATGGTGCCATTTTCTCCAGACGGCGCTGTGTTGTCAGCACTGACATATATCCCAGGCACACTTTTTTTTTTTGCTTCTGAAGGCAAGAGGTAGCAGACTCCATCACCAGCAATTGAGAGATCTTGGGGGGTGGGGGGACCGGAAAACATAGTCTGTTTACGGCTGAATGCGATCACGCAATTCTAGCCCCTTAAAAAAATAATTTTTCAATGAGCGAGGGCAAACTACCAAACACAGTAGCGCAATTCTAACCCTTAAAAAAAAAAGTGGGCACAAATGGATTGGTGCCTGAAGGTTTCTATGGCAGCACTAATGAGCTGATTCTGGGCGGTGATCAGGCAAAGAAAAAAGGAAGGGAGGGGAAACGTCCCATTTGTGATGGTTTTTAAAAAATTGCGGAACAAAAGTTTCTCACGAATTGTGGGGAAAGCAGCAAAAACCCATGAGTATCAGGAAAAAATGCAGAAAGGGAGAACGAATTAATCACGGGAGTTTCACGAGGGGGAGATGAGATGTTCGCGGATGGTTTGCAGGAACGTGTGGAAACATGCATCCTGAATGGCACAGCAGTGCTAACCTGCCGTGAAAATAAGGAAGTGTGGAAATGGCCATTATTAAAACAATGAAAATGAATGAAAACAACAATTAAAACATAGGGCAGGAAAGAGGGGTCATGGAGGGAACACCAGTCAAAACAAAAAAAAGTCTTCTCCCAGGACAGGTCAGTCTCCCAAGGGAGAGAATTCCAGCATTTTGGTGCCACAACCTTGAACGCCCACTCCTGTATTGCCATTTACCTATTCTCAGAAGGCAGGGACATCTGAAGTAAGGCTTCAAAATATGACCATAAAGGTCAAGTAGGTTCATAAGGAGGTAGGCATTCCTTCATGTATGCTGGTCCCAAACCTTATAGAGCTTTAAAGTCAACTCTAGCACTTTGAATTATGTCTGGAAATGAAGCTTGCCATCTCCTCCCTGGGGGCAAGGACAGTGCAGCCCACCGCCACTGTTCACCGGATCGGCAGGGGGAAATTAAAGGGGGGGGGGGAAAGACTCATCATTTCTGCACTCACCAGTGATGTAATGACATGCTGACATAACTTCCCTTGTGCCAGGAAGTTATGTCATCACATCACTGAGAAAAAAGCCATGGTTTTTGGACAAAAATCAGAGCAGTTCTGGTGGGCCAGTGAAGTGATGATGTTACTTCTGGAAGTAATGTCATTATATCACTGGCAAGTGCACGAACAGGTGGGTAAGTCTTCCCCCCACCATTTACCATCTCCCCCAACCCCCTATTGGTTGCTGAGGACTTGGCAACCCTTTCAGAAAAAGATTGGGAGTCAGTATAGATTGGCCAGGACTGGAGAGATCTGATCCCTATGACCAATTACAGTCAATATGCTGGCTGTAGCATACTACATCAACTGAAGTTTCTGAACATTTTTCTCCTTTAATTACAGTCTTAATACATTATTTACCAGCTGATTTACCATGTCAGGAAAAGCTTCAACTGCCCATTTCCTAGACAAGCCAGATATTCCATTCTGGACTGGCAACCCTAGTATTTCCACACGTTAAACCTCTATTAAAGAGAGAGGATGTTTTTCTCTAGGCCTGTTGCCATAGTTAAAGAAAAATACACTGTATTATGTATCATGAAGAAGAGACCACACTAACAATTAACTATTGTAATCACAGGAGGATGAAGAAGAGTAGCAATGAATTGGTCTAGGAGAGTGAAACTGGTTTTACAAAGAGTCTGAGTAACAGCACTTCTTATGGCAAGTCAGGAAGGCAATATACCATAGACAATACAACATCTTGATTCAGTAAATGAAGCAGCTCTTTAGCTCTCTTGTCTCTACTTTGCAGATACAGTGCCTGACAAAATATTTCATTAGGATTGGCAACCAGTAGGAGACTCTGGTTTAACCATAGAGTTTTGACTAATTACTAGAATGTTGCACTAGAAGTGAAGTCAGCACATTGGGATGCTGGCATCTGCCTTCCCCCTATTTCCTCTCTATTTTCTCTCACTGCCTGAGCAGTGGCAAGAAGGGCCCAGTGGGGGTGGAAATCCTCTCACCCCTAAAGGCATATGGCAACTGTATCCTAAGAAATGGGTAGTATGAATCAGCCCTCAGTTTATTGTATGTTAAATCTGATACTTGTTGGCTCAATTTAGTATTTTTCAAGGTTTCTGCATTCAAGAATGCTTTTCCATATTGATGTTCATGAAGGGTGGCCCTAAATGCGTGCCTTGGGCCCACTGTGCATTGCAGAAAATAGAGAAGATGCATAGCTTCTTTGGAGAACTAGCAAGGATGGGTCTTACTGTTGCCCTTTGTGAAGTGAACATGTTCAAGAACAAAACACAAAATTTCACTGTGGTTATACATTGGCATTTTCTCATTGAAGAATGCCCGAGAAACCCAGGCTTCCCTAGAACACAGTTTTGAAAACCATTTATTTATGCCAAATAAGGGAATATTTGCTTAAATTAAAAAAGATAAACATAGCCCATACAAGAAGGAGTTCATCGGCTGTAAAAAAATGATCTAAATAATGTAAGTGCAGCATTTGTTAGCTAGACTAGTCTTGAATGCAGCAGGAAACCTCTCTTTGGCATATCCTTATCTATTCCATCCTCTGGGGCCAGGGTTGTCTAAGCAAGTTCTAAGAGTTAAATTGTTGCTGCTCTGGGCAATCTCTCCCACAATCCATTATGTGCTTACTGCTGGAGGAGGGTGCTGGGTCAGACTAGTGCATAATATATACTTTAAAGTGAACGGTATAAATAATACATATGGTGTAGCTATTTCTGACCTTATAATGGCTTCAGTCTTTGACTACAATGTGCTGCTCGTGCCAGCAGATTGTGTCAGCAAGTGGATGCAAGCTAAATGATATCCCCATGGAGGGATAAATGTTTTTGTGACAGGGAGGAGCTAATGCAGTCTGAACCTAAGCGTCTTTGAACTTCCTTCCTAAATACATTTTAATTTCAGGGCTATAGAGCATTGAATCTGCAGCTGAAAACTGGTTCCTTAAGAAAATGAAAATGATTAAAAATCCAAACCACGCATCTGCAAACTATGGCTGTATAGCCAAGTGTGGCTCAATACGAAACCCAAAAAGGCTCTTTAAAAAGAAAAGGAAATCTTTTAGAGAAGGTATATTGGAGGGGTAGGTGGGGTGCTGCAGTAACCAGTATGTGAAGGGAATAGGAGTGACAATTTTTATGCAACCAAAGAGCTTCTTACAGATTCTTGCCACTAATCGAAGAGTAAACCATGTTCAGATTTATGCTAGTGCCCTAAAACAATCATGCAGGGTGCCCTTTGTGTATATTTGTTATTTATGGTGAGACCTGGCACCATTTCATAATAAAGGACTCACACAACAACTACCAATGTTTGAGCAGAGGAAACCTTATGGCAAGAGTCCCCAGTCTTTTTGACCCTACAGGCACCTTTGAAATTTTGACACAGGATGCCAGATTTCTGTAGCACAACCACAAAACAGCTGCAACAGGAGGCGGAGCTGATAATCACTTCCAGGGAGTGAGGTTTCAGCTAGATGGGGAAAAGCATTCAGTTTTTATACACAATTAAAATTCTCAAATGTCAGAACACATACAGAAATCTGTTCTTAAATTTAAATGGAGGATGCTGACAAGGGTACTGAAACACCCCGAATCTCCCTCTGTACTCAGTTGATTTCCATATTTTCATTTCAGCCCAAATGATGTTGGTTATCAAAGTCTAGATAAGGGGAAAAAAGCTTTAATCTCATGATCTGGCTTGGGTGGGGTGGGGGAGTTTACTGTTTGAGGATAGTGAATCCAAGACTGCCTATATCTCCTCCTTATTCAAGTTTGTAATGCAGGGTATGATAATAGGCAAGGTAACAGTAGGAAGGAACAGTAAAAAGGTTGGGTTCTTTTTATCAATGCTTCTGCCAATGTACTTTGGTTATAACGAGGTCATACAATGCAATGAACTACTCCAATGAAACCTGCTGCTTCCTCCCACATAAGATTCTGGCTAATTACAAGAACAACATCATTGCTATAATTGACAAGGATGGGAGTCTTCACTGGTCAGCATATGCAATGGCGGGAAATTAAGCAAGATTATTAATGGTTCCCTTAATCATAGTAACAGTGATTTCCCACTCAGTTGTCAGAATGGATGGTTTATTTGTCACTGAGCAATTGGACAGAATATGGCCTGCCCGTTGCCCCTTATGTTTCTGGAACTGCAATTCTTATTTTCCCTTATAAAATGAAGGCCACAAGTCTGGCCAACTAACATAGCATTCAGGGACTGGGTAGCTTGCCTAGAATCCCACTATAAATTCACTTCTAACCTTTGTAATGGAAAGAAATTGGCGGCACTGAGGAAAAACCGTACTTTGGATATGTAACATAGTTAATGTGTTGACACTCAACTGCAATATTAGTGTGTAATGTTTTAATTAGAGGAAACTTGGTATGCTACAAGGATCTCTCTCTCTCTTCTCTCTCTCAGAAGTACCAATTAACTGCTCATTATGAAAGCAAAGCAATTGAATACCAAAATATTACTCTGTGTCAAGTAAAGTATCAACTGTAGTGTATTAAACTGTTCTTGCTTTGGGCAACAAATTTTATTAAAGCCACAGAATGAGTGAACTGGACATTTTCCATAGCGACAGGGAAGATGGAACATGTTATCTAATAATGACAGGAGATCAAAATAGGCATAGGATGGGAGGAAATGAGTGTATATTAATTCCTCTAATACAAGGACTCCAGTGGTTATTCGACACGTATGAAAAAGTGTTAAAAGTGAAAAGACTTGTGACACTTCAGTAGCTAACAAATTTATTCGTTGCAAATTTTTATGTCCCGTGAAAGCATGTCACAAATACATTTGTTAGTTTTAAGACACCTCAAGCTTCTTTGTTGTATAATGTATTTGGTTCAAGTGACCTGACTATCATTATAGATTTTTCTACACAAGGAAGAACTAACCTCTGGAATCCACCAAAAGTTGCTTCACAAGTTACACAACCACCAGAAGTCAACAGTGTCTTTTCTGTAACATTGAAGTAAATAAATATAATGGATAAATTGAAAAGATATTCATGCTTTCTGAAGTAAAACCCACAAATTTCCCAATGAATGTTTCTTGCAAAGTGGGTTGTTCCTCTGTGCTACTGAAAAGCAAGACTAATCACAGTGATGCTGCAGAAAAATCTTCACTATTAGTAGCACCTTCCTTTAAGTAGAAAAGGCTTTGATGGAAAGTAGCTACTGTTGTTCCTTATTGTTTCTACTGTGTGCTTTCAGATGAGAACATTTTTCAAATATTGAAAAGGGGGTAGCCAATCCACAGAAAATGCAGGGGTCTGTTGTTTTGTTGTAATGTAATTCAGCCCTGGTACAAAGGAGACTGCAGGAGACACGTGGAGTTGTGGACCAGAGTTTCGACCCCCGCCCCATGTGTGTGAATACCATTACATCCATAATGATTTCAGTTCATAGTGTCAAAGCACACAGGGCAGCAGCCTTGCTGAAGATAAGAAGGCCTGGATCTGGTTAGTGCCTTTAAAAGAAACCCTCTGGGAAAGACTTTTATTAAAAAGAAAGCTGTCAGTTCCTGCCAGGTAGATCTCTCAGCCCCTCCAGTGAACACACATTGATTCCAGTAGAAAAGCTTTTATTAGGATCTTTACAGTTCAGGTCTGAACTCCATCACAGAGCTTGGTAGAAGTGACAAAGCAAAACAAAAAGTCTATATTATACTTGAGTTTCCCGCGCTCCAGCAACTGTTAAGGTTGCATGGGTCCTGTGAGAACTCTTCATAGTTATGGCTAAACAGTGAGTACACAATAATAGGTTCCCAGTGTCTGGAATCTCCAAGGTCGTCTCTAGTGTGGAGATGCATAGTTCTGTGAGATAACATGAGAGGCCCATCCTGGCTAGAGGGTCTGGAGAAGTAACAGTTATAATATGGAAAGAACATAGCTAAGGAGAGAATACATCAGGTTAGCATTAAACATTCAATATACCGTGGCACCAGTGACATAACCAAACCATCATGGCATGGCTGTACACAGACATGACATTCTGCCCCCTCAACAATCTTCTTCCATCCTCACAGGGGACCCGGTTTGTTAAGATACAGTTCATGGAATTTCTTGATGAGCCGGGGGGGCTTTCATGTCAGAGCTTTTAATCCATTCTTGGTAAGCAGGGTCGAAATATTTCCATCTTACCAGGTAAAACAGTTGAATGTGCTTATATTTAGAGTCCAGAATGCTTTCTATTTCATAATGAACATGGCTGTCCACTTGGATGGAATGAGGGGGCTCCCCATTCACGATGCCATTTGTCAGGTGGGGGAGCTTTCTTTAAAAGACTGAAGTGAAAGACTGGGTGGGTTTGACGTAAGTTCTTTGGTAATTCCACTTCTACTGTCACTTCATTGATTAGTTTTTTCACAGGAAATGGCCCTAAAAATTTCCAGCCGAGTTTTTTACTAGGCTGCTCCATTCTAAGGTTTTTTGTGGAGATGTACACAAAGTCACCTGGTTGAAGATTCCAAGGGGAGGAGCGTTTCTTGTCAGCGAATTTTTTATAGTCCTCTTTGGCCTTTGTGAGGGTTTTCTGAATAACCCCCCATTGGGATGTAAGAGCAGCCCACCACTCCCCCAGATCTCCTGGTTGTTGGGATTGTGGGGCTTGAGCAAAAGGCATTGCTGGCCCTTCATAGCCCTGGGCTATTTTGAAGGAGGATGCACCAGTGGAACCGTACTGAGTTGTTATATTTATATTCAGCAAAAATCAGAAAATCACTCCAATTATCCTGCTGATAATTGATGTAACATCTTAGGAATTGTTCCAATATTTGGTTTGTTTTTTCGGTTTGTCCATCAGTTTCTGGATGGTGGAAGGAGCTAAGTCCTTGTTCAATTCCTGTTAATTGTAGTAGTTCTTGCCAGAAGTTAGCAACGAATTGTACTCCGCAGTTGGAAACGACCTTATTAGGAAATGCGCGCAGCCAGACAATGTGCTGCATAAACAAAGCTACCAGCTTTTTTTCTGTGGGGATGGTGGTGCAGGGTAGGAAATGAGCTTGTTTGGAGAACAAATCCACCACCACCCAGATTACAAAATTCCTCTTGGAAGGGGTGATAAAGTCCATCGAGATTACCGACCAGGGTCTGGCAGGGTTTCTAGTGGCTGTAGTAATCCTGGGGGCTTTCCTTTCCTGGATTTCGCCATGATGCAGATTTGACAAGAAGATACATACTGAGAAATATCTTTTCTCATATTTGGCCACCAGAATTGCCTTTGTACCAGGTGCAATATTTTTAAGTATCCGAAATGCCCAGCCAATGGGGAATCATGACATTGTTTCAGTATTTCTCCTCTAAGGCTGGTTGGGATGTATAACTTATTGTTTTTGTACCAGTTGCCATCTTCCCCTTTTTTCAGATCGGCTTTTGGTATATTTCCCCCCTCCTTTTCTATTTCTGCCTTAACTTTTCTACCCTCATTCAATGAGGTCAGGCATTGGTGGGGTTTTGCTTTGCGCTCGCCTGAGGGTAGTTGCTGTCCCCCCCCCTAGTTGAGTGGGCAAAAACATTGTGTCGATCACCTCCTCCCTTTTGCTTTCATGTTGGGGCATGCGTGAGAGAGTGTCTGCCAGGAAATCTGTTTTGCCAGGGAGGTGTTTCAATGTAAAGTTGAACTTGGAGACGAACTCTGCCCACCACAGTTGCTTAGCACCTACTCTGTGGGGGTTGCGCAAAGCTTCTAAGTTTTTGTGATCAGTCCAGACTTCAAACGGCACTTTCGCTCCTTCCAGTCAGTGCCTCTATGAAGACAGCGCTAATTTAATAGCTCCCGCCTCTTTATCCCAGACCACCCAATGGCATTCAGTTTCGGATAACTTTTTGGACACGAAAGTACAGGGGTGGAGCTTTCCTGCGTCATCTGCTTGTAACAGGACTCCTCCCATGGCTATGTCACTAGTGATCACTTGCACAATGAACTTACAGTTCTCATCTGGGTGCTGCAGAGCCGGTTCAGAAGTGAATGCTTTTTTCAACTGGTCAAATGCCTCCTGGCATTCTTTTTTAATTATTCTTTTTTTTCTTTTTTTCTTTTTCTTCCCCCCCCCCTTTTTAAAAATATCTATCTATATATTTATTGGTTTTCATACAAGGAGAAAAGAAGAAGAAAGAAAAAGCATATAGAGAGTGAGACAGTTAACCTCATGCTTGCTTGTATCAATATTCTAGTTCTCCACATTATATATTTCCTCTTAATACATCTTTAACTGGCATTCTTGTGACCAGTTTAATTTTGCACTTGATTTTGCCCCTTATGGCCCTTTCCCTTTGGTTTTGAGTAAGTCAGTTAGTGGTAGGGAAATCTGGGCGAAGTTTTTAATAAAGGGGTGGTAGAAGTTTGCGAATCCCAGGAAGGATTGTAATTGTCTCCTGGTTTGGGGGAGTCCCACCCCAGTACAGCTTGGATTTTCTGTGGATCCATCTTCAACCCTTGCCTTGAGACTCTGTAGCCTAAGAAGTCCAGTTCCTCTTTATGGAATTCACATTTGGACAGATTTATAGGCAAGTGATTGTCTTTTAGGGCTTTTCATACTTTTCTGACCAGTTCAACGTGTGACTTTTTTATTGGGAGAATAAATAAGCATGGCATCTAGGTAAACAACCACACCTTTATACAGGTGTTCATGCAGTACTTCATTACATTACATTCATAAAAACGCCAGGAGCCCTTTGGAGACCAAATGGCATGGCCCGGCATTCAAATCGCCCCAAGGGGGTGTTGAAAGCAGTTTTCCATTAATCCCCCTCCCGAATTCTTACCTGGAAGTAAGCGTCTTTAAGTCCAGTCTGGAGAAGATTTTCCCTTGGGCGACTACGCTTAGCAAATCCTTGATGAGAGGGAGGGGGTAGGCGTTTGACATGGAAACCGCATTTGTAATCAGCACAGTCTCAGCCCCCCCATCCTTTTTCTTGCGGGACAAGACTGGAGCGGCATGGGGGGAGCTGGCTGGGTGAATTAATCCTTGTGGCAGGTTCTTGTCAATGAACTCTCTGAGCTCTTTCCACTCTTCTCTGTTCATTGAGTACAATTTCCCTTTGGGAAATTTTCCCCTGGGATGAGTTAGATGGTGCAATCCGTTGCACGGTGGGGGGAGAGCAACACCTGGACTGGGGCAGGTCGGCACTGCTGATACTTTTAGATCTTACAGCAGCATTCAACATGATCAATCATAATCTTCTGACCCACCGCCTTGCCGATGTGGGGATTCGTGGAACAGCCCTGCAGTGGCTGAACTCCTTCCTTCACAATCAGAGATGGAGGGTGGCACTTGGGGAACAGATGTCTGCTTGCCATTCTTTGGTATGTGGCATCCCTCAGGGGGTGATTCTTTCCCTGATGCTATTTAACATCAGTATGTGCCCCCTCACCCAGTTAGCCTGCAGCTTTGGGCTGGGTTGTCACCAGTATGCGGATGACACTCAGCTCTATCTGCTGATGGACAGCCAGTCTGATATTGCTCTGGATTCCTTGGCCAAGGGTCTTGAGGCTGCGATGGTATGGTTACATCAGAGTTGCCTGAAATTGAATCCCCTGAAGACGGAGGTTCTGTGTCTGGGTCATGGGGCAATAATAATGCCCCAAGACCTATATTATATTATTATAATAATATGAATATAATATGAAAAGAACATGGCTAAGGAGAGAATACATCAAGTTAGCACTAAACATTCGATGTACTGTGGCGTCAGTGACATAACAACCAAATCATGGTATGGCTGTACACAGACATGACAAAAGCATTTGAGACTTTTTAGTTTAGAAAAAAGACTATGTATGGGCTCCTGTGACACATAAATGGCATGAAATAATGGTTGCTGATCTTCCCAGCTTTCCTCCTAGCAGCCATTTCTGACCCCAGTAGAGTTTATTCCTGAGATAAGGAAGCTGCATTGGGACAGAGTGAAATGGCTTTCTTCTACCTCTTGTAAGAACAGAACTCTACTGTTGGAATGATTTTACCCCCTTCCCACTGCAGCCTCCTGACCTATATGGCTATTAATTCCCAAGACTCTGGGAATCCCTGACTTACATGGCTATTATTCCCTGAAACTCTGGGAATAAACCTAGTGTTTGCAACACTAAGAACATGAGAAGAGTTCTGCTGGATCACAGCAATGGTCCAGCTAGTCCAGTGTTCTCTTTCCCACAGTGGTCAGAAATAGAGAGGGACACAAACCAGAAAAAAAATGAACCATGTGGTTTGTGGTTTGTCAAATTTCATGAACCACAAGCCACGAACTTGCACGAATCTGCCCCTCTGGTTTGCGAACCGGTTCATTTGGTTTGTGAAAATGTCACATCCAGGTCAGAAAATTGTCACTTCTGAGCCAGCAGAAGGTCTGCAGGAAGTCCATCCCATTGCCTAGGAAACTGATTGATCAGCACCAGGCTGTCTGCAGTGACGAATCAAAAAACAAATCAAATGAACCAGCCTAAAGTTTGTGGCGGTTTGTCAGAAATGGGATCTGACGAACCGCTGGTTCACAAACCATGAACCGAATTTTGGTTCATATTTTGGTTCATGCCCATCTCTAGTCAGAAAGCCCACAAGGATATAAGGGTAACCAATAGCCCTTCCTTGTTTCTTCCCCCTGCAAACAACTGCCCCTTTGTCTCATTAACAAAATAATATGTTCCAGGGATGTGTATAATCCCATAGAGCTATTTCATAGATCTTATAACTTTCTCATGCTTTCCTTGAAGCTCCTTAGATATTTTGACTGAGCATGAACCTTCCCATCTGTTTTGAACTTCAATTTAGGGGAAAAAATTGACGCCAATTTTAATATGCACACTTGATGGCTCATTAAAGTATTGTGTAGGGAAATACAAAGCAAGAGCTCACATCCAGAACAGACCGAGACAAAACAGTAAACCCTGATTAGGAAAGGCTTTGCCCCAAACGATTGGTAGCTCATATGCCTGAAATGTTTTTGATCTCTTATTTACTGTTACCCTTGCACAGGGCCATGTAGTACAAAACTGAACACAGTTTGTCTTGTATCAGACATTTAATGCAAAATTTTAATTAAAAGGGCTGAAGTGAAAATTACCTCTTTTGATGATTCCTACCAAGTGCGTTAGTACCCTTTTTCGTCTTGCAGCATCAAAACAGCAATTTGCATCTTTCTTTCCTAGCAAACACCCAAATTATTTCTTTTAAAAATACAAACATGGGGTGGCAGGAAGAAAACCTGTAATCCAGAATCCTATAATATCTCTAACTAGCAACCAGCTTTTAAAAACCATCACCACCATCAGCAAGTTGTTGCTCCTTATGCCTGGAACTCCTTTACAGAATACCTACATAGTACTTCCAGGACACCACTGTTATATATAATATAATAATACAATGAGTCTCCTGCAATGTGTTGTGTTCTGCCTTTGTAATTCCACTATCCCTTTTCTAGGCAGTTGTCATTCACACTGTCTACTAATTCTGTAATCCTACCTCAGTTGCAGTATTCATTGGATGTTTTATGCTGCATGGCTGCATTGTTCTTTATTCTG